>NC_134695.1:47973539-49233539 GCF_050947455.1 Rhinoderma darwinii
GTCACATGAACTGGTACATATGTATTAAAAAATCTTGGACATAAAATATGCAGGCATTCATTATACATATAAACCCCTAAACATCTGATTAATGTAACAGTCTTACACCCTCAGATGATAGTCAGGAGAGTTGTCTGGTATTACGCCATCGGTCTGGAGGAAAGAGACTAGTTGGGATGATTACTGTCCCTAATGCACCTAGGTGTCGGTCTAGGCATCCCTGAAAGTCAACCAGCCCTAATTAACGAGAGCCCTAATATGCCCCTATCGACAGAAGATAACAACGTCCTGATATGCTGTGTTTCTGCCCACCATGTTGTCAACTCCTCAGTGGGCCAAAATTACAATAGTCGAGACATGACGCACCTGGTTGTACCATGTGTCTCAAGGCAAACAGGCAAAATTAAAATGTTGTCGCAATTGCCAATGGGCACTTTCTCCTATCCTCGGCTATAGTGTAGCGGTGTACATCCTATTTAAAAAAGGCCCAAGCTAATTGTGGTGTACAACCCCTTTGCCCCATTATGCATGTCCGGCATGTGATGTAATCACACTCAGACATGCAATATCCTGGGGGCGAAAGGTTAGACCAAGTGACTTTACAGCATTGAGTCGAATCTAAAAAAAAATGCCTTTCAAAGGTGTACATAGCCTCTAAGAGTATGCATTTGCTATGCAAAGAGAGATTATATAGGCCTTAACATTATGACTTAAATAGCTACATATCAAGCTTAGTGGGTAGAATAACAGCAAGTATATAATAATTTTTAAAACTAAATGAAACATTTTGAAGTCTATATATAAATTGAGCCTCCTACTTCAGAACTAACTGGTACCAGTAGTCATTTCTAGATGGCATCTAACCAATTTCATGTCGACAGACTTTATGGAACTTGTGTCGCTATTAAATCGCCATTGGAGTGTCTCCTTTATGGTGAATGTCTCCCAGGTGGCCCCCTATTCTTCTGTGAAATTCGTGGATGCTTTTTTCGACCTATTCCTTACTGCATTGACATGTGGCCATATATATGACAAATAATAAAATCACAGATTTTATATTCCCTTGTTGTAAATATGCTCTTAAAGTAGCCACCTGTCTACATACATACATACATACATACATACATACATACATACATACGATGAACCCAATACATCTAAAACAGCCACAAATTTGTCTCTGAAGTCAAGTTGGTTGGACCTAAGGTGCAACAAAGTGACTAGCCAATATTTGATGCTTCTTCTGAGTCTGTAAGGAACTTGTGGGTAGTCCCCTATCACTACATGTAAATCTGGCTTCATTTTTAGGATACCCCATATTTGTGGCATCATGATCTGTCGAGGTACTTCGGTGTCAGCAGTTCAGTACAATCACTTACAAGGGTTAAATGGTACGCTGGTCTTCAAATGTTTGTCTTATCTGATCTGCTTGTCCATGGAATTCCTGTTAATTTCTTCTCAATATTAAAGGGAAACTGTCACCAGCATTTCACCTATTAAACCAGCAATACCTGGTAGTAGCGGGTAAAAAAAAAAATTTTTTTATGTAACCTATCATTATCTTGTCTATGTACCTTTAGTATTTCGTTTTTTAGCGCTCCCGTGCTAATGAGCATAAAAGAGACATATCTTAATTCCTCAAGCCTTTCCGAGTTAACCCCGCCTCCTTACTTTTGATTGATAGCTCCTCTCCTTCCCAGCACACATGAAATCCTACTCTTGTGCATGAATGTCCTGTTCTGGTGCATGGGCACAACAGGACACCATTGCGACACATGCGCTGTAACTAGATTTGAGACCCGGACGAAGCAGGGAAGGGTATTGGACCATACATGACGAGTGCATGCGTGCTATCTCAGACAATATTTCATCATTCAGGGCGGGCCAGTTTTGGTGGTGGGCGGGCATAAGAAGAGGAACCAACGAGACTGATGAATTACTACCATAAAAGGCGCAAAATGTTTGCAGGAATAGTTTAGGAGGGGTGATAACACTAATGAACCTTTGACAGCAGCGGCCAGCGAGGGGTGAATAGAGTTCAATAGGTGATATGCTGGTGACAGGTTCCCTTTAAATACTGTCCTTTTGGGATTACATGCGATTTTGTGTTTACATGGTCTATTTTTATTAAGATTACAAGGAAAAAAAATACAGCATGAATAACCACAGGAAACATAAAATAAAAAGATGGATAATCCCTCCAAAAAATAAAATAAGGGGAAGAAACAGGGTAGGAAAGGTGGAAAATGAAGGGGGAAAGGGATACAGATAGACTGGTCGCTCCAGCATGATTCAATGATACAACATATGTGGTGGTTATATCTGTTTCGACCAGTAGGCATCCCACAGAAACCAAGAAACATAAAAGCGATCAAGTATGTTATTCACACTAGTAGTCATATACTCCATGTTGTGAACATCATTAATATGCACAAAGAGGCAGGGGCGTAACTAGGAAAGACTGGGCCCCATAGCAAACTTTTGACTGGGGCCCCCATTGCGCCTGCACTTCGTTGAACATATGGCCGGAAGTCATCATCTTACTGTCCGGCAGGGGCTTCCGGTCCACATGAAAATGGCGCCGTTCCCACACAGACGGCGCACGCAACTGAGAATGGAACGGCTCCCGTTCGCATTCTCTATGGGGTTGTATGTGCCGTATTTCATCTCTGTATGTGTCGTTAATGGACACATAAAGAGATGAAAAAAAATGGCAGCCTCCATAGAAAAGTAAAAGTCAGAAAACATTAAAAAGTAAAACATGAGAACACAATTAAATAAACATTTTGAAAATATTCTATTAAATGCAATATAGTAAAAAAAAATAATTCATGACACCTTCCCTTTAGGCTGGGTTCACACGTGGCGGAATTTCACTTAAATTCCGCTGCGGACACTCCGCAGCGTTAATCCGCAGCGGAGCCGTTTCTCCATTGCCTTCCACTTCTATTTAGAAGTGTTCGTTTAGACGAGGCGTAAAATTCCGCTGCGGAGCATAGGCTGCGGAGCGGAATTTGGTGTCCGCAGCATGCTCTGTCTGTTGCGGAGCAGTGGCGGACTGGTTGCGGACTCATTGCGGAAGTTCTCCATTGACTTCAATGGAGATTCTAATTTCCGCAATGAATTCCGCAGCTGTCATGCACATGTTATGTGTGCTGCGGATGCGTTTTGCTTTTTTAACTTGACATTTCTTCATTCTGGCTGGACCTATGTATTTCTAGGTCTACAGCCAGACTGAGGAAGTCAATGGGGCTCCCGTAATGACGGGAGCGTTGCTAGGAGACGTCAGTAAATAGTCACTGTCCAGGGTGCTGAAAGAGTTAAGCGATCGGCAGTAACTGTTTCTGCACCCGGGACAGTGACTACCGATCCCAATATACAGCAACCTGTCAAAAAATAGAAGTTCATACTTACCGAGAACTCCCTGCTTCTGTCTCCAGTCCGGCTTCTCAGGATGACGTTTCAGTGTAAGTGACGGCTGCAGCCAATCACAGGCTGCAGCGGTCACATGGACTGCCGCGTCATCCAGGGAGGTCGGGCTGGATGCCGAAGGAGGGACGCGTCACCATGACAACGGCCGGTAAGTATGAAAGTCGTTTACTTTCACTAGGGAAAGTGCTGTCCCTTCTCTCTACCCTGCACTGATAGAGAGAAGGGAAGCACTTTTCCTGCAGTCCGCAGCAGCTAGTCCGCATCAATTTACTGCACATTTGGGCAGATCCGCAGCCGTAATCCGCAACCCGGATTAGGTGCGGCATTGATGCGGACAGTTGCGGAGGAATTCCGCCATGTGGGGCCATGCCCTTAAAAGGACATATTTAAATCAGGGCTACCATCTGACTTCAATTGATAACCTAATCATCAGAGACATTAGGATAACCAAACGTCAACTTCTCCATTATAGAGAAAAACTATAAGGGCATGACCACACATGGCGGAATTCCTCCGCAACTGTCCGCATCAATGCCGCACAGAATCTGCGTTGCAGATTCTGCAGCGGATCTGCACAAAATGTGCAGAAAATTGATGCGGACTGGCCGCTGCGGACTGCAGGAAAAGTGCTTCTCTTCTCCCTATTCAGTGCAGGATAGAGAGAAGGGACAGCACTTTCCCTAGTGAAAGTCAAAGAAATTCATACTTACCGCCCGTTGTCTTGGTGACGCGTCCCTCTTTCGGCATCCGGCCCGACCTCCCTGGATGACGCTCCAGTCCATGTGACCGCTGCAGCCTGTGCTTGGCCTGTGATTGGCTGCAGCCGTCACTTACACTGAAACGTCATCCTGGGAGGCCGGACTGGAGACAGAAACAGGGAGTTCTCGGTAAGTACGAACTTCATTTTTTTTTACAGATACATGTATATTGGGATCGGTAGTCACTGTCCCGGGTGCAGAAACAGTTACTGCCGATCGCTTAACTCTTTCAGCACCCTGGACAGTGACTATTTACAGACGTCTCCTAGCAACGCTCCCGTCATTACGGGAGCCCCATTGACTTCCTCAGTCTGGCTGTAGACCTAGAAATACATAGGTCCAGCCAGAATGAAGAAATGTCAAGTAAAAAAAGCAAGACGCATCCGCAGCACACATGACATGTGCATGACAGCTGCGGACTTCATTGCGGAACTTTGAATCTCCATTGAAGTCAATGGAGAAATTCCGCCATGAGTCCGCCACTGCTCCGCAACAGACAGAGCATGCTGCGGACACCAAATTCCGCTCCGCAGCCTATGCTCCGCAGCGGAATTGTACGCATCGTGTAAACGAACACTGCTAAATTAAAGTGAAAGTCAATGTAGAAACGGCTCCGCTGCGGATTAACGCTGCGGAGTGTCCGCAGCGGAATTTAAGTGCAATTCCGCCATGTGTGAACCCGCCCTAAGGGTATGTGCACACGCAAACTTAAAAACGTCTGAAAATACGGAGCTGTTTTCAAGGGAAAACAGCTCCTGATTTTTAATCCACTCATGTTTTTCGCTGCATTTTTTACAGCTGTTTTTGGAACTGTTTTTCTATAGAGTCAATAAAACATGGCTCCAAAAACGGCTCAAGAAGTGACATGCACTTCTTTTTCGCTGCCGTTTTTTAAATCAATGGGCAGATGTTTGGAGGCACTCTGGTTCAGATTTTTCGGCTGTTTTTCGGTCATTTACGGCTTGAAAAACAGCCGAAAATAAGCCATGTGAACATACCCTAACAATTGTGTACCTCTGAGGGTATGTTCACATGGCAGCGTCCGTAACGGCTGAAAGTTCGGGGCTGTTTTCAGGAGAAAACATCTCCGTAATTTCAGCTGTAATGCCATGTTGAGGCGATTTTTGCTGCGTCCATTACGGACGTTAAATGGAGCTGGTTTTCCATGGAGTCCATGGAAAACGGCTCCACTTACGTCTGAAGAAGGGACAGGCACTTCTTTGACACGGGCGTCTTTTTTACGCCCCACCTTTTGACAGCGGGGCGTAAAAAAAATGACCGTGTGCACAGAACATCCTAAGACCCATTCTAATGAATGGGCAGATGTTTGCCAACGCTATCGAGGCTCATTTTCGGAAGTAAATCGAGGCGTAAAACGCCCGAATTATGTCCGTAAATAAGCCGTGTAAACATACCCTTATAGTGATGTACAACCCACACCTAGAGGTACTAAAGAAAATGGCAAGAAAGCTACATCATATCCTACACAAAGATGACTGTATAAAAATAATATCCTCCTCTACTATGTTAGAGACCACCTTCAAATTTGAAAAACATTATGATCATTACCTACTGACACAAAAAGGAACCTATTCCTGCAATGTAAGAAACGGCAAAAAGTGCTTTCATATAATGACCACAGACAAAATACTGATCCACAACAGGACTAAAGGATTCCACGGACATTCACATGTTATAGATCCAATGTTGTGCACCTGATTCCACGCACTAAATATAATTTTGGCTGTCAACATGTTGGAGATACAGGACAGAAACTAAAAACAAAGATGAGGTCTCATCGCCACACAATTAAAGACAAAAATACACATTTACCTGTGGCTAAACATTTTTGTAGCCGAGGAAACAACGAAGAACATTTGAAAGTTGTTATATTGAAAGGCAATTTCAAATCCCAAAGAAAAAGAAGAGTCTGGGAGTATAAATTTTTGTTAGTCTATGACACACTTCATACAGGGCTAAACTTGTTGCAAGGATTTATGTCATGTTACAAAATCTATGGTATCTGCTCTTGAGATAGTGGGGCAACAGCTCTCTGATCTAACATCAATTTAGAGATCATAAAACTTTCACACAGCTGATGTGTGAGCTCATTAAATGGGTTGTCCAGGCTGGGGGCTGTTTACTATATTGATGACCTATCGACAGAATAGGTCATCAGTATATGATCATTGGAGGCCCAACACCCAACCCCTGCACCGATCAGTTGTTCCGGTTGCCTCAGGGCACCAGAAGCTATGCAGGGTCGGTGCCGGAAGCAGAAGGCTCTGACCACTGTATAGGACACTGTGTAGCAGCCGTGCTGGCTTACTGCTGCTCCATTCACTTGAGTCTCTCTAGGACCGGCACCTATATAGAGAACTAGGCAGGGACTTTTGGAGAGAGGGTCGCGTGTGCGTGCCGCCACCTCCATTCTGATCAATGGGAGTTACGGAGACAGCCAAAAAGTGCTCTTTCCGCTATCTTCGTAATTCACATTGAACAAAATGGTTATTATGGAAACAGTCGAACAGCGCTTGCTCGTCGGTTTTCGGAACTGCCATTGAGCAGAATAAAGAGTCGCGTGCAGGTGTAACACTCTCTTCACGAGAGCCTGTCTGGATTCTGCGTCCAGCGGCCACCGCACCAGACGTCACGGCGGTCGGGAGACCCCTATTCTCGGATATAGATGCAGGTCCCAGAGTTGGGACCAGCAGCTATCAGAAGTTTTGGCATATCCTGTGGATATGCCATAAATGTCTAGGATGGGAAATCACGTTTAGAATTACCTTAACAATTGTTTTATTAAAAAATATATATTTATTGTGTTCAAAGGTATACATAGCCTTTAAAGCATTGACCAACCTATTTTCCATCGTCGAATTTAAAGAGCTATAAATTTTATTTTTCCGTCGAGCTGTATGAGGACTTTATTTAGCGGGATTAGTTGTATTTTTTAGCCGTAACTTTTTTATTTTTCGTTAATGCAGTATGCTTGTCTTTTGCGGGACGAGACGTAGTTTTCAATGGTACTTTTTTGGGATTCATGAGACTTATTGATTAACTTTTATTATTACTTTTTTAGGGGGCAATGGAAAAAAATAGCAATTCCGCCATGCATTATTGCAGCTTTTTTACACCGCGACCTTGCGATTTAAATTACATGTTAACTTTATCGTTTGGGTCATTACAGTCACAGGGATACCATATATGTGTACTTTAATTTATTTTTTACACTTTTATTAAATAAAACCACTTTTTAATGGAATTTTTTTTAGTTTTTTTAACTGTAATCTTTATTAATAACTTTTATTTAACATTTATTACTTATTTTTTCAGTCCCACTAGGGGACTTCACTATGCAATCTTTAGATCACAGATATAATGCTTTGGTATACTTAGTATACCAAAGCATTACTGCCTGTCAGTGTAAAACTGACAGGCAATATATTAGGCCATGTCCCTAATACAGCCTAATAGGTATATAGTCAGAGCAGGCATGGGGGGGTCTATGTTAGGCACCCAACTGCCATGGCACCCCATTAAAGGCCTGTTATTGCATTTGCAGGCCGCCGATGGGTGAGAGAGCTGCCTCCCTTTGTAAACAAATTAAATGCTGCAGTTGCTATGGACCGCAACATTTAATGGATTAAACGGCCGCAATCAAAGTAAACTTTGATCGCTACCGTTGGAGCAGGAGCCCAGCTGTCATCAGACAGCCGAGGGCCCGCTCCAGCCTGCACGGGACACCCGTGCAGGACTTAGACTAGGCTGCCGTGAACAGGCGGCGGCCTAGCCTAAGGCCCCTTAGTGAACATTGTGAAAAGGCGGATTGGTGGTCACTAAGGGGTTAGACACACAGTGGCGGCAAGAAATGTTAACTTAACGTTTTCAATTACTTTTCAATGGCTTTTGCTTTGATAAGTTATCATGGTGCGGCAAACTATTAGGGTATGTTCACACTGCTTATTTTAAGCTGTTTTTTGGGCCGTAAACGGTCGAAAAACGGCTGGAAAATTGGTAGCAGAACGCCTCCAAACATCTGCCCATTGATCTCTATAGGAAAAACGGTATTCTGTTCCGACGGGGCGTTTTTTAAACGGCCGTGTTAAACGCCTGCAAAAAAGAAGTGCATGTCACTTCTTGAGCCGTTTTTGGAGCCGTTTTTCATTGACTCTATAAAAAGACCGCTCCAAAAACGGCCGTAAAAAACGCAGCGAAAAACGCTAGTTAATAAAAAAAACAGCTCAGTATTTACAGACGTTTATTGATCAGCGTGTGAACATACCCTTAGTGTCAAGGTAACGTTTGAAATAATTTTCAAATGTGTAAAAATAAGCAGAAGGGTGCAAAAATTTAGACCAAAGCACTGCTCCAAAACATATAAATGACCATGTACCGGAGTTAGTTGTGCGAATCAGGCACAACCCTGAATAGAACTCAGCTACGTGTCCATAGATCATTCCACTATGTAAGAACTTGACGTGCTTTGAAAACAGCGTGACCTGGTACCATGTTCCTCCATAATGAAACAATCGAATAACAACTTTGCAGAGTTTTAATCTTTGTTAAACTTAGTTTTCAAAACTCAGCTAATTGAATGTTTAGGAGAAGTACTTTGGTCTAATTTGCTCAATCCACTACGAGTGCCCTTCTGCATATAAGGCGTAACTAGGGTTTGAGCATGGGGCCGAAACAAATCTGAGTGCCGCCCCACACAGTATAATGAGCCCTTAGTGGCCCCCACAGTATAATGCACTTATAGTGCCTCAACACACAGTATAATACCCCTAAGGTTGCCCCCACACAGAATAATGCCCCATAGCTGCCCTCCCCACAGTATAATGAGATATATAAAAATGATGGTTTTTTTTGTCCAGTTTAGGCTACATGCAGCATAAACCTATAGTTTCCGTTTGTGTCAGTCAGGGCTCTGTTCTGAGGAAAAGCTCAGTCGGAACGGAGACCTTACGCAGATGTGAACGAAGCCTTAGTGAATTAGGACACCACTCTCTGTAGGCACTAAAGAAAATTATATCTCAAATTAAGGTTTTGGAGGTCAGAGCTAATCCATAATCCCTATTTAGATTAGGGAATAGGAATTAGATTTAAAAAAAAGGGAATGTGATTTATTTGTGATTTACTGTTTTAAAGTTGCGCAACTTTTTTGGTGTGTGCTTTGTGTGCGACTCGCAATTTTTTTGTCATGACCTTATAACAGGCAGCTCCTGACCTGCAACCCAAAATCCAGCAAACTTGGATTTTTTTGTGACAGTCACGTCAAATTGTATGTCACAATATGATCACATAGACAATAATTTGCTCTGATGTTGCAAGTGACATGGCGATTTTCTTAGCACATGTCACGGTGTAGTCCTAGCCTCATAGTCCAATTCCTAATTGTATAACAAGTCTTATGTTAATGCCTATAAAAATCAAATAAATATTCAGGTTAATTTAATTAACATTAACACAAATAACCAAGAATAACAATAATGGGTTAATTGTCCTAAAAATGTAAAATTAAAAAAAATCTCAACATCATTAATATGATTCAGTCTGCCTTTGCATACACTAGTCATCCATATTTCTATATGCTATACAATAACATAAAATGAATGATGAGACTATAACTACAAGCATATGTTCAATATAAAAAAAAAAAGTAATGATTTACCTTTATTTAATGAAATGTTGATTCCCATAATGAAAATCCATAGTGCGACCTGAAACTTCATTGTGGTTAAGGACTACTGTGTACACTTGTGGCATTTCCAGATAGGAATGTCCCTCCTTCTGCACTGAAGCTAAGGCTTTATAAGAAGAAAATTGGCTTACACCCATCTAAAATTAAGGTGAGGGGTGGGGATTGAAACCTCAGCTGTTGCTTGTACTAATTTGTAAGGTATAATCATTCAAAGCAATACATATACGATAACTGTAGGATTAATCCAGAATTATAATCATGATGAAGAGACACATATTTAGGACTTTTTTTTTTTTAAGCTGGAGCTCGGTTGTAGGAACAATTTTTTTAAATACTGTATTTTAAAGAGCCCTTTCCAGCAAAACCCTTAGTCTGAGTCTCACCAGGACCCCTAGAGCTCTAACACATCCTGCAACCTTACCTACCTGACCACCGACTTCATTAACACGTTGCCTGAACTAGCGTCTCTTCCAGTTGATATATTATAACTTCTTCGGTACTAAAAAATGGCAATCCTTGGCAAACTAAGACCCCAAGGTTTTATATTACTTTTCATTTTCTTAAAATATAGTATTGCCCCTTACCTTCGAGCAAAATAACTCAGAGTCTGGAACGATACAACTAAAGAAAAGACACAAAACAGGTGTCGGAACTTATATTCAGTATCACGGTTCTTTGGTACGATAATCACGGTTGCGGTTAGCATAGTCCATAATGATTTTGGCTATACCAACATCTCCGAGCTGTTAGGAGGAAAAAATACTCTGTGGAGGAGACCTCCACAATCAATTATTATTTTTACAGACATGATATATAATTTTACATTAGATGTAATAAATACAATAATAAACAATATTGAATTATTTCATACAGATAATGGCATAGTATCGATGTAGGAAGGGGTGCAAAATGGTTCGGTCATTATTTTCTGATGAGAATAAAGAAGAAATAAAAAGATACATAGTTACATTTATGAATAAATCACAGCACCTACAGCAAACACCACTACCCCTCCCAACTGACACGTAGTTACCCATCTCTTTATTCCAGCTGTAGGAAATACGGACTTTAGAATAATGAAAGCCTTACAGTATATTACATTTGATATAATATAAGATATTTCATTTACGTGAATTAGAGATGGAGATTGAATCATGGGTTTGGTTTCATGTCTGAATGAAATGTGCCCCATCGGTATCCAAAAGGCTCATTATTTTCCCTGGTTCTCAAATCAAAAGGTCTTGGAGTATCCCAGGTGTCTCTTACAGATGCTAAATTGGAGTAAGAATAATATGTTTCAACCTTGCAGTACAATGTGCAAATGAGGGGCGATGTCAAGATCCCAAAATATTCTAAAATTAGTTGATAAGAGCTGGCACCATCATTCTTTTGTTTTGCACATTGTAAAGCACAATCTAATCTTGAAAAGTTTATTTGATCATGAAGATGAAACTTGGTGTCTCAAAGCAGGGGGAGAGCAGAGAGATATAGTCACCAAAGGGGTGCAAAAGACCCAAACAGGGCTCATAGAGGAGACTCACTTGGGGGAATTTCCTTGAGGAGAGGACAGACAAGATAGAGACTTGAGTGTGGAAAGTGTCCATGTATGGTTGCTATAACATCAGTGTATTGAGAATTATATTGTATTTAATGGTGATTAGAAGGAATAAGTGTCTCTGTAATGTTTATGACTATCTCTCTGTGCGTTTCTCCATGTAAATCCCATAATAACTGTAACAGTAATTTGACTCTTTATACAATATACAATTTTTATAAACTCATTTTTGTATTTCATTTATTGCGCATAACCTTAGAATATAACCCAGTAAGAGGAGGAAATGTGGCTACCCAGGTGGGACGAGAATAGTAATGATTGCAGAGTATATTAATTATTGTATATATTTTATATCTAGAATCATTAGTGCAGCGTTAGGGTATGTGCACACGATAACGACCATTACGTCTGAAATTACGGAGCTGTTTTCTCCTGAAATTGCATGTACTCGCGTTTTGCGAGGCGTCAATTACGGCCGTAATTTTGAGCTGTTCTTCATTGAATTCAATGAAAAACGGCTCAAATTACGTCCCAAGAAGTGTCCTGCACTTCTTTGACGAGGCAGTCATTTTACGCGTCATCTTTTGACAGCGACGCGTAAAATGACAGGTCGTCGGCACAGTACGTCGGCAAACCCATTCAAATGAATGGGCAGATGTTTGCCGATGTATTGGAGCCGTATTTTCAAGCGTAAATCGAGCCATAATATGCCTCGTTTACGCCTGAAAATAGGTCGTGTGAACCCAGCCTTAGGGGTGATCATTTTTTTTTATTTAGCAATTTATTCTGAAGTATTTGGTAGCGGTATATTGTGAAGGTAACCATTCTTGTAATTGTTTTATGTTTGTGTAAGGGTATGTTCACACGTGCGCATCCATTACGGCTGAAATTACGGAGCTGTTTTCAGGCGAAAACAGCTCCTGAATTTCAGACGTAATGGCAAGTGCAGGCGTTTTTCGCAGCGTCCATTACGGACGTAATTGGAGCTGTTTTTCTATGGAGTCAATGGAAAACGGCTCCAATTACGACCCAAGAAGTGACATGCACTTATTTGATGCGGGCATCTTTTTTTTACGCTGCGTTTTTGACAGCGGCGCGTAAAAAAAATTACTGTCTGCACAGTACATCGTAAAACCCATTCAAATTAATGGGCAGATGTTTGCCGACGCTTTCAAGCAGTATTTTCGGCCGTAATTCCAGGCGTAAAACGCCTGAATTGCGTCCCTAAATAGTGCGTGTGAACATACCCTTATAGTGAAGATTGTCAGCCACGGAGTGTTTGAAAAAGAAAATTGCCAAGGTTAAGACTACTGAGTCTATTGTTAAAGCCTATGTAAACCTTTGAAAGTGATTTAAAAAAAAAAGTCAGTGTGTTTGGTGCAACTTTCAAATTCGTTTTTATTAAAAATTATTTTTACTTTTTGAGATACAGCTGCTCTGTATTTTCTATACAAAGCAGATTTATCGTTCACTGAATCCTGTACCCGTCCGGTCCGTGGGACTGACGGGTTCAGTGAAAGCGGGTCCTGCGTGTCTCTGACACACAGGATCCACCTGTTATCCATCACATCTAAGTTCATAACAGATGTAGCCGTCCTTATCTTGACTTTTAACGCATTAAATACAGTGTCAAAAAATTGTAACTTGATTTTCTTAATGGCTTTTGTTGTGTGATATCACGCTGCAACAAGTTATCAGTCAAGATAAAGATGGTTACATCTGATAGATTACAGATGGATCCTGCATACCCGCTAACACTGAACCCGTCAGTCCCGTGGATCTGACGGATTCAGGTCTAAGCTAACTATATTTCCTGCATATAGGATACAGAGCAGCTGTATCTCAAAGAGTAAACATTTTTTTTAATAAAAACTGATTTGAAAGTTGCACCAAACACACTGACAGACATTTATATATGTATGTATGTATATATATATATATATATATATATATATATATATATATATTTATTTTTTCAAACAGAGGAAGCAGCAGCACTTAATCTCAATGACAGAAGGCTTACATATGTGAACGGGTGCCAGAAAGCAGTCCAGATCCTAGGACTGTATCAATATTCAGAAGAAATAAATCTTGCAGCACTCCATCAGGATGAATGAAAAAACTGTGATTTATTCAAGCCAACATACAGCGGTGCGACGTTTCAGTCCAACATTAGGACTTTTTTCAAGCATGATGTGTGTATATATATATATATACATATAAACAATCACTCACTTTCAAAGGTTTACATAGCCTTTAAGGTTCTGAAAGAGTCTAAAGATCCATTGTTTCAGGTTCAGGGTTAGTTTAATTTGATGAATAATGAGAACAAGCTGTCTAAGGCCAAATTCACATGTCAAAATGCGTTGTTTTCCCGCGAGAGCCGAGACAGCCAAATGCATTCTGACCACAAAGTGTGAACCAAGTTTTAAAGTAAAGGAAAATCTGCCTTCTTTCCAAAAAGGTGATTGTGCAGAGAGAGGATTTGGAGAATTAGAGAATTAGCACAATGGCGCTTTACATATATCTGCTCACAATGCTGCAGCTTTAGGTATGGGCAATTACATTTTTTTTAAAATAGAATGATAAATTTCACATGCAAAATGATCAGCTAGCCGAAATATTAAGGGTTGCAGAGGCCGTCTGGGGCTGATCCTTCTCAGCATTTGTCTCAGATAGAGGATCTGAAGCAAGAGTAAGGGTCTTTTTACATGGCCCGATATTGGTTGTGAAAAAAATATCCACAAGAAACAAAAATGACCTGTTATGTAAAGGGGCAAGTGATCGTTACTATGATTATTCATTCCCATACATTTCCTTTATGTCGGCAGCACATCTTACACAGGGTGATGTGCTGCCGACTAGTGACCATTTTATCGGCTGCGTAAACGAGCCGATGAACGAATGATTGATTGTTAAATGACTGATTGTTGCCCTGTTTACACAGGATAACGATCGGTAATGGGCATTCGTATGAACGCTCGTTTGCCCAATCATTGGCCCATGTACAGTAAAAGGGCCCTCAGGCAGATAGAATAGTTGCTGCATTTAATATTCCTATCTGTATGGATGTTGGTGACTGGAGCAATGTAGAGGAAGAGAGTGTTGCTGAGTGTATGTCTACATCCCTTGCTTCTGGTCCTGGCTGTTAACTGTCTTGTAACCCACCATACCCATGATCTCTTGCTGTAGCTGAGAATACAGCTTACAGTCCCACCCCCTTCCCCCCAAGCATCCCTCCCAGCTCTTTGCATACTGCCACACTCCTCTTTGTCCACAGGGTCCCTCCCATCTCTAATTACAGTCACCCAGCTACCTCCCTGCACACTGTCACAAACAACCACTAATAATCATCATGTTCCTCTTTGTCTCCATCTATCCCTGCTCTAATTACAGACACGCATATCCCTCCTTCACAGCCTGAGATATAAGGCTGGATTCACACGAGCATGTTCGGTCCGAAAAGGACGGAACGTATTTTGGCCGCAAGTCCCGGACCGAACAAACTGCAGGGAGCCGGGCTCCTAGCATCATAGTTATGTACGACGCTAGGAGTCCCTACCTCTCCATGGAACTACTGTCCCGTACTGTAATCATGATTACAGTACGGGACAGTAGTTCCACGGAGAGGCAGGGACTCCTAGCATCATACATAACTATGACGCTAGGAGCCCGGCTCTCTGCAGTTTGTTCCGTTCGGAACTTGCGCCCGAAATACGTTCCGTCTTTTACGGACCGAACATGCTCGTATGAATCTAGCCTAAGTCTGCTTACTCCACCTGTGAGACATCTTGGTACACACAATCCAGTCAGCACATCTTCCTCACCTGCTGCTGGATCTGTGCCAAGAGATTCTGTATTAGGGTAAGTTCACACGTAGCATAAATACTGCAGATTTTTAGCAACAGATTTTGTTACAGAAAATCCGCAGCATGAGGGCAGATTTACATGAGCGTGTGCGTTTTGCGCACGCAAAAACCGCAGCATTTTGCGTGCGCAAAAGGCACTGGACAGCTCCTTGTGTCATGTTCATATGGTGCGCGGCTGCGTGCTTTTCGCGCAGCCGCCATCATTATGCCACTCCGTTTGGAAAAGCAGAAAAAGCACGTGGTGCAGACAGGCGCGATTACATCACTACATAGAGCCTGCCTGCGCCGAGCCCCTCCCAGCAGAGTGAATACTGGAGCGAGTCTCCAGCATTCAACCCAACTGAATCTGTGTCCTGCAAATCCCCCCTATAGCTACACCACTCTCTACAGTGGAAGTTAGCAGCGCTAGAGCGCTGCATAGTTTTTTAAGATTATGTGTGGTTCGGGCGGCCATGGGCCACCTGGGAGCCTCGGGCCCCGGGCGGTCGCCCGAACCGCCCATATGATGATCCGCCATTGCCTAAAGCATAGGTCCCCCTCTAAAAAAATTATCTTTATACATATACAGTTATTAAGTCATACCACTATACCAGATTAAATATTACCTGCATATTGTTACTGAAACAACTCACTATTGTAAGACCAATATTACCAATAATAACACAATATAAGGTCCAAATAATACCGCCAAACAATAACCACATAGTGACTGAATAATACCCCAATATTGCTACTGATTAATAGCGCCACAACATAACCACATAGTGACTGAATAATACCCCCATACTGTTACTGAATAATACTACCACACCATAACCATATAGTGACGGAATAATACCCCATACAGTTACTAAATAATACCGCCACACCATAACCACATAGTGACTGAATAATGCCCCGATATTGTTACTGAATAATACCGCCACACCATAACCACACAGTAACTGAATAATACCCCCATATTGTTACTAAATAATACCGCCAACCATAACCACATAGTGACTAAATAATATTTCCATACAGTTACTGAATAATACCGCCACACCATAACCACATAATGACTGAATAATACCCCAATACTGTTACTGAACAATACCACTACACCATAACCACATAGTGACTGAATAATACCCTAATACTGTTACTGTATAATAACGCCACAACCACACAGTGACTGAATAATATCCCAATACTGTTACTGAATAATACCACCATACCATAACCACTTAGTGACTGAATATTACTGCCATACTGTTACTGAATAATACCACCACACCATAATCACAGTCACTGAATAATACCCCCATACTGATACTGAATCATACCACCACACCATGACCACATAGTGACTGAATAATACCCCGATATGAATACTAAATAAAAGCCACTATACAAAGAGCAATATAAGTGACCATATAGTGGAAGATGTCAGTCATACACAGGAGCTCTCCATGCGGCCCAGAACATCATGATGACTTATTCCAGCCACAACTCGTCTTTGCAGAATTTAACACACAGACATGTTGGTTTCTCACTTTTCCAGCATCCTCCCCACCTATACCCCATCCTCTAAACAAACTCATAATCCACAGTGCCCCAGATGGTAATAATGATCCCTTAGCGCTCGACACAATAAAAGTGCCCCCTCAGTAACTGTGCCCCCTTTGTGCCCAACAGTAATAATGCCCCATTTGTGCCCTCTGTAGACAGTGCCACAGTGTCCCCTGTAGATAGAGCCACACACAGCCCCTGTAGATGGTGCCACACATGGCCCCCCTGTTGATAGCGCCACAAACAGCCCCCCTGTAGATAGCGCCACACACAGCCTCTTGTACTTAGTGCCACACAGCTCTCCCTCTTGTAGATAGCGCCACACAGCCCTCCTTGTAGATAGTCACACAGCCCTCCCCTGTATAGTGACACACGGACCCTCCTTTGTAGATAGTGCCACACAGCCCCCCTGTGCAAAGTACCACACAGCCCTCCCCTTGTAGATAGTGCCACACAGCCCACCCTTGTAGATAGTGCCACACTCCCCCTTGTAAACTGTGCCACACAGCCTTCTCCCATGTATAGTGCCACACAGCCCTCCCCTGTATAGTGCCACACAGCCCCCTCTTTGTAAATAGTGCCACACAGTCCTCCATTGTACATAGTGCCACATGGCTCTCCCCCCTTGTACATTGTGCCACACAGCCCTCCCCTTGTAGATAGTGCCACAAAGCACCCCCTTTAGATAGTGTCACATAGCCCCCATCCCCATTTTAGAAAGTGCCACACAGCCTCCCAAAAAAAAAATTGTACTTACCTAGCCCTGTTCCTGCGACGGACAGAGCCCTCCACAGCCTTCAGACGGGACCCTTGCGTAAGCCAGCTTGATGCAGTGAGGTCATCACGCCAGCCTGTGCTCCAGCAGCCTATACTATTCAATTGTGTCTGCGTCCTGAGGATGCAGATACAATTGAATGTGGGAGTCTCTAGCACTGCCCCCCCCCCCCTGTGCTAGCAACACCACCGGGCATGACGAGGCCTGTGCCACCTGGCCCATAAATGTTATGGGCAGGGAGGTGTGGGCCCCCTCATGCCGCGGCCCATGTTGCTCCAGTGGGTAGGTGGCCCTGAGAGTATGGGAGGCCTGTGCAATTGCCCAGTTTGCCCACTGATGCGGGCCCTGGATCAAAGCTTTCCCTACTTGAAACCAAAATGCCCTTCCTGCCGCTAAAATTTTAGTTCTGGAATTACTTTCTAGATGGGGGTTGCTTCACGTTGTAGCCAGCAATAGAAGTCCAGCATTTAGGGTATGTGCACACGATAAGTGGCTTTTACGTTTGAAAAGACAGACTGTTTTCAGGAGAAAACAGCTGCCTCGTTTCAGACGTAAAAGCTCCTCCTCGTAATATGCGAGGCTTCTCTGACAGATGTCAAACGACGACTCGTAAATTACAGGTTGTCTGCACAGTACGTCGGCAAACCCATTCAAATGAATGGGCAGATGTTTGCCGACGTATTGGAGCCCTATTTTCAGACGTAAAACGAGGCATAATACGTCTCGTTTACGTCTGAAAATAGGTCGTGTGAACCCAGCCTAACTGGCAAAGTGTTTCAGCAGCTACAGAAATTATTGAATGCCAAGCAGGAACTTCATATTGCTTACCATCCACAGTCATTTGGGGCCATTGAACAGGGGAATCGCACAAAACCATATTGGCAAAATTTTGCATGGGAAAGCCAACAGCCTGGAAGGATATGTAACCATTGTATTTAATGGCAATAAGGTCTGCTCTGCACTCCACAATAGGATTAAGCCTGTATCAAGTTATAACGGGTAAATTGATCCATACACCAGGTCACTTGCTGTTGCCAATTAAACCCCCTGTTTTACAAGGTGCAGCTATGAAGACTTAGGTGAAAAGTATGGGGGATTACATCCAGCAAGTAAATGTTTTTGTTGCTCAGAATTTAGGCTGCTCTAAAAAGCAAATAAATAAATATTTAGATAAAAATTTAGACCCTTTGAATACAATGCTGGAGATTTAGCGATGGTACAGGATTTCTGTAAAAAGAAACATTTATTACTTGGAGAGGACCCTTCAAGTAAACATATGTTTACTTGATTAATATGAATTCCGCTTAGAACTGGTTATTTTAATCAATTATAGTATGCATGAAGGGTAACTTTACAAAAATACTTAATCTTTTACTGAAATAAAACACCACACTTTTGATAAAAGATGCAGCATTCAGACCTGGAAAAACTAGAGGGGGAAATTTGTAGAAGCCTTACTGATCCCAACCCAGATTTACATTTGTCATGGGATGGTTTTGTTGCATTAAACGCAGAGAGATAGTAAGAGGAGTGCCCTTAGAAATATCCAGGAGGAAAATATATCCAGGTCTTATGCGACCAGTGGGGAAAAGGAAATAAGAAGCACAAAATTAAAGCCAACGGCTGAAATACAGCAGGAAGTTGGGTTGAGGTCCCGTATAATAAAGTTCACAGGGAATACAGACAGGGGACTACAAGGTGCATAACTAATTGTAATGAGTAATGTCACTGTTCCTTATCTAAATTTTAAGGACAATACTGTAAAAGTAGTTCTTTCCATGGGGTACCTCCATGGGGGACTCTATCTATAAATCGACACAACAACCATTACTCTGAGTGGCTTTCAAAGGACTTCTCCTTATACAGACTTTAATTGTACTTTTTGGAGCATTTCTAATTTTATAAAATTAGATCAACTTTAAGAACACTGTAAACTATTGTATATCGTAAAATTTGATTTTGAGAGCTCACTACAAATTTTGTTTGCTCACAAGTGGGGGATCTGTAAGATATACAGATATGAAATGACAAAAAATATATTGTATATAGTTGAATGTAACGAAATGAAGAATCAATGGTGTAGCCAAGGGTTTGAATAGAGTTTTCATAATCAGTATGTCCGGGGTCAATTGCTCTTGTCAAAGGCCTTCAGCAGACTTAATCAGGAAATGAAGATATTCCAAAAACTGCAGAAACTGGGTAATAAATATTAAGCTGTGTTTCTTTCCTAAAACCTTACGTGTTACAGAAAAAAATGGATTAAAATGAAATTTTCTAAAAAAAAAAATGTTGGAAATTTCAACTCTGCTTTAATTCCTGTGAAATGCCTAAAGGGTTAAGAACCTTTTAAATGCTGTTTTGAATACTTTAAGCGGTGAAGTTTTTAAAATGGGGTGTTTTATGAGGGTTCTAATATATAGGCCTCTCAAAGTCACTTTAGAACTGAACTGGTCTCTAAGGCTGGGTTCCCACAGTGCAGATTTGCTGCAGATTTTGCGTGTGGCAGATTTTTTCTGCTGGAAATGGTGGTGCAGATTCGGGGCAATTACGCAACGAATGTGCACCAATATTTGCACATATGACAGATAATTCAGACATTGCAGATATCACAGCGGACTTGCCACAGATTTCAGTTTTTGCATTGCAAAGGCTGAAATCCGCAGTGAAATTCCGCTGCTTCTCCACAATATAATGAGCATGCTGCGGAGGGAAAATTCTGCACCGCAGCCTATTTTCCGCACCATTATTTTCCGCAACGCCTGAACTAAGTTTCCTAGAAATGTATAGAAACAAATGTAAAAAACGGCTGCTGCAGAATTCCACTGCGGACTGCCCACAGCGGAGTTCAATAGCAATTCCGCCACGTCTGAACGTGGCCAAACAGAAGAAATATATAAAGAAATGCCTTATAGGTCTGCACTCCTAGATCCAATTCTGTTTTTTCTTACATATTGCTGGCAAAATCTGCAGCAAATCTGCCCTATAAAAAAGGCTTTTGAAATTTTCTTAAAAATTGTAGAAATTGCTGCTAAAATTCTAAGCCTTGTAATGTCCTAGAAAAATAAAAGAATGTTCAAAAACTAGCATTTGCTTGTTCACCTGCTGATCGTTGCCCTGTTTACACGAGGCAATGATCGGGAACGAGCGTTCATATGAACGCTCGTTCGCCTGATCATTGGCCCGTGTAAAAGGGCCCTTATAAAAACCAAATTTCTTTAATCATAAAGTGGAGACTCAGTGTTTTCAGACTGGAGGGGGAGCGCACAGTTGGAGTCCCAAATATCCAGGCCTGGGTCACTAGGGAGGAGACATCACTCGGGAGGAAGGCATCCCGGGGAAAGGAAGGAAGTATCCTGAGGGGAACTCTAACCTAGGCCAGTAGACTCTCGTTTCAGATCCTAGCAGCTATACTAATGGTTCTTTATTCTTGACAGTGTGTATGTCTTACTACAGTTGATGCAGCTTTGGCTTATTGTTGACTGTATTTCTTGCTTTAGGATTTTTCTTGGTTGCTGTATTTTTGTTACCAAGGTTTATGTCTAGGAATGAATGAGAAATTGCTTTTACATTGTAGGCCCTGTTCACACAGCCTTTTTTTTGGTGCAGATTTTGATGCAGCAACCGCATCGCAATCTGTTCCAAAAACATCCCAAATAGCCCCCCCCCCCTCATTGATTTCAATGGGAGGCAGAGGCGTTCTTTTCCCAGGGCGGCTTTTGGCCACTCGTGGGAAAAAAAGTGCCATGTCCTTTCTTGCTGCGGTTTCCGCCTCTGACCACCCATTGAAATCAATGGGAAGCAGAAAAATCCTGTGGTGCTCGTTTCCAAGCGTTTTTCGCGGCATTTTTTACTAGCTGTCGTTGCATCGGCCTCAACGACTGTGGATGAAAACCACGGAAAAAAAAACGCAGGCAGTTCAAAATCTTCCTTAAAATTCCAGGCAGATTTTTTTCTGTTATTATTGGTGTGTCTGTGTTTTAAGTTGGTCTCTGGGTTAATCTCTCCACGATTTTTGTTTAATATTTTTGTTAGTGTGTTGTCAGTGTCTTTCTAATGTTTATGTGACAGTTGAGCTTTTGCTTTATATTATTTTAATGCTTTTTGTGAACCCTAAATAAAAATGAAACCTAACTTGCATATACAAGTCTGGAGTGCGGTTCTCTTTTGTATATGTATGAATTCAATATTACCCTGACTGTGGGATATTGAACGTGCATACAGCAAAATCAACCTTAAATATGTTGAGTGCGTCCATCGGATCTACATATATTATATATAATTACTGCCGTCATATGCCACCATATACTTTACATATGAATACTACCATATACAGTACGTAGCGGTATTATAAATAATACTGCTATATACTGTATACATAAGTAATGCCAGTATACACTCTGCATAGAAATAACGCCCCTATATACTATATAAATAAATAATACCACCATATACTATACATATAAAATAATACCTTCATATGCTGTACATATAGATAATACTGCAATATACATACATGCACACACGTATACATCTGTATAGACATACGCACACATATACATCTATTACATACACACATACATAAACACACATTAATACATCTTTACATACAGACACACATGTGTGTATATATATAAAGTATATGTTACTTTTATAAAGAGCAGGACTGGCTCAAACACAGCGTATAAATCATGAAATATTCTACCACAGTCCCTAATTACATAACTGCACACTTTAATTTCATGAGCCCACCCACAAATATGAAGTTAAATGGATTACCATGAAGCAATTGCATTGCAGCCATATTTTATTTTTGTATTAATTTAATAGCAATTTGTTTTTTAAATTAGTAATACTGTATAAACATAGATACTCATCACAGGTTACACTGTATACTTAATACAATTACCTTTGTCATTAGGCATAAACCCACCTCTTGCCGCTATTGAAACCAATTTAAATTAAATTGAAAATGTAACCTTTATTTTTTTTTATATAGTATCGCCAATGTCTTTATATTCTGAGATTTGTTCATTTGAATATGTTTTTACTTATTCATGAGTTTACTATTTTTATTGCTGTTTATTGCTATTGCTGTTTATTGCTATGAGCGCCCTCCATACTTCCCTATGACACTTATAACGTTGTCACGAGGGGTCTGTGAACCCACTGGGCGGTACCGCCTTGGCGGTAAGGCAGCTGGCCAACAGGGCGCAGGTGAATGTCTATAGTTCGTATAGGTACCTGTGGCAGCTCAGACAGCAGCAGGGCAAGCTCGGCTAGGACTAGGCAGCAGGTAGACGTCAGGCGAGGTGAAGCAGGTCAGACGTGGGATACAGCACTATACGACTTTGGCACAGCACAGTGCTCGACCAGGATGGTATGGAATGCTAGGAACAGTAACAGGTACAGGAAACAGGAAACGGGAACACACTAGGAGGCCATCACAAACTTAGGAAACATCAACAACACTCAGACATAGAAGCAGGGGGCTGGACCCCTCTTATAGTCCAGGGTACTCACGGATAAAAGTTCATCAAAAGGTCTGGGATCCGGCTGAGGTGAATGGACGCGAGTGCTGGCGTCTCCTGAGGAGGAGGCTGGGGCCAGCGCTTGCCAACTCGTGGCTGCGGCTGTCAGGGGGAGGTTGGAGCTGACGGCCCGCAGCCACGGACATTACAAACTTGCATGTACGTGATAATGCGTCAAGGGCTTAAAGGCAGGGCAATTTGAGTTTTTTCTTATTCGTTTTTTCCTCACCGCCTTCCAAAAGCCATAACTTCTTTATTTCTTTGTCGACATAGCCGTATAGGAGCTTGTTTTTGCGGGACAAGTTTTCGTTTTTCATGGCACAATTTATTGTAATTCATTATGTACTGGGATGTTTAAAAAAATTATTTGAGGGCAAAAAATACTGATTACGACATTTTTTTTTGGGGGGGGGTTTGTTTTTACAGGTTTTTTTATTTGTAACTACATATTCACCTTTTTCTACAGTTTGATATGATTACGCTGATATCAAATGAATATGTTATGTTTTAATGTTTTACCACTTTTAGAATAATAGAAAAATATTTGGTAAAAATTGTGTCGCCATATTCTGAGAGCCATAACTTGTTTATTTTTCCATCAATTTAATGGTGTGTGAGCTTAAATTTTGCGGGGCGAGCTGTAGTTTTCACCGATACCATTTTAAGGTACAAGAGACGTTTTGATCACCTTTTAAATTTTTTTATTCCTGCATTTGCCCTGAAGGAACAATAAAGGATGAGTGAATGGTGCAGTGGATTTTCTTTCTTCTGTAATTGATCGAACAGAGGTGGGGTTTACTTCAGTGAGCTTAGTCTTTTGTAAATTGGTGGTGCTTGAATCTTCTGCATTTTGGTAACTCAGACAAGCAGAGCCATACTTTCAGGCCTCATGCATCCGACCGTAGCCATGTGCACGGCCGTGATTTTTGGGTCGGCCGGCCGAGGAATGACACCCGCGAGCCGACGCAAGTCGTGGGCCGTGCACATGGCCATGTCCATTATTTCCTATGAGCCTGGACCGCAGAACACGGCCGTAATAAGACATGTCCGTTCTTTTTGTGGTCCAGGCTCCTGGGCCATGCACGGACCGTGGAAACCACTGTTGTGTGCATGGGCCCATAGGAATGAATGGGGCCGCAATTCTCCCGTAGATATTTGCAGCCGCAAAAGCACGTTCATGTGCATGGGGCCTTACTCTTTTGTCCAAACACTCCTTTTTATATGAGACATATAAGTCCAGGCACTCATAACTTGTCCAGACTTCCAAGGCCCTTGTAGCATAAATAAAGTTAAAAAAAACAAGGATATCAGGGCACTGCTGGATGAAGGACATATACTGGAATCCATTTAAAAAAAAGGTTTTTGTATTTTAAATTAAAAAAACACTCATTTAAACTGATTCCAGTCTATGTCCTTCATTCAGCAGCGCCCAAATATCCTTTTTTTTTTTTTCAACTTTATTTGTGCTACCTATTACGGATGCTTTTATGCACAATTGGCAAAGGATTAGATACAGCTGGTTCTAAACTGCTCAAAGCTGATGTACAGAGTTGAGCCTATTAGCAAATCTCGCCCAGATGAGTCGTTATATCTCCCTCTGTCTATTCTCAACATACCAAAAGTTTTTTCACTATGGAGCAGTGTGTTTTTATTTTTTAAACAGGTTCTTTAACTCTTGTAGACAGCCAAGGCAAGATGTACATCATCATCATCATATGATCATTCACTTATAAGTTGGGTGCCCAATGTGGTGCATGACCCTTGCAGTTTTGTCGAGGATGAGATGGGACTGAGACCAGGAGCGCGTAGCAGCAGATACTTTACTAAGCCGGTGTTAACAGCAAACCCGACCACAGCAGGCAAATTAACATTTTTCACTGGGAGTGGCACTGGCTCTTGGTACAACTGTGGTTCAGGCAGGCGATTGATGGCTGGCTACCTCACTCTTTTGTTGGACAGAGTCAAGGTAACTCTTCCTTGATGCCGGTGATGTTCGGTATATTCAAACCTACTAGGCCACAATGGCTGGCTGCTTTACTCCACTTTCTTATGTGGGTAGGGTCCTGCCTGTCACCCACCGACTACAGCTCGCACAATACTGCACACACACACGGGGAGGCTATTGCCCGTCACCCACAATTTGCTCCAGGACCCATTGACTGCGGTCCACGAAATTCATGCTTGTCGCACCACTTGCAGCTTCAACAGCTCACTCATCACACCAGGGTACTCTTCTTCCACCCTCTCATTGAATAATCTTAGTAGGAACAGTAGCCGTTTTATACAGTAACCGCTGTCCAAGCATGAGGACACGGCTTAGCCACGCTGCAACATCCTGGCAATGTTATGGAGCAGCAGGAACTAGCCATGATGTCATCCAGGCTGTTTATTCCAGCATCAAATAATTTGGATCACTAGCTAATTAACTATCATACGCCGCACCGGCCAAAAATAAAAATAATGATACAGTGTACATAAACAATAGCACAAAATAGCATGTCTTCTTTATTAGCCACCTCCTGTGGGAATAAAAATAAACATTAAAGGCACAGCAAATATAAATAAATGTCATTACTGGCCACATTAATGCAGAATAAATTAAAGTCCCCTTTAAGAAATGGGGTTCTTCTCATACACTCTCACACAGCAGGATTAGGTGTGCCTCATGCAGTGAGATTTTGATCAGATGCTCTGCCCCATGCAGTTGCGGCCTGGACACCACTGACTTACCCGCTAACGGACTTGGCGGTGGTTTCGCAGCCACGATCGGGCATGCTGTCTTGGCCTCACCGTGGCCCAACCACAAAGCCTTACTCAACTCTGTAGGTGGAAAACACCAGCTGCTCTTTGGAGCACCTGGGTGTACACCAAGCGACCAGGCCCCCTCTAGGACATGATTTAAGGCATGACCTCTGCCTCTTTTCTGAGGACATTGTGCAGTTTTCTAGTTTTCTCCAGCTGTAACTTGCACAACTCCACCAACATCTCCTTGTCTACAGGCCAATATCAATGGTGGCTGGCAAGCGAGTTATTAAAGTACACCAGTTTGATACTGGGCTCTGATATTCTGCGGATTATGCCAAAATATGTAAGGCTAGGATCCCAAGGTGGTGGATGGCAGGTTTGTCGCGGAAGTGATGGAACACAGACCAGGAGCTCAAGGCAACAGAAACTTTACTAACCCAGTGTTAACACCACACCCGGCTGCAGCAGGCAAATAAACACTTCTAACTTCGAAAGGCACAGTCTCTTGGTACAAATGTGTTTCAGGCTAGCGGTTGATGGTTGGTTGGCTGGCTCACTCTTTTGTACGTCAGTCAAGGGCACTCCTTCCTGATGCAGGGGATATCCGGCAAATTTAGGCCTACTATGCCACACTGCCTGGCTTCCCCCTTACATGATATTTATTGGGCATTGGATGGTTGCCGCGCCAACTGTCTCGTCCAGCGTGCAGTTGCATCTCCCCATGCCCAAGGTCAGATCAAGCGGGAGAGCATGCTTGCACAACCCCTTTAATAAATCTCCTTTTTTATGTAAAATCTGAGGTATACCATTGTATTTTGAAACCGGGATGGGTCAACCCCTAGTTATAATATGTTTAAGTGTGTCACAATTTTATATTTTTTTTGTTTTATTTTTTATATCAGTAAGAGATATATGGTGATTTAATCACTATAATGTGCTTGCACTTTCATAGTCGACAAATGGCTTTATGCAGGTCAGGGAGTGGTACGGGCAGGCAAGTCAGGAGGTCCACAGCAGGGTAAGAGCCCACCAGTCCAGGCAGTGGCGTAACTACCGCCGTAGCAGCAGTAGCGGCTGCTACGGGGCCCGCGGCATGAGGGGGCCCGTGTCGCCCGCCGGCACGGGCCCCCACCATGGCCGGAGGCTCCGCTAGCAGCCGCTATGGCTGCTACAGCGGGATGCCACTGAACACTACGGCAGAGCAGGGAGGCATCTCCCCGCTCTGCCATTAACTGGTTCCCGACCGCTGGCTGTATTTTTACGGCCAGTGGTCAGGGTCCTTAAAACCCGAGCCATAGACTTTCTACGGCCCGGGTTTTAACTTGCTGCCCGCGCGATCGGGCAGCTGAGTGTCGGGTCTCCGGCTGTCAGTGACTGCCGGGGACCCTGAGGAGAGAATAGAAGCAGCTTTCGCTGCTTCTGTCTTCTCTGATCACTTGTACACAGCGCTGAATGCACGCTGTGTACAGGAATAGAGACAGCAGCAGCGGCGCTGTCTCTATTCCTCCCGGTGATCATCACATGATCGCCGGGTGCCGTTTGTGGCAGACTGCTGCTGGGTCTAACAAGACCCAGCACAGCCCTATTAGTGACAATCAAGTCACTATGAGAGGGCTGATTTCCCCTGTAACTGGGGCTGCTGTGCAGCTCCAGTTACAGTGGGAAAACATGGTGTAAAAGAAAGAAAAAAAATATAGAAAGTACCCCAAAGGTCTTCTTTGACCTTTGGGGGACAGACCATAGTAATAAAAAAATAATAAAGTAAAGTGCAAAAAAAATGTAAATAATAAATACACATAAAATACCCACCCCCAAAAAAACAGTTCCCCCCCGCCAATCATTGTTGTAACGCTAGCACTGACCCAATTACTCTAATATAGACATGTAATATATTAAAATTTACGGTAGACAATGATGATCACAAATAAAAGGTCTATTTTAGGGTAAAACTGTTATTACCAAAAAAAAAATAGCTGAAATGTAAAAAAGCTTATTTTTTTACTATTATTTTCAAACTTTATGAATAAAAATTCTAAAATAGCAAAAAAGGTGTGTATAAAAACAATAAAAAATGAAACCTGCATTGTCTACGGAAAAAACGTCGCAAAAATCACGTCGTTAGCCCAACAAATAAAAAAGTTATAGCCATTTAACTAACACGTGCTAAAAATGGCTAAACGGTGTCTGGTGCTGAAGGCGCAAAATAGAGCAAAAGACATGTATCCCCTCTCCACAGGATATACACAGGAGAGGGGATACATGAGTGATCGCTGGCAGCGATAGGGAGAACGGGGGACTGAAAGTCCCCTGAAGTTCTCCATCACAAACCTCGGACTTCCGGCGTCTGTCGGCAGCACCGTAGAAATGAATGGAGCGCCGGTCGTGCTTGTGCGCATGCGTGACCAGCGCTCCTTTCATTTTTATTGAGCTGCGCAGACGCCGGAAGTCACAGGTTAGTCATGGAAAAGTTCAGGGGACTTTCAATCCCCCGTTCTCCCTATCGCTGCCAGCGATCACACATGTATCCCCTGTCCTGTGGAGATCCTGTGGAGAGGGGATACATGCATTTTGTAGGACACACTGTAGGTCGCATTTTTTTGGGAGGGGGGACGCTGTATGGCGGTCCCTACAGGGGGGGGGAACGCTGTATGGCGTTCCCTACAGGGGGGGAGCTGTATGGCGTTCTCTACAGGGGGGGCTGTATGGCGTTCCCTACAGGGGGGGCTGTATGGCGTTCTCTACAGGGGGGGCTGTATGGCGTTCTCTACAGGGGGGGCTGTATGGCGTTCTCTACAGGGGGGGGCTGTATGGCGTTCCCTACAGGGGGGGCTGTATGGCGTTCTCTACAGGGGGGTTTGTATGGCGTTCTCTGCAGGGGGGCTGTATAGGGTTATCTACAGGGGGCTGTATGGCGTTATCTACAGGGGGGCTGGATGGCGTACTCTACAGGGGGATGTATGGCGCTATCTACAGAGGGGGCTGTATGGCGTTATCTACAGGGGGGCTGTATGGCGTTATCTACAGGGGGGCTGTATGGCAGACAGAGGTAACCTCACGTCACTTCACCACATAGTCTCAGAAGACGGCAGAGCACAGTTAGGGCAGAGTATTGTACTACACTGAGACTCATAGAAGGAGAAATGTCTGGTGTCAGGATCTGGCTGTCATGATTGAACTGTTTACCTTCCTTCATCATCTGAATTCTAAGTGTTTGATCCAGTCCAGACCATCGACCACCAGTCCCCATCTAACTCCTCAGAGCTGGATTCTGGAGCATCAGCATTTACATTATTACTATGGCTTTCAACAGCGTGAAAAGTTGTCTGATTGCTGCGGTAGCCATACAGTCAGTATGGCTACTTCAGTCTGGTACACAGAACGTCTGTCAGCAGCAATCAACTGTTTTATTCAACTGAACTGACAAAGGTGCTCTGTGTGCCAGGCGTAGATGGCCCAGTATATTGGGTGGCCCCCAAAGCAAGTAGCTGTTTTCTTCCAATGACAGAGGCGCTTTGGGAAAATATATGGTAAAAAAGATAGTAGATGTTTCAAGGGGTAAGTTCATTCAAATGAATGAAACTGATTTTCAACAAAATCTGCCACATGTGACTGCACCTTAATGCTCAAAAAATATGGGTGACAGAATCATCACTGGTATTTCTATTAGGGATAAAATGGGAAATATATCTGAACCAATATATTATGTTGGTCTCAACTGGACCCAGGATGTATTATCATTGGAGCTAGTGTTGGGCAGATTAAATAATATGTATGGGGATTGAATTGAGTCAGTATGGCTATGTTCACACCTTTGTTGTGACATTTCATTGTTCTGCTCCATCAAAGGAGCAGAACAAGGGAGTAACTGAAGCAATGGTTCCGCTGCATCATGGACACCACCGGCGGCTGATGGAACCCATTGACTTTAATAGGTTCCTTCGTCTTTCCGTAAGGGTGTCCGTAGTTTTACAGGAGACAATAGCGCAACGTGCTGCGCTATTGTCTCCAGTAATCTCGGACAGATCTGCCATTGAAGCCCCTAACAGAGCCTCCAACGCATATGTGAATCAGGCCTTAGACATACTTGTAGAGAAATGTTTTTCTTCATTTGGAAAACATGGATAGATTATATAATTAACTTAGAGTTCAGCCAGATTGTGTGTGAGTTTTGTCAGGTGTGTGTGTATTTGTTGAAATCTTTTGTTGCTTTTTTTGGAGGGTAGAGTTGGATTTATGTAAAAAGATGATACATGTCTACTAGAGCTTGTAATTGTATATTGCTAAATAAAAAATTCAAGTGATAGTTTATAGACAAATGCTTTTTTACATTATAGAGTTTTAACTGCTAAAGTGCCAAAGATATTATCAAAAGTACCTATTTTTTTCCATTTCAATGCCTATATTTTATATTCATTTAAAGCTTAACTAAATTTGAGTGAATCGATTAACACAAACCGAATTTGTTATGAATTTTCCAAAAGTTTAACATTTTTGCAATTCAGAAACTTTTGGGATCCCTCCTACACAAACTGCTCAAAATGGCAGCAACCATTTTTAAGAAGAAGACAAGAAGACAAAGAAGAAGAATCACATACCATTGGGTGGTGGCCCTGCTGGCTACCCCATAATGCTTTGCAGTCAGCCTTCTATCTGGCACAGCTAATTATGAGGGGTATGTGTATGAGTCACTGACGACTCAGTGGATGACAGTCATATGAGTCATAGCCCCTATAAACAGCTCAACTAGGAAATGCTGGTTTTTGTGGGGATACAGATAGGAGAGACAGGACATCAGACAGAGAGTGAGAGAAAGTATAATACAGAAAGTGTTGCTGGTGGATTAGTGCCAGTGAGTGTGTTTCACAGTAAGGGTATGTGCACACGATAGCTGCCTTTTACGTCTGAAATGACAGACTGTTTTCAGGAGAAAACAGCTCTGTCGTTTCAGACGTAATTGCTGCTCTTCGCATTATGCGAGGTGTCTTTGAATTCAATGAAAAACGGCTCAAATTACGTCCAAAGGAGTGTCCTGCACTTCTTTGACGAGGCAGTTATTTTACGGGTCGTCGTTTGACAGTACGTCGTAAATTACAGGTAAATTACGCGTAAATTACAGGTCGTCGGCACAGTACGTCGGCAAGCCCATTCAAATGAATGGGCAGATGTTTGCCGACGTATTGGAGCCGTATTTTCAGGCGTAAATCGAGGCATAATACGCCTCGTTTACGCCTGAAAATAGGTTGTGTGAACCCAGCCTAAGGATAAAAGAATATATAGTTAGATTTACAATAATGAGAGATAGAATTTAGACAGAGATAGGAGTCTGTCAGTGTCAGTGTGTTAGTTAGACAGGCAGCCATTGCTATGAGTAAGTGCTGATGCAGCTGTAGAATTCTTACATCAATTTGTGAATCATCAAACTTCATCAGATCAGTTACAATTTGTTAATTTAAATCCTGGTGCTAATAGCGTGCAACTGCCTGCTGATACAGACATCAAATAGTCCCACCAAAAATTTGCATATTGTTCTGCGTCAAGCACTTATACAGCACCATTATACTTCAGTCTGTGTCCAAGTGACAATTTTGAAAAAAAATAAACAGATTTTTCTGTTTCAATCATTTTTATTGTTATTATTAAGTGAAATTACAGTCGCAACGGACATATATACATGTTTACAGTAGGGTTATATTATACTGTTAGTTTAAATCATACATGCACAGTTATACAATTGTTCAGTAAAGGAACAACTGAAGCGAAGTTGAAATATATGAGGAACGGTTTACATGATTGAGTTAAATTGCTAGAACTGCACATTTAATTATATTTCTTATGAAGGCTCTTTGTTATAAGCTTGTAATAGATTAAGTAGATTATAGTGAAGTTTAAACAGTATTTATTGTGTTTTTAACCAAACGATAACATTGTTAACAGTAAATCAGAAAAAAGGAAAACAGTGAATCCTCAGGTCAACAGTAAAAGGGGAGTTCAGAAGGGAAGAGTTGTTGACTGTGGGAAATCCTAGTCTTTAGCTTAAAAAGTAAGTTGGTCGGCAAGTTTAGGTGTTTTCCAATTTAACCACTCTTTATGGAATTTATGAAATTTTTGTTGACTGCATGCATAAATATATTCGTAATAATAATTTCTGCTTTAATTAAATTCAAATGCTGGTACTGATAGCTTGCCGGTGCCTGCTAATACAGACGTTGCGTACGTGATGTCACTCATTGTTTTGCATATATCTAATTGCTAATAATAGTACCACCACAAATTGACATATTATTCTGCATCAAGCAGTTATACAACAGAGTTATACATCACTCCAAGTGACAATTTATTTTCAAATAAATAGAGTAAAGTCATTGCTTTTCCACTTTCCAGGACATCAGGCACACGGTCTCTGGCACATGAAGTCATGGCCGTGAAAGTAGTGCATAATATTAACATATTTTTTTCCTTTAAAATAACACCAAACCTGTCGCTTCTACCCTATATAGGATAATATTTGGTCCACTTGTTAAAAAGTCAATGCTTCCTCCGACACCACCATGAGTGTAAAAACATTTGCCACAAACAAGGGCTGATTTTTGGATCGTTTCTGAATTTTAAAAAGTATAAAAATCTGACAGTAGAATGTGGTTATTTGTTACTAGCGGCTACCGTTCGTTTGCCCAGAGCCATATATGTTGATGTCACTTTATCATTATGAATGCTGTCTTGGGCTTAACCCCTTAGTGACCAGCCTATTTTAGCCTAATGACCAAGATATTTTATTCGTTTTTATATAGTCGCATTCAAAGAGCTAGAACTTTTTTATTTTTCTGTCAACATAGCTGTATGAGTACGTTTTTTTGCGGGATTAGTTGTACTTTTTTAAGGCACCATTTTAGCGTACTTATAATTTCTTGATTAACTTTTATTAACTTTTTTTTTGGGTGGATTAGAAAAAAACCCTGAAGTTCCACCATTCTATGCGTTTTAAATTGACGCCGTTCACTGTGCGGCGTAATACCTTTATTCTATGGGTCGGTACGATTACGACGATACTACATATGTAGAAGTTTTTTATGTTTTACGACTTTTGCACAATAAAAACACTTTTGAACTAAAATTATTTGTTTTTGCATCGTTGCTTTCCAAGACCCGTAATTGTTTTTATTTTTCCATCAATGTAGTGATTTTTTGGGCTTGTTTTTTACGGGATGATACTTAGTTTTGATTGGTACTGTTTTGGGGTACATGGGACTTATTGATTCATTTTTATTATGACTTTTTTGGGGGGGGCAATAGAAAAAAAATAGCAATTTCTCCATTATTTTTTTGCGGTTTAAATTACATATTAACTTTATTAATTTAGTCATTATGGTCGCGGCGATACCATACATGTGTACTTTTATTTATTTTTTACACTTGTTACACTGGTTTTATTTATTTTTTTACTGTAATTTTTATTAATAATTTTTATTTAACATTTATTACTTATTTTATTAGTCCCACTAGGGGACTTTACTATGCAATCTTCAGATCGCTGCTATAATGCTTTGGTATACTTAGTATACCAGAGCATTATTGCTTGTCAGTGTAAATCTGCCGGAGGCACGTCCTAATAGGTATATGCCCCGGGCAGACCTTGACACACCATCGGAGACCGGCAATTGTATTTGCGGGCCACCAACGGGTGAGAGAGGGAGCTCCCTCCCTCGTTAAAAGTTAAATGCTGCGGTCGCTATTGACGGCGGCATTTATCAGGTTAAACGGCCGCGATTTAAGTAAACTTCGATCGCGGGCGCTGGCGCCGGAGCCCAGCTGTCATCAGACAGCAGAGCCCCGGCTCCAGCCTGCATAGGACACCCGTGCAGGACATAGACTGGGCCGCCGCGAAAACGCGACGGCCTAGCCTAAGGCCCCTTAGTAACCGCCGTGAAAAGGCGTATTGGTGGTCACTAAGGGGTTTAAGAGCTTGAAAGTGTTTGGCTACAGTCCAAGAAGATCTCAGAGTGTCATACACAACTTTTCAGGGCAATCGGGACACTTTCAATTCACAACAAATTTATTTAGTCCAAATCGAGTGTAACGGCCGGTTTGACCAAATCGAACCCAAAACGAATTTAAGGACATTCGCTCAACTCTAAGTTTTACCTAAAATTGTTTACTAAAATAGATGTTTTAGCTATATTTTAATATATATGTGTTGTTAAGGTATGTGATTGTCGAACAGGAGCCATGGTTATAGTGGGTGTTTTCTATTTTTATATTATTATTATTATTATTACAACAAATGTAATTTAATTCCTTTTTTATTTTTCATCAGATATTCCCTAATCAAATTATTTTGACTGGAAAACAGAATTTTACAAGAGATATTTTATCATTCTTACATTATTTGTTAGTAATGGTATGTACTGTTTGCAGCTCTGCAAGTCTATGTAACTTATATTCTTCTCTCAAATGGTTTTAAATTGTGAATTCATTTTCTTTGATGTGGAATTAATCTCTTTTCTTAAAATGACTGGTGTTTCATACTAACCTAAATGTTTTGTGCTTTGTCTCTATCTTAAACTATGTCAACCTTCACACTGATTTTCACGCTTGATTATTTTAAAATGAAAATGAAGACATAAAATCAAAATAAAATATTAAGGGTTAATTAGTAGAGGTTTGCAAGGAAGTCACGGTGACCAAATAAAAAAGACTAGAAGTACACTTAACGTATGTCTTTCTTCTCATTGAAGCTTGTTCCATAAAGCTGCAGAATTATGACTATTGTGTCTTAACAATAGAAATTGTCACCAATATTTACATACTGCAGAGACTGTGACGGCCTGTCAAGAACACGGACCTTCAGAACTGTGCCAGTAATGGCAGTGTCTAATGAAGCTCTATATTGTCTTCACAACATATAATGTCTTTACATTAAAGTTTTTTTGTTTTTATTGTATCAGTTTTGTTCAGTGTGAAATGGAGTGAGTTTTAATCTGATAAAAATGATAACCTTTGAAAACAGACTACTTTTGGATACTTGTAAGTTATTACTTACCGCAACACCATGTAACTGTATATTGTGGTGATGAAGCGGGCTCAGAAGCTGAGTTCGCACCATCACCTGCGGGTTTCTGCAGTACATTACAGCTGACACGCTGTTGTAACGGGGCCTAAACGGCTTCCTGTCACGACAAGACGGCGCGGGCTAAGAAGCTGAGCCTGCGCCATCACCTGCGTGTGTCAGCTGTATGTAACAGCTGACATCCTGCTGTAACAGCAGGGACCAGAGCTAGCTCCGATCCCTGCCATTAAACTATTAGATGCCTTGGGCAAAATCGGGGGTGCCGACGGAGGCTATGGCAACCGGAGGCCTAACAATGGCCCCCTGGTCTGCCACGTGCAGAAGCTTGTTAAGCCCCAGTGGAGGCGGAGGTTAATAGGCTTGCTGTCAGTGTAAGGGCGGGTTCACACATAGCGGAATTTCACTTAAATTCCGCTGCGGACACTCCGCAGCGTTAATCCGCAGCGGAGCCGTTTCTCCATTGACTTTCACTTTCATTTAGCAGTGTTCGTTTACACGATGCGTACAATTCCGCTGCGGAGCATAGGCTGCGGAGCGGAATTTGGTGTCCGCAGCATGCTCTGTCTGTTGCGGAGCAGTGGCGGACTGGTTGCGGACTCATGGCGGAATTTCTCCATTGACTTCAATGGAGAGTCAAAATTCCGCAATGAAGTCCGCAGATCTTATGTGTGCTGCGGAGCGTATTGTTTTTACTACCATGACATTTCTTCATTCTGGCTGGACCTATGTATTTCTAGGTCTACAGCCAGACTGAGGAAGTCAATGGGGCTCCCGTAATGACGGGAGCGTTGCTAGGAGACGTCTGTAAATAGTCACTGTCCAGGGTGCTGAAAGAGTTACGCGATCGGCAGTAACTGTTTCTGCACCCGGGACAGTGACTACCGATCTCAATATACATGTATCTGTAAAAAAAAATATAAGTTCATACTTACCGAGAACTCCCTGCGTCTGTCTCCAGTCCGGCCTCCCAGGATGACGTTTCAGTGTAAGTGACGGCTGCAGCCAATCACAGGCCAAGCACAGGCTGCAGCGGTCACATGGACTGGAGCGTCATCCAGGGAGGTCGGGCCGGATGCCGAAAGAGGGACGCGTCACCAAGACAACGGGCGGTAAGTATGAATTTCTTTGACTTTCACTAGGGAAAGTGCTGTCCCTTCTCTCTATCCTGCACTGAATAGGGAGAAGAGAAGCACTTTTCCTGCAGTCCGCAGCGGCCAGTCCGCATCAATTTTCTGCACATTTTGTGCAGATCCGCTGCAGAATCTGCAACGCAGATTCTGTGCGGCATTGATGCGGACAGTTGCGGAGGAATTCCGCCATGTGTGGTCATGCCCTAAGACTGACAGTTCTAATGTATTAAACTATGTAAGTAGTGCAATGCATTAGAATGGAGATCAGGCCTTCAAGTCCCCTAAGTGGACAAAAAAAAGTTTAAAAAGTTAATAAAAATGTTGTACAAAGTATAAAAATAAACGTTTTCAGTTAAAAACAAAAAAAAATCCTTATTTCCTATAATGTCTTTTATTATAGGAAAAAACAGAAAACATTAAAAAAAAGTACACATATTTGGTATAATTTAAACCATCATGTTCTTTTTCCCACACAGTGAAAGTCATAAAAAAAAATACATAAAAAGCAATGCCAGAATCGCAATTCTTTGGTCACCACCCTTCTTAAACATAGAATAAAAAGTAATCAAAAAGTAACATTTACCCCAAAATAGTACAAATAAAAACTACGACCTGTCATGCAAAAACAACAAGCCTTTACACAGCTTTTTTTAATAGAAAAATTAAAAAGTTATGGCTCTTAGAATATGGTGATACAAAAAAGAAATGATTTTTAAAAAAGTGATTTTATTGTGCAAACGCAGTATTCCATAAAAAAAACTATATAAATATGGTATCCCCATAAGCGTATTGACTGGCAGAATAAAGCAAATATGTCAATTATAGTGCAAGGTGAACAATGTAAAAAAAATAATTATAGAAAACATTGTCAGAATTGCTGATTTTTGGTCACCTTGCTTGCCAAAAAAGGAATAAAAAGTGATCAAAAAGTCACATGTACCCCAAAATAGCACCAATAAAAACTACAGATTGTCCTGCAAAACATAAGCCCACACACAGCTTCGTTGGCGAAAAATAAAGAAGTTCTGGCTCTCAGAATATGGCAACACAAAAGGTGTAGAGTGTGCCCCAAAAGAGGGATAAGATCGGGCACCATTTATCAGTGCGGCCACGCTCCTAAGGATTATTATTTATTTACAGCATTATTATACCACCTTATTATGCCCTGATATACACTGCCCAGCTTACATATGCCCCCACATTATAAACTGAAATGCCCGAAAACCCCAGACAGAACTATTACCAAGCAAAATCTACGATCCAAAAGCCAAATGGTGCTTCCTCCCTTCTGAGCCCTACAGTGTGCCCAAACAACAGTTTACGTCTACATATATAGCGTTCCCTTACCAAAAAGAACCTGCTTAAAGGGGTTATTAAGTCACAAAAAATTATATGCTAAGGATCTAAATGCATATAATAAGGGTTTTTACTAATATACATGTTGTACCACCAGGGCGCCGATTCCCCGTTAGGTAGAACTTTCACGTGTCCCCGGAAGTCCTATCGTTCTTTCTGCATTGATGATGCTCCGACAAAGACTCTTGTCACCAAGAGCAATCTCCCTTCTTGCTATATCGGAGCATCATCAAAACATGTGACCTTTAGGGGGCACACTAGGGCCACATGTGGGATATTTCTTAAATACTGCAAAATCTGGGCAATAAATATTGAGTTGTGGGGGGGGCGTGGCTTAGACATGGCGGAGTAAGGACGTGTTCTGCTGCAGCTCTGGACCTCCCGAACAATAGACCGCCCGACAGGGCATACATACCGGTCCCCACCGCAGGATGACAAGAGGGAGACACCGCAAAACTCTCCCGGTCCCAGCAGGCTCCTCAGATATCAGCAGATACCTCCGCTCCACGAAGGACGGGATCCCGCCGCGTTCCTCCTCCACTCCACCTGCAGGCCGCACTCAGACCCCGCTGCAGCGTGGCTGCTTGCCGCCGCTCTCCTCATCGATCCGGGCTTCAGGGGTGGACATGACGTCATCTCCAGAGGAAGGTCAGTGGGGGGCTGAAGGCCGAGGGACAGTTAGGCCCACTAGAAACGAGGACATTCCCCCGCTACAGCCACGGATAGAGGCAAGACAGGGGGCGATCCAGGTGGCCTCGCCGGGCAGTGCGGCGGAGACGCCATTTCTCCCTGCCACTCCACAGCAGCTCCCCCTACTCGACGGCCTGCTGAGCCAGGCCACGCCGGCTATCTTTCCATACTTGCTTAGTTGGGAGAGGGACTTAGGCCTCACATTTACCCCTGAGCATAAGGAACACCTGTTCCACATGACACATAAGTCCTCTATGGCTAGTAGATTTCAAGAAGCAGGGTATAAGATTCTGTCTCGATGGTATAGGGTGCCTTCCAGATTGCATGTGATGTTCCCGACGGTTTCGCCGTTGTGTTGGAGATGTGGTGTCCATGTGGGTACTCTCTTACATATTTTTTGGGATTGCCCCAAGCTGACAGACTTTTGGTCTGAGGTGTGGCGCATTTCCTCAAAATTTACTGATTTCCTACTACCAAGAACACCCGGTCTCTTCCTGCTTCACCTGTGTGAGATGCCTCTATCGGTCTATCGACGGTCAGTGGTGCGCCATCTGGTGAATGCGGCCAGAGCATGTATCCCTGCGTTATGGAGACAATCGTGCCCCCCGACGGTGGGAATGTGGCTTGGTAAAATTCAGGAGATTATGAGAATGGAGGATCTCACAGCATCAATGAGAGGATCCCATGCCGCCTTTCTCAAGACGTGGCGTGAATGTATTCGCTTTCAGTCCTCAGAGGAATACAAGACTGTCATGGTGTCTTGAGTCAACTCAATGGGTCCTAGTGGTCAGGTTGGTTCCCTCCCCCCTTCTTTCCTTTCCTTTTTCTGCCCTCTTTTCTCTTTAGTTGCGCTGCAACGTTGCTCTACTCCACCTATAGGAATATATGCATGGCTGCGGGTCCAGGATGCATACCAGAGCTCCTTTAGTTTTCAGGTTGTTAGCGGTTGGAGCTATACTTATCTGTGAATAGAGTGCCTATACCCTGTTATATGTTGGCCTGCGAGCCGATGTAGGTGCAGCCCTGCGCTGAGCCATGCTGTATTGCTCTTTTGAAAACGAAAATAAAAGAATTTATAAAAAAAATATTGAGTTGTGTTGTTTCTCTGGTAAAACCTTCTGTGTTACAGAAAAAAAATGGGTTAAAATGGATTTTCTGAAAAAAAAAATGAAATTTGTCAATTTCACCTCCACTTTGCTTTAATTCCTATGAACCGCCTAAGAGGTTAAGAAACTTTCTAAATGTTGTTTTAAATATCTTGAGGGGTGCAGTTTTTGAAATGGTGTAATCTATGGCGGGATTTCTGATATATAGGGCCCGCAAAGCCACTTCAGAACTGAACTAGTCCCTACAAAAATAGGTTTTGTCAATTTTCTTGGAAATGTGAGAAATTGCCTTGTAACGTTCTAGAAAAATAAAATGGCGTTCAAAAAGCTATGCCAACATAATCTAGATATATGGGAAATGCTAACTAGTAACTATTTTGTGTGATATTACTATCTGACTTATATGCAGATACATTTAGATTTAAAAGAATGATAATTTTTCTCTAAGTTTTGGTGTTTGTCACAAATAAACACTGAATGTATTATCCAAATTTTACCTCTAACATAAAGTACAATGTGTCAATAGAAAACAATCTCAGAATCGCTTGAAAAATAAAAGCATTCCAAAATTATTACCACATAAAGTGACACATGAGAGATGTTAGATTTAAAAAAAAATAAAGGGTTAAGGAAATTTACTGCTCATTATAGCACAATTTTTTTATTTACATGTCAATTGTTTTCGGTTTTAAAAAGTGTTTAGACAAGTGGGTATGGCTAATATGAGTCATAAAATATGCTAGATTTAGAGTGTGTGTGCCAATTTATGTTTGCAAAATAACTGTAAAGTTTGCCAGTCAAGAGGTAGTGTAAGAAAGAGAAAAGTGTCTAGTGAATTGCACCAAATTTATCATACAGCCAATGTGATCAATTTTGCACAGTTTATAGCTGTCTGGACTAAGGATGTGTCTACCCTGACCTTTCTTCAAAATTTCACTAAAGACTCCAATCTCTCACAATAACCATTCAATACAATCTCATAGTATGCTAGCAAAACCCTTGACAGGCTGCAATCCACATCACATCCACTGTGTGGCCACTGAGCCAAGAGGAAAGGAAAGGAAGGACACATCTGTAGTTTTATCTAGTCTAAATTTAAAACAGTATTAATAAATCTGCAACATAGTCAAGTACTTCATCTGGGCAGATCTGTGTATTGTATCCACAATGCTATATCTTTTAAAGTGATCTGTTTCACTCCAGTGTGACTGCATGAACGAACAGCAGTCTGCAGCTGCCGAATCAGCTTGTCACACTGTGTATAGCGACGTGCTACATACACTTGTTCAATTTTTCATGACAGACTGGCCGTCTTCTGAAAACAATTTTAACCTTTGCTTGTTGTTTGTCCTTTATTCGATACATTAATAAAAGTTACATTTTAACTGATACAATTCTAACAGTGGTTGGGAAATTGGGACCTTCGTGCCTAGGCACACTATCACTCGTTGGTAATCTACATTACAGCGCCGATCACATTATGTAGAAGATAGGGCACTTATAATGTGGTGATAGAGCCTTTTTAAGTGAAAGTAGCCCTCTAGAGCGGCAGAGTGAGAGGTCCAGAGTAGGGTTGTGATCCTCTAGGAAGGGAATGGTAATTAATTGGGGTGGAATATGGCATGTATGCGAAATGGTGGACGTAAAGTGAAGCCATACAGTATGACCTGTATTAATTAATTGAGGTCAGGTACATAGGGGTAGGAGGCGTTTAAGATGCCAGAAAGTGTAAATAAGATTGGTTTGTAGAGATTTTTTTAGTCCCACATATATGTAACTCAATGTTCACCCAGTGTTTGTGCCCAATATTTCGCCACCAGTAGGTCAGATGGTCTAGTATGCTGGTCCTAGTATAGTCCCTAATATTCGGTACTCCAATACCTGCCGCTTTTCTTTAGTCGAGGCAGAAATACAGGGATGTTTATTACCCCAAATGAAAGTCATGAGCATTTTATGAGCCTGAGAAAAAAAGGAGATTGGTAGATGGATCAGGAGGGTTCTAAAGAGATATAGCAATTTTAGGAGAAGTAAAATCTTATATGCAGCCACTCTGCCGAACCAGGATATGATGTATCTGGAGTAGTGTAAAATGTCCTTATGCAAGAATAGGAGGGAAATTTGTCCCATATGTTTTAGATGATGGGAATGCTAATTTGATGCCCAGATAAGAAAGATCCTCGAAAAGCCAGTCATGCGAGAATCTTTCTTTCAATAGCTGTAGAGAGTGAGGGGAACATGGATAAGGAGGATTTGAGACTTCTCTCTATTCATCTCATAATACGAGACTTGACTGTATTGTTCCAGAGTGTCAAAAGTTGCGGCAAGTGAAATGGAAGGATTAGTACATACTACTATTACATCGTCTACAAACAGTGCTACTTTATGGGTAAAATCTTCCACTCAAATTCCAGATATGTCTGAATTAGTGGGTGATAGGTAATTTTCTGATGACACATTCCCTTTACATGATACAAATAATGTAAAGAGTTTTTTAATTATATTAACTTTTTTTTTTTTTTATATTTTATGTTTTTATTGATTGAGAAGTGTATATTTTTGGTTTGTTTTATCGCCATTACTACATCTCCGGGTAGGGCATTCCATAGTTTGATTACGCTAAGAACCCTTTCCTATATTGATGTCTAAAATGGCCTTTCCTTCACTTGCAATGAATGTCTCCTGGTCCTTGAAAACAATAAATCATGTGCCAGTTCTTTGTAGACTCAGCAGCACCGGACAGGTAAATTAGGTGTGTGCACGCCTCTTGGGTCACAGTCCAATGACACTTTGATATATAGGAAAGAAGAGATTGAGGCAGCACAACCAGATAGGTGAAAAAATAATGATCCTGTTTATTCCACACTCAACATTTCAGCTCAGTACGAGCCTTTCTCAAGCATAACAGTGTAACAGACTGACCACACATATATATGTTTCACAATTATCAATCCCATTAAAAACATTTCTTGCCAAAAGTGATAAGAAATTTCATATAATAAACTCCAATGTGATCGTATGAAAATATATAAATATATGTGATTAAATATTAAAAAAGTACAATATACAAGCAGTGTTTGTCATTATATTGTGTAGATAAGGTCAATCAGTAAGATCGACAACACATGCATAGACAATCGTGAATATCTTCTCATGAGGTGTATAAAAGATATGTGGTTTAAAAATAACACGTGTACACCGGGTGGCATCTTAGATAAGGGCCACTATACCTATATATCAATGATAGATGAATTATGATCGTTCCTACTCACCCCCAGACGGCCACGACCATGGACTTGTGAGTGCTGGCCGGCATTTCCTTCCAGGGAGATGCCAGCACTCACTTTTGCCCGCTCTGCTGTGTCCCGTAGGGTGCGCGCGAGTGCTCGTGCCCGGCCTTAAAGAGCCAGCATGTGGTGATGTATAATATTACTAATTAGCCCATGATCACCCTGGACTATAAAAAGTGCTCTGCCCTTTCACTCCTTGCCTGATCGTTGTTGTGTTATCCCATGTTAGTCTTAGCAAATGGTCCCTTAGTGTTATCCTGTTCCCGTTGTTTTCTGTGCCCTGCTACCTGTATCCTGGGTCCCGTGCTGTGTTTATTACTGAGACTTAGAGTGTTGGAGTCGTGTTGTGCCACCTGTTACGCCTGCTGTTATACACCACATCTGGTGTCATCTGCCACGCCCGATATCATCCGCCACGTGTGGCGTCATCTACCTTCAAGTTCCATCTGTGCCTAAGCCTCTGCTACTGTCTGGATTATCAAGGTACCCTTGTACTAGGACTCTGTATAGACTATTGTTAGGCCAGCTGCTATGGCGGTGCGGCCTAGTGAGTCCACCTACCACGGATCGTGACAGTACGCTCAGGCCATGGACCCCGCTGGTCAACCCAAGACCATGATGACATTACAAGTCATGCAGGCAGACATGCGAGACCTTTGGTCACGACAGGACTAACTCCTCCAGGCGGTAAATACCATTGAACATCGGCTGGCTACCTCCTCGCTATGACGGAGATGCGACGACCTGTAGGGTTTTTTTTAAACAATGCCAGATCCACTTCAGATTGCATGCAAAGGCCTTCCTTTCTGAAGACACAAGGGTCGCCTTCATAATCTCTCTCCTTACTGGCAAGGCCCTAGCATGGGCGATCCCCATTTTGGAACGTCAGAGACCAGGGACCCGACTTACAGTGTTTCTTACAGACTTTCCATACAATATTTGAGTGTCTGGCGAGAAGATGCAACGGGTCTCTACATAGATAGATAGATATTCGAGGCAGTATATAGATGCTTCCAGGCAATAACAGAAAAAAGACTTGAGAGTATAATTCTCTAAAGAGAAAAGAGAGAACATATTTTAGATATAGATTTAAACGCTTAGAAACTTTATATATCAAAACAGCATCTTGACATAAAAATTGCAATTCAATTCAGGATAAATTCCTACACTGTTACTATTCTCCAATAAGGGGAGATGATGCAGTCGCAAAATCCAGCTAGGGAACGGGGCAAGTGATCACATCAATGCACCTGTGTAACTCTGGGGGAGATTTTAAAATCTACATTCAGGCCTCGGGGAGATAAGTACTCTAACTTAAAAATCCACTCTAATTCCAGACATTTCAATTTTGTGATTCTATCACCACCACGTGTAAGGCGCAGAATATGGTCAACAATGAACAACTTAAAATCATTCTCACCATGGCGCTCCTCTGCAAAATGCTTAGGTAAGGATAAATCAGTTTTTTTTTTAATGTATTCTAGATTTGTGGTTATTAATACGTGATCTACATTCCAAAGAAGTTTCTCCAAGCTATAATACCTTATATTGGCATTGTATAATGTAAATAATATGATCAGATACTCAAGTAAGATAATACTTAATTCTATGTGTAGTACCTTTGGTTGCATGGTTGCATGGGTAAACACTTCACTCCTAATTAAATTTCTACAGTTCCTACACCCCAAACATGGGTAACACCCTTGTTTTCTGGGGGCAAGGTAAGTCTGCTGACACTTAATCAAAGAGCCAGTGTCAGCATGAACTAAATGGTCCCAAATATTTTGGGGCCTTTGATAAGCTATGTGTGGTGGCATTAAAAATTCTGGAATATCACGGTAAGTACTCCTCAAGATCTTTTCTAATTATTTTTGCAATCTCATTACTCATGTGAGAATATGTTGAGACCAATGTGTGATGTAATCTGAGTCTTTGATTTCAAAAGATATAGTCTACAGAGCTCACAAATTTCAATATGTTTTCATCTAAGGCTTCGTTCACATCTGCATCATGGCAATGTTCCCTTTGTCTCCGCTGTGCAAGGGTTCCGTCGGTTGGACTACGCTATTGATTCCGTCGAAATGACGGAAACAATGGTGACGAACTCAATGGTGATGGAAACGGTTTCCGTTTGTGTCAGACAGGGCTCCGTTACGACAGAAAGCTCAGACAGAGCGAAGCCCTGATGCAGATGTGAACGAAGCCTAACGGTCTTTTTGGATAGCCGCTATAATTACATTTTTTTTGTCATATTATCCAATTTATTCTCAAGTGTGGAGGGATCTTGAACATTTCTTTTTACCCTCAGCATTTGACTGAAAGGGAGGGAAGCAATCATGGAACTAGGATGACAGTTCTCAAACCGCAATGAATTATTGCGGTCTGGTGGCTTACTGTATAGATCAGTATATAATTTCTTACCCTTTCTGAAGACCAGTTCTTTGTAATGACCACACATACACTATCGTTCAAAAGTTTGGGGTCTCCCAGACAATTTTGTGTTTTCAAAAAAAACTCACACTTATATTTATCAAATGAGTTGCAAAATGACTAGAAAATATTTACAAGACATTGACAAGGTTAGAAATAATGATTTTTATTTGAAATAATAATTTTCTCCTTCAAACTTTGCTTTCGTCAAAGAATGCTCCATTTGCAGCAATTACAGCATTGCAGACCTTTGGCATTCTAGCTGTTAATTTGCTGAGGTAATCGGGAGAAATTTCACTCCATGCTTCCAGAATACCCTCCCACAAGTTGGATTGGCTTGCATACCATACGGTCAAGCTGCTCCCACAACAACTCTATGGGGTTGAGATCTGGTGACTGCGCTGGCCACTCCATTACAGATAGAATACTAACTGCCTGCTTCTTCCCTAAATAGTTCTTGCATAATTTGGAGGTGTGCTTTGTGTCATTGTCCTGTTGTAGGATGAAATTGGCTCCAATCAAGCGCTGTCCACAGGGTATGGCATGGCGTTGCAAAATGGAGTGATAGCCTTCCTTATTCAAAATCCCTTTTACCTTGTACAAATCTCCCACTTTACCAGCACCAAAGCAACCCCAGACCATCACATTACCTCCACCATGCTTCACAGATGGGGTCAGGCACTTTTCCAGCATCTTTTCAGTTGTTCTGCGTCTCACAAATGTTCTTCTGTGTGATCCAAACACCTCAAACTTCGATTCGTCTGTCCATAACACTTTTTTCCAATCTTCCTCTGTCCAATGTCTGTGTGCTTTTCCCATATTAATCTTTTCCTTTTATTAGCCAGTCTCAGATATGGCGTTTTCTTTGCCACTCTGCCCTGAAGGCCAGCATCCCGAAGTCGCCTCTTCACTGTTGACGTTGACACTGGCATTTTGCGGGTACTATTTAATGAAGCTGCCAGTTGAGGACCTGTGAGGCATCTATTTCTCAAACTAGAGACTCTAATGTACTTGTCTTGTTGCTCAGTTGTGCAGCGGGCCTTCCACTTCTCTTTCTACTCTGGTTAGAGCCTGTTTGTGCTGTCCTCTGAAGGGAGTAGTACACACCATTGTAGGAAATCTTCAGTTTCTTGGCAATTTCTCGCATGGAATAGCCTTCATTTCTAAGAACAAGAATAGACTATCGAGTTTCACATGAAAGCTCTGTTTTTCTAGCCATTTTGAGAGTTTAACCGAACCCACAAATGTAATGCTCCAGATTCTCAACTAGCTCAAAGGAAGGAAGGCGTCTTTCAATTAATACAATTTATTAATTCATTTATTTTATTTTCCTGGGCCTCAGGGCAACAGATATAACATGCTTTGTGATATGTTTAATGAGAGAAAGTAGATTGATTCATTTTCTTGTCACATACATTCAACTGAGAGGCCATTGTGTCACAGCTTATATAGGGGACAGACATTATACATGCAAAAAGGTTAAATAAAAGAATTTTTCTTTTAGCTTGCACTGAAGAGTACAGTATGGTGGGGCTAAAAAAAACTGCTAGAACAGTAGTCCTAGGGGAGAGTGAAAATGGTGCATGACAAAGAATTTTTATTAAATACTGTACAGCTACGTTTCTTTATAAGATTGAATTTTATTCTATAGCTTTTTGACTTACGTTTTTGGTTTAATAATTATAGATGTTATTATCAATTCATCTACACAGAAGCATAAGCAAAAGGGGATGTTATTACGTCAACTTGATTTTAGTCATGACAAGTGCCCAAAATGCAGAAGGACAGTGTCAAATTTCGAAGAGGGTGCCCAATTCACTACTCATATGTAACTTCCCCCTAGGGGAGGAGAGCTGATTGTGGTAAGTGGCTAGTACTCTACCTATGTTTTGTGATAGTCAATGGGGGCTCTATGGCGGACATTGGTAACTCTTTCTGGGATTAAGGGCTTTGTAGTTGGTGCTATATATGGGTATTGTGACTGGTCCTGTTGAGGGACACAATGGCTGGCTTTGTTATGTGTGCACTGTGGCTTGAAATACATAGAGGATCTATGAGGCTGGTCATTAAAATATTGATGACTAGAAAACTGACATGTTCTCGTGCAAATTAGTAATACATTATATACACTGCAGAAGCATTGGGTATAAAGATGTTAAGAAGTAATGAAAAGATTATGAAATGCTTGTAAAAATATCTCTTTATGGAGAGTACATATATTAAAAATGAATAGTATTTTGATTCTTATGCTGTTTCTTACTTCGCAATGTCAATCATAATATTAAGAACAAACGTCGCCCAATGGCAGATATCTGTGGAAAAGTTGAAGATTTAGAAGTCTTAGATTTTTTTCAGTCGTTATCAGGTGCAGTCCTTGGTAGGTCATTAATGTCAAACAACAGATCTGCATCCTTTCAAGAAAAGACCAAACCAGGCCACCGATCAAAGCAGTGATTGATCGACATTCACAGACCAACCGAGAACGACAAGTTATTCAGAAAACAGCTGCCTAAAATCAATAATGTCTGGCCAGCTTGTAGACCCACAGAAGTATCCCCGACCCCTAGTCCGCCAATGTGTTAGTCCAACCATGACATACATTATCTTGATATTTGGTATCAGAGGTTTATGTCAAGGGACATGCTTGCAGGGAATTTGTGAAAATTCATCCGGAAACATTTCATACGAATACATTATGGAGGTACTGTATTTCCCCCTAGAAATATTTGGGGGGACACATCAAAAGTTCTTTGCCAGTTTTCTGGCATAATAAAGTAGGTGAAATTTTGCTACTTGTTCTTACCCATAGAGGGCAGGGCCTCCCTCCAAAGGGACAGATTTATTATAATTTATGCCAGAAATTGGCGTTAATTGTTCAGCAAATTTACTCTTGCTAATAGCATTAAAGAATGCAGAGATTTGTATTTCTGTCAAAAGGACAGCTAAAGATGTGCCAATTATATTAAGAGCTACATCTTGTGCACCTTTTAATAGATTTGCCACATTTTCTGCCAACGTAAATTAGTTTAAGACTGGCTTTTGTAATGCCAGTCTTAATATATTTCCCCCATTAGCACAAAGTGTGCACCAAATTAGCACAATTTTTTGTGTCAATTTTGAAAGTGTTGAGAAATCTTGACATGGTGTCTAAGAAGATTTATTTTAGGCTAAATTAACTTGAATGAAATGGCAAAAAAATCATTGGGTGCTCTCAGCAGACATAGTTCGTTTTTTTGGCTGTCAGAGAGTTTAACAAATTGAGCACAAATGCAGTCAACTGACCTTTCCAATTGGACTGGAGTAAAATACGCCGGTCTTCGTAAATGTGGGCCTTTGTTTCTGGGGGAGAATAGGTTGCCTAATGGAATGCCTGCAAGTCTGCATTACGGACCAATGGTGCAGTCCGTGCTATGCCATACAGGTCACTGCGCAATATATGCATCAAGCCTTAAACTCAATATTTCTAGCTGCTAGCTTTTTGTAACAATAATTAAACATTAAAAACATTTTTACCATCATTCTTTCGAATAAGTTTTGAACTGTATAGGGCTGAAGTACTTACCCGAGCGTTGTGCCTTTTTGGCAATCCTAGTATGCATGAAGACAGGCTCACATAAAAGTCTATGAGCGTGTCATCAGGCTGAAGACGCGTTCATAGACTTTCTATATGAGTTCATCTTCAGTCATACTAGGATTGCCGATTGAAGCAGTAGAGGCAAATCGCTCAGGTGAGCGCTTCTGCATGTTAATCTTAGTCATCGGTGGGGGATCGGCACCCGCCCCCCCCCCCCCGATCCAACTTTCTGACATGTCACTATGACATATGAAAAGTCTGCTAATATGACAAACACTCTTTAAACAAAGAATGCTCAATGCATAATTAGCTAACTTGCTGGACAGGGTGTCCAATGCAGCAACCTTTGTTGATGTTGAATAACAGGATCTGTAGCAGAACAAAATATTAAAAATACCTATTTGCAGGCACACACATACTGTACCATAGGGAAGTAATAACCTATGGAAAATGGAGCCTAGATGACACTGCAATATAAAAGCTTTATGAAAGTACAAAAAATGTAAAAAAAAATAATAATATATATATATGTATAAATAACACAAAATGAAAATTCAGAGATGATTCCCATTCTGACAGCAGACGCCAGGCGGCAAAAACTTTGTAGTCTACACAGTGAACAAAGTAAATCCCAGTACATAGCAGTGTCTATAGGGTGCACCCCAATCTATCACATCCTTAAAAGAGTCTAACATGTATATAGAAAAAGTATCACAAAATGGCTTATTTGAAAAGAAAATAAATTAGTAATAATGAGCAATCGTAATGCACAACAACACCTTACACATGAGGGGATGAGGATGTAAATGGCTGACTGGTGTAACTTCCAGACGCACGTTTCGACTTAAAGCCTTTGTCTGGGGGTGGCGCCAGTGAGTGAGAATGGTGTATTTAAATGTCTTCGCACCAATAGAATAGCCCAAGCTTACCAGATACAGGTGAGTAAAATGAATGCAGCAGGTGTGAGATGCATTGCGCAATTAACAGTGCTGGAAGATCGGCATCCGGAAATGGCTACGGAAGTTGCTACATGTGACGCAGCGCCACGCGTCTGGCCCCTCACATGACACAGGAGGCCGTCATAACTTTGAGTCTGGTGTATTCTTTGAATGCTCCTATTAGCCAAATGGCATAATATTTTTATGTGCCGTTTGACCAATAGGATAACGAACCTGTCCCCATACTTTGTTTCCCTTATATGTAAGACCGCATAATCTGCTAACAGATCTGCTTTAAAATCATGCAATCAGTGTCACCATACAATCATAAAAAAAAGACGTGTCCCTACTTTCTCCCAAGATTTGTGACCTGATGACATCTGCTGGTAGCTTTGTATTCTTTTTTTTGTTTTCGTTGTTAGGGTAGTTAGGCTGGATACACACACACACACATCGTTTATTCGTGTTTTCAGTGGTGAGATGTTGTTGTTTTTTTTCTTCTATGAACTTTATTTCTATATTTTTTAAACCTACAAACACAATAAAATTTTTACTAGGAATAAAGGAGAAAATGCACCCCAACATTTGAATAGCAATTTCTCCTGAAATTTCTATTTCAGGAGAAATTGGCATGCAGATTTTGCTGATTTGATTTTTGGGCGCCATGTCACATTTGCAAAACCCTGAGGTACCAGAGGACAGTGGAAGCCCCAAGAAGTGACCCCATTTTAGAAACTACACCCCTCAAGGCGTTTATCATTTGTCTGGACAAATGACAGGGCTCAGAACTGAAGAGCACAATGCGCATTTGAGGCCTATTTTTGTGATTTTCACAGCACTGGCACACAATTGCAGGGCTCTGAGGTCAAATAGTAAAACAAATCCCTAAATAGTGACCCCTATTTTGGAAACTACACCCTGTAGGGCATATTAAGGGGTGTAGTGAGTATTTTGACCCCACGTGTTTTTTTCATTAGAAATGAATGCACAGCGGATCGTGCAAAGTAAAATTGCAATTTTCCACTGATATGCTATTTTAAAGCACAATATGTTGTGCCCAGTTTGTGCCACTGAAGACAAATACCTCATAAACTGTTAGGCCCTGTTCACATGGAGTGTTTTTACGCAGAAACCGTGTCGGAAACTGCAGCAAAAAATTGCCAAAAATGCCTCCCATTGATTTCCGCTGAAAAAAAAAGCTCATAGGAAAAAGGAGCGACATGCCCTTTCTTCGGGCATTTCCGTCTCTGACCTCCCATTGACATTAACAGGAGACAGAGAAAGCGTTTTTCGCTGCGTTTTTTGCCTGCGGCGCTCAATGGCTGTGACCGCAAAAAATGTGGAAAACGGAGTACAGGCAGGTCAAAATCTGCCTTAAAATTCCAGACGGAATTTTGAGGAAGATTTCTCTGATATGGGAGGCATTATACTTTATGGGGAGCTCATATGGGGGTGCATCATACTGTATGGGGGGCTGATATGAGGGGCATTATACTGTATGGGTGACTGATATGGCGGGGGCATTATACTGTTTGGGGGGCTGATATGGGGACAGCATTATACTGTATGGGGAACTGATATGGCGGGGGGGCATTATACTGTATTGAGCTGATATGGGCGGGCATTATACTGTAAGGGGAGCTCATATAGGTGGGGAATTATACTGTATGGGGAGCTGATATGGGGGCATTATACTGTATGGGGAGCAGATATAAGGGCATTATACTGTATGGGGAGCTGATATGGGGGCATTATACTGTATGGGGACCTGATATAGGGGGCATTATACTGTATGGGGAGCTGATATTGGGGGCATTATACTGTATTGGAGCTGATATGGAGCGGCATTATACTGCATGGGGCCGCTATGGGGGCATTATAGTGTATAGGAGCAACTATGGGGCATTATACTATGGGGGCTGACATGTGGAGCATTATACTGTGTGGGGGCAGCTATGAGGTCATTATACTGTATGGGGCAGCTATGGGGAGCATTATACTGTGTGGGAGCAGCTATGGGAGCATTATACTGTGTGGGAGCAGTTATGGGAGCATTATACTGTGTGGGGGCAGCTATGGGAGAATTATACTCTGAGGGGCAGTTATGGGGAGCATTATACTGTGGGGCAGCTATGGGAGCATTATACTGTGTGGGGCAGCTATGGGAGCATTATACTGTGTCGGAGCAGCTATGGGGAGCATTATACTGTGTAGGGATATTATACTGTGGAGACAGCTATGTGGGGCATTATACTGTGGGGGCATCCATGGGGGCTGTTGGGCAAGGTGGCTGGACATAGGCGCGTAGGGGTCTGGTGTTGTTGGGGAGAGGAAGGGGGGCCAAAGCTGAATTTTGGCACCAGAGCCCATGAGCCTTTAGCTACACCCCTGATGTGGGGGCATATGTAAGCTGTGCGGTATACATCATGGCATATGTAATCTGTGCAGAGAAGATCAGGGCATAATAAGATGGTATAATAATGCGTTAAATAAATAATAATTCATAAATTCGTGGCCAGTGTCGCACTGATAAATGGTGCCCAATCTTATCCGCTTTTGGAATGCTCTGCACATTTTGCATCGCCATATTCTGAGACATAGAACTTCTTTATTTTGTCTCCACCAGAGCTGTTATTTGTTGCATGACAATCTGTAGTTTTCATTGATACCATTTTGTGGTACATGTGATTTTTTTATCACTTTTCATTCCATTTTTGGGCAAGCAAGGTGACCAAAAACAAGCAATTCTGATTCAATGATTTTTATTCTATTTTTTTTTACGGTGTTCACCGTGGGCTAAGAATTACATTTTAGTTTATTCTGCGGGTTGATATGATTACGACAATACCATATGTATATCTTTTTTTTCTATGTTTTGCAGCGTTTGCACAATAAAATCACTTTTTTTTTTAAAAAAAGAATTAACTTTGACGTCTATATAACGTCTGAATAAACCTGTCAAACATCCAAATGTTTGCTGCAGATTCATTGCATAATTGCAGCGGAACATTTTGCAACATTTGCAGCGGAAAAATTCTGCCCCGTCTGAACATGCCCTTGCATTCACATTTTACTGCGAATATTGCTGCAGATTTGTTGCATATGTATTTGAGTGAATATGTATTTGCTCCCTTTGCTATGAAACCCTTAAGGAAATGTTCACACATTGCATATATATTGTAGAGTTTCGGTTGCGGAATTCGTACCTAAATTCTGCAACAAAGTACAGTACAATGTGAATGAATAGGGTTTTAAAAAGCCCCATTTACTCATAACATAAAAAAAAATGCTGTGCAAATTGTATGCCTGCTGCAGATTTTTAAATACGCAGCATGCCCTATATGTTGCAGAAGTGTTGGAGATATTCATTGTGGATTTCATTCTTTGAAATGCAAAGAATGAAAATATTCTGCTAGTTCCACACTGGAATCAATAACGAAATACATGCGTATAGAGCAGTAATGGACATGTAGAACAGTTAGAGAGAAGTACAGGACATGTAGTACAGGTAGAGAACAATACAGGACATGTAGTACAAAATCCAATAGAGCAAAATAGGAACTGTACAGTAAAAGGATAATGGGTGCTGAACCTCAAGGCATCTGGACCATGGATCCCACCAGACAAAGCATACGAAGTCCCCAAGAATCTTCCAAAAATTCATTGCTTGAGAATGCCTTCAATGGGAAGGTGAAACGTCGCCTACACACTGGGTGAATAAACACAGTTTTTTTAAATTATACATTGGTGTGCTACCTCTTTTCCTTTGGAAGATTCCTTGGGACTTCGTATGAACTTGTAGTAAAGGTAGAAAACAATACAGGGCATGTAGTATAGGTAGAAAACAGCACAGTACATGCAATGATGGGGGTAGGGAAACGGACAAGTGAGCCCTAATCTACCCGCCACTCTGTCCCTGCCTACTTGCAACGACCCGCCCTAGGCGACGGGGTACAACTGGGCGGCGGTCCCTACGCTCAGTAAGTGCACGAGACAAACAGACAAGGGTACACAAAGCTAAGGGAAATGGGGCTGTTGCCCACGGCAACACCGTGAGCAACAAGAGTGGTGAACGAGCCGAGTCAAACCAGGAGTGTACGAGGTACCAAACGCAGAGCAGGAGAGTAGTCAGTAAGCCAGGGTCAGTATGGGGCAGGATCAAATAGTCAGAAGCTGTAGCTGGGCCAGGAAACCACACGAGAAGAATCACAAGCAAAGGAGGAACAGGAAAGGCAGGATATAAATAGACAGAGGGCGGGAGCTAGCTCCGTCTGGCCAGGCTGCGATAGGCTCTCCCACTCCTAAGCCTGCCATCCTGAGTGGTGGAAGATGGAGTCAATCTCAGAGACATAGACTCAGGTGCAGACTGATTACCTATGGGCGTATACACAGAAGTTGTGCCTGGCAGATCCTTTACAGTACATATATATCACAGGTAGAGAAGAGCACATGGAGTACAGGTAGAGAACAGTATAGTACATGTAGTACAGGTAGAGAATAGTATAGTACATGTAGTACAGAACATCTAGAGAACATTATAGAACATGTAGTACTGGTAGAGCACAGTATAGTACATGTAGTACAGAACATGTAGAGAACAGTACAGAACATGTAGAACAGGTAGAGAGCAGTATATTATATGTGGTACAGGTAGATAGCAGTATAGTATATGTAGTACAAGTAGAGAGCAGTACAGTACATGAAGTACAGGTAGAGAGTAGCACAGGCAGTGGCGGTCCTTACCACCATGCAAACTACGCAACTGCGTGGGGCTCCAGAGGTCTGGGGGCTCCTGTCAACTGTTGAGTTGCTAGCACAGGCATCCAGCCGACTGTCTCATTACATTTTATCTGCATCTTCAAGACACAGACACAATTGATTACTATGGCAGTGAAGGAAGATATCAGCTCCCTGCTTCACCATACCCAAGGCTACAGGCCACGTTAGGCCTGCAGCCTATTAGACTCTGGGACAGAATCCATGCGCAGGTCGGTGCTATGTTGTCACTGCATTCCACTGTCCTATGCAAGGGTTGTGTGTCAGTGTCTCATAGGCTACAGGCCTAATGTGGCTGAGAAAATCTACTGTGCATTTCTGCTCATCGTGGGAATAGGGCTAGGTGAATATAAGTTTTAATATTTGTTTGGGAGGCACTATTACTGAATGGAAGCACCATCTACAGCAGACACTGTTCGGCACTTTCTACAAAGGGACTGCTTGTGGCACTATGTACAGGGGGCACTGTGTGTTGCACTCTCTGCAGGGAGCACTATTTGTGGCACTATCTGCAGGTGGCACTATGTGTGGCACTATCTGCAGGGGGCACTGTTTCTGGCACATTCTAATGGGGGCACTGTGTGTGGCACTCTTTACAACACTTCTCTGTCTGGTGTATTTCTTCTACGCATGCACTCAGTTTCAAATCTACAGAGGTGGCTATTCGGTGTGAAATCAGAGGGAAAGGAACCCTGACAGTCGGCGCCCAACGTGGGACAACCGACGACCACAGGGTGAAGCAGCGGACAACCCGGGACTGCCCACTAAAGGAGACTGATCACCTCCGCAATAACACGGTAAGTCAGTTGATTTTATAAATCTTCGTCTTATCTGTGTTAGTGGACGGTCTTGTGGGAGTCTGTAGAACCCTGGTCGACTGGCTGGATTAACTCAGGCGACAGGAGAGACATCCCCGCTGTGTGGTCACGAACCCGTAAGAAATTAGTCGCGCCCGACTAACCATCCTCTGGGTAATTAGGGACTAGATAGAAAATATAACCTGTCTTATGCAGGGGCACGCGAGCACGCGGGGTGTGTAGAACACTGATAAGACGTGTGATAAGTCATGGGTAATATTATAACCTGTCTTATACAGAGGCACGCGGGGTGTGTAGAACACTGATAAGACGTGTGACAGGGGCACGCGGGCACGCGGGGTGTGTAGAACACTGATAAGACGAGTGATAAGTCGTGGGTAATGTTTTGGTCAGACCACGGTGAACCAGTCACTAGAGGGTTGCAGACCAAAGGTTGTCATATAAATAACTTGAAGTATTTAGAAGTGTTAGAATTGATGGTTTACGGTCCATATTCAAAACATCAGGATCACCCGTACCCGGATGATCCTATTTGTATGATTTGGTAGAACAAATGGAAGTTGGAAGATAGTAAGTTGATGGAAAGTGCCTTAGCATGGCAGCGGACGGCCATAACCATCAGCAAGGAGGAATTTGCAGAAGAAGAAGTTAGGAATAAGAAAGACATTGTATTATGTTATATGTATTATAAACCACAGGACCCGCCACCGCCCTATAATGGCGACGGTCCCTCGTGTTGGGTGTGTCCTCATTGCGGCCAGCAAAACCCCCTCACGGCTGAGCGATGTGTTTCCTGTGGGAGAGGCCGCCCCCCACACCCTGATGAGGTCACGCCCGGCCCAACCAAATCAGCACTCCAAGCCCATCCCCAAGCCCAATCCCTTCCGCACCCACGGACACGCCCAGTACACCCGGATCTGTCGTTAGTACGTCACCGGAAGCCCCTACCATTTTACTACTCCACAGGAAACTACCATAGAGACACCATTACCACTATACCCAGTTCTTACACCGGAAGGTGCCTATTATGTCCCGAAAGATTTTGTGCCCCTTTTCCCGATTGTCCCAGCCGTGACTGGGCGCTTCCCGTCCATAGACGACTAGCTTAATAGCCCGGCCGGTATCTTCCCCACCGCAGATGTTGTGTGTAGTGACAGGGGAACTGTGCTCATCCCAAGTATTGAACTGGTGTTTGTACAATGATAAGATGTCAGGAGTTCTCCAGATGTTATTCCAAAGTTAGTTTGTTTAACAATGGTATTCAAGAAGTGTTGTGGGAATATTAAATACTGAGGTTACGTTTTATGTAAAGTTCTGGATCAGCCTTAGCATTGGACTATTGGAGGCATGTGTCAGTATTATGTTTGTGTAAATGATAACTTCTCAGTGCAAGTAGATTCCTATTTGAAAATATTTTTGTTGTGAAAGGAAAATTTTGGAGCAGAGAATTCTGTGCAGTATATATATGAAAAGAAGAAAAATCAGTTTGTATGTATCAGTTTAACATAAATATGTAATTGTTAATGTTTTTCTTCAATTGAATTATCTGATTAAGATCAATTAATAATTATCCGATGAAAAAGATTGTTCTCCACAGGAAGAGTCCAACTGGGAGCAGAAGGCGTGAAAACCAGATTCTAACAGAATGTGGATGGATAAAGGAAGGTAAACCGGTAGCACCCAAGGCACTCTTGATGGCCCTTGTATTGATGGTATGTGGCCTCACATATGCTCCAAGACTGCAAGGATCAATTTGGTAAGATCTAATTGGTATGACCCAGGTTTTACAGCTGTTGCTGCTAAATTCTGTTAGAGCTGTTTGATTTGCCTACAGAACAGTCCTGGCAGACCGGTGCCAACCTTATCATACCCGCCTCCCACGAAGAGAACAGACCTTGAGAGGCCTTCCCAGGTAAAACAAACCAGAGTAGGGGGAAAAAAATTGGTTTGAGACACTTGTCAGATAAAACTTATGGTATTTGTGAATATTTCTGTGAGTAAAAGATGTTAGAAGTAATCAGCTAAGAATAAGGTATAAATCCTGCTGAAAAGTGTAACACCAAGAGCAAATACAATATACCCAGTAACTACACATCTTCTAGGTGCCCTGTCCAGTGGAACAGAGAAGTTTTTCTTACATTAAGGTGTTGGTTTGATGTAGTTTAAGGGCCTTTCATTGTTATTTTTATGTACTTAGAACAACTTTTATAGTGTATGCGGATGATGTTATCACCAGATTAGCATTTATTTTAACAATTGACAAGGGTTGGGTCCCCAGCAAGTGCCAGTATAGATGAACTAGAAGACTTTTAATATGATGAACTCCATCACTGAGATTAATAAGTAAAAAGTAATATGTCAGCAGCTGTCTTGAAGCAATTCTATGTTATGTGTTCTTGAATTGAATATTTTATTGCTCTTGTAAGGAGCAGATCAAATAGCCTTGGTCGAATGGACAATGACATTGTTTACCATGAGGGAGAGGATTCAGCCCTGTAGAAGCGCTCTGTTTAAATGATTTAATTTTATCTACAGTCCATTCTCTAGTGAGATAAGAAGTAGAGACAAATTAACTTGTAGGAACCTTGGAGGGTGAAGAATTCTTATAATGCATTGAAATATTCTCATTAGCTGAATCAGATTTATTATCATATTGTAGATGATTGGCTGAAATAAAAGCCTACACATTTCCTGTCATTATACTTATATACTTGTTTGGATCAATAAATATCAGAGAAGGATTTTGCGCATACAAGCATGGTCTCTTGTGTCGTCTTTTCTCTCAGATATATATATCTATTACCTATGATTTGGAAACGGGATAAATCACTGGAGGGCGAGTATCGGTTGACATACCCATTACAAATTTCAGTCTAATATATTTTGGCCCATGATTGCGTTAACAGTTTTTGGTGCCGAAAATGCGGGAGATTGCTCGTCTGTCTCATACGCTGTCGCTGGAGGCCTGACGGCATTTGCATCAGTGAATATCAAAAACCGGCCGGTACGTAAGAAGCTTATGCTTACAAACATGGTTCACTCATTCATTGCCGAGGCCGGGATTAGCGGTCATGACGTCACATCTCCTGGCACGCAGTGTTTATCCTGCAGGTATGTTGAAAGCTTTTAATGTGATGAATGATTGCAGATACGTACGTTATCTGGAGTTGTTGTACAGATGTGTGAATCTTGGAGGTTCATGGTATGGGAGAATTTTTGCCGGCATTGAACATTGAATTTGTTAAGATTGTGAGAACAGAAGATGTAAGGAGTGAGTGCGTGACCCCCTCATGTGGAATGTGCTGACGTTGAAGAAAAAGGAAAAAAGAGAGAAACTTGTGCAGAGGTAGTGTGAATCCATGGTGTACATCTGTCTGTGTTAAATGAGGAAGCTGAATGCTGTTTTGTCAGGAGAAAGTCACTTTTATTTTAGGCTATTGTGTATTAAAAGGGGTCAAACTAGTGCCCTCAGACAGAGTGCCCGACCTTATTACGTTGAGATATGTCGTTTTAAACCCTGCTACATTACTTTAGCAGAGTCCAAAAAGGAGGGAGTAGTGAGGTGACTGATCAGGTCCAATTTTATTTTGTTTGGAATTAATGAATTTGGTTTGAGGAGATCTACAAAATGTGTATGAGAGTAACCTAAATGTTAAGGTTTTTCTGTGTAGATATTTCCAGACAAGTAAATATGGCACTGGGTATGCTGTGCTGTACTCTCCACCCAATATGAGATATTGTGTAAGAGACCATGAGTCTTTACAGATTTAGTTGGGAAGGAGGTGAAAATTATCTGAGCATTGAACATTGTTAATTTCATGCCAGATTTTTATGAAATATAATTTTTGATGTGGTACTAATTTGTGGTATTAATCAAGTATTTATAGGACCTGATGGGGGTGGAATTCTCAAGTGTTCTGGATTATCAGATGAGTGTGGAGAAGTGCATAACATTTGTTTTTATTTTTGAGAATGAAGACGTCACCCCTTTGAAATGTTCTATCTATATGTGACGTGGATTTTTAATGTAAATTTGTAATGTAGAGATACTTCATCATATACAGTATGTACAAGACAGGATACGAGGCACAAGGTAAATTATCCAGAAACCACTCTCACCTTCTTGTTCATCTCAAGAAGCGGAGCTTGAGGGGTTCGCTGAGGCTTGTAACCTGGCAAATAGAGTATGGGCAGCCAGGTTTCAGTAAATTTGGCTTGTCCCTGGATACAATAATGCCACCGCTAGGTTTGTATCAGCCTGCATGATGTACGCACAGCATGACATAGGTAAAACAGCAAAGGTACCTATGAGAAGTGCAGCCTGGCCAGATTACCCCTCACAACGACTGCAGAACATACAATTACCAAAGAGTGGAAGGTATGAATATGACCTGTGGTGGTGGACATGTTCTCAGGATGGCCTGAAGCTTACCCAGTAGTGTCCAACATGACAGCAAAAACCACGGTGAAATGACTGTTGACACAGTTAGTCTGCAGATTCGGTATCCCTGAAGTCATAGAAAGTGATCAGGGACCAGCATTTATTGCAGATGTAACCAGAGACATTTGGAAGATGGTGGGTGCAGATCTCAGACTACACACCCCATGCCACCCTCAAAGCAGTGGCAAAGTGGAAAGGATGAACAGTGCTCTGAAAAGTAAAATTCTTAAACCACTAAAGAACTGTCCCTGCCATGGCCCGAAGTATTGCCCATTGCTTTGTACTCGGTCAGAAATACCCCCAAATATCCAACAGGACTCACCCCATATGAAGTCCTGTTTGGGGGTCCTCCCAGAATGGGATGTTACTACCCACAACAGGTTAGTCTAGGAAATGATAGCTTTTTTAATTTTGTCATTTCCCTCAGTAAAGAGTTGACAGTAACACATGCTGCAGTGTTTTCTTCCATTCCAGACCCAGATTTCGTCCCAGGGGTGCACAAGCTACAACCAGGAGACTGTGTACTGGTGAAAAGACACGTCAGAGGGGCCTTAGAAGCCAGATTCGAGGGTCCATACCAGATCCTCCTGATCTCGCCCACTGCAGATAAGCTGGAAGGAAGGCCGACATAGATCCACACCTCGCACTGCAAGAGGGTCCCTTCCAAAGAATGACTATCACCATATACATCCTTATCCTTTTTCGTGTTATTGCACAGAGTGCTGAGGTGGGACATGTAGCAATCACCCAGGCTGATGGGGTGACCCTCTTTTTGTATAATTCTTCTAATACAAATGTTACACCAATACAGAAGGGAATGGCAGGTTCCTAGGGAACTTTTCGGAAGGGTACTGTTCAAAGTACAGCTCATTAAATGCATCTATCACTCAGAATCAGGTGTAGTCTTTGGGCGATATATAATGGATATGTGGGGATATGAAAATCAGAACCAGACTTGGGGGGCAATGGAAAGGAGAGTGTGCATTAGCTAAAGCAATTATGCCTTTCCACATTTTTGGCGAAGGTTCAGATGAAGAACCAACAAAAGAATCTTACCACCGCAGAAAGAGGGAAGCATCCCCAAGGGGAAGCTTCGATCCACATGTGTCTATAGATGCAATTGGTGTCCCGAGGGGGGTGCCAGACGAGTTCAAGGCCAGTGATCAGGTGAAGGCGGGATTTGAGTCCCTTATCCCAATTATTAACGTTCATAAAAATGTAGACTGGATTAATTATATATAATACAACTAGCAGCGGTTTGTAAATTATACCCGAGATGCTTTACAAGGGTTAGCCGATCAACTAGGGCCCACCTCAACTATGACATTCCAGAATAGAATGGCTCTTGATATGGTATTGGCTGAAAAAGGTGGGGTTCGCAGAATGATAGGGACAACCTGTTGTACGTATATCCCGAACAACACCGGGCCCAAAGGAAAAGTCACAATGGCCATACATAAGTTGGAGAGCTTATCTCAAGAGTTGAAAAGAAACTCAGGTATTACCAACCCATGGGACCAGTATTTTTCATGGATGACTGGATGGCAGAAAATATTAGCACAAATAGGAGTAGTGATAGTGGTCTTTTTAATACTATTCTCTGTCCTTGTGTGATGTGTTCTCTCTTGTATCAGGAAAATGATGACGAAAGCTATAGAACAGACTGTGCCCACTATGTTTACATCAATAGACGAGGTGACACCGACAGTCCCTTAAAAGACAACAATCCTGTATCCTGAGGAGAATAGGGAAAGTTAGGACCATTCAGAAACCTTGGAAGTCCAGGTACAAAGGGGGGTTACTCATAAGGAGTAGCTCGTCTCAAGCTGGTGAAGAAATCCAAAACCCCTACACGCCTGGTTCGAGTGATCAATAGTAGGTTGCTATGCAAGACTCAGGGATAGAGTAATAGAGTAATAATATTTTTAGGGGGGGACTGTGAGGGATCATTAGCATTTATATTGCTTGCAAAAACATTATTACCTTACATAAGCTACATATCAGTATATTTCACATAGAATCTATGCAACAAGATGGCACCTGCATCTGTGACAACGCCCATAGAGACACTACCCTGGAATGCAAGAGGAGTGTGCAGATGAACGTCACAACTGCATAGAACCAATAGGGCTTAAGCACGTCCCACATTTCTACGGAGTAGACTTCTAACTTTTGTGTAATAAAGTGCAGTTGCATTTCCTACTTCACTGAGAGAGGATCTGTACCAACACTTCTCTGTCTGGTGTATTTCTTGTACGCATTCACTCAGTTTCAAATCTACAGAGGTGGTTATTCGGTGTGAAATCACAGGGAAAGGAACCCTGACACTAGCGCATAGATATACGCCAGTACATAAAAGTTTAAAATTAAAAAAGTTAAATTAAAGTAATGTTAAATAATACAAAAATAAAAAGTAAAAAAATACACACTTTTTACATTAAACATTAAAATTAAAGTCTCAATACATAAAACACACACACATTCAGTATCATTGCAACCGTAATAACCTGCACAACAAATTGATAGCGTCATTTATGATGTGTACGCGGTAAAAAAATAAAAACCTTCTTTCACTTTTTAATGTGAGGCACGAGGTGAATTTAATACCTCCGTGTGCCTCAAATTAATAGTAATTAACCCCATTATGTACCTCACACATTAACCCAATGTTGTTCATTATAATTGAGAGACATGATGGGGTTAATTACTATTAATGTGAGGCATGTGGATGTTCAAAATTCATCACACCCTGTGCCTCAAATCAGAAAATGGAAGATTTTTTTTTTCTTTTTTACTGTGGGCAATGTATCGTTTTGGTATCGAGAATCGCAATACTACACGAAGTATCGGTCTTGAAGTCCAAATTCTGGTATCGTGACAACCCTAGTAGTCACTGTTTGATCCGGAGCAAGATGGGTGGCATGACTTTTTTTTGTGAAATAGCATCTCCCAGCACATCCTTACCATTGTTTGGGCAATGCTGGGAGCTGTAGTTTTACGCCGTTGAACCTATAACAGGATCCTACAACACAGATAAGAACAGAGCCTGATGCATTATGTGAATAAAGAAAAAAAACGGATCCATCATAACTGATCATAATGGATCTGTCAAATCTCCTGTAAAAGCGGAAATCATGACGCAAGTGTGAACAGAGCCTAACATTTTTTTTGCATACATCACTAGTACATGTGAATACATGAAACTTTGTTATACTCCTTAGAAGGGGGAAGTTGCATATTCCTCACCTTCCAGGAGCCTTTACCTGCTTACAGTCTCCAACACGGACTGAATACACAGGAAATAGAAAAGACAGGGGTAAAGGGCTGTGACGCTGCAGTCTCTGCATCAGCTCATGTGCGAGACTAATGTTGTGAGAGGGGATGGGGAGCAGAAAGTATACATCCGATTAGTAAGTTCACATAGTACAATTCTCCAGCCAGCTACATATCAGGAAGAGCCCACCCACTCAGCACAGAGAAATTAAATTTATAGAAATGATGGAGAGGAAAGGAAATGGTACAAAATATGCGGGTTACACACAACATTTCTGGCTACACTACATTTAATATACAGCTGCCTAAGGCTGGATTCACACGAGCGTGTGCGTTTTGATTCTGACACAGACTTTTTATAGGTACCATTTTTCTGTCGATAAAACTTATTGAATAATTTTTATTAAAAAGGGAAACGGAAAAAAAAGGTAAATCATCCTGTGTTCCTTTGATTCTTTTTTACACCATATAGTATACATAATTATTATTTAGTTATCTTTATAATGAGTTCTCTTTATTCTATGTGTCATTCTGATTGTGTCAGTACCTAATATGTATTTTTTTAGGTGAACCATTTTTACAAAAAAATTATGATTTTTAGTGAAAAAGAGGTTAATTTGTTATTTTTTGGGGGAACTTTTTAATTTTTCTTAAACTTTATCAAACTCTGGCACAGCCTAACAGGCAGTTACCAATGACAGACCTGAGGGCCTTTGTTAGGCTCTCGATTACTATGATAACCCATCCCATTGAATCGCAGGGCTCTGATGGATTAACAGAGAGTGCACTCTCCCTTTGTCAAACACCTTTGATGCCGCAGTGAAAGCGGCATCTAAGGGGTTAAACTGCCGAGATCGGAGTAATCTCCAATCCCGGCAGTTGCAGCAGGAGCTGGCTGTATCTATCTGGAGGCTAAGTCAATACCTTGAACTCTGTCATGCTCTTCTGCCATTAGGGAATACCGTTGCCATGAAGGGGTGTACATTGTCTGCAACAATGTTCAGGTAGGTTTTATGTGTCAAAGTAGCATCCACATGACTGTCAACACCCAATGTTTCCCCTGTCAAAGTCGCTCAGATTCTTACAATTGCCCATTTTTCCTGCTTCCCATACATCGAATTTAAGAACCGACTGTTCACTTACTGCCCAAATATATTGCAGCCTTTGACAGGTGCCATTGTAACAAGATACTCAATGTTATTCACTTCCCCTGTAAGTGGTTTTAATATTATGGCTTGTGAAAGTGAGTAAAATGTGTTTATGTGATTCCATGTTGAAAGTATGTTTATGTGACTCCATCTTGCATAGAGCATCCATTTTGTATTTTGAAGAAACATCTGTTTCTTTAGAAGTGTAACAAACACGGTCCCGGGTCGCCGCCTTTACTCACTTCCCTTTGGCTGCGACTGCAGACCTCTGTCTTCTCTCCCTCCTCTAAGACGCCAGCACATGTGGCCATCCTGCTCTGAAGTGTCCTCTATGGTGCGTGCGCGCTCCTTTCCGTCCTAAAAGGGCCAGTGTGCGCACATACAAACAGTAACCAATTATCCTCAGATCAAACTGGACTTCCACTCCTTGTCTGAGCGTTGTTGTTGTTGTATTCCCATGTTAGTCTTAGCAAATAGTCCCTTAGTTGTATCCTGTTCCCAGTGTTCCCGTATCCTTCTTCCTGTATCCTGTATCCCGTGCTGTGTTTGTTCCTGTGCCTTATCTAGTGTTGGAGTCGTCTGGTGTCATCTCGTCTGGTGTCATCTGCCATGCCTGCTGTCATATACCACGTCTGGTATCATCTGCCATGTCTGGTGTCAACTGCCATGCCTGCATACCACGTCTGGTATCATCTGCCACATCTGGCATCATCTGCAACATCAAGTTCCATCCGTGTCAAAGCCTCTGCTACTGTCTGGACTGAAAGGTACTCTTGTGCTAAGGACATTACATAGACTTTATAGACTGTTGTTTGGTCAGCTGCTACTCCGCTCCCAGATCGTGACAGTACGCTCAGGCCATGGACTCTGATGGCCATCCCAAGACAATGAAGTAATTCTCAAGTAATGCAGGCAGACATGCACGACCTCCGGTCACGACAGGACCAACTCCTACAGGCAGTAAACGCTATTGCACATCGTCTGGATGCTCAAGCTGCAGTCTTTCCGGCACCTGCTCCTGTGGTTCCTGCTGTTCCTCCTGCTACACCTCCTGTCAGTACTGATTCCAGACTCTCCCTGCCACTACCTCCTCGCTACGATGGGGACGTGAGGACCTGCATGGGATTTTTAAAACAATGCCAGACTCTCCATTTCAAGCTGCACGTGAGGTCATTTCCTTCTGACGATGCAAAGATCACCTTCATAATCTCCCATCCTACTGGCAAGGCCCTGGCATGGGTGAACCCCATCTAGGAAAGTGAGGGTCCAGAGACCATTAACCTACAGATCTTCCTACATACTTTCTGTACAGTATTTGAGAAACCTGGGAAAACATCTTCTGTAGCTACATCTCTGCTGACCCTCCCCAAGGAGACACCTCTGTGGGCGAGTATGCAATCCGGTTCCGTATCCTGGCCTGGGACAATGAGGCCTTGGTGGCTACCTTCTGGCAGGTACTGTTCTGTGGCATTAAAGACAAGCTTGCCGCTCGAGATCTACCACCTACCCTAGATGCTTTCATCCTTCTGGCCACCCGCATTGACGTGGTGATCCAGGAATGGGCCAAAGAGGTTCACGAGGACAGAACATTCCCTCGGTTCTCTCCTACAGTCCAGCAACCCCTGCTGCTCTCATCAGTTGTTTTGCCAGAAGAACCTATGCACTTCTGGACTCTGTCTGTATTGCGGCCTCAGAGGCCATTTTATGCGTTTGTGTCCCCAGAAGCCGGAAAACTCCAGCACCTAGGATTGGTTGGAGAGAAAAACCTAGGTGGAACGGTGCTAAATAATAAATCCTCCCCAAAATTGTCCATTCCCATGACCATAGTGTCCGGTGAGAAATCGCACCATGTCTCTGCCTACCTGGAATCTGGATCCACGCCAAACTTTATCCAACAGGACCTAGTGGATCATCTCCAGTTGCCCACGGTTCCTCTGGAGACACCCCTGGCTGTTGCCTTTCACACTGAACAGACTGCATTCCTTGTCTTGCCTAAAGCCCTCAATCCTGTTTTGCTGGGTCTACCTTGGCTCCGGCTGCATGCCCTAGTCCTTGACTAGAATTCCGGAGAAGTTTTCCAATGGGGATCCAAATATCTCCACTGCTGCCTGTCACAGATTGTCCTGTTGAGCCTCCTCTGTCCCAGTCATTAGCGGGATTACCCACTCACTATGCATAGTGTAACGTCTATGGCCACGGTCCGTTGTTCGGTCGTTAACCTCGACGGCCATGGCCATGGACATCTTACCTCTCTGCAGCGTCATCCTCCAGTGAAGCGCCGGCACTCACTTCCGGACCTCTAGTGTCTCCGGCGAGTGCGCGCACCCGCGCGTGAACGGCCTTAAAGGGCCAGTGCGCACATTTTTGCAGGAGGCTACAATCTAGCCCAAGATGCCATGGGCTATAAAAAGGGCTCTGTCCTCTTGCTCTTTGCCAGAGCATTGTTCGTTACCCTTCGTTTGTCGTTCTTATGGTCTCCCAGTGTCTTCCAGTTTCCCAGTGTACCTTGCTCCTGTATCCTGTATCCCGTATCCTGTTTCCGTGCTACCTAGTGCTACTGCCTTGCTGTGTTATTGCCGTGCTGTGCTACAGTCTACGCTTGATCTGCTATGCCTCACCTGACGACTTCCCGCCGCCTGGTCCTGGACATGCCTGCCTCGCTACTGCCTACGATTGCCTCAGGTACACTCGCTGAACTAATTGAACTCTGTACTTACCTGTTTGGCCAGCTGCCATTCCGCTACGCGGTACGGCCCAGTGGGTCCACACCCTGCATTGTGACACACTGTTTGCAGACGTCTTCAGCAAGGAGGATGAGATGATTCCCCCACACCAGTCTTACGACTGTCTGATTGAACTAGTCACAGATCCCTCACCTCCCCGTGGACGGGTATATCCTCTCTCCTTGCCAGATACCCAGGCCATGTCGCCCGATGTCAAGGAGAATCTGGAAAGGGGGTTTATATGAAAGTCCTCCTCCCCGGCCAGAGCCGGGTTCTTCTTTGTTAAAAAAGAACGGATCTTTTGACCCTGCATCGACTACCGTGGTCTCAACCAGATCACGGTCAAGAATAAATATCCATTGCCACTGATAATCGAGTTATTTGACCGTATACGAGGCGCTAAGATTTTCTCTAAGCTGGACTTGCATGGGGCTTACAACTTGATCCGAATCCGTCGGGGTGACGAGTGGAAGACAATATTCAACACTCGAGACGGGCACTACGAATACCTGGTGATGCCCTTTGGTCTGTGTAACGCTCCCACGGTCTTCAAGGAATTTGTGAACGATATCTTCCGAGATCTCCTCTATGTCTGCTTGGTGGTCTATCTAGATGATATCTTGATCTTCTCCCCAGAGCCAACGACACATTGAAAGCATGTCCATCAAGTCCTGTTGCGATTAAGGGAGAATCGCCTGTATGCCAAGCTGGAGAAATTAATTTTTGAGAGAAGTTCTCTGCCCTTTCTGGGCTACATCATCTCTGATCAAGACCTCAAGATGGATCCTGAGAAAGTGAAGTCCATCTTGCAGTGGCCACATCCTCAGGGCCTAGAGTCCATGCAGCGCTTTCTGGGATTCACAAACTTCTGGCGGCAGTTTATCCCAAATTTCTCTTCACTGACTGCTCTCATCTCTACTCTTACCAAGAAAGGTGTGAATGCCAAGGTGCGGAGGCAGAATCAGCATTTAATAGTCTCAAGAGTACCTTCGCTTCATTCAGCATCGATCCTCCATTATCAAGATGTATATCGACAGTTGTCTTTGGAGGTGGACACTTCCTCTGCAGGTGCACTTCTGTTTCAGAGAAGCTTCATGGGAAAGGAAGTAGTGTGTGGCTATTACTCAAGACTTTTTTCTTCCGCAGAGCGCAATTACTCTGTTGATGATCGGGAGTTACTGGCCATCAAGCTGGCACTGGAGGAGTGGAGACATCTGCTAGAGGGCGCAATTCATCCCATTGTGATATACACCGACCACAAGAATTGCACCTCTCTCCAGTCAGCTCAACGGCTAAACCCCCGTCAAGGCAGGTGGTTGCTGTTTTTCACCCGTTTTCAGTTTGTGCTCCACTTCCGTCTCACGGACAAAAATTTGTGGGCTGATGCCCTGTCCTGGTCATTTGAAACGGAGGACTTTGTGGAGACCCCTCAATGTATCATAGACCCGTCCTGTTAATTGCTTCTAATCCCCTGCAAGTTAGAGACATCCCTCCGGGGAGGACTTTTGTTCGTCATGTGGACAAGAGGAGAATTCTTCGCTGGGGTCATAGCTCCAAACTGGCTGGGCACACTGGTGTCCATAGGACACAAGACTTGATAGCTCGTCGTTTCTGGTGGCCCACGCTGCCCAAAGGCATTGTGCACTATGTTTCTTCCTCACTGTTTGTGCTTCTAATAAAAAAGTCCATATTGCATTGGACTTTGTCACAGATCTTCCTCCCTCAGCAGGATGCAATACCGTCTGGGTGGTGGTGGACCGGTTCTCTAAGATGGCACATTTTTCCAGCTAACCGCCTACCTTCTGCTCCTCATCTGGCGAACGGCTTGATTCAACGTATCTTCCGCCTGCATGACTTGCCTCTTCATATTGTGTCTGATCGGGAGGTCCAGTTCACCTCAAAATTCTGGAGAGCCCTCTGTAAACACCTCGATGTGGGATTGGACTTTTCCTCGGCCTACCATCCTCAGTCTAATGGTCAAGTCGAGAGGATTAACTAAATTTTGGAGAATTATCTTTGTCACTTTATCTCCATGCAGCATGACGACTGGGTACAGCTTCATCCAGGGGCCGAATTCTCCTATAACAACCACACAAGTGAGTCCACTATGCCATTCTACATCATCTACGGCCAACATCCACGAGTTCCTTTTCATGCTACACATTTGGCAACAGACCAGGTCCTCTATTCTATTGGCAGATGATCACATGATACGAAAGGCTGGTACGGCTGATCACATGAAGCGAAAGGCTGATACACGAAGAAGTTTCTTCCTGGAACCAAAGTCTGGCTGTCCTCGAGGAATATTTGATTGAAGGTGCCCTCACACAAATTTGCTCCCAGGTTCCTCGAACCTTTTGAGATCCTGCAACAGATAAACCCAATAAGCTACGGCTGCCTCCTACCCTCAGAATCCCCAACTCCTTTCATGTGTCCCTCCTGAATCTGTGGTTCTGAACCGCTACAGTACAGCTCCTTGTTCTGCAGTTGCTCCCAGCAGTTCTTCTCATGTGTTCGAGGTGAAGGAGATCCTAGACTACAATAAAGTAGGAGGAAGGATTTTCTATTTAGAGGACTGGAGAGGGTTTGGTCCTGAGGAGAGGTTTTGGGAATCAGAAGAGAACCTTAATGCCCCTACCCTCATTAGAAAATTCCTCTCACGCTCTGGAACCAAGAAGAGGAGACGTAAAGGGGGTACTGTAACGGACGCGGTTACGGACCACCGCCTTCACTCCCCTCCCGACGGCCGCGACCACAGACCTCTATCTTCTTGCCACCGTCTCCCTCCTCGGAGACGACAGCACACACGGCCATCCTGCTCTGAAGTGTCCTCTAGGGTGCGTGCCTTGAAGGGCACATGCAAACAGTTACCAATTATCCCCAGATCACCCTGGACTATAAATAGGGCTCTGCCCTTCCACTCCTTGTCTGAGCATTATTGTTGTATTCCCATGTTAGTCTTATCAAAAGGTCCCTTAGTTGTAACCTGTTCTCAGTGTACCCGTATCCTGCTTCCTGTAACCTGTATTCCGTGCTGTGTTTGTTCCTGTGCCTTATCTAGTATTGGAGTCGTGTTGTGTCATCTGCCCTGCCTGCAGTCATATACCACGTCTGGAATCATCTTCCAAATCTAGTGTCATCTGCCACACCTGCTGTCATGTACCACGTCTGGTATCATCTGACACACACATCCATTCCAAAGCCTCATCTACTGTCTGGACTCTTAAAGGTACTCTTGTGCTAAGGACTTTGCATAAACTTTATAGACTGTTGTTTGGCCAGCTGCTACTCCGCTACGGTTGTGCGGCCTAGTGGGTCCACATACGCCAAGATCGTGACAAGTAGTAAATTCATGCTGGGATTGTCTGTACAATTATATATTTTTGTTTCTTAGCTAATGTTATGGTTCCTTGTTATGGAAAATATAGCTAAAAATGTACCAGTTCTTTATTATAAGAAACTAATCTGACACCTCATACCATTTTTGTTAAGAGGAATAGACTGGTGATATCGCAGCTGTGGAGTTGTTATGACCAATCAGTCGTGGTGACGTTGCATGTTATGGGAAATTCTAGTCTTACTTGTAAGCAGCCTTTCTTGCTCGTTATTGGTTCAACCTGACCAACAAGATTGGTTTAGGCAGAGCCAACATCCCATTGTAAGTGATTGGCTGATCTCATGCCTACTCTCCTTTTGAAAAATATTATTGTAATTTAATTTCTATCAATAAAGCAGAGAAGGATATTTTGGGTATAAAAAGCGTGTCCCTTTTGTGTCTTACTTCTATACCGGTATATCGATATAACTAATGGATTTGGATCTGGATAAGTGACTAAAGGGTGTCAGTTGACACCCCCATCAAACCTTCAGTCTAATATATTTTGGCCAGGATTGCGTCAACAGTTCTTGGTGCCGAAACCCTTGAGAATAATCGTCTGATAGCCGTCACTGGGAGGTCGGGCATCGATGCATCAATGAAACAATAAAACCACGGTAAGTAAGAAACGTACTCTTACAAACCGTTTCACTCATGTATTGTTGAGATCTTGAATTAGCTGTTTGTGATGAGACAATCTCCCCGCATGCAGTCACTTATCCAGAGGTAGATTGAAAACTATTTTAGTGATGAACGATTGCAGATGCGTATGTCTGTCTTGAGTTAATCTTGAAGATGGGTAAATCTATCTTGTGTTATTGGTATGAATGGCATGAGAGGATATTTCTGGCAGCGAAAATGTTCTGTTTAATTCAGAAGTATGGGTAGTGAGAAGTATAAAAGTGTGTCAGTGAGTGTATGAACCTCCCCTTGGCTACAGTTTTATTTTACTGAGCGGACGCTTCAGTGTTTTTATTAACTTAAATGTAAAAGGTTTTTAATGTTATTCAGGGATTACAGCTTTGCCAGTAACATGTAAGTTAAAACACCACTCAACCGTCCGCTCAGTATGGTTAAGCGGACGGTTGTAATTTGACTAATTATGACCGTGTAATTGGACTAATATATGACTATAAGAATATGTCCCATGTAGCAGAGGCCGTATGTGTTCTCGAACTACACCTGCATGTGGTGGATAATGGCTGCAAAATTGTGCAAAATCGTGTGGCCATTGGCCACTGCAAGTGAGCCATGCTTTGGCACGTGCCACTACTGCTACATGGGATTGTACTCGAAGTATTAAACTTATCAGATAAAGAATATTTAATTTACTTTCTACATTTGTGTTTGCTTCAGAAGACAATAAAAGATTTGCTACAAATGTACCTAGGCTCTTCTCTGTTGTCTAATACAGTCAATGTTGTTAGCATGCAGGTAGCACACACAGGTGCATACAGACATTAGACAAGTTTATTAATTTCATACAAATTGTAAGACTGTGTAAACTTTAGCAGCCGTATGTTTTATTAAGTACTGTAAAAGCAACATTGGAATGTATACATTTTATCGCAAAAAAAAATACATATCAGATGAGTCTTAATTTTGTGACTGTTAATTTGTATGTAATTTAGTTTCAGATTTATCACATAATTAAAAAGTAAGTAATACACATGTCTAACAGTCTATTTCATAGATTCTCTTGGACTTTGGTAGTTATTTGAGATTAATACATGAATTTACAAACAAGGATTAAATTAATTTATTACTCAATTCTGAAATGCCTATAAATTACTGATCAGTATGTACCCAGCCCAATGTAAGCTTAGAGGTCTAAGCTAATTTTGATTTGTTGGGTTTGATAATATTATACAGAGATCATATTGATGTCAGATAATCATTTATGTGTATTGTTGTTTTTTTTTAGGTGCCCTAATCTATACAAGGAGGCAGATAAGTGGGCTCATCTAAGGCCAGCTTTTTTGTAAAATGTAATTATTATTGATCAGATTATTTCATATTTTGTATTTCAGTCCAAATAATTATGCCATTTGTAACCTAAAGGAAAACCCCCTTTTTTTTTTTTTTTTTTTTTTTTAAACCCTGGCCAGTATTGCTTCATCAGATATACACTCATTGTCATGTCAGGATGTAGTAACGTCTTATACATAAGTAGTCCTTGTGGCTGTCCTTTGAGCAATGGTATTAGAATATAATTGTATTGAGATATAACAGACATGGGGATTAGTTATAAGACATAATTATGATAAATCATAACCTGACTTTGTCATGTAAATAATAGACTGCCTTTTAAACATAATGTGATGATGCGGATGGAGAAATATCTTATAGATTAGTTTATGAACATGAACATAAATCTATACCTGACAGTTTGAGCTTAGTATGGGAATGTTACAAATACAGTACATATGTGGCTTCAGGAAGAAAAAACATACATAGTAGGTGACAGTAGAGAATTAAACACATTCCTTAGACATACAGCCACAAATCTCTATGTAATCATATTCATAAGAAATAGTAGTCCCATTTTTACATTTTACATCCACTGATTCTTTTTTCGATTTGAGATTTTGACAGCAATTGCATTCTGGTACCATTGTATGCATCCTAAAGGGAAAATAAATAATGTTAGCTGAAAAGGATTTGAACAAGTGTAATATATTCCCCTTGCCACTTCCCCTGTTAATCCATTTCTCTTGATGTTTCCCTTTCCTTCTTCAACCCACACCCTTCCTATATTTTGTCTTTGCTCTCACCATTTTCCCTCTTTTTCTTATAATTTTTTCTTCCTCCTTCACCTTCCCTTCTCAACTTGTTGTAGCCAATGACCAGGGACAGATGCAAGATTTGTAAAGGTGGGTTTCCAAGCCCATTGGTACCCACAATGGAGATAAAATGTACCAATCCCCATTATATGGACAGTCCAGTAATATATGGAAAACTCATAACCCTTGCTGACAACTATATTCCAGGTGTTTTGGGATGGTGCAAAGCAGGGGCCTAATTAGAGTCCTATAGGCCCCAGGGCAAATTGGGATCTGGGCCCCCATTCAAACAGTAATAGTGCCCCTTTAAGCCCCACAAAATAAACATGCACCCACACAATATTTGAGCCCCCTGTGTGCCTTCACACAGTGACAGTGCCCCCTTTGTGCTTCCACATAGAAGCAATGTCACTTTTGTGCTTCTACACAGAGTCCCGCTGTGCCCCCACATAGTAATGTTAGTAATATTGGCACTCCCCCTCCTATTCATAGTGCCCCCTCTACACCAATAAAAATAAAAACTGAAACTCACCTAACCCAGTTCCCACGACGAACAGCTTGTTCCTCTCCCTTCTGCCTGCTGTCCGTGGCCAGGCGCATATGGCATCATAGCGCCAACTGACATCCTCTGCGTACTCCCGACCTCTTGCAGGTTCCAGGTCTAAAGTAGCCTGTGGCTTACCAGAGTAAGTGGCGGAGCAGGGAGCCATTCGTTTACAACTGTATCCGCCTCCTGAGGACGCGGACACAGTTGAAAGTGGAGCGATCTTTATGCCGCTGTTGCAGAGGGTAATGGAGATGGTTTAGGGCAGGAATGTGTACTTATAAATTTATCGTATTAAATTTAAATAGGTCTAGAATGCTTCATAGAGGTCATAGCTCTGTTTGTCTGATACAGAGCTCCAAATCTCCCATTTCCTTTCACAAAGTCATAGAGATACAATGTTACATTTTAATTATAGCATAATAACTCAAATTTAACAGCCACGAGATCTCATAATAAGTAGAAGATCTAGTGTTTTTTCATTCTATGCCGCCAGGATTTATGGAAAAAAGTCGCGGGTGGTGCCGGGCATGATGGGAACAGCGGCATTTACTTCAGTGGTGTAAAACATATATATTTTTTTTTAATAGTTATATTTAGAGAATTTTTTTTTTTTTCTTGGGACTAATTATGTGCCAAAAAAAACAAAGGTAATCCCCTGGTAATAGGTTTACTTTAAGAACAATTCAAGGTCCTTGTTTGTTATTTACTGTGATTTTTCATTTGAGGGGAAATGCTATTTAATTCTGAGGAATCTGAATAAGAACTTGTGTTGTTTTGAATTACTTACATTGTAGGATATGCACAGGCTCCAGTACAATATGGAATAATTTTATTGAGTGGACAATCCCCATCTAGAAGAAGTATTGGGCCAACTTCCAGTCTGCAAATCTTTGGCGCTAAAGGAAAAAATATATAAATTAATTAGTGCTCTCTTCTACATCAAAGAAGCCAGTTAAAAACCCTGTACATCACATAGGTGCTATGACCAGACGGGGGAGAATTAGTCAACCTAACAGGGCACTGCTGCCCCTTCAGCAAATGGGTCATTTTGATAATGTTGCCTGCTAACCAACGGACTGCAGTGACTGTGCATTGTGGGCAGCAGCAACTCTCAAATTCCTGTACTGGACACTGGGGAAATAGCATGAAACTAATGGACCGAAAACTTGATCTCTTCCTCTGGAACATATAATGTTAAGTCAATTTTTCAGCTATACTTAATGGCCAATAATTACATTCCCCCTACACTGCTTACATAGTCCTATAATAGTTATTTGCTTTCTTGACATTCTCAAGGCCCTTTCTCATTAATTTGTCTTTTTTGAAAATCTCAACTCTACTCTGTACTTATGTAGTGTAACGGCCGCGTTTCGCAGACCACCGTCTTCACTCACGCCTCGACGGCCGTGGCCCTCTATTTTCTGGCCAATGTCTCTCTTCTAGGAGACGCCTGCACTCACGGCCGCTCCGCTCTGCAGTGTCTGCTAGGGTGCGCGTGCTCTGGCCCTCTAAGCCCGGGAACAGGGGTGCGCATCCTAGCACTTGTAAACAATTACCAAATTATCCCCAGACCACCTTGGACTATAAAAGGGCTCGGCCCTTCCACTCCTTGCCTGAGTGTTGTTGTTGTATTCCCATGTTAGTCTTAGCAAATTATCCCTTAGTTGTATCTTGTTCCAGTGTTCCCATATCCTGTATCCTGTCTCCCATGCTGTATTTGTTCCTGTGCTTTATCTAGTGTTGGAGTCATCCGGTGTCATCTGCCATGCCTGCTGTCATATACCACATCTGGTATCATCCTTGATGTCTGGTGTCAACTGACACGCCTGCTGTCGTATACCACGTATGGTATCATCCGCCACGTCTGGCGTCATCTGCCACATCAAGTTCCATCTGTGCCTAAGCCTCTTCTACCGTCTGGACTCTTATAGGTACTCTTGTGCTAAGGACTTTACATAGACTTTATAGACTGTTGTTTGGCCAGCTGCTACTCCGCTACGGCGGTGCGGCCTATTGGGTCCACATACCCACAGTTTGTGACATGTAGTAGGGCATTTAATGCAGATATAAATAAAATAAAGTAAACTTTCTATGACTTATTCGGCTCTCCAAGCTTTTTTAGTTGAGGGATCACAGGTCAGAAATGTGCAACTAATAGAAAGAGTGTATTTATCTGAGTCGTTCTTTTTTGGCGTGATTTTCGTAATTGTGGCAAAACCATGCCATTTTTGCAAGGAACGCGTCAAAACACGACTCATGTGAATACACCCAAGATGTTCCTGGAATGTGCTTTCCATCCAGAACATAGATAATCATAGAGATTAGAACAAAGAGATAAATAATTGACTCCACTTTCATGGAAATTTTTTGCTGGAGTAAAATGCGCAAACCAAGAAGTTAACCCCTATGTCTGCTATGAGCATGCATAGCTTTGCGCTATAATTTATGCCAGTTTCTGGTGTAAATTATAGTAACTATGTCAGTGCATTAGTGGCCGTGCTCTCTCATGGCTAAGCCCTCCCACTTTTATCTCTCACAAATTTTAGCACAAATATGGCATACGCCAATATTTGCGACTTTTTAATGCCATAAAACTGGCCATAAAGCCTTTTATAAAATCCACTTATATGCATCTAAGATTTTATATCTTAATGTTTTTCTTAAAAAAATTCTTACCCTTGCATTTTGAACAACAGCCATCTGTGCTCACTTCAATAATTCCCTGTTCAAAAGAAAAAGAATGAAATTATTAAATGAATGAAATAATAACAAAGGAAGACAAATATGAATTAAAGGGGTTTTCCAGCCAATAAAAATTGATGGCCTAACCTCAAGATAGGCCAACAATAGCTGATGGGTCGGCATTCGACTCCCGGGATCCCTCTGATCAGCTCGTATAAGCGCTGATTCCCCTTCATTTCTTCTTGCTCACTGTGAATCTTCAACACGCATTTAGCGGCGATTCACAGGTATTGCAGCCTTTTCTCCCATTTAAGTGAATGAGCAAAAAGAAATGAAGAGGAAGCAGGGATCGTATGAGCACTGTGGCCCCTTCAAAACCGCTGATCGGTGGGGTTCCTGGGAGTCGGAAACAAACCCATCAGCTATTGATGGCCTATCTAGAGGATAGGCCATCAATTTTTTTTTTAGCTGGAAAACCCCTTTAAGAACATCAGAATGGTAAAAGGCTTTCAGATGAGGTTCTTGGTCTTTCACAACTACTGGCAAAGACTTAGGGAAAACTTCCTAACCTAACCCCAATTGTAATGCTGCTCTTCTTTTACCCCAAAGGGAAGTCTAACATATTTGTTTGTATGGTATATTCTAACCCAGCTTTCTTTTACCATTTTAACTGCAAAAATCACAGTGGATTCAAATGGCAAGTTGCAGCGGGGCATAGTAACATAGTTTGTAGCTAATTTTCCTCATTTTACAGAAATAAAGCCCTTCTCGACTCTAAATATGACAATCCCTGGGTCAACGACCCATCTCCAGTAATCTAGTGCCCATAACTTGTAATAATAATAAAATAAAGAAAGCCAACCAGGCCTCTTTTAAATTCTCTTAGTGAGTTGACCATGATAACTTCTTTTGGCAGAGTTCTATAGTATCATTGCTCTTAGGGTATTTTTACACATGACGGATACGCTGCAGATTTTCTGTCTGGATTTGCAGGTGGAAAGTCTGCAGCATATTACAGTAGCAGTAAAGTGCATGAGTGTAACAAAGCTCCCCCAAACGATTAAAAAAAATGTCCACGTGGAAATTTACTTTCTGTACAGATATTTAAATCTGCAGGATGTCAATTTATGTTGCAGATTCTCATTGCGAATTTAATTTCTTTCAATGAAGGGGTAAAATCTGCAACAATATCAATTGAAAAATCTGCATGTCTATGGGCTCATTCATACGAACGTGAATCTCGTCTGTGTGACGGCCGTTAAAACAACGGCCGTCACACGGACTCACGTATTTTAATGGGGCCGTTCACTCAACCGTTTTATCAATGGAGCATATGAACGGTCCGTTAGAAAATTAGGACATTATTTTATACTATTTTACCGTGTGTCACGCATCCCTCCATAGACTCTAGTCTATGGGGGATCTGTGACAACGCGTCCCACATGGGTGCACCTCGGACTTGAAAAACTGCTGTTTTTCACGTCCGAGGTGGGCTACGTTTGTCTGAAGATGTAGATTTTACTGCGGCATTGCCGCGGATTTTAGGTAGTATATTCCGTTCTTTGTGGACATACCCTTACAGTAAAGAATTTACTTCTAAGTTGGTGTAGAAATACTCTTTTCTCTAGTTGTAGTTGATGCCCTGTTTTTAGAGTAAGGGCCAGTTCACACGTTACCTAAATACTGCGGATTTTCCGCAACAGAATTAGTTGCAGAAAATCCACAGCAAACATAGTAGCAGCAAAGTGGATGAGGTAGAACAAATCTCATCCACATGCTGCGTAAATACTGAGCGGAAATACCGCTCAGAAATTGACATGCGGTTCGGAATTTCATTCCGCAGCATGTCAATTGTCTTTATGTAAACGCTGCTTATATGTTGCAGGATTTCCCCATTGAATTCAATGGGGATGTAAATCCTGCATCAAATAGCAGTTGTTCCGTTGTTTGCGGCGGATCCGATGCGATCCCTCCACAAAAAACGGAACTGAGGAAACAAAAAAAAAAATTAAACTTACCTAGGAGTCTGTGTTTCATCCTCCTGGAATGACGCTTCATCCCATGTAAACGCCGCTGCAGCCAATCACAGCCTGCTGCGGTCTCCTGGGATAAGTGCTGCAGTTTTTTGCAGCGGACATTACGGGCGAAAAACTGCATCACAGTCTGGTGTGCTTTTTCGCCAGAATTCCTGCGGCGCACAGAGCGGATACGCTGCGTGCTATCACGCAGAGTATCTGCCTCATGTGAACTCGGCCTTAGAGCTTGTCCACACATAATGAAATTGCTGCAAAAATTTCTGCAGCAATTCTGCAGAAACTAGCAGAAATTACGCTGCGGAAAAACTGACAATTTCCTGTGGTTTTTACTGCAGAAAATGGTGCGGAACTTGCTGTATTTTTCTCAGTGCGGGGAGATGGTGACATCTCCTCTGAAAACCGCAGCAATTCAGTCCACTTTCCGCAGAAGGAATTGACAAGTACAAAAAATACGCACCGCAGGTCAGTTTCTGAAAGGAAATTTTAAGCAGTGTGTGGATGAGATTTGTTAAATCTCACCCACTTTGCTGCTACTGTATTCTGCTGCGTATATTCTGTCCGCAATTCCGCTACGTGTGGACGAGCCCTAACAGTTCTCGGCATAAATAAATCATTAGATAGATCTCTGTATTGACCATTGATATATTTATACATAGTTATTAGGTCAGTATCGTTACTAAGCGCCTAGCCACAGCTGTGAGGACAGAGAGCTCCTCTGCAGGGGATAAGATAACAAGGTACATGGGACAAGAAGTACCACAGAGGATCCCATGGTGAAAACAGAAAATCACACAGAATGATGGAGATCTGCTGTTGGCACCTGATTCATGCATGGACTGTTGCTATGAAAAAATTCCAGTGGACATCTTGCACACGTTATACATAAAAACATAAATGAAACTCGACGGCCCTAAAATGTGACAATAAATAACTTATTTAACATGATAACCTTGAGAATTCTACTTTGTCCGGCCTGTGCATTCTTGTTGTCACCTGTATATTCCTCCACGGAATAACGTGTTATCCATATTGACAACGCGTCATCCGACCGTCATAACGTACATGTCATCTCATGGAGGAAGAAACAGGCAGGTGAGGATTGGCAGGCAGTGATGTGGTGGAACAAGTTTGTAAAGTAAGTATATTGAAAAGTGTTTTATTTTCACATCATAAGGCCTTAGAGTTTCATACAATTTTCTGGGAAAATGCCAATTAAAGTATTCACTTGACTTTTACAGTTTATATAGTATATAGGTATACAGCAGTTCTCATAGGTACAAGGTTCAGCCTTTTCAGCCATAGATGCACAATTTTTTTAGTTGCTATTGGAATCAGACAGCAGCTTTTCAACACAAATACCCTAACAACTGAGGCCTTGCTCACATCTGTGTTGGAGGCTTTGTTAGGGGCATCCGTCACAGATCTGGTTAACATTACCAAAAACAATAGTGCAGCATGCTGCGCTATTGTTTCCTGTAAAATCACGGAACCCATTAAAAGGGTTGTCCTAAGATTACAAATTATCTTCTAACCACAGAAGAATAGGTGCTAACATGCTGATAGATAGGGATCCGACTGAGACCCCCACTGATCACGGAACGTGGATCCCGTTCCTCTGAATGAATGGAGTGGCATATCGCACTTGCGCCCTGCTGCTCCATTCATTATCTTTTGGACTGCTGGAGAAAGCCGAACGCTGTACTCGGCTATCTCCGGCATTCTCATAGAGTGTGCATGCGCGACCTGTTGCTCCATTCATTCAGAGGAACTGGACCCCCATCGATCAGCAAGTTATCACCTATCCTGTGTTTGGGAGATCACTTTTAATCTTGGGACAACCTCTTTAAAGTTAGTAGGCTCCGTCGGACGCCGGCGCTGTCAGCGTTGCTACGGAACTATCACTTCCGGTTTTTCACGTGTTCTAATCCTCAGATGGAACAGAACAATGGAAAGGTGTGAGCATAGCCTTAGCTGAACTTCTATGATGCAATGATCTGTGCTGCACTGCATTCTGGGACAGTTTATATTGCCAACATCAACTTATGGTACACTTCCTGGTGTAAGAACCACTTCTCCCAAACTGAATGTCATTAGGAAAACATGGTCCATCATTGAGCCATCATGGAATGGAAACATTTATCTCAGAAGTCCTTGGATTTAAGAATGCAGCTCTGGATGAGAATTGACTATAATACATGTTAAAACTAAGGATTAGTACAAAAGTAATATTTAGCTGTCTTGGCATACAACTGAGCCACTTTTTAAGGTACTCAAATGTATTTGTAATGTTTTAGTCCTTCAGGACAGATGACTTACTGTTTCACAATCTTCTGGATTCACATTTTCACAGGTCTTATTGTTCAAAAGAGAGAAAAACTTTCCATCGGCTTCCTTACATCCATAAGATATACATTTGTCTGTCTCTGAAGGCAACGATTCCCCTGACTTATAAAGAATAGAATAAAACAAGTATAAATGACTTATAACCCTTATATACAGTAATATAAGTGTTTCAAATAGAAAAGGGCTGATTATCCCCAGTGGTATCACAACTTGTAGACCGTGGTGGGACTTGTGACTAGAAATTAAATAATCCACATATTCATCCAGTTTGATGAAGGTATTCAAGTATCATCAATCATTTTCATCTGGCAATCATGTTGGACAGAATTCTGATTCCGTAAATTTCCTTTATACCTGCAAAGTTTTACTTTCTCCACCTGGCAATATAATGCTGCATGACATCGGGACACAGTGACCACAGCACTCACTGTTGGAAGCATTGAACATTTCACCCTGTAGTTAAGACAAATTAAAAAAAGTAAAAGAACATTAGATAAGAGGTGTTGATACTGAATTAAATATATTATTAAATTATACACATTAAAGAGGATTTCCAGTTTTATGTAAATAAAGCTTAATTCTATAATGGCAAGTTATGTGACTTCATGTTTTATGTTCTCATTCTGTCCATGATCTCTGCCTGCTGTCCATGAATGGGAACATGACTCGTTACTAGAAAGAGCTGTAATGGTGTATTCATATGAGCAAGTTTTCTGTTGTTTTTAGCAGCGAATATAGCAAAACACATCCTAAAGCTTTAGCCACTTTCACACCGCAGCATTTTGTTCAGTATTTTTCATCATTACTTTTAAAGAAAAAAAGTGTATGCAAAACATGGAACCGGTATAAATCTTCCCATTATATGTTTTTTTCTGACATTCTGATGTTTTCTCCTAGAAGCGGTTCTCATAATATTGGAATTGTGAAATTACTATTCGTTTACTTGTAAATAAAGTATTAAAACCAATATATTATTTATTGTTATATTAAAGGAAATATCTTCTTTTTTTTTTTTAAATAATAATTAAAACCAGATTGTGAAACATACACTTTTTCTGATCTGTTTTTAATTTCTGTTTGTAGATGTTTTTATTTTATTTTCAATACATAACTATGGGGGCAGCCATCTTGCCTGAGCAGCTGCTTTGCTATGTTATTGACATTTAGAGGTACCTAGAGGTCTTCAATAGGCTCCCGGCTGCGATAACAACCGATTGGCATCAAACGATTTCATCATACTTGGCAATCAGGGGATAGAGGGGGCCTCTTCCAACTGTCTAAAAGCTCAGATGCCACGGTCACTACTGAACATAGCATCTGAGGGGGTTAAACGGTGATTATCGGAGTTATCTCCTATCCCGGCCATTGCAAGAAGGTGTCACCTGTTTGAAACAACCGACCGCCACCGCGTATGGTGCAGGCTCAGCTTTTGAGCTCACTACCTAGCTGGGGGTTATAAGGGGTTAATATAGATAATGACATGAAAACTAAAAACATCACCATAGATTCTTAAAAAAATAATTTTAAGATAAAAATGTGATTTAAACAATAGGTCATTTTCTGATTGAACATTCCCTTTAAATTGAATCTCGTTATTTTTTTAACTTACCGCTTGACAATCATTAGCACTCTGGAACTCACATGTCTTCTTTTCCACTTCAGTAAGATACTGATTATTTTTCTTCTCACAAGTGTAGGTATTACAAACATTATTGGGATCAGGCAAAGTCTGTCCAGGCTACCCAAAATAAATAGAAAGGTAATGATTACTAGACCAGTTTGCATTATGATCTCTGTCTATAGCAGTTCTTTAATGGAAACGCGCCGGATTATCAGACTATATCTTAGCTTATTGGATGTGTATGTTTTTACCAATGATAATAACTATATAACTGGATTCGATTTGCTTATTTTCTGTTGATTATATTATAAATAGCACACTAAAGAAACCCTCCACACTGTAATCTCCATACGCTATGGTTTCCACTGAAGACTCATGAGTTGATGGCAATCCTACACTCCCACCAATTCAACACCTGATATTGGTGATCGCCCACCAGACCATATTGAAGAAAAATCTCCAAAATGCATCATTCAAATACAAAAAAGCATTTAGTATTGAATATTTTTCGGATCAGAAATCAATCAAATACCTTTCCCTACCGTGAGTAAGAGGCTAAACAACTACTTAAGGATTGGCCACAAAATATAATGTCTGCTTACCTTGCTTTTTCAAGACATAACATAAAAGGGTGCCATAGGGTTGGCTAAAATGTTTTGACGTTAACAATATCGAGCTAAGTATCGCGATAATGATATATATCACAATATCTAGCCCGATTTTAAAAGGTAATGATAACAAATAACAGAATGATAAAAAAAAACACTGTTGCTTTAAACAGAGCTACAGTGTCACCATTCTTATCAATTACAGCCCCAGTGTCCCTTTTCCGAAAGGCAGTGCCCCCGTTAGCAGAGATAGAACAGTGTTATAATTTAGCAGAGGAAGTATAGTGCCCTCCTATACAAAGCCACACCAGTGCCCCTTTATACATAGCCACTACAGTGCTTCCTATACAGAGATAGTTCAGTTCCCCCAATATAAAGCCAGCATATTTCCCTCCTATATATTTGTATATACCTTACAGCACCCAGTAGCACAAACTCAGTTACATGTGAACGGCCAGTCAGTGGCTGCTCACATTTAACTCCTTCCTTCTGTGCTAACAGGAGGATACTTTTCATGCAGAAGTGATCTGTAAAGACACAACTTTTTCTGTGAGCAAGGAGTAGCTAGTTGCCCATATGGGGCCCAGATATTTTGATGGAAGCCGTGGTGAAAGGGTTAAAGTTCAGGTTGGAGTTTTATATAAAATAATTGCTGTTGTGTTTGGATCATTATACTTGAAATTCCTTGTTTTTTTGGTATCCATCAAATTTCACACAAGATGAATTGTCTAATAAAATGTCACCTTTAAATCAAACTAGAAATAACCACGAAGCAAGTATGCAATGACATCCATCATAAATAAGATATAGCATTAGTTGAGATACGTCACACTGAACTCCTAACCTAGAGTTTATCATCAAAACATACCTGTATGGTTATAGCTTCTCTGTCCGAGATATAAACCACACATGAAGTTTGGACACATTTTCCGCAGCACTTAGACTCATCAACCTCATAAGTTTCTCCCTAGAAAAATACATAATTAATTTAAATAGATCTTTTATTTATTTACTTTTTTACATGTTGATTTGCTATTGCATTAGACACAGTGCTATAATTGACTCAGGCCATTGTTAGGGCTTACCTAAGTATGCTCTAATAACAGGCAATATAAAAAGACAGCCCTAGGTTCCTTTAAAAAACCACAGAGCTGGTATGGCAAGACCCCCTGATCGTGTCACCATAAAGGATGTTGATGTGATCAGGGGGATGCCACCCCTGGCTTATCGGAATAAAAGACGATCATCTGGTGGGCCCGGGTGCTGACACAGTAATGGTCCAGCAAAAGACAATTCTATTTGAGGCTGATCTGGACACGATCACTTGCTGCTGGGGGCAATTGTATGGCAATGATTTACAAATTAAAATGTACGAATATGACATATGTGCACAATGATAACAGCCTATTTTAGGATATCACAACCTTACGGTGGTAGAGAGGTTTATCACCAGGCCCAAGCACCCATAAAGATTTGTAAAGAAATAAGAGAGTGCTGCCTTATCTAGTTTGTTTGAATGTACTGTATAATGTAACGCATCTGGTTGGCTTGTACATAAGGATGAGCTACACTGTTTCCGTAAGTCCCAAAGAACTGAATGGTAGTAACGGAAACAGTGTTGCTCACATGCTACGCCGTAACTTACAGCGCAAGCTCAGCGTAGCTCAGCGAGCAACGCTGTTTTCTTCTTCATGGTCGGAAATCACACGCTTCCGCTGCAACACAGAGAAGCAGAACGTGTTTAGGGGCCTCGTTCTAGAGATAGGTGCGGGACCCAGAGGTGGGACCCGCATCTATCTGACATTTATGAGATATCCTGTGGATATGTCATAAATGTCCCTGATGGGAAAACCCATTTAATATATTGAGGAATATTTTTTTTTAAATGGAAGTCAATGAGAGACATAAGCAACTGTAAAGGCAAGTACAGGAAAGCAGATTAACAAAAATTAAATAGATTTTTATTATACGGTTGGAAAAATTCGGTCAGTAGTGACTGTGGGACTGCTAATCGAGGCGTTAAATTGCCTATATTTATATATCTATATAGATATATATAGATATGATACTTGATTTATTTATTTGAAATTATTGCAGACTCTCCCTAATTCATCTTTTATCAAATGGATATGTACATTATCTTTTACACTTTTGTTAAATTAGATAACATCTTCCCTGACTTACAGTATTTACATATTGGAGGCATTCCTCCGATATTGACTTAAGTAAGACGAGCTGAGCTCAGCGCTCGTGTCCTCTGCAGAACCGAAATGCACCTTATGTTTATATAAAACAGCAGTCACATGGATGTGGTGAAAATGGAACTATTCCTCATTCAGCCTCCCTACTTATTTTGCCACATTTAGTGGCATCATCAGGGGAGAACAGCTGTTTAGAATGGCTGTGGTTTAACACCATCATAATTTTTTTAAAACGTATAAAATTCAAGTTTTAAATTTCATTATATATAAAAAATGACACAGTTAGAGTAAGTTCACGTGGAAAATCTGCAGCATTATACAGTAGAAGCAAAGTGAATGAGATTTAAACAAATCTCATCCACATGCTGCGTAAATGATGAGCGGTAAAAACCGCTCAGAAATTGACTTGCGGTGAAGTTTATTAATCCGCAGCATGTCAATTGTATTTGCGTTATCGCTTATTATGTTTTGTGGGTGCTCCCCATTGAATTCAATGGGGAGGAAAGCCTGCAACAAATTGCGGATGTTGCGTTTTTTTGTGGCGGAAAAGATTTCGCTGCAAAAAACGCAACTCAGACAAAAAAAATCTAATACTTACCCAGAATTCTGTGCTTCTTCATCCAGGCCAGCCTCCTGGGATGACGTTTCAACCCATGGGACTGCTGCAGCTGCAGGCTACCGCGGTCACATGGGATAAAACCAGGAGGCCGGTCTGCAGGACTTCAGAGGGTAAATATGAGTTTTGTTTTTTTCTTTAAAAATATGTTTTTATAGGTTCTTCTTTGAGTTATTGAGTTATCCTCTGAAAATTCCGCCCACTACTTTCTCAAGGCGTCGGCAAACTGTGGTTGTTGTGCTAACTACGCTAAATAGCCCCATAAATTATTCTGTCTATCTTGCATTGTTATATTTTTTAATATTAGTATTATTGGACAATGATCCAATACAACTCTCAAGAATGCAAGTATCCAACAACAAATCTAAAAGATTCTTTGTCAGTAGACAATGAATGTTTACTGCCGAAAATAAAGTGTAGACTCTTTCGACTGGATGCAATAGATGCCACAGGTCCAGTGTACTGATTAGATCTAAAAAGTCCCTCAGAAAAGTCTGTTTATTGCCCCTGGTCACCCTAACTCTATTTTCGGTACTGTCTAGCACTTTATTAAAGTCACATCTTCTAATTTGAAACGGGTCCTGAACTATCGATGTCCTAATGCCCAGGTTAGCAAAGAGCCGTAATTTAATTAAAGTTTGGGGCATACATATTATAGATACATAACTCTTTCCTAGGGGACCACAACTCTACTCTTGCCCATCTCCTATACAACCGTGTACATGGGTCCTTTATGGAGTTAAGAAGATTGCTTCAGTCGTCTTTTCTCTCTTCCTTAGCCTAGATTCAAAAGGGTGTAATAAGTCAGCATTTTCATATCTGAATTACACCTGCAAAACCTGGACCCCATGGATTCTACTGAACAGAACTTAGTTCACCATAGTGTTTTACAGTGATCTAATTTGGTTCAGTAGAACTGCGGGAGTCTGGGCGTTGTGGCTTTATTACGCATGTCAAAATAAAACCAATAATAAATAAGGCGTCTTTTACTTTCTTGTAACTTACAGTTCCACATGATTTGTCAAATTTGCAGTCCTCTATTACTAGGATTGTGGTTACATTTATTGCACATATATACGTTATGCACTTGTCAGCACTTAGCAATGAATCACCTTCCTTTAAAGAGAGGGAAAAAAAAATTATTAATTCAAATTAATAGTTCAGTGGCAGTCAGTTCAGGTTAGTACTCAACATTAAAAGGGTTTCAATACTCAATGTTCATTACATGAATGAAACAAATAAAGATCTTGTCTTCCTTTTAGCATTATGTAATTTTTAAGTGCTAAGTCTGAGCTAATTTAATTTAATATATCTTTATATTGATCAGAGCCCTATTTGATAAAAAGCTCCAAATCCGCTGCATAGACTTTGGGGCAGATTTACTAAGACTGGCATTTCACATGTCAGTCTTAGGCAGTGTTCACATCTGCGCTTAGTTATCAGTTTTTCTATTCCATCACAGAAACAGAAAACCACAAAAAACAGAAGCGCTGGATTAGTCGCATGATGGACGGCAAAGGCGCCCGTGCGTACCCATTGACTTAATGCTGTACGTCATTTTACAGGAAAAAGATATTGCAGCATGCTGTGCTATTTTTTTCAGCCATTTTTGACCGGATCTGCGATGGAGTCTGAAGCCTGCAGCCGCACGATGCGACAAACTTATCGAGAGGCGCACTCCTCTTGACAAAATTTGTCGCATCTTGAGCTGTCAGGGATTTCTCGCTATAGTTTCCGCCAGTTTCTGGTGTAAATGATAGAAAATATGTCCAACCGATAATAACCACCAGCGGGGACAGCACATGTATTGCAACATACGATCAAAAACTTCAGAAATGCAAAACGAAACACAAATGGGTATGTATAAGGCAAAATAACTTTTAAAGTCACAATGTATATCACAAAAATATAATTTATTTAAAATTGATGCACCACATAGACATTTAAAATACCAACAACACGCGAGACCTAATTTATTGGGGGGGGGGTCGCCACCCTGATAAGCGGATAAACACAAAACCCCCACACAACCACCTAAAACCCTTCAGGATACGTAGCTAATGCATGAATGTAGAAAAAAAAGAATATTGCATCAAACCGTTTGCATAGGTAAAACGTGATTGCGTAGTGTTCAAGCAGGGGAAAAAGGGGCATCCAGACCCCTTTTTCCCCTCCTTGGACACTACGCAATATTGTTGTACCTATGCAAACAGTTTGATGCAATATTCTGTTTTTGTAGGGCTTTTGTGTTTAGCCACTTATCAGGGTGGCAACCCCCCAATAAATTAGGTCTCACGTGTTGTTGCTATTTTAAATGTTTATGTGGTGCTTCACCTTAAAATGAATTAGATTTTTGTGGTATACATTGACACTTTAAAAGTTATTTTGCCTTATACATACCCATTTGTGTTTGGTTTTGCATTCCTAAATATGTCCAACCGTGAATGGCCACGCCCCCTCCCACAAAGCCCATCTACTTTTTTTAACGGCAAATCGTCTCAAATTATTGTGCCAATATAGCGTTCACATAATTTGTGTTATTTTAACGCCATATTACTGTACTTAAATTCCCCCCTTCAGTGTCAAATGATGAACTTCTAACTGCCAGTAGTGACCACCAGGGGGAGCTTAGAGGCTTTCAGCATATGGTTTTATGATTCAGTTCCATCGTGGGGAAAATGTTTGAGGGGCTATTGAGGGACTATATACAGGATTATGTGACAATAAATAGCATTATAAGTGACAGCCAGCACGGTTTTACTAAGGACAGAAGTTGTCAAACTAACCTAATCTGTTTTTATGAAGAGGTGAGCAGAAGTCTAGACAGAGGGGCCGCTGTGGATATAGTGTTTTTGGACTTTGCAAAGGCATTTGACACTGTCCCCCATAGACGCCTAATGGGTAAATTAAGGACTATAGGTTTAGAAAATATAGTTTGTAATTGGATTGAGAATTGGCTCAAGGACCGTATCCAGAGAGTTGTGGTCAATGATTCTTACTCTGAATGGTCCCCGGTTATAAGTGGTGTACCCCAGGGTTCAGTGCTGGGACCACTATTATTCAACTTATTTATTAATGATATAGAGGATGGGATTAATAGCACTATTTCTATTTTTGCAGATGACACCAAGCTATGTAATATAGTTCAGACTATGGAAGATGTTTGTGAATTGCAGGCAGATTTAAACAAACTAAGTGTTTGGGCGTCCACTTGGCAAATGAAGTTTAATGTAGATAAATGTAAAGTTATGCATCTGGGTACCAACAACCTGCATGCATCATATGTCCTAGGGGGCGCTACACTGGCGGATTCACTTGTTGAGAAGGATCTGGGTGTTCTTGTAAATCATAAACTCAATAACAGCATGCAGTGTCAATCAGCTGCTTCAAAGGCCAGCAAGATATTGTCGTGTATTAAAAGAGGCATGGACTCGCGGGACAGAGATGTAATATTGCCACTTTACAAAGCATTAGTGAGGCCTCATCTAGAATATGCAGTTCAGTTCTGGGCTCCAGTTCATAGAAAGGATGCCCTGGAGTTGGAAAAAATACAAAGAAGAGCAACGAAGCTAATAAGGGGCATGGAGAATTTAAGTTATGAGGAAAGATTGAAAGAATTAAACTTATTTAGCCTTGAAAAAAGACGACTAAGGGGGGACATGATTAACTTATATAAATATATTAATGGCACATACAAAAAATATGGTGAAATCCTTTTCCTTGTAAAACCCCCTCAAAAAACAAGGGGGCACTCCCTCCGTCTGGAGAAAAAAAGGTTCAAGCTGCAGAGGCGACAAGGCTTCTTTACAGTAAGAACGGTGAATTTATGGAATAGCCTACCGCAGGAGCCGTCACAGCAGGGACAGTAGATGGCTTTAAAAAAGGGTTAGATAATTTCCTAGAACAAAAAAATATTAGCTCCTATGTGTAGAAATTTTTCCTTCCCTTTTCCCTTCCCTTGGTTGAACTTGATGGACATGTGTCTTTTTTCAGCCGTACTAACTATGTAACTATGTAACTATGTAACTATGTTTAAATTGTATGCAGTAACCTAGCATTCTGCATTCTAGTAGGGACTGATGGCACCCAAAATTTTATTGTTAAAAAGATATATTCTTAAATTAATCAGTATAGAATTTTGAAGCTATTTTAATTTAAAAAAAAGTAAAAGGGTGGACATTGACTTAAAGAGGCTCTGTCACCAGATTTTGCAACCCCTATCTGCTATTGCAGCAGATAGGCGCTGCAATGTAGATTACAGTAACGTTTTTATTTTTAAAAAACGAGCATTTTTGGCCAAGTTATGACCATTTTTGTAATTATGCAAATGAGGCTTGCAAAAGTCCAAGTGGGTGTGTTTAAAAGTACAAGTCCAAGTGGGTGTGTATTATGTGCGTACATCGGGGCGTTTTTAATACTTTCACTAGCTGGGCGCTCTGATGAGAAGTAACATCCTCTTCTCTTCAGAACGCCCAGCTTGTGACAGTGCAGATCTGTGACGTCACTCACAGGTCCTGCATCGTGACGGCCACATCGGCAGCAGAGGCTACAGTTGATTCTGCAGCAGCATCAGCGTTTGCAGGTAAGATCGACTTACCTGCAAACGCTGATGCTGCTGCAGAATCAACTGTAGCCTCTGGTGCCGATGTGGCCGTCACGATGCAGGACCTGTGAGTGACGTCACAGATCTGCACTGTCACAAGCTGGGCGTTCTGAAGAGAAGAGGATGTTACTTCTCATCAGAGCGCCCAGCTAGTGAAAGTATTAAAAACGCCCCGATGTACGCACATAATACACACCCACTTGGACTTGTACTTTTAAACACACCCACTTGGACTTTTGCAAGCCTCATTTGCATAACTACAAAAATGGTCATAACTTGGCCAAAAATGCTCGTTTTTTTAAAATAAAAACGTTACTGTAATCTACATTGCAGCGCCTATCTGCTGCAATAGCAGATAGGGGTTGCAAAATCTGGTGACAGAGCCTCTTTAAAGTATAATACACTTGATTTGCAAATTAACTAAAATCTGCTTGACTGTTGCAGTATGGACGATGTGCAATATGTTTCTATACACATGGCACTACAGCCGACTGTATTCATGACCTTGTCCTTACCATCTATGCAACAGAGGCTCTTAGGCTAGACCTGTATGGTGACTTTTGGTCACATGCGAGTTGCGGCACAATCATGGCATTACCACAACTCTCATGCAACATCAATATTTTCCTATAAAGGTAAAAATGTAGCAGGGACCTGCGACCATTGTACGGATTCCTATGATATAGGAAATCTTGAGATGGTCACGCAACTTTTTATACAATAGGGAAATGTTGACATCATGCATGAGTCCTGGTAATGAACGATGCCATGTAGTTCAAGCGATGCCGGAGATGTCTCACAGTTGTTAATCCCTTCAATTGGTTTAAAGCATAACATGCATGTTGTGTTTGGCCTGTTAAAGGGTATGGTGTAACATGATCAACTTAATTAAGTTTTAATTAACTTCAAATGTAATAAATACAGTGTAGACGTTGCAATCAGACCCAGAATACTAGGAAAACTAGGCAACAATGCTAAACAATGTACTCTAAAGTCAACTTATGCTTCCTTTATATTTTAATAGTCAGTGAAAAATTGGCGTCTCTGCTGTTTGTAGGAAACAGCAACAGATATGTCAACTTACACTCAGAATTGTAACGTTTCCATCTGTTGTAATGATACAAACATTTTTGACACACTCTCCACAGCACTGGTCGGAAGGTGGCACATATTCCTCACCCTAAATATAAAAGTCGATAATATAGGTAAATATAAAAAGTAAATCAATGAAAATTAGAATTTTTACAGAACAGGTTCATAAATTACTTACATATTTACAGTCCTCTGAGCTTCTATATTGGCAGGTCTCTTTTACTTCAACTGTAATAAGTTGTCCCATTGAGTTCACACATGTATAAAATGTACAACTGTCATTAGGGAAAGAAAGAGATTGTCCTTCCTGAAAACCAAAATGAGTAGACTGTTAAGGCTGACTAACTGTATTCTACTGAATTCACTGCTATTCATTTTAAATATAAACTAACTGTAGAAATATATAAAGCAGTTTGGGGCAACTGCGCCGTCCCTACGGCCCCTGTCTCCACTGCCCTGTTATGCTGAATACTTGGCACTGCCAGTTTCAATAATTATTCCTCTATTAGTGTAAAGGAGACAAAATTAAAGAGGTTGTCTAGAATTAGAAAAACATGTCTCCTTTGTTCCAGAAACAGCCCCACCACTGATTAAAGTTTGTGTCTGGTACTGCAGCTGAGCTCCCTTGACGTGAATGGGGCTGAGCTACAATACCACTTATAGGAGACAGGAGCTGGATGGTGAATGCATTGGGGAAAGGGGGCATGTGGGTGAACTACTTCTGGGGGGGGGGGGAGAAGCTGAGCTATTTATGGGAGTCATGTCCATAGTGTAGCAGCTTACCCACCACTTGTATCAAAGAATAGTTTGTTTGTTTTTCTATAAAGAACTATTTATAAATTACACATTGTTACAGAGTTATGTATGTACATAGTTATAGCTCCAAAAAAATACATATGTCTATCGTGTATACCAGGGCAGGAGGAAGAACATGGATGAAAAGAAGTAGGGGAAGTTAAACTTAGAACTTTATTTTCATATATATATATATATATATATATATATATATATATATATATATATATATATATATATATATGTGTGTGTGTGTGTGTGTGTGTGTGTGTGTGTGTGGGGGTATTCTGAAGTAGTATAGGCTTGTCAGACGTTACCAATGATAAAAATCTTGCTCCAATTACTGTAAGTACAGGGGCTGCCTTGCATTGGAACCTCAAGTCCTGATTCAGAGAAACTAAAATCTCCAGTTACAATCAGACCAAGGACCTAAGGGAAATAAGGCAACAATGCTAAGCACTGTACCCCAAAGTCAAGTTATGTCTCACTTATGAGTCTTAAAGGGGTTAACTGTGTTTTTTTTGTTTTTAAATGATGGTCTCTCCTTAGGATAAGCTATACATATTAGATCGGTAGGGGTTTGACTCTCGGCACCCTTGACAATCAGCTATTTGAAGGGACCACGGCGCTCATCACTTGAATGGGACAGTGGTACAATACCTTGCACAGCCACTATGGATGTAACGGCGCATGCAGTTATGAACGAAAAGGAAAACCATGTAAACAATGAAGAGGCAGTTGTGCTCATACGAGTGCCGCGGCTCTTTCAAACAGTTGATCGGCGGGGGTGCCAAAATGTGGATCCTGACAGATCTAATATTGATGGACTATCCTAAGGGTATGCCATCTTTTTCAAAAACCTGGATAACCCTTTCAATTCTCAGTGAATTCTTAGGTTAGTACTTTGTAGGAAACTATTTTATAACAGAAGCTACGCAGCACTCTGTAGATAGATGCAGTGAGTAGGATGTCAATCCTTAATACAATATAGGATACAATATAAGATACAATATAAAAGTACATTAACTACAATAAAACATCAGACATGTCAACATACGCTCAGAAGTTTAATGTCTCCATTTGGTGTAATAACAGCACAATATTTTTGAACACATTGTCCACAGCACTGATCAGAAGGCGGCAGATACTCTTCACCCTATATTCAAAAGTCAATAATATAGGTAAATATTAAAAAGTAAATCAGTGAAAATAAGCATTATTACACAACAGGTTAATTCATTACTTACTTGTTTACAGTTCTCTGAGCTGGTAAATTGGCAGGTCTCTTTTACTGTAACTGTAATAAGTTGTTCCTCTGACTTCACACATTTATAAAATGAACACTTATCACCGGGAACAGAAAGAGTCTCTCCTTCCTGAAAACCAGAATGAGTAGACTGTTAAGATTGGCTGTATTCTGCTAGATTTACAATTCCTTATACTTAAAGGGGTTGTCGTATCGTAACAACAATTTTTTAAAATAAAATTATGCCGACATTCGCTACTGGTCTGGCTTCTAAAACCTGGGAGCACCGATCAGCTGTTATCACTGGGGGTAAGTTGCTGCCAGCTACATGGACAGGGGTTTTCTTAGGTATATTTCTAGTTCACCGAATAACATCACCAAGGAAGATAGACCATGGTCACATGACAGAAAACAGAAGAGACTAACCCCCCCTCCCCCTTTCCAAACATCTTCCTTTTTTTCTGTCCCTTTTTAGAAAAGCAGCAGAGAAGGGCGGAGTGGAAGCGGTATGTTCCTAACTCTCTCCTCAGATCCCTGTGCCGATTCCTTGCATGGGCAGTTGGTTGTTGGGACTACTTGGTCATTTCTCCAGTAGGGCTCTGGAGGCAGTTTCTGCTACAGTCTCTCTCAACATGGGTGGTTGTACTCTGGTGATTTCTACAGCGATTCCACGAGGTGGAAGGTGAAAATACACGTCATCTATAGAGGGTTGTCTAATGTTGGTTCAGCAGTACCTGGATAGATATCCTGCAGTTTTTCCACACAAATTATTGTTGTCAAGTTGGTGAAAGGCCAAAAAAGCCTATAGGTAACAAAATGGCTTTATTTTCTCTATATCAGTCTGTCTGGTAAGTATGTAGTTAGACTTTTTTCTAATAAAATTCAGATTCCATTATTTCCTTTCTGTATCCTCAAAAAAGGCATTGAGTTTTTAAATTCTAGGTCATTATCTTTCCGTTTTAATTTCTAAAAGTCTAGATATGCAGTAATTTACCTAAGTAATAAAACTACTTTTTGACGAAAGGAAATTTTTTGTCTCCCTATTATGCAAATAATCTCTATTGTGGTAGAAATTTTGTTCAGTAATATAATAGGTAGTAGATGTGCGCAAGGTTTTTTGAGTTGGATCTCTCATTCTCAGCCACACAATGGGGATAATTAAATAAGACTGTGTATTCATATGACAGTCTAAAACTAAAAAGAAAGATGCATCTTATGTTTCTCATGGAAGCTTCAGAGTTCTTTTATCATAAATGGTTTATTTTATAACATAAAGCAGTGTACAGTACTGATATAATAAGTTTCAAGCCCGGACCTGACTCTTCCTTGGATAAAAAACACAGGGTTTACATGCTAACTTGTTGTGCATCCCTGCGCAACGTAAAAAGGTGAGCATATCTTATATAAGAATACTGCACCTCTATCAAACAGTCCTATACAGCCCTTCTTTTTCCTTTTTGTTCACAAATAACGCTTTATTTTAACTTGACAGGCTCTCCAGCTCTGATCTGCTCAGATTTCTGTCACACACTAAAGAAATCACAGCTGGTGACTGGGCTTTAGCTAGTTTTTTTTGTCACTGAATGCTGTACTTGGTCTGAAGACAAGGACGAGGTGGATCCAGCGTTGCTGTGAATAAAACGGAACTTGTTCCAAGTTTAATGCAGATGATTTTAAAATTCAGGAACAATCTGGACGATGTCCTGAGGTGCTTAGGAGAGATGTGAGGGAAATTGAAGGAGCCTACGCGTTTCAAACGCTTCCTGCGTTCTTAATCATGGCTTCTACTCAACATATATCGCGTGCCGACGCGAGGATCCGTGCGGTGATTCGAAGTGCAAAATCTACATATGAAAGGTGAGCTGGAGGTTTCGTCTCCCCCTCTTGTCTGTACTTGGTCTGTCAGAATTGTCAGACCAATCACAGTGATCGCCAGCAAGGAGCCACTCATTCATCCCCTGGCCAATAACAAATATGATTAGCTGATAGTTGCCATCACTGTTCTGTCACCGCTCTGTCACACGCTGTGACAGTTTATGACAATGCCGTGATAGTACAGCGCAGTAGAAGGTAGTCCCGCTCCCGACGTACTGTTACAGCGCAACGCGGCAAGAGATTAATGAAATGAAGGGGGGGGGGTCATCTTAGAATTGTGTTTCCCCAATGGATTTTTAAACTGCCTGCTCTTTAAGTTATTATGTTTAAATACAAATTCAGGTTTTTTTAAACATATATTTTTGTAAAAAGAATTGTCCACTTTTTAACAAGAATTTCTTTCAATGGTCAGAGCACCATTTTTTAGATACAGAGTTGCAAATCCCCTAAATAGAAATAGAGTAAATAATTTTGGACCAGTTTAAGAAAAAAACATGGCGTTTTTTTTTAGTTTTGTTTTTTTTAGTTTTAAATAATTTATGAAATTGTCATTCAGAACAGCAAATATTGGCATACGGGTCACAAAAAATTATATCCTCATTTCCCCCAGCGCTATGACAAGAAATCCACCCCCCACACACCCCTACCCTTCCTGAGTAAACTGGGAGAAGCCCCCCTTGTAGATCGTGCCTCCCTATAGATTTCGCCACACAGCGCCCCCTATAGATAGCACAATACAGCCCCTTGTAGATAACATCATACAGCCCCCTTGTAGATAACGCCATATAGCCCCTTGTAGATAACATCATACAGCCCCCTTGTAGATAATGCCATGCAGCCCTCCCCCTGTAGATAACGCCATACAGCCCTCCCCTGTAGATAACGGCATACAGCCCTCCCCCTGTAGATAACGCCATACAGCCCTCCCCCTGTAGATAACGGCATACATCCCTCCCCCTGTAGATAATGCCATACAGACCCCCCTGTAGATAACACCATACAGCCCTCCCCCTGTAGATAACGGCATACAGCCCTCCCCCTGTAGATAACGCCATACAGCCCTCCCGCTGTAGATAACGCCATACAGCCCTCCCCTGTAGATAATGCCATACAGCCCTCCCTGTAGATAACGCCATACAGCCCTCCCCTGTAGATAACGCCATACAGCCCTCCCCCTGTAGATAACATCATACAGCCCCCCTGTAGATAACATTATACAGCCCCCCCTGTAGATAACGCCATACAGCCCTCCCCCTGTAGATAACGCCATACAGCCCTCCCCTGTAGATAACACCATACAGCCCTCCCCTGTAGATAACGCCATACAGCCCTCCCCCTGTAGATAACATCATGCAGCCCCCCCTGTAGATAACATTATACAGCCCCCCCTGTAGATAACGCCATACAGCCCTCCCCTGTAGATAACGCCATACAGCCCTCCCCTGTAGATAACGCCATACAGACCCACCTGTAGATAACATCATACAGCCCCCCTGTAGATAACATCATACAGCCCCCCCCCTGTAGATAACGCCATACAGCCCTCCCCCTGTAGATAACGCCATACAGCCCTCCCCCTGTAGATAACGCCATACAGCCCTCCCCCTGTAGGTAACGCCATGCAGTCCCCAACCCCCCCCCCCAAAAAAAAACGGCCTATAGTTTGTCCTACAAAAGACATGCATCCCCTATCCACAGGATAGGGGATACATGTGTGATCGCTGGCAGCGATAAAGGAGAACGGGGGACCGAAAGTCCCCCAAGGTTCTTCCATGACAAACCTCGGACTTCCGGGGTCTCAATAAAAATGAAAGGAGCGCTGGTCACGCATGCGCACAAGCGCGATCGGTGCACAATTAATTTCTATGGAGCTGCCGACACAGACCCCGGAAGTCCGAGGTCTGTCATGGAGAACTTCGAGGGATTTTCGGCCGTCACATGGTCGCAGTGGGAACAATAGACCCCAAATGGGGCTATTCATACGCCCGATTTTTTGACGGCCCGGTAAACAGGGCCGTCAAAAAATGGAACATTACCTATTTTGGGCCGTTCTCCCGGCCGCACGGCTCCCATAGAAGTCTATGTGTTGTGTAAAGCACGGCTGTCACTCGGATGTGATCCGAGTGACAGCCGTGCATTCTGCCTCTCGCTCGCTCTCTTCTCCTCCTCAGAGTGCGAAGTGCATGTGAGGAGGAGGAGGGTATTTTGTTGCTCCCTGTAGGAGCTGAATCCCTAATCCCCAGCCACAGCTTCGGCTGAAGCTGTGGCCCAGGGATTCCGCTCCAGGAGAAGTCCCGGACGTCACTGTCCATATATAGACAATGATGTCAGGGACTTCTCCTGGTGGATCCCCTACTCCTGAAGCGGAATCCTGAGGCTGTGGCTGGTGATTCCGCTCCATGAGAAGTCCCTGACGTCACTGTCCATATATGGACAGTGACGTTAGGGACTTCTGTAGCGGAATCCCCGGCGATGCGGCGCTGTCCATATATTACAACTTGAGTAATTAGGTTTTAAAATACAATTTTTATAATATATTTTACAAATACTTATCATCATTCCTTTGGCTAGCAAACCTGTGTAGTGGTTTTCTATACTAGTTGTAATATAACTCTTCTAGGTATAATACTCACTAAAGCAGGATGTTCTCCTATTATAGGGAGTCTGGTGATATGTGGAGAGATTCCAAATATAGCGGTGCACTTGCCCCAAACCTTCCACTTTTCATAAAACAGCATCGTATTCGTCTGTACTACTGGAATATCTCCCATACGTGCCAAAATAATAGAACTTAATGGAAACGGGGAGAATAGTGCCTTCTCAAGCTCAGTATTAACAAAATTAGAAATCCAAGACATTTGCTTTATAGAATATCTCCGGTTATACTGACATTATACAAGTCATATTTAAAAATGAGTATTGTGCATACTCTTGCACTTTAATAGTTTTTCTATATGTCAGTATAACTGGAGTTACTTTTTAACGCTTGCCTGCTGCAGCCATTTTTTGTTTTTCCATTTTTGTTTTTCGTCTCTGCCTTCGAAAAGACCTAACTTTTTTACTTTTTCATTAAAATACCTTTATGTGGCCTTTTTTTTTTGCAAGATGAGTTGAAGTTTTTAATGGCACCATTAATTGTACCATACAATGTGCTGAGAACATTTTTAAAATAATTTTGGGGGGTGGAATGGAAATAAAAGCAGAAAATTTATTTTGGGTTTTGTTTTTGCAGCGCTCAACAAGTGGGAACAAATACATATTAACTCCATTAATTTCAATAATACAAAATTCATTTTTTTTTTATATCTTTTACTACTTTTACAAAATAAAACCATTTTGTTAAAGAAAAAACTTGTTTTGTGTCGCCATATTCTGAAAATCCATAACTTTTTTATTTTCACATCCGTGGAGAGATGTGAGAGCTCGTTTTTTGCGGGGCTAGCCGTAGTTTTTTAGTTTTACCATTTTGGAATACTCATTGTAAAATATTTTATAAGTTTTTTTACCTTGTTTTGGTGGGGCGATAATAGCAATTCATTTTTTTTTTTTCATTTATTTTTTTTTGGGGATACCTCTGCAGTTTAAATTATATTATATTACAATAGTTAGAATAATTTACAGATGCAACGGTACAAATTATGTTTATTTTTTTTATTGTTTAAATTACTTTAGGGAAAACATTGGAAACTTTTTTTGTTTTTTTACTGTGTTATTTTTTTGCTATATTCCAGAAAGCCTTATTCAAATAATTAAAGAAAAAATTGTCCCACTAGTGGATTCAAACAAGTGATAGTTTGATCGCTTGCACAATATACTGCAATATTTATGTTTTTTGTACTGTATTGTGCTTTTAACGTCCTTCTTTAGATCCTGTGGTCGCTATTGACTGCGGAATCTAAGCATTTAAACATCTGGAACCGGAACTATGTTGGCTGTTAGAGTGAGGTGTCAGCTAATACACAGCTGATCCCCACGGCGTATGGAGCGAGCTCAGACCGTGACTGTTAGGGCACAATAGGGGTTGACTGTTCTTTATTTTAACTTGTGTATGCAATATAGGAGATACTTCCGAAAACATTGTTGGACTTTTTGAGGAGCCGTTTCTCTTAGGTATTTCAGAGTTCCAATTGTTTTATCATAAATGGTCTATTTTATAACATAAAGCATTGTACAGATATAACACCTTGTAGCTTTATGAAAGTGGTCTTAATAGATCACCATTGGTGTACTGTTGGAAAAGATATGTTATATTCAGAGTGAAGAAAATCTCTGATTCTGGCTGTCTTACAGAGTGGAGCAACCCCTTTTTTTTTTTAGAAATTTGTCGAATTCTAAACTTATAGACCTCCTAAACCCCTTAGTGACCAGCCTATTTTAGGCCTTGACTAAATGACCAAGCTATTTTTTACATTTTTCCATAGTCGCATTCAAACAGCTATAACCGTAGCTATAAACGTAGCTGCCTGAGGACTTCTTTTTTGCGGGACAAGTTGTATTTTTAATAGCACCATTTTGGGGTACATATAATGTATTGACTTTTTTTAGGGGAATAGAAAAAACCCCAGCAATTTTGCCACTCTTTTTTGCGTCCTAAATTTATTCTGTTTACCGTGTGGTATAAATAACATAAAAACTTTACTCAGTGGGTCGTTGTGATTGCGACAATACCAAATGTATATAGTTTTCTTATGTTTTACTACTTTTACACAGTAAAAACATGTTTTTTCAAAATGATTTGTTTTTGTGTCACCATATTTTAAGAGCCATAATGTTTTAATTTTTCTGCCAATGCAGTTGTATGAGGGCTTTGTTTTTTGCTGGACGACTTGTAGTTTTTATTAATACCATTCTGGAGTACATGCGACTTTTTGATCACTTTTTATCAACATTTTTTGAAGGCAGGATGAACAGAAAACAGGAATTTTGGCATTGCTTTTTATTTTATTTTTTTACGCCGTTTCCTGTGTGGATTAAATTATGTAATAGCTTTATAGTTGGGGTTGTTATGGACGCGGCAATACCAAATTTGTGTAATTTTTTAACTGTTTTTTTTTTAATAAGAAAGCATTTTGTAAGTGGAAAAATTGGGTTTTTATTTTTTTGTTACTTGGGATTTTTAAATATTTATTATAAACTTTATTAAACTTTTTTTTAACTTTTTTTTTTAGTCCCACTAGGGGACTTTACTTCTGAATTGCAGTGTACTATGCCTGTCAGTGTAAAACTGACAGGCATCTGTTAGGCCATGCCTAACAGACATGAGGCAGCATCTAGAGGCAGATGTGGGGGCCTTTGTTAGGCCCTCGGCCACCATAGAAACCATCGGCACTCCGCGATCACATCGCAGGTGTGCTAGTGGTGTGAGAGAGAGGGCGCCTCCTCCCTCTAAAACCACTCAGATCCGGCAGTCGCAATTGACTGCCGCATCTGAGGGGTTAAACGGGCAGGATTGATGCTGAGTTCGATCCCACCCGCTCGAGCAGGTCTACCCTCGGTAGCTGAGTGCAGGGAGCTGTAACTGCTCTTGGCCGCGCACATTTATTCTGATGCAGTGGCGTAAAAACGCACATGGATCAGAATAAAGCCCGTTAGTGACCGCCGTAAAAACACCTATGGGCGGTCACTAACGGGTTAAAGGCTCTGTTCACAGCACATTTGTTGTTTACAACCTGCGCAGAGACCAGTTATATCTGATGTATCCAAATTGAGTTCTATGGGCTGCAGTTATGCCGAAAGAGTGTCCTTTTGGCACAGGTCTTGCTGGTGTGCATCGACTTCCCTTATTTCAACTATATTGGTAAGTGTAGAAAACCAGTGTCTTATCTTAATCATTCGTATATAAAATCATGAAAGGAGTGTAAAGTTGCTTACCGAAAGGAGAGTAACATTTCCAGTAGGAAATGAGATTGCACATTGAGTCTGCACACACTGTCCACAGCACTTGTCATCAGATGCCTGTATAAAGCTCTGACCCTGTTTGCAAGATACAAAAAAAGTTAACATTTAATCTTTACCTGAACTCTTCTACCTACATACTATAGTGTATGTGTGTGTATTAACGAGGATATTTTTAGATAACTTTAGCATAAGTTGAGAGTCTAAACAAGAAATTCTGGTATATCCCCATTCTCTCGCATTTACTTTATTTTTTGTGCAAATTATCTTATGTTAATTACAAATAATGGCTAAGTGTAAGGCGTTAAGAGGGTAACCGTAACTTTTCTTCTAAGAAATGCTGGTCCTTATATTAGAAGAAATTACATAGTAAACACTAATGTAACGACAAAAACACCTCATGTATAATTTATTTAGTTTTTTACTTGATTTCTACATTTTTACATGAAATCAGAACCCATAAAGCTTCCAAAATGCACACTTACACCTGATATTGTCAACTTACATCGCTGCAGTCTTTTTCACTATTATAATCACAGTATATGTCTTTCACCGTAGTATACAGCTGCCCATTTGTCTGCTTGCTGCAGCTATAAATCGTACAATTGTCATTGTTTGGAACCCAAGTTTCTCCATCCTAAAAATAAGAAATAAACACAATTCTTAAAGAGAATGCATCACCAGAAAATACTATTTAGACCAGTTTTCTTTTTCATTTTAGGTGACTATCCGTTTAAAAAAAAAATCTTGAAATATTGCCATTTTGACATGGACCACTAGAGCAGAACCAATAGTTTGACGCTTTCTGTTTCCTGCAACTCACTTCTTAGCTGTGTTGTATAGATCTGGACAGAATTCGCAAAGTCATTATAGGGTTTAGTGACAGCTAGAGTGTAATGTACTGAGGATGACACCCAATTATATGCCTCTTCACATGACATCACCCCTGCTCTAATACAAAATACCAGTGATTGTCTGTCCGCTGTCTCTAACATCATGTCCTCTCTCTATCTGAAACGGAATCTTTCTAAAACTGAGCTCCTTGTATTCCCACCATCTACTAACCTCCCTAAACCTGATGTCCCCATCTCTGTGTGTGGCACTACCATAACTCCCAGGCAGCACGCCCACTGTCTTTGGGTTATTTTTGACTCAGATCTTTCCTTTACTTCACATATTCAATCACTTACACGCTCCTGTCAATTTCACCTCAAAAACATCTCCAGAATACACCCTTTTCTTACTCTAGACAAAACTCTCATCTGATTAATTCTCGTCTTGACTATTGTAACTTAATACTAAGGGTCTTCCACTCACTAAACTCTCCCCTTTCCAATCTATCCTCAATGCAGCTCATCTTTCTGACCAACAGCTACCCCAATGCCTCTACCCTGTGCCAGTTACGGCACTGGTTGCCCATTCCCCTCAGAATAAAATTCAAATGTATTACTCTCACCCACAAAGCCCTCCACAGTGCTGCACCTCCTTACATCTCCTTCCTCATCTTTGTCTACCACCCTACTCGGGCTCTACCTTCTGCCAACGACCTTAGATTAACATCCACTATAATCCGAAGCTCCCACTTCCGCCTCCAACATTTTTCTCGTGCTGCACCAGTCCTCTGGAATACGCTACCCCCGATAATCAGATTAATTCCCAACATCCATAGTTTTAAACGTACACAGAAAACACATCTTTTTAGACAGGCCTATAACATTCTCTAATCTGACTACTTTCCATGGCCCCCCTTTTACATTAGTCATGAGAACTTGGCCCCCTCATTCCTTGCACCCTAATGTCCTTCATGTCTGCCATACACTGACACTGGCTGGTGACTTCTCATGCAGCTTTATGTGTACGACCCCATATGTATAAAAGATGGCTGGACCATTGTACTTAAAGGGAAGGTGTCATGAAATTATTATTTTTTTTATCATATTGCTTTTAATATGATATTAACATAAATTTTATTTATTTGTGTTCTCATGTTCTACTTTTTACTTTGTTCTTACTTTTACTTCTGTATGGGGGCTGCCATTTTTTTTTCCATCTCTGTATGTGTCGATTAACGACACATACAGAGATGGAATACGGCACATACAACCCCATAGAGAATGCAAACGGGAGCCGTTCCATTCTCTGAAGCATACGCTGTCTGTGTGGGAACGGCGCATGACCAAAATGACCAAAATGAAGCTCGTTCGCAGAGCGAAATCCGGCGCCATTTTCATGTTCGTGTATGTGATTTGTGTATTATGTTCGTGCATGTTTGTGTTATTCTGTCTGCTCAGCACTGTATCTAATCCTCCTACATTGTGCAGTCGCTCAGAAAATGGCGGCACACAGTGTAGGAGATTTGAAGATTCAAACCCCTCTTTCTCCTGGCACTAGCTAGAAGAAAGGAGGGGGGATTGTCTGAGGACACTAGAGAGAGTGTGTCTACCCCAAATTTGCAGCATAAAGCAATGAGGTTGCTTTACCACATTGAGTATGCTGCAATTTTGGGAACTGCTCCTTCTAATGGCCAGCACATGGAAATGTTATAAATTAGAATCTGATATTATCTGTACAATGTACCCCCTGAACTGTAAAGTGCTGCGGAATATGTTGGTGCTATATAAACAAAGATTATTATTATTATTATTATTATTATAATGCCTAGATAAGAAGGATAGTAAAACTCTATGCTATATACACAGATAAGTCTGTGTATGCATCTCCCCTGTCACTCCTGGGTCTCTAGGAAAACGGCTTTACTCCATTACTTCCTGAAGCACAGAGTAGTCTATGGCATGTTAATTGACCCCCATTCATTGCCGCTGCCATAAAGCACACACACCCTGCTGTATTGTCTATACTGACAATGCTTGGAGGAAGTGCGTGTCACCAATATGTAACCAGGAACATTTTTAAAAATAACAACTAAATAGCTACAACATTTTAAAAAGTGTATATACCGTATATATCAGTCTGTGGTAAGATTCCTGCAGATTCTTCATAAAATATGTCAGTATTCCCATAAAACTTTATCTACAGCACCTTATGTAACTAACCAGGTCCCTACTCTGTGTATATGATGTTAAAAAAACTGAGAGAAATCTGACCACAAATGAGCTCACCAGTACCCAAATCATGGTTTAATGCATTCCTAATAGATTTGGATAGCATGCAGCCGGTAGCTGGACACAGGCAGGTGTCAGGTAGCTGGACATAGGCAGGTAGTGGATAGCTGGACACAGGCAGGTAGTGGGTAGCAGGACACAGGCTGGATACTGGCAGACAGCAGTTAGCAATAGCGAACTGGATGCAAATATTCTTTTCGGCGAGACAGAAGTGCAACACAAAATCAAATCGGGCAAAGAAGAGCACCCACCTGGCCTTGCGTGGATTAAAACACTGTGTGGTCTGTAGATAAATCAGATTCTTATGGTCTGTGAAGATGACTATAGGATGCATGGCCCCTTCCAGCAGATGTCTCCACTCTTCCAACACCAATTTAATGGCGAGAAGCTCCTGATCTTCTATAGAATAATTCCTCTCGGCAGGCGAGTACAACATGGAGAAGAAGCCACAGGTTACAGTCTTACCAGTAGGACCATTTACAGCCTGCCAACTCGTCCTTTATTCGTCCAGCCAACCCCTGCCAGAAGGTTGCGACCAGTGCCTCGTTATTCCAGACCAACTCTCGCAAGAGTGCAGAATTGTATGGCGTATTGGCCCACTGGAACTGGCTGGCGGATATTCAGGATGGCAGCTGATGCCGACGATGTTCGGCCAGGCTCCTTGAACACAGTCCTGAATGTCTCCAGAAATGTCTGCCGACTCAAGGTCTCAGGACTAGAGATGAGCGAACTTATGATAAGTTTGGTTCGGCTGGTTCGCCGAATTCCTTGAGAAAGTTAGATTCGCACCGAACTAGTTCGGACCGAACCTGTAATTCAAGAAAGCCCATAAAAATCATGTATGGAGCTCCCATAATGACGGGTGGCTACATGTGTGCACCCGGCATTACGGCAGCATTGCTAGGCGACATCAGTAAATAGTCACTGTCCAGGGTGCTGAAAGAGTTAACTGATCGGCAGTAACTCTTTCAGCACCCTGGACAGTGAATTCCGATCAAAATATAGAGCAAACTGTAAAAAAAAAAAGAAAAAGACGTTCGTACTTACCGAGAACTTCCTGCTTCTTCCTCCAGTCCTGTCTCCCGGCCATTGCCTTGGTGACGCGTCCCTCTCGACATCCCTGGATGACGTTTCAGCCAATGTGACCGCTTTAGCCAATCACAGGCCAATCACATGCTGCAGCGGTCACATGGACTGACGCGTCATCCAGGGATGTCGGGCTGGATGTCAAGAGAGGGACGCGTCACCGTTGCCTTGGTGACGCGTCCCTCTTTCGGCATCCAGCCCGACCTCCCTGGATGACGCGACAGTCCATGTGACCGCTGCAGCCTGGGATTGGCCTGTGATTGGCTGCAGCCTGTGATCGGCCTGTGATTGGCTGCAGCGGTCACTTGGACTGAATCGTCATCCCGGGAGGTCGGACTGGAGGAAGAAGCACAGAGTTATTGGTAAGTAGGAACTTCTATTTTTTTTTACACGTTGATGTATATTGTGATCGGAAGTCACTGTCCAGGGTGCTGAAACAGTTACTGCCGATCGCTTAACTCTTTAAGCACCCTGGACAGTGACTATCTCCTGATGTCGCGTACCGGAAAATCAGTGACTCATAAGCCGGGTTCGGTCAAAACGTGTTCGGCCGAAACCGGTGAAGTTCGGATTCGCTGCGAACCAAACTTTTCACGATGTTCGGACCGAAACCGGGTTCGCTCATCTCTACTCAGGACCCTCACGCTCCCACATGGGATTGGCCCATGCCAATACTTGACCTGATAGAAGAGAGACCATGCGATTTTGATCTGGTCGCTGGGAAAATGGTGGGCATGCAGCTGAAAATTAAGCTGGTGCTGATTGGCAAATCCACAGCACGCCTTGAGGTCCCCATCATATCTTGGTGGCAGCGGCAGATGAATACCCGTAGCATTAGGCAGAGTTTTTGCAGGACTCGCAACCGGCGAGACAGGAGATGCTAGAGGTTGGTTAACTCTTTGCTGGGCAGCCAGGAAGTTCATGTACTGCAGCATTTAATCCTGATGGCTAACGACATCCTTGATGGCGCCATAGAGCACCTGTAGCTTTTGGATTGCCAGCAGGGTATATGGCATGAGAAAACTGTAATGACCAGCAGGTTTGTAGACACACTGGGCTACTCCACCAGTTTGGCTTAGGGCCACCTCCATTGGTGTTATCTAAGTAGCCACCCAGTTCTTCACCCTTTAACCCGTATACAGGGATCTGTTCTTAGTTGTGACAGGTCGCTACTTCTTAAGGTGGTCCAAGCGGAGTAGCTAGTGACCAACAGACAAGAAACAGGCACTGGCAGATGGTACCTTGAAGATTGGAAGCTAATAGCAGATTGCTGGTCTCAGGTCGATAGCAGATAGTTGAACACAGGCAGGTAGCGGATAGGTGGACACAGGCAGGTAGCAAAGAGATGGACACAGGCAGGTAGCGGGTAGCTAGACACAGGCAGGTAGCGGGTAGCTGGACACAGGCAGATAGTGGGTAGCTGGACACAGGCAGGATACCGGCAGACAGCAGATAGCAATAGTGGACTGGATGCAGGCTGGTAATGGATAACCGGATACAGGCTGACCTCAGATAGCAATAGTGGACTGGAAACAGACTCGTAACGGACAACTGGATACAAGCTGAATGCAGATAGCAATAGCAGACTGGATACAGACTGGTAACGGACAACTGGATACAGGCTGAACACAGATAGCAATAGCGGACTAGAATCAGATGTATCCAGGAACTGTCGCTGGATAACACTAAGTTGTTCCAATATTGCTCAAGCACCTGCTGGATAGTGAAGGTGCCTTACATAGCCCTTGGGACAACATGTGAGTTACTTTTGAATTTCGCACATGCTGGCTTAGTGCGACCACAGGTGGAGGACATTTGCCGACACCAGCGGCCTGAAGGAGGAGCAGGCTGCCAGAGAAGGTATGACTCCCAACTGGGGGCAGTAGCAGGACCCGCTAGCGTTACATTTCCTATCTCATATATAGAAACAGAAGCAACATGGAAGAGATTATGCAGCAGTAATGAGCAGTGCAGCTGTGGGTGAGATGTAACAAACACTAGAAGCTGTATCAGCGTCTCTGCCTTTCTCACTCTGTTCCTGCTCCCCCTTCCCTTTCCAAAGACTTCTATCAGCATCTGTAACTTGAGCCTTAAGTGAGCTGACGGTAAGACAAGCCGGAAAAAGCAGCAAATTCAGTGAACAGTTAGGTTGGGGAGGCCGATAAGTGGAGGGAAAGACATTTTTCTCTAAGATATATTACAAAAATTTCTTATATTCAATTGTAGTATTGATTTAGTCAAAGTATGTTGAAAAGTTAGGGAATGTTCACACCGAGTGAGGAATTTTGAGGCAGATTTGTCACCGCCTACACTTTTTTTGCCCCGCTTTCTCTGCCTCCCATTGATTTCAATGGGAGGTCAGAGACGGAAACGCCGGAAGAAAGAGCATGTCGCCTCCGCCTCCCAAAAACGCCTCCCATTGAAATCAATGGGAGACAATTTCCGGCGTTTTTTGGCGCTGTTTCCGATGCGGTTTCCATGTCAAAAAAAGCGCCGAAAAACTCCATGTGAACTAGGCCTCTGTGAGAACTTAAGGCTGTGAACAGGGTAGCAATGTACATAGAATTTTTGGGGCTGTTTTTTTCATTTGTGGGGAGCTCTGCTTGCATACAGTGTGCTTTGTCAGGGAGCATTGTCATGGAGGTAATATTTACTACACGTCCTTACTGCATTTGCTGCTCTTATTTTCGAAAAGGCCTCTGACAACTAAAATGATTGGTTGCTATGGGCAACTGATCCTGTTTTGTAGAAGTTTTGACAATAATCTCCCTTATTATGTTTAATGTATATGTGAAAAAGTCGGTTAGGATGAAAGAAGCCAGAAAGGGAACCCAGTTTAACTGCAAGTGATTCCATGCAAAGGAGTCTAGGAATAACGCTATTTACATAGGAATACATTTTTTGAGATCTGCGTGCGAAGGCGTAGCTGTAGTCAGTCTAGGATTTTTCAGTGTCTCCCCTGCTCCACTGTAGTTGATCTTAGTGGCAATAAAAGTTACAAAGTATATGACAAAGTAGTGGGTTAAGAATTTACTAAAATTTTTCAAATATAAGGTCCCTATATATTGGAAGAATCTGTTGCCAGTGACAGGACTAGTTTGATGCTTTATTTGGCAAAATCACGTTTGTGCGTGTATTTGTAATGGTGTGCGAACTCTGATAACCACCATCTGCTATATAGTATTTATCCTGTGAAGAAGCTGGAAATTGCCTAATAAAGATTACATACCTTTAGCTCTTTAATCTGTCCATCGGGAGTTGTAACTGTGCATGACATTTGTACACATTTTCCGCAGCACTCTCCTGGAATAGTCAGATATTCCTCTCCCTAAAAAGGAAAGAAACCCAATTACGTAAAATTACCTATGTTCTACTTAGCCACGTTGGAATCCCAAATCACGGGACATTTTAAGCCTGTCCCCGCTCTGCCACTACTTCACCCAGAAATGACCTTTTAATGCAAATTATCATAAAACTCACACCTTTCATTCAACATAACAAAGTACAATGAGAATCAACTATTGTCAGTGAGGCTCACCTCATACAAATAACTACTCAAAAACTTATGAGCTATAATAAATAATCAATTCTTTTGATTTTGAATAAGGCCTCATGCACACCACCATGTTACTGCTCTGTTTTGTACATAATAGGGCTCCCATTCTATTGCATGTGGCCTCTACTGTATCTTCGAATACCTCTGATGTTATTCAGAGATTTCTATGGCATGCTTCATCAGACGAGGATAGCAAAGGTTATATTCAGATGGACGAATGGAAAATCAGCCGAGAAAAACTGCAGTTTTTCACGTCCTCTTCGCAACCGTGTGGGATCCGTTTTCACGGATCCCTCATAGACCTATGCCCATTGTTAGGAAGTCATTGCTGAGTTAGTACTGGAAGCCACAAGGGAAGGCCTGAGTATCAGAAAGAGACCCAAGCATTGGCAGGTGACGCGTAGGAGCCGACCTGCGCGTGTGTAAGTTGCGATATCGGATGGAAGTTGCTTTTTTGGCCACCCCGTGTGGGAACGCATGTGCATCAGTGCGTGGAGTGAGGGAAGCCTCCCTGCATTTGCTACTTGGAAGATGCTGCAGGCCAGAAGGGCCTGTAAATTAAAGAGGACATATCCTTGTATCAGTGAGAAATGCGGAAACTCCATCATAGCTGAACCAAGTTAAACCAAGTTTAAGAGACTTTGCCTCTCGTGTATCAAAAGAAGTGTTGTGTTGCTGTCTGCTTGTGGTCGTGTGTGAGAGAAATGCTGGGCAAGAAAGTCACTGTGTTTGTGCCATCTTTTCATGACTACCCTGCACATTGGCTTTTCCCCATCTTGGCCACACTTTACCCTTGCATTACAAGAAATTACATAGTAAAAACTAATATTAGGACAAAAAACAACTCTGGTATAATTTTTTGGTTCAAGAAGTCAGAACCCAAAACGAAATCAGAGCCTCAGGTTAAGCGAGATAAACCTATAACTATAGAAAGCAGTTTGGTCGTAGAAAATACTGATGCAGATTAATCTAAGAGAGGTCAAAATTCAGCATTTATCCCCATACTAGTAAATTATAGCTCCCAACACAGCTCAGTTACACCTGATATTTTCAACTTACATCGCTGCAGTCTTTTATACTATTATATATACAGGATGTTTTGGTCACAGTAGTATACAACTGCCCATTTGGCTGCTTACTGCACCCATAAATCGTACAGTAGTCATCTTTTGGAATCCAAGTTTCTCCATCCTAAAAAAAAAAAGGAATAAATATAGTAATTATAGAGAACGCATCATCAAAAATGCAATATTATTTATACCAGGATTTTTTTATTTGACTGTCCATTAAAAAAATCTTCAAAACATTGCAGTTTTCACACCGGCCACTAGTGCAGAATAAAAAAATGTACACTATTTCCTGAAGCTCACTTGTCTGTTTTGCTGTTGATTCGGACGGGATTCGCAGAGTTGTTTTTTTTTTATTATTATTAGGGATTGGAGGATTTAATGACAGCAATATTGTACTGCTGGAGGCCAAGATAAAGAAGGATGGCAAAACTCTATGATATATACATAGATAAGGCTCTATATACATCTACCCAGTCACACCCTGGTCCCTGGGGGAGGGGCTTTACTCCATCACTTCTTAGGGCATGTAGATATAATATACATTTCATTTTGGGGTGAGACATTAACTTACACAGTTGTAATAATAATAATAATAATACAGTTTTAGGCTGTTATCTTCCTTTTTAGGAAGAAAGTAAGATAGGAGGGAACCTATTTTTCTTCTACCTACATCCACCTTACCCACTGGGGAATAAGGCTCCCTGTTTTATGCTGTTTATTCAATAAAATTGGAACTGGATTCCATTTTAACATATTCGTGAACAACTCTTCATTTTTTTGCGCTGGATCTCAACTTTTTCTCTGCTACAATCTTCCTTTTTAGTTAGAGCTATTTGCATATTTTTCCAGAGACAATTTACATAATTCTCCCTAAAATTTGTCATTATTCTAATAAAACTATATCTTCAGCAACTCATGTAGCGAACCAGATCCCTGCATTGTGTCTATGCAGTTCAAAAAGACTGAGACAGATCTGACCACAGATGAGTTCATTGCTGTCCGAGTCATGATTTAAGGCTCCTTTTGAAGTGAAACATCTATAAACCGGGAAGCCATGTAAATAGCATTTTAGGGGCTACTTTCTTAAGTTTTGGGGAGATCTATTTGCATACAGTAGCTTTGTCAGGGAGCTTTGCTTGTTGTTGGACCACTCGCCTTCTGATTCTTCATAGGCCTCAGTCATATTGCCGTGTCACAGAGATCTTGAATACTGAACTCAGATTTCTACTATACCACCATCTGCCCCTGTTTTTATAAATTCACATGAATACTCATGAAAAAACATGTACCATGCTCTAACGCATGCCATTTCATGGAGGTTTTATTTACTGCAAGTGCTAACTGCGGTTGCTGCTTTCATTTTCTAAAGGGCCTCTGACAAATGAGATGATTGGTTGCTCTGGGCCATTGCTACACTTTTTCAGCAATTTTAACAAAAAATCTCCCCCCATTATGTTAAATGTCTTGTATGTGTAAAGAAGTCTGGTAGGAAGGAATAAGCCTGTAAGGGAACCCAGTAAAACTGTAGCTGCTTCCATGCAAATGACTCTCAGAATAATGCTATTTACGTAGAAAGATCTGCGTGCGAAGGCGTAGCTGTAGTCAATCTGGGCTTTTTCAGTGTCTCCCCTGCTCCACTATAGTTGCTCTCAGTGGAAATAAAAGTTACAAAGTATATGACAAAGTAGTGGGTTAAGAATTTACTAAAGTTGAGCAAATATAATGTCTCCATATATTGGAAGAAACTGCTGCCACTGACAAGACTAGTTTGGCGCTTTATTTGCCAAAATCAAGTTTTTGCGTGTATTTGTAATGGTGTGCGAACTCTGATAACCACCATCTGCTATATAGTATTTATCCTGTGAAGAAGCTGAAAATTGCCTAATAAAGATGACATACCTTTAGCTCTTTGATCTGTCCATCGGGAGTTGTAACTGTGCATGACATTTGTACACATTTTCCGCAGCACTGTCCTGGGATAGTCTGATATTCCTCTCCCTGAAAAGAAAAGAAACCTAATTACTAATTACCTAAAACGAATGAAAAATTTACTATATTCAGGCGCTCTAAGGCCTTTTAATGCAAATTATCATAAATCCCACACCTTTCATTCAACGTAACATACAATGAGAATCAACTATTGTCAGTGAGGCTCACCTCATTCAAATAACTATTCAAAAACTTACTGTATGAGATATAATAAATAATGAATCCCTTTTCTTTTGAATAAGGCCTCATGCACACTGCCATTTTATGGATTTTTTTTGTACTGGGCCATAATAGGGCTCCCATTCTATTGCATGCGGCCTCTGCTGTACCTTTGGATACCTCTGATGTTATTCAGAGATTTCTGTGGCATGCTTAATCGGACGAAGATAGCAAGAGCTATATTCAGATGGCCGTGTGTGAAATTGGCTGTGAAAAAGGTAGTTTTTTACATGCGATTCGCACCAGTGCGGATCCCGTTTTCACAGATCCCTCATAGACTTAAGTCTATTGAGGGATGCGTGAAAAGCTGACAAAAATAGGACAAGTTCTATTTTTTCACGGGCCCTTCACACGATCCGTTAAAACGGCCGTGTGAAGAACCCCATAGAAATACATAGAGCCGTGTGACAACCATTAAAAAAAAGGGGCTGTCACAAGGACTATATATACATTCGTCTGAATAAGCCCTAAATCTTTAACATTTCTACTGAGAAATGATGGTCCTTATATAAGAGTAGGGGAGTAATCCCCCATTTTAAAGGGAGTCATAAGTTATGTTTTGTTTGCATTGAATATTCCGTGCCAGAGTATGGTATATTTGCAATGTGTATAATCTTTTTAAATGCAATGCGTTGTTAACCTACTTTTCTTCTAAGGAGCTGGAGGAGTTGAAGGAAGACATGTCCCTAAAAAACCTTTGAGTCATTTGTACTTTCATTTATACTGTTCTGCACTGTTATTTATTCTGTATTGCATTGTAATATTCACACCTCACTGTACTGTATTGTAGCCTGGTTCTGGTACAAGCAGTGGTGGCGGTTGTAGCATTAAGATTTTAGACACCCGGACGACATTTTAGTTAGGATGCATTTGCCACGCCATAATAGTATTGGTGATGTGACAAGCGTGGCTACACTTAGTCCTCACGTTTTGGGCAATGCTTGTTGTTTATAAGACGGCTTTTACAGCCTAAACGGGTTCAGTGCCCATGGTCAAGCAGTCATTGCTGAGTTAGTGCTGGAACTCACAAGTGGGAGCTTGGAGTATCAGAAAGGGTCCAGAGCATTGGCAGGTGACGGGCAGAAGCCTCCCTATGCGTGCTTAAGATGCGGTATCGGATGGAAGTTGCCTTTTTGGCTTCCCGTGTGAGACAGCACGTGCATCAGTGCGTGGAATGATAGAAGCCTCCCTGCATTTGCTACTTTGAAGAGTCTGCAAGCCGGAAGGGCCAGTAAATTAAAGAGGACATATCCCTGTATCAGTGAGAAATGCGGAAACTCCATCATAACTGGGCCAAGTTAAACCAAGTTGAACCAGGTTCAAGCGAATATGCCTCTCGTATATCATAAGAAGTGTTGTGTTGCTGTCTGCTCGTGGTCCTGTGTGGGAGCAATGCTGGCCAAGAAAGGGACCTCTGGTCTGCTTTTAGGAAACGTCCGTCACATTTAGGTTTTCATGACTACTAGCCAAGCTTCTGGGTGGCCCTGGTTTAAAATGCAGAGCCATTCTGTTTTCTGTATTTGAGCCTGTTCAGTTTCTTGTTTGTTGCTTGTGATTTTCTTGTGAATACATTTTACTGATCAAACTCCTGGTTACACCCTGAATTACCTTGTCTACTTTGACTCTTTCAACTGGACTTCAGCTTTGTCTTTGGATTTCCCCTCTGCTCACTAATTTGGATATTCTGCTCAGAGCTGTTTTCGAATTATGCAACTCCTGGTATAATTCTGTTTTGCGATTTAGACTTTTAGTCTCTCCTGGTTTGAACTCAGCTAGTTTATTACCCCTCTGGCTGTCTGGTTATCCATTCTGATACAGTCTGAAAGTGCACATCCTGTCCAACACCTTATTCTGTTAAAGCAGCCTGGGTTCTATTCGGCTAAATCCAACCTGCCTTGCGGCGGGCTCTGGTGAAGACCATAGAGTTGCCTTAGACTCTGCTGGCCAGAGTGGGGATAGACTTGAAGTAGCTGATTTACTTGTACGCTTGATTCAGACAGTCTCCAACTGCCTTTGGGGAATTCCACGTATAGCAATCCCATTCATTTTCACTCTGGGTAATTGCTCAAGTAGTGATTCCATGAAATCTGTGTTCTATCTTTTCATGACTACCCTGCACATTAGCTTTACCCCATCTTGGCCACACTTTACACTTGCATTGCAAGAAATTACGTAGCAAAAATTTATATTAGGACAAAAAACACCTCAGGTATAGTTTTTTTTTTCCATTAAGTAATTAACTCAGAGCCTTAGCCTAAATGAAATAAACCTATAACTATAGACAGCAGTTTGGTCATAGAAAATACTGATGAAGATTAATCTAAGAGAGGTCACCATCAGAATTTACCCCCATACTAGTAAATTATAGCTCCCAACACAGCTCAGTTACACCTGATATTTTCAACTTACATCGCTGCAGTCTTTTATACTATTATATATACAGGATGTTTTGGTCACAGTAGTATACAACTGCCCATTTGGCTGCTTACTGCACCCATAAATCGTACAGTAGTCATCTTTTGGAATCCAAGTTTCTCCATCCTAAAAAAAAAAAAGGAATAAATATAGTAATTATAGAGAACGCATCATCAAAAATGCAATATTATTTATACCAGGTTTTTTTAAAAATTTTATTTGACTGTCCATTAAATTTTTTTCAAAACATTGCAGTTTTCACACCGGCCACTAGTGCAGAATAAAAAAATTTACACTATTTCTTGAAGCTCACTTGTCTGTTTTGCTGTTGATTCGGACGGGATTCGCAGAGTTGTTTTTTTATTATTATTAGGGATTGGAGGATTTAATGACAGCAATATTGTACTGCTGGAGGCCAAGATAAAGAAGGATGGCAAAACTCTATAATATATACATAGATAAGGCTCTATATACATCTCTCCTGTCACAACCTGGTCCCTCGGGGAGGGGCTTTACTCAATCACTTCCTAGGGCATGTAGATATAATATACATTTCATTTTGGGGTGAGACATTAACTTACACAGTTGTAATAATAATACCATTTTAGGCTGTTTTCTTTCTTTTTGGTTAGAGCTATTGCATATTTTTCTAGGGTCAATTTACAGAACTCTATCTAAAATTTGTCATTATTCTAATAAAACTATATCTTCAGCAACTCATGTAGCAAACCAGATCCCTGCATTGTGTCTACGCAGTTCAAAAAGACTGAGACAGATCTGACCACAGATGAGTTCATTGCTGTCCGAGTCATGATTTAAGGCTCCTTTTGAAGTGAAACATCTATAAACCAGGAAGCCATGTAAATAGCATTTTAGGGGCTACTTTCTTAAGTTTTGGGGAGATCTATTTGCATACAGTAGCTTTGTCATGGAGCTTTGCTTGTTGTTGGACCACTCGCCTTCTGATTCTTCATAGGCCTCAGTCATATTGCCGTGTCACAGAGATCTGGAATACGGAACTCAGATTTCTATGGGCCACTACTATACCACCATCTGCTTCTGTTTAAATAAATTCACATGAATTCTCTTGAAAAAACATGTACCATGCTCTAACGCATGCCATTTCATGGAGGTTTTATTTACTGCAAGTGCTAACTGCGGTTGCTGCTTTCATTTTCTAAAGGGCCTCTGACAAATGAGATGATTGGTTGCTCTGGGCCATTGCTACACTTTTTCAGCAATTTTAACAAAAAATCTCCCCCCATTATATTAAATGTCTTGTATGTGTAAAGAAGTCTGGTAGGAAGGAATAAGCCTGTAAGGGAAGACAGGAAAACTGTAGCTGCTTCCATGCAAATGACTCTCAGAATAATGCTATTTACGTAGAAAGATCTGCGTGCGAAGGCGTAGCTGTAGTCAATCTGGGCTTTTTCAGTGTCTCCCCTGCTCCACTATAGTTGCTCTCAGTGGAAATAAAAGTTACAAAGTATATGACAAAGTAGTGGGTTAAGAATTTACTAAAGTTGAGCAAATATAATGTCTTATTATATATTAGAAGAAACTGCTGCCACTGATAAGACTAGTTTGGCGCTTTATTTGGCAAAATCAAGTTTTTGCGTGTATTTGTAATGGTGTATGAACTCTGATAACCACCATCTGCTATATAGTATTTATCCTGTGAACAAGCTAGAAATTGCCTAATAAAGATGACATACCTTTAGCTCTTTGATCTGTCCATCGGGAGTTGTAACTGTGCATGACATTTGTACACATTTTCCGCAGCACTGTCCTGGGATAGTCTGATATTCCTCTCCCTGAAAAGAAAAGAAACCTAATTACCTAAAACGAATTACAAAATTACTATTTTCAGGCGCTCTAAGGCCTATTAATGCAAATTATCATAAATCCCACACCTTTCATTCAACGTAACATACAATGAGAATAACTAATTGTCAGTGAGGCTCACCTCATTCAAATAACTACTCATAAACATACTGTATGCGATATCATAAATAATGAATCCCTTTTCTTTTGAATAAGGCCTCATGCACACTGCCATTTTACGGCTTTCTTTTGTACTGGGCCATAATAGGGCTCCCATTCTATTGCATGCGGCCTCTGCTGTACCTCTGAATACCTCTGATGTTATTCAGCGATTTCTGTGGCATGCTTAATCGGACGAAGATAGCAAGGGCTATATTCAGATGGCCGTGTGCGAAATTGGCTGTAAAAAACTGTAGTTTTTCACATGCGATTCGCACCTGTGCGGGACCCGTTTTCACAGATCCCTCATAGACTTAAGTCTATTGAGGGATGCGTGAAAACCCGACAAAAATAGGACAAGTTCTATTTTTTCACGGGCCCTTCACACGATCCGTTAAAACGGCCGTGTGAAGAGCCCCATAGAAATACATAGAGCCGTGTGACAGCCATTAAAAAAAGGGGCTGTCACAAGGACTATATATACATTCGTCTGAATAAGCCCTAAATCTTTAACATTTCTACTGAGAAATTATGGCCCTTATATAAGAGTAGGGGAGTGATCCCCCATTTTAAAGGGAGTCATAAGTTATGTTTTGTTTGCATTGAATATTCCGTGCCAGAGTATGGTATATTTGCAATGTGTATAATCTTTTTAAATGCAATGCGTTGTTAACCTACTTTTTATCTAAGGAGCTGGAGGAGTTGAAGGAAGACATGTCCCTAAAAAACCTTTGAGTCATTTGTACTTTCATTTATACTGTTCTGCACTGTTATTTATTCTGTATTGCATTGTAATATTCACACCTCACTGTACTGTATTGTAGCCTGGTTCTCGTACAAGCAGTGGTGGCGGTTGTAGCATTAAGATTTTAGACACCTGGACGCCATTTTAGTTAGGATGCATTTGCCACGCCATAATAGTACTGGTGATGTGACAAGCGTGGCTACACTTAGTCCTCACGTTTTGGGCAATGCTTGTTGTTTATAAGACGGCTTTTACCGCCTAAACGGGTTCAGTGCCCATGGTCAAGCAGTCATTGCTGAGTTAGTGCTGGAACTCACAAGTGGGAGCTTGGAGTATTGGAGTATCAGAAAGGGTCCAGAGTATTTGCAGGTGACGGGCAGGAGCCTCCCTATGCGTGCTTAAGATGCGGTATCGGATGGAAGTTGGCTTTTTGGCTTCCTGTGTGAGACAGCACGTGCATCAGTGCGTGGAATGATAGAAGCCTCCCTGCATTTGCTACTTTAAAGAGTCTGCAAGCCGGAAGGGCCAGTAAATTAAAGAGGACATATCCCTGTATCAGTGAGAAATGCGGAAACTCCATCATAACTGGGCCAAGTTAAACCAAGTTGAACCTGGTTCAAGTGAATATGCCTCTCGTATGTCATAAGAAGTGTTGTGTTGCTGTCTGCTTGTGGACCTGTGCGGGAGCAATGCCGGCCAAGAAAGGGACCTCTGGTCTGCTTTTAGGAAACGTCCGTCACATTTAGGTTTTCATGACTACTAGACAAGCTTCTGGGTGGCCCTGGTTTAAAATGCAGAGCCATTCTGTTTTCTGTATTTGAGTCTGTTAAGTTTCTTGTTTGTTGCTTGTGATTTTTTTGTGAATACATGTTACTGATCAAACTCCTGGTTACACCCTGAATTACCTTGTTTACTTTGACTCTTTCAACTGGACTTCAGCTTTGTCTTTGGATTTCCCCTCTGCTCACTTATTTGGATATTCTGCTCAGAGCTGGTTTCGAATTCTGCAACTCCTGGTATACTTCTGTTTTGCAATTTAGACTTTTAGTCTCTCCTGGTTTGAACTTAGCTAGTTTATTACCTCTCTGGCTGTCTGGTTACTGATACTGTCTGCAAGTGCACATCCTTTCCAACACCTTATTCCGTTAAAGCAGCCTGGGTTGTATTCGGCTAAATCAACGTGCCTTGCGGCGGGCTCTGGTGAAGACCATAGAGTTGCCTTAGACTCTGCTGGCCAGAGTGGTGACGGACTTGAGGTAGTTGATTTACTTGTACGCTTGATTCAGACAGCCTCCAGCTGCCTTTGGAGAATTGCACGTATAGCAATTCCATAAATTTTCACTCTGGGTAATTGCTCAAGTAGTGATTCCTTGACATCTGTGTTCTATCTTTTCATGACTACCCTGTACATTGGCTTTACCCCATCTTGGCCATACTTTACACTTGCATTGCAAGAAATTACGTACCAAAAATGTATATTAGGACAAAAAATACCTCAGGTATAAAAAAAATTTCCATTAAGTAATTAACTCAGAGCCTCAGCCTAAATGAAATAAACCTATAACTATAGAAAGCAGTTTGGTCATAGAAAATACGGATGCAGATTAATCTAAGAGAGGTCACCTTCAGCATTTACCCCCATACTTGTCAATTATAGCTCCCAACACAGCTCAGTTACACCTGATATTTTCAACTTACATCGCTGCAGTCTTTTATACTATTATATATACAGGATGTTTTGGTCACAGTAGTATACAACTGCCCATTTGGCTGCTTACTGCACCCATAAATCGTACAGTAGTCATCTTTTGGAATCCAAGTTTCTTCTTCCTAAAAAAAAGGAATAAATATAGTAATTATAGAGAATGCATCATCAAAAATGTAATATTATTTAAACCAGTTTTTTATTATTTTTTATTTGACTGTCCATTCAAAAATCTTGAAACATTGCAGTTTTCACACTGGCCACTAGTGCAGAACATAAAAAATGTAGACTGTTTGCTGAAGCTCATTTGTCTGTTTTGCTGTTGATTGGGACAGGATTCGCAGAGTTGTTTTATTATTATTAGAAATTGGGGGATTTAATGACAGCAATATTGTACTGCTGGAGGCCAAGATAAAGAGGGATGGCAAAACTCTATAATATATACATAGATAAGGCTCTATATGCATCTCCCCTGTCACACCCTGATCCCTGGGGGAGGGGATTTACTCCATCACTTCCTAAAGCATATAGAAGTCTATGTCTATAAACACAATGCTGGAAGGAAGTGTGTGTCACCAATATGGCAGTACCAGTTAAGTTTAAAAAAATAAAATAAAAATAATACATTTTTAAAAAAAACACACGCACGCTTATATGTATATATGTATTCAGGGGAAACAAAACATTATAAAATATATACACAAAGTTAAAATGTTTAATTCATTTTTGTGGTAAATATCTGGATCAATGTCCTGACTGTGAACATGTGCATATATTGGTCATATGGTTATTATATATATTTTTTTATTTTTTCCTAGGCTTTTGTCCCTTTACTATTTGACATTGATGTATTTGGCAGGTTTGAGTATGATGTACGTAGAGCTGACCCAGCAGCTATATTTCCGTTCCGGCGGTTGCTCCCTCTACTGGAGACATGCATACATTGTGTCTGTTTCCCAGTGCTAAGGGTTTGGCGCATGCGCACCCGCTGGTGTGCTGGAGGCGGACTCTTGTGTCATGTGAGGGGTCGAACACGGCGTGTGACATCACCACTGCCGCCATTCCCGGATGCCGGTGTTCCGGCGCTGGTGGATGCGAAATGAGTCTCACAGCTGCTGCATTTATTTTACTCACCTGTATCTGGAAAGTGTGGGCCATCCCATTGGTGCGACCATATTTAAATACACACCACTGACTCACTGGCGCCACCCCAAGATGAAGGCTTCCAGCCGAAAAGCGTGTCGGGGAGTGATGCCAGACAGCCATCTCCTACACTCATCCCCTTATCATTGCTCAGTATTAGTCATTTTTTTTCTTCTCAAATAATCATTCTGTGATAGTTTGGGGTTGCTCCCTAGAGACATCATTGCTTACTGGGATCTATTTGGCTTAATGTGTAGATTACATAAGTTTTTTGCTGCCTGGTATCTGCTTTTCACACTGTGGAAATCATCTCCGAATTTTAACCTTGTGTTAAACATATACTTTTTAATGTTTTTGTATTTAAATAAAGCTTATTGCATTGGTGTCATATAGACTCCATTTTCCATAGGTTATTATTAAGAATAGTGATGATGATAATCATAATAACAATAATACCATTTTAGGCTGTTTTCTTCCTTCTTGGTTCCTTCCTATTTGCATATTTTTCCAGGGACAAGTTACATAATTCTCCATAAAATTTGTCATTATTCTAATAAAACTATATCTTCAGCAACTCGCGTAGCAAACCAGATCCCTGCATTGTGCCTATGCAGTTCAAAAATTCTGCGAGAGATCTGACCTTAGATGAGTTCATTGCTACCCGAGTCATGATTTAAGGCTCCTTTTGAAGTGAAACATCTATAAACCGGGAAGCCATGTAAAGAGCATTTTATTTTCTTAATTTTTGGGAAGATCTATTTGCATACAGTAGCTTTGTCAGGGAGCTCTGCTTGATGTCGGACCACTCGCCTTCTCTGATTCTTCATAGGCCTCAGTCATATGGCCGTGTCACAGAGGTCTTGAATACGGAACATAGATTTCTATGGGGCCATACAATACCACTATCTGCCTCTGTTTTTACGGATTCACATGAATTCTCATGAAACAAATTTACTATGTTTCAAAGCATGCCATTTCATGGAGGTTTTATTTACTGCAAGTGATTACTGCGGTTGCTTCTTTCATTTTCTAAAGGTCCTCTGACAAATGAGATGATTGGTTGCTTTACTTTTGCAGCAGTTTTGACAAAAAAAAAATCTCCCCCCATTATGTTAAATGTCTTCTATGTGTAAAGAAGTTGGGTAGGAAGGAAGGAGCGTAGCCATAGTCCCTTTGGACTTCCTTAGTGCCTCCCCTATTCCACTATAGTTGCTCTCAGTGGCAAAAAAGTTTCAAAGTATATTACAAGGTTAAGAATTTTTGTTCAAATTGTGCAAATATAAGGTCTCCATATATTGGAAGAAACTGCTGCCACTGACAGGACTTGGTCGATGTTCAGAAGGTTTTTGCGTGTATTTGTAATGGTGTGCAACCCCCAATGACCATTATCTGATGCATCGTATTTACCACGTGGAGAGGGTGAAAATTTCATCAGCAAAGGTTACGTACCGTTAACAGTTTAGGCGGTTCACCAGGTATTGTAATTATGCAAAATACTTGTACACATTTTCCACAACACTGTCCTGGGAAAGTTTGATATTCCTCAGACTTAAGAGAAAAAAAATAAAATTACATAAAATTTATTATGTTATACTTGCCCACATTTGAATCCCAAATTGCGGTACATTTAAAGTCCGCCCCCACTCTGACCCCGCTTCGCCTAGAAATGAGCTTTTAATGCAAATGATCAGAAACCTCACGCCTTTTATTCAACGTAACATATAATGACAATCAACCATTGTCAGTGAGCATTACCTCATACATATAACTACTCATTAACATGTGAGATATGATGAATGATGAATCCCTTTGCTGAGAAACTCTTAGAAACTCTGCCATGCAGAGTTATTTGTGGCATGCTCCATCCGATGTTGTATGTACGGAGGTATTTTCCTCTAGAAGCATTACTACAGCCATAGAGCCTCTGTGTACTGCCGTACATGCTCAGTGCCCACGACATGCAATTTACAAATGAGTGCAAGGCGTTTAGGGGGTGGTCCATAACTTTTCCAATGAGAAAACCGGGTTTTTACATAACAAATACTAATATAAGAACAGAAACACTTCAAGTAGGATTTAGTTTGGGTTCTTTTCATTAATTCTACCTTTTTACATGAAATCGAACCCCAAAACCAAATCAGAACCTCAGGCAAAACAAGACACTTCTATAACTAAAGAAAGAAATTTGGTCATAGAAAATACTGATACAAGCTAATCCATGCTCATGGAATCTAAGAGAAGTCGCCTCTAGCATTTAACCCCACCCTTGCCACATAAAGCTCCCAACATGGCACACTTGCACCTGATATATTCAACTTACAGCGCTGCAGTCTTTTTCACTATTATATTCACAGTATATGTCTTTCACCGTAGTATACAGCTGCCCATTTGTCTGCTTGCTGCAGCTATAAATCGTACAGTTGTCATTGCTTGGAACCCAAGTTTCTCCATCCTAAAAATAAGAAATAAACATAGTACTTAAAGAGAATGCATCACCAGAGAATATTATTTAAGTTAGCTTTTTTATTTTTTGTGAATATCCATTTAAAAAAATCTTGAAATCTTGCAGTTTTCACACTTGCCACTAGAACAATACATATATATATACACATATATATATATATATATATATATATATATATATACACACTACCGTTCAAAAGTTTAGGGTCACTTAGAAATTTCCTTATTTTTGAAAGAAAAGCACAGGTTTTTTCAATGAAGATAACATTCAATTAATCAGAAATACACTCTATACATTGTTAATGTGCTAAATGACTATTCTAGCTGCAAACGTCTGGTTTTTAATGCAATATCTACATAGGTGTATAGAGGCCCATTTCCAGCAACCATCACTTCAGTGTTCTAATGGTACATTGTGTTTGCTAACTGTGTTAGAAGGCTAATGGATGATTAGAAAACACTTGAAAACCCTTGTGCAATTATGTTAACACCGCTGTAAACAGTTTTGCTGTTTAGAGGAGCTATAAAACTGACCTTCCTTTGAGCTAGTTGAGAATCTGGAGCATTACATTTGTGCGTTCGATTAAACTCTCAAAATGGCTAGAAAAAGAGAGCTTTCATGTGAAACTCGACAGTCTATTCTTGTTCTTAGAAATGAAGGCTATTCCATGCGCGAAATTGCCAAGAAACTGAAGATACAATGGTGTGTACTACTCCCTTCAGAGGACAGCACACACAGGCTCTAACCAGAGTAGAAAGAGAAGTGGGAGGCCCCGCTGCCCAACTGAGCGACAAGACAAGTACATTAGAGTCTCTAGTTTGAGAAATAGACGCCTCACAGGTCCTCAACTGGCAGCTTCATTAAATAGTACCCGCAAAACGCCAGTGTCAACGTCTATAGTGAAGAGGCTGGCCTTCAGGGCAGAGTGGCAAATAAAAAGCCATATCTGAGACTGGCTAATAAAAGGAACAGATTAATATGGGTAAAAGCACACAGACATTGGACAGAGGAAGATTGGAAAAAAGTGTTAGGGACAGACGAATCAAAGTTTGAGGTGTTTGGATCACACAGAAGAACATTTGTGAGACGAAGAACAACTGAAAAGATGCTGGAAGAGTGCCTGACGTCATCTGTCAAGCATGGTGGAGGTAATGTGATGGTCTGGGGTTGCTTTGGTGCTGGTAAAGTGGGAGATTTGTACAAGGTAAAAGGGATTTTGAATAAGGAAGGCTATCACTCTATTTTGCAACGCCATGCCATACCCTGTGGACAGCGCTTGATTGGAGCGAATTTCATCCTACAACAGGACAATGACCCAAAGCACACATCCAAATTATGCAAGAACTATTTAGGGAAGAAGCAGGCAGCTGGTATTCTATCTGTAATGGAGTGGCCAGCGCAGTCACCAGATCTCAACCCCATAGAGATGTTGTGGGAGCAGCTTGACCGTATGGTACGCAAGAAGTGCCCATCAAGCCAATCCAACTTGTGGGAGGGGCTTCTAGAAGCATGGGGTGAAATTTCTCCCGATTACCTGAGCAAATTAACAGCTAGAATGCCAAAGGTCTGCAATGCTGTAATTGCTGCAAATGGAGCATTCTTTGACGAAAGCAAAGTTTGAATGAGAAAATTATTATTTCAAATAAAAATAATTATTTCTAACTTTGTCAATGTCTTGACTATATTTTCTAGTCATTTTGCAACTCATTTGATAAATATAAGTGTGAGTTTTCATGGAAAACACAAAATTGTCTGGGTGACCCCAAACTTTTGAACGGTAGTGTGTATATATATATATATATATATATATATATATATACATTTTTGTCTGTGGTAATACATTGATTCTCACAGTAGTCATAGAAATGCCACTTTAGGCCCTTTTCTTTCTTTTTGATTAGGCTATTTGCATTGTTTTCTAGGGACCATTTCCAGGGACTCTACTTTCCTGCTAATTCTCCATATAAATTGTCAAGATTCCAATAGAACTTTATCTACAGCACCTTATGTAGCTAACCAAGTGCCACTGATAGGACTAGTTTGATTCTCTGCTAGGCAGCATCACAATGTTTTTGCATGTATTTGTAATGGTGTGTGTACCCCGATGACCACTATCTGCTGCATGGTATTTATCCTGTGGAGAGGATGAAAATGACCTAATAAAGATTACGTACCATTATCTCTTTAACCTGTCCATCGGGTGTTATAACTACGCATGATGTTTGTACACATTCACCACAGCACTGTCCTGGGATAGTCTGATATTCCTCACCCTAAATAGAAAAGAAAACCAATTACTTAAAATTTACTATGCCATACTTACCCACATTTGAATCCCAAATCATGTTACATTTTAAGTCTGCCTCTGCTGTGCCCCCACTCCACCCACGCCTTTTGATTTATCGTAATATACAATGAGTATCAACTATTGTCAGTGAGTTTCACCTCATACAAATAACCGCATAAAATGATGTGAGATATGATGATAATTAATCCCTTTACTTTTGAATAAGACCTCGTGCAGATTAGCTCCATTCCTTACTAAGCCATAAGAGGACTCCTATTCTATAGCATGCGGCCTCTACTGTACCTCTGTACGCCTCTGATGACATGCAGAGGTTTTTGCGGCTGGCTCCATTGGATGTTGTATGTACGGACTAAGGAGCTATTTTCCTCTAGAAGCAATCGCTTCTTTTAGGCAAGAATAGCACTGCGGATTACGCTATTCTTGCTGTAAAAAAAAGAAGTGGAAAACCAATGGAATGGAATTTAGCGGCAGTGTGAAGGGAGTCTTACAACACCAATGATTTAATATACTGCAGAGTATTTATAAACAGATATAGTTTTCTTTTATTGACTTGGGCTCAGCCCACTGCTCTGTGAACTGGCGTCTTCTTTTATTATTGTAATTATTATTATATATTTTCCATTGTAACGTACATGGCTATATAAGTATTTGTACAGCTCAAAACACATTCTGTTATAAACTAAGAGATAAATACTGTGAACTGGTGTCTGAAGCTGTGGCCACTGTGGAACTGTCCCACATTAGATGAACTTCGGCCAAGCCCGACAATTTCTTCTGAACCGGCTGAACACCTAATGTGTATGGGGGTGTCTGAACTCTCCTCCAATGGCAGATGTCGGGGGAAAGAAAGATCACCATATTGGATTCCAACATGCTTGATTCTTTCTTCTCATGGGGGATAACCTGCCGCCAGAGGTGTCTGGCAGTGGCTTATTCTCCTCTCCCCATTGAGAACACATATATGCTCGGCCCAGCCAAGCATGCTTGTGTAGGGAACAGAGGTTCGGGAGGAATAGTTATCGGCCATATGAGCAGTCAGTCGACAGCTATCTATGGTATACTGCCACCTACAGCATTAATAGTATTCCTGGCCTATATAGAAGTATGAATCACTTTAAATGCCTATTTACAGCCTCTTTCTAAAGAGCAATGTTGACTTGAGACCACTGAAATGCATCCACTGGCTCAATTTTAATTGTTCTTTATTAAGACTGTATATGATCTAAACGTTTTACGTACCTGTGCGCATGTTTTATCGCAGATTAATGGTATACATGTCACTATATTCAGATTAGTTGTGCTATTGATCATCATTGAGCAAACGCACACTGTGCAACTTCCCGGAGGAGAAGGCACTGAGGAGCCAGGCTGTACAGGAAAAGTAAGACAAACAGATAAAGATATATTTTAAATGCCAATATTATATACTGTAGTTTGTCTTGACTAAATAAATGCAACCAAATGTTTTCAATAAATTGACAGTGGATAACTTTGCTCTTTATATACAATCCTAATTTTAGAAAAATGTGCTTAGTGTTTACTCAAATTCCTTATTTGTAATATTAATATGTAATGATCACAAAAACAATCTTTGTGGCACAAATGCAATAGCAAGGAACTTTAAAAAAAAATGTCATCCAACTCATTACCTCCGATGTTAAAGAAAAAATGGCAACAGTTTTTCTGCACATTAAAATTGAATACATGGTTGCACCAAGTGAAAGATGTTTTCTCTAGCAGCTCTCTGTTCTAGCTAATAGAGGGGTCCTCAGTGGGGGCTCCCTGTTCATGATGTTCATATACATTAAAATGGCATATGGACAGAGGTGTCCATTTTGAACAACTCTTTCGATTGGGGCAATCCTTTCAAGGATGCAGCTTAATTTTCATTATGTTTTCTAGTAATTTTACTATTATCAAAGTGGCGGTCCAATGAGGACAACCTCTTCTTAAATTGAAGAACTCATAGGACAACCCAATTAAGTCAGTAGAGAGAAAGGCATTTAGCTAAATCTTCGTGCAGACAAGAAAACTCATTAAGGGCTTATCCACACACAACGGAATTGCTGCAGAAAATTTCTGCAGCAATTCCGTTGAAAAAAGCAGACATAACGCTGCAGCAAAAACGCACCATTTCCTGCCTTTTTTATGGCAGAAAATGGTGCGTAAATTGCTGCATATTTCCCAATGCAAGGAGATGGTGACATCTCTTCTGAAAAACGCAGCAATTCTGTCCAAATTGTGCAGCAGGAATTGACATGCTGCGGTCCGAAAAATACACACTGCAGGTCAATTTCTGCTCTGAATTTTTACGCAGCGTGTGGATGAGATTTGTTAAATCTCATCCACTATGCTTCTACTGTATTCTGCTGCGTTTTTTCTGTCCGAAATTCCGGTTGAAAATAACGCGGCAATTCTGCATTGTGTGGACGAGCCCTTACAGTAATTCCAGCATGTGGGTAACTGTCACAGGCATCGATCCTGACGTAAGAATGTTTCATATTGTTGTAATTTACTAAATTATGCTACATACTGTAGAAGAGGTTACTTTTTCACATCAGAAATAACATCTCTCCATATGGAAACTTACTAGGTACACTGAGTTGTTAACCACACATACTCCTTTGGGGGCTGAAGAGAGAAATACAAGTTAAATTTGAATTTTGCTGTTCCTTAAATCGTACATCTACTTTTTTAAAGCTTATTTCAATGCAAAACCTGTAAAATTCAGGTTTTATAATCTACAACTCCCCTTAAATCATATTGATATACGTTCAGGATGCTCAGCTCTACACTATTCTAACACTGACATCCTAAGGGTATGTTCACACGCTTAATAAATAACATCTGAAAATACGGAGCTGTTTTCAAGGGAAAACAGCTCCTGATTTTCAGCCGTTTTTTAAGCAACTCGCATTTTTCACTCGCGTTTTTTACGGCCATTTTTGGAGCTGTTTTTCTATGGAGTCAATGAAAAATGGCTCCAAAAACGGCTCAAGAGGTGACATGCACTTAATTTTTGCTGGTGTTTTTTTAAGCGGCCGTTTTTCAAAACTGCCACGTAAAAAACTGCCCCGTCGGAACAGAACAATGTTTTTCCCATTGAAATCAATGGCCAGATGTTTGGAGGCGTTCTGATTCCAACTTTTTGGCCGAAAATAAGCCGTGTGAACATACCCTAACATTGACCAACAAGACTATCATGGTCACCAATATATTTCTTTTTCTGACACACAAAAAAGTAACTCCTTATCCCTGCTTTATGGGTCAGCAAAATGAATGTATCAATAATATGTGTTTCTTGTATATCATATGCATTCATAAGACCAGAGAATTAAGGCATTCAGTAAAAGAACTTTGCAAATAATATCATAGATCACATCACAGAATGTTTCGCAACAACAAAGAAAACACAAAAGAAATACGTCGTCATTCGCATCTGCTTTGGAGGCTGCGTTAGGGATGCTGCGCTATGCTGCGCTATTGTCGCTGGTAAAATCACGGACACCTCGACGGAAAGCCGACGGTACCCATTAAAGTCAACGGAACCGTTGCTTCCGTTATTCCCTTGTTCTGCTCCTCTGATGGATCAGAACAACGTAGCATACCGACGCAGGTGTGAACATAGCCTTACATGTTTCTTCCTGCTATCTTATTGCCTTCAGATGTTTTATTCTTCTCTTTACAACAGCAATCACCAGCCCGTGGCCACAGATGTAGTTTCCACCTATCCAAGCCTATAGTCATCAAATCAACATTGATATGAATAGGTGTAAATTAAACTAGGTGCCATCAACTGCTGATTCGCCAACGCTCTGGACGGGGATTCCGCTCCTAGGGAGAGCCCCAGTGGCGCTATCTACATGTCAATGTGGGACTATGTATAGGGGGGGTGGTGTTATCTACAGGGAGTGGTGCGGTGCTATCTACAGGGTATGTGTGTGGCGCTATTTACAGGAAGTGTGGTGCTATCTACAGAGGGATGTGGCGCTATCTACAGGGGGTTGTGTGGCACTATCTATGTGCGTAGCGGCGCTATCATATGGGTGCTTTTAACCCCGTTCCCTACATATGCCATATATATACGGCGCACTTTGGGTGGGGGAATATGGAGCAGGCTCACAGGCTGAGCCTACTCCATAGGACAAGAGTGTCAGCTGTATCCTATAGCCGACACTTCAGCGTAACGAGCAGAATCCCGCTCGAGCGCGATCCCGCTCCTTTAAACCCTTAGCGACTGCGGCATCTAAGTGGTTAGAAACAGGGGGGCTGTCCCCTGTAACGTTGCATCGCCCCACCCCTCACCCCGGGTGACACAATTGCGGGGTGCCGATGGTTGGCATTGCAGCATTGGGGGCCTGATGAAGGCCCTTAGTCTGCCATCTTTTAGTACTATCAAGCCCTGATTTCAAGCAGGGCTTCATAGTAGACTGTCAGAATCACGATATACTGCAATGCATTAGTATTACAGTATATCATGCAAGAAATCCAACAATCGCTGGTTCAAGTTCCCCAGGGGTACTGGTGAAAACGCTAAATACAGTAAATACAGTTTTTTAATATATAAAAAAATATAAAAGTTAAAAAATTAAACTTTTCCCATTTTTCCCAAAGCACAATGACATTTTTAAAAAAAATTAACATAACTGGTATCACCGCTTCCGTAAAAGTGCAAACCACATATGCATACTTATGTAAAAAAAATGTAAGCTTGTTTAAACTTTTTTTTTTGCACTATGGCTCTGTAGAGGGAATAGAAGAAGCTTGCTAATGTCTAGACCATTTTTGCATATCAATTATGGCCACATTTCTTAATAAAAAGGACACAGACACATTTCATTTTCAATGGATGGGGGTCGGCTAGAGCATTTATTTATCAACGGCATGTGGTAAAACCGGATAACTTACCAGCGGAGTTGCAGTACCCATAGCTGGTCTCCCAGCAGGATGACACGCCCGTTGGCCCAAACCACCACAATACCATAAAAACTGCGGGCGGAGGGTGGGACAACGCTTCTCCAATCAGGTCCAGAGGCAAAGAGGCCAGCCCCTTATGGAAGTAAGCTTATATACCTTTTCCGATGGGCACCTGACCTAAAGTCCCTGTACTCCTTAACACTTTTCCCACCATTCTTGTGGCCTACCTAAATTTGTACCCCTCTTAATCCTGTCCCAAAAGTCAAATATCGCCCCTCCTAGGCGGTGCGGCCCCTTTACATTCTTCACTTACCTGTACTTGGAAGGCTGGCCAAACTTATAGAAGCTGAGGTTTTAGGGACAGCAGTAAAACAATAGTCAGGTAAAGGATCACAACAGTACACCTTGATCTCATAGTTGTAGCACACATTGTCGATTGGCTGATTGTTGTTGTAACAGGTGAGCCCAGTGGAGACATCACATGTCACTGTCTGTTCCAGCTGGTCTAGTGGCCGATTTGGAAAATCCTTTGCTCTGCAGGAAATGTCCTCTGGCTTATCACACAATTTGATTCCTTTGTTCCTGATGTTCTCGTATGTCTCAAATTCACCTCCATTTTGGTCAAAAGTAGGCAAATTCACATCAATCCAGGATGACCAGTAGCAAACAGGGTCACATCTGGCTACTAAATACAATAAGACACAAGTTTTGCATGTATATAAGTTAAACAGAATTAAATGTCTCTTACAGATACATATCTATCTATCTATCTATCTATCTATCTATCTATCTATCTATCTATCTATCTATCTATCTATCTATCTATCTATCTATCTATCTATCTATCTATCTATCTATCTATCGATGATAGATAGATAGATAGATAGATAGATAGATAGATAGATAGATAGATAGATAGATAGATAGATAGATAGATAGATAGATAGATAGATACATAGATAATAAAGCTATGTTGTTATTATTATTCATTTTAAAGCACCAATAATTCCAAAGCGTTCTACATAGGAGACACAGAAGGGTTTAATCCCTTAATGACCGTCCATACCCATTTTCATAGATTTATCTCTGAACCCGGACATTTAACCCCATCTAAGCCGCGTGGTACTGATGGATTTCATGGCAGTTGGGGGCCCCCCAGACATGCCATCAGTGAATGCCTATTAGGCCCTGGCATGCAGTTTTACACTGACAGGCATAATACACTGCAGTGCAGGAGTATTGCAGTGTATTATAAAAGCGATCAAACAATTTCATAGTGAAGTCCAATAGTGGAACTATAAAAAAAAAAATAGGTCAATAAAATGTATAATAAAGAAATGAAAATTCCAAGTAAAAAAATGAAAAACCTACATTTTCCCCTTACAAAATGCTTTATTATGAAGAAAACTAAAAATATTTTAAGAAAGCTACACATAATTGGTATTGCCACGTCTGTTACGACCCAAATGATAAAACCTTTATGTTATTTAACCTGCTTGGTAAAGGCCATAAAAAAAAAAACACACCAGAAGTGCAATAAAAAAACGATCAATAAGTCGTACATATTCCAAAATGGTGCCAATACAAAGTCGTCCCACAAAAATAAACCCTAATGCAGTTATGTTGGCATAAAAATTAAATTTATGATTTATAGAATATGGCAACACAAATTTATTACAAAAAAAAAGTGTTGAGCAATGAGTAATAAAACATAAAAAAAACAATATAAATTTGATATTGCCATAATTGTAACGACCCGCAGAATAAGATTATTATATTATTTATACAACACGGTAAACGGTGTAAATTTAAAAACCCAAAAAGTTTGGCAGAATTTCAGTTTTTTTCCATTACACCCCAAAAAAGTTAATAAAAGTTAATCAATAAGTTATATGTGTCCCCAAAATGGGATATATTGGCAGCTAAGGATGTTGATGAATTCTCTATGTTCAAAACATTTTAAAACTCACTATGGCTGTGATCCAAAAACCTTTAGGGTAGAAACACACTAGGCGGAAACACTGCAGATTTTCTGCAACTGATTTAGTTGCGGAAAATCTGCAGAGTAGTACCGTAGCAGCAGTGTGGGTGAGATTTGAATAAATCTCATCCACACACAGCACCTAAAATCAGCCAAAAAAAACCTTCACGCTGAGTCTTTTGGCACAGATTTTGGCGCGGAAACCGCATAAAATCAGTACCTATAAATGGCCGAAATTGCCCCTCATTGATTTCAATGCATTTTCTTTCCCGGGCAGCTATTGGCCGCTCGTGGGAAAAAAAAGCAACATGTCCTTTCTTGCCGTGCACTGACTTGTGACTATACGATATTTTTTTGCACCTTCTGTAAATTTATGTGTGGTTGTATTGATTGCATTGTATTATCCACTGTTATATTGGTGTAATATTCACACATTATTGTGGTCGTTCCACTGGCTAGCCGCCGTGGTGAGCATGTGTGGCGCTACTACAGTGCTTTGTTACCTTTGGGCGTCAGTATGCCCCGTGTGTATGCGTGGTCTGCCACAGGTTCTTGTGGCCTAAAGCACCAAACTAAAAAGTAAGTTCTTCCCCAACAAGATGGCTGGATTTGCATAAACTGTATACTGTAAAATAACTCATGCACAGAAATGTAATCAATAAATATACATTTTATTAATGTCCATAGACATACAAAATAAAACACCTTAGCAGAAATAAAATATAATCGTGCATACATTACCCATGAGTCCCAACCCAGAATCCTATACTGTACAATCCCATCTTATCTATATAATGATAAAGTGCTAGTATAGGAAAGGATAGCTACGTCACTGTTATATATGTGTAGACATAGCATGAAAAATATACACACATGTGGAAGTCAAAACCATGTAAAGCAAGCCAGGGTATATATATAGACCAAACAAACAGGTTGGGAGAGAAACATTAAAGGTATGTGCTCCTGAATTTCAGATGTTTTTACAAGTGCACGCATTTTTCGCGACATCTTTTACGGACATAATTGGAGCTGATTTTCATTGGAGTCAATGATAAACGGCTCCAATTACGTCCCAAGAAGTGTCCTGCACTTCTTTGACACGGCCGTAATTTTACACGCCGTCTTTTGACAGTGACGCGTAAAGTGACAGCTTGTTTTAACAGAACATCGTAAGACCTATTGCAAGCAATGGGCAGATGTTTGCCTACGTATTGGAGCCGTCTTTTCAGGCGTAATTCGAGACATAAAACGCCTCCATTATATCTGAAAAGAGGTTGTGGGAACATACAATCACACGTGTTTCGCACATTGCTTCTTCCCTGGCCTATCCCAAGGGTGGGAGGAGATGGTACAATTGTACCCAAAGTACCCAGCTAAATATGATAGACTGAAATGCTAAAATTCACTCCTTTAAGGAAAGCTCTGTAGCAAAGAAAATGGCGTCCAAGCCATGATATGTACTCAACATAGGTGCATATTCCACCTGTGTAATGAGATGGGCGTGGAGTCAAAACGGCCCATACTAGGAGGGCCTATAGGATGTCGGGCCAGGCTGCTATAACCCACCTACTGCTGACCATGCCTCAGATTGATTAGTCCATATGTGTATGCAGTCGCCCCCCTAGTCCTAGGAATGGGCTGGTGCATGATGACATCACTCATCGTCAATAACAAGCGGTGGAAATGGGGGTAGTTTTTTTTCTTTTTTTAAAAAGTGTTTATATATATATATATATATATATATATTTATGACTGACAGTAGGAACTTACCGCATGTAATCTTGACACAGCAACCGTCCATTGTGAACACAGGCTTTAAACCATCTGAACACGTGTTGATTATTGGCTGGCATAAATTTATATTGCACACTAGGAAGAAAACATAATGTATTACCTTAAAAATTCCCTATTTTGCTACAATAAGTAGTTGTCCACAGCTTAAGATGTAAGTGTCTCTGAATAAATTAGGCGCATCTCTGGCCGTCCGTGCGCCAGAGTCAAATCTACGCCAGCTATGAGCAGTGAGTAAGTTTTTTTTTTAATGATCTTAAGGGGGGGTCTAATGAGGGAGGGGGTCTGATGGGGTAAAAGGTATTGGCACATGTGGCCAAGCACGAGGCCCGGCTCAATATTGTTTCGCCCCTGTCTATCCCCTACATCTTCTCAACATACATTTGATAGATTAGCATATAGATGGGAGTTTTGATTGCAGGATCAGACTACTGTTTATTCTCTGTTACCATGGAAATGCATAGGTTTGCATAGGAGATGTAGACACAAAACAATAGTGTATATTTAATAAAGACTATTTGTCAAGTGGCTTCATTTTCCATTTTAGATGCATCAGAGAAATAAAATTAAAAAAAATCTATTGTATAGGTGGATATAGCCTTTAAAATATTAATGGGAATAGGGGAGAACCACATAATGACTCCTATATACTGTATGTAATTACTCCCTTGTACTTTGCAAATACAAACAGGTTGACATATAAAGAGCTCTAAGGGGCTACAGTGTAAGTGACCATTATGATGTCACTCAGTCCGGATATAAAAATTTGGGGTACAACATTCAGTTGTCAGCTGTTATTGAGCAAGGGAACATTTTTTCTGTGGTTTATTAAATTGAACTTTACATTGTGAGATAAGCATCTGTACATGTAAAAACCGTGTCCATAATGACCAGGAAGAAGGCTATACCAATTTATAGGACAATAGTCTATGTATATATTTTAATATAATTTATTATATGCATCATTAAAAGAGTTGTCTCATAGAGGCAATCTTTGTCCAATATTCGACCCGGACCCACAATGTTTCAGTGGCCAGACACAGGTTCCCCTAAAATAACACCTGATGATGTTAGAGTCCCTTATGTAAAGGGCTATGATAGTTTCAGCTTATTCATTGTAAAAAGCTATACAATTTTTCTTAAACTTCTTGTATTCATTCCTCACAGTTTTAAAAATGTAAAAAGTTTGTTGTCCTTCACTGGAAACCTTTGGGTTTCACATACAGCATAAAAACGATATGAACTGTTGATCCAGGCTAAAAATCTGCACCAAAATCCACAATCAAATTCGCATGTGTTATATGTGGATTTTGTTAAGGACCTTGGTGCCGATATAACCACAGATTTCACTTTTTCCATAGCAATTAATGAAATTCGCAATCAAAATCTGCCTTATTTCCGCAAAACCGATAGTGTATGCTGCGGATTTTAAAATCCACACCTAAAATCCGCTGCAGATTTTTTATGCTGTGAGTGAATGAGGTTTGTTAAATTCCTATTCACATTGTACTGTACTTTGTTTTGGAATTCCTCAATCGAAATCCTGCAACAAATATGCGATGTGCGAACACAACCTTTCATTGTTTCCTTCCAATGGATGAAAATCTGTCCTAGTCATGTGATGGACACACAGGAGCTCAGCTTGTTACAGTTACAGTACAGTTATCAGAACTCGTTCTCCCTGCCATGCCCCTATGTATCCATTACATGACAAGGATAGATTTGTATCCCCTGAAAGTAAACGAGGGTTTCCCACTGAATGAGAGCAAAGACCATAAGGAATTAAAAAAGAAGATCAAATAAAAAATTGTAAAACTTTTTATTATACAACGAATAAGCTTCATCTGCTGAAACCATAATATCCCTTTAAAACCTTATATAATTGTGTATGCCAGCATTTATTTCATTCTGCTCTCTATACTTACCACATTTGTTTATGAAACAGCAAGGATTAGCTGGATCTGCAATCTGTATGGATTGATATCCTGCTTCACTGCACTCTATTGCGGACAGTGGGCAAACTTTCGGAACACATGTTACTTGACTTCCATTGTGGCACGTGCATTTCATACAACCATCTATCCAACTCTCACCAACCTAAAAGAACGAAAACATATAATTACCAAAGAGACACATAAAAGACTGTATGGTCATTGGTATTTGCATTAAAAACTTGACATTTCTTCAAGTATTCCTTTCAATCCCATTAAATTGCAGTGCTGTCGTCTGTGAATTCTCTGAGAATGATGGTATTAGAACTAGGTTTGGGCTGGAGTTTTTGCAAAGTCAAACAGTATAAAAATATAAATGTATTTCTTTATAGGACAAGTATATTATTAATAACCTGCCCAAAAAAATGTATCTTCAATTGTATTAAACCACAAATGAACTACCTAAATATTTTAGATATTTTAAGTGACACACCTGTGATTTTTTTTTTTTTTTTTGCATTATTATACTCTACTTTTTCTCATGTACCTGATTAGTGCTATCTTTTTTGCATTATTGTATTTTTTATAAGAATATGCACAGCTAAAGAATGTAGCCCATGTGACTGGAAGGTGACCTTCTGCCCTGTGCTGAGGTTTCAGTGTAATGTGGGGGTCACCTAGCTGGGGGAGCAGTACATTCTTCTGCCTATAGAACTTTTAAGGCACAGATCATTTCTGTCCTGTATGGGCAGTGGCTTTCACTATAAGGGTATGTTCACACGCAGTGACCAAAAACGTCTGCAAATACGGAACTGTTTTCAGGCGAAAATAGCTCCTGATTTTCAGACGTTTTTGTAACTACTCGCATTTTTCGCAGCGTATATTATGGCCGTTATTGGAGCTGTTTTTCAATGGAGTCAATGAAAAATGGCTCCAAAAACCTCCCAAGAAGTGACATACATTTCTTTTTCGCAGGCGTCTTTTTACATGCTGTATTTTGACAGCAACGTATAAAATTACACCTCGTGGGAACAGAACACCGTAAAACCCATTGAAAGCAATGGCCAGATGTTTGTAGGCGTAATAGAGCCATTTTTTCAGACGTAATTTGAGGCGTAAAACGCCCGAATTACATCTGAAAACACTGCGTGTGAACATACCCTAACATGTCGATATACAACCACATGTTCTTATTTAGGGTATGTTCACACGCAGTGTTTTCAGATGTAATTCGGGCGTTTTACGCCTCAAATTACGTCTGAAAAAATGGCTCTATTACGCCTACAAACATCTGGCCATTGCTTTCAATGGGTTTTACGGTGTTCTGTTCCCACGAGGTGTCATTTTATGTGTCGCTGTCACAATACGGCGCATAAAAAGACACTCGTGAAAAAGAAGTACATGTCACTTCTTGGGACCTTTTTGGAGCTGTTTTTCATTGACTCCATTGAAAAACAGCTCAAATAATGGCCGTAAAATATGCAGCGAAAAACGCGGAGTTGTTAAAAAAAGTCTAAAAATCAGGAGCTGTTTCCATCTGAAAACAGCTCCGTATATTCAGACGTTTTTGGTCACTGCGTGTGAACATACCCTAACTGTTGACTAGCAGAATTATAGATGTTAGGGACTTAAGTGCTTCTTTAGGAAAGTGTTATCTATTACATAAAAAGATGTGGGACAACAGAGGGAAATTAATTAATAAACTTAGTAGGGAAAATGGTATGTAAAAACATTAGCAATAAGCAATAAGGTGGTCTTCTTCTGCATAAATCCTTTGGAGTACTTGCGAAAAATACAATAATATCTGTTCCCAGCAACATTGACTAAAAGTTATTTGCCATACTCTTATAAATAACACCCATAGAGGCAATACAAATTAATGCTAGACCACACAGTTGTTTTGAAGTTTTAAAACATACATCAATTTTATTTCATACATAATCAAAAGAAAAAGGTAAAAGCATTCGAAAAAATTAAGAAAAATTGTTAATGCAAAATGGGGAGCCAGGTGAGCAATACTTTCTCTTGCTAATTAAATTATACTCACCCACCTCCTCATTTTGCATTTTATCTTTGTTTCCCATTCTCTTTTTATTTTAATTTAGTTTGAAATAAAATTATATATTTTTTAAAATCTCGACACTAGCCAGATGGGAAATTTGCACCTGAATTAACCTGAACTTTGTGTATTTATAAGTAAATTATGTTGATAAAGGCACTTAGGCCACAATGAGGAGAACAAGGGGAAGACAGTAGAGTGTGGCAGATAATTTATGGTGCACAGACGCCCCGCTAGAAAATGGGTCAATCATGGACATCAATATATATGAGGTGAACATCTATAACTATCTAAAAATAAGAACAACAGCCATAGAAGCCTAAAAAATTTGGGTGTGGCCCAATTCACGGGTCAAGCCTAAGGCACCTAAAATTCTGTGCCTATAAGTTCCTAAGATGTACTAGATGTAGACAGAGAGCCTGGAGGAGAGCGGTGGAGAGGGAGGCCGCGAGTAGGGCAGCCTGGAGGAACAGCGATCTCCCCGGACAAAGACAACACTGAGGAGAGGTAATTATGCGGAAGGACCTGGCCATGACAGATATGTTCTATAAGTTAGGGTGTACCATAGAAGAGGACCTTTAAACTGCAAATGTCCCAGGTATATGGGGAGAGTAGTTAATTTTTGTCCCATCCCCAATGTAAAAATTAATTGCATGGCTCTTCATCCTCCATAGGCAGAGTGAGGGGAGCAGGCCATATTACAAAGCTGTCCTTCTATCCTACAATGAATACAAAATGAGGGGATGAGCAAGCACTCCTGTCATGGGATTGTGGGGGAAAGGTGATGTGAACCTCAAACGGGGGGTGTGTGTCTACTGATTTTAATTTTCTTCTATCCACCCACTTTTATATATGAACTCTTCCCTGAACTATAATCCAAAGGAGATTCTAAAATAAAGCATAACATTTACCAGATAATGGGTTCCATTTGATGCCACACAGTCTGTAATGGGAAAAAAAACCAACATATAATTATATAAAAAGTATTTTTCTTTTTAGAAGTACAGGCATCTATCAATTAAAAAAAAAAGGGACAGTGATGTTTCGTCCATAGTGACATAACTTTTTGCCAGCGCCGCTAAATAATGCTGACCCATGACTTTGTATCACCACGAACGAAACTTCACTGCAGCCTAGTCATAACACAGGGTCATTGAATAACAATAGGGAGGGCCAAAAGAAGAATTTGTACAGTAAGACTGATATTTGAATCTGACGTTGATTTAAACAACGCCTGTGTGGATCTGCAATTGTTTTCCAACACTTTTCTAGTTAGAAAAGCGTTTAAAATCTTTGATAAATGAGGTGCTTTGTATGTAAGTCTGAAGCCTCGCCCATTTTTACGAACATATTTGTATGTAGCAGAAACCGTGGCGGAGAGGCTCCAGAAATTGGGGATTCATAAAAACCCTCTTTATAAAATATGCGTTTAGTATGTAAATGACCCGACTCCCGCCTGAATCAGGTCCGAACTTCCTGGTTTGGTGAGGTCTGCATCCCCAGTGTCTTCCCACAACGCTGCAGCATGCAGTCTCAGAATGCAAGTCTAAGTCTAAAAGAGTGCTACTGCATTAATATAGCAGTTATCGATCAATCAGCATTCATACAGCAGTAATGAATTGATTTTTGCTGTAGTTGAACTTTTAAACAGAACTGGCACATCACGCGATAACCAGAAGCAGGGCCTAATATGGCAGGATCTGGGGGGCCATTGTTAGGTCCCAGGCTGCATAGCAACCCAGCAGCACCCTCTGATAGCATTTGTGGGGCACCAATGGGGTGACAGAAGAAGCACCCTCCTTCTCTCTAACCATTTAGATGTCGCTGTCATCATTGACTGCTGCATCTAACGGGTTAAACAGCTGGGATCGGAGTTATCTTGGATTCCAGTCGTTAGAGTGGGATTTTGGCTATATATTACAATGAAAACTAGTAAGTGATGGCACCAGCTCAGCTTCTGAGCCGGCGCCATCACTGCGCCATAATAGTATGGCAACTCGCGTTAACTAACTTCAAGCTGTAAGGTACTATTATGGCGCAGGGTGGGAAGGGGCTAAGATCATTTAGTTTACAATAAATAAAACAACAATTTACAACATTTATTTAAGGGTTTGTCCAGTCCAATGTGAATAAACCTAAAGGGGTATTCCCAGAATTGACAATTATCTCCTATTCGCAGAACAGGTGATAATTTTCTGATTCCTGGGGGCGACCACGCTGGGACCCCCACCAACCTTAAAAATGGGAGCTCTGAAAACCCTGCAACAGCCAAGCATGCGCATCGCTGTTCTATTCAAAGTCTATAACATTGAACGGGGCTCCAGGCGCATGCGCGACCACAGCTTTGTTCAAACTCCTCCCCCCCAAGAGTGCGGTCAGGAGGAACAGGGGCCCTCAGCGATCAGACAGTTGTCAGCTATCCTTTGGATAAGTGATAATTGTAGATTCTGGGAATACTTATTTATTCATTGTATAATGAAAAGTTTTGGAACTTTCTCATACACTTATGTTTTAAATCCAGTCAGTAAATGGAAATATTATTACAATCAGAGGCTTAGAACCATATTGCCATCACCTTGCTGACAAAGCTGATGTGCTTGTTACAATGTATTTGAAGGTCAAAGTCTAGTGTCCAGGATATAGGGCTTATGCTGCTGCTATTTTGTATAATTCACATAGGATTACGTATCATTGGTGACAAAAGTTGAAACATTAAGGAAGAATTTATCAAACAATCTACGCCAGTTTTCTGGTGTAGAAAAGTAGCAATTTGTGCATAAACTTGCATTTTGCTCATTTTGCTTTTTCTTTCTTACGCCATTGACAGCATATTTTTTTAAAAATTGGACAGGACTGAGCCGGAGGGGCGGGTTCACTGCGGCTTGACAAATTTACTTCACTTTATGCAAAAATTGCCTTGCTGACGATTTGACTTTCTGGTGCACGGATGGCCAGATGCATCTTACTCCAGCGCACTTTAGATTAAGACTGGCTCTATGAAACGCCAGTCTCAACGAATTCCCCCCAAAGTGTATAAAAGAATCTTGCATTATTTTTTACTATAAACTGATGAAGCCTTATTCACAAAAGACTGCACAGCTCCTTTATTTTTAGCTTTTTATGTTTATTTATAAAATTAGCAGAATTAGGATTTAAATAGATATTTACTTACATGGACAGACGTATTTAAAGCAACAGTGTTTATCATCATATTCCGGAATAGTGTCATGGCATGTTGTGGGGCGAGTTTCATTTTTACAATCTAGCTCAGTAATATTGAACATTGAGCCTGCTGGACATGCTACGGCTTGACATGGATTTACAGTCTAAAAATAAATTTGAAAAAATACAAACATACTTCATTACCCTACAATTTTCCTTACCAGATACAAATTTGACATATCCCACAAGGCAATATTTCAGTGCTCAAGGCAAGCACTTACGCAATGACCTATTCCCTGTCTCAGTGATTATTAGGCGGCTTTCAGACAAGTGTAATATGGTGCTTTTTGCCGCCCGCATTACGGACACAAAATCCGGTTCGCATAAACTCCAGTTCGCATAAACTGCGGGACGTCCGGGTTTTGGGTTTATAATACGGGTGCAAAAAAAGCACCCTTATTATGCTCGTCTGATAGCAGTCTAATGTTGAGACATGTTAGAGTGCTTAAAATCTACCCAAAGGTTAAAGATTTATCCATGTTTACATTTTAGAAATAACACACCGATTAGCCAGAGTGAAAAGCCGCTGCAAAGAGTTGTTTCCGTTTTTGCAAACTGAGCACAAAGATGTATTACATAGTCACTCATTCATTTGAATAAGGGCCATATAATACCAAATTGCAGGGGGTACTGGAAGGGAAATGTTTGGTCCCTCACAAATTCATATAGCGATAACAGATAGCCTACCTCACTCCGGATGGGACCAGTTATTCAAAAAAGAAAGAACAAAATAGTGGAACATCCAATGTAAAAAGCATGTACAGTTATTATTTTCTTTGCCACATTTGAATTAGATTCTTAGAAACTGATGATCTACTATTAGGCTATATTCACACGACAGTGAAAAAAAAAAAAACCATAAAAAATGGATCAACTGTCAGTTTTTCATGGCCGTTTTACATTAATGTGTCTCAAATTTTCATCCATTTTCCGGCCGTCTGACTGTATTTAACGTCCGTTTGCCATCAGTCTTTCAAGGCCGTTAAAAAAGGTTAAATTTCATTTGTTTCGTTTTTTTTTTGTCCCAACCCCCTGAAAACACCACAGTGCCCATGTAGTTAGTGACACAATGCCCACATCAATAGTGTCACAGTGCCCACTGTGGATAGTGCCGCATATAAAGGGCCAGGGCCCACATAGTGCCACAGTGCCCATGTAAACAGTGTCAACCCCCCTGTAGATAGCGCCACTCCCCCCCCCCCTATGAGCAAAACCCCCAGGCAGAGCATTGCAGATGCTCTGGCAAAAGATTTTCGCATTACAAAGCCCCTAAGTTCACTGTCCATTTATGGACAGTGACATCAGGGCCTCCTCCTGGTCCGTAATTCCCGACCGGAGCATTACCAACTATCTGGTCAGGTATTCCGGCATCTCAAAGCCCTTAATGACACTCTCCATATATGGACAGTGATGACTGGGGCTCCATTAGTGGAATCCCTGGCCAAAGGGTTTCCAATGCTCTAGCCGGGAATTCTGGAATCCCAAAGCCCTTAACGTCACTGTCCATATATGGACAGTGACATTAGGGGCTCTCTCTAGGAGCAGAATCCCCGGCCAGAGTGTTGCCGACAGTCTGGTCGGGAATGCTGGCATCTCAAAGCTCCTAACGTCACTGACCATATATGGACAGTAACGTTAGGGACTTCCTATAGAAGTGGAATCCCCAGCCAGAGCATTGCCGACGCTATGGCCAGGGATTCTCGCATTAGAAAGCCCCTAATGTCAATGTCCATATATGGACAGTGACATCAAGGGCTTTGCCAAGACAGGAATCTCCGGCAAGTGCTTTTGTGAGGATTCGTTTTTATTGGCCGTCACAGGGATGGCTTTCTGAAAAATGTCAATTAAAAACTGATCCATCAACTTCTATGGGGGCATTCGGGCCTTCATTGTTCTGAAAACAGCTGTGTGACGGCCGTTAAAAAAGTTAATGAGAGGCTTATTCATACGTGACAACCAATATGACCCCACTTCCTTTTGCAAGTATTGCCGCTGCAACAAAGTAAAAAAATTATAATAACTGTAAAAAAAAAAAGAAAAAAATGTTGCCAAAGTTCACTTTAAATTCTGAAGTACTAATATATGCCTAGTTTTTCATCTTGGTTAAAAATACCAATGGACATGTACTTACTACTGTTGAAAAGAGTATGGTTGTTTTAGATTCGTCTCTTTGTGTACGCCGTGTTACAGTTGCTATAGTTGGAGTTACAGTACTGGCAGTCATCGATGTACCTGTAGCAGATATAAGGATGCTGAATTTTTTACACTTTGTATTTAAAATTCTTTACGCACAAATATATTTTATAACAATTAAAAATGAAGGCATTCAAATATATATATATATATACTCTATACTTTAAGTCAGGGAAATAAATCAGAAGGGGGTCACACATTTGTCTTGCAGCAGCCTCTGCAGGAGAAATGTGGTATTACATGCCACCCATTTACACAAAGGTTTAGCAGAAGCATTTTCATAGTACTTGTATTAGGGCAATTAAAGACTTGAGTGTGTGGATAAGTCTATTAACTTTTTACTTTTGGCAACTGCAATTTTTTCCCACCATTTTTGCAAGAATGTTCAAGTGGCATGGGGAACATGATTGTACGGCTACTGTATCTGTTACTGCTTTTTTATTTTGGATGATTAAATATAGACTTTAAGCTAGTTGATTATTTTCTATTTCCAGGTCTTCTCTGGGAGTATATTAAAAAAACAGGGAGGCAGACACAATTGCTTCTCTGAGATCTTTGTGCATGGTCCAGTGTTAACAAAAGCCCACACTTCAAATGGCTAAGTTCTTGCTGAATGTAAGGGGGGTAGCACTGTGAGGCATCATTATATGGAAAAAGTAGGGATGCGCCTTGATTTTTTCACACAACCTTTTCGTTTGGTGTTTTTATCAAATTAAAAAAGGAGAATTTCACATTTAACTTAGTGAGAATATGTAGAAAAAAAATCTCCATGAATTGCTAAAAAAAATAATAATTCAATACCTCTGCTGTAGGTTCTATACATTTTTTTTAACCTTTTTCTTTAAAGGCAAGCTAGCAATTTTCTAGCAGTGACATTTAAAAAAGAAAATCAGACAAGTGTGCAATTGTAGGGGAATTACATAATTAACCAGACCGGGGTAGCTTTTAGTGAAAAAATCTTTGCTTCATGCTACAAAAGCTAATGAATACATATATATATATATATATATATATATGTATGTATAAACGTCCATAGCTAAGAAAATTGCCTACTTTAAAGATATCAATTTGGAATACTGAGTTACTAGATGATAATCGTATGATCTAGCAAGTCACAAAGTCAAAACTGATTGAATATGGTTACTGATAATGCCCTAGTCCAAAGGGGAATCTCTCACCATAAGGGACCTCTCTAAGTAAGAGCATATATTATCCTTCTTCAATAAAAAAGCACAGTCATATGGTGCTCGCTAATAGCACATTAATTTACAAATTACATGCATTTTAAGCAGATATAGAGATGTTTCCTATAAAGAGAATCTAATACATGCTCTTAGTTAAAGGCGTTGTCCCACCATGACAACCCCTGTCCTTAAGGCTTATTATGGTATATGAATGCCATAAAGGCAGTCCACCACATTGGACCCCTTCTCTATATGCCAGAACAGAGAGTCGCTCTCTAACAATACAATGTATTACATGGATTCATTTGAATTGCCAGCATACGGTGCTACATTTCCTCTGCATCGGCTATTGCAATGCATATGTGTGGATGTCTGTGACTTCTCTAACCCCCAGGTAGGGGTTAGAGAAGCCATACCTGCGGTGATCAGCTGATCGCCCCAACAGATTTTTTCAAAAAGAGTATAGTCTTCATGAGTCAACCTCTTTAAAGGTGTCTGCACTGGTGATAGATTACCTTTAACAAAGGCACCAATTAAAGTCTTTAAAGGAGATTGGGCACCCAAAGGTATGCTGTAGAATAACATTGATTTAAGTATTTAAATAAAAGCACACTTACAGATCTATAAATGTCTACTAAAACAATTCCCTAAAATGTTCTGCGCTATCGTTCATAAAAACATAATGAGGCCCTTCATTCCCTTTATTCACCAACTCAAAGCATCTTCATCTATAAATACAACATCAAAAGTTGCAATTTACAGTCCTACAAAAGACTAACCTCTTGATGAAAAAGTAGTAGTGATCGGTGATGAAGCAGTGGTTGAAGACGTAGATGTTGGTATACTTTTGGTTGTTGTCACTGTAGTAGAGGTTTTAGTTAAAGTAGTGGATGGTGTGGAACTTCTAGTGGTCACAGTGCTTGTTGGTGAACTTGTGGTGGACGTTGGTCTACTACTGGTTGTTGATCCAGTTGATGTTTTTGCAGTTACCAAACTAGTGGTAGGCTTAATGGTTGTGGATGACGTACTACTACTTGTGAATTTAGTACTAGTTGATGGTGGTATAGTTGTAGAGGTCGGTATGCTTTTGCTTGTTGTCACTGTAGTAGAGGTTTTAGTTAAAGTAGTGGATGGCGTTGGACTTTTAGTGGTTACAGTGCTAGTTGGTGTTTCAACACTTATGGTGGACGTTGGTCTACTACTGGTTGTAAATCCAGTTGATGTTTTTGTGGTTACTGAAGTAGTTGAAGGTTTAAGGGTTGTTGATATCGTAGCAGTACTAGTAAATCTAGTAGAAGTTGATGGTGGTATAGTTGTAGATGTCGGTATGCTTTTGCTTGTTGTCACTGTAGTAGATGTTTTAGTTAATGAAGTAGGTGAAGTTGTGCTTTTAGTGGTCACAGTGCTAGTTGGTGTTTCAACACTTATGGTGGATGTTGGTTTACTACTGGTTGTAGATCCAGTTGATGTTTTTGTGGTTACCGAAACTGTTGAAGGTTTAATGGTTGTTGATACCGTACCAGTACTTGTGGATTTACTAGAAGTTGATGGTGGTATAGTTGTAGATGTTGGTATGCTTTTGCTTGTTGTCACTATAGTAGAGGTTTTAGTTGAAGTAGTGGATGGTGTTGTGCTTTTAGTGGTCACAGTGCTAGTTGGTGTTTCAACACTTATGGAGGATGTTGGTCTACTACTGGTTGTAGATCCAGTTGAAGTTTTTGTGGTTACCGAAGCTGTTGAAGGTTTAATGGTTGTTGATACCGTAATAGTACTTGTAAATTTGGTAGAAGTTGATGGTGGTACAGTTGTAGATGTCGGTATGCTTTTGCTTGTTGTCACTGTAGTAGATGTTTCAGTTAAAGTAGTGGGAGAAGTTGTGGTTTTAGTGGTCACAGTGCTAGTTGGTGTTTCAACACTTATGGTGGAAGTTGGTCTACTGCTCGTTGTAGATCCAGTTGATGTTTTTGTGGTTACTGAAGCTGTTGAAGGTTTAAGGGTTGTTGATACCGTACCAGTACTTGTGGATTTAGTAGAAGTTGATGGTGATATAGTTGTAGATGTCAGTATGCTTTTACTTGTTGTCACTATAGTAGATGTTTCAGTTAAAGTAGTGGATGGCGTTGTGCTTTTAGTGGTCACAGTGCTAGTTGGTGTTTCAACACTTATGGTTGATGTTGGTCTACTACTAGTTGTAGGTCCTGTTGATGTTTTTGTGGTTACTGAAGTAGTTGAAGGTTTAATAGTTGTTGATACCGTACCAGTACTTGTAAATTTGGTAGAAGTTGATGGTGGTACAGTTGTAGATGTCGGTATGCTTTTGCTTGTTGTCACTGTAGTAGATGTTTCAGTTAAAGTAGTGGGTGAAGTTGTGCTTTTAGTGGTCACAGTGCTAGTTGGTGTTTCAACACTTATGGTGGATGTCGGTCTACTGCTCGTTGTAGATCCAGTTGATGTTTTTGTGGTTACCGAAGCTGTTGAAGGTTTAATGGTTGTTGAAACCGTACTAGTACTTGTGGATTTAGTAGAAGTTGATGTTGGTATAGTTGTAGATGTCGGTATGCTTTTGCTTGTTGTCACTGTAGTAGAGGTTTTAGTTAAAGTAGTGGATGGTGTTGTGCTTTTAGTGGTCACAGTGCTAGTTGGTGTTTCAACACTTATGGTGGATGTTGGTCTACTACTGGTTGTAGATCCAGTTGATGTTTTTGTGGTTAACGAAGCTGTTGAAGGTTTAATGGTTGTTGATACCGTACTAGTACTTGTAAATTTGGTAGAAGTTGATGGTGGTACAGTTGTAGATGTCGGTATGCTTTTGCTTGTCGTCACTGTAGTAGATGTTTCAGTTAAAGTAGTGGGTGAAGTTGTGCTTTTAGTGGTCACAGTGCTAGTTGGTGTTTCAACACTTATGGTGGATGTTGGTCTACTACTGGTTGTAGATCCAGTTGATGTTTTTGTGGTTACCGAAGCTGTTGAAGGTTTAATGGTTGTTGAAACCGTACTAGTACTTGTGGATTTAGTAGAAGTTGATGTTGGTATAGTTGTAGATGTCGGTATGCTTTTGCTTGTTGTCACTGTAGTAGAGGTTTTAGTTAAAGTAGTGGATGGTGTTGTGCTTTTAGTGGTCACAGTGCTAGTTGGTGTTTCAACACTTATGGTTGATGTTGGTCTACTACTGGTTGTAGATCCAGTTGATGTTTTTGTGGTTAACGAAGCTGTTGAAGGTTTAATGGTTGTTGATACCGTACTAGTACTTGTAAATTTGGTAGAAGTTGATGGTGGTACAGTTGTAGATGTCGGTATGCTTTTGCTTGTTGTCACTGTAGTAGATGTTTCAGTTAAAGTAGTGGGTGAAGTTGTGCTTTTAGTGATCACAGTGCTAGTTGGTGTTTCAACACTTATGGTGGATGTTGGTCTACTACTCGTTGTAGATCCAGTTGATGTTTTTGTGGTTACCGAAGCTGTTGAAGGTTTAATGGTTGTTGAAACTGTACTAGTACTTGTGGATTTAGTAGAAGTTGATGTTGGTATAGTTGTAGATGTCGGTATGCTTTTGCTTGTTGTCACTGTAGTAGAGGTTTTAGTTAAAGTAGTGGATGGTGTTGTGCTTTTAGTGGTCACAGTGCTAGTTGGTGTTTCAACACTTATGGTGGATGTTGGTCTACTACTGGTTGTAGATCCAGTTGATGTTTTTGTGGTTACAGAAGATGTTGAAGGTTTAATGGTTGTTGATACCGTACTAGTACTTGTAAATTTGGTAGAAGTTGATGGTGATACAGTTGTAGATGTCGGTATGCTTTTGCTTGTCGTCACTGTAGTAGATGTTTCAGTTAAAGTAGTGGGTGAAGTTGTGCTTTTAGTGGTCACAGTGCTAGTTGGTGTTTCAACACTTATGGTGGATGTTGGTCTACTACTGGTTGTAGATCCAGTTGATGTTTTTGTGGTTACCGAAGCTGTTGAAGGTTTAATGGTTGTTGAAACCGTACTAGTACTTGTGGATTTAGTAGAAGTTGATGTTGGTATAGTTGTAGATGTCGGTATGCTTTTGCTTGTTGTCACTGTAGTAGAGGTTTTAGTTAAAGTAGTGGATGGTGTTGTGCTTTTAGTGGTCACAGTGCTAGTTGGTGTTTCAACACTTATGGTGGATGTTGGTCTACTACTGGTTGTAGATCCAGTTGATGTTTTTGTGGTTAACGAAGCTGTTGAAGGTTTAATGGTTGTTGATACCGTACTAGTACTTGTAAATTTGGTAGAAGTTGATGGTGGTACAGTTGTAGATGTCGGTATGCTTTTGCTTGTTGTCACTGTAGTAGATGTTTCAGTTAAAGTAGTGGGTGAAGTTGTGCTTTTAGTGATCACAGTGCTAGTTGGTGTTTCAACACTTATGGTGGATGTTGGTCTACTACTCGTTGTAGATCCAGTTGATGTTTTTGTGGTTACCGAAGCTGTTGAAGGTTTAATGGTTGTTGAAACCGTACTAGTACTTGTGGATTTAGTAGAAGTTGATGTTGGTATAGTTGTAGATGTCGGTATGCTTTTGCTTGTTGTCACTGTAGTAGAGGTTTTAGTTAAAGTAGTGGATGGTGTTGTGCTTTTAGTGGTCACAGTGCTAGTTGGTGTTTCAACACTTATGGTGGATGTTGGTCTACTACTGGTTGTAGATCCAGTTGATGTTTTTGTGGTTACAGAAGATGTTGAAGGTTTAATGGTTGTTGATACCGTACCAGTACTTGTGGATTTAGTAGAAGTTGATGGTGGTATAGTTGTAGATGTCGGTATGCTTTTGCTTGTTGCCACTGTAGTAGATGTTTTAGTTAAAGTAGTGGGTGAAGTTGTGCTTTTAGTGGTCACAGTGCTAGTTGGTGTTTCAACACTTATGGTGGATGTTGGTCTACTACTGGTTGTAGATCCAGTTGATGTTTTTGTGGTTACCGAAGCTGTTGAAGGTTTTATAGTTGTTGATACCGTACCAGTACTTGTGGATTTAGTAGAAGTTGATGGTGGTATAGTTGTAGATGTCGGTATGCTTTTGCTAGTTGACACTGTAGTGGAGGTTTTAGTTAAAGTAGTGGATGGCGTTGTGCTTTTAGTGGTCACAGTGCTAGTTGGTGTTTCAACACTTATGGTTGATGTTGGTCTACTACTAGTTGTAGGTCCTGTTGATGTTTTTGTGGTTACTGAAGTAGTTGAAGGTTTAATGGTTGTTGATACCGTACTAGTACTTGTAAATTTAGTAGAAATTGAGGGTGATATAGTTGTAGATGTTGGTATGCTTTTGCTTGTTGTCACTACAGTAGAGGTTTTAGTTAAAGTAGTGGATGGTGTTGTACTTCTAGTGGTCACAGTGCTTGTTTGTGTTTCAATACTAATGGTGGATGTTGGTCTACTACTGGTTGTAGATCCAGTTGATGTTTTTGTGGTTACTGAAGCTGTTGAAGGTTTAAGGGTTGTTGATACCGTACCAGTACTTGTGGATTTAGTAGTAGTTGATGGTGATATAGTTGTAGATGTCAGTATGCTTTTACTTGTTGTCACTATAGTAGATGTTTCAGTTAAAGTAGTGGATGGCGTTGTGCTTTTAGTGGTCACAGTGCTAGTTGGTGTTTCAACACTTATGGTTGATGTTGGTCTACTACTAGTTGTAGGTCCTGTTGATGTTTTTGTGGTTACTGAAGTAGTTGAAGGTTTAATAGTTGTTGATACCGTACCAGTACTTGTAAATTTAGTAGAAGTTGAGGGTGATATAGTTGTAGATGTCGGTATGCTTTTGCTTGTTGTCACTGTAGTAGATGTTTCAGTTAAAGTAGTGGGTGAAGTTGTGCTTTTAGTGGTCACAGTGCTAGTTGGTGTTTTAACACTTATGGTGGATGTTGGTCTACTACTCGTTGTAGATCCAGTTGTGGTGAATGGGGTTTTACTTGTAGATGTTGCAGTGGTGATTGTTTTTGTAGTGCTGCTATATTGTGTTGTACATGGCAATTTCTCCACTTGTGTAATACATAATTTGTCACATATAACTATATATTCACAGCCAATATGGTTTTCATCGCTCACAATTGTTACAGTATCTGCAAAAAGGAAACAAACATAGATATTGTCAGGTTACTGAAAATTTTAAATACCAGTGACGGAATACCATTTTAACTCTGTAACAAATATTCTTTAGTACTAATGGTACCTTTACTTCAAATATTTCAAACCTCATTCGGCTATGAGTATTTCCCTTTCTCAATGAAAGAGGCTATTATTATTGTAAGCTATATTTTTCAATTATGAATCCTAATAAGGATTTTCTGTGTACTTCTTACTATAGGCCAAGCACACTAATAAATATGAACATAAAAGAACTGTCTGTTAGTGGACATACTTGTATATCAAACAAATTTTATACCCGGTAAATCCAATATGATGAATGTTAGGAGATTATTTTTTTAATATTCAAACATGTTTTGGACTCAGGCGACTCCCACTCAATACCTTCAAAAGTTGCGGTGAAGGCCTTTAACAGGGTTGACTGGGATTTTCACTTGGCGGTTTTGAATGCATTTTGTTTCCAAGAATGTTTTTTATGATGGGTAATGATAATTTATGGCATCCCTAAAGCAAGGATGAGGGGGAATTATCTTTTATCTAAACTATTTGTTACTTTTGAGACTGCAGAGAATTTTGGGAAATTTTCTGTCTTAGGAGTTAATTGGGAGAAGTCAGTGCTATTGAATCTGAATAACAAATATGTAGACACAGCATGTAGATGCAATTTTGCTAACTCAGGGATCTGAAAAGAGTGAATTTGAGAAATGTTTTTAAGATGGAAGCGGCAGCAAGTGATAAGTGTTTGTATGTGGGGTCTGAAAGATAACGTGAAATCAACATTTTTTCTAAGGCAGCAGACTTGTGAGACTGGGGAAAGTGTGGAGCCATTAACCGTGACTGATAGTTCTAGAAGGGGCCTAAATGAGATGGGGAAAGATGATGAATTCCGTTTCCTTAATGTTAAGTTTTAGGAAGCAGGAGGAGAAGAAGGATGAGATAGCTGATGGACACTCTGGACTCCCCTCTGCAGGCGCAAACGCTAATTCTCAGTTTTCTCAAAACTAGTGCCTAACTGCTATCATGTCTTCTATATACTGCACACAGAGTAGAGGAGAATCCTGCTCTCCTATCTCTATCTATCAAATATATAGAAGTAGCAGCATGGATTACATCATACAGCAAAAAGTGAGCAGTGTAGCTGAGAATCCAGCATTGGAGTGAGATGGAACACTTACTAGGAATCTTTTGCAGCATCTGTTTCTCTTTCACTGCTCCTGCTCTCTCCTACTCCCCACTCCCCTCTACATAGACTTCTATGGGCAGCTGTAACCTAATCCCCCAGTGAGCTGATAGTCTGTCTTGTCTTGAGTAGATGTAAAGAATAAGTAAATTCAGAATGTGTGAACAGTTGGGAACATTTGGGAACAGTTGGGAGGGGTAGGAGCCTGATGATTGGAGAACGAGGCATTTTTCTATAATATGATATATTACAAAGTTTCTTATATTCACTTGTACTATTGATTTATACAATGTTTGTTGAAAAAGTTAGTGACCATTTAATATGCCTATATTCAATGGGTCTGAAAAAAGTGTAAGGAAGTTTACAATTTGAATATTCACATAGTGACATAGTCTCTCTGCCAGACATACACTATTAGGCTAAAATAGTTTTTAAAAAAAATTGCACACGTTTTTGTAGGAAATATAATCAAACCTTTTGCTATATTCACCTTTTAGTGACCAGCCTATTTTGGCCTTAATAACAGGGGGATTTTTTTCCGTTTTTGATCGTTGCATTTCAAAAGCCATAACTTTTTTATTTTTTTCTGCAGACATAGCAAGGTGTGGGCTTGTTTTTATACGAGACAAGTTTTATTTTATTAATGGTATCATTTTGGAATACATAATTTTTTTTAGGGGGTAATGAAAAAAACAAAATTTTGAAATTCTTTTCTTCACCTTAAATTTACACGTTAATAGTATTTTATAAATATAATAATAACTTTATTATGTGAGTCGTTACATTTACGATGATACCAAATGTATATATTTTTTTATGTTTGACTACTTTTGCACAATACAAACACTTTTTTTGCTTGTTTTATTTTATATTTTTATGGAATTCACAGTACGGGTTAGGTAACATAATAGTTTTATAGTTCGGGTCATTACGAACACGGCAATACCAATTATTTGTACCTTTTTTTTAAAAATTTGCGTTTTTTTCCATAATAAAGCATTTTGTAAAGGGTAAAAGTGGGTTTTGAAACAATTTTTAAACTTTTTTTTTGTCCTACTATGAGGCTATGTATGTGCTTTTATAATACACTGCACTACTTCTGTATTGCTGTGTATTATGCCTGTCATTGTAAAATTGCCAGACATTATATGCCACTGGCAGGGCCTTATAAGCATACACTAATAACAGACTTGGAGGTCTTTGTTAGGCCCCTGTCTGCCATGAAATCCATTGTCACCCCAAGATCACATTGCAGGGTTGATGATGGGGTAACAGAGGGAGCCTCCTCCCTCTGAAACTACTTTGATGCTGCGGTGGCTATTAAAAGGGTGATGCTGTGGAATACATACCCTTAATGATTGCTATAAAAAGGGCGTAAGGGTGGTCATTAAGGGGTTAAAGGAAGAATTATATTATTTCCTATTGTTTATTAGAGATGTGCCCACATCTTGTTCCCATTTCTCCTGTGCTTTAATGTTCACATTGTCTTTACATTTCCTCATTAAGCTTCTACAAATCCTTAACAATTTTATATATACCCTTAGTGTACATAATAAATCAATAACATCACATGTGCCCACCCTTAGTTTGTGTTTTGCTGCAACCCCGGTACCTGCGTGTTTCATCTAAAGATATATACATCTGCCTGTGTCGGTAATCCTATATTTCTGTCAGATTATTATTATTATTATTATTATTATTAATAATAATAATAATAAAAATAATAATAATAATAATAATGGGTTTTATGCCAAAAAATGACTGGGCTTCACATATTGTAAGTATGACTAGTGGAATGCATGTGAATGAAACCTGTGGGTTCTGCGCAGTTTGTTTTTTCTCTCTCTGAGACAGGTGTATTACTGAGGATGTGCCAAGGTGTCCATTGAACGCAGGATTAACTGAAATTGGAGATACAAAGGTGAAGGAGTAGAGTCTGACTGCTCCCCAACCTGCGTGTCATCCAAGCAGAGCATACTATTGAACATGGAGAAAAGGAACCCAGGGAGTAAAACCCAAAGAACATTAATGAAACCCTACCGAAGTAAATGACGTAACTGACACAACATCTTGGAGGAAACAAGACTGAGATTGTGGAAGGGTGAGGTAAAAAAATCTGTTTCCCAAACTGTAGGACGGGACCCCTTGGGGGGTTGTGTGAAGACCTCCTGGGGATCGCAAACCACTCACCAATGTCCCGGTTTCAACTGTATCTGCGTCCTAAGGACACAGATACAATTGAATCGAATGCTAGAGCAAGGAGCTGACGGCTTCTTGTTCCAGTATTCACTATGTCGTGAGTGGCTCAGTGCAGACAGGCGCGATGTAGTGACGTCATTGCGTCTGTCTATGCCGAGCCACACACTGCACAGACCTGGAGGAGGAGATAGATCTCCTCCACTTGTTGTGGGAACGTGGAAAGGTGAGTAATTATTTTATTATTTCTTTATTACACAATATGCAAGCATTATACTTGGTATGGGGTGCCACTATGGAGCATTATACTGAATGGGGCAGCTATGGGGGCATTATACAGTGTGGGGGCAGCTTTAGGGGCATTATACTGTATGGGGCAACATAATGTATGGGGCAGCTATAGGGACATTATACTGTGTGGGAGCAGCTATGGGGGCAGTATACTGTGTGGGGGCAGCTATGGGGCATTATACTGTGTGAGGAGGCACTGTAGAGGCATTATACTGTCTGGGGGAAGCTATAGGGGAATTACCCTGTTTGGTGCAGCTATAGGGACATTATACTGTGTGGGGACAGCTATATAGGCATTATCCTGTGTGGGAGCAGCTATGGGGGCAATATACTGTGTGGGGGGCCCACTGTGTTAAACCCCTAGCTACACCTCTATTGGCCACTGAAGGACAGGTTGTGTTACGTGACACACCATCAGCAGCCATAGTCGGGCCTCAGCGACGCACAGAAGCAGAATACCTTAAGCCCGCTCTATCCCCTGCCCGCACAATTATCGTTGTTTTCGATATTGCAGATACTTATTTTTCAAATGGAGGTAGGTACCGGTGTCTAACTGCGAATAATGTTGACATACGTCAGACTAAATGGGCTAAGTACGCTCATAGGAGTAATTAATGCCATAAATCAAGGTTATGATTTCCACTATTCTCTAGACAAGGCCTTCTCAATCGTTTTTTAATTTGATGTCAACATAGCTATGTGCAGTGGCTGTATAAAATTCATAGATTCATACACTTTTTGTGACTTTGGCACCAATGTGTTTTATTAGGTACACTTTTTTTTGTTTTATATAATCAATAGAAAGAAGGCTTAGGTAGCCAGCCTTATACCATTTTTGTTGGTCCCCCTATAATCTTCCTACCCAACTGATATATAAATATATATATATATATATATATATATATATATATATATATATATATATATATATATATATATATATCCATAAAAAAAATATATATATAGATATATATATATATATCTATATATATATATATATCGATATATCTATATATAGATATATAGATATACATATAGATATACATATATCTAGATAGATAGATAGATAGATAGATAGATAGATAGATAGATAGATAGATAGATAGATAGATAGATAGATAGATTTTCAATCAGTCCAAGCATTCTCAGTTGATATACCAACCTTGTATGTGGTACAGTATCAAATGCTTTGGAAAAAAACAAGATATATGACATATAGGACTCACACGGTTCCAGAACTTATCCACACATAGAAGCTGATCAGATTAGTTTGACAAGACCGATCCCTCATAAACCCATACTGATATTATTATTTAAGTATATTCTAATTAAGATACTCCAGGTTATCATCTCTTACAAATCCTTTAAACATTTTATCCATATTGGACGTTAAACTTACTGGCCTAAAGTTTGCGGGCTAGTGTTTTTACCCTATTTTAAATATTGGCACCACAATTGCTATGCGCCAGTCCTGTGGAACAGACCCAGCCATTAGAGAATGTTGCATGCCGATATTATTGCATAAAAGATTTTGTTTCTGGTTTTGATCCATTAAATTTAATGTATTACATATATTACACATACTGTTGATGAATCTGGTAAAGGAAAAAATGATTGCCAGGTCTCATCTGGCGTTGTTGTCCACCACTTTTCTTCTGAAAAAAGTGGCATAAAAAGTTTAGAAATTACTCGGTGCAACATTTGTGAATGTGTTTGAAAAAGGTGTGCAGAGGCTTTATAATTATGATGTTCGGTCAGAACACAATACTTTTGAGTGTATTTATGCCAGAAACGGGAATATATTTAAAAATCTGCCCCAATGTTTCAAAAGCCCACCCAATGGTTTCCTCGCTAGTATTAACATCCAGTTGGGCTACATTTGCAGGTTACATCAAAGAGACTCTCCGGCAAGCGCTGAAAACCAAGCGCTGTCACATCTTTTTTTTTTATAGTATAAATTACTGAAGTCCAATGGATAGAGTGGAATGGACTCTTGGCCTCCAACAAAATGATTACCCCATTTAATGTTGGAGGCGATTGTTCTAACATCTTTTTTTTTTCTATGCCCAGGGGTCCCACTTGGAAAGTACAAGAGTTGAGACTCGCACAGCTGTACCCCTGAAACTCCCTGCTTAAATCTAAGACAGAAACATTATTTATTTCCCTAATTTAGATAAACAGTACTCCACCTTTAGGAAGAAAACTGTCTTTCTAGTGTCACCTTTAGATGTCCGATAGCATAAATTATGTTTTAAGTCTCTTTAAAAGGCTGGACATTGATTTGCATAATTTTTCAAGAGAACATTGCATTTAAGATCCTATTCGCTGGATCTTTGCAAGGAGAATCAGTGCCTTCAAAGAGCCTATTAATAAAATCACTCCAACAAAAAACAAGTTGATAGATTTTAGGCAGAACCAGTTTACATAAGTGCATCTTACCTTGAGCATATCTTTTGTTGTTAAAGAAGCAGAAGCATGCTGTTGTCGTTGGTGGTGTGGTTCCTGTAGAAGTGATAGTCACTGTGGATGTGCGAGTTGTGCTACTTGTACTTTCACAAAGAATTCGGTATTCATTCGTAGTACCATTGACTTCACAAACACGGATAACACAAAATCCATTGCCAATATCTTTGACATAGATTGTTTGATTGTAGGCATACATTTTTCCATCGTATTCACAATAACAGGCTGCGGAGGGAACAGGTGTCAATATGAGAATGTGTATACAGAACATTGCAGATAGACTAAAGCAGTGATCAAACTGTATCTAAATGTCATGTTAATACCGTTCAGCAAGTATTCCTACAGAACACAGATATCAAATTGGTAGAGAGGGTACTTTCAGTTGTCACAACAAAGGTGCCTTTTTTCGTGCATAGCGTGTTTCCCTTCCTTAGTTCATGTGTGATGTGCATCAATGTAACGGCTGATGGATGTACAGATTGACTGGCAGATGTCTAGTAATTTATTTTTTAACAAGTTGATTATATTTTATTTTAGTATGTTTTTTCTTTTGAAAAAAATGTTGTTCAAAAAAATATTATACATATGATCATATAAGTATATTACTTTATGGAATCCCATTTTTTTTCTATAAGGGAAATGCATGAACAGCAATCCCTAACCCCTTTAAAACTGGGCCATTTTTGGCTTGGAGGACCAGAACAATTTTTTAACTTTCCCTCTTTGCATTCCAGCGAGCATAACTTTTATTTTTGCTTCATCTTAAATGTTTTTTTATTGACAACGACTATAAAGGGGGTTTTACACTGGGCGATTATCCGGCAGACAAGCATTCATAGAACGCTCGTTGCCGATAATTGCCCTCTGTAAACAGGGCAGTGATCAGCAGATGAACGAGCAATCATGCTCGTTCATCTGCTGATCGTATCGTTTTAGAAAAGTTAAATATTATTGTTGTCGGCAGCACATCTCCTGGTGTAAACAGGGAATTGCACTGCCGACATGATAATAATGTATGGGGACGAGCGATCAGATTAACAACCGCTCCTCCCCATCCATAGCTCCTTGTGATAGGTGGAACCAAGCGCCGATCAACGAGCTATTTCATTTATCGGTGCTTGCTGCACCGGCCAAAATTGGCCTGTGTAATAGAGCCTTTACTCTGATCACATTAGCATCATGGCTGCTGTTTATGCCAGAGCCATGACTGCTTTGACGGATCTGTTTTCTAACAGATACAAAACAGACACTGATGGATTCCAGTGACTTTAATGGGTCAACTGAAATCCACATATGCAGCTTTATACTTAATACTGTATATATGTAGGTGTTATGTTGAATTAGAAAAAAATTGAATACTTCTTTTCAAAAAACAGTGCCAATCTTATCTATGGGCTTTTCTATGATATTGCCGTTCAGATCTATTCAGGTGAATGTGGCTGATCTGTACTACCAGGCATAGCTCATGGTAAAAAAAAGTGGTGCTGTTTCTGAACAAGTAGACCCTTTTCTCTAACCCAGGACAATCCATTTAGGATATATTTAAAAAGACAAGGTGTATTTATTTACAGTTATTCTTCACAGTATATATATATTGATAATGGTAGATTTCAATATTTATACAATTATATACTATACAAATTTATCATTTATATAAATACATGTATGTTTGTCTTAAAACTTACCAGATACATTATATTCACAAATAATGCCATCGGTTGTGCATTCACTGAAAAATAAATAAAAAATATAAGCTTTATATGGCAGGAAAATATGTTAGAAATTTGTTTTTGTTTTTTAAAAAAAAAGGAAGTACTGTATATTCTAATAACTCACCAAACATAACAGTTATTGCAGGATTCAATTTTGTCTCCTGGTTTATAGTAGTATCCCATATTATCATAGCAGCCACACTGAGCCACACACTCCATACTAGTCTCTTCAAAGAAAGGCTGATCTTCAGGGCAATTAGGATAGCAGCCTAGGGAAAGATAAATATAGATTGACTGGAAGCAGCATAAACAGAACTAAAAGGGTATGTTGAAGCAACTCAAATTTCTTCAAATAATTTTTAAATAATTTTAAATTATCATAAAACTGACTGAATAATTAACATATTGTTTGTCTGAAGCCTTACAAAAGGTTTTCCCAGAATCATAAATTGGATATAGAATGGAATAGGTGATTATTTTCTGTTTGCTGGGAGACGCTGGAACCCCCACCGTTCGTGAGAACGTGGGTCCCGAACCTCCAGATTCTCCTCACTGCAATCCCCGCAGTGAAAAGGAGCTTGAACTCGGCTGTTTTCGTCATTCCCATAGACTTTGAATGGAGCGGCAGCACGCATGTTCGACCGCGGTTCCATTCAATGCTCTCCTTACTGCGGTCAAGTAGTGAGGAGGAATGGGGGATTCAGAACCCATGTTCTCATGATTGGTGGGGGTGCCAGCGGTGCCCCCCCCCCACCCCCAGTGATCAGAATATTCTCACCTATCCTGTGGTTAGGTGATAATTTAGGATTCTGGGAAAACCTCTCTAAAAGAACACTCCAAACAAAACTGATTCACTGAGGCAGATGTCTCATTGTATTGACATTGACAAATATGAAGTCCCGGCAGCACTTTTTGTGACACATACAGTACGAATGTGTTGGAAAGAGTGTCTGGGGCTTAAGATATTAATAATTTCCAAAAGTTCCCCAAAAATTCGGACACCATTCTAACCAGAAAACAAGGAAAACAATGGCAGGTCCAATGCCCATACTATGCTGCCCGTATATAGGGCAACATAGTCTGCTGACTGATGCGAATTAAAACACTTGCAGATTCATCAAAAATATTGCGCCAATATTGATGTCTTCCCCACTGTGTTATGCATTGAGGGGGGACATGGCTCAGGGATTCAAAGAACAAAAATAAGTAATGCACCTCAGGTACTAGAACTGTTTTCTTTTGTTTAATGTGTACATTTAAGAATTTAGAATCAGCTTGGAGACATAATTTATAACTATCTTTTTTATTGCCTTTTAACAGAATGCATCAGAAGAAACTGATAGAGGTCTGATTGTAGTTTTAAAAAGAATGTACCTATTTGACCACCTGCCTTTGTAATCAAATAAAACACTGAATATGATAAGTTAAAACAAATGAATTTACAATTTTTATATTCAATTTGCCCCTGAAAAACAATATTTGATGAAGGTCTCTATAAAATTCATAAACTCTATAAATGTCATTATGAATATCAAGCAGAAATATATTAGAAAAGACTAAATAAAAATTGACTTACCTTCCACTTTAGCTGGTTCAGATAAACAATGTCCAGATGGATTTCTGCAGGTCTTCATGCAGTTGACTCCACAAGGTTTATAGTGCCACTCACAATTCCCTTCCTCGTTATAATAGTCACAGAACACAGCTGCAGAAAAAAATATCAATCACATATTGTATGGATATCTATAAGATATTAGAAAAATATAATTTACTGCCTAGCGGCCCAAAGTCCTCTAGGAAAGGCAGAACTGGTTATTATTACAGACCCACACAGTAACATGACCCCGTAGCAGCCCGCAGCGTGTATGGGCCGGTAAAATTGGTGACTATGCTGTTAGTGATGTATAGTATAGCATTAGCAGTATCCCTCCTTAGCCCTTGTAGTGTACAGACCATGCTCAGGAGCTGGGGACTGCTGTTTAGATTCCTTATGTGGCCCCAGTAATGGACGATGCCCAGCAGAGCTCGGCTCCTGCATGGTATGCTGTCTGTACACTATAGGGAGGGATACTGCTACTACCCTGTATAAATCCATGAGGTGTGGTCAAATCACATATTTTGCATGATTTTACAAAACTCGCTGCAAAACCGTTGCCTTTTGTTGTGATTTTTGCAAAATTGTGGCAAAAAAACTGATTTGCCCACACCGTGTAAATACACTCCTACAGCTCATGTGTGTGTTATTTTATTTTATATATGTGTGTGTTATTTTATATATGTATTATTTTCATAATATAGCCGCTTATTAATGTCCGTATTACAATGGCAATAACCGGACCCCATTGGGTTCTCCTTCACCTAACATAGATAACAGTAGAACCCTATGGTGATCTACATAAGTTCGATCCAGTAGATCCTTGTGTTGTGGTCCTATAACGGACGCTACAATGCTGCTGTATTTCGGTCATGTAAAACCGGCCTATGTTACAAGTCACATTCTGTGTGAAGCCATGTCCCAAAACCACAATTTTTTTTCACCAGGGATAGAGGGCTGGTATTCTTGGGTGAAAAATTTGGCAATCCTGGGTCTATATCGGTGATACTTACGGCAACGGTTTGGAGTTCTCCAATCAACACAGATACAATGAGAGAGACAGGCCTGAGCATACACTGCGATAGCTGTACAATAACAGTCACAATCCCCTCCTTCATCACAAGCACAGGAGTCTTTCACGCATGCTTCATAATAGCTACTGGGATCGACCTGTGAGAGTAGAAGTGAAAAATCAGTGATATATACCTGAACAAAAATGAGTATGTAGATGGTGCAATATTACCACATGGCTTTGAGACTATAAACAAGTTTAGTTAAGTTTTTAGTCAGTGGCTTGTCGTGGATGAAACCAACTTGACAGTAATAAAAGTTATCCTCCATTTTTAGATACTTTACATACATTTTTAGGGATCTAGACCACCAGCAATTCTCTAAGAGTTGTTATTAACACATTTATTCCCACTGTCAATGAGCACAAACTAAGCACAGGGCAGGTAAATTTGCTCTGAAATCATGTCAGCAGACTAAAAGTTACTTTAAAGCGAGCCCCCAGTACCAGACAACATTTTAAATATGATGGTGTATATGGAGTATTAATACCTGGTGACCTCCAGTTGTGCCCCACTGAGGAGGATCTGACATTTTAGGGTTCCCTCTGTGCAGTCCTAAAATGGCCGCAGTGCTTCTTAGACTACGAGTCTAAGACACTTACCACTGTTTTCGGATTGGTCAGAGCCCCTCACGTGAACAGTTCTGTCAAATCTGTGAACAGAGGGAGTGTCTTGAAGTCCTGGTGCTGTTACTGTGTTCTATGCTTTTCTCTATTTTGTACTGGGGAATTGATTCACCCCCTGGTAACGAGCACATAGCCTGATTTTCTGGAATTCTTGGAGTGCTGTGTTCATCTATTTCTGGACTGTATATATATAGTGAAGGAAATAAGTATTTGATCCCTTGCTGATTTTGTAAGTTTTCCCACTGTCAAAGACGTGAACAGTCTAGAATTTTTAGGCTAGGTTAATTTTACGAGTGAAAGATAGATTATATTTAAAAAAAATACAGAAAATCACATAGTCAAAATTATATATATTTATTTGCATTGTGCACAGAGAAATAATTATTTGATCCCTTTGGCAAACAAGACTTAATACTTGGTGGCAAAACCCTTGTTGGCAAGCACAGCAGTGAGACGTTTTTTGTAGTTGATGATGAGGTTTGCACACATGTTAGATGGAATTTTGGCCCACTCCTCTTTGCAAATCATTTGTAAATCATTAAGATTTCGAGGCTGTCGCTTGGCAACTCGGATCTTCAGCTCCCTCCATAAGATTTCGATGGGATTTAGGTCTGGAGACTGGCTAGGCCACTCCATGACCTTAGTGTGCTTCTTTTTGAGCCACTCCTTTGTTGCCTTGGCTGTATGTTTCGGGTCATTGTCGTGCTGGAAGACCCAGCCACGAGCCATTTTTAATGTCCTGGTGGAGGGAAGGAGGTTGTCACTCAGGATTTGACGGTACATGGCTCCATCCATTCTCCCATTGATGTCGTGAAGTAGTCCTGTGCCCTTAGCAGAGAAACACCCCCAAAACATAATGTTTCCACCTCCATGCTTGACAATGGGGACGGTGTTCTTTGGGTCATAGGCAGCATTTCTCTTTCTCCAAACACGGTGAGTTGAGTTAATGCCAAAGAGCTCAATTTTAGTCTCATCTGACCACAGCACCTTCTCCCAATCACTCTCAGAATCATTCAGATGTTCATTTGCAAACTTCAGATGGGCCTGTACATGTACCTTCTTGAGCAGGGGGACCTTGCGGGCACTGCAGGATTTTAATCCATTACGGCGTAATGTGTTACCAATGGTTTTCTTGGTGACTGTGGTCCCAGCTGCCTTGAGATCATTAACAAGTTCCCCCCGTGTAGTTTTCGGCTGAGCTCTCACCTTCCTCAGGATGAAGGATACCCCACGAGGTGAGATTTTGCATGGAGCCCCAGATCGATGTCGATTGACAGTCATTTTGTATGTCTTCCATTTTCTTACTATTGCACCAACAGTTGTCTCCGTCTCATCCAGCATCTTACTTATGGTTTTGTAGCCCATTCCAGCCTTGTGCAAGTCTATGATCTTGTCCCTGAAATCCTTAGAAAGCTCTTTGGTCTTGCCCATGTTGTAGAGGTTAGAGTCAGACTGATTAATTGAGTCTGTGGACAGGAGTCCTTTATACAGGTGACCATTTAAGACAGCTGTCTTTAATGCAGGCACCAAGTTGATTTGGAGCGTGTAACTGGTCTGGAGGAGGCTGAACTCTTAATGGTTGGTAGCGGATCTGTGCACAATGCAAATAAATATATAGAATTTTGACTATGTAATTTTCTGGTTTTTTTTAAAATATAATCTATCTCTCACTAAAATTAACCTAGCCTAAAAACTCTAGACTGTTCATGTCTTTGACAGTGGGCAAACTTACAAAATCAGCAAGGGATGATGTACTTATTTCCTTCACAGTATATATGTATATATATATATATATATATATATATATATATATATATATATACTACACACAGATATCACAGACTGGGGTCTGAATTAAATAATGGGTCATGTTTGCGTCTGGATTCATTTTAGGGACTGGTCTAAATTAATTTTGGGGTCTCGGGTCTGAATGTATTTAGGGGTCTGAGGTCTAAATGCATTCTGAACTGAATTCATTTTTGTGTTTGGGGTATGAATACTATTTGGGGTCTGGATCTGCATTTATTTTGGGGTCTGATTAAAAGTCCTTAAGTCATTTTTGGGTTCTGTTAGCAAAACCCCTAGGCAGTAATTACCTACTTGTGCGCTACTGTTGCCTTTAATAAAAATTATAGTAGCCCTGTCTTCAATACCTTAATTGTTTAACTTTCTATCTTTTTATTATACTTTAAGGTTATTATAAATTTTTTTAACATATATTTGCTGTTGTAATGTTTAACTGCTAGATAGGTAGTTATTAAAATTACCTCAGAATGGCAGGGTTTGAATGAGTCACTCAGGATGATGCCACACTGTCTTTGAGCCCATGACTTTCGGTGGGGGTTAATCTCACAGGGTTCCACCATGATTTCAGTTTCTGGACATGATGGTAACAGTTTCCAGCTATTACCAAATTCGATCACATCTTCTACAGTACATTGACCTCTGGTATTAAAATCATTGTTTGAATTGCCATCGTAATTTCCACAGAGTCCACAGACCCTATGCTATTAAATATAAAAAAAGATAATTATATATTATTATGCATAATAAACTATGAGAACAGTGTACACTAGATATTCTTCGCACCATGCCCTTAACACCATATATTTTTTAGGTCCAACATTCTGGGCTAATTAATTTAATCACATATCTTTAAGGGATCAGAGCTTTGTTTTTCAGATACAGTAGAGCGCTCCCAATCACCTGCTTCCCACCACTAGAGCATAAAGATACTATTACACAGCTCGTTGATCATCGCTCGTTTGCTCCTATCACACAGAGCAAAGATTGGATATGTATAGGGACAAGGGCTCGTTACTACGATCACTCGTCCCCATACATTTTCATCAGGTCGGCAGCACGTCTCCCTGATTACACAAGGAGATGTGCTGTCGACAACGATGATTTTTAATTCTGCATAAAAGAGCAGATAATCCGTTTGCTCGTTCATCGACTCATCATTGCCCTTATTACACAGGGCAATCATCGGGAACGATCGTTCATATGAACGCTCCTTTGCCCGATCATTGGCCCGTGTAATAGGGCCTTAATGCATACTGTTTTATTATTGAATTCACTGTATAAGGCCAGATTCACATGAGCGTGTTCGGTCCGTGATATACGGTCCGCATGCCGGCCGCATTTCTAAGACCGAACACAGTATAGGGAGCCGAGCTCCTAGCATCATAGTTATGTATGAAGCTAGGTGTCACTGCCTCCCTGCGGAACTACTGTCCCGTACTGAAAACATGATTACAGTACGGGACAGTTGTCCGGCAGCGAGGCAGGGACTCCTAGCGTCGTACATAACTATGATACTAGGAGCCCGGCTCCCTGCACTGTGTTCGGTCCGGGAAATGCGGCCGACATGCAGACCGTATATCACGGACCAAACACGCTCGTGTGAATCCGGCCTAAATGGTGTGGCTATGTAGGAAACTTGGAACTATATATCAAGAAAATGGAGCTCTGACCCCTAAAAATATATATTTTGCAATTAATCAGCACAGGATTTTGGATCGATTTTAAAAATAAAAATGGTGTTTAATTGGCACTAGTAGGATTCTATGGTAATTATAAATTTACAGGCTATGTAAACCTTTGAAAACTTATTTTTTTACTAAAACAATGTATTATGATGTTTAACCCCTTACCGCCGCAGCCGTTTTTCAGATTTTCATTTAAAAAAAAATTCTCCCCACATTCAAAAAGCCATAACTTTTTCATTTTTCCATCTATACAGTTCTATGAGAGCTTGATTTTTGCGGGACAAGTTGTAGTTTTGCGTAGCGCCATTTATTTACCATATATTGTACTGGGAAACGGGGAAAAAATTATTTGTGGGGTAACATTTTTTGAAAAAAACAGCGATTCCCCCATTTATTTTTTTGCGCTTCGTTTTTACTGAATTCACCGTGCAATTAAAACAACATGTTAACTTTCTTCTGTGCCTCAATCCCATTACGGCGATAACAACTGTATATAGTTTTTTTCTATGTTTTACTACTTTTACAAGGAAACAATTAACTGTGGGAAATACAATTTATTTTGTATCGCCAAATTCTGAGAGCCATAACTTTTTTATTTTTCGTCGATTAAGCGGTATGAGGGCTTATTTTTTGCAGTATAAGCTGTAGTTTTTAATGCTATTATTTTGGGGTACATTCGAGGTCACTTTGTATTCAATTTTTTGTTGGAGATGAGATGACCAAAAAATTGAGATTCTGGGGTTTAAATATTTGTTTTTTATGGCGTACACTGTGCGGGTTAAATAATGATACATTGTAATAGTTCCATTTTTTACGGCTGCGGCGATACCAATTATGTTTATTTAAATTTTTTTTACAATGCTTTAGGTGGAAAATGGGGAAAGGTTTTTTTTGGGGACTTTTAATATTTTTTTGTACATAAAATAAAACGTTATTTCACCGATTTTTACTTTTTTTATTAATCCACCTAGGGTACTCGAACCAGCAATCATTAAAACGCTTGCACTATATACTGCAATACAAATGTACTGCAGTATATCGTCTTTCTGCCAGAGGCAGGTCTTAATAGGAGCACAAAGATGGCAGACCTAGGCACCTTCATTAGGCCCCCAGGCTGCCATAGCAACCATCGCCACCCCGCGATTGCATTGCGGTGGGCACGCTGAGCTGCTAGAGGGGGTCGCCCCCCTCTTTCTAACGATTTAAATGCCGCGGTCGCTATTGACCGCGCCATTTATTGGGTTAAATTAGCAGCTTCTATGTATCCTGGATACATAGAAGCTGTACCATGCGCGGAAACCCCAATCTCTCAGGTCAGCAGTACTAGCGGCCTTAGTGATAGCGGGTCCTTTGTGTCTCTTACATGCAGCATCCACCTGTTATTAATCACATCCAGGGTCATAACTTAGATGTGATCTATAACAGGTGGATCCAGAGTGTATAGATGTATATATGCCTAGAGCAGATATATACATCTATAATGCCAAGCACCGGAGATAGCTCCAAATTTAAAGAATAATTACTTGAAAATCTCCTGTGATCTTGATAGCAAGACTTGTTTTTTTATCCCAAATCAGGACCAATCCATTGCTTGTAGTAATGATCAAATAAAGGCTAGTGTTCTTGATCTGAAATGGTGACTCTGAAACTGTCCCTTCATCAGTTAATTCTACTTGGCCATCTGATAATTGGAGAATATGGTCCTATAAAAAAAGACCGGTTTAGTATTAAGAAAATGTAAAAGAATAGAATGATGAACTGTGCACAATAGTACAATTTTTCATATTTATTTTAGTTACTGTACAACATTTTTCTTTAGCCATTATTAACTCAGAGAAATATTCTATAATTACAGGTGACCGAAGTGTGCAGCATAACAAAACAATGTTAAGCTTTGGGCCATAAATTTGATTTCAACCAATGGCAACATTTACAAAATTTGTATGTTCTGTCTGTATGCTCTAAGGGTAGCTATCGGCAGGGCTGGATTCACCTATAGGCACAGTAGGTATGTTCCTTAATGTGGCTCTGAAGGGAGGACACCTACTGTATAAAACATTTACATCTGAGCATGCTGCTTGCAATGCCGTATGGCGACACACAAGCCTGCAGTCGGGACCAGAGTATCACAGCTGTATACACTACAAAGAGGATCATAGCTCAGGTTAATATATTGCAGACTATGTCACGTCTACCCTATTTTTTTTAGAACAGGCAAACTTTTTTTAAGCCATGCACGACTATGTACAACACTGCCTAATCTGTTACCATGTCCTTCCCACATTCCAAAAATAACATTACAGATTAGTTGGTATTCACACACACGCATACGCAGAGCAAGTGTGCATCCTCTGTACGTTGTTGAGTATTTTTGATGAAAAAGCAAATAAATTAAAGAATGACTTCATCTATGGTAAATGCAGCGACTTTAATATCTGCCAGCTCAAATCACTTCAGGCATGAAAATACAGTCTACTGCATCATCGTTTCAAGGGGGTGTCCTAAGATCAACTTTTATCACTTATCCACACGATAGTTAACAAATGTCTGATCGCTAGGGGCCCCACAGCTGGGACCTTTCATCACAAGGACAGGGCTCCCGGGCCCCTGTTCCTCCTCAGGGAGGAAAACTTTGAATGGGAAGGGCACCGTGCACGCTCGACTGTCGCTCCAATCAAATTTCTGTGCTAGTGCAGTGAGGAGGAACAAAGACTCGGGACCCCATATCTAGTTTTTGTGGGGTCCTAGCGGTGGGGCCCTCACCGATCAGACATTTATCACCTATCCTGTTGATAAGGGATAAATGTTGATCTTGGCACAACCCCTTTAACATTTAGGGGTATTCCAATTTCAGCAAATATCTAATATTTTTTGTGTATCAGCTCCTCACTTATCAAGCGCTCTGAATATAGTAATTAAATTGCAACCTTTATATTTTGCTATCTGTTCTCACCATGTCCACTTGACACAGATGCACAAGTATTACAGGACAAAGCTCTGATCTAATGAACTCTGTAATTACTATAACTTGAATAAATCATGCACTTATATAAATCTTGAATAAATCATGCACTTATATAAATCTTGAATAAATCTTTGAAAATGCGCCTACTCAGTCTTCTGTACTCGCCGCAAGTCAACAGAGGCTGAATTGCTGGAGTTTGGATCCCTATTTCTGTCCCTATTGGATCCCTATTTCTGTCTCCCTTGGTGTAGATGCGGCAAATAAAGCTTCATAATAGAAAATGTACCCGTCAGTGAAACACAACAAGGCAGGATTTACTCATCTCTGGCCAGGACAGGTTTTCAGCCTCTGGATGTCCTCCATGAATATTTCCATTGAATGACTGCAAGCAGAGATCTTAGAAACCATGAGGAACTGATCCACAAAGTATATGAGAAAATTCTATAACTTTCATTATACCACAAATAAACGTATTTTCTGAAACCTGAATGCCACTTTCCTGTTACATCTTGTACATTCATTGAATCACAGGCATGGTAATGTGTAAAGGCTGTGATATCATTTAAAATAGGAAATTGAAGAATTTACTACTACTACTACAATCTAATGCCCACATATATACAATTTTTGTAAATAGGAGTTTAAATGTTTTGTCTAACTTTGGTATATCCAATTGAATTGGAAAGATATATATTGGTGTCTGCTGTTGGGGTCCAACAGGTTGTTTAGCGTAAATATTAACCCACCTGATCATTTATTTCTTAGGAGATAAGCAGTGGTATATTTGTCAAGTGGCTCCTTATCCTTTTTTTGCTATTACTATTTTTTAGGAAATACATTTTGTATATAGTAGTTTACCAGAAATTATTAACTTACATATAAAAACACTTTGATGCTCTTTGAACAAGTTGAACCAGTATCACTGCACTCGGTGTTTTCAGAAATAATTCGAAAAGTTCCATTTTGAAGATCATTACCACAGTAATCCTGAAACCAAAAATGTGAATAAACACAATATGAACAGTGCAAGTGACAATCATAATCCTCCAATAATTTCAATAGAATTTATTTTATATAAACTTGACATCCAGAAGACACAAGCACCCCTTTTGTCAATGTAGTCGGGTTTAGTTTGAGTCTCAGATATCCCCTGCTAATCTAAGAATTAGGATTCATATACTGTACACGGCCGTATTATGGCTCTGTTTTGTACAAAGCCGTAATAGGGATACCATAGAGGTGTATATGTTTCTCTACTGTACCCCTGTAAGTCTCCGATATCATACAGAAGAATTGCTACTAGGGGAGACTACTGTAGCTCCCGACGCAGTCTGTATGGCAGCACTTGGAAGCCATGTGCAAAAGTTTGGATCCTTCTACCTATCAACTAACTCTGTTTGATGGGGGGATATGTCTCCTTTTCATTACTGTGTTTATTTGATTGGCCTGTGCTAGTGGTTGTGTTTTACTAACCCTGTAAGGACCTCACCAGTTCTTGGGCTTCAGTACCCAATTTTTTCTGTTTTTCCTCGCCACTATTCAGCCTTGTTTTTATATTAATTCACGAGGAAATGGCAGAAGAAAACCCAATTCAGCCATGTTGTTTTTTAAATTATTATTTAATTTAATAATCATCATAAATAATGTTATGCATTTATTATGTGGACATTGTGGCACTATACACATGGGCACTGTGTGTGGCAATATCTATATGGGCACTGAGTGCGGCAATATCTACATGGGTACCGTTACACTGTCTATGTGGGCACTGGCACTTTATATGTGGGCACTGACATTTCATATGACACTTTATATGTGGGCACTGTGGCACTTGATGGGCACTGCAGCACTATGTGGGCACTGGCACTACCTATGGGGGCTCTCTCTACAGTGGACACTGTAGCACTATCTACAGGGGTATTGCGGCACTATCTACATGGGCACTGTGGTGCTTTCAGGGAGCTGGGACAAAAAAAAACCCTGACAAATTAAATTCATAAATTTTTTTAACGGCCATGAAAAACGGTCCGACGGCAGGGAAATGGATGCAAAATAGCCATGACAGTTGATCTGTTTTTTTCACTGTCGTGTAAATATATAGCCATATACTCTTCTGATTAGACCCTTATAGTACGTCACTGGATGGGAATGCACTCCCCCTATTGACACTGTATGGGAATGAGAAAATTTTGTAATCTTAAGAGCTTTTGTATATCTGCATTGCAAACATAGACGGGGTGGCAATAAGAGCACACCTAATATTACGTACCTGAACCAAGGTATATACACACTGTCCGCTGTATCGGTAATGCCTTTTGTCAAATGTTATATAATTTCCTTCTCCATAAATCAAGCAATCTGCTAGGGCTCCTTGGTCATCACAGACCCATTTGCGGTTATCACAGGTACTTGGAGAAGAAGTAATATTAAATATTGTTTAAGCATGTTTATCATGAACTGAACAAATCCTGAATAATCTCAGGGATAATCACAGATACAGGAGAAGTATAGTGCTAAAAAGTGAATGTCCGCCCTTGAGTACAATATATCTTTATAGTGGACGGAATTTTGTTTTTCTGATACAGAGCTTCAAATTCCCTGCATAGACATGGATTTAAAAAACATGCTAGGTACCAGCAGTACCACTAGAGGGAGCTTAGAAGCTTACTGCATACTGTTATACATTGAACTCAATAATAAGACAGTATGCAGTAAGCTCCTAAACTCCCTCTAGTGGTAGCTCAGGGAAGCCAGTATTTTATCTTTTAGATCTGAGTCTGTGCTGAGGATTGGGAGCTCTATATAAGACAAAAGGGTGCTCTGACTGTCATAAAGATATATTAATAAATTAATCAGCACCAAATTTTGGTAATTAAAACCACATGATGATAAAATATGGAGATACACCCCAAGGGGGTTCCACACTTAGCTGAAGTTAGAGAACAGAATATGAGCATATAAGAATCTTACACTTTAATAATCTATTTAAGAAATAAAATGCTATAAATGATTAACATATTGGCAACCATTTTATAGCACATACAGTCGTTCTAATCAAATCTTATATTTATGGCCAGCTATAGTGAAATTATTTTTGCGCCAAGAGTCTGATCTTCAGAAATCTGCTGATGTATTTCTAGATACATACCAATTATTGCAGCCAATCTTGGCAACTTCATTGTGGTTATATATCTTGTCATTATAAAAACAGGTACAGCGATCACTAGGCACGCATCCTCCCTTGCCGTCTGCCAACATATCTTTAGGGCATACACAACCCGAGACACACTCATTGCTGTACTGTGAAATATAACAACACGTATTATTAGATAATACAAACATGACCCTAATATAGATTTAAACCTCTGTATATTAAGTCAATTACTGTTAATTTTGAGATGAATATAGCTTTTCTTTATTAATAAATTCTGAGTATTATAAAAGTAAAGTATAACTTGTAAAATGGTGTGGGTGTAAGATGTTATCTGCCATTTCTATCAGCTGTATATAGCTGAATGGATGGTCTATAGCCTTAGTAAATGACTAATAACAGTTACCCTACCAGATTATCAGATTACCTGATTGAAATATGAATGAAAATATACAAAATATTTTCTATGGCGGTATCTATCCAGTGGTGGTTGACATGCCACATGTATAGCCAATGTAAAGTAGATGCTCATGGGTCCTGTAGCCAAGGGGAACCCTGACACCTCTACTAGATTTCATATAAGGGGTTGCACTATTATTGCTGGCTTGCAGTCAGGGCTAGCTTTACATTGGATGGTGCCCTGTGCGCTATCCTTTGTTGGTGCCCCTCTATACCGTGTACATGCTGTAAAGTGTACAAAAAAGCATATCATACAGTGCACAACGAGAAGCACCATGCAGTATGCTGCCCAAATAGGAGTGTTATATGTTGGTTGAAAAAACTCTTCCATACAGTTGCCTAATTAATAACAATGATATACAGTGCCACCAAAAATTAAATACTGTACAGTGGCAATACCAGACAATGCCTAAGTAAATACCACCAAACAGTGCTCAAATAATACCAATATACACTGACCAAATAACATTGAATCTTGTTACATAGCTGTGTCCCAAAAGATTAAAATGCATCGCAAAGTTCAGAAGAGACAGTTAAACTGTCTGCTAACATGTTGTATATATATTCATATACAGTAGCGTAACTTGACGCTCCCAGGACCCAAGGCAAAAATCTGTAACAGGCCCCTCAACATCACACGCCTTTAATTGTACTGGTGTTTTCATATAGGACATAGGGGACCTTTTGAGCCCCCTCAAAATCCACGACTAGATTTTGAGCCCTATTTAATTACGCCCATAGAATCATATGTACATGTTACGTACAAAATATCTTGCAAAGTAAATTTTAGATGGAATTTCAGATGATGAGCTTAATATATACTTACACAGTCTACATTTAAATTTTGACAGCTGTTTAAACATTCAATTCCTGTAGATCCCACAGGTTCCAGTGAACAGTTAAAGTAGACCATGGGTAGTATACAATCTAAAATATAATGGGAATATATTAGAATATTTGCTCTTATGAATTCCAGTAATATTCATTATTGCTATATCACATATCTATCTCTAGGAAAAAAACGGGAACATTTATTTGCCTATCTTCTCCCCAAAAAAAATCTTACTTAACTGGAGTCATTAGTTTGTCTAATTTAAGTCTAGTTTAAAGAAATTAAATAAGCAGCAGGAAATATTATTAATATGCCTGGGGTCCCCGTTAGCCTTTGTTTATTTCCTGCAGTTCCTGAAGTGCTGTAAATCCACGTGACCACTGCAGTCATTCCGGAAAATAAACAAAGATGTGTGGGGACCCCCGGAGCATAGGCGCTGGAGCGGTAGGGTATTTAACAGGTGAGCAATGTTACTTTTTTATTTTATAACATTACACGCTGCTAATTTCAATTCTTAAAAGGGTTATGTGGGGGCCAAAAATTATTAGCAGTGTAGTCACTGCAGTATGTGAGTATACTCGCTAATCGTGCTGATCCTGAGATTGTCATAGATTTTTATAGCGCTGCCGGGGGACCGGAAGTCTAGTTGCACGTCCTTCTTTGATGATGATAAAACTCTTCATCATGTGAACGACCCCGCAGTACTCTATGTACAAGCAGGAGCAGGAGTGCAACGAGCACATGGAGTACAGTGGGGCCGGTCCCATAACAAAGAGTCGTATCGTCATCAAAGAAGACTGTGCAACTAGACTTCCAGTCCCACAGCAGCGCAATAAAAATCTATGAAAATTTCAGAAGCGGCGCGATGGGGGACCAGAATGTATATTAGCGAGTGTACTCACATACTGCAGTGACTACACTGCTAATAATTTGTGGTCCCCACATAACCCCTTTAAACTTTCAGGCAACTCCTTGAAGGCAATCTTTCTTCTGCAGTTACAGGTTTCATTGGAAACAGTCAACAAGGTTTTTGTCAGACACATTCCTAACAGCTTAGCTCAGGCTGGACAAATCCTAGGAGCCAAGTGGCCAATAAAGTGGCTAAAAGTTTTCAGCTGGCACCAAAATTATTTTCTAGTGATTTCTATGTAAGTTCCTATTGCCTTAGTACTTTAAATTCAAACTTGCTTTTTGAGCCATACAATATACCTGGCCCCTAAAGTTTACAGTAATTTTTCCTGACATATCCTACAATATAAGTTACCAAAGAAAACATTATTTGGACATTGAGCCAGTAGGGAATGCTGGGAGATTTCAGATTGAAAGCCAGGCTATAGAATTGTAAATGGAACTCTGGACTATAATACTAGTTGTAACTCAGTACAAGATAAATAATTCAATGTATAGACAAAGTTATTTAATGTTAATTTTATCTAGATGATATTTATATATGAACTGTAAAATGTTGAAAATATGTTGTCATTAAAGTAAAGATTTTGGGGGAGATTTATTAAGGCTGGCGTTTTATACAACAGTCTTAATTTACAGTTCGCTGGAGTAAGACGCAGCACAATTTTTAAGATGCGGCACATACAAGGTCCTGATGCCGTTATATATGAAATTCAGCACACAAGATTCAGCCTCAGAATGTTGTGTGCTGCGTCGCATATAAGGCTTTGGCGCTGCCCGGCGTGGGAGCCTGAGGAGATCTGGGGGGAGAAGCGGAGCAGTAAGATAACACATTTTTTTTACATTTTTTATTTATTTTCATTTATTTAATATTAATATCAGATCATGGGAAGAACTGTACAGGGCCTGCCTTTACTCTGTTATGCCCCTGGCCACAAAGTAAAATCTAGCCCAGCTAGGTACTGGCTTAGATTTCCGCTATAATGGCGAGAGTGGCGAAAAAGTTAAACATGTTCCCAGTAAATTACAACTTTTTAATAGTTTGTGACTTTTCCACGTCAGAAAACTGGTTTCGAAAAGTTTATAAATTCCCCTATATTCTTTTGTGACATTACACATCAATCCTACAAAATGTTTTCCCCCCAACAAACATTAACACATCCCATAAGGTTTAACTCAGGGAAAATATGAGAGTTCTAAGGCTATTTTCACACTGAGTTTTTTGCAGGCAAAATTTCTGCCTCAAAATTCAGTTTGGAAGTTTGAGGCAGATTTTCCTCTCCCTGCACGCCGATTTTCGCCGCATTTTCAGCGGTGCTTTTTGGCCTCGGCCATTGAGCACCGCGGGCATAAAACGCCGCAAAATACGCTTTCTCTGCCTCCCATTGATGTCAATGGGAGGTCAGAGGCGTAAACGCCAGAAGATAGGGCATGTCCCTTCTTTCTCCAGCGAGATGATTTTACCGCTCGCTGGAAAAAGACGCCTCCGCCTCCCATTGAAATCAATGGGAGGCATTTTCGGGCCGTTTCAAACTCTGTGTGAAAATAGCCTAAGGGCACGTTCAGACGTGGCAGAATTTTTCCGCTGCAAGTGTTGGTGCAGATTTGGGGCAATTACGCAACGAATCTGCACCAACATTTGCATATTTGATAGGTGATTCAGACGTTGCCAATATCACAGTGGACTTGCCACAGATTTCAGTTTTTGCATTGCAAAGGCTGAAATACGCAGTGAAATTCCACTTCTTCTCCGCAACAGACAATGCATGCTGCGGAGGGAGGGAAGATTCTGCACCGCAGCCTATGATCTGCAGCGGAGTTTTTCGCAACGTCTGAACTTGCCTAAAAATGTATAGAAACAAATGTAAAAAACGTCCGCAGCGGAATTCCACAGCAATTCCGCCACGTGTGAATGTGCCCTAAATCTCCCCAAAGTTTTACTTACCTGAAAGCCGCCATGTCAGAGATTACGCACTGTTCCCTACAAAACTCCAGCTGAAGATTGCACTGGCCATGATAGCAAGACAACCAAGCAGCACTGGCATGAGCCACTTCGCGTCTAGCATAGGAAATACTACAACTGCCAACTGTCGAGGTTAGCACCGATTATTAGGCCATGTGTAGCATATGCAGTCATTTTCCCTAATTCATTTGTCGTTTTTATCATGTATTTTAATCATTATTCCATTATTACTATATATATGCTACATGTGAAATTGAGGGTTAGTCTATGACTCAGGGCACAGGACACGTTGTGGTTTCTGAGTAGTGGTAATGCATTCTCTGAAGTGATGGATAATCATCATTTGGCAGTATATCAAATATATTTTACAGGGTTTGGCCTTGGCCTTCTGTTCCAGCAAAGATAATTCTTAATACTATACCCATTGAGAAAATTGTATGCTGCCAACTTTGTGTCACGAGTTTGGGAAAGACCCTCTCCTGTTTCAGCATGACAAAGTGAGGTTCATAAAAAATGGTTTGAAGTTTGTTGTGGAAGAAATGGACAGGACTCCACCAAGCCCTGACCTCAACTGTATCGAACACTTGGATGAATTAAAATGCGGAGCCAGGTTTAATCACTCAACATCAGTTTCAAACCTGACGAATATTCTTAAATGTATCAAAATTTAGTGGAAAGCCTTCCCCAAAAAGTGGAGCTTAAAGGGAACCTGTCACCAGCATTTCACCTATTAAACCAACAATACCTGATGGAAGTGGGTGAAAAATCATTTTTATGTAACCTATAATTATCTTCTTAGTAGGCTCTGTACATTTAATATTCAGGTTTTTTTTAGTGTTCTTGTGCCGTATTCTAATAAGCATAAAAGTGTCACATCTTAGTTAGAAATGTGTCATATCGTCATTCCTCAAGACTTTCTGAGTTAACCCCGCCTCCTTACTTTTGATTGACAGCATTCAGGGTGGGCATAAGAAGTGGAACGAACAAGACGGCCGGATTCTTACCATAAAAGGCGTAAAATGTTTGCTGACCGTTATTTACGGTCGGAGGAGGAGTTTAGGAGAGGGGATAACGGCAATTAACTTTTGACAGCAGCGGCCAGCGAGGGGTGAGTAGAGTTCAATAGGTGAAATGCTGATGACAGGTTCCCTTTAAGGGGTGTCTCTGGTTTGTTATGAGATGTTCAACAAACAGATATAGTTATGATAATCAGATGTCAACATACTTCTGCATGTAGTATACTATTCATGTCATATACTCGAATATTGTTCTTACCTTTGGTTTGCAGGTGACTGTAGTCACAATAAAGTCTCCCACTGCGGCAGATACTGTAAATAAAAGCCAGTGCCAAAAATTAATAAAAATATATAGTGAAGGCATTACACCATTTCCCAGTTTAAGTACAAAAAAGCCACAAAAAAGATGAGATATAGTTTGCATTAGGCTCTGTTCACACTGGCGTCATGGCTTTCATTTTAAGCCATGATGAATCTGTTATATGTTTTTGTATCAGATCCTGACAGACTCCATTGACTTTATATTAGCTGTGATGCAGTTCGACAGTTTTACTGTATAGTTCATTGTGTATATACTACACATGAATGCAGAACCCAGAGCAAGGACAGCACAGCCATAGAGCCAGTAAGGATTGCTTAAGCCCTGAAGCCTGTAGCACTGAATTATAAATGCAGCTCTGGGCTTTAAAAGAGACTGTGCCCAGGATTAATACAAGATAAGTAAATATATTTACTAAATATATTTTACTAAACTAGTTAAATCGATTTATTTTAATGCAAACTGAAAAATAATGTTCTAATTAATCAATGTTCAACTATTTTAAAGTACTATTTTTGCACCATATAAAGAAGCACTCCGCTTGTTTCTTTTATTGCCTCCTCTAATTGTACAATGGTGTTTCGGTGGGGTGGTGCTTGCAGAAATACTTACCGATCCCCGTATTGTGTCATTTTCTGCACACAGCACCCCACTGAAACACCAATGCACAAATGGGGCAATAAAAGAAAGTGGAGTGCTTCTTTAATGTAAGTTTGTTATCGTCTTAAATATTTATTTATTATGTGGCTAAAAGATATAGAAGGGACATCAGGGAGATTCTGCCAGGGGACGCACAAATCTTTTTGGTCTTATGTCCTGCCCATTTATACAGGACACACCCCCAACCTATGGAATTTGAATCCCATATAGCGCATATCACCCCATTCATTACATCACAAAGTGAATACAGACCCCTCTAAACTATTGCGGACACCAGAACAGACCCCATAAACACATACAGATCCCAGACACTTTAAATAAATAAAGACCCCAGACCAGACCAATAAATAAATACAGACCCAAGACCAGAACCCCTAAGTAAATAGAGCCCCTCCAGAGCCCCTGAACTGATACAGACTGCAGACCCGACTCCCTCTAAATAAAAACCCCAGACCAGACTATCTCCTTAATATAGACCCTAGACCGGACTTTCCTGGGCCAGCGTCAGAACATTGTTTGTAGTGGTGCCCAGGAGTGAAGAGGAGTGCAGGAACTGTGAGAGGGAAGTATTTTCAACATCTGGGAGGTTTGTCTTTTCTTCCAGAAGTTTTTTTGAACTTTTTTTTAGAAAATCTTCAATATGTCGGCAAGTGTGGGCTAAACTATATGACATTAAACTCTGTTCACAGCACTTTTCGAGGGTTCCATCAGGGTCTCCATTAAGTAGTCTGCAGCGCTATTCTTGCAGTTAAAAATACCGGATCCTTGGGGTCCCCCAAATGACCCAATAAAATCCATGGGGTCCATTAGTGTCTGCTTGGATCTGTCCATAAATGAATCCATCATAGCGGTCATGGCACCGTTATAAACAGAAGCCATGGCCCTAGCGTGAACAGAGCCTTAGAAATATATATTTATGTACTTTTACTGTCACCTTACAGCTATATACAAATATTACAATGCACAGCTATAAGGAGGCATGGGACTTACTGTGTATAATAACGTTGAATAGCCATAATCTTGTATAGAAGAATTTTGACCATTAAGTGCTCAAAGGAGCTGTTCGGGCACAAGGCATTTTTTCATACTGATGACCTATCAACAGGATAGGTCATTATCATATGATCGGTGGGGTCCGACACCGGGACCCCGCTCCAATCAGCTGTATCGGCTAACTCCATGCACCGGATGCCCATGCCGGAAAAATATGTCTGCTTTCACAGTATAGCGGCCAGGCTGCAGCACGGCCGCTATGAAGTGTACAGAGGCATTAGCTTCCGACACCGGCCACTGCATAACATCTGGTGTCTGGAGGCAGCCAGAACAGCTGATTGGTGCAGGGTCCGGGTGTCGGAGCCCAACCGATCATATAAAAGACAGCCCCTTTGAGGAAATCCTAAGAAAATGATGCTATTCATACTTTATAGGTTACCGACCATACAATAATACATACCACTCAATGCCATTTCTGTATACTTTTCCCCCTGGGCTATGATATTTTCCTATATGGTAACAAGGACATTGACTCTGAGGAACACATTCACCATGTGGTGTCAAGTACAATCCCTCATCACAGATGCAGCCATCAATGGGAGTGAAGTCGACTCTGCATGAGATATCTGGAGTACTCAGAGACTTACAAGTAGGCTGGCATGAATACACATTACTCCGATAAGTCATTGATGGTGGGCAGGTTGAAATGTATTTGTCTAAAAAAAAAAAAAAAAATGTCTGATTAATACCTTAAAATAATGAATATGTCTGTCTTTCTGTGCATAATCCAGGGGTAAAGAATATTTCCGAACCCTAAAACTAATGTTCAAGAGGATCAAAATGTTAAATAAAAATTCTAATATTTTAAATGTGATGCCATTCCCACACCATCAGTCAGCGGGGTTCCCTTTTGCTTTCTGTTATCAGCAGAAATGGCGTCACAATGAAAAGGGAAGTCAATTACAAACAAAAAATTTTTGACATTTCGAAACACTTGAACAGGATTCTTTTTTTATTTTCTTATACACACAATTTCCTACTTAACTACAGTATGTAGCTATGACTTTGCATAATGTGTTGGTGCTTATTGTCTAAAAAAAATACACTCATTAGGCTGGGTTCACACGTGGCGGAATTTCACTTAAATTCCGCTGCAGACACTCCGCAGCGTTAATCCGCAGCGGAGCCGTTTGTCCATTGACTTACACTTTAATTTAGCAGTGTTCGTTTAGACGAGGCGTAAAATTCCGCTGCGGAGCATAGGCTGCGGAGCGGAATTTGGTGTTCGCAGCATGCTCTGTCTGTTGCGGAGCAGTGGCGGACTCATGGCGGAATTTCTCCATTGACTTCAATGGAGATTCTAATTTCCGCAATGAAGTCCGCAGCTGTCATGCACATGTTATGTGTGCTGCGGATCCGTCTTGCTTTTTTAACTTGACATTTCTTCATTCTGGCTGGACCTATGTATTTCTAGGTCTACAGCCAGACTGAGGAAGTCAATGGGGCTCCCGTAATGACGGGAGCGTTGATAGGAGACGTCAGTAAATAGTCACTGTCCAGGGTGCTGAAAGAGTTAAGCGATCGGCAGTAACTGTTTCTGCACCCGGGACAGTGACTACCGATCCCAATATACAGCAACCTGTAAAAAAAATAGAAGTTCATGCTTACCGAGAACTCCCTGCTTCTGTCTCCAGTCCGGCCTCCCAGGATGACGTTTCAGTCTAAGTGACGGCTGCAGCCAATCACAGGCTAATAACAGGCTGCAGCGGTCACATGGACTGCCGCGTCATCCAGGGAGATCGGGCTGGATGCCGAAGGAGGGACGCGTCACCAAGACAACGGGCGGTAAGTATGAATTTCTTTGACTTTCACAAGGGAAAGTGCTGTCCCTTCTCTCTATCCTGCACTGATAGGGAGAAGGGAAGTACTTTTACCGCAGTCCGCAGCAGCTAGTCCGCATCAAATTACTGCACATTTTGTGCAGATCCGCAGCAGAATCTGCAACGCAGATTCTGTGCGGCATTGATGCGGACAGTTGCGGAGGAAATCCACCACGTGTGGTCATGCCCTTATACCTTTTTGTGAGCAATCTTAAAGGCTATGTACACCATTGAAATTTATATATATATATATATATATATATATATATATATATATGAAATTGTACATCAGTGTGATTGGTGCAACTTCCTAAAAACATTTGATTAAAAATTATTTTTACGTTTTGAGATACAGCTGCTTTGTATCCTGTATACAGAGCAGCTGCATCGTGCGCTGAAACCTGAATCTGTCAAGTCTGCGGGATTGACGGATTCTGTGAAAACAGGTCCTGCGTGTCTCTGACACACTGGATCTCCCTGTAATCGATCATATCTACATTTTGAACTTAGATGTAATCGATAGCAGATCGATCCTGCATGATAGAGACACGCAGGACCCGCTTTTACTGAACCCGTCAATCCCATGGCCCTGACGGATCCAGGTTTCAGCGCACGATACAGCTGCTCTGTATACAGGATACAAAGCAGCTGTATCTCAAAAAGTAAAAAAAAATCAGTAATAGGTGCAAGCTGTTTTTTTTTTTAAATGGCGTATATAGAGAAGGAGACGTCAAGATAAAGCAGAGCATGGTAAACGCAGGTGTGGCATCAAGTGCTCAGTTAGTGATTGCCATCGTTCCATCCTGTTGTTTCTACCCAGAATGCATGGCACCAACCCGAATAGACATATTTATTGTGTAGTAGAAGCTAAGCTCTCCAGCCTGTTTTTGAAGATGAGATACAAACATGCCATCCCTTGGATTAAAGTTGCAATAATTGGTAGATCTACTTACCACACATATCTACCCTCCAGGACGTAATAACAACACCACGCTCAGTGCAAGCTCGAACATAACTTGAAAGTGCTGCACACATACAATCCTCGGACGATTTGCACAAACAAGTGTCATACAAGCATTTCTATGCAGGAAACAAGAAATTATTAGAAAAAGTGTTGGTAATATTAAAAAATCTTGTCCATAATTTGTGTTACAGAACTAAGTGTTATTTTATTTTAGCCAGTGTTCTGCCTAAATAATAATAATAGGCATATAAAACAGTTTTTAATATTATAGTATATTATGCAGAGATGAGCAGCACTACAGTTCCTCCAGTGTTGACCTCTGATACAGAAGGAAGTCACATGTGGATGTCTGCAGATTAGTTGCTCTCATGTAGCAACAAAGAGGAATTGAGGACAGCAGCACAGAGGGATCAAGCAGAAGGAAGTTATTTATTGTGCTTGTTTCTGACACTGTAAGGGGGACTTTCTGGCTGAACTTGGTAGGGAGGCTATGGCTGGCACTTGCAGATTATTCTAGCGGGCCATAAGTGGTCTGTAGTTGACAATTAGGGCATGTTCTTTCTGAAACTTTGGGTACATTCTGGCTACTTCTAACTGTATTCTAACTGTATCAGGCTGTGCACATTTGTGTCAAATACATGACCAGGGTAGATTTTTATCCACTGGAAGAAAATAATGAATATTTATATTTATTGACTGCAAGCAGAGATCTTGAAAACTGTAAATAATTGATACAGAATGTAATTGAAACTAGACAGATAGACAGAGAGATAAATAGGTAGATGGTATGATAGATAGATAGATAGATAGATAGATAGATAGATAGATAGATAGATAGATAGATAGATAGATAGATAGATAGATAGATAGATAGATAGATAGATAGACAGACAGACAGACAGACAGACAGACAGACAGACAGACAGACAGACAGACAGACAGACAGACAGATAGATAGATAGATAGATAGATAGATAGATAGATAGATGGATCTAACGTTGCTCTCTATGAGACAATAAAGTACCCTCTTGTTACCCTCTTGTTTCACCTTGAAAAACGGAGTGCTGCCTGATTTTTGTATCGGATAGATAGATAGATAGATAGATAGATAGATAGATAGATAGATAGATAGATAGATAGATAGATAGATAGATAGATAGATAGATAGATAGATAGATGGATGGATGGATGGATGGATGGATGGATGGATAGATAGATAGATAGATAGATAGATAGATAGATAGATAGATAGATAGATAGATAGATAGATAGATAGATAGATAGATAGATAGATAGATAGATAGATAGATAGATAGATAGATAGATAGATACTTTACCTGATAGAAGGGGGTTGGATTTACAACAGAATGGCAGATAGCGAAAAGCTCATCTTTGGAATTTATCTTGGAGCACCACAATGAAGCATAGGCCTCTGTATTATAAAATGAGATTGTAGAATACAAATATTATTGTTTCCATTTTATAAATGTTTATATGCAGTAAATAAACGGTCAAAAATGTTAATATTAGCATCTGTTCATATCTGCACTAGGTTTTCCGTTATTCTGTTCTGTCATAGGAACAGAAAAGCAATAAAATCGGAAGCGCAGGATCCATTGCCTGACAGAAACCACTGTTGCCCAACGGAACCCCCTGACTTTAATGTGTTCCATCGGGTTTCCAACATTTTCCCGGCCAAAATAACATTGATTTGCAAAAAACCGAATAACCCCTTTGAAGGAGTTTTCCAAGCACATAAAATAGCTGACAGATTAAATGTGAAAATATTAAACATCTCAATATCCTTATGTAGCAATTATGCTACGTTCCTCTGCCACCACTGTCAGGGTCCATCGCTACTACTCCTGTGTACAGGCTAATGTAATGGGGCAACACGTCATATGACTGCGTAGACCAATTACAGCCTGCCACAGTGACATGTCATCCAGTGGCGTACTCACCATAGTATATGTCTACCACACGTCTGTATATGTTATTTTACTCACCTTTTTGAATGTTGATGGAACATGGATCAATAACATCTGTTGGGACTTTACGGCAGGTCTGCTCACTTCTCCATGAATGTGTAAAAGTGTCCAAATCTTGCACAAACATTCCATTTGGTATAATAAAGTCATCGACCTGCTTATCATTGAAGTTTCCACATAGACCTAAATTATATAAAGACAATTGGTTACCTATAATATACCCAAATAACCTCTTCGGCGTGTTTGCAGTTAGATTTTTATCTCTGTCTAGATAAATACTCCACTCTTCTTATATTTTATCACGTCAAAACAAATAATATATTATTACTGAGGTCGCTTTTAGATGGCAATAATATAGGGGAATTTATGATCCAAGCCTAGTTCAGTAGTACCACAAGAGGTCCAGGCAGAGCCAGGTGGAGGGGTAGACGCAGTAGGCAGCCGCCTAGGGAACCAGTAAGGAATTTATCAGTTTATGGGGGAAAAAAACAGTACCTAACAAGGTAGGTTGGCCAGCGAACTCTGCGCATCTGTGAACAGGATGGAGTTAAATAGGAAATAATTATTATACCATATAAAACTTGGGATTGGTGAAAAAGTGGGGTTGACATGGGGCAATTAACTGAATGATTGGCAGCTGTTATTCTGAATTTCAGCAGCCAAGGGTGGGGGTTGCATTCTGAAACCTCCTGGCTTGGGCACCAGAAGTGCTTGTCATGCCCTTTGGCCCAGGTGCTGCTGCCGTAATATGAAGGCTTAAATGTGCCCGTACTACAGCAGACTGAAAGCGACTTTAAACTAGGGCTAAAAATCATCTGAATGTCACAGTAAGATCATGGAAAGGATGCAAATTCAATTATTCCTTGTGCAAGAGTAAAAAGTCACAATCGACCTTGCAACTATCCCACGCGGATCTGATTACTAGGTTCAAACTCTCGTTTTCCAAGAAAAAAAGCAGTGCAAGCTGCATTTTACATGTTGCATTCCCCTGCCTGGATTATGTATAGGGTAGATTATTTCTTGGGCAAAGTGTTCAGAAACACTTTGCCCAATATTTTTTGGGCTGTTCAGTGCTCTCTGGTCCTGCCTCTGTTTTTTTATTGCTGGGTACTGATTGGAGCAGGTGCCTGTCACATAGTAGCAGACTGAATGTGTAACAGGCACATTCTATAACCAATCACTGCACTTCAAAGCACTCATTAGACCCCAGCACCCACACAAGCATAGGCAGCCGCTTAGACTCAGTGCAGTGGATACAAAGACAATTTAAAGAGTTATTCTATTGTTAAATTGGTGCCCTAGGCAGGTGGGCACAATGCATCATGATGGTACTATTCAGCTTTCTTGGTGCCCAAAGCAGATTTTTTAAGAATTTGTCCCACCACCTTTGTTTCAACATATTCGGTCCAAGTTCAGTATGGATGGACAATCATTTTTTTTAATCGCCCCCAGTCGCCCCACCCCCTACTAGCCCTACAATACCTAGTGTTCTTATTAATAATACATACTCCCTATTTCCCATCCCCTCTCTTCTCCACACATAAGCAATTCTCAATGCAGGGCCAGCTATATATATAACGTTCAGCCATAACATTGAAATCACTGACAGGTGAAGTGGATAACTTTGATTATCTCATTACAATGGTGACTGTGAATGGGGTGGGATTGATTAGGCAGCAAGTGAACAGTCAGTTCTTGAAGTTGATGTGTTGAAAGATGAAAAATGGGCAATTATAAGGAACTGAGTGACTGTGACATGGGCCAAATTGTGATGGCAAGATGACTGGGTCCGAGTATCTCCAAAATGGCAAGTCTTGTGGGGTATTCACAGTATGCAGTACAGTGGCTAGTACCTACTAACAGTGGTTCTAGGAAGGACTACGGGAGAACCGGTGGTCCAAGGAAGGACAACCAGAGAATCAGTGATCCAGGGAAGAATGACCATTGATGGCTAGACGACTGGGTCAGAGTATCTCCAAAATGGCAGGTCTTGTTGTGTGTTTTCAATATTCAGTGGCTAGTACCTACTAAAAGTGAACCGGTGGTCCAAGGAAGGACAACCGGTGACAGGTTCATGGTGCATGCAGAGTAAAGGCTAGCCCGCCTTGTTCGATCCCATGTGGCACAAATTGCTGTAAAAGTTAATGCTGGCTATGATAGAAAGGTAACAAGAAAAAAAAGAGGAAATGATCCAGCGCTTGTAGAAGATTGTAAAAAGGAAACACAGTTCCAAGTTTATTCCAGCAATTTAAAAGTTCAAGTGCAAGGCGGTGGTAGCTGGATCATTTCCTCTTTTTTCTTGTTGCCTTGCCGTGTGCCGTCACGCAGGTTTCGACCGCAGTCTGGATTGAGACAACTAGTGGATGAGCTGTCGGATTCCTCCCTGTTTTTCTTATATGATAGAAAGGTGTCAGAACATACAGGGCGCAGCCGCAGACCATACGAGTGTCTGAATTGACCCCTACAATGGAAGAAGGTAGTCTGGTCTGATGAATCATGTTTCTTCTTCATCATTTAGACGGCCAGGTGAGTGTGCATCGCTTACCTCGGGAAGAAATGGCACCAGGATGCACTATGGGAAGAAGCCAGTGGAGGCAGTGTGATGCTTTGGACAATGCTCTGCTTAGAAACCTTGGGTCTTGGAATTCTTGTGGATTTTGCTTTTATACATAGCACCTACCTAAACGTTGTTGCAGAACAAGTACACCACACGGAAATGATATTCCCTAATGGCAGTGGCCTCTTTCAGCAGAATAATGTTATTACAGGATGAGCAAGCACAGTTTCCTTTCAGCCCATCGGTGCTGTATATTTAGGCAATCACTTTTGCGCTTGCGCGTTAGGTCCATCCGGACAGGACAGAACGGGCATGTGTGTTACACTCTTTTGTCGGAGGGCTTGTGCATATAGATTCCACCATGAACCACCGATGTCTGAAAATACTAGTGGTCAAATTGCATTTTTTTGCTATGAAACCACAGCATTTTTCTGCGATTTCACATAATTGAGGCATAAAAAAACGATATAAGCGTGTCATTGCGCCCTAATAGTGCTGCTGGACCTCATCCATTTCCCAAGGGATGCTGAAACTTTCTGGTCTTGACTTGTCCCCTCCTCTGCAGGTGCATTGAACTCTGCCTGTTTTGGTTCACAGCACTGCAGAGTCATAAAACAGATGATATTCTAAGATATATATATTTATAGATATAGCATAAGATATATCATAAGTTGCAACACTGTAGGGAAGATAGGCACCCCACAAAGGATCGCTGGGCGCTCATGGGTAATGAAGTTTCTAACATTAGAACTGGACTTATGTGAGTAGAAAACCCCAACCATTTCAGATAATTACACAGAAAAAATTATCCCGGGAACTGGAGTTTCAAAAAACTATTAAGTAGCGCGCAGAGGAGGTTAAAAAAGATACAGTAGGCAGATTGCCCACTGTATATTAACGGTGCATTGTCCTGGTCCTTAAAGCCCATGTTATCATATATATATATATATATATATATATATATATATATATATACGACATAGGCTTTAGCTGGCTGCCCAGGGAACCTGGAGAGAAGATAGAAGCGATTTTCATCACTTCTGTCTTCTTTGTTTTTATGTACACAGCGCTCCTAGAGAATTGTGTAAAGAATAGAGGCAGTGGCAGATGCCATTAGCGGGAGGCTGTTGCTGGGTCTCCCTAGACCCAGCACAGTCCTATTAGTGACAATAGTCCCAATAACAGGGCTAGTTTCCCCTGGTACTGGGCCTGCTGTGTAAAAAAAAGTATACTGTAAAACCAATTAAATGAAATAATAAATTGCCCAAGGGTTTTTCTGACCTTTGAAAAACAGGTCATAATAATAAAAAAAAAAGGAAAAAAAAAAAAGCAAATATTAATTAAATAATAAATACACATAAAATAACCCCCACCAAAAAAAAGCTGCAATCATTCTCGCAAAACACTTGCCCTGACCCCTTAAATAGGTAGACAGTGACGATTTCAAATAAAAAGTACATTTTAGGGTAATACCAGAAAAAAATTAGCTAAAAAGAGAAAAAGCATATTTTTTTTACAATTGTTTTTTTTTTTTAATTGTAAGCCTAAAAATTTGCAAAACAAATATTATTTAGAAAAAGCAAATATTATGTGTATAAAAATGAAAATAAACCTGAAATATTCACAAAAAACGCGTAAAAAAAAAAATCACATCGCTAGGCCAGCAAATAAAAAGTTAGAATCGTTTAACTAATGTGTGCTAATAATGGCTTAACAAATCGCAAATAATTTGAAAAAAATAGTTATTTGTTATTTTTTAAATAGATTTATCCATATTATAGGGCTATAGGGCTATATTCACATGACGTGAAAAAAAAGGACAGTTAAAAACGGATCAACAGTCAGTTTTTCATGTCTGTGTGGCATCAATGTATCTCAAAATTTGAATCCATTTCCCAGCCGTCTGACCATTTTTCACCACCATTTGCCATCCGTTTTTCATGGACATTAAAAAAAATGGATGAATTTTATTTGTTATGATTTTTCTTGTCCCTTAAAACACCACAGTGCCCATGTAGAAAAAAGCAGAGGATTGGAGCTGCACTGTGAACAAATGCCTGACTAGGCTGGTGCAAAGCTTCAAAAATAAAGGAGTGACCTCTCCTTATGTGTTAGATATCCAAAAAAGGGAACGTGAAGCAGCACTCAAATAAAGTGAATTTATTCATCCAACATGGAACCACAACGTTTCACCTCCTCTATGAAGGCATTTTCAAGTACTACTTTCAAGTAGGAGGTGAAACGTTGTGGTTCCATGTTGGATGAATAAATTCACTTTATTTGAGTGCTGCGTCACGTTCTCTTTTTTGGATACAGTGCCCATGTAGATAGTGATGCAATACCACTGGAGATAGTGCCAAATTGCCCACTGTAGATAGTGTTAGTGACCACATAGATAGTGGCCACTGTAAACAGTGCCACAGTGACCACATAGTGCCACAGTTCCCACTGTAGATAGTGCCAACATAGTGCCACACACAGTGCCCATGTAGATATCGCCACAGTGTCCCCAGTAGGTAGTGCCCATATAATGCCACAGTGTCCATGTAGATAGTGCCACACCCCCTGTATATAGCATCCCCCCGTAGAAAGCACCACACCCCCTGTAGATAGTGCCACCCCCTGCAGATAGCACCATCGCCCCTTTAGATAGTGCTACCCCCTGTAGATAGCGCCACCCCCTGTTGATAGTTCCACCCCCTTGCAGATAGCGCCACTTCCCCTGTAGATAGTGCCACTCTTCCTGTAGATAGCAGCTACTCCCACCGCTAAATGGCACCCCCTTCCTGTAGATAGCACCACTGTAGCTCCCTGTATGAGCGGAATCCCTCTGGCCGGGAATTCTGTTCCTAGAGGGAGCCCCTGATATCTCTGTCCATATATAAACAGTGATGTCAGGGGCTAAGCCTAAAAGCGGAATCCCCTGCCTGAGCGTCGAAAGCGCTGTGTCCGGGGATTCCGCTCCAGGAGTAGCCTCTGACGTCACTGTCCATATATGGATAGTGATGCCAAGGGCTTCTCCAGTAGTGGAATCCCCAGTCAGAATGTCGGCTGGGGAGTCCGCTCCTAGAGAGAGCCCTGACGTCACTGTCCATATATAGATAGTGACACCAGGGGCTTCTCCAGTAGCAGAATCCCTGGTCAGAATGTCGGCTGGGGATTCCGCTTCTAGAGGGAACCCTGACGTCACTGTCCATATATGGATAGTGACACTAGGGGCTTCTCCAGTAGCGGAATCCCCGGTCAGAGTGTCGGCTGGTGTTTCCTAGAAAGAGCCCCTGATGGTGGACAGTGATGTCAAGGTCTCTCTCTAGAAGTGGAATCCCCGGCACAGAGTTATCTGACACCGGGGATTCCGCTCCTAGTGTGAGTTTAGGTGGCGCTACAGGGGGAAGGAAGGTTAGATGGTATTTACAGCAGGCGGATTGCTATCTACAGGGTTCGTGGCACTATTTACAGCGGGGATGTTGAGACGTCGGGGGCTCCCCCTAGGAGGGGAATTTGCAGCCGAAGCGCTGGCGGGGATTCCGCTCCTAGAAGACGCTTAGGTGGCGCTATCTACAGGGCGTTTTGAGGGGGTTGTGCGTGGCGCTATCTACAATGGTGGGTGTATTCCGGGACTCTTAAAGCCCCGGCAGACATGAAAGTGCAGCGCTGCTCACATTGAAGCAGCACTGCACTCATTAAATCCCTTTCCAGGCTGCCAATGTTTATAAATGTGACAACTGCACGGGGCATCGGCAGTTGGAAAGTATATAGCTGTATGGCAGTCGTGGAGGGGTTAATGTCCTGGGACTTTTGAAAAAACATTGGGAAGTAGGAAAACTTTAAGTAAAGTGCTGATCATACAGGTCATTAGCAGCATAGACACAGTGTAAAATTATTTGTATACATTTTTTTGCAGAGCATAGTTTTTTTTTTTTTTTTAAATCCGTAAATCCCCATGGTAAAAGTGTCCTAGGCAGCCACCTACTCCACCTATCCCCGGTCCCAGCCCAGACTTAGATGACAACTATTAAAATATAATATTGGAAGTATTCATTTCCCATGCCCTTTGTATCTTTTGTACCCTGTCTTGCCATGTTTCCTCCTATGAATACATGTTCGCCAAGCATATATCTTCTCTTATAAACAACTTGTATGGTATTCAGTTTTGTACAAACTTACCACAAACTTGGTCAAAGTAAGAACTTTCTAAATATATATAAACTTGCATTATAGGTGACAGCTGAATTTCCAGTTTAACACCAATGTTGGTTTTTACAATGATGTAAAATGTAGACGGCTCAAAAATAGTCAGGTTACCTGTACATAGACACAAAATAAAAATAAAATAATCATTAGAAACACATACGTATATGTCAATATGTAAATGCAGTAGGTAGAATACAAAGTTAGTCTAACATCATTCATAAGTTTATAACAGATCTTGGCATGACGTGATTATGACATATTCCCTTTCATTAACATTGCACATCTTGTACTCTGCTATTGCAGTGGGTAAACTGACATTAATGGGTCAACCCATCCTGTCAGCTTACAGGTAACTTGGTATGATGATAGTCCCCTATAACGTATGCGCTAACTAAAATGTGTCAGCGGGTGCTACTGCATCTACGTAAAGGAGCCGTTCGCTTCTGGGCTTCATTGGCCAACATGCACCACTAATGCTAAGCCCCCTCTGCAACTGCCTGGGTTTAACGGCTAGTAAGTGTGGAGAAGACAGGTCTTCTAAATTGGAGAAACAGGGAATACTCAAAGAAGGGGTTGAAGGGGGTCTAGGTTCTGTATTAGTTTAGCGGGTCAGGTCTAGGTTCTGTATTTAGAGGTCTGGTCCAAGGTCTGTATTTAGGTGGTCTGGTCTATGGTTTGTATTTATTTAGGATGCTTGTACTGGAATCTGTATTTGTTTAGGGGGGTCTAGTCTGGGGACTGCAATAGTTTATAAGGTCTGGGGTCTGTATGAATTCTAGGGTCTGGTCTGGGGTCTGAATTTATTAGTCTGAGTTAAAGGGGTTGTCCGGGCACGGACCGTTTTTTCATACTGATGACTAATCAACCGGATGTCCATGCTGGAAGCAGATGGCTATGGTCACAGTATAGCGGCCGAGTTACTGTTCTGCAGCACTGCTGCTATGCAGTGTACGGAGCAATGTGCTTTCGGCACTCCAGGCACTGAAAACTGCATAATATCTGGTGCACGGAGGCAACCAGATCAGGTAATCAGTGCACGGTCTGGGTGTTGGACCCCCACCGATCATATACTGATAACCTATCCCGGACAACCCCTTTAATATTGGGCCTGGGCCTTGGCGTCTGAATTTTTGTGTTTCTATAGAGGCTGGAAATGACTGCAGAAGCAAAGGGCAAAGATAAATCATCAGGAAATTCTGCATTCATCAGGAGCAGTTGCCATAACGGTCTGTGTCAGATAGAGTAGCAGAAAAAAAAATCAGAACGACTCTCATTAGAGAGGATGTCACTTGTGAGTCACTGGATTTATAAAGGATTTGCCCCCTCTCCTGACATGTCAGTTGTAGGAAATCCTTGTATTCCACATAAATTCTTAGGTTAGCGATGGTTGGAGACTGTCAGTATGTAGACACACAGCTCTTTGAGAAGGGAAATCGTAACACCCATTTTTCAATGCTCACCCAGAAAGGTCGCGTTCACTGTAGTCACGGCACGGCACAGAGGTGGTGGAGAATAACAATCCAAGGCCTACAGTCTACTTAATCCGCCACTGGTAGTGGGTATTTAAAATATGTAGATCTTATCCCAGCAACTAGCACTGTCCAATTTTAAAGGACAGTTCCTTATCCATATTTGGCCACAATAGACAGAAAGTGTATGCATAGCCTATAGTAACCAGTCATGGTAATTTTTGATATGGAGAATTTTTTGTCTAGTTTTTATACATGAAGTTTGGTTTGTCTGACCATTATATACATTTTTCACAGTTACTTAGTACTATTAGTGCTATAGAATGCTCCTGTCTGCTCTGTTCCTCCCGCAGATCTGCCTGATCAAATCGGTTGATGTGTTTGGAGTGTTTATCCACCTCTACAGTAAACCTTTAATAGGGATAATTCAGAATATCTGGGGCTCCTAGTACTGAGATCCCCATCAGAGGGGTTTCACATCTCTTCCAATTGCTATATCCCTTCTGCTTCAAGCCTTAGTTGGCTACACTTGGATCTGACCGCGTTGGCCCATCCCAGTCTAAGGCCTAACTGCTATAACCCAGAAAGTAATCTGGCAAGAGTTGGAAAGGAACAGTGCTCAGAACAATGGGGCCTATTGATTCTAGCCATTGGCAGGAATCTCAGCACTACTATTTACTAACATGTCTCTATGCACATTTAGGGTATGTTCACACGCAGTGTTTTCAGATGTAATTTGTGCGTTTATGCCTGAAAAAAACGGCTCCATTGCGCTTACAAACATCTGCCCATTGCTTGCAATGGGATTTACGGTGTTCTGTTCACACGAGGCTTAATTTTACACGTCGCTGTCAAAATACGGCGCGTAAAAAGACACCCGCGAAAAAGAAGTGAATGTCACTTCTTGGGACGTTTTTGGAGGCGTTTTTCATTGACTCTATTGAAAAACAGCTCCAAAAACGGCCGTAAAATACGTCGCAAAAAATGCGAGTTGCTACAAACACGTCTGAAAATCAGGAGATGTTTTCGCCTGAAAACAGCTCCGTATTTTCAGAATTTTTTGGTCACTGCGTGTGAACATACCCTTACTGTTAGAAGCTGCAGATGGCAGACCTGTTCCAGTTTTTGAAACTTTAGCATTTTAATTGTTTGACAACTTTTAGAAAACACTAAAACTGCCTGTGGCTTTCTATCACTTTACTAATGTGTATCTCATAAAGCTGCACTATTAATTAATAAGTCATATAATTCAATTATGGATTCTTGTTTACTGTTGTTTCTCACCATTTTCATATGGTAATTCAATGTTCAGAGAGTTTAGTAAAATTTCTCCAGTGTTTTTGATGACTAGTTCCTGAAAAATAGAATAAAAAACATGTCAACCACTAGCTCAACAATTTCTGTATTTGGCAAACATTTAGATAAAATTGATAAAGTATCAGTTAAATAAAATATCAATAAAAATACTGTTTTAGATTAAATTGAGGCTCTCTTTGTAATTTTGCATCACACATTACATGAAAACATTGTGTACCACAAGTTCTTGGTTTAGATCAGGGGTCTTAAGCACGTGGCCCGCGGGACACAGAGCCGCTAGTATAGTCTCTGCTCCGGGACTCTGGAATTCCCTGACATCGCTGTCCACATATGAACAGCAATGTCTGGGTCTTCCCCAGTGTGGAGTCCTGGGCAGAGCGCTAGTATCGGCTCTGCTCCGAGACTCTGTAGAATTCCCTGACATCGCTGTCCATATATGGACAGTGTGTAAGGGTCTTCCCCATAGTCGGAGTCCCATGCAGAGCGCTAGTATAGCCTCTGCTCCGGGACTCTGTAGAATTCCCTGACATTGCTGCCCATATATGAACAGTGTGTCAGGGTCTTCCCCAGAGCGGAGTCCCGGGCAGACTGCTAGTATAGGCTCTGCTCCGGGACTCAATGGAATTCCCTGACATCACTGTCCATATATGGACAGTGTGTCAGGGTCTTCCCAAGAGCGGAGTCCCGGGCAGAGCGCTAGTATCGGCTCTGCTCCGGGACTCTGTGGAATTCCTTGACATCGGTGTCCATCCATCAACAATGATGTCAGAGGCTTCCCCAGAGCAGGAGTCCCATTGATGTCAGGAGCACAGCTGGAGTCCCAGGAAGAGCCTACTAGCGCTCTGCCCGGGAATCCAGCTCTGGGGTTGCCCCTGACATCTCTGTCCATATATGGTCAGTGATGTCAGGAGCAGAGCTGGAACCCCAGGCAGAGTGCTAGAAGCGGCTCTGCTCCGGGACTCCAGCTCTGGTCAAGCCCCTGACATCGCTGTCCACATATGAACAGCGTTGTCTGGGTCTTCCCCAGAGTGGAGTCCTGGGCAGAGCGCTAGTATCGGCTCTGCTCCGAGACTCTGTAGAATTCCCTGACATCGCTGTCCATATATGGACAGTGTGTAAGGGTCTTCCCAATAGTCGGAGTCCCGTGCAGAGCGTTAGTATAGGCTCTTCTCCGGGACTCTGTAGAATTCCCTGACATTGCTGCCCATATATGAACAGTGTGTCAGGGTCTTCCCCAGAACGGAGTCCCGGGCAGACCGCTAGTATAGGCTCTGCTCCGGGACTCAATGGAATTCTCTGACATCACTGTCCATATATGGACAGTGTGTCAGGGTCTTCCCAAGAGCGGAGTCCCGGGCAGAGCGCTAGTATCGGCTCTGCTCCGGGACTCTGTGGAATTCCTTGACATCGGTGTCCATACATCAACAATGATGTCAGAGGCTTCCCCAGAGCAGGAGTCCCATTGATGTCAGGAGCACAGCTGGAGTCCCAGGAAGAGCCTACTAGCGCTCTGCCCGGGACTCCAGCTCTGGTGTTGCCCCTGACATTTCTGTCCATATATGGTCAGTGATGTCAGGAGCAGAGCTGGAACCCCAGGCAGAGTGCTAGAAGCGGCTCTGCTCCGGGACTCCAGCTCTGGTCAAGCCCCTGATATCACTGTCCATATATGGACACTGATGTTAATGGATTACCCAGAGTTCCGGCGCAGAGCCTATACTAGTGCTCTTCTCTGGGACTCCGGCTCTGGGGTTGCCCCTGATATCACATTCCGTTCCAGGAGGATCCCCTGACGTCACTGTATATGGACAGTGACGTCAGGGGCTCCAACAGTAGAGGAATCCCCAGCCAAAGCGTTGGCAAAGCTCTGGCTGGGGATTCCACTCCTAGAGGGAACCCCAATGGAGCTATCTACTTGGGGTGTGTGTGGCATTATCTGCAGAGGGCACTGTGGCAGCATCTGCGAAGGGCACTGTGGTAGCCTCTGCGAGGGCACTGTGGCAGCATTTGTGGAGGGCACTGTGGCAGCATCTACGGAGGGCACTGTGGCAGCATCTATGGAGCGCACTGTAGCAGCATCTACAGAGGGCACTGTGGCAGTATCTACAGAGGGCACTGTGGCAGCATCTACAGAGTGAACAGTCGCAGCATCTACAGAGGACACTGTGGCAGCATCTACAAAGGACACTGTGGCAGCATCTACAGAGGGCACTGTGGCAGTATGTACAGAGGACACTGTGGCATTATCTAGGGGTGTGTTGCATTATCTACAGAGGGCACTGTGGCATTATCTACAGAGGGCACTGTGGCATTATGTAGGGGTGTGTTGCATTATCTACAGAGGGCACTGTGGCAGCATCTACAGAGGACTCTGTGGCAGCATCTACAGAGGGCACTGTCGCAGCATCCACAGAGGGCACTGCGGCAGCATCAACAGAGGGCACTGCGGCAGCATCCACAGAGGGCACTGCGGTAGCATCCACAGAGGGCACTGCAGCAGCATCCACCGAGGGCACTGTGGCATTATGTAGGGATGTGTTGCATTATCTTCAGAGGGCACTGTGGCATTATCTACAGAGGACTCTGTGGCAGCATCTACAGAGGGCACTGTGGCAGCATCCACCGAGGGCACTGCGGCGGCATCAACAGAGGGCACTGCAGCAGCATCCACCGAGGGCACTGTGGCATTATGTAGGGGTGTGTTGCATTATCTTCAGAGGGCACTGTGGCATTATCTACAGAGGGCACTGTGGCAGCATCTACAGAGGACTCTGTGGCAGCATCTACAGAGGGCACTGTGGCAGCATCCACCGAGGGCACTGCGGCGGCATCAACAGAGGGCACTTCGGCAGCATTCACAGAGGGCACTGTTTCTGCATCCACTGAGGGCACTGTGGCACTATCTAAAAAGGGGCTGCCCAATCTTGACATGTGTGTCTGCCAAACACTGCCAACTCAGGCACCGGACTGCATTTAGCGACACTTAAACTGGAAAACTGGATTGTTGAAATAAGCACGTGGAGAAATATCTAAAATTTTAAACATAGCGCTATTATTATAGTAATGTAGTATTATTATAGTAATGTAGTATTATTATAGTAATTCAAATAACTAATTGGTTAACAATAATTTTGTATTGTATCAAATTTGAAAGTAATGTGGCCCGTCAATATCCCATTTTTTCTATATGTGGCCCACTTACCTGGCAGAGTTTGAGACTCCTGGTTTAGATATAGTCCTGGTGGATAGGAATGTAGCTATATAAAATGCGGTTGTAAAATGTTACTCATTGCCATTACTTGCCAACCGTCCCGGATTCAGAGGGACAGTCCCAGGAACAGGGTGGTGGTATGTCCCGGTGTCAACTGTATTTGCCTCCTCAGTACAGTGTGTATATATATGGACACTGACGTCAGTGGCTCCTCCAGGAGCGGAATCCCGGGCCAGAGTGTTGCCGACACTGTGGCCAGTGCTGTCGGGCATCTCAAAGCCCCTAACATCATTGTCTATATATGGACAGTGACGTCAGTGGCTCCTCCTGGAGCGGAATTCCCAGTCAGAGCGTTGCAACGCTCTGGCAGGGGATTCTGCTCCTGGAGGAGCCCCTGACATCACTGTCCATATATGGATAGTGACGTCAGGGGCTTCCTCCAGGAGCGGAATCCCTGGCCAGAGCGTTGCCGATGCTCTGGCTGGAGATTCTGCTCCTGGAGAAGTGCCTGGCGTCACTATCCATATATGGAAGGTGACATCAGGAGCTACTACTAGAGCAGAATTCCCGGCCAGAGTGTTGCCAACGCTCTGACTGGCGATTCAGCTCCTAGAGGGAGCACTTGACATCACTATACATATATCGACAGTAACGTCAGGGGCAACTTGTTGAGCGGAATTTCCGGCCAGGGTGTTTCCGACACTCTGGCTGGGGATTCCGCTCCTGTAGAAGCCCCTGGCGTCACTATCCATATATGGACAGTGACATCAGGGGCTACTCCTGGAGTGAAATCCCCGGCCGGAGCATTGACGATGCTGGGTCGGGGATTCCGCTCCTAGAGGGAGCCCCTAACATTACTGTCCATATAAGGACAGTGAGCTCAGGGGGTCCACCTGACCACCGGCTGATACTCTGGTTGGAGATTCCGCTCCTAGAGGAAGCCCCAAGGGTGCTATCTTCAAGGGGGTGTGTCACTATCTACATGGGCACTGAGGCACTGTATGGGCACTATCTACAATGATGCTATCTACATGGGCCCTGTGTGTGGCACTATCTACATGGACACGATGGCACTATCTAAATAGTCACTGGCACTTTATATTTGGGCACTGGCACTAGGGGCAGCTAAGGGGGCATTATACTGTATGGGGCAGCTAAGGTGGCATTATACTGTATGGGGCAGCTAACGGGGCATTATACTGTATGGTGGCAGCTATGGGGCATTATATTGTATAGATACTGCTATGGGGCAATTATGCTGTATAGGGCAGATATAGGGGCATTATACTGTATGGGGCAGCTGTGGGGGTATTTTACTGCTTGGGGGCTGCTATGGGGCATTATACTGTAAAGGACATCTATGGGGCATTATACTCTATGGGACAGTTATGTGGGCATTATGCTGTATCGGGAAGCTATGGGGCATTATACTGTATGGGGCAGCTATGGGGGCATTATACCATATGGGGGAATTTGTGTGGGCATTATACTGTATGGGGACATCTGTGAGGACATCATACTGTATGGGGGCAGCTATGGGGGCATTATACTATATGTGGCAGTTATGGGGAATTATACTGTATGGGGCAACTAACGGGGCATTATACTGTATATTAGCAGCTATGAGTGCATTATACTGTAAAAAGTCCAGCTATGGGGCCATTATAGTGTATAGGGGCAGCTATGGAGGCATTATACTGTATGGGGACATGTGTGAGGACATCATACAGTATGGAGCAGCTATGGGGGCATTATACTGTATGGGGTCATCTGTGTGGGCATTATACTGTATGGGGCAGCTATGGTGGCATTATACTGTATGGTGCAGCTATGGGTGCATTATACTGTATGGGAGCAGCTATGGGGCATTATACTGTATGAAGCAGCTATGGTGGCATTATACTGTATGGTGCAGCTATGGGTGCATTATACTGTATGGGAGCAGCTATGGGGCATTATACTGTATGAAGCAGCTATGGGGGTATTATACTGTATGGGCTATCTGTGTGGGCATTATATTGTATAAGGCTATCTGTGTGGGCATTATACTGTATGGGGGCATCTGTATTGACTTTATACTGTATGAGGCAGCTATGGGGGCATTATACTGTATGGGGCTGCTATTGAGGCATTATATGGTTTGGGGGGTATCTGTGTGGGCATTATATTGTATGGAGGCATCTGTTAACTTTATACTGTATGGGGCAGCTATGGGAACATTATACTGTATGGGGGCAGCTATGTGGGGCATTATACTGTATGGGGGTATCTGTGTGGGCATTATATTGTATAAGGGTATCTGTGTGGGCATTATACTGTATGGGGTCATCTGTGTTGACTTTATACTGTATGGGGCAGCTATGGGGGCATTATACTGTATGGGACTGCTATTGGGGCATTATATGGTTTGGGGGTATCTGTGTGGGCATTATACTGTATGGGGCATCTGTGTAGGCATTATATTGTATGGAAGCATCTGTTAACTTTATACTGTATGGGGCAGCTATGGGGACATTATACTGTATGGGGAAGCTATGGAGGCATTATACTGTATGGGGCAGCTATGGAGGCATTATACTGTATGGGGGCACTGTGTGGGCATTATACAGTATGGGTGAATTTGTGTAGGCATTATACTGTATGGGGGCAGCTATGAGGGAATTATACTGTGTGGGAGGCATTATGCGGTATTATACTGAATGGGGTGCAGCTATAGGGGCATTATACTGTGTGGGGGGTCTATGGGGGCATTATACCGTGGAGAGGCATTATGGGAGCATGATACTGGGTGTGGGCTGAACCGCGGGTGTGTATGGGCAGAGATTGGACGGGGTTTGAGGCAAATAAGTTGTCCCTCTTTGCGATACTTGAAAGTTGGGAGGTATTCAATATATACTGAGCAGCAGCCTACACTTTTTCACACAGTAAAATCAAGAAATGTTGACACATACCCCCAAATTTATCCCATTTCTTTGCCTTATAAAGTACAGTTATTACGCTGCACCCATAGAGGAGGAGATAGTGTCACACCCATCTTGTAGATATTGCCACACTCCCCCACCCCTTGTAGATAGTACCATATTCACCCTCTCTGTATATAGTGCCTGAGTGCCCCCCAAACAAATAAGAAAACCTTATGCTCACCTAACCCCGTTCCCACAACGAACGGAGCTGCACAGCCTTATTAGTCCTGCAGCCTATGAGACTGGACCGTTGCGTATGCTGGCGCGATCCAGTGACATTATCTTGCAGCCCCATCCCAGTATTTAATAGGCTGCAGGCTTAATGTGGCCTATAGCCTATTGTATGGCAGAGCAGGGAGCTGATAGCTCCCTGCTCCGCTAAAGTATTCAATTGTATCTGCGTTCTAAGGATGTAAATACAATTGAATGTGGAATTCGCCAGGGTACCAAGCCAAAAATGTGGAGCTTGGGCCCCTGCTGCCTGCGACGCTGCTGGTGATAGTATGTGAGGGTCTTCGGGGGGGGCGAACTAATATACAGAGATAGGCTTAAAGTACTTAGAGCGAGACAGTGTGATAGTGACAGCATTTGTTGTCTGTATAGGTGACCCATGTCATATCTGTGAATGTCTAAGGATACTTACTAAATGAGGATTCTTAATAATCAGAACTATTTTGGTTAGACTGGTCTCAAACTCATTCAGATTAGACGACTTAATTTCTCCATGGACAGAAAATAAGGAGATTGTACACAGCTGAAAGAAAGCAATCATTTGTTAGTGAATGAACGAACAACTACATACAAAATACAGATAGCAGAATTTATTTACATGTTAAGAATTAATAAGAATATGTAGACCATAGGTCCTGATTTTAATATACCTGCATTTTTAAAAGTGCTCACTTTTTAACCCCCTTCTGTTTAATTTTAGTTTTTTCATCCCCACCTTCCTAGGGCCATAACTTTTTATTTTTCTATTGACATAGCTATAATGGCCAGGATCGGCGATAACTCCGATCCTGGCTGTTTAACCACTTAGGTGCCGGGGTCAATAGCGACCACAGCATCTAAGCCGTTAGAAAGAGAGGGGCAGCCCCCACTGGCAGCCCTTTAGCCCCACCCCCACAACTGATGGTTGTCATGGCAGCTTGGGGGCCTAATGAATTCACTCAGGTCTGCCAGCATTGCGATCTCATTAAGTACTGACAGGCAGGGCTTAATAGGAGTCAGTAAAGAAACACGATATATGGCAAAATATAAGCATTGAAGTATATTGTGCAAGTGATCCAACAATCACTGGTTCATGTCCCTTAGAAGGACTAATAAAAAAGTTTAAAAAAAACCCTGATAAATAATGTTTTTATTGTATGGAAAAACTGTTATTAAAAGTAAAAAAAAACGTCCCCAAAAGTAATGTAAAAAAAATACCCCATAATTGGTATCTCTGCGTCCATAGAAGTCCAAACTATTTCAATATGACATTATTTAAATAAAACAAAAACGCCATACTTGGTATTGCAATACACGCAGGATAAAGTTAACGTGTCGTTTTTACTGCAGGCTGAACACCATAAAAATTAAACTCAAGAAATTTTGGGGAAATTGCCGTTTTTTTCCAATTCACCCCGCAAAATAATTTTTCAGAGTTTCCAAGTACATTATATTGTACAATAAATGGTGCCATTTATTGTCCCGCAAAGAAAAGTTCTCATATGGCTATGTCAATGTAAAAATAAAAAAGATATGGCGCTTGGAAGGCGAAGAAGGAAAAACTAAAAATCAAAAATTCAAAATGACCTGGTCAATAAAGGGTAAATATAATTTAGTTTTGATTGGAACTGCATCAGTTGCCGCTTGCTGATAAGTATAATGTACTTTGTACATTAGTTGTTGGTTGTTCCATGTTACTGCAATGAAGAGTTCTGAAAGTTATTTTCTTTTGAAGAATTTATTGATTCATATTTGTATCCCCGTATTCTAGGCATTGCTGCTGGGAAGAAGGTCCAGGCCATAGGCAGAAGATCCATCTGTGAAGCAACTAGGGCAATCTCACTACAGAAAGGGTGGGTGGCATGCAAGATGGGCAAAGTAAAAATAACCTTAAAACATTGTTCTTCTTGCACAAGGTTATTAGAGTTTTTCATCTATTTTTGCAGTAAAGCTGAAACTGTTCAAAATGTACTAAGAAAAAGAAACAATGCTAAACCTTCAAGACCATGCCATTAACATAGCATACTCTAAAAGATTATATAAGTATTATTATTTTTTTGTTTTACATTGTCCCTTATGGATAACGGAAGGCATAGCAGTTGTTTAAAATGCCCCAGTTTTCCCTTTTACTAGTACTATATAGCCAAATATATGTGCACACATATGATGTATAAATGTTATTATGATATATTTTACTGCATATTATATATACCATCTTTGTCTATTTCAGTTATTGAATGCTTATTACCTGGGTGAAGATATAGGAACAATCTCCATGAAAGTTGTAACCTCTCTGATCAAAAGTTGTAACATGGGATCCCCCTTCAATTGAACAAGAGCCAGAACATGGCTTTCGCGTACAATCCCATATTCCCTCAAAGCATGTACTGTTACAGAGACAAAGGTTCAGTGTTATTACTGTTTAAACAGAAAATAAACTTTAATGTAGTAATATTTTAAAGGGATATTCCGTTTGCAGCAAATATTTTTTTTTTCTTGTGTAATAAAAACTTATACAATGTTCCAATACACTTGTTGTATCAATTCCTTCTGGTTTTCAAGATTTCTGCTTGCAGTCATTTAACCCCTATCCGCAAGTGCCGGGGCCCACTACCCTTGGGGCGCCCACTCGGCCGCCCGCTGCTGTCGCTGCCGTCGTCACGGCATCACTGTCCATATATGGAGAGTGATGTCAGAGGGAGAGAAGATGTCAAAGGCAGAGCGCTAGCGGCTCTTTCTTCCGGGACTCTGTCTCTAAGGAAGCCCCTGACAACACTGTCCAAATATGGACAGTGATGTCAGATGAAGAGAAGGAGTCCCAGGCTGAGTGCTAGCAGCTCTGCTCCTGGACTCCGTCTCTGGGGAAGCCCCTGACATCACTGTCCATATATGGATGTGTGGCACTACCTGGGAGTTGGGGGCTGTGTGGCAATATCTGGGAGGTGGGGGCTGTTTGGCACTACCTGGGAGGTGGGGGCTGTGTGGCACTACCTGGGAGGTGGGGGCTGTGTGGCACTACCTGGGGGGGCTGTGTGGCACTACCAGAAAGGGGGGGGTGTGGCACTACCTGTGAGGGGGGCTGTGTGGCACTATCTACCTTGGGCACTAAAGGTATGGGGGTATCGATAGGGTATAATGTCTATATGGTGCACAAAGTGACTTTTTCTGCCATTTTACTACAGCCGTGAGTTCCCCCACAAAGGGGCCTACTAAGTCTGTGTCGCCCAAGGCCCACATAAAACTGGAGCCGGCCCTGCCAATCTACACCATAACATAATAGCACGTCATGGTGTGGGGGGTGATGTTTGGAGCGGGCTTACTCGCTGAGCCTGCTCCAAACGCAGCAGGTGTCAGCTGTGTATTACAGCTGACACCCGGGACTATTGACCAGAACAGCGTTAGTGCTGTTCCTGGCTGTTTAACTCCTTAGCTGCTGCGATCAATCACGATCGCAGCATCTAAGACGTTAGAAAGAGGGGGCGCCCCTCTCTGACAGCTCATCGGCAACGCGATTGGGGGTTGCCGATGGTTGTCATGGCAGCCCAGGGGCCTAATAAAGGCGCTGCCTTTCTTAATTTCCTGTTATGCCCTGCCTGTGGCAGGTCTTAACAACAGCCTGTAAAAATTACAATATACTGCAATATACAAGTATTGCAGGGTATTGTACCAGCTATCCAACGATCACTGGTTCAAGTCCCCTAGGGGGGGGGACTAAAAAAATGTGAAAATAAAAGTATAATAAAGTTTTTAGTAGTGTAAAAAAAAAGTTAAAAAAAAAATGTCATATCTTTCCTCTAAAGTAATTTAAAAAATAAAAAAATTGGTATCACTGTGTCCGTAAAAGTCCGAACTATTACAATGAACCATTATTTAACGCGCACGGCGAAAGCCGTAAAAATAAAAAAATTGCACCGCTGTTTTTGGCCACGTCATATCCGACAAAAAATGTAATAAAAAGTTATCAATAAGTCTCATGTAGCCCAAAATTGCACCAATAGAAACTACAGCTCGCTCAGCAAAACATAGGCCCTCATTCCGCTCAATCAATGTAAAAATAAAAAGTTATGACTCTCAGAATGTGGCGACAAAACACTAAATTTATTTTTAACAATTAGTTACTTCCCTGTAAAAGTAGTAAAACATAAAAAATACTATATAAATTTGGTATTTCCATAATCGTATTGACCGGTAGAATAAAGTTAACATGCTATTTTTACTGTACAGTGAAAACCGTAAAAACGAAACTCCGTCAAAATATTGAGGGATCACTGTTTTCTTCCTATTCCACACCACAGCTAATTATTTTCCAGATTCCCAATACATTATATCGTACATTAAATGATGCCGTGAAAAACTCCAACTCATCCCGCAAAAAACAAGCCCCCATACGGCTTTATTGACGTAAAAATAAAAAAAGTTATGGCTTTTGGAACCTAGGGAGGAAAAAATTAAAGCGAAAATCAAAAAAATGGCTGTGACGGGAAGAAGTTAATAGGTATTGTCACAGTTTACTTCAAGTGAATGAAAATATGTCCTAGTCACTTGATGGGCAAACAGTTTCCATTGTGCTCTGTACACTTAACCCGTTAGTGACCAACCATTAGTGTTTTTACGGCGGCTACTGACGGGCTTTATTCTGATGCAGTAGCCTTTTTATGGTGCTGCATCAGAATAAATATCCCTGCTCTCAGCTACTGCTGGTTTAACCCCTCAGATGCGGTGCTCTATAGCAAACGCCGCATTTGAGTGGTTTTGGCGGAGGGGGCTCCCTCTCTCAAACCACCGGCACCCTACTATACGATTGCAGCATGACGGCGTCTTCTATGTCAGCTGGGGGCCTAATAAAGGCCCCCAGGTCTGCCTCTAGTTAATGCCTGCTAGGCTATGCCAGAGGCATGGCCTAGCAGATGCCTGTCTGTTTTAATCGGACAGGCAGTACTACACTGCAATACAGAAGTATTGCAGTGTATTATAAAAGCGATAAGGTGATCGCATAGTGAAGTCCCCTAGTGGGACTAATAAAAAAAGTTTAAAAAAATTGTAATAAAAGTTTACAATAAAGAAATAGAAATCCAAAGTAAAAAAAAATGAAAAACCCATTTTTCCCCATTACAAAATACATTACACATATTTGGTATTGCTGCGTCCGTAACTACCCCAACTATAAAGCTATTACATTATTTAATCCGCTCGATGAACCTCGTAAAAAATAAAAAAAATCGTGCAAGAATTACTTTTTTCTGTGCATCCAGCCTTAAAAAGAATTTGATGAAAAGTGATCAAAAACTTGCGGTTACTCCAAAATGGTAGCAATAAAAATTACAAGTTGTCCCGTAAAACCAAGCCCTCATACAACTGCATCGGCAGAAATATGTAATAGTTATCGCTTTTCAAATATGGGGACACAAAAACAAATAATATTGAAAAAATGTTGTTTTTACTGTGTAACAGTTGTAAAACATAAAAAAAATATATAAATTTGGTATCGTTGCAATCGTAACAACCCGCTGAATAAAGTCATTGTATTATGTATACCACTCGATAAACTGAGTACATTTAGGACGCAAAAAAGAGCAGCGAAATTGCTGGGTTTTTTTTCTATTACGCCCCAAAAAAAGTTTATAAAAGTTAATCATTAAATGATATGTACCCCAAAATGGTGCTATTACAAAATACAACTTGTCCCACAAAAAAAAAGACATTATACAGCTATGTTGACGCAAAAATAAAAAAGTTATAGTACTTTGAATGAGACGATGGAAAAACTTAAAATATAGCCTGGTTAAGTGGAGACTTAATCCCACAATGGGGTTAAGGTCTTAAAGATGAGATGTCACCTCTCCTGACATGTCTGTTTAGGTAAATACTTGTATTCCCCATAAAATAATAATTCTGGAACACCTTTTCATAGAGCTCTACGCTGTGCTGTTCCTCTGTTATTCCTCCTAGAAATGTGTGAATAAATTGACAACTAGGCTTTTGGGTGTGTGGCCCTACATAGACAGCCACTGTCCAATCGGTTCTTACATTCTCAGACTATGTAGGAACACACCCCTTTGACAAATTGAATGGTAACACCCAGTTGTGAATAGCAAAGGAACGGCACAACGCAGGGTTCTAAGAAAATATGTTCCAGCATAGTTATTTTTTGGGGAATACAATTATTTACTAAAATAGACAAGTCAGAAGAGCTGACAAGACCTCTTTAACGGCACATGAAATACTAAAATTGCTGCTTGTTACTGGGCCGTAGAAGAAAAGTTGTCAAAATGACTCCCCTTCTCTGAGATCACTTCTTGCTTTGCAGCTAATGGCTTAAGCTGTACCTCACAGACTTTCTGCTGTGCCCACTTCCTGCAGGCACTCTGCACTTAATATTGAAAATACTAAAAGAATTCTGCTTACTTTCACATAAGTCAATCTGCTTTCTGATCCAAATGCAGGGAGAAGAAGGTAAAATGGCGTATAGAGCTCTTAGTCTTACCAGTAGTATGTGCAAAGTGCATGCAGAGAGGGCATAGAAGGAAGTCTGTGAGGTGCAGCTTCAGCCAATGTCTGCAGAGTAGGAAGTCATGTCAGAGAAGGGGCATTGTTTCGGTAACTTCTCCTGTACAGGCAGCCATTTTGTTATCTCATGGTGTCTCAAGCACCTTGGAAATTTGTGTTAAAATGACCAGAGTGAAAGAATTCATGGTTCTGGTATGGTAAATGACCCTAGTTTTTAACAACAAAATGAAAATAATTTGACAATTTAGACAAATATGAATACTGCTGAGCCTCTTTGTCCCTTTTTTGCATCAGTTTAGTGAGACAGTAAGCAGTCTGGAGGAGATCCAATGACAACCATAAAATACACAGGGTTAAGAAGATTTGCATCTGTCGCCCAGTACATTCCTGGATTGTTGCTATTCAATGGCCCAAACACATTCTGCGTAATATTTTATTAATCTGAAGTTTAGAATAGCAAGCAGTGACATGTTGTAACATATCACAATTAAGAGATAGAATTCACATGAGAAACTATCAATGTTACCAGTTTTTCTCTAAGTCACTGCTGTCCTGCAGGGAGAATGGGAGATGGACACAAAAGGCATGGCAAACCAAAAGGTAAGTACATTTGTCTCTTAATATGCATTTGGATCATGGTCCAAAGCAAAAGGGGGGGGGGGGTGCGCATGACCTGAAGAAATATCCTCTTCTAAACACTGTTACTTTTTTACATATTTAACCTATACATTTTTACCAGTTTTCACATGGAAGAATCAACTCTGCCCCTGTAGGATAGAGGTTTCCTGAGTACTTGCAGAAGCATTCAGATGCTGGGATACATCCTTTATCTCTAACATCATCAAATACAGTGCCTGGAAATAAAAATAAGACATATTGGTATCCATCACTTAGACTTTGTCTATCTTTTGCAGTTTGTGTATTGGACTTGTGTTCAAGCACATGAATTAAAGTGTAGCTAAACGTTTGACAAACTTCTGACATGTCATAGTGACATGTCAGAAGTTTGCATTGGTGGGGTCCGAGCACTGAGATCCCCACCAATCGCTAGAACGAAGCAGATGAAGCACTCGTGTGAGTGCTCAGCCGCTTCGTGTCTGTTTGGCTTTTTCCGGAAATAAATGTCTCTGTGTACGGACTCAATAGAAAGTCTATGAGCCCATACTCCGATACATGGGCTTTCCGGAAAAAGCCGAACAGAGATGAAGTGCTTCAGCTGCTTCATTCTAGCAATTGGTGGGGGTCTCAGTGCTCAGACCCCAACCAATCCAAACTTCTGACATATCACTATGACATGTCAGAAGTTTGTAAAACGTTTAGCTAAACTTTAAAGAGCTAGTTAGGACTTTGATATGAATGAGGCTGAAAATATTTTAAATGGATCGGGGTTAACTTCCAGGCTGCTGATATTGGCAGAAAATATCATATGAGACAGAAAGGGTAGCAAGAAAAATTTGGTAATATATAACCTATGTGATGACAGTGTTTCAAAACACCATGCCTGGTTAAACAGAAACCCTATGCATGCATGCTGGTTTTGAAACTTTTGTTATCCTAAAATTGGGGCAAAAATTTAGCGATCAACAAAAATCGCAGCAAAACTCTGCAGTCTTTTGAAATAACAACGTTTTGCCTAACCGCCGTGTTTTTTGCCACTATTTTTCGATAAACATGGCAAAAAGGACGCTAAGGAACCAGTTCTTGCAAATTCTTCATTAAAGACTGGTTATGTTGTGTTTTAAATCAATAAAAAAAATGGTGCTTAATTGACAGCCTACTTTTAAGAAAGCTCTAGGGAGAAAATAGATGTTGAAGCCCTTACCTATAAATACACTAACTTTACCCATTAAATACCTGACCAATGCTAATATAACAATGATATCCAGAGTGAAACCATAGTCAAGACAGTCATATTTCAATAGTGGCAGCCCCTTACCCTCCTATCCACTGTTCCCCTAATGCTCAAAATGTAAAGAAATTCACACACTTTTTCCTTTTTAAACAGTAGTCTAAAGTTTACCATAGGGCTCTGAGGAAAACAATAAAATATAGGAATTCTTATCAGCTAACCATTTATTTTTAGATAGAATCTATATGGGTTCTGATCTTTCAAATTAGCGTGGTTGAAAATGGTAAGCAAAATCTTCATACATGTATGATACCTTTATGCTTATAGTGTTCCTCTAGTGAAAAATAAAGACTTCACAGAAATATTAGAGCCTCATGAACTGTACTTTGCGAAGAATTCCCCATAAAAAAAAAATAATAATTTGTGCTGATATTCCACTTCCCACTTCTACCCTATTCTGCTGTACACACTTTACACACTATTTGACTCGGTATTGAGGCTGCTGTAATCACAGGACTTTATTAACTAGCAGGTTTCCTCTACAGGTATGGAGAAAGCTTGTAATTTCCTATCTATCTATCTATCTATCTATCTATCTATCTATCTATCTATCTATCTATCTATCTATCTATCTATCTATCTATCTATCTATCTATCTATCTATCTATCTATCTATCATCTATCTATTCGTTCCTGCAGCTGACATAAGCAGGGAGGAAGTAAATGGCTGTAGTAATTCAGGTCCCCTCCTACTCTGTTCCAAATTAAAATTAACAGAATTTGCATTCTACAAGTAAATTAAGCTAATAAACAGCACAGAGCACAATTTTTTTAATTTTAGAAGATAAACTTGAATTTACATACTGAGGGGATATACTGAGGTTTTTAGTGGATCACTGGAGGAATGCTGTAAAGGTTGACAGAATTTTTTTAAAACCACCTACCATTAGGGCAAAAGCAACCAACGACACATTTTTTAACACAGGCCCCTGGTTCTTGGTTGCTGCAGCTCTTCTCACAAGCTGTACCACATTCTTTATACTCCATGGTTGGTGGGCATTTTATTTCTTAAAATAGAGAATAACAATATGACTTTATTAGGAGACTCTTTTTGCCATATGTAAACAAATAAGGATTTACATTAGTTGTTACCTTTGATAACTAAATTATATTCACAATATATTCAGCAATGAATAGCAATTCCCTAATACAGTCTGTGTAGATAATAAGAGGCAGTACTGTTATTTACAGCAGCCTACAGTCTGTGAGACTGGAGCACACACTACTGTAAAACAGTCTGTAATCTGCTCAGAAACTGATAAGGAATCTGTACATGGTAATAGTAGGAACTTAAATAGCAACTACACTTTCATAAAACTTTTGCTATGTCATAGAGAAATATCAAAGTTTGGATCGGTGGGGGCCCGGGTGCTGAAATCCCCGCTGTTGCTGAAAGGAAGGTGCAAAAGCACTCAGCTGAGCGCTTTGCTCCTTCGACTGTGATCAGCGCTTATCGTCAGACTGAAGGCGGCTCACATAGAACGTTTATGTGAGTCATCTTCAGTTTGAGAGGGAGCGCCAATAACAGCCGAAGGCGCAGAACGCTCAGCTGAGCGCTTCTGCACCTTTGCTTCAGCTACGGTGGGGATCTCAACACCCGATCCAAACTTTTGATATGTATCTATGACATATCAAAAGTTTGATGAAAGTGTAGCTACTCTTTAAATTGCCACTGCCCCTGCTTTGAGCTGTGTTTGCCTTACTGCATTCTAACAGCTATTTTTTATATGTATTCTACTTGCTTGTTTTTATGATTTGTCCATATGTTATATTTTTAAACCCTCTATATTTTATATGTACAGCACCCTAATAATTAAGGATGCTATTAAATAAGTAATAATGATAATAAAGCATTGGTAAACCTCTATATTCCAATGCATTACACCCTGTCAGTGTGAATCTAACAAGCACCAATTAGGGACCTCTCTTTACACCTTTAGGTGGCGAGGTTGATATTGATCACAACATTTAAGAGGTTAAACAGCCAAGATTGGAGATGTCACTCACATCACCTTCTGGTGATGCCATTAGTGTGACGTAATAATATGGCAGTTGTTGGGAATTCCCTGAATACCGCAATATACTATTATGGCACGGGACGGGATTCGAGTTCTACAGTTTAATGACATCTCAATTGATTAGGATGCAGATCCTGAGAATTACCTTGTTTCAGACCCGTCTGTCAATAGGGAAGTGGTTGGCATTGACAGCCACTCTCCATTTAAATAGAAGCAAGTTAAGTAAACTACAGTATGGTGGCTCAATGGTTAGCACTGTTGCATTACAGTACTGGGTTCCTGGGTTTCAAACTGACCGAGAGCAACAACTACATGGAGTTTGTGTGTTTTATTGTTGTTTGCAAGGGTTTCTTCTAAGTATTCTGGTTACCTCTCACACACCAAAAACATACTAATAGGTCAATTCCTACGAAATTGACTCTATTGTGTGTTTAGTGAAATTCGATTGTGAGCCCCAATGGTGAGAGTAACTGGTGTAAGTGATGAGAATCTGTGTGCAACATTCTAGAATAATTAAGCACTCTGAAAAGTATATGTCTTCATGGATTTCAGGTCCTTACCACATATTCCTGTGTTCCGCCAGTTTTCTGGCTTTCCAAAAGCTCTAGCACACTGTTTGGAATATTCTGACAAGGTGCTACAAATGCAAAATGCATGCTGACTTTCACTATTGTTACAAGCGCAGCTGTCCCTTTCACAGATCTCAAGGTAGGAATTCATATCGTAACGTGTAGTACAGTCAAACAGTTCAGGACTTTGCAATATGGTTCTACATATGTCGTTCTACAAAATAGGAAGAAACACATTTTGATAATTATTATCTTTTCCTTCATAAAAATGTCACATACCGTAATTTGTGAGCTTATCTGTATCCCTTATACAATGCTCCAAATGTCCCCTATACTTACATACAATATTTTTCATATTCTTTTAGAAGTGAAAATTCTCAGTCTAACCACTCAGATGCCGCAGTTGATATTGACCACGTCATCTAAGGGGTTAAACCGCAGCATCCACTGGACATATTATTAAGTATTATCGCGGTAAGAACACTGTGGTTAGGAAGTAATATTACATCCAAATGCGCGAAGGGAGTTAACATACTAGGGCTATTTATTCTCTCAATCTGGTCCCTGAAATGCAAAACACTGCCCACTCCTCTGACATCTCCTGTAGGCACTCTGCACATAGTATAGTTAATATTAAAAGTTCTCTGCTCCCTTTCAAGCAATTCTCTCTGCTTTCTGGCCCAAACACAGGAGGAAGAAGCTAAAATGGAGCAGAGAGCAGAGCTGTCAGTATTACCAGTATTACATATGTGTAGAGTGCATGCAGGGGGAAGGCTGAACAGGAAGTCTGTGAGGTATAGCTTCAGCCAATAGCTGCTGGGCACTGAGTGATGTCAGAGGAAAAGGCATCATTTTTACAACTTCTGAACAGCCCAATAATTTGCAATCATTTAGTTATTCCCTGTGGACTTAAAAAGGTATTCCCATCTTCGTTAGGAATTGCCATCACTTTATGATCGAGGAAAGTCTGACCTCTGGGACCCCCAACAATCCTCAGAATAAAGGGGTGACTTTCGCTGATTTCCCCCATACTGATTTTTCTTGCACAGAGGAGTCGGCCACTTGCTGTGCTGGGAACTGCAGCAAGCCTTCATTCAAGTGAATGGGGTCGGGTTGCAGTTCCATGCACAGCCAGGAGGCTGGAGCGCTGCTGTGCAGAGAAACATAGACAGAGACACAGCACTAAATTTAACGCTGCAGCCCCCATTCTCAGGACTGGTGGGGGTCCCAGAATTTGGACCCCCACTGATTATAAAGTGATGGCATATCCTAGCGATATGCCATCACTTTATAACATGGCAATAACCCTTTTAATGTACAGAGCACCTTGGAAAGTTGCATTTTAGGAACCAGAGAGAAAAAATGTATGGTATGTTAAATAAATCTAGTAGGTCCATTTTACTCATTGCGAAAATTTGTTTTGCTGTGTCATTATCCAACAATTATATTACCTCTATGAAAAAAGTAATTGCCCCCCATAAGTGGCAATGTGCCCCACTCGCCAATCCGGTGACAGAAAGTTGTTCAGTCATACTTTATGGGAGTTATGCAAACAGCAGAGCATCTTACTCAGCTCTTTCTGTAACTACCATAGAATATAATGGATAGAGTATAATGTAGTGCCCTCCCTAGCTGCTCCTTCTCTAAGTAATTGCAGGACAGATCAAAATTCCTCATTTTATTAAGAGCCAATTAATTCCAACACACTTTACTTTTAGACTGACATATAAAATGCAAGTCTTAAAGGCTATGTGCACCTTTAAAAGGCAAAAAAAAAAATGAAATATAAAGGTTCATCAGTGTGTTTGGTGCAATTTTACAAATACTTTATATTTAAAAAAAATTTCAATTTTACATACAGTTGCTGTGTATTCTCTATACAGAGCAGCTGTATCGAGCGCTATTCAATGAATCCGTCATCCCCGCGGACCTGATGGGTTCAGTTGACCACACGTGGCGGATTTCCTCCGCAACTGTCCGCATCAATGCCGCACAGAATCTGCGTTGCAGATTCTGCTGCGGATCTGCACAAAATGTGCAGTACATTGATGCGGACTAGCTGCTGCGGACTGCGGTAAAAGTACTTCCCTTCTCCCTATCAGTGCAGGATAGAGAGAAGGGACAGCACTTTCCCTAGTGAAAGTAACCGAATTTCATACTTACCGGCCGTTGTCTTGGTGACGCGTCCCTCTTTCGGCATCCAGCCCGACCTCCCTGGATGACGCGCCAGTCCATGTGACCGCTGCAGCCTGTGCTTGGCCTGTGATTGGCTGCAGCCGTCACTTAGACTGAAACGTCATCCTGGGAGGCCGGACTGGAGACAGACGCAGGGAGTTCTCGGTAAGTATGAACTTATATTTTTTTTTAACAGATACATGTATATTGAGATCGGTAGTCACTGTCCCGGGTGCAGAAACAGTTACTGCCGATCGCTTAACTCTTTCAGCACCCTGGACAGTGACTATTTACAGACGTCTCCTAGCAACGCTCCCGTCATTACGGGAGCCCCATTGACTTCCTCAGTCTGGCTGTAGACCTAGAAATACATAGGTCCAGCCAGAATGAAGAAATGTCATGGTAGTAAAACCAATACGCTCCGCAGCACACATAAGATCTGCGGACTTCATTGCGGAATTTTGACTCTCCATTGAAGTCAATGGAGAAATTCCGCCATGAGTCCGCCACTGCTTCGCAACAGACAGAGCATGCTGCGGACACCAAATTCCGCTCCGCAGCCTATGCTCCGCAGCGGAATTTTACGCCTCGTCTAAACGAACACTGCTAAATTAAAGTGTAAGTCAATGGACAAACGGCTCCGCTGCGGATTAACGCTGCGGAGTGTCCGCTGCGGAATTTAAGTGAAATTCCGCCACGTGTGAACCCAGCCTTACAGCGGGTGTTGCGTGTCTCTGACACGTAGGATCCACCTCTAAACTATCACACCTAAGTTATGAACTTAGATGTGATAGATTACAGATGGATCCCGTAATACTCACTGTCAATGAACCCATGAGGTCCGCAGGACTGACGGATTCAGTGAATAGCGCTCGATACAGCTGCTCTGTATAGAGAATGTAGAGCAGCATTATTTAAAAAAGTTAAAAAAATATATATTTTTTTAATTATTTGTAAAGTTGCACCAGACACATTGATACACCTCTTTATTAAAAAAAAAAATAAGATTTGCCTTTCAAAGGTGCATATAGCCTTTAATAAATCTGCTCTGTTGTCTTCATAAATAGCTCCGCATACACATACATGTAACTTACAACTTGTTTGCATTCGGGTAAAATTGGGATTCTGGTGTGCACACAGTATTCTCCAGGAATTTCTTGCGTGTTTTTGGTCATAAAATCATCTATATATTCATTATTGTCTGTGAAAAAAATATCTATTAGTACTGTCAAAATCAAGAAAATTACTGGATCCAAACTTGTCCAATAATAAAGACTAGTTCTAGTGAGGTGACCAACAATGTGTTTATGCTTCTCTGAGGAAAATAGACCTGAAAAATTTCAAAGCAACACGTCGCTATGGAAATGATTTGCCTCTTGCCCTATCTGTGCAGTCCTACAGGGGAAAGGATCTGATTGGTCATGCACATTTAATAGCTGTCAGGCGAAAAATCGTTTGGCTGACAGCCATTTCTCCCGAACCCCCCATACACATGCACGCTCAGTTTGGCTGGTATTCTGAATGGGGAGACAGGAGTAAGCTGCTGCCGGGCTACTCAGTCTGCGGCTAATCTACCCTAAGAACAAAAGGATCGGGCATGTTGAAATCCAACTGCCCGATCCTTCTCTCACCCGAAATCTTGCATCAGGGTAGAGTTGGGAGACCCTCGTACACATTGGATGGCAGGTTCGTCCGAAATTAATCTAATGTGTCTGGTCACCTTTGTGGTTTAGGAATAGTGTGAAAATTTCATAGAGCACCGTTTTTTAACTTTTTGGCAGTTTTGGAGAAACTTATTTTTATGACTAGTAGGGCAAGAGTTTCTTTCCTCAAGAGAGATCACTTATTCAGTGTCACATCTTTAACAAGTATTCAGGACTGATTTATTAGGATTCCTTTACACACACTAAGGGCTCATTCAGACGAGCGTAATACTCGTCCGTGCGCTGTGCATTGAAATAACTGCCAGAACACGGATCCATTCATTTCAATGGGGCTATTCAGACATGCATGAGTATTCACCCGAGTGTCCGTTACGTGAAACTCACTGCATGTCCTATATGCGTGCATTTTTGCGCACCTAGTCACCCATTGAAGACTATGGGTGCGTGAAAACCACAGACAGCACACGGACGACATCCATGTGCTGTCCGTGTTTCACACATCAGTTACTTAAAAAAGCAGAGAAATAAATAAAAAATAAAAAAGTAGTGCTTGCACGGACATGAAAAACGCATGCCACACGCAAAGCACACCGATGCCAATACGCAACACACACGGACATGAAATTTAGGAAAAACGCTCGTCTGAATGTAGCTTAACATTTTTAAAGTCTTGTAAAAAAAACGCCTTGAAATTCAAGAATTTTTTACATAAAGCCTTTTACAAGAATATTGGTGGTTGTTTTTGTTTATTTTATTTTTGAACATCTTAATGAGAAAAAACATCAGAAAAGACACCATACCCCGAAGATGCTGCGTTTTGAAGAAAACTTTACTGACCCCACACATACCAGAAAAACACCACAAATCAAAACATGTATATATATCTGGCCTTCTTTTAATAATTCACTATAGACATAACATTACCTAAAAAAATGCAGCAAAAACCGCCAACAATAATGCCACGGTATATTCTAGTTGTATCTCATCACTTACTTATGTCAGAAAACCAACTAGTTCAGTGTTTGTAGAAGTTTCCCCGTATCTTGGTACATTGGGCAGGGTCCCATTTATGTGTTTTCTACTTCAAATCAAATCCATTATAATTAACTCTTTGCCATCGCAGCCATTTTATTTTTTTTCCAATTTCATTTCTTCTACCCGCATTCCAAAGCCATACCTTTTTTTTTTTGTCTTTAAAAACCTATGAGGGTTTGTTTTTTGCCGGACATGTTGTAGTTTTTACGCCATCATTTATTGTACCATATAATGTACTGGGATACTGTAGTGGGATGGAATGGGGAAAACACATACACCCACTGGCTATGATGTAAGAGTATGTTAAATAACAAAAAGTGGTTAAAGTGTTTTTATTTTGCTATTGTTACTTTGTTCTTTGTTACAGTAGAACCTCAGAGGACATGCTGCAGCTGTTAGTCAGTGTTACCCTAGAAACCAGTGTCTGAACTGGCACTGTGTTATTGCCAACAGTCCTGGGCAACAAAGGGGTGGGTATTATGCTAATATGTATGAAAAAGGGTTGTTTCTGCCGGGTTGGGGGTGTTCTTGGGGGGAACATGGACCGTAATTTATCCCGTGATTTGTTAAATTCAAATCTCCAGTTGATAATATATGTCAACTTTTAAGTACTTACCTTCTTTGAAACCCTCATTTAAATATTTCATTCCATTATAGTCTCCACATAAGCCACATGTTTCATTTCGGTATTTTTCAGGTAACTGTACCTAATAAAAGAAAAAAGTGGTTATGTAATCAGATGTGAAAAGAGCTTTTATTATTTAAGTACAAGTTTGTATTTGGCATTACAGAAAATGTGGTGTTGTGTTTGTATCCCTCATATGTTAGCTCAAATGGGAAAGTTGCGTCACCATATACATTAGATAAAAATCAGCATTCATACAGGCGAGAAGCTGGCCCTCTAGAGACTCCTCAAGACTGCTACTGACCCTTTCATGCTTGGTCCTTGGAGGACAACATAGCTCCTGCACTTCTTTCATGCCCTCCCGATGGATTTATTGCAGAATCGAGCTCTCATCTCTTTTGAAGTTGCCTGTATTGGATCAGGTACAAGTTCTCACACCCTTTTATTGATACACTTAGAGCTAGTTTGCCTATCAGAAACATCTAGACCTCTTTTTTTTCCTGGCCTGGGAATGAGACCATGACCTCTCTCTTACTACAGAAGAGAGATGGAAAATGTGCATTCTCACACACCGTTCTTCCAGTAGTTGTTGCTTCTAGGAAACTGGCTACAAATGACTTTCCCATTTGATATTGCGTTCTTCTGAAGACCCTTATTTTATCCCATTAAATACATTTTATGGGATTGTTCTGTACTTTCTCGATTTTGGTCAGAGGGCCAAAAAATTACATATTTTCTTCCCTCTCCATCACTGCATTCGCTCTTCGACTCGATACAAGAACTCTTTACTCAGACACCTAGTGAATGTTGCCAGGTCATGCATACCGTTCCTATGGAAGAGCGGGAATTGACCAATCATTCGGTAATGGGATTGATGTACGAAAAAAGACTAAACAAATCAAACTTTCAGCAGATTATCTGTAATTAACCGATCTTTATAACAGACTCATCATAATAGCTATATTTTTCTCAGTCATTATTAATTAAATGTAGCATGTAATTAACTATTATACAAGCAAATGCATGTGCAATAATGTAAACAAATAATGTTTGAAATGATCGACAACATTTCTTCTGAAAAAACTAGCATCATGATTTTGTTTATATCTTGTTGCATATACTGCACTTTTTTAATGTTTTTTTTCTTTTTGAAAAAACAAACAAAAAACGGCTAAAATGAATAGTGTGATAAAAGTCCCCAAATTTGTTAGAAATGTTACCTAAGAAACACTTTTTGAGCATCATATCTGGGTGAAATTAGCCTCTTTTATGCAAATATTTAAAAGGATGTGCTAAGAGACGCATGCATGCAAAGTATGCCACATTGTGCATATGCCAACCCTAAAAAAAAAACAATACCTCACTTATACATTGTTTCGAGATGCAATGCTATTTAACCCGTTAGTGGCCGCCAATATGCCTTTTCACGGTGGCCACTAACGGGCTATATTCTGATGCATACGCCTTTTCATGGCACTGCATCAGAATAAATCTGCGGCACCGGGAGCTGTTAAAACTCCCTGTTCTCAGCTGCCTCCGGTAGCTGAGAACTTGGGGCAGCGCTGCTCGAGCGGGCTGATCGAAATCTGCCTGTTTAACCCCTTAGATGCGGCGCTCAATAGAGAGCGCCGCATCTAAATGGTTTTGGAGAGAGGGAGGGAGCTCCCTCTCTCATGCCACTGGCACCCTGCTATGAGATCGCAGGGTGCCAGTGTCTTCTATGGCAGCCGGTGGCCTAATAAAGGCCCTCAGGTCTGCCTGTAGTGGATGCATGCTAGGTCATGCCTCTGGCATGGCGTAGCAGATGCCTGTCCATTGTAAACTGTGAAAAAGTAGTAAATATATGTGAATCAGAAAATCTGGCAGCACTCCATAGAATCAAGTGAAAAAAAAAAATCAAGCGTACTTTATTGCCACTAGTGCAACGTTTCAGCTCTGTCCACTAGAGCCTCTCTCAAGCAAATTACATTGTGCAAAAACAAGGAATATATCATTGTGTCAATCAGTCAAAACGCATCCAATCAAGAGTGTAAACAATATAATATCATAGGTCTACAGTGTATAGGTGATATATCAACCGTGTATATCCATCCATAATATTAGGTACTAGAACGACTTCCTAGTCATCACTAATCAATCACTAATAAACGTGTATTACACATTTTTTGTGATTTACACGTTTATTAGTGATTGACACTTGGTTTTTACCCTGCATATGCTTTATGCTATGTTAAAGTTTGTGACTAGGAAGTCATTCTAGTACCTGATATTATGGATGGATATACACGATTGATATATCACCTATACACTGTATACTTATGATATTATATTGTTTACACTCTTGATTGGATGAGTTTTGACTGATTGACACATGACATGATATATTCCTTGTTTTTGCACTACGTCATCTTCTTGAGAAAGGCTCTAGTGGACAGAGCTGAAACGTTGAACAGGTGGCAATAAAGTACACTTGATTTCTTTCACTTGATTCTATGGAGTGCTGTACCCAAAAAATACTCACTGGCATACATATGGCTCAGCGACACTATGGGTTAGATCAGAGGTATGAAAAAAATAGTTAGGAAATAGACCTTGATGATATTTACAATGATATAGAAGGATTTTCCCATTTGAAACAAAATTTATAATTCTAAGGTAAATAAACTCTCATCATTCTATAACTGTGTGATCTCTTGTAGGCCGCTCTCAGGCAGCTTACTATGGTTTTTTTTTGTGCTTGTGTTATGGATGCAACACCCAAACTTCCGGCGGTTCACTACAACTGGAGTTAGACCACCATAGACTTCTATTCTGCTTTAACTGCAGTTTTGATGAAGTGTGGGAAGTCCGGGCATTGCATTTGTAATATGCGTAATACGCCCGTCTGAAGGCACACATAGTCTTACTGACATCACCCATGCTTTTCTTGTTACCTCTACAGAATCCTTTGTGTTCCATTGCAATATGATGCCAGCACTGGAAATCACTATATCAAGTCCTTCATTGTCAATATCCAAATTTGAGCTTCTATATGGAATATCGACTCTGTAGTAGATGCAAAGAAGACACAATCATCAACATTTCTATACGTCTGTTCATTCACTTTAACGATTATACAGATAAATTGTAAATTATGCCTTTTTAATGTACTGCTTGTTTTAAAGAGAATCTGTCAGCTCTCCTAATATGTCTGTTTTAAAAAAGAATTCCTGCATTTCCCATAAAATTACAATTCTGGAACAATTTAGTTCTAGAACACTGCCTTGTGTAGTTCCTCTGTTATTCCTCCTAGAAATGTCTGAATAAAGTGACAATTGGATCAATAGGGTGTATCCTTACATAGTCAAATACTGTCTGACTGCTGACAGTGACAGACTGGCTGACTGCTGACTGTCACAGACTCTATAGGAACATGGGCAATTGACAAGGGGAATGGTGACACCGATATCATTTAATTAATCTCCAGGAAGAATAACAGGGGAAAGGCAAAATGCCAAGTTCTAAGAAAAGATGCTACATAATTGTTATTTCAGATGTAATACAAGTATTTACCAAAACAGACATGTCCGCGGAGCTGGCAGACCCTTTGGACAAATCCCAGGAGCGAACACCTAGAACATTACTACTCTTGCCAACATTTTTGGGTTGAATACTATTGATTTTTCTAAAAGTTCTTTTACCTGGTACAAAATTGAAATAGGCTTAAAGGGGATTTCCCAAAATCCAAAGTATTGCTAATTTTCCCTTACATAGAAAATAAATTGTTAATGCAAATACATTGATTTATCAGAAATGCATGTATCTTCTGCAATATACACCCCGAGTACCCTCTGCTTACGTGCATGTTTTACCGGGTTTCTACTGGTTACGTCCATCAGTATTTATTTTTTTACATGTGAAGCATATGTACTGATGTCTTTCTATAGTGAACCTCCCTCTCCATGTGCAGTGAGCCGTCGGTTGTGCGGTTTTGCTAGTCTAACTATACAGGGTGAGCATGCTTAGGCCCTATTCAGATGACTGGGATAATCGGCTGTGTGACGGACGTTTTTTTAACGGCCGTTGCACGGCTGAATTAAAATCAATGCATGTCTACAAGGCTATACACATGGCCATTTTTTTTAATGGACTTTGTGAACGGCCCGAGAAAAAATAGGGCATGTCCTATTTTTTCCAGGATCCTTCGATAGAACTTAAGTCTATGAGGGATCTGTGAAAACGGGTCCAGCACGGGTGCAAATGAATAAATCATTTGTGTAAACCACGCGCTTAACCGCTAGAAGCAGCAAAGGAGTACAGTCAAGTTTTGACCTGAGCAGTACAGCTGACTGCAGGAGAGAACAAGCGTTCAATAGAAGAGGATCCCGAGACACTGAGGGATAATGAAAAACGTGTCAGGGACCGTGCTCCCTATGTGTGTTTAGCAGAGTAGTAATATACAGAAAAAGATTTATTATCACAAACATTCTGAGACTGTGCGTACACTGGGTATTATCTCAGCTCGAATGTGCTTATTGCAGAGTTTTAGAATATTCTAAAGTCTGTGCCATCAAATTTTTACCAAATTGATACCGTTTTTTTTTGTTATTTTGCTCCTTTCTCCAAGTTTTCCATCCTCATCTCTTCTCTGGTCTCTATAAATGGGAGGAGGGGGGCAGAGTTGGTGGTCGGATGGAATGGATAGGAGGGAGAGGAAGGAAGGATAAGAAAGTAATGTTTTTGTATGAATATTAATATTTGTAATAATGAAAGAACTCAAATAAATGGATAAAAGACTGTGCACACTACCGACTGTCATCTATTTATACTACATTCATAATTTCGGTCACTGGTGCCAAAAATATCAAAAGGAGGAGGAATAAGGAAGCAGAGGGTTTGTTCCATGTGATTGCAGAGAGAGACAGGGGACCCTGCTCTGAATATGTGAGCAAACAGGTCCAAACACAACCACCCTGGAGTGTTTCGGTGGGCTGTCGATAGTTGCAAATGGCAAGGAGCATGAGTGAATCTGTGCAACATGGTCCACTAGAGATGCCATGATAATTAAATTTTGCCTAAGTGAGGGACCAGGAAACCCTGTAAGCAAGAGTGGTGCTGCGCAACTAGGCCCGAGTGTCGCCACAGAGATTTAAGTCTGTGAGTCTGTGGTAGTGCATGTAGATGCAAGAGGTAGAAGTACATTGCAAAGGTATTGGCTAGCAGCCCCCGTGACCCATGGAGGTGCTGGTTGAAGTCTGTATGCTGTCCTCACACCACAGCCAAGTGTGGTGGAGCATAACTCTCGACTTCTGGGATTCCGTGACAGGTAGTGGGTAGCTCCCACCATGACCCATGGAGGTGGCTCCGTTGTGACATGCCGGGTCGTGCAAGTATCAGGAGCATCCACTTTCAAGGAGGGACTCCCACGTGGTCGATGTCCCCAACCTCGGGTAGGCCACTCTGCAGCGGCAAGTTGTAGTCTTTCTCCAGACCTGTTAAGTTTGCTGTAACTATGAGACTTCAAACTTATCGCACCTCTTTATTAGTTGTAACCACTAAGGCCCCATGCACGCGACTGTGTTTTTGTGGCCGCAATTCACACACAAATCTGCGGGTAAATTGCGGTCCCATTCACTTATGTGGGCCCATGCACACGACTGTGGTTTCCATGGTCCGTGCATTGCCCAGTAGCCTGGACCGCAAAAAGATAGGACTTGTCTTATTATGGCCCTGTTTTGCGGTCCAGGCTCATAGAAATTAATGCACGCGGCCATGTGCATGGCCCGCGATTTGCGGGCGGCCCGCGGGTGACACTGTGGCCGTCCGAGCCAAAAATCACGGCCGTACACACCGCTACGGTCGTGTGCATGAGGCCTAAGACTAAGAATTTGCAACTGTTCAATAAAATGTTCTAATTATTTGCTAAGCAAGAAACAAGTGGTTGTCTGTTCTTGTTGCCCCTGTTTTACCTTGCTTACAAGTGCAGGGGATGAAAAACTGGAAGGCAACTGATCACGAGGAGAGTGTGTACTTGCTGTCTTTATTTGTGCTGTGTCCATGAGAGGTGAAGGTTTGGGCTGTCAGGATGAAAGGCAACTTTGTAGGGAACCAGGAAGAGACACAAGGGGCTTGTGGGAAATGTAGTTTCATACAAGCAACGTGCAGGAATGTGTGCTGGGCGGCAAGAGCACCCGGATTCCTCCACTGCAAGATGATCGGAGGAACAAGCCAGTAATGTGTGGTGGTATTAGTTAAGCGCTATATGGCGGTATTATTTGAATTGCAGAGTACCTCGAAATTGCATGGTCTTTGCCCTTGGTCTTTTAAGACCCCTACACCCTTAACAAAAATTAATAAAAACAAATATAAAATGGTAGAAATTAAAAAAAGGTGAGAATTACAGAAGCCTTAAAGCAAATACTTACTGTTTGCCGTTGACATATATTCCAGAACTGTTGGCTTCAATAATAGTGTAAAAAATCTTCATGAAAATATATTCTATATCAGGGTAATCCGTGTCTGACTTACGTCTGATAAGTATATTAAAGTCTTCATTTGGTACATGGCAGTGTTTGGTAAAAACATATGTGCAGTTTCCTTTGCCATTATAAAAATACCCATCAAAAGTATTAATGTATCCATTACCCCAGGTACTGCAGACATCATCATTATTGGCCACAACTGCAAAGTAAAACACCAATTATGAAAAGTTTTTAACATGTTATGGTAAAATAAATTAAAAAAAATATTCTGAGATTTTTCAAAACGTCAGTTAAGGCTACATTCACGTAACAGGGAAAAATGGGCGTGTGATGGCCGTTTTCAGAACACTGTAGTTCTATGGCTGTATTCACACTTCTGTTTTTTTTGATGGCCCGTGTATATTGGCTGTCATAAAATAGGACATGTCCTATTTTTGTTTGTTTTCACGGCCAGACAGACCCCATAGAACTCAATGGATCAGTTTATAACTGAAGGAAACAATCCTTGTGACAGCCATTAAAAACTGGTCCTGGCCCTACAGTGTTTGGTGTGTGGCGCAATCTTAAATTGGGGTGTAGCACTATCTATGTGGCCACTGCGGCACTATATCAGCTCTATCTAGATCGGACACTGGTGCTATCTACATGGGCACTGTGTGTGGCACTATTTACATGGGCACTGTGGAACTATCTATGTGGGCACTGAGGCATTTTATATGTTGGCACTGTGGTACTATGTGGGCACTGTGGAATTATCTATAATGGGCACTGTGGCACTATGTGGGCACTGTGGCACTGGCACTATGTTTTTCCCATAAAACAATGGAAAAAAAGTGAATGTGATTTTAGGTGATGTTTTTTGACATCTCGTGCATGCCACTGGGTAAAAACACCTGAAGACATATTTGTCAACTTTTGCCGACTTCTGCGATACCAAATATGTGTGCATTTCTTACACGCTGGGCGCAAGGTGGAGCTTACAATGAATGGTGCGGAAACAGGCTTTTGGAGGGCAATTTTCCAAAGCTGACACCATACGACCATTACAGATGTTGTGAAGTGCCAAAACACTGTTAAAGGGTTTTCCCAGTCCCAAAAAGTGTATGGCTTATCTTTAGGATAGGCCATCAATATCTGATCGGTCGGGCTTCGACTCCCGGCACCACCGCCGATCAGCTGTTCATTTCCATTACTTCTCACACTGTAAATTGTGAACACACTTGTTGCGGCGGTTCACAGTATTACAGCATTCTTCCATTGAAGTGAACAGACTGTAATATTGTGAACCGCCGCTTCAAGTATGTCCGAGTGCTGCAGCTCCTTAAAAACAGCTGATCGCTATGGTGCGGGAGTCGGGCCCGCACTGATAAGATAATGATGGCCTATCCTGATGATCTGTGAGGTGAGTAATGTCTCTCTTTTTTGTTTTTTGCATCCCTCCTACATTGGCCAATTTTTTTTAAATAAATCAGAAAATTCATTAAAGTAGCAAAAAACTTTGCCGTTCCACTGCCATAAAATTAGAAAATGTCATCTAATGCAAGGCAATGGTAGGAATTTTAATGACTCCCATAATCAGTATATATTGGGTGATCTTACACTTATAAGAAAATTGCTGAACATGGACCCTGAGGCATACTTAAAGGTGGTATTCGGGACTTCTCAAGATTGACAGCAGGGCAGCAGATGGCATTACATAATAAACTAATAGATAATCACCCACATGCCTGATGAACAGCATGTGACCGCTGCAGGAACTCCTGGGAGAGGAGCGGCGGAGAATAGGACCATAGTGCTGGAGCGGGGGGCACTTCGGTGGGTGAGTATCTATTCGTTTTTTTAAGTAATGTCATCTGATGTCCTGCTGCCAATTTTGGAAAGTCCCGGATAACCCCTTTAAGACTTATGTCTTATGTTACTATGTACTATAAACAAGGGTAGTCAAAGAAAATTTGAGTTTAACGTCTTGTCAGTTTATTACTATTTAGTTAACAGGGAAACACTATAGAGATGTACAGTGCCATACCAAAATCGTTCTCAGCGCTTCTAAAGTTGTTGTTGTGTTGCTTGAATTTGTCATCCTGATAACACTTATTTCCAAGAACTGTGGAAAAAAAGAAAAATGTTATCATTTTAATAACACACTTGTGATTTTTTAACTTATTACCATGACTCATGAACATAGCCATATTACGGCTTCATAAAATCTCTAAATTGTACGGAGCCGTAATAGGTCACCTCTATATTTCTGTTCTACTGTACCTTTCTATGCCTCTGATTCCATACGGAGGTATACAGGAGTTGTTGTTTTTTTTAATTCATCATCGGCATTATTTCTAGCATTGCTTCAATACCTTCAACATAAACTGCTGCATTGGGCGCACCTTACAGCAGCACATGGCGTTTTTGCTTCACTGTGTGCATGTGGCCTACGCGTGCAATGAATCATTTGCTTTTGACCACATGAGGCAAGAAAGAGCTTTTTGGGTTTGGTTACTGGGCTCCATTTCATAGAAAGGATGCACTGTAGTTGGAAAAAATACAAAAAAGAGCAACTCAACTAATAAGGGGCATCTAAGTTATGAGGAAAGATTAAAAGAATGAAACCTATTTAGCCTTGAAAAGAGACGACTAAGGGGGGACTTGATTAACTTATATAAATATATGAATGGCCCATACAAGAAATATAGTGAAAACCTGTTTCATGTAAAACCCCATTAAAAGACAAGGGGGCACTCCCTCCGTCTGGAGAAAAGAAGGTTCAATCTGCAGAGGTGACAAGTCTTCTGTAGACTGGGTTCACACGAGCATGTTACGTCCGTAATGGACGGAACGTATTTTGGCCGCAAGTCCCAGACCGAACACACTGCAGGGAGCCGGGCTCCTAGCATCATAGTTATGTACGACGCTAGGAGTCCCTAGTAGGTTCTCCCAGCTCAGTCAAAATCTTATGAGACTTGGATTGCTCACTTCTGCCTATGTAGAGACTACTACAGCTCTCTTAAAGGGCCAGAGTTTTTAACACTACATTAGCGAGAACATTCGTTTTGCTATGGAAACCTTTGGGGAGCTGGACTGACGGCCAGTCTGCAGCGTCTCCTGTGTGCTCCTGAGTCATAACACTCAGCCTAACACTATTAGGGCACATTCACACGTGGCGGAATTGCTGTGGAATTTGGCTGTGGACAGTCCGCAGTGGAATTTTGCAGCAGCCGTTTTTTATATTTGCTTCTATACATTTTTAGAAAACTTAGTTCAGATGTTGCGGAAAATAACTGTGCGGAATTTAGGCTGCAGTGTAGAATTTTCCCTCCGCAGCATGCACATTATGTTGCGGAGAAGCAGCGGAATTTCACTTCGGATTTCAGCATTTGCATTGCAAAGGCTGAAATCTGCAGCAAGTCTGCTGTGTTGTAACGTCTGAATCACCTGTCAAATATGAAAATGTTGCTGCAAATTCGCAAAGAATCTGCAGCAACATTTTCAGTGGAAAAATTCTGCCACATCTGAACATGGCCTTAATGATCACTGTTGAACAACTTCAATTTGATCAGTATAAGGGTATGTTCACACGGCAACGCAAAATACGTCTGAAATGAACAGCTACTGAATTTCAGACGTTTTCGCAAGTACACGCGTTTTTCGCGGCGTCCATTACGGACGTAATTGGAGCTGTTTTATAATGGAGTCAATGAAAAACTGCTCCAATTATGTCCCAAGAAGTGTCCTGCGCTTCTTTGGAGCGAGCGTAATTTTACGTGCCGTCAGCTCGTCTGCACAGAACATCATAAGACCCATTGCAATCAATGAGCACATGTTTGCCGACGTATTGGAGCCGTCTTTTCAGGTGTAATTCGAGGCGTAAAATGCCTCCATTACGTCTAAAAATAGGTTGTGTGCACATACCCTTAGACTTAGGTGAGGTCTCAGGAGCACTCTGGAGCTGCTGCAGACCGAACCGTCAAATCAGCTCACTGACGGATTTGGCTGACTGACCTGGATGTAATTTCCATAGCAGAAAAATTTGCTGCAGAAATTTATACCATGTATGGGTGGAAAGAAGATCTGCAACATGTACATGGTTTAAGTTTTCCTCTGCAGAAATAGTTATAGCCATGTTTTCTGTGTATGTTTCAGATTTTGGATGTAGAATTTCATCATAACCTTCATAGCTATGTGAAATTTTGCCCCTAAATCCGCAATACAAATCGGCAACAAATATGTCACAAAATCCACAACAGTAATTCCGCTGCAAAATTTGCTGCGGAATTACTGTTGCAGTTTTAGTGGCGTATTTTTCGCCACCTGAGAATTCACCTTGACTACAACCGCTAAGAAATTATAATGATAATAATAATAATCATAATACATATAACTGATAGTACATGGAGTTTATAAGCTAGTTATATTGCCATTCCCTCTGGGTGGAGGATCCTTACATAATAGGTGATCATTCTGATTCTTAATTGTGATCGAACCTATCAAAGTGACCACTAGTGAGTGAAATCTGGGTGCTTTAATCCTCCATAAAACAGAAATCTGCTCAATCTGCAAGTCTTTGACTTTGAAAGATCTGTAAGATGGACACTACTGTAGAAACATGCCATTGCTGCCTCTTCTTTTTTTCTTCCATGGTTGGTCTGCCACCCCTCCCCACTGGGACAGAATGAGGGTGGTTGGCCCCCTCCCCCCAAGTTTCTTTTTTCTACTCTCCTTTCTCACTTTGTTTCCAATTATTTAATTTTTAATGAAGTCTGCATGCCTATACCTATTGTTCTATTTACTTGTATTCGTCACCCCCAGTGTTTAAGATTTTGATTGTTTTTGTTTTGTTTTGTTTTTTTACTTCCCCTTCCCAGAAAACTGTGAAAAAGCTTATTAAATAACGAATAAAAAAAAAAGAGGCAATTTGCATGTATCTTATATAATTTAAATACAGCATAATATATCAATAGTTTGAGGTGCAAGTGAAATAGAATATTAATATAATAGACCTGGAATATCACTTGTAATTGCTGAGAGTGTTGGAATCATACAGTTAGTTTTTCTAATTCCTTGTATTAAATACATTGAAAAACTTCAGAATTATTATTCATTGCAGATACTTAATGGCAAAATATTTTACTTAATTTAGGCTCTGCCGTTAGTCTCCATTCCGTCGTATTTCCATTTTTTGATGGCAAGAGTTGCATAATCTGCAACCAGAACTGGTCGGAAGCCTATAGGACCCATTATAATTGATTGGGATTGTTAAATATAATGTCACACTTGTCAATTTGTGATAAGAAATGAGCAAAGGTGAGCTCTAGGAAAAATATGTAGGGTCCTCAATGTAGGATAAAAGCAAAAAGTATTTAATGTATACAGAAAAACAAAAAAATCCCAGCAAAATGTAAATAAACACTCTACCAGCTGTCCATCTAACACGCAGTTCAAACAGGGAACACAACGTAGTATATGTTTCTCTGCCATGAAATAGCAAGAGAAACATATAACAGAACTGATTAAGTCATTTTAGGAGAATCTACAAGGAAATTGAAATATTACTTACCAACATCAATAATAGTAGCTATGATGAGAGCAATCCATATTGACTTGGCCACTTCCATTCTGTCTAATGGTCACTTAATCCCCAGCTGAACTGCCGAGGAAGAACAAAATTCTTGTTTGGAGCAGTCTTATATGGCTTCCATGGTGGGTGGACCTTCTGCGTATGACAAATGTCTTTAATGCTGTGGAGTCAGTCCAAGTTTAGAATGTAGCTTCGGTTTTAGTCGTCCATTTTCTTCCTCTCTGCCTTGATACACCTGAACGTCACGGTTGAGTGTATGTTTATCAGAAACAAGCATCTTGCACATTGTTTTTAGGCTCTCTGACGGTATAAATCTATAGTCATTTACAATGGAATCTTTTCTTTTTAAGTCTCTATGTAAAGCTTTCCTAAAATGTAACATTAACTTATAGCCATACACAACTTCCTTTCTTTAAAATATTATCCTTTATTGATTTTTGCTACTTGTTCTCCTAGTTTTATGCAGCACTGCCAAGTCAGTGGTGCATGTAAGGCACGAACCAAGCAATTGTCATTTATTGTGTTAGTGCTAACCAGCTAAAAAGTTTTTACAATTCTTCCTTAAATTCATACCAGAAACCTGGTGTTTCACCTAATTTCAGTGTGCTGGTATTCCTATGGCAATATGCTACGTCTGTCTATCTATCTATCTATCTATCTATCTATCTATCTATCTATCTATCTATCTATCTATCTATCTATCTATCATCTATCTATCTATCTATCTATCTATCTATCTATCTATCTATCTATCATCTATCTATCTATCTATCTATCTATCTATCTATCTATCTATCTATCTATCATCTATCTATCTATCATCTATCTATCTATCTATCTATCTATCTATCTATCTATCTATCTATCTATCTTTCTATCATCTATCTATCTATCTATCTATCTATCTATCTATCTATCTATCTATCTATCTATCTATCTATCAATTCAATTCAATTCAATTCAAAGAAGCTTTATTGGCAGGACCAAATACATATTAGCATTGCCAAAGCAAGTAAGAAGTAAGGGAATGAGGGATAGGGACTGAGGGCTTGGGGATAGGGACACATCTAGGGTCGGGGTTATACAAGTCCATGGCATATCATGTCTCTCTCAGTTTATGGCATGCAGTGACATATTGTGCCGCTGTGCCCACTGTGGTTTCCTCTTCACCCAGCAGGATGTAGAGTTTCTCTTCCTCTTCCATGGAGCTGAAGTCCGGTAAGAGGTCAGAGAGTTTCCTGAAGTGAGTGTCCCTCACTGCTGAGTATTTGGAGCAGTGTAGCAGGAAGTGGGCCTCATCCTCCACGGCCTCCTGGTCGCACTGTTGGCACAGTCGGCTCTCCCTGAGCTTGTAGTTTTGTCTGTGACGCCCGGATTCGATGAGCAGGTTGTGGGCGCTCAGTCTGTAGCGGCTCAGGATCTGTCTGTCTCTGGGGTTTGGCAGTTTCTCCAGATATGGCGCCAGTTTATATTCCCGCTGTAGACTCCGGTATATTGTCAGTTTCTGGGATGTCTTTATGTCGTTCCTCCAGTCACTGATATACTCCTCTTGGCCTTTGTTTATTGTCTCCTTGATTTCGGCTTTTGTGAGGCCGCGCTGAGTGACATTTTCTTCAGGCCGGGTCAGGGTGAGATGTTCTGGGGGACCTGGTTTACCTGGGACCCCTTGGTGTAACAGGGCTTTATGGTGATAGGAACTTTGCCTGCTGCTGTGTAGATGGGCCCAGAATGATAGCGCCCTCTTCTGGATTGTGAGGTGTAGTGGGAATCTGCCTAGTTCTGCCCGACAGGCACTATTTGTGGTGCTCCGATGGACTTGGAGAAGGTGTTTGCAGAATTCTAGGTGGAAGATTTCTGTTGGGCTGGAATCCCACCTTGACCAGTCTGGGTATGTGTCCGGACCCCAGACTTCACTGGCATACAGGAGGATTGGGGAGATGATGGAGTCAAAGATTTTCAGCCAGACCGTCACTGGTGGTTTGAGGTGATAGAGTTTTCTTCTGATGGCATAGAAGGTTTTGCATGCCTTGTCTTTCAGTATCTCTATGGCTTGTTTAAAGCTTCCTGATTGGTTGATTTCTAGGCCCAGGTAAGTGTACCTGTCGGTCGCTGTGATTGTGGCGTTATTTAGTGTGAAGGTCGGGTGCCTGGGGGATTTTGAGTTTTTCTTCTGGAACACCATGATGTTGGTTTTCTTTGCATTGATGGGTAGTGCCCACGTGGAGCTGAATTTTTCTAGGATTTGCAGGTTGTCTTGGAGACCTTTCTCGGTTGGTGATAGTAACAGAAGGTCATCTGCATACAACAGGAATTTCACCTGGGTGTCATGGAGGGCGAGACCTGGTGCTGAGGAGGATTCCAGAGCTGTGGCCAGTTCATTGATGTAGATGTTGAAGAGCGTTGGACTGAGGCTGCAGCCTTGTCTGACTCCTCGGCTCTGCTGGAAATCAGCCGTTCTTCTCCCGTTCACCTTCACGCTGCATCTGTTCTCTGTGTAGGAGCTTCTGATGACGTCATAGGTTTTACCTCCTATTCCGCTCTCCAGCAGTTTCAGGAATAGGCCCGGGTGCCACACTGAGTCAAAGGCCTTCTTAAAGTCCACAAAACAGGCGTAGATCTTCCCATGCTTTGTATTGTGAACGTGGCTCTTGATGAGGCTGCGCAGGGTGTAGATGTGGTCAGTGGTGCGGTGGTTTGGCATGAACCCAGCTTGGCTTTGGTGGAGGACATTGTGCTGGGTGAGGAAGCTGAGGATTCTCTTATTCAGGATGCTGCTGAACAGTTTCCCCAGGTTGCTGCTGACACATATCCCTCGGTAGTTGGCTGGGTCGTACCTGTCCCCACTCTTGTGGATTGGTGTTATAAGGCCTTGGTTCCAGATTTGCGGGAAGTAGCCGGCACTCAGCACTATATTAAATAGTTTTACTATTGCGGCCTGTATTTCTGGCGGGCTGTGTTTTATCATTTCTGGTGAGATTCTGTCTAGGCCGCTGGATTTTTTACACCTTATGTCTGAGGTTCTCTCTGTTACTTCTTGCAGTGTTATTGGTATATCCAGGGGGTTTTGAGAATCTTTAAGTGTTTCCTCCATCGCCTTCAATTTTGATATTATTTGTTTTTGTTCTTGGCTTTGTTCTTCTTTCGGGATATCTTTGTAGAGGTCCTTGAAATATTGGAGCCAGATGTTGCCATTTTGGATATGAAGGTTGTTTTTCTTGCAATTTTTGCCCATGTGTTTCCATAATTCCCAGAACGAGTTGTCATGGAGGGCGTCTTGGAGTTGGGTAAGTTTGGTGGAGATGTGCCTTTGTTTTTTCTTTCGGAGGATGGTCTTGTATTGCCTCTGTATGTTGCTGTAGGCCTCCTTCAGACCGCTGTTGTTTGGGTCTCGGTGCTTCTTATTTGAGGCATTTCTTAGGGTCTTCCGTACTTCTTTGCACTCACGGTCAAACCAACCGTTAGGATGTATTTCTTGTGGCCTCTTGTAGTCACATCTTTTCAGGTCAGACTTCTCTGCCATGGTATAAAATATATTATTGAGGTCATTTACGGCCTGATTTACCCCTCCTGGGCTTGTCTCATACACCTTGTTGTAGAGGTTGTGAAGCATCTCCTGCACTTCTGGTCTGTTCATTGTCTCTTTATATTTTATAGTTGACGTTTTGGACCATTTATAAGATGAGGGCAGGTTGAAGAGGCCGGTTTGATGTGGTTTTTGTGCAGATGGTTTGGTTGTGGATTTGATGTATAGAAGTAATTGGTTGTGATCTGAAAGGTGCGTTTGTGGAGTGACTATGAGTGCGCCAATGTTTGCGGGGTCCATGTCTGTGATGGCATAGTCTACTACACTGCTGCCTATCTATCTATCTATCATCTATCTATCTATCTATCTATTTATCTATCTCATATCTATCTATCTATCTATCTATCTATCTATCTATCTATCTATCTATCTATCTATCTATCTATCTATCTATCTATCTATCTATCATCTATCATCTATCTATCTATCATCTATCTATCTATCTATCTATCTATCTATCTATCTATCTATCTATCTATCTATCTATCTATCTATCTATCTATCTATCTATCTATCTATCTATCTATCTATCTATCTATCTATCTATCTAATCTTTCTTTCTATCATCTATCTATCTATCTATCTATCTATCTATCTATCTATCTATCTATCTATCTATCTATCTATCTATCTATCTATCGTATTTATGAGATCACTTTTTGTGTGACTACAATGATTGCTCCAAATGCTCTCACAGGGCACCAAGGTGGCTACTGAATTCTATGCTTCTTGAGCTTTTGCACACATAAAAACAAATGCATTTCTAATATAAGACCTAACCTAACAATACAACTTTGTCCATTATAGGGTTAGCTTGCCTGTACAACTGTGTGAAGCACGGCTTCTCAAACATTTTTCTGCTGGGGCCTCACCAACCAGAACATGGTGATCCCAGGGTCTTACCACCAGTGGTCGCAGTCCACTCCAAAATTAAAAATATTCCTCAATTTAACAATCATTTCTCTCCTAAACCCAGTAGAAAAGTTATACTCCTTATAGGACCAAGTCCTCCAGATGCCTTGGTATGATACACTTCTTCCTTTCTTTTGCAGCACGGGTGGGGCTTTAATATGCTACCAAAGCACAACCAGTATATTTTACTTCTTATATATATATATGGGGAAATAGGCAAAAATAGGAAAAAAAATAAACATAATTTTGTCTCTTTTTCCTTTTATAATTGTATAATATTACTTTAACCACAAAACGCTATAACACAATATAATTTTCCTACTGTCATCCACATTCTATTCGAGCTTGTCCCCCACCATTAGACGGTATATGGGATCTGAAAAAGGGCGCAAAGTACCTGTGTACCTGGGGCTAGAGAAATTAATCTGTGTCCCATCAGCATTTAACTATGTGCAGATCACATATGCATTTGATTACTGTTACAGTGATCTGCATACAGAGGCCTGCTGGGTGGACACAGACCATGTTCTCCAAGCCTCCTCCTCTCTCTATGTGACATTGGAGGCCCTTGATGTCATTGTGGCATCACAGGTTTCTAGGGATACTGCCCGAATGCAAAATTGAAGCTTACTGCATTCGGGTCCCAGTACTAAACACAGCACTGTCTTTGAGTGTGTGATCTTGGCATCAAGATAGAATCACACATGCAGGTTTTAGTGCAGTTTTTAATGCATTTTATTTTAGCCAAACTTTTCTGTCCATTTGGATCCACTTCTGGCTGCATCAAAACTAACTGCATCAAAAACTGCACGTGTGAACCTGGCCTAAGGGTAGTTTCTAAAATGAGTAAACAGTAAGGCACTACATGCGTAACACAGGTAATTTTTGGTGCCTGTATTACCGATGAAACACCTGGATTTTCCCTGGTTAATCAGAACCAGAGTTAAAGCGGCATAGTTCTTATGAACCATGGGAGGTCGGGGTATTGCATCTGTAATATGGGCGCAAAAAAGCACCCGCTTTACGCACGTCTGAAATGGCCTAAAACAAATAAATGTATCTGTTAAGTGTGGAATTTGAATCTTCCTTTTTCCTAAATATATCATTGGTTTTCTTTTATTAAAAATGACAATTGAATCTTCCTTTTTCCTAAATATATCATTGGTTTTCTTTTATTAAAAATGACAATTGAATTAATTTGACCAGGGAAGTAATAATAAATTGTAGACAGTTAATATGTCTACTAGTAAAAACTATTACATGCTTAGAATGCTTACAGTATGTACTAACTTAATTTCTTGTTATAAAAAAAATCTATTTTTTAATTTCTAATTTTATTAAAGGGGTTTTCCAAAACTTTTTTTTTTGCATTGACTGCAATGCTTCTCAATTTATCTATTAATGCCCCCTGACTATCGTTATCTACATTTTTATTTTTTAATTTACCATTATTTTCTTTTGTTTACATTGAGTGGTTTGTTTACCTCTGTGTATTCGTTGTCTTGCTCTTCCGGTCATACAGTTCCCGGCAGGCATCGCTTGTGTCCCAGCATGCAAAGCGCCGGCAGCAGGGACTCGTCACGTCTACTACACCCAGCTATAAAAAATCTGCTTTGCCATTTTAATGCTCTCATTAGATCAGTGAGAGCTAACGATAAAGCTGCAACATATCAGTGCTATACCAAACAATACTCTCTTACATAAAGGTAAAAAAAAACTTAATTTGACCTCAGAGTCCCAGAGCAGAGCTGAGCGCTAGTATAGGCTCTGCTCCGGGACTCTGTAGAATTGCCTGACATCACTGCCCATATATGGACAGTGGTGTCAGGGTCTTCCCCAGAGCCGGAGTCCTGGGCAGAGCACTAGTATAGGCTGCCAATCCCCTGCCATCACTTTTCCATATATTGGCAGTGTGCGGAATCCCCTGACACTACTGTCCATATATGGACAGTTTTGTCAGGGTCTTCCCCAGAGCGGAGAGCTAGTATAGGCTCTTCTCCGGGACTCTGTGAAATCCCCTGACATCACTGTCCATATATGGACAGTGTTGTTATGGGCTTCCCCAGAGCCGGAGTCCCGGGCAGAGTGTTAGTATAGGCTCTGCTCCAGGACTGTTTGGAATCCCCTGCCATCACAGTCCATATATGGATAGTGTGTGGAATCTCTTGACATTACTGTCCATATATGGACAGTGTTGTCAGAGGCTTCCCCAGAGCCGGAGTCCCGGGCAGAGCGCTAGTATAGGCTCTGCTCCGGGACTCCGTGGAATCCCCTAACCTCAGTGCCGGAGTCCTTGTGAGAGCGCTACAAGCAACTGGCTCCTGACATCTGATTGTTCCTGACATCTGATTTCTTCTGATAGTTTCCGGTCTGCTGCTAGGGGTAGAGCAGGTGCTGCGTGGTAAACACTGCTAGTGTAGAAACCACACATGCTCAGAGACTAGCAGTGTTTACCACGCATACTCAGAGACTAGCTCTTCTCTCCCGTAGCAGCAGAGCAGAAACTATCAGAAGAAAGGGAGTATAAAGTCCACCACTTCCCTCAGTGTACAGTGACATCAGGAATGTCATACCCGTTCATTGAGCCAGCCGGAAAACGGAACTCAGATCATGGACGGGCTAGCGCCGGATGTAAGGAATCTGCTACTGGAGACTCATCACGTGACCAGCGCTGGAAACAGGTGTTAAAAGATTAAATCAAAATGTAAGTATATTGCAAATTACATTATTTTTATATGTGCAGTGCAATAGAAATTAGTTCATTGCTTCCGGAAAACCCCTTTAAAGAATGACATTGACAATCATGATAATTTTACTAGTTATATATATTTACTACTTTGTTTACATGCACAGTACATCTATCTCAGATAAGAAACATATCTATAAGTGTCTGTTGCCTGCTGTCTGACATACTGGAAAATGTTTACATTGTTTCCTGCTTCTTTTAATTTAACTCTCAAAATGAACATAAATTTGAGAAATCTCATTGAACATTGGTAATCTTGAGAGTTCTCACCAGCAGCCAGTATAATGCATTTATAAAACAAAAAAGTTTGGCAGGATTAGCACTTGTTGGTTAGGTCTGATTAAAAAGTTGTAAATCTAGATTTTATTTAATTATGTAGTTTCTCCTCTGGTCCCGGCCATTTAACCCTCTAATGTGCTTGACAGAGAGAGGTGTTCTCCCTTGGTCGGCCCATTGGCTATCCGCAACGCCATCATGTAGTGCGGATGTTTTACCATGGCAGCCGGGCCTAACTAAGGCCGGAGGCATGATCTAATAGTTTTCCTGTCAATAATGCTTCACAATTCTAAATATTTCAAAGAATTAAATAAGCGATCAAACTATTACAGCTTCAAATACCTTAGTGAGACAAAAAAATTGAAATTAGTTTAATAAAAAGTCTTCCCCTAAAATAAAAAAAAACCTTTTAAACCCTAAATAATCCATATGTGTGGTATTGCTGCAATCATAACTACCCATGGAATAAAGTTAAAACATTTGACGCAAGGGGCAAAGAGGAATCCCTCACACAGCTACATCGACGGGAAAATAAAAAGGCTTTGTCTCCTGGAATAAGGCGATGAAAAAATTAAAAACATTGCTCGGTCCTGAAGGCCCATGATTGTCGTTAAAGATAACTTGTTATTTTTTTTTGCATTTATTTAATAAATACATGCATTTTAGGCAATATACGGACATTTTAAAAAAAAATCTTACTAGTAATAGTAACAATTAATTCATTGATTAATTAATTAGTTAAATAATAAAAAGGGTTTTCTGAGTTCAGGAAAAAATGGGGTAAAGCAGACATGTTAAAATCATAAAATAACCAGAACTCACTTGATAATTTTCCCACGGTTCCAGCGCCACCTCTCCGGTGCCCCTCGCCAGTCTCTACTTGGCAGCAGCGATAATGTGCCCATATACCCATGTGACCGCTGCAGACAATCACTAGCCTAAGCGGTGTGCGACACAGGTCAGTATTCAAGGTCTATCTACCTGCACATACACTATATCGACAAAAATTTTGGGGGACAGCTCTTAATCATTGAATTTAGATGTTTCATTCACTACCATTTCTACATGTCTATAAAATCAAGCACCTAGCCACACAGTCTACCTTTACAAACATTCGTGAAAGAATGGGTCGTTCTAAACACTATACTGAATTTGTATGTGGTCCTGTTTTAGGATGCCACCCCTGCAATAAGTTATATACTTAAATGAAGTACAAGAAATTGAAATGTGGTTCAAACTCCTTTTACATTTGATAAACTGACAATCGACCAAATTGGAGTCATGCAGACCAAAATACAGAAAGTATCAATATAAAAAATACTGATTAAATATATAATAAATTACGTAATATTAATGATATATAAAGAAATGGAACAACTTTTAAGCCAAAACACACTTTCCACTGGATGTGGATTTAGACACTTAACATAGTACAATTTATATCTCAGACTCTACAATAAAATTACTGGCTACCAGAAGAACATATATATTATTCCCACAAACCAATTTAACTGCATGCCAGATTTGCAGGAATAATATAAACGTTCTACTGGTGGCCAGTTATTTTATTGTAGATTCTGAGCTATAAATTGTACTATGTTAAGTGTCTAATTCCAAATACAGTGCAAAGTGTGTTTTGGCTTAAAATGTATTCCATATCTTTATATATCATTACTATTGCGTATTTTTTATATTGATACTTTGTTTATTTTGGTCTGCATGACTCCAATTTGGTACATTGTCAGTTTATCATATGTATATGGAGTTTGAACCACGTTTGAATTTCTTAGACTTCATTTAAGTGTATAACTTATTTCAAGGGTGGCATCCTTATAGAGGACCACTTACAAATTCAGTATGGTCTTTAGAACCACCCATTATTTCACGAATGTTTGTAAAGACCATACTGAATTTGTACGTGGTCCTATATTAGTATGCCACCCTTGCAATAATTTAGTTTGTGAAAATTGTGACTGGCGCTACCTACAGGAGGCATTGTGACTGGCTTTAGCTACATGGGGCATTGTGACTGGCGCTATCTACAGATGGCATTGTGACTGACACTATCTACAGTTGTCATTGTGACTGGGGCCATCTACAGGGGGCATTGTGACTTGTGCTATCTACAGGGGGCATTGTGACTGGCGCTATTTGCAAGGGCATTGTGACTGGCGCTATCTACAGGGGGCATTGTAATTGGCGTTAGTGTGTGTGTGGTGTTTTACTTTACAGTGTTTGACACAATTTACTTCATGGGAACAGAGCATGGTGCTATTATATTCAGGGGCGCAGTTTGTGATACTATTATATTCAGGGGCGCAGTGTGTGATACTATTATATTCAGGGGCATAGAGTCTGGCACCATGAGAATTTTATCTTCGTTTATAGGTGAAGAAATGTTGTAAAAGTGAGGAGACAAAGACATCTGAGCGGAAAACTATGTCGAAATGAGCTGTGGCCGGGAGGTCATCATAGAGGTCTGGACCGGATGGAGAAGAAAAGAGAAAAAGAACAAAAAAGAATCTGAGGTGTCACCTGTGAGTCACTCAAAGTAAATGTTTATTCTCCCTGTGACTTATCAGCACTGTAGTAAGTGTAGGATCTGAAGCGAGATGACGGATGGTAGACTTCTTATTTGGAAACAACAACCCCCAGCATATCCTAACCATTGTTCAGGCTATACTGGGAGCTGTCATTTTATGTCGTACAAACTTACATGGCAGGGGTTAAACTGAATTTGCAAATGATCTCTGTACTGAGCTGTATTTGTGCTGGTGCTGTATTTATGTGCTGAGCTTGGTTCTGGTGCTGTGTATATGTACTGAGCTTTGTTCAAGTGCTGTACATATGTAGTGAGCTTTGTTCTGGAGCTGTATATATGTAATGAGCTTGGTTCTGGTGCTGTATTTATGTACTGAGCTTTGTTCTGGCATTGTATATATGTACTGAGCTTGGTTCTGGGGCTGTATATATGTAATGAGATTTGTTCTGTTGCTGTATATTTATGTATTTAGCTTTGTTCTGGCACTGTATGTATGTACTGGGCTTTGTTCTGGCGCTGTATATATGTACTGAGATTTGTTCTGACTCTGTATATATACACCGCGTTCCAAATTATTATGCAAATGTTATTTTTCGCTGATTTTCCTAAAAAGTCGATGCAAATGACAGTCAGTATAATCTTCAAGCCATCAACCGTTGGAGTATAATGCACATTTTATTGAACAAATCTCCTAATGATAACAGATTTTTTTTAGAAGTAAAAAACTCAAAATGCACTGTTTCAAATTCTTATGCACAACAGAGATCAAAACATTTTAAAGGTTGTAAAGAGAACTAGAATGGTAATTTGTTGAATTTGCAGCATCAGGAGGTCATATTTACAGCAATCAAAAGCTCTTTCAATAAAAAAAAACTTAGCAGGCCAAGTTACATGTTAACCTAGGACCCCTTCTTTGATATCACCTTCACAATTCTTGCATCCATTGAATTTGTGAGTATTTGGACAGTTTCTGCTTGAATATCTTTGCAGGATGTCAGAATAGCCTCCCAGAGCTTCTGTTTTGATGTGAACTGCCTCCCACCATTATAGATATGCTGCTTGAGGATGCTCCAAAGGTTCTCAATAGGGTTGAGGTCAGGGGAACCTGGGGGCCACACCATGAGTTTCTCTCCTTTTATGCCCATAGCAGCCAATGACACAGAGGTATTCTTTGCAGCATGAGATGGTGCATTGTCATGCATGAAGATAATTTTGCTACGAAAGGCACGGATCTTCTTTTTGTACCACGGAAGAAAGTGGTCAGTCATAAACTCTACGTACTTTGCAGAGGTCATTTTCACACCGTCAGGGACCCTAATGGGGCCTACCAGCTCTCTTCCCATGATTCCAGCCCAAAACATGACTCTGCCACCTCCTTGCTGACGTCGCAGCCTTGTTGGAACATGGTGGCCATTCACCAACCATCCACTACTCCATCCATCTGGACCATCCAGGGTTGCACGGCACTCATCAGTAAACAACACGGTTTGAAAATTAGTCTTCATGTATTTCTGAGCCCACTGCAACCGTTTCTGCTTGTGAGCATTGTTTAGGGGTGGCCGAATAATAGCTTTATGCACACTTGCAAACCTCTGGAGGATCCTACACCTTGAGGTTCGTGGGACTTCAGAGGCACCAGCGGCTTCAAATACCTGTTTGCTGCTTTGCAATGGCATTTTAGCATCTGCTCTCCTAATCCTATTAATTTGTCTGGCAGAAACCTTCCTCATTATGCCTTTATCTGAACGAACCCGTCTGTGCTCTGAATCAGCCACAAATCTTTTCGCAGTACGATGATCACGCATAAGTTTTCTTGAAATATCCAATGTTTTCATACCTTGTCCAAGGTATTGCACTATTTCACGCTTTTCGGCAGCAGAGAGATCCTTTTTCTTTCCCATATTGCTTGAAACCTGTGGCCTCCTTAATAATGTGGAACGTCCTTCTTAAGTAGTTTTCCTTTGATTGGGCTCACCTGGAAAACTAATTATCACAGGTGTCTGAGATTGATTGCAATGATCCAAAGAGCCCTAAGACACAATACCATCCATGAGTTTAATTGAAAAACTAATAATTCAATGTTTATGACACTTAAATCCAATGTGCATAATAATTTGGAACACGGTGTATACGGAGTTGGTTCTGGGGCTGTATATTTATGTACTTAGCTTGGTTCTGGGGCTGTATATATTTACCTTATCTTAAGGTAAAATTAGATGTTAAATCTACTTTTACATTAAGATATGGTAAATACATACATACAGTAAAAACTAAACCCAAAAAGCATGGAGGAATCACAGTTTTTTTTCCAATTCACCCCTTATATGGTACGTACTTTAGATGGTGATACTAAAAACTACAACACCTCCCGCAAAAAATAATCTTTCACACACCACTCCATTGATGTAAAAATAAAAAAAGGTATTGCTCTAGGAAGGCAGCGAGTGAAAATGAAAAAATCTAACATAAAATGGCTTGGATTTTAAGGGGTTAAACAACACCAAAGACTGGTTCTTTATATTTACGCAGAGCAGATTATTTTATTTTTTTCCTGGAAACCACTAACAATTACTCTCTTCTTTATGGCTCTTTCTGCTTTTACAGCGAATTCAAAATTGTGCCAGATCTTTGCCAGATCTGTAGCTGCCTGATCTTGAATCTGCAAATATATATACGGTACAGCATCTTCAGAGTTGGGGGGGGCACACTTTGTGAACTACCCGGGGCCCATGGTACCCTTAATCCGCCCCTGGTTCCATTGAAGGGAAATCTTAATGCTTCAGCAAACCAAGAAATTTTGGACTATTGTATGCATCCCAAACTTCCTTTGTTGGAACAGTTTGAGAAAGATCATTATCTGTTCCAGCATGACTGTACACCAGTGCACAAAGCAAGGTCCAAAAAAGGCATGGTTGGGTGAGTTTGGTGTGGAAGAACATGACTGGCCCGCACAGAGCCCTGATCTTAACCCCATCCAACATCTTTGGGATGAACTAGAATTGAGATTGCGAGCCAAACCCTCATGTCCAACATCAGTGTCTGATCTCACAAATGCTCTTCTGGATAAATGGGCAAAAATGTCCACAGACACACTTCAAAAGCCTACCCAGAAGAGTGGAGGCTGTTTTAGCTGCAAGGGGTGGGGAGATTCTATATTAATACCTAAGGATTTGGAATGGGATGTCATAAAAACTGTAAGTGTAATGTCTAGGTGTCCCAATACTTTTGTCCATATAGTGTTTGTGAGTTTTCAGCATAAATTTCAGTCAGTGTCTGGGTTTGGAATAGTATAACTAACAACTAATAATCTACTTCAAACTTAACTCATAAAAATTTCATTAGTCATTGTAACATGATACCATTTTAGTTACATGTGTGACAACTTTCATTCAGCGTGGATTACTGTAATTGTACTTACAAGAGGAGGGTTATATGGTAATTCAAAAAACTATTTTTACCAATTCCCCATAGTTTAGGACTTCCTGAAAAACAAATACGGAAACGTAGTCATTGCCAAATAATATTTCAGCAATATTATGATGTCTTAGAATTTTCTAACATATTATATATTTGTTTTTGAGGCTATGCTTAACAGGAGCACAAAGAGGGCAGACTAGCGGGCCCCCAGGCTGCCATTACAACCATTGGCTGAGATGCCGCAGTTGCTATTGACCGTAGCATCCAAGTGGTTAAATGGTTTGGAGTTATCTGCATTGCAGTGAGGGGTCAGCTGCAACATACAATTGACACCCTCTGAGTATGGAGCGGGCTCAACCTGTGTGCCCGCTCCATAATTTCCCTTCCTACATCAAATGTCGAGAAGGGGTTAAAGGTAGAAAGAAGTTGTCTTTATGAGACACACCATAAAATACTGAAATTTAAATGACAGTAAGTGAAAACTAAATACTCACATATGTTCTCAACTGTTTTAAAAGATTTACAATATTCCGAGCAATATACAGAAGATTGATAAGATAAAGAGATTTTGAATCTATGATTTTACCTTTGTTTTTGCCTCAAGTATGACTCAAAATACATAGACCTAAAAAAAAAAACTGTGCTGTCCGTGGAGCTAGCTGCATTGTAGGAGAGTAATCTGTTTGCCAGTCGTACCTGTGCATTTAACAACCCATATTCAATATATATTTTTATGAAAATAGGCGACCAGTAAAAACAGTGGCGTTACTAAAGGGGGTGTCGAGGTTGCAGTCACACGTGGGCTCTGGTGCCTGAAAGGGCCAAACAACTCCTCTACCACGTAGCAGTATACAGTACCAGTACAATAAATATAACATGATGATGGGGGGCCCTGGTGCAGATTTTGCATTGTGGCCCTGCAGCTTCAAGCGAAGCAAATGTGAAAAATAAACTATGTAAGAAATGCTAACGCATACCTACCCTTTTAGGTGAAATTTTTTAGGGTAAGCTGTCATATATGTGTGCATGAGGAATAACACTATTTCTTGCCATTATATAACTTGCATATGGAATTTTTTATCAGTTTTCCCCTCTACAGGTTTTCTCGTGTAATGGTGTTAAGAATATACCGAGAATGGTGGGATGTAGGAAAAACAGCCAGCGAAAAGGCATCCTGTGGAGGTATAGCAACTCGTCGGTTAAAGGGGTCAGAGGAGGATGTCAAGAATCGTTATGAGGAACAAATGGTGCATAGTCAATCAAATTGCAGCCTAACACAACGCTGTTTCTCCAACTAATGTGTGCAGACATACAATTTTTCATTGTTTAGCACGGATGGATCAGTGAGCAATGGAAAAACATTGCCTGGTCAGATGAATCCAGATTTCTGTTGCACCATGCTGATAGGAGGGTCAGAATTTGGTACAAGCCACATGAATCGATGAAGCCTTCCTGTCAGGTGTGAACAGTTCAGGCTGGTGGAGGTGGAGAAATGGTGGGGGGAATGTTTTTCTGGCACACTTGATCTTCTGATACCTGTGGATGGACGTTTGAACAGTAGGGATTGCCTAATCATTGTGGCCGACCAAGTTCATCCCTTCATGGCAACTGTTTACCCCATAGCAGAACGACACTTTAGCGGCAACTGCGAGAAGCTATCTTGTCCGCATGGGCCAATATTCCTGTACAACAATTTCAACACCTAGTGAAATCTATACCACAATGAATTTCTGTGGTTCTGAAATCCAAAGGAGGTCTAACTAGCCACTAGATGGGTGCCTCTAAAGGCCCTTTTACACCACCCAATTATTGGGCTAACTATCGTTCATAGACAGCTCGTTGCCGATAATTGCCCTGTGTAAACTGGGCAACGATCAGCAGTTGAATGAGCAAACGCTTGTTCATCTGCTGATCGTATCGTTTCAAAAGTGTTAAATATTAACGTTGTTGGCAACACATCTCTCTGTGTAAACATGGAAACATGTTGCCGACATGATAATAATGTATGGGTACGAGCGATCGGAGTAACAAGCACTCATCCCCATACTAGCTCCTTGTGAAAGGAGCAAACATGCCGATCAACGAGCTGTCTCGTTGGTCGGTGCTTGTTTACGCGGCCCAGGACGGGCCGTGTAAGAGGACCTTAATAAAGTGGTCATTAAGTGTACGTTTATGAGTATCTTGACTGGCAACAATTTAAAATAGCAGTGCAATTCGGTATGCAAATGTAATATATATCTCGTACTAGACATAAGCATAGACACATCTATTATATAGTAACCATACCGTAGCTAGGTTTATTCTATGACACTGCTAAAAAAATTCCATGACTAAATTCCCTTTGTAAACATAATTTCCCTGGTTAGCCAATAAAGGTATCATACCTATAATACTTTTGTCTTTTTTGACACAAAAGTATTTAACATTGCATAAACCACATTGTGTAAGGCATTAAGACCCCAGCCACAGGTCGTCAACAATTAGCCCCCAGCCACAGAACGTCAAGGATCACAAAGCAAAGGAGCTCAGCCCGTCCTGACTGCTAAAAGGTCAGTTGATATTAGCATCCAGCCTTGAGAACAATAGTAGCGTGTCCAGCCAGTTGAACCTATTGTTCAAATCAGGATGAATCTGAAAGGAGTGTCCTGTACAGAAACGTAATGTGTCAGATGAAACATGTTGATAAGAAATATAATACTTACTAGTGTCTCAGCTGTGTTTGTATTGTAAACCTTCCAATATCATAAAAAGTTGGAAATTATAGAACTTTATGCCCTCTTAACCAATATGAAACATAAAGAAAGATACCACATCACGTAACTTTTGTAACTCTAAAACATATCACATTATATGAGGGTTTCATTGCATATCTCATGTTCAAAGTTAATGTATTGCATTTTATAATGTTCATATAAAATACATAATAAATAGTTATTAAATTGTGAAACATTAAATATCTCAGTCTAATATATGAGATCTACCGCTATTATTCAGAATTCATGATCTGATTCATTTTTCCCTAAAGCATTATACAGAATATTTCTATATGTAACATATGTTCCAAAGCATTTTGAGATTAAGGTCTGATTCACACAGCAGATCTGCATGGAGGAGTCCGTAAGATGGCAGACAGAGTCCACTGCATAGAGCTGTAGTCACATTTAGAAACGTTGTTAATGGTTTCCATTGGTCACTGTTCTGACAGGGTTCCGTTGTTTTGACGGAATCAATAGCGCAGACTATTGGTTCTGTCAAAACAACGGAACCCTGTCACAACGGTGACCAACGGTAACCATTAACAACGTTTCCGTTGCTATTGAGATCAATGGTGAGGGAAACAGAAGCTAAGGTTTCCGTTTGCCTTTCTGTTGAGGGGTTAACCCGACAGAAACCTCAGACGGAACCCCTCAACAAAAAGGCAACGGAGACCCATGGGCCTCATGCACACTTCTGTCATCCGTTGAACGGCCGCTAATGGCGGTTCCATGAATCACAGACCGCACAGGGATGGCTCCCGAGTGCAGTCTGTTGTTTCACGAACCAAATCAATGCAAAGGTCGAGACTCTTCCAACAAAAACGGACAGGAGTGGGACCGGTTCTATTTTTGACAGAACGGCCACACAGTTCCGTTAAAACAACGGAAGTGTGCATAGCCCTATTTAAATTAATGTGTCAGGGTGCTAAAACCGATAGCACCCTGACGAAAATAACTGAAGTGGGCATGAGGCCTTAGGCTTTGTTCACATCAGCGTTGCCCTTCCATTTGGGGTTCCGTCTGAGGTTTCTGTCGGGTAACCCCTTAACGGAACGGCAAAACAACGGAACCATGTCACAACTGTGACAAACGGAAACCTTCAGCAACGTTTCCTTCACCATGGAGATCAATGGTGAGGGAAACGGAAGCTGAGGTTTTAGTTTGCCTTTTCGGTGAGGGGTTACCCGACGGAAACCTCTGACGGAAGGGCAGCGGTGATTTGAACAGGCCCTTACTAATGTTTTTGTTTTTGTTTTTGTTTTGAAGGTTCGGTTGTTGGACTACATCGGATTTGAGGACTACTTCGATAACGGCTTTTTTTCTTATCAATAAAATGGTTAATGAGGGTTGTGTGTTTTTTTTTTTTTTTTCAATAAACCAGTTTTTTTCATGTCTTTGTATCTTTTTTTTGTTAATTCATTAGTACTGCCTTATTAATATCTGCTGGCTTATTGACAGCGTCCATTACTAAGGCGGGGCTTAGTGTTAGCCGGTGCAGAGGCAAACATTAACCACCGTTATTACCCCGGTACCCACCGCCACCAGGGGTTCCTGGAAGTGCTGGGTATGATCCAGTACACGACCATCTGTAGTGATGTTATTAAATATATTTCGGTTTAATATATTCAGTTGTGATGCTTTTTGGGTTTAACACCCTTGAATCATCAACCCATATAACCTTATATACCTGTATATTCTATTTATTCTTTATTGGGCTACATTGATTCATGCTGCTTTTTCGGTTTGGTCATCTGTAGTGATGGTTGGGCACTGGGGTGACTGCAGGCTGTTATTATTAGGCTGGGAAAGGCCAAACACAGTGGTTCTTCCCATCCTGGTAATGCTAGGCTGCTGCTGCTGTGTTGTATCTGACTGGTTATGAAAAATGGGGGTGGACCGCACGCCATTTTTTAAAATAAATAAATAATTGGAAAGAACGATGTGGGGTTCCCCCATGTTTTATAACCAGCCAGATACAACATAGCAGCAGCAGGCTAGCATTACCAGGGTGGGAAAGGCCACTGTTTTTGGGCAACCCAGCCTAATAATACCAGCCTGCGGAGGCGCCAGTGCCCAACCATCACTACAGATGGTCGTGTACTGGATCGTACCCGGCTCTTCCCGGTACCCCTGGTGGCAGTGGGTACCGGGGGTAATAAGGGGGGCAGGAAAAGAAAAGAATGATCAAGCGCTGTGTCAGGTTTTAAAAAGAAAGTACCATTCCCACTTTTATTTTAGAAATTCAATTAAAAGATGAAAAGGAGATGCAGTCTCAAGATGAAGAGTAGTAACGGGCTGTTGCCCGAGCCTACGCGTTTCGAGCACGTGCAGTGCTCTTAGTCATGGCAGAAAAAGGGAGTAATAAGGGGGGTTAGTGATAGCCTCTTCATGTCTAACATTAAGCCCCGCCTTAGCATTGGACGTTGTCAATCAGCCAGCAGCTATTACAAAGATGGCAGTAATGAAGTTTAGAAAAATACAAAGACATAGGAAAAATATTTTATTGAAATAAAAATCCCACACACAACCCTCATTAACCATTTTATTGAAAATAAAAAAAACGCCGTCATCGAAGTAGTCCTCGAATCTGAAGTAGTCCAACAACCGAACCTGTAAAAAAACACAAACACACAAAAATATTTAGTAACACATAAAAAAGCAAAACAATTATTATTCTTACCTTTCCTGGGTCCAGCGCTGGAGCCGCAATGTCAGCGAGCTGGGCCCTGTATGTAATCCTATCATGTGTGATACTGTCTGCTGAGCTACTGCATCTAATCCCATCATGTGTGATACTGTCTGCTGGGCCTTATATCTAATCCTGTCATGTGTGATACTATCTGCTGAGCCACTGTATCTAATCCTATCATGTGTGATACTGTCTGGTGAGCCACTGTATCTAATCCTATCCACAGCTATAGCGTCATAGTGCTATAGATATGCTGTCTCCTATATACACATATACATACACGCACACACTTTTTTTTGGGGGGGGGAGTAAATGTATTGGGGCTGTTTCCCCTGACGTTTCAAGACCTTAGTGACGCCATTGGCTGCTAGTGCTGCATCTTTGTGTCACTTAGGAGAACCAGCAATGCAGCTGAAAGATCCGGGCCGTCGGCCAACGAGAAGTTTGGGGGTGGGCAAAGAAGAACCTTTGCATCGGGGCCCATGAGCCTTTAGCTACACCCCTGATGAGACCCTATTTAATAAGCAAAGGTCACAAAACAATAGGATGTAATAGACAAAAGCTACACCATATACTGTACATTTGTTGTAATAGTTAATAGCTATACCAGATACTGTGTATTCAGTACAACAATGCAATCAGCAGTTGACTGGCATATCAAATGTGCAGACTTACTTTTTACAAGTTTTATGCTGTCCATGGCATTAGATAAATGTCTGCTATCTGAAAATTGGCCATGAATTGGTCAGGTTCTTTCGTCCAGAAGAGAGATTAATGATCGTTGAAAATTTGATCCGCCATGCATTTTCAGCTGATAAACTGACATTTATGGCGTGACTAATTATTGACTGATCAGACTTTATAATATTTATCAGAAATTATTGTAGTGGTATAGGGCAGCAGTACAGTTCTTTATAGCACAGCAAATTGTTATCTGATATCTATGGCCATCTTAGAGGCGATTTACACTTTTGGAACCAATTGTTTTATTGCAATGCACCTTCAAATGTGGCAACTTCATTTTAGATACCTTGGAGAAATGGTTGCACAAAGTTTTTAAGATATCTACAATTCACAGTTGAGAGCAATCAAAGTAGTAGATAACACTTCTCTGGTTCTCAAATCATGATCAAAATCAGAGCTCGTAGTTTCATAGGTCAATTACCAAAATCATGATGTCATATAGAAGCAGGTCTCTGGGATTATGCATTACACGCAATAGGATCTTGGGTTTGCCCCAAAAACCTACTTCTGGCCCAGGGCAGAAATTCCGGTTGTTTATTTCTTTAAAGGGGTCCGTGTGCTGAGACACCCACTGTTGCTGAAACCAAGGTGCAGAAGCGCTCAGCTGAGGGATTTGCACCCTTGTCTTTGAATGGCGTTCCTTGTCAAGCTGGAGACCTCTCACTTAGATGTTCCTCAGCCCAACGATGAGCACTGTTCACAGCCAAAAGAGCAAAGTGCTCAGCTGATCGCTTCTGCACCCCTACCGATCCGAACTTTTGATATTTCTCTATGACATATCGAAAGTTTGATGAATGTGTATTTCCTATTGAATCTCAAATTTCACGACTCTTTACACCATCTAAAAATTATCGGAAAAATCAGATTAAGGGAATCAAAACAAAAAAAATTCAGGATGCTCATTACAATGAAGTGTATAAAGGGAAACAGATACGACGGGACAGGCGTGATAGGAGCGCTTAAGTCTCTTAGTTTGCCTTATCTGGTGGGGGAATCCAAACCTTTCTCTGGGACTTCTGAACAGTACCCTATAATAAATGGCAAGAGAAAATTTGAAGTTTCATAAAAGATCAAGTAAACGGAGAGCAAGAAATGGTCTTGAATGTGAGAGAGTGTCATATACTCTGAAGGTAATTACCCATTGATATTGCACTGATTGATGCACAAACTGAGATTTTGAGTTTAGTATTGTCCATCTCTCCCTCATCTAAATTTAATTGTTTTTCATCGACAACAGATCTTCATCTATTTGCATATAAATTGTCATTTAAATGTTATTACAATATAACAATATATACTCTTTACTTCCACAGTGGAACAAAAGTCAGTTACTACCTTGCAGGAATTGACGGAGGAAGGGAACATATAGGATGACGGTAAATTGTCAAAATCCCTACTACCTGGGTCCAAAATGTTTCCCTTACTTTCCACATGTCCATACATTGATCCATTTGTCAATATAGTAGTGTGAAATTAAATACGTTTTTGAGGACCATCTATTAGGACAACTGTAATGTACAGCAGAGACAAGCCCTCGGAGAATTGAGCCTGATAACCCATGCAATTATAAAATCTTCAGAGGAGGAAACATGGACATTTGGCCAAGAAAAAAATTACAAAAAGGAGGGCTTTAAGACAATTGATGGCTTCAAGATGTTATAAACGTCTTACAGTCAATCCTATGACGCAATATAAATCACAACTACATGACATCTTAGAGAACCGAGTGGACAAAGTGGTTATCAGCGGGAAGCAATTGGACCACCTGTACACTAAATAACCAATGGTAGCAACAGTCTACATGGTACCCAAGGTGCACAAACATGCATCTAACCCAATTGAACCTGTGCAAACAGTATGAAAATATATTAATCGTTTTTTGCTTCCTTTAGTTGAACTACCGTTTTACTTGAAAGATATGAATGATGTGTTATTGAAGATGGAGGGGATACAATTGGAGGACAATATGCTTCTCGTAACCAGCAAAATGAAGTCTTTATAAACGTTGATCTGACATTCAGATGGACTAGAATCCATTCAGTACTTTTTATCTAATTTCAACCTGAATGGGAATCAATTTGAAATTACTTTGGAAATTCTGGAAATTACACTTTTCCATAACTTCTTTGTTTTTAAAGAGATCCTCTACCCACAGCTTTAGGGGACTGCAATGGGTGCGGCCTGTGTGCTGTCATATGCTAATCTGTTCCTGGGACTGTGGGAGAGGAGAATCGTCCTGATTGATCCGGCCCCAATCTTTGAAAAAGTTAAGTTCTGTGTTCGACATCATGTTCTTATGATATGGCAGGGCACCAGGGAATAGCTGGATCATTTTATGAATTCCTAAATTATTAACAACTAAAACAATAAACTTACACATAAAGCAGCAGAGCTAATATGGATTTCTTAGACATTCCCTATCCAGGTAGACAATGAAGGGTATATCCATTCAGATGTCTTTAGGAAAAGTAAATTTTCTCTTTCACGCAAATTCCTAACAACAAAGCATCAAATTTAAAATGTTCCAGTACTACAGTACCCTGTGAATTAGAAGGATGTGTTTGGAGAATGACTCTTTTGAAAGGCAGGCACAGGACTTGCAACAGCAGTTCAAAGGACGTGGATGCAGCGATCGAGCTATCAACAAAGGATTTGTGAGATCCAAACATGGAGAACACCGGAAACTTATGAAAACTTCAAGAGATTGGGGATCCTATGATAATAAGATAAGGTGTATTTCAGCTTACAATTTAAGGTGCTGGCAAATAGTGTTAGAAAAATGCTGGAATGTACTAATAGTGGACAACGCGTTACACAACTATGTACCAGAAAGGCTGACAATCACATAAAGGAGATCCAGGAGCCTGAGACATGTATTTTACTAGTACATAGTCATCACACGGGTAATCACAGAAGGACCTAGGTGTATTGTGCATCATGTCCATGTGAGTAAAATATGTGGGTTTAACTTTGGGAGAATTGAAGAGGAGGTTAGAGAACATGTCTTTCGGCCAGGGGTGAAGAGGATGTTTCAAATTAGAAAACAATACCACATCACTTCAAGAAGCTTGAAACTTTCTAGTGTTGCCCTCCCCACACTTTTCGGGTGTATTCACCTGTGCTTTTTTTTTTTTTTTTTTGCAGTTTTGCAACGGTTTTTGCAGCAATTTTCATGCAGTTTTGCAAAACTTGGTGAAAATCATGACGAAAAAATAGGACATGTGAATATACCCTTAAAGGGGTATTCTCATTATTGATAATTATCACCTATACACATTATAGGTTATAATTGTCTGATCTCTGGCTCCCCACTGCTGGGACACCCACCAATTGTGTGGACTCCTATTCCTCCTAACTGATTGACTGCAGGGAGGAGGACATTGAATGGAGCGGTGGTCGAGCAATCAAGCTGCCACTCTATTTAAAGTCTATGGGAATGATGGAAAAAGCTCAGTACAACACGACCGCGATCGGACCGAAAGGGGTACGTGTGGTATATGTTGGCTCTGTTTGAATTAGGACTGTGGTTTAGACACTCTACCTGTTTTTTGATGTATAGTATACCTATGTGACTGAAGAATGTGATGGTCTGACTAGTGGTTGTGTTTTAATTGTTTTAATTGTGTTTTAATTATGTTTAAATATATTTCTTGTGTATATTTGTGTGTGGGGGGGGGGGGTAATTTGTCCAGGTGTATGGACTAATAAAGAGTATATAATTGTTTGACTAAAATGTTTTTATGGTCGTTTATTTTTTGAGGCTGAGACTTTTATTTTTGTTTATTTACGTTTGAATTATGTCTTGCTCATATACTGATGCCCAAGAGATATTATAGGTTCTAATATAGTTATGCACTTATTACATACTACCTTAATGCTCTTCATAAAGTTTACACTTTGTATCTTTTGATATTGGGCATTTATACATAACCTAGTGGCTACTACATTCAGTGTGTGTGATGTTTTTCTATCTCTTATTCATTATTGATGTTTTACTATTTACTGTTTTAATAACGTACCCTTTTTTATATGAAATTTTTGTGGAGTGTGAGCCTTTTTGTAGCTTTAGCATTATTAGTGAAAGCATATCAGGAACAGTTGGCTACAAATAAAAAAAAATGTTAACGCTTAAATTTGTTATAGTTTATTCTGGCAATAATATAGTGGTTTAGTTAGGATAGGCCATAAATGGGTGACTGTGGGGTTCTATCCATGGTATCACCTCCTCTTTGCAGTACCTGACACAGAGACATCTATACTTTGGTGATTGTGTCTGGTACTGCAACACTCAGACATTTAATCATATGTGTAAGCATAATCCTATTACATTTTCTAACTTTTTTATTTGTACCCTATAAATTTAAATAATGAACAAGCATATTATTTGCAGGTTTTTTTTTATTTTTGAATAAAATATTACAATTTACATGATCACAACATATTATTAATCTGGCCTTTTTTATTTAGTGATACAAACTGTTATAAGAATATATCAGTCATTTTACATTTATTTTCTTGAACACTACAACTAAATCCTAAACAATAATAAAGGCTCAGATTATAAACAACGCAAATCCTGATGACTTCAGTATGTCATTTCTAGGATTCATTACTTTGGCCACTGGCCCCTTCCTGGCCCTCTTTGGAGTATTTATTGACTAGTTTGAAATTGTTGTCTGGAGTACAGACGGCACCAACGCAGCCACATCTGAGCACATCTGTGTAATTGTAGACCTTGCGACTTCCATTACCGCAAACTAGCTGGACACTCTTCTTGCCTACTTCAAGCTCTGTGCAACAAGAACATGTATGTCGCATGCCCTTGGTAGCCATAGAGTATCTGAGAAATAAATAGGAAAAATTACTTTAAATTCCCCAAAACAAAATTCCCAGATGACAGTCAAGATCTGTAATTTTTTAACAAGGATCGCCTCTAGTGCAGTAGCACGCTATAAATTAGCTATCTCATATTTTGCAACTGTTAAGTCATACTTGGAAAAATGCCATGAACATTCTTAGATTTTTGTGGCCAAAATGTTGCCATTAAAATGAATCCTTAAGTGACTCTACGACTGTACAAGGTAAAATGTGCTACTTCAGAATGCCAAAGCAGATTTTCACTGCATGTGGTTTTAGCTGAAATGGCCAGCATGTAGTACTACATTTGTAGAAATGTATGGCCAGGATGAGCTGCCCAAAACTTATAGCCGTTGGTTTCTGAAGATAAACTCCCAACGACAAGCTCATCATCCGGACGGTTTTAATATTAAATGGGGTTGTCATGATGAGTCAACACATTTAATGTGTAGGTTCGCATTGATAGATCTTATAGTTACCATATAGAATTTTGTACATGCATTGCCTTGATTATCTTGTACTGATCCTTTAGTATTTATTATAAAACACAGTTCTAATAGTTGATACTAGAAATGTTCACGACTGTCAATAGACATTCTCCTAATCTATTTTCTGGATTAGTTTAATAATTTGCCATACTGCATTTTGGAAAAATTGGATTGTTCTACATGGGCATTGCTAGCACTGTACATCCGTGACATTTGAACTGTGTTTTACGTCTGGTGCCCCAAATCCACTGGCAGCCTCCACATTCAAATGTATCTGCGTCCTTAGGACGCAGATACAATTGAATACTACAGTGGAGCATGACTCCCTGCCAAGCCGTTCACCATCATAGGCCACAGGCCACTTAGGTCTGTAGCCTATGAGAATGCGGATGAACGGCGCAGGGCACTGCAAACAGCTCAGGAAACAGGCCGGGGTAAAATAAGGGTTAACATATGGGGTAAAATAAGGGGTAACACTACACGGTCAGAAAATAAGGGGTACCACTGCACAGTTAGTCAACAGTAGGTCAATATGAGATATGGAATTATGACATGCGGAAAACCATGAGTATGCCCTGGTATGTGGATGGAGACGTCACCAAGCATCTTCCATGCCCAGACTCTCTGCAAAAGTTCACAGTGTAGTAGGCAAGGAGGAAACCGGCACAGAGGAGGCAGTGGACATTTTCTCTGCTAGTTTGTCCAGAGTGTTATTAAACTCCCACAACCACATCACCGATGTATCCTGATACATCATAAACTGGACAATTGGGTAAAGGACACTATATTGGAAGCGTGGGGGCACATATATACACGCCAAATAATGGGTGCACCAAAGAATAATGCATAAAATGGAAATAGCACCCATCTTTATCAGTAGACACCTCTATATAAGCTGAAATGCTACCGATTTACAGATAAAGATGGAAACATCTCTGGCATTACCAGTGAAAGTGGAGTGGAAATCCCATATAATCTATGGTCTATGTAACCAAGCCTCCCCCTTCCATTTGCATCTACTTAATTAACATGACATTACACATATGGGATCCTAAATAATGCAGAACTAACAAGCATTTGACCTGGTCATGAAGCCTTCTAACATTCCAAGTGGCGAAGGTAAGACCTTCTTAGCCATTGTTCCATGGTCCCATCAAAAAGAAATCGCCCTTCCCCTACCGCCCCATCTGTCGCAACAGACCGTTATTTATGTCTTTAATTTGTAATTGACAAATACTTACACGGAAGATCCCATGCATGGGCCTCCACAGTATGTGAGCTCTACTGTTGCAACACAGTCATCTTCTTGAAAAACAGTAATATTTGTATGAACGCTGCAGTCTGGAACCCCTGGCGATTTGGTGACTGATGTTCCTGGAGGAGCGTTGGTAACGTTTGATCCTGGAGTGACTTTGCTTAGGTCTGATCCTGGAGGAACTGTGCCTAGGTCTGATCCTGAGGGAACTGTGCTTAGGTTTGATCCTGGAGGAACTGTGCTTAGGTCTGATCCTGGAGGAACTATGCTTAGGTCTGATCCTGGAGGAACTGTGCTTAGGTCTGATCCAGCAGTAACCTTGCTTATGTCTGATTCTGGAATAGCTGTTGTAAAGTCTGTTGAAAAAAAATAAAATTATATATATATTTCTCTGAATACATTGATATAAAATGTAACAAACTTCATAAGCTATATCTGCCAATAATACTTTTTTTTTTAATGTGAACCTAAGTTGATGGATACAGTTTCCCCCCCCCCCCCCCCATTATGATGCAGGGATTTCCCATCCAGGATTAAAGAGCCTGGTGATCGTTTCCCCTTTACACCCTTTCATTGACCGTTAGGAGTCCTGCACAGGTTCTTGCCACCTATTAGCAAAGGGGATAGTACCAACCAAAGCTAAGCTGCCTTTCTTCAAGGGCCCCATTCAGGGTTAGAGATTGGTCTAAAATGGCCCACAAGTCATTACCTTTTAGACCTTTTAGTTCCATTCCAGCCATAAAATGATTGTGCATTCATCACACAGCAGAAATTAGAGACCTTTTAGTTTAATTTCATCAATAAATGTAAAAAAAAAAATGACTGCGCATTATAGCCCATCTACGTATTTATTGAAAAACCTTTTATTGAAGTGTTGCTGGATGCTACTTGTTTTTATGAATGTTGAAAGATAGTTTTCATATCATACCTTCATGTGGCAGTGGCTGACATGTTCTGCAGCAACCATCTTCCTCATATCTTATTGTGTTCTAGAAAACAGAAGGGTGTGACTTTATAAAACATTAACTACAGCAATTATGGTTCATCTTGAGACAGCTGACTTTTATATCACAGAAGCCTCCAAGAATCTTTTGTTAAAGTTAGATATCTTAACATTTTACTCTTTTGACGTTGCCAAAAACATCTGCAGTTCTTCTATGACAAGCGACTGATCCTGATCTAGATCTTTGGACACCCAATTTGTTTAGCATCCAAACATGTATGCCAAAAGATCTAGAGAACAGACTTGCCTCCAGTTATTCTTTTGGAGCTTTGTGTTTTATATATTTCTGAAGACTTTGTTTTTGAAATTCTCCTAAATTTTTAGATGATTAAGAACAGAGATTACAAAAAGATTCTCTGAAACCAATCTTTAAAATCTGTTTTTGTTAACCTACCAGTTCACATCTGCTGATGTCTAACTCCTGGCAAACCTTCTTCACTTTGGTAAGGACAGGTTGACCATTTTCATCATTGCATTCATAGTAGCTGCATTTATTTTCAGTATTACGGTAGTTCTGTCCAATCTGATGCACAAATAAGAGATAGTATTACACTCAGATTCCAAGGATGGCACATATATGTCATAAACAAAATAGTCACTTGACCAGGGAAAAGTATTTAAAAAAATCACAGCATGCTGTTTTTATATAGTTTTTATCAAATATTTGCTTATTGGCTGTACTAACCTAACAAATTCCCACTTAGACATAATGACAGGAGTAGTGGGGCTTAACCATGTTAGAATTTTTAGTTGCTTATTCAAACTTTCTTCATAGAGGGTATTTAAGCAGTACCAATTTTGCATATACTCTGCCTATCTGTTGTACAGAGGACTAAATTATATATTTATATGGCTCTGAGTCATAAATTAGCAGTTATGCCAGTTGGCAAATATGTCACTGTGGCAATCTACAGATGTTTTTTAGAAGCTGGAAAGTTTCATAGAACTCATTGGAAGAAAGTTGTTGGTTACCTCAAGGTAAACATCAGTGTTATTGTCTCCCTTCATAGTACATTGCTTTGCCACACATTCTCCACAGCACTGTCCACTCTTCTTTCTGTATTCATAGCCCTAGGATACGATAGAACAGGCAATGTAATGGTTAATGTATACAGAAATCATTATATGAGTTATATGACGTTAGCTATATACTATAGTAATTGGTTGCATACTAAAAGACTGTTTAGAATTTACTTAGTCCCTTGAGTAAAGGCAAAAAAATAAAAATATTCAAAAAGAAAAACAAAAAAACATAAAGAAAATGAATGTTCAGATAGCATGCAACATTTTACACATAATGGGTCTTGTTAATAAATACCATGTTAGCTTTGACATTTTAATTAACGAAGGCAATTAATACGTTTTATTAATTAACGGGGTTTGAAGAGGAGTTATGCAAAATAGAATATGGTCATACATTGCTCCAAATTCCACAGTTTGCAAAAGCTAGAGACCTTCGACTTATTATGTTCCAAATCACATATTAACCAAGCAGCACCCTTTTCTGTGCTGCACAGAATGAATGGAATTTTGTCAGATGCAAAGTCTGAATGAGGTCTTTTAGTTCAATACCAAGGGACGATGTGTGGCACCATTGATGGTAGGACAGATATTATTAAGGCACTTGGGTCAGTCTAGACAAGTTAAAATAATGGCAAAAAGCAAGAAGAAGTAGCTAAGGAGAAACTTTTGACATTGCACTTGGCTTTCACAGAATATGATATATGCCTCACTTACATAACTCTTACATAACTCTCTAATAGACATACAGTAGCTATGCAAGTAAGAAGTAAGTATAATTAAGGTCCAATAACAAGGGTAATATAGGAATGATGGAAATAAAAAATTTACTTAGTATATACTTACATAACTGCAAGCAGTGTTACAAACAATTTGGGCACATTTGACAGCATAGAATTCTGAGTTATTGTCCATGTCATATGAACAACTACATGTTTGGCATGCGTCTATTGGCTGTGGAATGATCGATCCTCTCTAAGGAAAAACAAAAACAAAAAGTAACATTATAGTTCATGATATTGGCATAATTGGGGAAATGCATCAATAGCGTTGAGAGTTGACAAAAATAATTGACAAATTGATCCAAATTTATTTCAAATTGCACACACATGATAAATTTGGTGCAACTTTCTAGATCTGTTGGACACATTTCTCTACTTTACACCACCTAGCTTTGGTACATATGCACTAAAATGCCATGGCCCTTTATCTAAACACTTTTCAGGAATATAGAAAAGCAATTAATAGATTAACATAAACTGTCGATCCAAATTGTCTTTCTTTGTGGGTTTCTAATAGGGTATGTTCACACTGAGTTTTTTGACGAAAACTCGCCAAAAAATGGCCGAAAATGTCTCCCATTGATTTCTATAGAAGGCGGGGGCGGTTTTCTCCCGCCAGCAGTAAAACCGGCTCACGGGAGAAAGAAGGGACACGCCCATTCTTCGCACGGTTACGCCTCTGACCTCCCATTGACATCAATAGGAGGCAGAGAAAGCGTATTTCGTGGCGTTTTATGCCTGCGGCGCTCAATGGCCGTGGGTGAAAAATGCAGTGAAAGACGCCGCGAAAATCGGCGTGCAGGGAGAGGAAAATCTGCCTCGAACTTCCAAACTGAATTTTGAGACAGATTTTCCGTCTGCAAAAAACTCTGTGTGACCCCGGCCTTACTGTATTTAAAGTATCAATTTTAGTGTTTACCATAAATAGCAAAAATATATCAATCGTGCAATATTACATTAAAAAAAGTGTTCATTTCAAGACATTTTACCTGAAATACGTCAGTTCCATACACACAGACAGAGTCAGGCACTAATAGAAAAAAAGAAGAGTTGCAATTTACACAATGTCTTATATATAAGAAGAGATATTGATGTTGTTTCTGATATCCTTCATTGATTTGCTATTATGTAATGATAGGCTCAGTTCCTATACAGTCTGCCACTGATTATATTAAAAAAATAAAAACGTTATACCAGTCAATATGTTTTTCTTTTTGTATGCAGTTGTATTTAAAAGGGTAGTTGACTATACAGTTAACGTATATCAGCCAAATGTGTGGAGTGGATCATATGAATCATTTCCTGGCATATACACAGGTATAAGGGCCAAAAGTAGTTTGAACCCAAATGTAGGCTTAGTAAGGGCAACTTCTGCAAATTCTAACTTATTTTAAACTGGTGTATTATATAAGACCCGGTCTGGACAAATCCCAAGAGCCAAGGCGCTAATGCACCTTGAATATTGCTATTGGTGCCTATTTTTTGGGGTGTTTTCTATTGATGTCTACAGAAGTTATTATTGTCTGGATACTAAACATCAGATCTACTCACATACATAGTATATATGTATACTAAGTATAAAGAAGAATAATATGTAACTTTTCTAAAAATATCAGAGATGAACAAATACGTTTTGTAACATGCGCCATTTTTGTAAATAAACACTTTCAGCTGTAATAATTTTAGAAATAATGTGTATATTAAAATAACTCCATTCCAGGGGGACATGGCTTGGCATGCATTGGGAGCACACGCATCAACTCCAGCTCTACACATCGACCCTGCTTTTTTGGATGCTTTCCCATACTGAAATGGGCAAAAGTCATAACAGTAGGGACTTCCAGCTAAACTGATCTCCAGATCACTTACCATTCTGGATGTCTTTCTAGAGCGGTACGGTGATCAGTGACAGCCCATGTTCGATTATGAGGCCTGATGCTCACCTATACTCTCTCTCCCAGCATCAGCGGTAACTTTTGCTGTGGGCTACTCTACCAGCTTAGCGGCGCCACTGACATCAGAGCGCTGCACTTCCAGCCAGCGGATACGCATTATGCAGACCCCCAAGGACAAAGTTCATGTCTTAACCCCAATTCTATAGACTAAAGAACTTGGCCTTTCTGTCTGGTCTCGACTTGTTGACGTTCTCTTTCTTGTTCACTTTAAGTTCTATCCAATTGATGTGTAGACCTTTAAAAATGTGTTTCCAGCTAATATTGTCAAGAAACCTTTTGCGCCGCCTTACACTTCCCCCAGTGGGATTTGGGAGAGTTTTAACACTATTATTAGTTTCTCCTCCTTACTCCCAGGCATTTTATAGTTTGGTATTGGCGGCCAAGCGTCATACTTTTCATCTTCTTGGCCTTTATCTCCTAGTTACTGCCTTCATTTATAATCTTCTCTATTGCCACTGTTGTTCCTTTTCTTACCTTTAGTAGCGTAGAGGTGATGTTTACTACTTGCCTCATTTTTGTACATGGCTTGCTTACATTTGTAATTTTATATATATAATACTAGTACTACCATTCTAAATAGTTCATACGGAAAATAAACAGGACAGCAATATTATACATACCACAGGTAATATTAACACAACAGGCACCAGGAGGCAGGAAAGAAACTACTTTGTAGCCAGATCCACATTTTGGCATTAGACATTTACATTCACCACAAGCTGTAAAGCAAAGAGAAGGATTTAGTATTTATTTTAGTCATTTCTGTAGAAAAATCATCCTTTTCCTAGCCCTAAACTCCCTCTCCTTAAATAAAAGCACGTAGTAGGCAGTCAATGTGAACTCCCAACGTCACTAGTGCCAACATTGTAATTGTGGCAATATGGAAAAGGTCTATATGCTCTGTACAGGGGATAGAGGAAAGTATTCAGCAAATGATCTCTTCTTTCTCAATCCTCCAACAATTCTAGATTAAATAAACATGAACCTGCAAACCCTTTAGCAGTTCATGATGCTATCTGTAGTTTCCTGGATATTTTGGTGCTTCCTCCTTTAGGCTCGGTTCACACATTCAGTTTTTGATGCATTTGTTTAAGCCAGCATTTCCCAATTGGGGTTCCATGGGACCGCGAAAGAGGTTCTGCGGCGATTGGGAGAGAGTAGTATGATGAAAGTAGACTTTTATAGGTAAGCTCACAGTTCTGCACAGCTCCAGCAGGTGGTGCCTTTAATCCCCAGAACGCTGCATCTTGCCTCCTCAATGGTAATACAGATCGGCACAATGACGCCTTCTGTATCATGAGTCAGGACGCAAGACTGGGCACTGCACATCCACAAATCCCCAATGACTGGCAGCAGTGGGGAATACAGGCTGCACAAATACATAGCCAAGGCTTTTACTAATTTAATAGGGGCACCCGACTTCTAAACAGAACTAAAGGAGGTAATAGATACCAAAACTGTAGGAGCAATAAATGTTAAATAGGCACATTGGTGCCCATTTAACATTTATTTCCCCCCTTCGTGCCTTTATGATCAGTGCCACCTTAGTGCCCATTTGCCATTTATTGCATTTTAGTGCTTTTCTGTGACAGAATTGTGCTAAAGGGGCAATGAATGGCAAATAAGCACTAAGGAGGCACTGAATTCTGTGCCCCTTTAGTTTTCTTATGTTCAGTGCCCTCTTTCTGCCCATTTGTCATCCATTGTCTCCTTAGTGTTCTTCTGTGACAAACGGGAGCAAAAGGGGCAGTAAATGTCAAATGAGCACTAAGGGTACACTGAACAGAGAAGCACTAAAGGAGCAATAAAAGCATTAACCATTGAAGCTGCGTAATTTTCTGCCATTTTTATGCTTGAAAAAAAGAAATGCTGGAAAACTTTTGTAAGTCTGCCATGCCCACAAAAATATGTTATTTATTTATTTAAAAAATGCCAACAAAATCTGCATCAAAAACTGCATTTGTGAATCTGGCTTTTGGACCAAAGGTGTTTGCTTTTAACGCTTCACATTTTTGCCACACATTGGACAAACATAGATCTTTGAAGGTGAATCCTCTTTATAAAATATGGAGAAAATGTATTATCAAGAGTGATTGACAGTATGATAAGTAGGGCAAAAGCAAGCAAATAAAAAACCCAAAAACGTATTATATGCTATAGGTACGTCTTTCTATATACTCTATTAGGGCATATGAAGGCAATGCAGGTGCACACTTTGGACCCTCATTCTAATAGCCAGAGCAGAGAGCTACAGTACTAAAATAATGGTTCTCACATTGTGGAACCAAAACGTGTGCAGAGGAAATCAATGATAACACTTGGAAAAACGTATGAGATGTTTAACTATAGTTTTATAATGTTTATATTATTATAAAAATTACTATTGTTAATTTATCAGAGCCACAAACAGGCTCAATATTTATTTTTATATTTATTTATAATAAAATATCATTTTTTTTACATTAACCTTTATGCTTCATAAAAACATAATTGTGCTTACTTGTAGTAGATGTAGATGCTATAGAAGTTGATAAGCTTGTTGATGATAAAGTGGTTGAACCAATTGTTGATGACATATTGGTGGATATTGATGTTGATAATGATGTACTTGATACAGTTGATGGAGATGCGGATGTTGAGCTCACCGTTGTTGGTGAGGATACAATGGTTGTTGATCCAGATGAATGAGTTGTGAATTCTGATCCTGTTGTTTTTGGTCCGGCAGTAGTGGTTGAGATGCAGTCCTCAACAAATGTTTTCACCTGGCAGTCACTGCTACATTTTGTAGAGTATCCACATCCATTCTTATCGGCCATATTATAGATAGTATCACCTAATTAAATTTTAAATATTAAATTATCAAGCATTAGTGAGAAAATAGAGAAATGTATTTGCATTAAATTGTGAGCTGTACATTGAATATTGTTAAAGATATACATCTAAGTTTCAAAAATGTATCATTATAAAACTTTGTGAAGTTTTCTAATCCATTTGCCAACTTTTAGAATAGATTGCATTGTAATGCAATAGTAAAACCAATACCTGTTATGTTCTTCAACCTAAACCAATTCAATTCAATATAACCTGATAGCAATTACTAAATCTGGAAACTGTTCCAGCATCTGGATGTGGGTCCAAATAGAGATATAACTTACAGATTTTACATACATGCACATGCCATGTTCCAACAGGCATAGTCAAATCTCACGTTAGCACCAAAAGACATTGATCTAGTTGTAAGGCCTAAATAATCCTGCTGTATAATAATATACACATATTTGATAGCATTTTAACTGTTACAACCAACAGAATAATTTACCAAATAACTTTTGCTGTCTGGCAAACTCCATTGAAGATATTGTTTTCTTTGACTAATTTTTCTAATTTTCTCCACAATACAAATTATATACAAAGGCAAATGTAACTCATATTGCCATGAAAAAAACTTACACCTTCTTATGAAAAACATTAAGACCCACATTAGCTAAAACTTTACACAGTCCAAGTAAAAGAGGTAGTTAGAGTAATGTGCACCAGATTTGTTAGAAGGCACAATTTCTGAATAAAAAATGGTCTGGTCCTAAGTGACAATATTGAATTTTTTAACTTTGAACGACTGTATAAACTATAATTTGGAAATTAGTTAACTGCAATATCAATGATTTACTTACCGGGTGAAAAAAGGGACTTATTTACTTGACAGAAACAACTTGTAGATGTGCTGATTGTTGAACGTAATGTAGTTGTTGGAGACGTAGTCTGGGAAGATGTTGTGCTAGTTCCGGATCTAAACTTTGTACTAGTAGAAGATGAGATACTTGTAGATAAAGGAGTAGTTGTAGATGTAGATGACGTTGATGATGTAGTAAAATAGGTAGTAGATGTGGGTGAAGTTGTTGTTCCAGAAGTGGACGTAATTGTATATGTGGTACTAGATGTAAGAGTTGTTAATGTGGTAGATTGGGATGTTGAACTACTTAAACTTGAAGTAGTTGGCGAGATGGAAGAAAATGAAGATGTAGTTGAACTAGAAGTAGTTGATGTTCCACTTGAAAATGTAGAGGATAGAGAGGTTTGGGACGACGAATGAGTCGGTGATGTTGATGAAACTGTAGTTCCACTTGTACTCTCTGTTGTAGAAACAGAATTAGATGTCGGGGTTGTCTCTGTTGATGTGACTGTTGTTGGGCTTGTGGATGTAGTAGAAAGAGAGGTAGATGTTGGGGTTGTCTCCGTTGTGCTTGTAGATGAAGTAGAGCTGGCTGTTGTTCTACTTGTTGATTTTGTAGAAAGAGAAGTTGATGATGGAGAGGTTTTAGTTGAGAAAGAGGTGGGTAATGTTTCAGTTTGGGACGAGGTAGGTGATGTCGTTGTTTCACCACAGATTGGTGAACAGCATTGTACCCTTATTCTATAAGAGTCACATACCGGCGCATCTATTCCTCCCTGTTTGGCTAGAAGGCAAGCAATGCCCATTTCCCTGTCACACTTTGATACTGCATTACTTTCTTCTATTCTCAAGTCTGACCTAACTTCACACTCAATTTGACTGCCTATTGGCTGTGATGAACATATGTCATAACTAGCGACCTTTAATACTTCTGAGCTATCAATTTCATCGCCAGAGAAGTAGTTTGAAGGTACATTTTCCTCATTTGAAAAGTCTTTGAAAACTTTGTTGACTATATCATTTAAAAATCCTTTATTTGTTTTACTGTCATTTTCTTTTGAATCTTTTCTTGCAGAGTTACTGTTTTGATCCTCTTCACTGGAAGAACTTTTGAAAATTTTTTTGATTAAGTCATTAAAATATCCTTTACTGGGCTTGCTGTCTTTTTCTTCAGAATCTTTTATTTCAGAGTTACGGCTTTGGTCTTCTTCACTTGAAGAACTCTTGAAAATCTTTTTGAATAATTCATTGAAATACCCTTTCTTGGGTTCTGTTACTTTTTCCTTAGAATCTTTGTTTCCAGAGCTACTATCTTTTTCGTTAGGGTAGCCTTGTGATGATTTACCTTTTTCCTCACTGGAATTACTTTCTGATGGATTATTTTCTCCTCCTATATAAGTCTTTGTTAATGTATCATTATCTTCCATCCATGATGACCAATAGCATTTCATGGTATATGCATATGGACAAGTTGTTGAAGAAGTAATTGAAACACTGGTGGGTGAATGAGTGGGTGATGTTGATGAGACTGTTGTTCTACTTGTTTTCTTTGTTGTAGAAACAGAAGTAGATGTCGGGGTTGTCTTTGTTGATTTAGAAGAAGTGGAAGTGGTTCTACTTGTGGATTTTGAAGAAACAGAGGTGGATGATGTGGATGTTTTAGTTGATGTTGACATGGTTGAACTAGAAGTTCTTGTTGTTCCACTTGAAGATGTAGAAGAATGAGAGGTAGATGTAAAGTGAGTGCTTGTTGATGTTGTAGGTGAAGTGATTGTTGTTCGGCTTGTGGATGTAGTAGACGGAGAGGTGGATGTTGGGGTTGTTTTTGTTGTGCTTGTAGATGAAGTAGAGCTGGCTGTTGTTCTACTTGTTGATTTTGTAGAAAGAGAAGTTGATGATGGAGAGGTTTCAGTTGAGAAAGAGGTGGGTAATGTTTCAGTTTGGGATGAGGTAGGTGATGTCGTTGTTTCACCACAGATAGTTGAACAGCATTGTACCCTTATTCTATAAGAGTCACATACCGGCGCATCTATTCCTCCCTGTTTGGCTAGAAGGCAAGCAATGCCCATTTCCCTGTCACACTTTGATACTGCATTACTTTCTTCTGTTCTCAAGTCTGACCTAACTTCACACTCAATTTGACTGCCTATTGGCTGTGATGAACATATGTCATAACTAGCGACCTTTAATACATCTGAGCTATCAATTTCATCACCAGAGAAGTAGTTTGAAGGTACATTTTCCTCATTTGAAAAATCTTTAAAAACTTTGTTGACTATTTCATTTAAAAATCCTGTATTTGGTTTACTGTCGTTTTCTTTTGAATCTTTTCTTACAGAGTTACTGTTTTGATCCCCTTCACTGGAAGAACTTTTGAAAAAAATTTTGATTAAGTCATTGAAATATCCTTTACTGGGCTGGCTATCACTTTGTTTAGAATCTTTTATTTCAGAGTTACGGCTTTGGTCTTCTTCACTTGAAGAACCCGTGAAAATCTTTTTGAGCAATTTATTGAAATACCCTTTCTTGAGTTCTGTTACTTTTCCCTTAGAATCTTTGTTTCCAGAGCTACTATCTTTTTCATTAGGGTAGCCTTGTGATGATTTACCTTTTTCCTCCCTGGAATTACTTTCTGATGGATTATTTTCTCCTCCTATATAAGTCTTTGTTAATGTATCATTATCTTCCATCCATGATGACCAATAGCATTTCATGGTATATGCATATGGACAAGTTGTTGAAGAAGTAATTGGAACACTGGTGGATGAATGAGTGGGTGATGTTGATGAAACTGTAGTTCCACTTGTACTCTCTGTTGTAGAAACAGAAGTAGATGTTGGCGTTGTCTCTGTTGATGTGACTGTTGTTGGGCTTGTGGATGTAGTAGAAAGAGAGGTAGATGTTGGTGTTGTCTCCGTTGTGCTTGTAGATGAAGTAGAGCTGGTTGTTGTTGTTGTACTTGTTGATTGTGTAGAAAGAGAAGTTGATGATGGAGAGGTTTCAGTTGAGAAAGAGGTGGGTAATGTTTCAGTTTGGGATGTGGTAGGTGATGTCGTTGTTTCACCACAGATAGTTGAACAGCATTGTACCCTTATTCTATAAGAGTCACATACCGGCGCATCTATTCCTCCCTGTTTGGCTAGAAGGCAAGCAATGCCCATTTCCCTGTCACATTTTGATACTGCATTACTTTCTTCTATTCTCAAGTCTGACCTAACTTCACACTCAATTTGACTGCCTATTGGCTGTGATGAACATATGTCATAACTAGCGACCTTTAATACATCTGAGCTATCAATTTCATCGCCAGAGAAGTAGTTTGAAGGTATATTTTCCTCATTTGAAAAGTCTTTAAAAACTTTGTTGACTATATCATTTAAAAATCCTTTGTTTGCTTTACTGTCGTTTTCTTTTGAATCTTTTCTTACAGAGTTACTGTTTTGATCCTCTTCAGTGGAAGAACTTTTGAAAAAATTTTTGATTAAGTCATTGAAATTACCTTTACTGGGCTGGCTATCACTTTGATTAGAATCTTTTATTTCAGAGTTACGGCTTTGGTCTTCTTCACTTGAAGGACCCGTGAAAATCTTTTTGAGCAATTTATTGAAATACCCTTTCTTGGGTTCTGTTACTTTTCCCTTAGAATCTTTGTTTCCAGAGCTACTATCTTTTTCATTAGGGTAGCCTTGTGATGATTTACCTTTTTCCTCCCTGGAATTACTTTCTGATGGATTATTTTCTCCTCCTATATAAGTCTTTGTTAATGTATCATTATCTTCCATCCATGATGACCAATAGCATTTCATGGTATATGCATATGGACAAGTTGTTGAAGAAGTAATTGGAACACTGGTGGATGAATGAGTGGGTGATGTTGATGAAACTGTAGTTCCACTTGTACTCTCTGTTGTAGAAACAGAAGTAGATGTCGGGGTTGTCTCTGTTGATGTGACTGTTGTTGGGCTTGTGGATGTAGTAGAAAGAGAGGTAGATGTTGGTGTTGTCTCCGTTGTGCTTGTAGATGAAGTAGAGCTGGTTGTTGTTGTTGTACTTGTTGATTGTGTAGAAAGAGAAGTTGATGATGGAGAGGTTTCAGTTGAGAAAGAGGTGGGTAATGTTTCAGTTTGGGATGTGGTAGGTGATGTCGTTGTTTCACCACAGATAGTTGAACAGCATTGTACCCTTATTCTATAAGAGTCACATACCGGCGCATCTATTCCTCCCTGTTTGGCTAGAAGGCAAGCAATGCCCATTTCCCTGTCACATTTTGATACTGCATTACTTTCTTCTATTCTCAAGTCTGACCTAACTTCACACTCAATTTGACTGCCTATTGGCTGTGATGAACATATGTCATAACTAGCGACCTTTAATACATCTGAGCTATCAATTTCATCGCCAGAGAAGTAGTTTGAAGGTATATTTTCCTCATTTGAAAAGTCTTTAAAAACTTTGTTGACTATATCATTTAAAAATCCTTTGTTTGCTTTACTGTCGTTTTCTTTTGAATCTTTTCTTACAGAGTTACTGTTTTGATCCTCTTCAGTGGAAGAACTTTTGAAAAAAATTTTGATTAAGTCATTGAAATTACCTTTACTGGGCTGGCTATCACTTTGTTTAGAATCTTTTATTTCAGAGTTACGGCTTTGGTCTTCTTCACTTGAAGGACCCGTGAAAATCTTTTTGAGCAATTTATTGAAATACCCTTTCTTGGGTTCTGTTACTTTTCCCTTAGAATCTTTGTTTCCAGAGCTACTATCTTTTTCATTAGGGTAGCCTTGTGATGATTTACCTTTTTCCTCCCTGGAATTACTTTCTGCTGGATTATTTTCTCCTCCTATATAAGTCTTTGTTAATGTATCATTATCTTCCATCCATGATGACCAATAGCATTTCATGGTATATGCATATGGACAAGTTGTTGAAGAAGTAATTGGAACACTGGTGGATGAATGAGTGGGTGATGTTGATGAAACTGTAGTTCCACTTGTACTCTCTGTTGTAGAAACAGAAGTAGATGTCAGGGTTGTCTCTGTTGATGTGACTGTTGTTGGGCTTGTGGATGTAGTAGAAAGAGAGGTAGATGTTGGTGTTGTCTCCGTTGTGCTTGTAGATGAAGTAGAGCTGGTTGTTGTTGTTGTACTTGTTGATTGTGTAGAAAGAGAAGTTGATGATGGAGAGGTTTCAGTTGAGAAAGAGGTGGGTAATGTTTCAGTTTGGGATGTGGTAGGTGATGTCGTTGTTTCACCACAGATAGTTGAACAGCATTGTACCCTTATTCTATAAGAGTCACATACCGGCGCATCTATTCCTCCCTGTTTGGCTAGAAAGCAAGCAATGCCCATTTCCCTGTCACATTTTGATACTGCATTACTTTCTTCTATTCTCAAGTCTGACCTAACTTCACACTCAATTTGACTGCCTATTGGCTGTGATGAACATATGTCATAACTAGCGACCTTTAATACATCTGAGCTATCAATTTCATCGCCAGAGAAGTAGTTTGAAGGTATATTTTCCTCATTTGAAAAGTCTTTAAAAACTTTGTTGACTATATCATTTAAAAATCCTTTGTTTGCTTTACTGTCGTTTTCTTTTGAATCTTTTCTTGCAGAGTTACTGTTTTGATCCTCTTCAGTGGATGAACTTTTGAAAAAATTTTTGATTAAGTCATTGAAATTACCTTTACTGGGCTGGCTATCACTTTGTTTAGAATCTTTTATTTCAGAGTTACGGCTTTGGTCTTCTTCACTTGAAGGACCCGTGAAAATCTTTTTGAGCAATTTATTGAAATACCCTTTCTTGGGTTCTGTTACTTTTCCCTTAGAATCTTTGTTTCCAGAGCTACTATCTTTTTCATTAGGGTAGCCTTGTGATGATTTACCTTTTTCCTCCCTGGAATTACTTTCTGATGGATTATTTTCTCCTCCTATATAAGTCTTTGTTAATGTATCATTATCTTCCATCCATGATGACCAATAGCATTTCATGGTATATGCATATGGACAAGTTGTTGAAGAAGTAATTGGAACACTGGTGGATGAATGAGTGGGTGATGTTGATGAAACTGTAGTTCCACTTGTACTCTCTGTTGTAGAAACAGAAGTAGATGTCGGGTTTGTCTCTGTTGATGTGACTGTTGTTGGGCTTGTGGATGTAGTAGAAAGAGAGGTAGATGTTGGTGTTGTCTCCGTTGTGCTTGTAGATGAAGTAGAGCTGGTTGTTGTTGTTGTACTTGTTGATTGTGTAGAAAGAGAAGTTGATGATGGAGAGGTTTCAGTTGAGAAAGAGGTGGGTAATGTTTCAGTTTGGGATGTGGTAGGTGATGTCGTTGTTTCACCACAGATAGTTGAACAGCATTGTACCCTTATTCTATAAGAGTCACATACCGGCGCATCTATTCCTCCCTGTTTGGCTAGAAGGCAAGCAATGCCCATTTCCCTGTCACATTTTGATACTGCATTACTTTCTTCTATTCTCAAGTCTGACCTAACTTCACACTCAATTTGACTGCCTATTGGCTGTGATGAACATATGTCATAACTAGCGACCTTTAATACATCTGAGCTATCAATTTCATCGCCAGAGAAGTAGTTTGAAGGTATATTTTCCTCATTTGAAAAGTCTTTAAAAACTTTGTTGACTATATCATTTAAAAATCCTTTGTTTGCTTTACTGTCGTTTTCTTTTGAATCTTTTCTTGCAGAGTTACTGTTTTGATCCCCTTCAGTGGATGAACTTTTGAAAAAAATTTTGATTAAGTCATTGAAATTACCTTTACTGGGCTGGCTATCACTTTGTTTAGAATCTTTTATTTCAGAGTTACGGCTTTGGTCTTCTTCACTTGAAGGACCCGTGAAAATCTTTTTGAGCAATTTATTGAAATACCCTTTCTTGGGTTCTGTTACTTTTCCCTTAGAATCTTTGTTTCCAGAGCTACTATCTTTTTCATTAGGGTAGCCTTGTGATGATTTACCTTTTTCCTCCCTGGAATTACTTTCTGATGGATTATTTTCTCCTCCTATATAAGTCTTTGTTAATGTATCATTATCTTCCATCCATGATGACCAATAGCATTTCATGGTATATGCATATGGACAAGTTGTTGAAGAAGTAATTGGAACACTGGTGGATGAATGAGTGGGTGATGTTGATGAAACTGTAGTTCCACTTGTACTCTCTGTTGTAGAAACAGAAGTAGATGTCGGGTTTGTCTCTGTTGATGTGACTGTTGTTGGGCTTGTGGATGTAGTAGAAAGAGAGGTAGATGTTGGTGTTGTCTCCGTTGTGCTTGTAGATGAAGTAGAGCTGGTTGTTGTTGTTGTACTTGTTGATTGTGTAGAAAGAGAAGTTGATGATGGAGAGGTTTCAGTTGAGAAAGAGGTGGGTAATGTTTCAGTTTGGGATGTGGTAGGTGATGTCGTTGTTTCACCACAGATAGTTGAACAGCATTGTACCCTTATTCTATAAGAGTCACATACCGGCGCATCTATTCCTCCCTGTTTGGCTAGAAGGCAAGCAATGCCCATTTCCCTGTCACATTTTGATACTGCATTACTTTCTTCTATTCTCAAGTCTGACCTAACTTCACACTCAATTTGACTGCCTATTGGCTGTGATGAACATATGTCATAACTAGCGACCTTTAATACATCTGAGCTATCAATTTCATCGCCAGAGAAGTAGTTTGAAGGTATATTTTCCTCATTTGAAAAGTCTTTAAAAACTTTGTTGACTATATCATTTAAAAATCCTTTGTTTGCTTTACTGTCGTTTTCTTTTGAATCTTTTCTTGCAGAGTTACTGTTTTGATCCCCTTCAGTGGATGAACTTTTGAAAAAATTTTTGATTAAGTCATTGAAATTACCTTTACTGGGCTGGCTATCACTTTGTTTAGAATCTTTTATTTCAGAGTTACGGCTTTGGTCTTCTTCACTTGAAGGACCCGTGAAAATCTTTTTGAGCAATTTATTGAAATACCCTTTCTTGGGTTCTGTTACTTTTCCCTTAGAATCTTTGTTTCCAGAGCTACTATTTTTTTCATTAGGGTAGCCTTGTGATGATTTACCTTTTTCCTCCCTGGAATTACTTTCTGATGGATTATTTTCTCCTCCTATATAAGTCTTTGTTAATGTATCATTATCTTCCATCCATGATGACCAATAGCATTTCATGGTATATGCATATGGACAAGTTGTTGAAGAAGTAATTGGAACACTGGTGGATGAATGAGTGGGTGATGTTGATGAAACTGTAGTTCCACTTGTACTCTCTGTTGTAGAAACAGAAGTAGATGTCGGGTTTGTCTCTGTTGATGTGACTGTTGTTGGGCTTGTGGATGTAGTAGAAAGAGAGGTAGATGTTGGTGTTGTCTCCGTTGTGCTTGTAGATGAAGTAGAGCTGGTTGTTGTTGTTGTACTTGTTGATTGTGTAGAAAGAGAAGTTGATGATGGAGAGGTTTCAGTTGAGAAAGAGGTGGGTAATGTTTCAGTTTGGGATGTGGTAGGTGATGTCGTTGTTTCACCACAGATAGTTGAACAGCATTGTACCCTTATTCTATAAGAGTCACATACCGGCGCATCTATTCCTCCCTGTTTGGCTAGAAGGCAAGCAATGCCCATTTCCCTGTCACATTTTGATACTGCATTACTTTCTTCTATTCTCAAGTCTGACCTAACTTCACACTCAATTTGACTGCCTATTGGCTGTGATGAACATATGTCATAACTAGCGACCTTTAATACATCTGAGCTATCAATTTCATCGCCAGAGAAGTAGTTTGAAGGTATATTTTCCTCATTTGAAAAGTCTTTAAAAACTTTGTTGACTATATCATTTAAAAATCCTTTGTTTGCTTTACTGTCGTTTTCTTTTGAATCTTTTCTTGCAGAGTTACTGTTTTGATCCTCTTCAGTGGATGAACTTTTGAAAAAAATTTTGATTAAGTCATTGAAATTACCTTTACTGGGCTGGCTATCACTTTGTTTAGAATCTTTTATTTCAGAGTTACGGCTTTGGTCTTCTTCACTTGAAGGACCCGTGAAAATCTTTTTGAGCAATTTATTGAAATACCCTTTCTTGGGTTCTGTTACTTTTCCCTTAGAATCTTTGTTTCCAGAGCTACTATCTTTTTCATTAGGGTAGCCTTGTGATGATTTACCTTTTTCCTCCCTGGAATTACTTTCTGATGGATTATTTTCTCCTCCTATATAAGTCTTTGTTAATGTATCATTATCTTCCATCCATGATGACCAATAGCATTTCATGGTATATGCATATGGACAAGTTGTTGAAGAAGTAATTGGAACACTGGTGGATGAATGAGTGGGTGATGTTGATGAAACTGTAGTTCCACTTGTACTCTCTGTTGTAGAAACAGAAGTAGATGTCGGGGTTGTCTCTGTTGATGTGACTGTTGTTGGGCTTGTGGATGTAGTAGAAAGAGAGGTAGATGTTGGTGTTGTCTCCGTTGTGCTTGTAGATGAAGTAGAGCTGGTTGTTGTTGTTGTACTTGTTGATTGTGTAGAAAGAGAAGTTGATGATGGAGAGGTTTCAGTTGAGAAAGAGGTGGGTAATGTTTCAGTTTGGGATGTGGTAGGTGATGTCGTTGTTTCACCACAGATAGTTGAACAGCATTGTACCCTTATTCTATAAGAGTCACATACCGGCGCATCTATTCCTCCCTGTTTGGCTAGAAGGCAAGCAATGCCCATTTCCCTGTCACATTTTGATACTGCATTACTTTCTTCTATTCTCAAGTCTGACCTAACTTCACACTCAATTTGACTGCCTATTGGCTGTGATGAACATATGTCATAACTAGCGACCTTTAATACATCTGAGCTATCAATTTCATCGCCAGAGAAGTAGTTTGAAGGTATATTTTCCTCATTTGAAAAGTCTTTAAAAACTTTGTTGACTATATCATTTAAAAATCCTTTGTTTGCTTTACTGTCGTTTTCTTTTGAATCTTTTCTTGCAGAGTTACTGTTTTGATCCTCTTCAGTGGAAGAACTTTTGAAAAAATTTTTGATTAAGTCATTGAAATTACCTTTACTGGGCTGGCTATCACTTTGTTTAGAATCTTTTATTTCAGAGTTACGGCTTTGGTCTTCTTCACTTGAAGGACCCGTGAAAATCTTTTTGAGCAATTTATTGAAATACCCTTTCTTGGGTTCTGTTACTTTTCCCTTAGAATCTTTGTTTCCAGAGCTACTATCTTTTTCATTAGGGTAGCCTTGTGATGATTTACCTTTTTCCTCCCTGGAATTACTTTCTGATGGATTATTTTCTCCTCCTATATAAGTCTTTGTTAATGTATCATTATCTTCCATCCATGATGACCAATAGCATTTCATGGTATATGCATATGGACAAGTTGTTGAAGAAGTAATTGGAACACTGGTGGATGAATGAGTGGGTGATGTTGATGAAACTGTAGTTCCACTTGTACTCTCTGTTGTAGAAACAGAAGTAGATGTCGGTGTTGTCTCTGTTGATGTGACTGTTGTTGGGCTTGTGGATGTAGTAGAAAGAGAGGTAGATGTTGGTGTTGTCTCCGTTGTGCTTGTAGATGAAGTAGAGCTGGTTGTTGTTGTTGTACTTGTTGATTGTGTAGAAAGAGAAGTTGATGATGGAGAGGTTTCAGTTGAGAAAGAGGTGGGTAATGTTACAGTTTGGGATGTGGTAGGTGATGTCGTTGTTTCACCACAGATAGTTGAACAGCATTGTACCCTTATTCTATAAGAGTCACATACCGGCGCATCTATTCCTCCCTGTTTGGCTAGAAGGCAAGCAATGCCCATTTCCCTGTCACATTTTGATACTGCATTACTTTCTTCTATTCTCAAGTCTGACCTAACTTCACACTCAATTTGACTGCCTATTGGCTGTGATGAACATATGTCATAACTAGCGACCTTTAATACATCTGAGCTATCAATTTCATCGCCAGAGAAGTAGTTTGAAGGTATATTTTCCTCATTTGAAAAGTCTTTAAAAACTTTGTTGACTATATCATTTAAAAATCCTTTGTTTGCTTTACTGTCGTTTTCTTTTGAATCTTTTCTTGCAGAGTTACTGTTTTGATCCTCTTCAGTGGAAGAACTTTTGAAAAATTTTTTGATTAAGTCATTGAAATTACCTTTACTGGGCTGGCTATCACTTTGTTTAGAATCTTTTATTTCAGAGTTACGGCTTTGGTCTTCTTCACTTGAAGGACCCGTGAAAATCTTTTTGAGCAATTTATTGAAATACCCTTTCTTGGGTTCTGTTACTTTTCCCTTAGAATCTTTGTTTCCAGAGCTACTATCTTTTTCATTAGGGTAGCCTTGTGATGATTTACCTTTTTCCTCCCTGGAATTACTTTCTGATGGATTATTTTCTCCTCCTATATAAGTCTTTGTTAATGTATCATTATCTTCCATCCATGATGACCAATAGCATTTCATGGTATATGCATATGGACAAGTTGTTGAAGAAGTAATTGGAACACTGGTGGATGAATGAGTGGGTGATGTTGATGAAACTGTAGTTCCACTTGTACTCTCTGTTGTAGAAACAGAAGTAGATGTCGGTGTTGTCTCTGTTGATGTGACTGTTGTTGGGCTTGTGGATGTAGTAGAAAGAGAGGTAGATGTTGGTGTTGTCTCCGTTGTGCTTGTAGATGAAGTAGAGCTGGTTGTTGTTGTTGTACTTGTTGATTGTGTAGAAAGAGAAGTTGATGATGGAGAGGTTTCAGTTGAGAAAGAGGTGGGTAATGTTACAGTTTGGGATGTGGTAGTTGATGTCGTTGTTTCACCACAGATAGTTGAACAGCATTGTACCCTTATTCTATAAGAGTCACATACCGGCGCATCTATTCCTCCCTGTTTGGCTAGAAGGCAAGCAATGCCCATTTCCCTGTCACATTTTGATACTGCATTACTTTCTTCTATTCTGAAGTCTGACCTAACTTCACACTCAATTTGACTGCCTATTGGCTGTGATGAACATATGTCATAACTAGCGACCTTTAATACATCTGAGCTATCAATTTCATCGCCAGAGAAGTAGTTTGAAGGTATATTTTCCTCATTTGAAAAGTCTTTAAAAACTTTGTTGACTATATCATTTAAAAATCCTTTGTTTGCTTTACTGTCGTTTTCTTTTGAATCTTTTCTTGCAGAGTTACTGTTTTGATCCTCTTCAGTGGAAGAACTTTTGAAAAAATTTTTGATTAAGTCATTGAAATTACCTTTACTGGGCTGGCTATCACTTTGTTTAGAATCTTTTATTTCAGAGTTACGGCTTTGGTCTTCTTCACTTGAAGGACCCGTGAAAATCTTTTTGAGCAATTTATTGAAATACCCTTTCTTGGGTTCTGTTACTTTTCCCTTAGAATCTTTGTTTCCAGAGCTACTATCTTTTTCATTAGTGTAGCCATGTGATGATTTACCTTTTTCCTCCCTGGAATTACTTTCTGATGGATTATTTTCTCCTCCTATATAAGTCTTTGTTAATGTATCATTATCTTCCATCCATGATGACCAATAGCATTTCATGGTATATGCATATGGACAAGTTGTTGAAGAAGTAATTGGAACACTGGTGGATGAATGAGTGGGTGATGTTGATGAAACTGTAGTTCCACTTGTACTCTCTGTTGTAGAAACAGAAGTAGATGTCGGGGTTGTCTCTGTTGATGTGACTGTTGTTGGGCTTGTGGATGTAGTAGAAAGAGAGGTAGATGTTGGTGTTGTCTCCGTTGTGCTTGTAGATGAAGTAGAGCTGGTTGTTGTTGTTGTACTTGTTGATTGTGTAGAAAGAGAAGTTGATGATGGAGAGGTTTCAGTTGAGAAAGAGGTGGGTAATGTTACAGTTTGGGATGTGGTAGGTGATGTCGTTGTTTCACCACAGATAGTTGAACAGCATTGTACCCTTATTCTATAAGAGTCACATACCGGCGCATCTATTCCTCCCTGTTTGGCTAGAAGGCAAGCAATGCCCATTTCCCTGTCACATTTTGATACTGCATTACTTTCTTCTATTCTCAAGTCTGACCTAACTTCACACTCAATTTGACTGCCTATTGGCTGTGATGAACATATGTCATAACTAGCGACCTTTAATACATCTGAGCTATCAATTTCATCGCCAGAGAAGTAGTTTGAAGGTATATTTTCCTCATTTGAAAAGTCTCTAAAAACTTTGTTGACTATTTCATTTAAAAATCCTTTGTTTGCTTTACTGTCGTTTTCTTTTGAATCTTTTCTTGCAGAGTTACTGTTTTGATCCTCTTCAGTGGAAGAACTTTTGAAAAAAATTTTGATTAAGTCATTGAAATTACCTTTACTGGGCTGGCTATCACTTTGTTTCAAATCTTTTATTTCAGAGTTACGGCTTTGGTCTTCTTCACTTGAAGAACCCGTGAAAATCTTTTTGAGTAATTTATTGAAATACCCTTTCTTGAGTTCTGTTACTTTTCCCTTAGAATCTTTGTTTCCAGAGCTACTATCTTTTTCATTAGGGTAGCCTTGTGATGATTTACCTTTTTCCTCCCTGGAATTACTTTCTGATGGATTATTTTCTCCTCCTATAAAAGTCTTTGTTAATGTATCATTATCTTCCATCCATGATGACCAATAGCATTTCATGGTATATGCATATGGACAAGTTGTTGAAGAAGTAGTTGGAACACTGGTGGATGAATGAGTGGGTGATGTTGATGAAACTGTAGTTCCACTTGTACTCTCTGTTGTAGAAACAGAAGTAGATGTCGTGGTTGTCTCAGTTGATGCTGTTGATGAACAAGCTGGTATTGAAGAACAACATTGCACTCTGATTTTGTAATTGTAACAATGTTTTTGTGTTTGTTGGCTGTTGAGGCAAATCAGACCCACGTATTTGCTACATGTCACCTGTTGACCTAAGTCTTCCAGTGAATCATCAGGGAACTCCTTCGCTCTGCATTCTATATTTTGTGGTGCATCACAAATGTTAAATCCCTTTTTCTTTATGTTTTCAAAAGTTTCAAAATCTCCATTTTCTTTGTCATCAGTAGGGTAATCCACATTATACCAATTTGACCATGTGCATCCTACTTCCTCTGGAGTTACTTTACATACTAGAATAAACAGAGTAAAAGGGCAAACATTTTAGTGAGAAATGGTGTTGATGACATGTACAGCAGTGTTGTATATTTGAACTTCACACAATTGTAGAAACATTTTGTTCTCTGGTCCTATTATATTTTTTTACTTTTTCTTTAAAACAGGATAAAAAAGACTAACAGAAGGCATGCATACATTTTATTTGAGGAGTTCACTTTCCAATATCACATAAAAGTTAACTATCGGTCAATAAATAATAAATAATCGGTAAAATAAATCTTTGTTTTGAGTACAAATCTCATGTATTTCCTATTTTGTTAGATGCTGCATAATGTTGTTTAATTGATTCATAGTTTTTTTCAAACTTTATAATAGATTTTTATTTTAAGTATGAAGTTTTCTTAATTTTTATAACGTGTTAACTATTTCATTAACTACATGTTACATGTTATTAATAACATGTTATTAATATGCTACAAATTTTTTTTTCCTTGTATACTTTCTTCGTCTATTCTTTTTGTTTTTCAAGTTCTCTGCTTGCTGTCAAGGAAGGAATTTATACTGAAAGTATATTGGAATATATAGCTTTTCATTATATAAAGAATAATATTTTTTTACTGGAACAGGAATGCCCTGCTAAGGTCACATTTTTCCACTTATCACTAGGTCCAATTTTTCTTGCAACCTCTACCCAACTTTTTGACATTTAACCCTATACTACTTTAAACATCTCACGCTCTTTTAACCATTGCTTCTCTTGTGTCTCCCATCTTCTTTGAAAAATCCTTCCCTAATATAATCTGCTACTTTTCAAGCCTCAAAATCTTGATATCCTTCTTAAATGTTCATATTTTCTGCCTTAAATCCTGACCTAAAGTGTCCTTAAAATAATGTTCGAATATTGCCTCCAACAGACAAGTCAATAATTGTATTACTAGTTCCTGACTTTTGGTTCCTATTACTTATTCTTTATAGGTTGTAAGCTTCTATAGGTAGAAATCTCCCATAATGTGTATATTTACACTGTGTTAATTTCTATCTTGTTGTACTATGAATATTTTGTTACATTGTGTATATATATATATATATATATATATATATATATATATATATATTTGCTTTTAATTAGCGTTATGTAAAGTACTACACATCACATGATGACACCATATAAATAAATAATAAAACAAATAATAATTGTACTACAGCATGTTGCACTGAACCAGCGAGGAAAAAGTAATAGTGATAAAAATAGCACTTCAACTATTACCTTGACTTATCCTATTGTAAAACCTTCACAGCTAATTTAGGCTATGTTCACATTTGTGTTGTGGCTTCAGTCTATAATAGAAGCATACAATGCTCTGCTAGATCTGTCATACGACAGATAATACTAGCGCCCGGCATACCCCATTGACATATAATGGGGTCTGTCAGGTTCCAGAAGTCTGGTGTGGCACTATTTTTCCTGTCAAATATGACAGTCTATGACAGAAGTTTTGAGCGGAGATGTGAACATAGCCCTAAAGGGGTTGTCCGGTTTTTTCAAAATGAAGTAATTTTTTGTATAATTAAAAGTAATACAATTTTACAATATACTTTCTGTAAAAATGCTTTATGGTTTTCAAGATCTCTGCTTTTTGTTATTCAGTAAGAACATTTATTGTTTACTTCCAGTATATAAAATTCTGTCCATGGTCATATGATAGATACACAGGTGCTGAGATCGTTACAGTATGTGTATCAGAGATGTGTCTTCTAACAATCCCAGCCCCTGTGTGTCTATCACATGTCCATGGACAGAATTGGATCCACCGTAAGTAAACAATGAATGTTCCTACTGAATAACAACAAGCAGAGGTCTATAAAACCATGAGAAATTAATACAGAAAGTGTATTGGAAAATTGGATCAATTTAAATTAAATAAAAAAAAAACATACATTTTCTGAAACCGAACAACCTAAATAATTTGAGCTAAATAATCACTCGCTCTTGTCTTCAGGCAGCTTACCCGAAGTGCATGCACTTACTTTTTTTTAAATCTGATATATTTTATTTTATCAAAAAAAAACATACAACAATTTGTATCATATAAACAATTCCATTATACAGTTGTTTATAACCCCGTATCCCCCCCACCCCCCACCAGACCACAAGAGGAAAAAAAAAAAAAATTAAATGAAATAAAAAATAAATAAAAAATCAATAAATAAATAAATAAATTAGTTTAAAAAAATCAATAAATAAATTCTATTTTAAAATGTACCAACCACGTATTCCATATTGCATCAAATTTGAGAACTTGATTTTTACTTTGATATACTTTTTTTTCAAACCCTATACCATGTATTAGCTTGTATTGCATGCACTTACACTCATCAACATAAGCTCCCAAACAGACATCCAGAAAAGAAGGTTCGCTAGGTAATAAGCCACATTTGAAAAGCATGTAGGTTCAGGGTTAATCGTTTAACATTACTGAAGAATTCAATATCAATAATGCTAAGATGTAAAGCATTCTTACCTGTAGTGCTGCTGCTGATGGTAGGGGTGATGGTGGTGGCAGAGGTGGTTGTTGTAGGTGTTTCTGTTGAAGTTATTGTTAAAGGCGTCGTAGTAGAAAAGCTGAAAACAGTTGTCGGTGAAGTTAAAGCTGAAGTGCAAGGTGTAATGGTTCTTATGAGCTTTCCCTGAATACAATATGCTACAATGCAACCCCCAACACCATCAGTTGTTTCGTAAACAAGTTCTTCCTCATTGAATATCCGTCCATCATATTTACAACATTCTGCAAAAGAGAAGGTTATATGTTACTGTTCATACAAAGAATACAACTATATCTTCTCTAATACCAACTATAGAGCTGGTGTAAACCGTGAGAAAAAGATGAGGTGGGGATATGTACTGTTCTTTCAAAGATTTGAAGTGTAAAACAATTTACCTTTGGATTATTAGGTACTCTTTGCATTAATTCTTAATTATGCCATGTACTTAGATTATTTAAGCAATACAACAATTGAGTATTTAGTGTTCCTAATGTAAAGATTAAAGTCCTACTCCAAATGCATGTGACCACAATAATAGGGTGAGTGTTTTTGTCTATTTCAATTAGCTTTTCAGAATGAATGGATCTTCACTAAGCAAAGTATCCAATGTTCTGGATTATTGAAGAGTTATGGAAAAGTATATAAATCTTAGGTAAGGGTAGAAATCCTTCAGGGAGAAAGCCTAAAAATGTGAACACAAGAATGCTACTATCACTTTGACATATCTGTTAAATGAAGGCTAATGACTTTAATAGTATTCGTTTAAGTAATACGTCATAAACAGGGTCATGACAGCTCATGAGGTATCCATTAAACGGATACCATTATAGCTTACAAGTTACGAATGCCACTATAAGGAATCCATCAAAGCCTCTGTTTAATGTATACGTCGGGAGATTTTCCAGATATATATATATAAATGGATGCCAAAAACAGTGTGAACAGAGCCTAGCTGGTGCAAAAAATAGTTCAAAGTTAAAGCTACGCATCAGACCAAACCTTTCGGGATTCTATTTCATATACTAATTTATAGAAGATCTCAAATACAAAAAGATAAATACAAGATTGGTATTTGTTCATAAACTTAACATCTGTTTAACTTAATGTGTTTTAGCTATATTTTGTCTTAGATCTTTTGACAGTTGATTTTTACCTTGATATGTGCAATTTCGGCCATTAGGAGTACACGTGCTGGAAAATAAAAGAGAAAACGTACATTTTTGCATAGAAATAATCAAATAAAACCTAAATACATAAACATATTATTATTATTTTTTATGAAACTTCCATATTTGGGGCAATAGGCAAACTCTGCTGGTCTTGCCTCTATTGTTCTCCTAGGTAATAATCTGTGGCAGGGAAGCCTAGCCACTGCTCACCCCTAGTCCAAGCTGAGCCGATTGTGCATTTTTATAGTAGGAAAAGGTGTGGGGGGGGGGGGGTCTGATCCAAACCTTGTCTCTGGTAAACTTCAGTAAAAAATATGGGTTGTCCCACAATAGGACGAATGAGACTTATATTAATATTGAGAAAATTAGTGTGAGATAGCAACACAGATGTGTTTTGTACTGGAATAATTTTTACAGTAATTTTTTTTTCACTTAGTGGAATATTTCCCATATTGAGATTACTAGTTACACTCCACAGTCATAGTGATAATGGCAAATACTGGAAAAGACTGAATTTGTAAGCAGTTGAGATACACGTTTTTTTTGACAGATTGAACATAAATGTTATGATAATTAAAGTTAAAAATACTACTGAAAAAGATGATAGTTAACAATCAATATTCAGTTTGGTAATGGAATGAACAAATGATATCAACTTCGTAACTAGCTTGAATACTGGCAACTATTTCTATGTATGTATGTATGTATGTATGTATGTGCAACCATGCCAGAGGGCAGGCAACAGGTGTTGTCATAAGAACATAAGAGTACAGTAGCTCCAGACTTCAGGCCTATATTCACAGGTAAGCAAGTTATCTATTAAAAATCTGTTTCACATTTAACATGCACACTAGCTGGCTGTTTGGCTATTTACTCGTAGTTGTTCTTAAAGCCAAAGGATTACTGAGGTCTGTGTCCTTCCTTCCTTTTTCTCTTATCTCAACATATCCTGAGATGTGTGGCATGAGATGACTAGCTCTAATCATTTTGTGATAGTCTGTCACGAGATCCCTATGCTATATGTGTCTCTGTGTGGCCACCAAGTGGTAGTGATGGGAATTGTAGCCTGTCATGGGTTTTTGCTAGCCTGTCGCAATATTATATTGAATTGGTTACATGAGAAATTGGGGTGCTTAACCAAATTCAAGCTAAAGAAAGGGTGGACATATCTGCAATTAAAGGGTATATGCACCTCATATATATATATATATATATATATATATATATATATATATATATATATATATATATATATATAAATATATAAAAAAAAGTAATTAACCAGCAGTACTCTTAAATGAGAGCCCTGATGTGCAATAACGATTTGGCTGGTCGTCATTGGAAACAGTCAACAAGCTTGTAGTCAAACAGATCTTTAACTGAGCTTCCATAATGCAATGAGGCAGCTTTTCTTGCATCATCAGATAGCTACAGTGCCTGCTATAAAGATTATTCTCTGAAATTAATATCACCAGAGCAAACCTGTGCAGACATTGAGCCAGCAAGAAATGCTGGGAAATTCAAGCTCTAAAACCTTCAGAATTGTGAATGCATCTTTGGTCAATAGTATTCTGTAGTCTCTAACTAAGTATCATTGCAAGATGGGTATTGTAAATAATTCACAAAGTTACTTCTCAAATTTTATACTCATGACGTAAATAAAGCCGGTGGGGAATTTACTATTAAATCCTAAACTGCTTTGAGTATCTTTGTATCTGTATTCAAAAGAGATGCATTGCATCTTATTTCTGCCCTCCATCCACTAATCAGTGGGCAGGGCAGTATTTTTCTTACCAAGTTGTGCAGAAGTCGTTACTATCCTCTGGAGGCATCTCCTGACCGACATGATATTCTGTTCCATTAAGTGAATAGCAAGGACATGCTGTAACACACTCCATTCTGTCCTCATCAAAATAGGGTCGTTCAGGTGGGCACTTGGGGTAGCATCCTGCAAATACACATCATTAGCTGATTTCATTATAAGTTATGCTTTTTCCATTGTCACCAGAACCAACTTGTAAACTATGTATTTTTACATATTTGTTTTTAGTCGTGAACACGCTTGTGAGCCCCCTCCATACTTCCCTCCTCCTGCTAGGACATATATTTATGTGCATTTGTGGGAAGGGTTTATTGGCTCTGATACAGTTATCCAACATTTTAAGTAAATTTAAAGTATGAATTTTCCTTTTCAAACTGCCTTTAAAACGCACTAAGAGCTGTTCTCTAAACTGGATATTAATGCTTCATTTGGGGTGTCACATCAAGTAAACTGTAATAGATTAGCTGCATTTTAACAGTTGGTTGTTGGATGATGGCACAATCTAAACTTTCAGTGAAGTCTTAGGATTTATAATACTGCTATAGCAATGCAGCATATTTGGCGCCTAAAAATGCACCATTGTCCACATCAAATAGCATCACCAAGGCAAGACCAGGAGCCAGTGATCATTACTAAATATTTACCTTCCAGGCCTGGCAAGTTATGGTAACAGGTTCCATCTGGGTTCCTACAGGTCTTCATGCATGGGGCACCACATGCTTTGTAATGCCACTCACAGTGTCCTTGACTATTGTAATAATCACAGAAAACAGCTGTTGTGGAAAGGAGTAAAAGAAATCTATTAGAATGACACAATTTTAAGTGATCTCCCAATTAAGTAAATAATTTGCAAGATGGAATGATACAGTATGGCTTATCTATATTTGGTGTAGAGGCAGCAATGATACAGTATGGCTTAGCTATATTGGGTGTAGAGGCAGCAATGATACAGTATGGCTTAGCTATATTGGGTGTAGAGGCAGCAATGATACAGTATGGCTTAGCTATATTGGGTGTAGAGGTAGCAATGATACAGTATGGCTTAGATATATTGGGTGCAGAGCTGGCAATGATAATGTATGGCTTAGCTATATTGGGTGTAGAGGCAGCAATGATAAAGTATGGCTTAGCTATATTGGGTGTAGAGGTGGCAATAATAATGTATGGCTTAGCTATATTGGGTGTAGAGGCAGCAATGATACAGTATTGCTTAGACATATTGGGTGTAGAGGCAGCAATGATACAGTATTGCTTAGACATATTGGGTGTAGATGCAGCAATGATACAGTATGGCTTAGGTATATTGGGTGCAGAGGTGGCAATGATAATGTGTGGCTTAGCTATATTGGGTGTAGAGGCAGCAATGATAAAGTATGGCTTAGCTATATTGGGTGTAGAGGCAGCAATGATACAGTATGGCTTAGACATATTGGGTGTAGATGCAGCAATGATACAGTATGGCTTAGGTATATTGGGTGCAGAGGTAGCAATGATACAGTATGGCTTAGCTATATAGGGTTCATAGATGGCAATGATACAGTATGGCTTAGCTATATTGGGTGCAGATGTAGCAGTTGCACTTACTGTATGTCCTTGTGCCTGAGCCCCATTGCCACATAAAAAGAAGGCAGTATTATAAATGACACATATTACGTAGAGAGTGCTTTTACAGATCATCCATTTGGGCTCAGGAACTTCAAGTGACACCTCTGTATGCAGGCAATGCCATTTAGTAGTATACATGTTATCTAATGTATCTTTAGCGAGAATGTACAGTATACTCACGGCACATGGTTGGGGTTCTCCAGCTTACACAGGCTCCAGCTTCACTACAAGCTTGGGCATAAGCAGCAACTGCAGTACAGAAGCACTCACAATCTCCACCGGTATCACAAGCACAAGCATCATTGACACAAACATCATAATATTTCAGTGGGTTAATCTACAAGTAAAGATACAAAACAGTCCATCAATCCCTTATAAAATAAATTCCAAAATGAAAAATTCATACAGGGTCACATTATAGTATAATGGGGTAATACTTTCCGTATTTTGAGAACAACTTTATTGTGATGGTTGTCAAAATGGTCTCATAAGAAGAAAAGCATACCCTTTTGTGGTATTAGTGATTTACAATAAGTCTGTACTAGCAATTGGCATAAATCCGCAGGTGCCCCGAAAACAAATCTGGGACCGCTTTCTGGTGTTATTCCTTCCTAGGGCAGAGCAAAAGCCCTGTGCAGATTCTACCATTAAATAATACATTTTGTATCCTAACTAATTGTACTTACCAGTGAGTGACAGGCTGAGAACGTGTTGCTAGTGATGACACTACACTGTCTCTCTGACCATGCCCTTCTGTAAGGATTTGATGAACAGGAGTCTGTCACTTCCACAATATCCAAGCAGCTTGGGGACAGTTTCCAGCTGTTACCGAATTCCATAACGTCTCCAACCACAGACAGGCTTCTGGTTGTGTAGTCATTGACAAAATTTCCATCGTAATTACCACAAAGACCGCAAACTTTACCCTGTAAAAAAAAAACAACTTACTGAAGGCACCAAAATAACTTATATACTCTATGTAGCATGCAGCTTTATAAATTCCCAAACTTTTTTAAGGCTCTAATTCATGTTTATTTGATATACTGGTTGTTGGTTATGACCCTGAATTCATACTTTTTGTTTTATTATTCACAGCAACCCCAGTGACCAAAGCAAGAAATCCAATAACCACTGCTTTCATAAATGTAATCAGAGTTCTGACTATGCTGCTGTCCGAAAGCTAATCCTAAAGATTGTGGGAGTCAGAAATACCAGAAAAATCACAGAATAGACTATCACTAAAACTTAACCTTTCATAAAACTATTTAAAACAATACCAAATCATTATAAATGGGTGGATAAATCAAAACAATAACTAATCGGAGCAAAGTGGTAGGATAACAAGGTACCTGGTAACTCTACCGGCTGCAACCATGATTATTCCCCTATCTACAACAGCGGGACATCTGCCCGGATAAGGGCGATACCGCACCAGAACCTAGGCCTATCTCCTCCTAATCCCAGTGTACGCTTTAACATAGAAGGACATCTAGGCCTTATCATGGGGAATAAAGAATGAAAATCTTTCGGGTAATGATTGGTCAAGAGTGTTGCCATCTCCATGTTAACCCGACACTCACACGGTCATGTGAACTTAAAGAAACACAGGCCAAAAATATAATGTAAAAAGGAGACATTTTCTCAAAATTAAACAACCGTTTTATATCGCTAACATTTTAATGTTTAACAGTGACTCAAGTAATCAAATATTGCATAGGTGAACGTGCCACATTATAAGTATTATATATTGAATAATGGGACGGTACCGCAGTAATAGTCAAGGGGAGATTAATAAATCATAATAACTAGAACCAAAGGGTCACAAAGTACCAAGAGGATACAAAAACGGTTAAGAACATGAAAGTGATAGAAGGCAATAACTGGTTTGCAGTCAACCTCACAATCCACTGCTGCTCGATGCTGGATTGGTTAAATGAAACAGGTAAAATAGCTTGTTTAATCCATTCAGATGAACGGTTTTTAATTGGGAAATCCACTAATTTTCCTTCCTACAGTTGATCTTATTTAGATCAACCCAAAAGATAGAACCTTTAATCATCTCAAGTACCATACATTTTAATGCCTGGGGGCTATCATCATGACGTTGCAATACTGGTTTGTCACGTTCATTGTTGACATCACCAACAAATCATTATCGTTTTGATGAATCTGTATGTTTGTAATACATTTTATTTAACTTACCTGGAAGCTATTTTCAAGTTTAATGTACATACTGGTTCTCTTGTCCCAGACCAGAACCAATCCATTGAGGGCTTCAATCACCATGTAGATACCCATCTGGTGCACTTTGTATGGTATATACGTTCCTTCATCCCGTTTGACAACCTCAAATTTATCTTCGGTAAGTATCAGTTCATAATTCTGCACGAGAATGACAATTCAAAGTAGATTTGTGTTTTAGCCCTAATAACGTGTCAATTACTTTGTTGAAATGTTTTGTAAAAGCTTAAGCTATTTTTAAAACTCACCCCAAGGAAAACTTTGATGGATTTAGAACAAGTGGTTCCTGTGGTACCACATGGGATGTTCTCAGTTATAACACGGAAAGTTCCATTTTTGGGGTCACTAGAGCAGTAATCCTATGTATAAAGGATCAAAAGAAAATCAATGGTTTTGTATTTTGGAGTACATTAGATAACAAAGAAAAACTCAAACAAATATGCATGCAAGTGTACAGTACACATAAGAACCAATAGCGGAAAGGGATGTACTAAGCTCCTCGTACAGTTAAGCATTTTATATTTTTTTATAAAATATTAAAATATCAAAGTTTTGTAGTTTCCTGAATCTAGGGCTCAATAAATATGTGATGCATACCTGAGCCAGGGTATATTCACAGTCTCCATTAAAGACATATGATTTACTATCGAAGGTGAGGTAGTGACCATCTCCGTATACAGCGCAGGTGCCCATACAGTACTCACTGGTGCATTCCCAATTTCTGTTTTTGCAAGTGCTGAGGACAAAAAGGTAAATTTTTAAGAAGGGTGGACATTATAAATTAGACAATCAAACAAATTCCCAAGTACAGATATAGCCAAGCTTATCTTGATAACTTGTGCAGCGTGATATCACACAACAAAAGCCATTGAAAAGCCATTGCAAAAGCCAAGCTAATGTTTCTTGACACTGTGTATTTAATGCGTTAATAGTCAAGATAAAGATGGCTACATCCGTATATGTTACAGTAGTATTTTTCACTTACCAAGTGTTACATGAAACTTTGATAGTTTCTCCTGGTGTGTAGGGATTGTTGTTGTGTATACATGGACACTGGTTCTCTTTCACACACCCACCATCTCCATCAGCTATGAGTCCTTCTTGGCACACGCAGCCAGACACACATTGAGCGCTGTACTGTAATTTAGAAACCAATAGCAATTTAAGAAGTGACAGTTACACATTTGGAAAATAATTCTTAGTACACAGGATTTTCATCGAGTAAAATATTGATGGCCTGTCCTTTGGCCTATCCCCAGAACCACCACCGGTCATGCGAATAAAAAGGCTGTCTATGGAGCCCATTTGTATGTCAATGGGGCAACTTAACCCTAGTTACTTGGCAAAAGGTGTAATATCAATACTGTGTGTCTACTCATTCAAATTAGAATGAAGGGCACATGGTTATTCTGAAGATGTTTCATGCTCATCTGGCATTGTAGAGTCTTAGACTGAACCATGTCTACTAGAAATATACTCCATTAAATTCTCCCAGTGATATCACAATTTTTTAAGGATTTGTTAAAAATCATTCACAGGTTGCTATATTCACAAATGGTGCGTATGTGAGCTTTCATGATGATAGAATGTACAAGTCTACGTACGCAGTTCATGTCAAGGGTTTGGCAACTCTTCTGGCACTCAGATCCCTTCGTGCCTGCTGTTTTGTTAGTACAGTCAAAGTAAACCATGGGGGCCACACAGGCTATAGGAATGAAGCATTCAATAAAATGTGATTAGTGTTATCAGGATTAGTACATTAAAATATAGTCTCTCAACTGTAGGCAATAAAAACCTTTGGTGCCTTTTTTTGTTTATGACATAGAAGCTGTCAGTCGAATACATCAATGAGCTGGGCTCAGCTGACAGCAGCTCCTGTGTGTCTTTGACACCTCATCTATTCCGGATACTGATAAAATCTAAGTTAATCAGTATTATGCTTAGATGAGGTGTCAGAAGCACACAGGAGCCATTAGACCAGCTTACTAATGAATTTGACTGACTGCAGTATTCTGCAGCTTCTATGTACAGAGGATACATAGAAGCTGCAGCGCTAAAACAAAGCAACATTTTTAAATAAAGTCTAATACAAAAGTTATTAATATTCCAAAATACATACATTTCATGTTAAAAACAAAAAAAAAAGGCACCAAATGTTTCCAAACGCTGTACCTACAAGATGTCATATTTTGAGGATTTCCAAATATTGCACGGGAGATCCTCTAATCATGAATATATCTGGGTACTTAAGGAATCTGTCGCTAGATTTTAGGGCACTAAACCCCCAGTATGTTATGATACAGCTGGAGAATGGTGTCCTAAACATGCCCCTCTCAAAACTGTCCGTTTTAGCATTTGGTCTAAAATGAAGTTATAACACAGCATGAGCTGTATGTAAATTACCACAGAAGAATCTTAAGATGAGTTCAGCAGCTTCCTTCACATGCTCAGTGCTCAGATTATCCCAAGGGCGGTACACCTAGACTCATCTCAGGACTCTTCTTGGTAAATTTATATACGCTCGCTGTAGTATAACTTTTTTTAGCCAAAATTCTAAAACGGATACGTTTTGAGCGGGACATGTTTAGGATGCCGTTTCCCAGTAGTATTATGAGATGCTGGTAGTTTAGTGCCCTAAAATCTAGTCGCAGTTTCTATTTAATGACTGAAATTAATGTGTTAGAGGATTTTTGGATAGAATTATATTGATGCAATTTATCTGCATACGTTGAATTGGGATTAAATATCTAATATTTTTTCATTTCCTTCCAGATTTTTTGCAAATTATAAGTAAATCCCTTTTTGTTTCTGTTAAACAAATATTATATTCAAGACATATGATGTTTAGAGGTTTTTAGATCTTATTGCAACATATTGTGTAAGCTTCTTACCATTCTGTGGTGCTTTCTGTCCGATACAGTCAAGTCTTCCATTTGAACATGTGCTGGTAAATAAGAATAATATTATATATTTATAGATGATAAGAATAGTCCACATAATAGTGCATGCAAATGACTAATTAAACGAGAATTTTTGTCTTACCACAAAGCTCCATTGTCATGAACCACTTCGCCTGGTGGCACTGCAGTACCCTTGTAATAGCAAGAACAAGAAGACTTAAGTACACATACACCACTATCATCTAGGTAGGTTCCATTCTGGCAAACACAGCCATCAACCGGAACAAAGGAGATGTCACAAGTAATGTCACGTTCACTGAGGGAGCGACAAGTGGGTTGGCATGTGTTGACAAAGTAGCTGTAGGACAAGGTCTTGGGACATGACGTTGTGTATAGTTCTATGGGTAATAGAGAAAATACATGATGTTTTAAATGCATTTTGAACTACATACCTCATGGGTTTAAAGGGAAATCACAAACATGATCTTATTAAAATAAAACTTACGGCAGACATTATTCCTCCATCCTTTCAGCAAAATTCCAGCTTTGGCACATGCACCTACATAAGAGGACAGAGCGGCACACATGCACTCTTCACTCTTGGCACAGTTACATGAGTCAAACATACAGTTCTGTAGAAAAAAATAATAAAAAATCATTATTGATTGATACTGTAGAATTAACCATAATTTACATACACAGGCTAGGGGATTCTAAATATTCAGACCTCCTCAATAAACAAGACACACTGACAAAAGTCAATATTTTGAAGATTAAATTGATGGTGTCCTTCATATCAAGACATTTTTTTTGTCCATTTCAGATGATTTATTTGTAATTTAGTATTTTAGTGTGTTTTTACCCTAAGTGAGGGTTATTTAAGGGGTTGTCCACTTTGGACTATACATTTTTGCATAAAAGGAACAGCCGACAATAGGCTGATCACAAGGTATCTCGCTGTTGCGACCCCAGTGATCAGATTTAATCCTGGGGGAATCTGGCAGTAAGTGCTCAATTTCCCTGCAGCACCACCACAGGTGAAATTTAGTATTACACAGTTTCCATCAAAATAAATTGTCTGTCCATGTATATTACGGATATGAAGCTTGAGAGATGCCTCTATAGTCACTTTCTACTCAGGCTAACAGATGAGTGTCCTGAATTGGGGGGACTCCCATCTATTATCGCAGAATTCCCGAAATGGGTTTTCTAAACAAGATGATGCTTCTTTAAAAAAAAAAACAAACAAGGGGCTTACCGACTGGTAGGTGGCTGGATTGACTTTGGCATGGCATTCTGCAAAAAGTCCACTAGTGTCACTTATCATTGAGCACCAGTATGTAGCATATTTCTCTGGAAAAAGCAAATTGAGATGTTAATAGAGATGTAGAAATGGGGAAAGTAACTTGGTCAGCTTCTTAAATAGCAAAATGTAGTTTAATAAGTTTTTCTAATGACAGTGATTATGTAATTTATGAATAATACAGCGATCAGTAACCCAATAAATTATCAAACCGATGGACATTTGGAGTAGTTACATGGAACTGAGTAGTTGATTTTATTGCTTGGTTGTTTACGTGACTGAGTTAAAAAGTCAATATAAAGATGGACCTACCATTTTCAATGCTGAGGGAGCATGGATTTTCAAAGCTGGAGGCAATGTTAGGACAACTGGCTTGGGTTTTCCATGTGTTGGCAAAAGATGAGCCACTTCCTTCAATGACTCCACTCAGTACTTGGAAATCATCAGCTTGAATGCTGTTATAGTTGCCACAAAGACCTGCATTCATGTGAATTGTTGTCTTAGTTAATTGATATGTATTGCATCATTGGAACTGAACAGAATGTTACATGTTGTACCCAACCCCTATGTATTAGATGCTTTTCATCGCTGATGCTTACATTTCACCATAGGTCCTTCCAAACACATTACGCAATATATAATTGAACCAGTAGATTTTACGCATCATTCATAATTATAGCTCTAGTGCCCTCTAATGTCAATCCATGCACAATGCTGCTAATAAAGAACACTATATCTGAGCATATCTTTAACCCCTAAATAAAAAAGTAGGATATTTTTATGTACAGTAGCTTTCAATTAGTTAAATATAGTCTACGCATTAACTTAAGTCATGTCTATATATCCAGTTGGTCATCTCTTGACTGCCCTTTTCTAGGTGCATGCTTAGTAGACTGTAAGGCAACATTACTATACAGTACTTTAATATTGTGGTGTTTCCATATTTGTTATTGCTTTTGTATTACTGGCAACACAGGTGTGTGTATATAGTTGTTCCCATTTTAGCAACACAGTTACTTACCGCACACTTGGCTTTTGAAGGATGGGTCAAGTCTGACGTACAGCTGCATAGTGGGTATGAGCTGGATCTGAAGTTGGATTCCGATCTTAGTTTGCACAATGATGTAAAACGATGATGGCTTAAAAATAGTGACACTGGCTGTGGAGCAAACACAAATATGTATGAATGTATCTAGAACTTGTGAACAAGATGCAAGCTTCTCTGGTGCGCTGTAACATAAAACATCACATATCCTTTATTTTTACCACTCAGTCCACCTTATGGTTAGCTATTTATTTATCCTGCAGCCCTATTAATGTAAATTGTATGTAATATTGCAAAAATAATGAAGTTCAGGAGTTGCTGTTTACAGTCAGTATACAGGCAAACTGTCTAAAAAAAATCTCAAAAATTGTGCCAAAGGGGCAATGAAAAAACAAATCTAGGAATTAATGGAAACAATTTTCGTATCAATTCTCAGTACTCATACTTGAGGTGTTTGGTATAAATGTTGCTAATATAAAGACTTAGTTTTAATATTATTAGAAACAATGATAAATAGAGAGGTCTAGTAAAACAGTCTTTTAATAATGTCTCAAAGCAATTCTATACATTCTGTAATAGAAACCGGCACGCCATGCAGTAACTATCAGATGAGCTGGTGGTGGGCATGTGCATATGCCCAGCAGCTGGTCTAGCACAGCTGCAGTATGAAACATGGAGGAGAACCAGAGCAACAGCTTGAGCCTCTCATTACCCAGGACATGGTTTCTCAGATCCCCATTAACCAGTACAGCGAAAAATGGATAGGTTATCAATGTAACATTCTGGAAAACCACTTTAGAATGAAAACTGTTTTTGAATTATATTTTACAACATATGTGTAAAGTTCAGTATCTCTGTAAGTACTTTGCCTAACTGTATAGATACTTAATAGTTATCAGATATTAATATGCATTCAGAATTCTGCTGGTATGGCGGTTACCTGGCATTAGTTTATTGTGGGACCTTAGATGATATTTACACGAGGTAAAAGAGGTAAAGCTGGACAAACACATAAGATTAAAGTCAGTAAAAATTGCTGATTCTGGCCATTTTGGCCGACCATCCTTTATAAAATGATCACCAACTATCATCCGCAATGGCCGAAGGCAGATAGAAGTCGGCAAAGTTGTAAAGTTTCATTCGTGTTCGGCTGAAACGACATGAGTGCGGTATGATTGGCCAGATTTTGCCAATCATTTGTCACTTTGCGCCAGGGAGTCCGCTTTTTAAATAATTCACTTCCTGATCAGCCGGTTTAATCTCTACTGTTGCTGGTGAAATCATTCATTGCTGCTGATCATTGTCTTATGTGTATGGCAGGATTAACCAGCAAACTTCTAAAGTCAAATACTTATATTAATGGAGAAAAGGACATGGTAGATCTCCATATTAGTACAGAATCAGTAAAGCAAAGTATTTGCAAAGTATATATATATTTAAAAATGTTTTATTTTTTTATTTATACAGTATCTTCGTGCATTTTTATGTTTATTTAACCTTTGGTATTAAAGTATGCAGCTTACCTGATGAGATGGGTAGCTGAGTGTACATTGAATTTACATAGACACTGCCACATGGTTTAATGTAAATGAACTGAGAAACAAATAAAAGACATAATAATTAATATGGGACCAAGTCATAATAATGCTTAGTTGGAGATGTCCAATAATATATGTAATAACCATCTCAGACTATATAACTTACATCTTTTCCATTATCAAGACTGAGGGTAACACTCTTTAAGCATGTTTCGGTGTTCGTCAGACCACATGTAAGAATTTCTCCCAGCACACTAAATATGTTATTTGTACATGTCTGAAAAGAGAGAGACAATGAATGATTAGCACATGTAAAATAAACTATATTTTTCATATACCTGACAAAATATTTTCTGACATTGTGCAAATGAACCAACCATCTGATACAGTAAATACTGTAATCATAAATTCTACTGATATCCATAGAAAAGCTCTATCAAATGTTTTTAAAGAACATACAGTACATTTCTGATGACACATTTGAGAAAGATTGGCCAACTAATTTATGCATCACTTGGGCAGTGTTCGCACGTCGAGGTTATATACAGCAAGATTATTGCAAAATTGTGGCAAATAATCAGCTGTTTTACAAGACTGTGGTGCTTTTGCTGCACCTTTGCCATGCTTTTTGCAGAAGTTGCGGCAAAAATCACAATACCAACATGAACACAGCCTTAACCATCTTCTTTGTTATAAATTAAACCTACCTTAGAGAGGACATAGGAACAATCACCATGGAATTTGTAACGTGTGCTATCAAAGGATGTAATATGAGATCCTCCTTCAATGGAACAAGATCCGGGGCAGTCTTTTTCTAAACATCTCCACTTTCCTTCATTACAAGTGCTAAAAGAAGTGACAAATAGTCAGTGTCATTTTTTAAAAAGTCTTGCACCTCTTGAGAGTGACCACATGCTTTAGGCTTTGTTCACATCTGCGTCAGGGCTACGTTCCGACGTTCCCATCTGGGATTTATGTCAGAAAGGAGCCCTGACTGACGCAGATTCCGTTTCCTTCACCATTGATTTCAATGGTGACGGATCCGGTGCCAATGGTTTCCGTTTGTCTCCGTTGTACAACGGCTCCGTCATTTTGACAGAATGAATAGAGTAGTCGACTTATCTGTTGATTCTGTCAAAATGACAGAAACCTTGCACAACGGAGACAAACTGAAACCATTGGCACCGGATCCTTCACCATTGAAATCAATGGTGATGGAAATGGATCCCTGTGGTTTCCGTTTGTGTCAGTCAGGGCTCCGTTCCGACGGAAAGCTCTGACGAAGCGTCGGAACGGAGCCCAGAAGCAGATGTGAAAGATGCCTTAACTGGTATATCAGACAATTTTATTTTCAGTAATGCAAACAGAGATAAGCAGCAGTAAATGCTTTGAAAGGTGTGACCAAACATTCTGTCAGACGCTCTTCTTTTCAATCGCAGACTCCAAACATGTCGCCGATTTCCCAGAAAAGTAACCACAAGCACTTTGACTTTCCAGCTGCTCCTCTCCGCTCAAATCCTGTATCACTGGCATTTGTGTAGGAAATGATCCAGGTGATAAAATCTATATTAGAGAACTGCTTACAATGCAGTTCCCCAATAGATAAAAGTGGCTTCAGATAGCCAATAGTACGTTTTTTGGAGTGTTTTTTTTTTTTTTAACTAGTGCAACAAAAATATAATTTAATCATTTCAAGGGACTAGAATGATAATGAATTTTTACCAAGATTGGCATTGAATTGAATATCCACTGCCTGATGCATAGATACGTCCATTGTAAGTACAGGAACACCGCTGCTTGGGTATACAGCCTGTGTTGTTGATGTCATCAAACACGGTTCCTTAAAACAAATAAGAAATATAAACAATATGTAATACATTTAACGTTCCAGATTTAGTGAAAGACGATGGTATGATTACATGGGCTTTATAAGATAAAATAAATATGGCTTCTTTTCAACGCTACTCATGTCTATGGGCTGTGTGTGGTATTAAACCTCAGGCCTATTCACTTGAATGACGATTAGTTACAATACTAGATAGATAGATAGATAGATAGATAGATAGATAGATAGATAGATAGATAGATAGATAGATAGATAGATAGATAGATAGATAGATAGATAGATAGATAGATAGATAGATAGATAGATAGATAGATAGATAGATAGATAGATAGATAGATAGATATGAGAGATAGATAGATAGATAGATAGATAGATAGATAGATAGATAGATAGATAGATAGATAGATAGATAGATAGATAGATAGATAGATAGATAGATAGATAGATAGATAGATAGATATGAGTTAGATAGATAGATTTGAGATAGATAGATAGATAGATAGATAGATAGATAGATAGATAGATAGATAGATAGATAGATAGATAGACAGACAGACAGACAGACAGACAGACAGACAGACAGACAGATAGATAGATAGATAGATAGATAGATAGATAGATAGATAGATAGATAGATAGATAGATAGATAGATAGATAGATAGATAGATAGATAGAGTTCAGTTGTTTTTTTGCATAACATAGAAACAATTACTAACAAAATAATATCTAGAGATATACCTGCAGGACAGAAGCATCCATCAATACAGTGGATGTCACAGACTGATGAGCGGTCAGGGTTGGAACAAGTGTCGGGGCAGGAACTTCCACATTCCTTGTATTCAAGATTGTAGTTACATTGAAGAGCTGCAAATGAAAAACATGGCTTATGTAATAGTATAGAAATTCTGACGGTCCTTATTGTAGCTGCTTCTCTTGTGTGTAAGTAGCCACTGGATCATGAAACAGAATGTCTACCTATATAAGATAGAAGTATCTATATTGAATGAAGACTAATATCTATGATGATTTAGCCCATCAAACTACATGCCACTGCTTCATAAACACAATCAGATCTCCTTAATATGTTACTGGTTCCAAATTAATAATACTATACGTTAAATATAACATTTATTTAACTGATGATCTTATGTTATCCAGCAATATTTCGAGATATCGATTATGAGATAATGTGGTTGAACTCACGGCACAACTTGGCAGTTCTCCAGTTATTGGGTTTTCCTCCGGCATGAGCACACTGCCGGGAATATTCAGTGAAGGTGTTACAAAGGCAGAAGCCAGTTGCATTTTGGGCACATCGGCACAAATCCTGTACACAAGCATCAATGTATAATGTAGGGTCCACCAGACGGTTGCAGGACGAAAACGCTGAGTTGGTCAAGATGACTTCACACAGTCTCCTCTGTAAATGAAGTCACGATAACAAGCGCTTTTAGTCCAGTGTATAATTTATGTGTCCACAGAGATATTATAACTTGAATTTGCCCTCATATGTTTACCGAATACATAATGAGTTGTAGTGTTGTACTTTTATAGTATCAGAATAGCATAATGAATGTCAGTAGGGTAAATAGGAGAGATAGATAGATAGATAGATAGATAGATAGATAGATAGATAGATAGATAGATAGATAGATAGATAGATAGATAGATAGATAGATAGATAGATAGATAGATAGATAGATAGATAGATAGATAGATAGATAGATAGATAGATCTAGTGTTTGGTGGTGACCTAGAACTTACAGAGTCAGTGCAGTTGTTTTTGGGCTGGATTAATAGGTCTTGACACATTTCTGTAGGTCCATTTAACTTCTGCATGTTTCCATATTGAATAGGAGTCAGTTGAACATCTATGTAAAAAAAAAGACACATTTTTTTTTAGAGATGATTTTCCACGATTTGTTGCTGGGCTGATTCTTTCAAAGCGGCTGTTCAATTAGATTTTGTCTGAATAAATTTGCTGTGAATTGCAAATGCCCCGATTGCCCTGACTGACTCTCTGAAGTCTTCCAAAACTATATCCAAGTTGGAAACAGTCCTAGAAGACATCAGAGAGTCAAACAGGGTAATCGAGGCAGTTTCGATTCCACCCCTAAAATACAGAAAATACCATATTAAAGGCCCCACGCGTTCCTGCTCGCCTCCTGAGATTATGTTGTTTTGTCCGGTGTGACCTCTGCTGCAATGCATCCCTGGCAGCCTCCTGAGATTACGTAGTTTTGTCCCATGTGACCGCTGCAGCCTGTGATTGGCTGCAGCGATCCCTTAGGACAAAATTTCATAATCTCAGGCCTTTTTCTAATCTGTAAAATGGTGGTTGGCAGATGCCATTTTGCCAATTTGTGTGCCATAAACAGCAGAAGTTTTGAATTTCTCCAAATCCAAAGCTTTTGAGAAATTCGGACTGAATTAAATTAATTTAGAATTGATTTGCTTATCTCAAGTCTTTATCTGCTAAATGGCCAAATGTATGACTCTTAGACAAATTTGCTAAGACTGGTGTTTCATGGAGCCGCTGGAGTAAGATGTTACAAATTTCAAAAAGGGGCAGGTCTCTTGTTTGTCGCATCTTGGGCTGTCTGTGTGCCACAAAGGGAAATATTTGCCAAATACGAACAAATTTCTGGTGCAAATTATATTAAGTTTGTTAGGCTGCCATTTGCCCACCCGCCTCTACGAGGCCACATCCATTTTTTTAAAAATGTTTTGAATAAAGGGTAAAAAGTGGAAAATTTGTCCCAAAATTGTGGACTTTTTTTCCCCTACCCCTAAAGTGGAGTAAACCTCTTAATCCCCCCTTATAATGCAGAAAATAAATGCGTCTTACTGTTTGAAATAAACTCGTTGTAAACAGAAATGCCATTGAAGTCTCCACATAGACCACAAGTCTGATTGTTAAATTTCTTGTCGAGCTCCAACTAATAAGTGGAAAGAAATGTTCAGTAAGTAAAACTTAAACCGTCATCAAACAGCAGTGTACCCTGAAGAATAAGTCATTTGTGGGAATATTCTTAAAAAAACACAATGGGAAAGATTTATAAATGCAGCCAAGGAAATCAGAGAGCAGCCAATCAGATTCCAGCTTTTATTTCTCAAAGTCCATTTGAACAATGAAAGCTGCAACTTGATTGGTCACTGTGGGCAACTACTTCACTTTTTCTTCAGCTAGTCTTTGTAAATCTCCCCCATATGATATAAAGCAAATAATTCATATCTGCTCAACAATTCCCCTTCTACTCTACAGTGCTTCACACTGCAAACTTGCTTTCCGGTGTAAATGAATTGTAATTAATCTAGAAATCTTAGTACACATACAATGCTCATTAGTAGGCCTCATGTACATGGCTGTATTACGTATCTGTGTTGTATGGATCAGTAATACAGCGCCCATACCCTGCTATGTACCCATACCGAACCTTATATGTTTTTTGTGATTTTAGTGGATACATAGAAGCTGCCGCGCTAAAACGAAATAAAATGTGTAATCAACGTATATGAGAAAATATTTAAAATGACTAAACTCTTACATTGCATAAAAAAGGCTTCAAAGGTTTGCATAGCATTTAAGTTTACAAGCTAATTAGTGCATAGTGTGAATTCCTAGAAAAAAATAAAATAATTTCTTTATGAAATTACCAAAATTGCATCATCCTCATTCCACATGAATTCCAGACCAAGTTTGGAAGTGACTCTAATGTAGATACCGCTTCTAACAATCTGGACTCCTGAGAAACTGTATGGTAGATCCACCCTGGCAATAAAAACACATACAATGTTGAGTCAGAAAACTATGAAAATGTTTTATCTAAAAACTATTGTTGAGAATTAATTAAAAAAGCAAAAAGATTTATATGCATAATAATATGAACAAATCCACTTACTGCTCGCCATTAAAAGCAACATTGCCATTGGAGAGTTCAATAGAGACCCCATCAATCTTCATAGTTATGTGGTCGATTGTGGGCAGATTCCTCATGATGGAACGTCTTATCTGGATGTTAAATTCCTCAAAATTGCTCTTACAATTTGAAGCAAATACATAGTTGCAAGTTCCAGGATAGTGGAAAATGTCTCCATCAAAGGTTTTGAAGTAAGAGTTACCCCAAGTGCTACAGACTTGGCCATTGTGAGCAGAGACAATACCTATAAAACAAGTGATCCTCATAGTGTCTGTTCTTTGCATTCATAGACATTGTATGTCGAAAAGTTAATTCTGCACAACTTTTGCATAATTTATGTTTTCAAAAAACTTACTTCTCAGAACTGGAGGAGTTGTTGGAGCTATGAAAGTCAGCTTTGAAGACTTCTCAGCACCTGAATTAGAATGAGATGATAAATATTCATAAGGTCAAGTTTAATATTGGGGCACATATATATCAATTTAAAAATGTTGAGTGTAGTTAAGTATAAGTGTAAGTATAAAGTTAAGTATAAGTATAGTTTCCCCAATATTGTGGTATAGACTTAAGTTTTGCTCAGTATTAGTAGACTTTTCTGTAGTAGATTCTTTTTGGTCAGGAAAAACTATTCATTCTAGTGAAAATGTTATTAAATGGACACTAACTTTTATGCTAATCTAATAGTTTAACTGATGTAGGTCCACTTTGTAATTTAAAATTTTGTTGTTTTATCCATTCAAATTATGCATGAAGTTACGCCCGCTAGCTTCCTGTAATCTGCTGTCCACCTTCTGTTGTCAAGCAAAATCTGTCCCTAGTTAAAGGGCAGAGGAGACGGACTGCAGGAAGTGGAGGTGTGTCTCTTCACTGCATCCCATTAGAAGTCTATAGAGAGGGAGGGGGAGCGGGCGCAGAGAGAAAGAGAGAGACACAGACCATGCCTATAGAAGTCTATGGAGGGGGTAGGGGAAGCAGAAGGAGGGAGCAGAGGGAGCGACACAGACACGCTGTCCATAGAAGTCTATGAAGAGTGGAGGGGGAGCAGGAGCAAGAACAGAGAGGTAACATGGTCTGCTGGGAAGAGTTATATGTCACCCCAGTGCTGGATTCTCAGCTTCACTGCTGATTACTGCTGTATAATCTGTTGTATAATCTACTGCTGTTGCTGCAGTTTCTATATATGCATGATAGAGATAATAGAGCAGGATTCTCCTCTTCTCTGTGTGCAGTGTATAGTAGACTTTATCGCCATTAGGCTCCACCCACTACCTCAGAGAAAATGAGAATTAGAGATAGAGCCTGTAGAGGGGAAAACTGCAAAAAAATGCAGAATCCAAGCCATATAATGGCATGTTAATCCTCATATGACAGCTTATTCTGAAAAGCCAGCTGAAAAGTTTTTAATTTTGCTTAGACTGCTGAGAAGTTTCACAGGTCTAACCACAGGCTAATATGAGATGTTGTTTTGTTAAGATAAAGCCTATTGTCCAATATGCATTGCTTCATTGCAGTCATTTCTTTGATTACATGCCACATTCGATGTTTGGATAAGTCTTGAAAAATTTTCAATAAAAAACGGTTAAAAAAAAAAAAAAGATGAAGCCTATATGCCACATTGGATGTTTGTTTACGTCTTGAAAAATTTTCAATAAAAACAGATTTGAAAGAAAAAAAATAAAAGATGAAGCCTGTTTTTCCAACCCAAAGGGTTTTCTGATTTTAGGATTTTACTGATGTGTTCTTCAGACATTTCATAATGTGTCAGGACTTCCTTAATCAATGCTTTGATTGGAGTCAAAGATCTTGAACCCCACCAATGTAACCTTCTGGCATGTTTAAATGTCTAAATGACATGGCAGTAAATCGTAAAACTAGAAAACTCCTATAATAATCAAATTAACATATCTTCAAATCATATTTTTATGTGTACATTCATATGATTTTATAACAAAAGCAAACTTTACAAAGGACTATATGAAGCTACAGACATGTCCTACCTTAGCTTTCCTCTTATCTCAACATATCCTGAGATGTGTGGCACAAGACAACTAACTTTTAAAAATGTGATTTTGTGATACTCTGTCATGAGAATATGTGTGGCCACCCACTGGTTGTGATGTGAATTGCAGTCTGTCTAAGGTTCTGCTAAAATGTTGCGATATTGTATTGATTTGGTTTCATGATAAATTGAAGTCCTTAACCAAATTCAAGCAAAAGTAAGCATCTGTACTAAAACACCCAATGTAAATCATTACATGGTCCAGTTATTTAATAAAGCTAAACATATAGAAACATTTCCAAGTGTTCATCGATTTATGCCTCATTTCAACAGTTGTGGTAAAATGATGTAGTGTAGGAATATTGAACTGGTAACTTACTCTGATCATAGCTGTTCCTCTGATTATGGTACCATGTATTGTCTGCCTCTTGGGAACCTGTCTGTTCGGAATTATCATTTTTCTCCTGTTGAACGTCAACAGATGACAACTCATTGCTGTGTCCCTCACCTGTGGGAAGAACAGCTGAATTACACCTTTGCGAATACGTGCAACAAGATTAGCACTATATGAAAGTAAATGAGCTCTAAGCACAAAGTGTGAACAGTAAAATAAGATACAATAGTTTTAAAGCATCTTGTCACCAGTATGGAAAGCTGCCCTAGAGGATGGTCCTTCAGTTTAATTTGTGGCAACCTTTTTTTATGCCAAAAATTTGTGTACCAGCTGACGCCAGGTCAGACCAGTCATACATTATAGAATGGTTTTCAACAGGGTAATACTTTTACTAAATTCAGTAAAGTAGGTCCCTGTGACATTTTTATGAATTTAACACACGTGACAAATTTTGCAAACAACACTACTGGAAAAATGACATTTTCCATAAATGTATCGTAATGTATGTTACTTGCTAATTCACTTTTTGACACTTCATCGAACAGCGCCACTCAATGATTATTAAATGAAATTGCAGCAGTATAATAAAATTTTACTTTTAGAGGAAAAAATTTCCCAAAACGAATACTTTTGACTAGTGTTTCGGAAAGAAGTGTTGGAATGGAGGTGGTTTGGTAGTCAGACCTGGCGTAGAGATTGTGCCTGTTTTAGATATGTTCCTATTTGAGAAATTTATCATGAGCTGTGGAACATTAAAAAATTATGTCACAGATATCTTTCACACTAAAGGGGTTGTATAAGATTAGAAAAACATGTCTGCTTTCTTAAAGAAACACCACCCTTCCTGTCCACGGTGCTGAGTTGCAATACAAGACACACTGGACATGGAGTGGTGCCGTGTCTTGAATAAAGCAGACTTGATTTACTGATCAAATAAAACCCCTTTATTGCCCTATGACGGTATTAATAAATCTGTCTAGACGTCTTTATATTATATCACACTGAAAAAGTAGCAATAGGTATATAATTAAAATTCACAAACCAGAGATATCCTGGTCCAGATTAGGGTCTTTATAATTACGATCATATTGATTGTATTGTACATCTATTAGGAAAGAACACAATGTTTTATTACTATGTCACAGATTCATCCGGAAAAAAACTACTGCCTGACTGACGCTGTGTCCAGATCTGCAACGGAGGCTCAATTTGTTCTTTTGTTGACTGTGCAGAACAGCGGATACCCCAAACACAGATGTGAATGAAGCCTGACTCCAATTATGTTATCTACACTTGTGCACCTGGTGTAGTGGTGACCTTGATAATGTTACTTTAATAATACGACATGATGAAGTATGATGAAACGTTCATAGTAAAAGGGAGTTTCCTGTTTTCGAAATTGAAAAATGTGCTGTTCAATAGGTGGACTCTTTTTGAACACTTGGGCTATGGTAACACAATGACAGTGATATTCCTTCCCTTTATGAGATAGTAGAACCATTTTAGTACTGTAAAGGTATAGATGAAATATAAGGTAAAATCTTAGATTGGTGTCATTATTACCATGACTGTGACTTCTCTGAGGAACTACACGCTACCCCCACAATGTTTGGTTCTTGACTTACACGGTCAGTGGTATGTTTCCATATTTTGTCTGTACATCTTGTTTGTCTGTGTACGTTATAGTTAAATGCTGAGCAGACAATTTCCTTCTTGCTAATTCAGGTGGACAAAAGTGTCTAATCCCTCACAGTATTGTTTGAAGCAAATATTTCGGAGATCCATCTGAACTGTACTGTGTAGATATTGACCTTAGGCTCAGAGCTGCATGGCTGTTGCTTGCTAAATGGTAACTGAGCATAACGCAAATGGAAATGAATAATTGATGGCATTGCAAAGACGTAAATAGTTTACATCAGTGCTTCTCAAACTGTGAGGTGCCCCCCTAGCTGTTTGTGAAGCGCAGCTGGGGAGGCAGGTTTGACAGAAGTGATCATGTCCTGCGCCGTTCTCTGGCTGCAGCAATCCCTTGTTTAGTAACATAATTTTATTTTTTTGTGTTTATGTTGATTGTTGAACAATGGGTTCAGGGGACAAATAAAATGCAATATGGTTAATTCCGGCATTGACTAACCACTGGTGGTAAGGCCGGGGAATCACCATGTTCTGGCTGGTAAGTCCCTTGTAGAAAAGGATTGGGAAGACCTTTTGGATAATTAAGGATTTCGACTAATATCATTGATGTAACTAACTTGTCCACTTGATCGATCAGAGGAATCTGAACCCATGTTGTTATAATATGTATGCATTTTATTCATTCGTTTTGATTCATAAAGGGTCTATATGTTTAATATTTTAGCAGCATTGGTATTTACCATTTTGATACTTATAACTTGTGAGTTCGCAAATCAAGAAGTGTTCATTATAATGAGATATAACAAAATATATTATCTGGTTATTGGGTAATATTAAGCATAACTGTTCCGAAATAACATTATAGAAGAGATTTGACAAAAATAATGCACAGGAAAAGTGGAGATATTTCTCATACCAACCGATCAGAATCTGCTTTTCATTTTTTTAAAGGCCATTTGGAAACTCAAAGCAGCAAGCTGACGGGTCTTCACTTTTCCTTTCACCATTTTCATATTGCTTCTCTCACCAGTTTTGCTATGTCAGAGTTGGCCTGTGTCAACGTATTATTTTGCTGTATACAACAAATAGTTCAACAAGTATCAATGTCTGTAGATTGCTAGAAATGCTGTAATGCAATTCTTTTATAAGACCTGTGCGGGTCACCATATACTATACGGGTTGTAATACTTTTGAATTGCCTTACAAGCTGGAAAAGCCCAAACGTTTTGTTTTCAAATGTACTTAACCTCCAATTTTATTGAGTTGGGATCCATTAAAAAGACAAACGGTCGCATGTTTCAATGCCTGATGTTATGCAGAGGTATTTTACTCTACAAGCAAAATAAAGTTGGCCATAGACAAAAATGTCAATGTCAACTTTAAAATTTGATTGTCAAAAATAATCATTATGTTTATGAAACAAAAAAAAATTGTTTGGATTTGTTCCATTGGTTGTAACAGGTTCAGATTTTGTTCTTCATTTTTCTTGGTTGTTACTGATTACATGTTATCATAGCGCTTAAAAAGTTATCAGATCAGAAAATACAACAATGCACAATGAAGCGATCAAGGGGAAAATCACCCAGATCAAGGTCAAATTGACGCATATACGGCCAAAGTAACTTGCAATAAATGCTGACAATTTTACATTTTATGGGAATGTTAAGGTGTACGTAATGCAGGAATGTAGCTATAGTTGCAGAGGTAGCAGTTGCACCCGGGCCCTGGTGTCCGAGGGGCCCAAGTCAAACCTCTGATGTCACGTCTTATTAAAGTGATAAATTAAGGATTGTGAGGTAGTGAATAAAATGTATTATTTTAATTTTAAATGCAGACAAATCATTAGTCTCCAATAAAAAAACGATACCATTATTTTCTCTTCACACGTTCATACAGTAATTCTCTGTGCAAGGGATTATAATCTCACCTGATGCTTGTTTGTTGGTAGCGCTGTTGTCTTTGAGTTTATCGGAGTTAATTGCAGCAGAATCTTCATTCCCTGAAGACATTGGCTTTGATGCTGTTTAAAATAAATTAAATATCATTTGTAATACAACAGTGTTGATAATCTGTGATAAACTGAAAAACGTTGGTAACACTGGCAAAAACATTTTGTGTTCTATTAAAAAAATAAAATAATAATATTGAATTTTTTGAAAGGATGATGAGGATTGTACAAATTGTAGCTATTGCTTATTGTTTTAAATAGAATGAAATAATACCAAATGACAAAAATAAACAGGTCCAGCTATTGCTATACAAAATGGAAATGACCAATTGCTTCATAAGACGCTAAACATTTATAATATTGTGTTCACATTATAATGACGTTGTAATAAATATACTATAAATGTGTATAAAATCTAATTCACATGGCCTGAGACCAATCCTGGTAGCCAATGCGGCAAGAAATCTGCTGCTGGTGCCGTTTTTTGGAATGTGAGTTCTTACTACCTGACTTAGAAGAAATTCGGTGCTACCAGATACAGTAAGTTTCAGGTACGGTACTCTGAAACAAACTGGGACCTGATGCCTGACAACCTGGTTAAGTCTGGTTGTTAGGAAGTGGATCCCTAGCTACCAAAGTGCCAATCATGGTCTTAGCGAAAAGCCAACATATGGGAGAGAATGGGAAATGCCGCTTGGCAGCAGTCACTCCATGCCATTCCCCTCCTCTTTCTGCCTTATGTTAGATTTAGCTCTACATATGGGAAATGGGCAGACAAAGGTAGCTGCTTCGTGATTTCATTCAATCAAATGCAAATATAAGGTACCGTTTTACTACAGAATAGTGAAAATCATGGATCGATAACTGGAGAACATATTCAAGTTGCTGCATATGCAAGAGATATGAACTGTATTTAAAAATGACCTTATCTACTTACCTTGTGCCTGAAGACAGGCATTTATTATGAGAAGGGCACATATTGATGCCCACAAGCTCCTGGAGGTCCCCATGTTTTCCTCAGCTCAAGTCTTGAGCTGAATGTCCAGAGCTGGCACTGTTACTGCGCCCCAGATGGGCTACTTATAGGACAAAAACCTTGCCTTCAGTCACGTGCTAGGGGCAGAGCCAAATGATTAGAGATGGCTATTGACGTCAAATGCTCTGTGGTTTTTCTGTGGATCCAGGATGTTTGTGTTCTGGCAGTTGGATGAGATATAGATTTTGCTAAATAAATCTTAGAAGTGATGAAGAGTCGATGGAAGAAAATACGAAATTCTTGATAAATACGTTGTTTACTTGGCAAATACATTGCTCATACTATAGTACTAGATATAGGGAAAATGCTTGTTTGGAGTAGGATTTTGCACAGTAAGGCCTCATTTACACGAGCGTATGCGTTTTGCGCGCGCAAAAAACGCTGCGTTTTGCGCGCGTATGCATGGCGTATGCACTGCGTATACGCAGCCTTGTTGCGTTTTAAACGCGCAAAAGGCATTTGACAGCTCCGTGTGTCATGATGCGCGGCTGCGTGATTTTCACGCAGCCGCCATCATAGAGATGAGGTAGTCGAGGCCCGTCACTGTCCAAGGTGCTGAAAGAGCTAACTGATCGGCAGTAACTCTTTCAGCACCCTCGACAGTGAATGCCGATCACAATATACACCAACCTATGAATAAAAAAAGACATTCAAACTTACCATGAACTGCCTGCTTCCTCCAGTCCGGTCTCCCGGCCGTTGCCTTGGTGACGCGTCCCTCTCTTGCCATCCGGCCCCACCTCCCAGGATGACGCCGCAGTCCATGAGACCGCTGCAGCCTGTGATTGGCTGCAGCCTGTGCTTGGCCTGTGATTGGCTGCAGCTGTCATTTGGACTGAACTGTCATCCCGGGAGGTCGGACCGGAGTTATCGGTAAGTCAGAACGTCTTTTTTTTTTTACAGGTTCATGGATTTTCGGAGCGGAAGTCACTGTCCATGGTGCTGAACCAGTTTAACGCTTTCAGCACCGTGGACAGTGACTGTCTCCTGACGTCGCGTACCCGAACATTTTTTACCGGTTTCGGTCAAAACGAGTTTGGCCGAACCCGGTGAAGTTCGGGGCGCTCATCTCGAATTTGACACTCCGTTTGGATGTTTGTAAACAGAAAAGCACGTGGTGCTTTTCTGTTTACATTCATCCTTTTGACAGCTCTGGCGTGATTTTCGCGCATGCAACGCAGGACCGTCAGTGTGGCATGCGTTGTTTTCACGCACCCATTGAAGTCAATGGGTGCGTGTTGCGTGAAAAACGCAAGATTATAGAACATGTCGTGAGTTTTACGCAACGCACTCACGCAGCGCAAAATACACGCATCGTCTAAACAGCCCCATAGACTATTATAGGTCCGTACGACACGCGTGAAAAGCACGCGCGTCGCACGCGCGTATAATACGTTCGTGTAAACGAGGCCTAAGTCTGTTCAATGTTCCGTACACTTTCCAACAAGCTTCAGTACATAATGTAGACCAATTTTGGTGAAAATGCGCAAGATATCTTTAAACAAGTACATTTTATATATTAATATTATTGTTCTTTCTCCCAGAACCATTCCAGAGCTCTTCAATCTAGGAAACCTTTTATTTAAAATTGTTTTAATCAGGGGTCATCACCCACGGACCACATGGAGACAGAAACAGCTGATATTTTAAGTCATATATAGAAAGCAATAACTACGTCCATGCGCCTATTGTACAAAAATATTATGTTATTGTCTTTAATGTACTTATCATACAAAAGAGCAGGAATAGAATAAAAATCACGTAAATTCCTCTGTTTCTTGCAGTAATGTAGTGGCGCTATTGCTGGCATACCTGGGGGAGCTTTGTGGCTAGCACTCATGGGGGCTCTGTGGCTGGCATTTGTGTCTGGGCACTGTGACCGTTGTTGTGAGGGAACTGTGGCTGTCACTGTTGTGCTGGCTTCGAAGAAAATCTGAGACTGTTAATGTTTTGGGTACAAATTGGCTTTTACTCTTTTGGGGGCACTGGGGTTGTGACTGTTTGTGGGAGCACTTACTCTCACTAGTCTATGGGGCACTGTGGCTGTCACTCTTTTTGGGGAAATTGCATATTAAGCACCCTAACTTCCTTGCAGCCCCTTGAAGTAGTACAATCTGACAATCCAGCCTTTGGACTAGAAAAGATTGCTCAGGCATGTAAATGATAAATGTGTAAGATTCATTAATTATAGTTGTTCTACAATTAAAAGAGACAGCATGCAATAATAAATGACAGAATATAATGTTACAAAAGTTATATATAAAATGGAGCAAAATAAAAAAAATACATAAAATAAATAAATTATAAACTGCAAAAAAGCAAAAGTAAGCATGTGTGTCACTTTCATTTAGGGAGGACAAAGCAACAAATCAAAGAAAATGTTGTGGTTAAAAAAAATTTCTAACCCTCTATGACGTATACCTTAAAGCATTTTATTAATAGAATAATTATAGTATAGAAGTTTTGGAGATATAATTGATGTGATATGGAGAAGACAGAAGCACAGCCATCCAAAGGCTGGGTTCACACACCCTATTTACGGACGTAATTCGGGCGTTTTAGCCGCGAATTACGTCCGAAAATACGGCTCCAAAGCGTCGGCAAACATCTGCCCATTCATTTGAATGGCCTTTACGATGTTCTGTGCCGACGGACATTTTTTTTACGCGTCGCTGTCAGGAGACGGCGCGTAAAAAAGACGCCCGCGTCAAAGAAGTGCATGTCACTTCTTGAGACGTAATTGGAGCCGTTTTCCAAGGACTCCATGGAAAAAAAGCCCCAATTACGTCCGTAATGGACGCTGCGAAAAACGCCTGCACATGCCATTACGTCTGAAATTCCGGAGCTGTTTTCTCCTGAAAACAGCTCCGTAACTTTAGCCGTAACGGAGGCTGCCGTGTGAACATACCCAAATAATTCATTAACCATATACGGAAGATAATGTAAAGAATCGGCACCCCCAATCCAAATTTTTGTCAGGCGCCACTGCCACTTTGTTCTAACAATTGCAGGTGGTTACAGCAATCGAACCACCACTCGGGGGCCGCCATCAGGGCAGTACATCTGGTACTGCTGTCAGGGGCCCGGCCAGAATGATGAAAAAAAGGGGCCCGCCCGCTTCTTAGCAACTTTACACATTTCATTGAGGGCCCCAGTGTTAGTTACTTGGAGAAAGGAATGGACCCTGTAATGTAATGGGACCCATTCCTTAATCTGAAGTAACTAATGCTGGGGCCCTGAGAGGACTAACAGAAGGGGAAGATGCTGCAGGGAAGCAGAAGCTCCGTGTGGAGAGAGCCGCCCACCAGACAGGTCCTTATCTACACAACCGTCTGGACTCTGCAGGCTGGTAAGTGTCCCCCCCCCCCTCCATTCTGATTCACATCCCTCCTGAATATATAAGAATATATAAAGCATAGTATGTTAAAAAAAAAAAAAATCCCTAGCGTTATTTGGCGTGATTTTGTAATCGCGGCAAAAAATGTGCAGTTTTGCCGCAACTTTTTAAAATTGTGGCAAAACTATGTGATTTGTGCCGCAATTATGAAAATTTTATTAAAAAAAGTGTACAAAACATGATAAAACAGTGCTGTTAGGCTATAGCAGAAGTGCAGTAAAATCTATTTTTTGTTGCGATTTAGCAAAAAATGTGATTTAACTGCACGGTGTAAATAGACTAAGGCCTTATTCAGACGTCCGCGCTCGGTCCGTTTTATATGGACCGTGCATCGGCCATATTTTCCGGACCGACCACAGTTCAGGGAGCAGGGAGCCGGGCTCCTAGTAACATAGTTATCTATGACGCTTGGTGTTCCTGTCTCTTCGTGGGAAAACTGTCCTGTACTGTAATCATGTTTTCAGTACGAGACCAGGGACCGTATTCCCGCAGAGAGACAGAGACTCCTAGCGTCATAGATAACTATGTTTCTAAGAGCCCGGCTCCCTGAACTGTGGTCGGTCTGGGAAATACTACCGACATACGGTCTGTATATAACGGACCGAACACGGACATTTCAATAAGGCCACTTCAGAAGTGGCGTATTTGTCTCCTATTTCTTATGTGGATTGCGCACTGAAAATTCACTACAAATGTTTATGAACGTGCGCGAAATCTGACGTTTTTCACTGCCAATTTGCACACGTGTGGGATCCGTTCTCACGGATCCTTCATAGACTTGAGTCTATTGAGGGATCTGTAAAAACGGACATAAAATAGGACATGTTATATTTTTTCAGAGCCCTTCACACCGTCTGTTAAAACAACGGCCGTGTAAATAGCCCCATAGAAATACAGGCACACAAGTGACGGACCTTAAAACAACGACCGTCACATGGACATTTAACACATTCGTCTGAATAAGCCCTAAGGCCTTATTCACACGACAGGGAATCTCGGCCGTTCTTTGAAAGGCCGTCACATGGCTGCAGTACGAACAATAGACATCAAATGGGGCTATACAAACGCCCGATTTTGTGATGGCCCGATATGATCCAAGTGACAGCCGTGCATTCTGCTGCTCGCTCGCTCTCTTCTCCTCCTCACAGTATGAAGTGCATGTGAGGAGGAGGGTATTTTGTTCCTCCCTGTAGGAGCTGAATCCCTAATCCCAGGACACAGCTTCGGTCGAAACTGTGGCCGGTGATTCCGCTCCAGGAGAAGTCCCTGCCTTCACTGCTGTCCATACATGGACATTGACGTCAGGGACTTCTCCTGGAGCAGTCCCCTACTCCTGAAGCGGAATCCCCGATGCTGTGGCCAGTCATTCCGCTCCAGGAGAAGTCCCTGCCTTCACTGTCCATATATGGACAGTGACGTCAGGGACTTCTCCTGGAGCTGTCCCCCACAGGAAGGTAGGGGGGTGCAATCTATGGGGGGTGCCATCTATAGGGGGTGGCTATGTACAGGGGTGCTCTGTGTGGCATTACCTACAAGGGGGCTATGTGGCATTACTTACAGGGTGCTGTGTGGCACCAGCTACAGGGGGGCTGCGTGGCACTACCTACAAGGGGGTCTGTGTGGCACTACCTACAAGGGGGTGTTTGTGGCACTACCTACAAGGGGGGCTGTGTGGCATTACCTACAGGGAGGTTGTGGCAGTATCTACAGAGGGCGGTGTGTGGAATTATCTACAGAGGGCAGTGTGTGACATTGTCTACAGAGGGCAGTGTGTGGCATTTTCTACAGAGGGGAGTGTGTGGCATTATCTACAGAGGGAAGTGTGTGGAAGAAAATTTAGAAATTAAATTCATCCGTTTTTAAAATGGACAGGGGAAAAAATGGATGCAAAATGGGACAAAATCGGCCGTTAAAAACGGAAACACAACCCGGAACAGAAACGGAACCGATGCAAAACGGATGCAAAACGGCCGAGAAAAATGAACCAAAATGGCAGTTTTTAACGGCCGACACACACTGTGAATAGAGCCTAAATCATGTGAATGGGGTTTTCAAAAACCCATGCACATGAAGCAGAAAAAAATCAGCATGAAATTTAGGATGTGGTTCTGATTTTCAAATCAGCAGCATGCCTATTATGTTGCAGAATTGGAATGTATATTACCCTTTACAATGCAAAGGGTTAATTTGCTGCAAATCCCTAGCAAAATCTGTAAGGCTACATGCACACGTTGAGGAAAATCTGCATCAAAACCGCAGGAAAAGCTGCAGGTAAAATCCGCACCTAAGGACTTGTCCACACATAACAGAATTTATGCAGAAAATTTGTGCAGCAATTCCGTTGAAAGTATCAGACGTTCCGCTGCAGAAAAAAACGCACCATTTCCTGCATTATTTACTGCAGAAAATGGTGCGTATTCTGCTGCGTTTTTCACAATGCTTGTGTATGGTGAAATCTCCTCTGAAAAACTAAGCAATTTAGTCCACTTTCCGCAGCAGTCCGAAAAATTTGCACCGCAGGACAATTTCTGGTCGGAATTTTTATGCAGCGTGTGGATGAGATTTGATAAATCTCACGCACTTTGATGCTAATATATTCTGCTGCGTTTTTTCCATCCGCAATTCCGGACGGAAAATAACCTGACAGCCATGACATGCTAATAACAACCCGGCAGCCTGGTAGCCACAGACCCTGATAGCCATGACCTGCTAATAACAACCCGGCAGCCTGGTACCCGCTGAACCTGACAGCCATGACCTGCTAATAACAACCGGGCAGCCTGACAGCAATTCCGCACCATGTGGACGAGCCATAATAGTGCATTCTTAGGTGCGGTTTTTACATTTTGATGTGGAAATACAGTAGGTGCATGTTTTATGCTGTGGATTTGTTCTTTTTGATTTTTTTTTTAAACTAGTCAGATACAATTTCCAAGTGGAGACGCAAAATAAATTGACATGCTGCAGATTTTAAAATACGCACCACAGGTCAATTTATATGCAGAAAAAATCTGCGACGTGTAGATGAGATTTCTTGAGATCTCATTTACTTTGCTGGTACTGTATTACACTGCAGGTTTGCCGGCAAATCCGCAAGTAATACGCATCGTGTGCATTTGGCCTAACAGAGTTTTTTTTAACTCACCCTAATGCCCCGTTCACACGTGTTGGATTTGATACGGATTTCAATGACAATCTGCATCCCATACATATGAGGTTTCCACAACCCAGTTCACATGCTACGAAAAATTTTCCACGTGTATTTTTGTCTGCACCATGAAAAGCCGGTGATAAGCCCCTTTGAATGACAATGGGACTAGTTCTCGTGCGTATCTGCTACACACTTGTGGCACATCTGCGGCAGAAATCCAAGGGTAAGCCTCTGATTTTTGCTGCGTAAAAACACATTGGACTTTAATGGCAATGTAGGAAAGTTAGTGCTCCTTATATCCTCACAAGTGCTTCCTCCTCTCTTAATGCCCCCTTCACATCGTGTTATTGTCCTACATTTATTGTAGAGAAAATCTCTGAACGTGCACTATAAACAACGTAAACACAAATTCATAGGGCTCCATTATGTCATTTTAGCCTTCGTAAGGCTGGTATATGTCGGTTTACCTTTTTTTTTGAAGGATGGAATAGCATAGTAGACTTGTCTATTCCATCCTTAGAGATCCCGCAAAAAAACATATACCGCTCCTGACATTAGTATGTGGACAGTGACGTCAGGAGCTTCCCAATGCCGGAGTCCCCAGACAGAGCAGCACAAGTGCTCTGCCCATTGACTTTGTCCCTGGGGAAGCTCCTGACATCACTGTCCATATATGTAAAGTGACATCAGTGGATTCTCCAGGGCCTGAATCCCTGGCCAGAGCGTTGCCGACTCTCTGGCCGTGGACTCAGGCATTGCAAAGCCAGAGTCCCTGGGTAGAGTGCTAGTAGAAGCTCTGCCCGGGGACTCCAGCCCTGGGAAAGCTCCTGACAACACTGTCCATTTATGGACAGTAACTTCAGGCTTTTTTCCCTGGGTGATGTATCCCACTTTATGCCATACAGTGGCATACGTTTTGGCTAAATAGATCAAAATCCAGAGCATTAACCGGCCACTGCCTGCTCCATGGTTTCATTCACTGTAATTGACATCAGCACCAAAATCAGTTAATGCGTATAATGTACAAACGTGAGTGCCACACTTTCTGTTGCCCAACCCCGGTAATAGAGGGGGCCCAGACAACTTGGCTGTATGGGTCAAGAAATTCCTCATGGCGGTCCTGCCACCACTGATCGAAGCAAATATCAGCTATTACTGGTACATCTTTCTCTATCTATGATGAAACACCTAAGATGATGCATAATCAACATGTATACACTCTTCCACAATCACTAGTATTGTAGAAATTACCTGCTTCTCTTTACAGGTATACTTCAGCGTGTCGTTGTTCCATTGTATTCCCATAAGCAAATGGAAATAGACTTGTAAATGGATTGCTGGATTTCCTACCATTTGTCTCATATCTGGATATGGACATGTATTCAAATATAAAGACTGTACGCCACCGATAGTTAGATACATGGAAAATGATGATATCCAATCATCCATGTTGTTTACCAGCACACCTAATTTGTTAAACAGTGGTTTTCAACTTGATATAGTGGAAAGTATGCAAGGTTAACCCCCTAATACCGAAGGTATTTTAAAGCGTAATGACCAAGCAATTTTTCAAGTTTTCCCATCGTCACATTCAACGAGCTATAACTTTTTTATTTTTCCGTCGACATAGCTGTATAAGCACTTGGTTTTTGCAGGACAAGTTGTATTTTTAATAGCACCATTTTGAGGTACTCATACTTAATTGATTAACTTTTATCAACTTTTTTGGTGGGGTAAAAGGGAAAAAACTGAAATTTTGCCACTCATTGTTGTGTCTTAAATTTACGCCGTTTACCGTGTGGTATAAATAACATAATAACTTTATTCAGGGGGTCGTTACGGTTGTGGCGATACCAAGTTTATCTAGTTTTTTTTATGTTTTACTACTTTTAAATTTTTTTCTAAATTATTTGTTTATGTGTAGCCATATTTTAAGAGCCATAACTTTTTTGTTATTCTGCTGACGTAGCTGTATGAGGGCTTTTTTTTTTGCTGGACGACTTGTAGTTTTTATTGGTACCATTTTGGAGTACATGTGATTTTTTGATCACTTTTTATAAAAACAATTTGAAAGCAGGATGATCAGAAAACAGCAATTCTGGCATTGTTTTTTATTTTATTTTTTATGTCGTTCACCATGCGAGCTAAATAATGTTATCGTTTTATAGTTGTGGTTGTTACGGCTATACCAAATATGTGTAACTTTTTCTTTTTTTATAATAAAGTAATTTTTAAAGGGAATAAAGTGGGTTTTTAATTGTTTTTTACTTGGGACTTTTATTTGTTTATTACAAACTTTATTAAACTTTTTTTTAGTCCCACTAGGGGACTTTACTATGAGATCTTTTGATCACTTTTATAATACACTTACTTACACTTACTTCTGTACTGCAGTGTATTATGCTTGTATAACTGTGTAAAACGTGGCCTAACAGTCATTCACTAAAGGCAGACGTTTATTAGGCCCACCAGGCTGCCATAGAAACCATCAGCACGCCGCGATTGCATCGCGAATGTGCTGTTTGGGTGAGAAAGGGAGCCCCCTCCCTCTAAAACCACTCAGTTGCTATTGACCGCCACATCTGAGGGATTAAACATGATCGGAGACCACTGCTAGTGAAAAGGTGGCGCTTCAGAAGAACTACCCCGAACAGCCGATGTAAAAAGACTATTCACCAGTCGTTAAGGGGTTAAACATGCATGTCATGTGCTTTTTTTTTGTAACTGTCTATAATATAATTATAATGTATATGATAATATGACTGTTACAACCATTCTAATGTAATTCCTGTAACCTCAATATTCCAGTCTCAATGTCATACTCACAGGGGTCTAGGAAGCTGAGATATAGGGAATATGTTTATTAGAGTCATAACATAATTAATTTCAGGTCTCTTACGGATATACACTTATATTAGAGAAATATATTCGTTGGTAGCTAACAGATGTCCAGTGTCACCCTGCATAACATTTTCCATATGTCCTGGAATTCTTACATAGATGTGGTTGTGTCTTTCATTTATTAAAATTCTCATAGTAGATTATAGAAAATGTAAATATTTGCATGTATTGCATTCTTTTAACAAACCAACATTTATGTAGAACACAATTACATTTCTTATTTTTATATATTTTTTGAAGACTCTATAGTCAAGACAAAAAATAATAATTCATAATAGACATTAAGACAACCTCTTCTTAAAGGGGTTTCCTTATCAGAGACATTTATGACATATCCACAGGATATGTCATAAATGTCAGATAGATGTGGGTCTCACCTCAGGCACGAGCATTTATCTCCAGAACGGGGCCCCCTAAACCCTGTTATACCTTTGTCTGATCTCGCTGTTCCCAGCCACTTCCTGGTTACATGGTCAGGAGTAACGAAAACAGCTTAGCTCACTGAGCTACGCTGTTTCTGTAACTCCCATAGTAGTGAATAGCAGTTAGGGAAGAAGCATAGCATGCGAGCTACGCTGTTTCCTTAACTACCATTCATTTTTCTGGGAATTTACGAAAACAGCGTAGCTCAACGAGCTACGCTGTTTTAGTAACTCCCGACCATTGAATCTTTTTCATGGTCGGAATTCAGCCGCAACACAGTGGCGTAACGTGGTTTAGGGGGCCTCATTCTAGAGATAGGTGCAGGTCCCAGATATGTCATAAACGTCACTCATGGGAAAACCACTTTAAAGTTAATATCCCCCAGCGATCAGCTGAGAACCACAGGCCAGACTTCTGAAACTCCCAGAGATCAGCTTTTATCACCGGGGGAATCAGGAAATGCTGTATTACATGGCGCCCACAGTACAAATGAAGGGGTGGCAGTGTAATATTATCATTTGGCTGAGACGTTCAGAATAGCAGAATGTTAGCAATTGGTCACCTCTCAGACTATAAAAGGAAAGTACCCAAGTAGGTGAGCTACTCTATAACATTTAAATGCCATAAGATCTGACCCTTCTCCATATGCTGCGAGTGTCAGTTGTGTATTACAGCTGATGCCTTGCTCTAACGGATGGGATTGAATATAACTCCAATCCAGGGCGCCCTCTGTCATTCCAGCGATTCTCCGTAAATTATCGCAGGGTGTCCGTGGATTGTCATGGTCTAGTGTACTGGGGTCTAGATTGGTCTAGACCCCCATGGTCTAGATTGGGGGTCTAGTGTTTGCCATGTTAGTCCTCTTATTAAGCTCTATACAAAAGTATTACAGTGTATTTTACCAGCGATCATGTGATCGCATGTTAAAGTTTCCTAGAGGGACTAAATTTTTTTTACAAATAAATTAAATAAAGTAATGAACAATATTCAAAAAATATTAAAGGTAAAAAACACCTTTTCAATATTAAATAAAATAATGTAAACAGTAAAAATAAACATAATTTGCCACATCCTTAATCCCTTCAGGACCTAGCCTGTTTTGGCCTTTAGGACACAGCCGAATTTTTCAAATCTGACGTGTTAATTTATGTGGTAATAACTTCGAAATGTTTTTACCTATCCAAGCGATTCTGAGATTGTTTTCTCATGACATGTTGTACTTTATGTTAGTGAAAAAATTTGGTCGATAAATTTGGTATTTATTTCTGAAAAACACCAAAATTTGGCGAAAATTTGCAAAAATTTGCATTTTTCTAAATTTAAACGTATCTGCTTGTAAAACAGATAGTAATACCACACAAAATAGCTACTAGTTAAAATCCCCCATATGTCTACTTTATGTTTGCATCGTTTTTTAAACATCCTTTTATTTTTCTAGGACGTTACAAGGCTTAGAACTAACGCAGCAATTTCTGATATTTTAAAGAAAATTTCAAAAGGCAATTTTTTCAGGGACCAGTTCAGTTCTGAAGTGGCTTTGAGGGCCTTATATATTAGAAAATCCCCATAAATCACCCCATTTTGAAAACTTCACCCGTCAAGGTATTCGAATCAGCATTCACAAAGTGTTTTAACCCTTTAGGCGTTTGACAGGAATTAAAGCAAAGTAGAGGTGAAATGAACAAATTTTATTTTTTTTGCTGAAATTCATTTCTAATACATTTTTTTTTGTAACACAGAAGGTTTTATGCGAGAAATTCAACTCAATATTTTATTGCTCAGATTCTGCAGTTTCTAGAAATATCCCACATGTGACCCTAGTTTGCTACTGGACTGAAGCACCGGCCTCAGAAGCAAAGGACCACCTAGTAGATTTGGGGCCTCCTTTTTTTTTTAGAATATATTTAAGGCATCTTGTCAGGTTTGAAGAGGTCTTGTGGTACCAAAACAGTGGAAACACCCCAAAAGTTACCCCATTTTGGAAACCACACCTCTCAAGGAATTTATCTAGGGGTATAGTGAGCATTTCGACCACATAGGTTTTTCGCTAAATATATTGGATCTAGTCTGTAAAAAGGTTTATATTATGTTAATAATATTTACAAGGAATACTGAAGAAAATGCACCCCAACATTTGTAAAGCAATGTCTCCCGATTACGGCAATACCCCATATGTGGTAATAAACTGCTGATTGGCCCCACAGCAGGGCTCAGAAGGGAAGGAGCACCATTTGGATTTTGGAGCACAGATTTTACTGGAATGGTTTTCGGTACCATGTCGCATTTGCAACGCCCAGGAGGGACCAAAACCATTTTGGAAACTACACCCCTCAAGGAATTTATCTAGGGGTTTAGTTAGCATTTTGACCACACAGGTTTTTTTGCAGAATTTAATGGAATTAGGCCGTGAAAAGGAAAATCTACTTTTTTTCTGAAAAAACATAGAAATTTTTAATTTTTACAAGGAATAGAAGAAAAAAAAGAACCACAACATTTGTAAAGCATTTTCTCCTGATTATGGCAATACTCCATATGTGGTAATAGACTTCTGATTGGACCCATGGCAGCGCTCAGAATGAAAGGAGGTCCATTTCGATTTTAGAGCACAGATTTTGCTGGAGGGACAAAAACAGTGGAAACCCCCCAAAAGTGAACCCATTTTTGAAACTAAACTCCTCAAGGACTTCATCTAGGGGCATATGGGGCATTTTGACCCCACAGGTTTTTGCTGAATTTATTGGAATCACTCTGGGAAGATGAAAATCTACTTTTATTTTTTTATTTTAAAAACATAGAATTTGTTCATTTTTAGAAGGAATAAAGGATAAAAAACACTCCAACATTTGTAAAGCATCTTGTCCTGATTATGGAAATACCCAAAATGTGGTAATAAACTGCTTTTTGGACCAACAGCAGGGCTCAGAAGTGAAGGAGCACAATTTGGATTTCGGAGCGTAGATTTTGCTGGAATGGTCTTCAGTGTCATGTTGTGTTTGCGCCCTAGAGTGACCAAAACAGTTCAAACCCCCCAAAAGTGACCCCATTTTTGAAACTACACCCCTCCAGGACTTTATTTAGGGGCATACTGGTGGCCTCACTAGTAGCCCTGCTTGCTCCCGCTTCCTACTGATCTCCAAAAATAAGGCATTTTATGACTTTTTCTTGGTAACCAAGAAAAGTTTCCTAATTGCCGACACGCTTAAAAGGTTCAAAAGAATTGTACATGGCCATTTGAACGAGATGGACAGCAAGTTTTTTTTACCATGATCTGGTTTTTCTCATGGCACAATATGGCTGCATCATTTGATCGGCGAGGTCAACTCCACCCATATTCTTGTTATAATCCTGTATGCAGGCAGGCTTAAAGGTTGTGGTGCTCGCCCCACGTATTTGGACAGGGCTAGTGTCATCGCCATGAATTGAGGTCAGCATCAGGATGTATTTTTTGCCCCTAAATTTCATGAGCAGGATCTGATTGCTGCACAATGCTCTGCATTCCCCGGCTCTCAATTTAGCAGCTATAAATGGTTTTGGGAGGCCTCTCTGATTGCGGTGAATTGTGCCACAGGCTACCGTGTTTTTGTCTTGGAGGCATTTAATAAGTGACATACTGGTGTAGTAGTTATCAAGGTACAAGTTGTATTCTTGATTAAGAAGTGGATGTATGAGGTCCCACACAACTCGTCCATTTATTCCCAGAGAAGGGGGCAGTCTGGGGGATTTATTTGCAAATCTTTTCCCTCATATATTCTAAATCGGTGGGTGTATCCGGAATCACTTTCACAGAGTTTATACATTTTTATTCCGTATCTCGCCCTTTTATTAGGTAAATATTTGCGAAAGTGTAGCCTCCCTTTGACGTGGACTAGGGACTCGTCGATGCATATATTTTTCTCTGGGATATATGCCTCCTGGAATTTCATGTTCAGAAAATTTATCAGTGGCCTTATTTTATTTAGCCGGTCAAAGTTAGGGTCAATTTGGGGGGGGACACAGGGAGTTATCACTATAGTGTAAGAATTTTAAGATGGCCTCAAAACGTTTCCTGGTTATTACAGCCCGGTACATTGGGGTATGATAGAGGCAGGGGTGAACCTAGCCCCTCTGCTGCCTGAGGCGAACTATAAAAAGATGCCCCACCCCAATCTACCAGAGTTTTTGTCATTACACAACAAACACGCAATATATTAATTTTTTTAAATAGGAAAACATTTGTTGTTTATTTGTTAAAGTGCTGTTTAATGTATAGAAAAGATTTCAATAATTCTACTTACTGTATTACTTTAGTATCATAGATCAGCAACGCAGCATTATCACTGAAAATGGTTTAAAGAGGCTCTGTCACCACATTATAAGTGTGCTATCTCCTACATAAGTAGATCGGTGCTATAATGTAGGTGACGGCAATGCTTTTTATTTAGAAAAACTATCTATTTTTACCACGTTAGGAGCGGTTTTAGCTTTATGCTAATTAGTTTCTTAATACCCAACTGGGCGTGTTTTTACTTTAGACCAAGTGGGCGTTGTACAGAGGAGTGTATTACGCTGACCAATCAGCGTCATACACTTCTCTCCATTCATTTAGTCAGCGCATAGTGATCCTGCTAGATCAGTATGTGCTGTCTTATACTGTCATATTAACGTTACTGAAGTGTTTAGACAGTGAATAGACATTCCTTCCAGCCGGGACGGGATGTCTGTTCACAATCCCGATACTTCAGTAACGTTTCTATGGTATTTACAGCAGAGCAAAGCGTAATCTTCCGCGATCACGCTGTAAATGACAGGTTACAGGGAGATTACGCTTTGCTCTGCTGTAAGTACCACAGAAATGTTAACGAAGTGTCGGGATTGTGAATAGACATCCCATCCTGGCTGGAAGGAATGTCTAGTCACTGTCTAAACACTTCAGTAACTTTAATATATCAGTATAAGACAGCACATAGTGAACAACGTAGTGTCACTATGCGCTGACTAAATGAATGGAGAGAAGTGTATGACGCTGATTGGTCACTGATTGGTCAGTGTCATACACTCCTCTGTACAACGCCCAGTTGGGCATTAAGAAACGAATTAGCGTAAAGCTAAAATCGCTTCTAACAAGGTAAAAATAGATCGTTTTTCTAAATAAAAGCACTGCTGTCACCTACATTACAGCGACCATCTGTTTATGTAGGAGATAGGGCACTTATAATGTGGTGACAGAGTCTCTTTAACACATCTTCTATGCCCCCTTTTTATTACCTAATTGACTTATGATTTTTAACTGAGTTCAGTGGCCCGGCATGGACGGCATGATGCAGTGATGTCATCGTGCCGGGCAGTTGACGTCATCAGCGTGCTCCTGATCTCTTGTAGGCCTCAGTCCTAAACCAGGCTGGGGCCTACAAGAGCAAATGGCGGAGCACGGAGACAATGGCCAGGGGTTGGCTTGCAAATTTTAGTCTGGGGGGCAAGCACACAGCACTGGCCCAAGAGTATCGTCCCATTCTGGGGGCACTGAGCATTTGGCGAGTTTGCCCCCCTAACATTGATGCGGAAGAACTCTGCTACCTGTCAACGGAAAAATCATCTGCCCAGAGTAAAAATGTTTCTTGATAGCGGAGTACACGAAAGCCTCACCTGGGAATTAGACTTTTTTCCCTCTGGCGGATGACTTTTCAGTTGACAAGAAGCAGAGTTTCATGAAGGGGAATTATTTTTCCTTGTCCGCTAGTTTCTATTGTGGCAAATGTAAGTTTTTTTTATTTTTATACTGTTAAAAAAATTTGTTAGGTTCCGCTGGACCGTTTGGACTACGTCGTAGATTCATTGGACTACTTCGATGATCTACTTTTTAACCCCTTCCCGACATTTGCCGTACATGTACGTCATGGAAAGCATTGACTTCCCGCATCTTGCCGTACATGTACGTCAAATGCAGAAGGGGTTACCGTATCAAAAATAAAAGTTTTAAAGTAAAGATGGCTGCTGTTCATAACAGCAGGACATCTGTACACGATGCCCAGGGGGGTGTCGCCTCCCCCCCGCATCGGCGATCGCCGCCATTGGCCGTTCAATTCAGACCGGCCAATTGCGGCTGTTTGCGGCTTTTGCCAATCACTGTGCCACAGGGCACAGTGATATGGTGGTGATTGGTGCTGTCTAGGACAGCACCAATGACTACCATGTTCCATGTAAAAAATGGCGGTGATGCCAGCCCCCAGATCGCTATGGTTGGTCGGTCAGCACCGACCGACCAATCGCAGCCATGGCGGGTGTTTGAAACACCCTACACCAGCCCTGCCCACCTCATTCCGGTTAGGAACGGTGAGCAGAGCTGGTGTGACCGTCTGTGAAGCCAACTTACCGAATCTGAGGCCTTCTGTGCTGCGATCCTGCTGTGACGTCTTCATCCGACTGCTTCCTGCAGAAGAGTGAACCGTCATCATCATCAACTGTGCTGCTGCTGATTTTTTTTTTTTTTAGCAGCAGCACTTGTTTTTTTTCCTAAACTTCTTATCCCTGTACCCTCCCCCCCCATCCCACCCTCCCCATCTTTCCCTTTTTACGTCCTGCGGCCGCCGAGTGCGGATCAGTGACCGCCATCACTGACCGCCAATTTTTGGCACAGGACTTCCTTTTTTTTTGTATTTTGCACCTCCCTGTGTGCGCCCTGCGGCCACTGAGTGCTGATCAGTGACCGCCATCACTGATCAGCATTCGTGGTAATTTTTTTTATTTTTTGGCCTTTTTTATTACTGCACCTTTTTTTTGCGTGCGCCCTGCGGCTACTGAGTGCTGAGTCTAATAATCAGCCTCAGTGGTAATTTGTTTACGCAGGTTTTTTTTTGGCCTTTTTTTCTTCATTTTATAAAACTGTAAAAAAAAAAGACTAGCATTAGAGTAGCGGACGTTTACTGACGTCCGTTTTGTAAAAAAAGATATATAGCAGAAGTTCTAGCTATATATTTTTTTATACAGTTTGAATAAATTGACTTCTTATAGTTAGCGTCCATTTAGTGACGGACATTTAGTTCGTTCACTAAATTTTTGATAGCGTAGCGACAGTTAGTATAAATTTATAGCGTTATAGTCAGCGTCCGTTTAGTGACGGACATTCAGTTTTTTTTAACTGAAGTTCGTTCACTAAATTTTTGATAGCGTAGCGACAGTTAGTATAAATTTACATCTTATAGTCAGCATCCGTTTAGTGACGGACATTCAGTTTTTTTTTAACTGAAGTTCGTTCACTAAATTTTTGATAGCGTAGCGACAGTTAGTATAAATTTATAGCGTTATAGTCAGTGTCCGTTTAGTGACGAACATTCAGTTTTTTTTAACTGAAGTTCGTTCACTAAATTTTTGATAGCGTAGCGACAGTTAGTATAAATTTATAGCGTTATAGTCAGCGTCCGTTTAGTGACGGACATTCAGTTTTTTTAACTGAAGTTTGTTCACTAAATTTTTGATAGCGTAGCGACAGTTTTAGTATAAATTTACATCTTATAGTCAGCGTCCATTTAGTGACGGACATTCAGTTTTTTTTTAACTGAAGTTCGTTCACTAAATTTTTGATAGCGTAGCGACAGTTAGTATAAATTTATAGCGTTATAGTCAGCGTCCGTTTAGTGACGAACATTCAGTTTTTTTTAACTGAAGTTTGTTCACTAAATTTTTGATAGCGTAGCGACAGTTTTAGTATAAATTTACATCTTATAGTCAGCGTCCATTTAGTGACATACATTCAGTTTTTTTTAACTGAAATTTGTTCACTAAATTTCTGATAGCGTAGCGACACAGTTGTAGCTCAGTTTTTTTTACAGTTCTATATTGAACGTTCAATAAATTTCTTTCTCCTAAATTTTTCTTATTCTTCTCTTCTTTTTCTTTTTTTTTTCCTATAAATTTCATATTACACGTGTAAAAGCACAACATACAAAACCACCTCTATAAAGAGTATTACACGTGTTGAAGCACTACATACCCCCCTAATAAAAATGGCCCAATCATCTCAAAGGCTCTACTCCGCTGAGGAGGCATACGCCATCCTGGCCTCTGACACTGAATCGGCCAGCGAGGGAGAAGAGGAAATTGCCCCATTCATCTTGACCTCATCATCCTCATCCAGTGATGAGGAACCCCCGCAAAGACGCCCCAGGACATCAGCTGAGGCAACCCCCCAAATGAGCGATACCCTGTGGAACCCACCCCCTGATAATTATGAGCCTCACATTCCAGATTTCACAGGGAGCTCTGGAATTCTATTTGAGACTGTAGGCCTCGCAGAAATTCACTATTTCAATCTGTTTTTCACTGAGGATTTTGTTAATGTAATGGCGGCCCAAACAAATTTATATGCCCAACAATTTTTAGCCCAAAACCCCACGTCATCATTTGCTAGGTGGACCCCCATAGAGGCAGCGGAGATGATGAAATTTTGGGGCCTTGTCCTACATATGGGCCTAGTAAAAAAACCAGAGATTAGGCAATACTGGAGTGCGGACATTTTATACAGCACCCCATTATACCACATGGCAATGACCCGGGCACGATTTGAAATTATTCTGAAATTTTTGCATTATAATGATAATGCACAGTGCCCGCCCCGTGATGACCCCACATACGACCGCCTATTCAAAATCAGGCCAATGATTGATTATTTCTGCACCAAATTTCAGGAAGTGTACACCCCCGAAAAGAACATAGCAATAGACGAGTCCCTTGTACATTTTAAGGGGAGACTAAAATTCCGCCAATACCTGCCAAGCAAGAGGGCGAGGTATGGAATTAAAATGTACAAGCTGTGCGAGAGCAGCTCAGGGTACACCTACAGGTTTCGGGTTTATGAAGGGAAGGACACCAGGATAGAACCTCCAGAATGCCCCCCTGTCCTGGGAGTTAGTGGAAAAATAGTGTGGGACTTGATGCACCCACTGCTGGACCAGGGTTATCACCTTTACGTGGATAACTTCTATACCAGCATCCCACTATTTAAATGCCTCTCCACCAGAAGTACTGTAGCATGCGGCACCGTGCGCAAAAATCAGAGAGGCCTCTCTAAAAATCTGATTGGGCAACCCCTAAGAAAAGGAGAAAGCAGGGCACTACACAGCGATAACTTGTTGCTGGTCAAGTATAAGGACAAGAGGGACGTCCTTATGTTGACCACAATACACGGTAGTGGCATCACCCCTGTCCCTGTCCGAGGTAGCACCACAATGACCCCCAAGCCAGACTGCATCCTCGGCTACAATAAGTACATGGGAGGTGTTGATCTCTCTGATCAAGTACTGAAGCCGTACAGTGCCATGCGTAAAACAAAGACGTGGTACAAAAAGCTGGCCGTGCACGTGGTACAGATGGCATTGTATAACGCTTACGTGCTATACCGATGTGCAGGCCGGACAGGGACATTCCTTCAGTTTCAAGAAGCGGTTATCAAGGCCCTTGTATTTGGGGACCAGGAAGGGGAGAGCCCCAGTACTTCTAGAAGCGATGGTCCACGTATTGTACCAGGGCAACACTTTCCTGGCGAAATCCCCCCCACTGGTAAAAAGGGAAGGAGCCAAAAAAGGTGTAAAGTGTGTTACAACAGAGGGAGAAGACGAGACACAACTTATCATTGTGAAACCTGTCCCGACAAACCTGGCCTGTGCATAAAAGAGTGCTTCAAAGTTTATCACACATCCATGGATTTTAATTGAAACATTTTTTTAAATGCTCACTATACCCCTAGATAATTTACTCAAGGGGTGTAGTTTCCAAAATGGGGTCACTTGTGGGGGGTTTCCACTGTTTTGACCCCTCAGGGGCTTTGCAAATGCGACATGGCCACCGCAAACCATTCCAGTTACATTTGAACTCCAAATGGTGTTCTTTCCCTTCTGAGCCCTGCCGTGTGTCCAAACAGCCGTTTATGACCACATGTGGGGTACTGTTTTACTCAGGATAAACTGCTCTACAAATGTTGTGGTGCTTTTTCTCCTTTAGTCCTTGTGGGAATGAAAAAAAATTTTGCTAAACCTACGTTTTATTGGTTAAAATTTACATTTTCATTTTCACGGCCTACTTCCAATAAATTCTGCAAAAAGCCTGTGGGGTCAAAATGCTCACTATACCCCTAGATAATTTACTCAAGGGGTGTAGTTTCCAAAATGGGGTCACTTGTGGGGGGGTTCTACTGTTTTGACCCCTCAGGGGCTTTGCAAATGCGACATGGCCACCGCAAACCATTCCAGTTACATTTGAACTCCAAATGGTGTTCTTTCCCTTCTGAGCCCTGCCGTGTGTCCAAACAGCCGTTTATGACCACATGTGGGGTACTGTTTTACTCAGGATAAACTGCTCTACAAATGTTGTGGTGCTTTTTCTCCTTTAGTCCTTGTGGGAATGAAAAAAAATTTTGCTAAACCTACGTTTTATTGGTTAAAATTTACATTTTCATTTTCACGGCCTACTTCCAATAAATTCTGCAAAAAGCCTGTGGGGTCAAAATGCTCACTATACCCCTAGATAATTTCCTCAAGGGGTGTAGTTTCCAAAATGGGGTCACTTGTGGGGGGTTTCCACTGTTTTGTGCCCTCAGGGGCTTTGCAAATGCGACATGGCCTCCGCAAACCATTCCTGCTAAATTTGAGCTCCAAAAGCCAAATGGGGTTCCTTCCCTTCTAAGCCCTGCCGTGTGTCCAAACAGCAGTCTATGATCAAATGTGGGGTACTGTTTTACTCGGGACAAACTGCTCTACAAATGTTGTCGTGCTTTTTCTCTTTTAGTCCTTGTGGAAATGAAAAAAAATGAGCTAAACCTACGTTTTATTGGGAAAAATGTAGATTTTCATTTTCACATCCTACTTCCAATAATTTCTGCAAAAAATTTGTGGGGTCAAAATGCTCACTATACCCCTAGATAATTTCCTCAAGGGGTGTAGTTTCCAAAATGGGGTCACTTGTGGGGGGTTTCCACTGTTTTGTGCCCTCAGGGGCTTTGCAAATGCGACATGGCATCCGCAAACCATTCCTGCTAAATTTGAGCTCCAAAAGCCAAATGGGGTTCCTTCCCTTCTAAGCCCTGCCGTGTGTCCAAACAGCAGTCTATGATCAAATGTGGGGTACTGTTTTACTCGGGACAAACTGCTCTACAAATGTTGTGGTGCTTTTTCTCTTTTAGTCCTTGTGGAAATGAAAAAAAATGAGCTAAACCTACGTTTTATTGGGAAAAATGTAGATTTTCATTTTCACATCCTACTTCCAATAATTTCTGCAAAAAATTTGTGGGGTCAAAATGCTCACTATACCCCTAGATAATTTCCTCAAGGGGTGTAGTTTCCAAAATGGGGTCACTTGTGGGGGGTTTCCACTGTTTTGTGCCCTCAGGGGCTTTGCAAATGCGACATGGCATCCGCAAACCATTCCTGCTAAATTTGAGCTCCAAAAGCCAAATGGGGTTCCTTCCCTTCTAAGCCCTGCCGTGTGTCCAAACAGCAGTCTATGATCAAATGTGGGGTACTGTTTTACTCGGGACAAACTGCTCTACAAATGTTGTGGTGCTTTTTCTCTTTTAGTCCTTGTGGAAATGAAAAAAAATGAGCTAAACCTACGTTTTATTGGGAAAAATGTAGATTTTCATTTTCACATCCTACTTCCAATAATTTCTGCAAAAAATTTGTGGGGTCAAAATGCTCACTATACCCCTAGATAATTTCCTCAAGGGGTGTAGTTTCCAAAATGGGGTCACTTGTGGGGGGTTTCCACTGTTTTGTGCCCTCAGGGGCTTTGCAAATGCGACATGGCATCCGCAAACCATTCCTGCTAAATTTGAGCTCCAAAAGCCAAATGGGGTTCCTTCACTTCTAAGCCCTGCCGTGTGTCCAAACAGCAGTCTATGATCAAATGTGGGGTACTGTTTTACTCGGGACAAACTGCTCTACAAATGTTGTGGTGCTTTTTCTCTTTTAGACCTTGTGAAAATGAAAAAAAATTAGCTAAACCTACGTTTTATTGGGAAAAATGTAGATTTTCATTTTTCACATCCTACTTCCAATAATTTCTGCAAAAAATCTGTGGGGTCAAAATGCTCACTATACCCCTAGATAATTTCCTCAAGGGGTGTAGTTTCCAAAATGGGGTCACTTGTGGGGGGTTTCCACTGTTTTGTGCCCTCAGAGGCTTTGCAAATGTGACATGGCCTCCGCAAACCATTCCTGCTAAATTTGAGCTCCAAAAGCCAAATGGGGTTCCTTCCCTTCTAAGCCCTGCCATGTGTCCAAACAGCAGTCTATGATCAAATGTGGGGTACTGTTTTACTCGGGACAAACTGCTCTACAAATGTTGTGGTGCTTTTTCTCTTTTAGTCCTTGTGGAAATGAAAAAAAAATGAGCTAAACCTACGTTTTATTGTGAAAAATGTAGATTTTCATTTTCACATCCTACTTCCAATAATTTCTGCAAAAAACCTGTGGGGTCAAAATGCTCACTATACCCCTAGATAATTTCCTCAAGGGGTGTAGTTTCCAAAATGGGGTCACTTGTGGGCGGTTTCCACTGTTTTGGCACCGCAAGAGTCCTTCAAACCGGATATGGTGCCTAAAATATATTGTAATAAAAACAAGGCCCCAAAATCCTCAAGGTGCTCCTTTGCTTCGGAGGCCTGTGTTTCAGTCCATAAGCACGCTAGGGCGACATGTGGGATATTTCTAAAAACTGCAGAATCTGGGCAATAAATATTGAGTTGCATTTTTCTGGTGAAACTTTCTGTGTTACACAAAAAATGGATTCAAAATGAATTTCTGCAAAAAAAAACGAAATTTATAAATTTCCCCTCTATATTGCTTTCATTCCTGTGAAACGTCTAAAGGGTTAAAACACTTTCTGAATGCTGTTTTGAATACTTTGAGGGGTGCAGTTTTTAAAATGGGGTGACTTTTTGGGGGTTTCTAATATATAAGGCCCTCAAAGCCACTTCAGAACTGAACTGGCCCCTGTAAAAATAGCCTTTTGAAATTTTCTTGAAAATGTGAGAAATTGCTGCTAAAGTTCTAAGCCTTGTAACGTCCTAGAAAAATAAAAGGATGTTCAAAAAACGATGCCAAACTAAAGTAGACACATGGGGGATGTTAATTAGCAACAATTTTGTGTGTTATAACTGCCTGTCTTACAAGCAGATACATTTAAATTGATAAAAATGCTATTTTTTGCAATTTTTCACTATATTTTGGTGTTTTTCACAATTAAATACTGAATGTATCGGGCAAATTTTGCCAGTAACATAAAGTCCAATGTGTCACGAGAAAACAATCTCAGAATCGCTTGGATAGGTACAAGCATTCCGACGTTATTACCACATAAAGTGAAACATGTCAGATTTGAAAAATGAGGCTTGGTCAGGAAGGTCAAAAGTGGCTAAAGAGGGAAGGGGTTAAAAAAAATAGAAATAAAAAATGGTGAAAGAGGGTTGCATGAGGAAGTTTTGATTTCAATAAAAAAAAACATTTTCTTATGTCTGTTTTTTTTTAATACTTTATTATGGCCTTAGTAATGGCTGCTGTCTGATTGACAGCATTTAATTACTAAGGCTGGGGCTTAGCATTAGCCAGTAACAAGGCTATCACTAACCCCTATTATTGCCACGGTTCCCACTGCCACCAGGGATACCGGTAAGAGCTGAGTACGATCCAGTACATGACCATCTGAAATGACGGTTAAAAAAACTTGGCCCTTTCTACCCTGGTGATACTAGGCTGCAGCTGCTTTATTGTATCTGGCTAGTTATGAAAAATAGGTGGAACCCCACGTCATTTTTTAAAAATAAATCATTGAAAAAAAATTACGTGAGATCCCCTCCATTTTTCATAACCAGCAGGATACAATAGAGCAGCAGCAGCCTAGCATCACCAGGGTGGGAGGGGCCATGGTTTTGGGCCATTCTGAGCCTGATATTACCAGCCTGCGGCCACCACAGTGCCCGCCCTTCACTTCAGATGGTCGGATACTGGATCGTACCCAGCTCTTCCCAGTACTCCTGGTGGCGGTGGGTACCGGGGTAATAATAGGGGGTTAGTGCTAGCCTTTTTACTGGCTAACACTAAGCCCCTTCTTAGTAATGGACGCTCTCAATCAGACAAATTCCATTACTAAGGCGGTAATGAAGTATTCAAAAACAGACACACAAAAAAAAAATGTTTTATTAAAATAACTCTTCCACACAATCCACTTTAACCATTTTATTGAAAAAAAGCTTAAATCAGCAATGTAGTCCAACAAATCTACGACGTAGTCCAAATGTTCCAGTGGAACCTGCAAAAACAAAAATTAGCAGTATGAAAAATAAAAATAAAGATGGCTGCCCACACAGAAGTACAAACATGTGAATAAATAGTTACTTTAGGGAACATATTAAAATAATTAGAAAAAATAGGAAAATAAAGTAAAACATATAGAATAAAAAAAAAATGAAATAATTATAACACCTTTCCTTTACAGAGAACCTTTCACCTGCCCATACATGTGCAGAATGTAATGTGCCGGGCTGCACAAACACTGTGGCACATTTTTTTTCCTAGCCTCCTCCGTTTTTTAGAGATCGGTGCCGTAATATTTGGCGCCCGATATTTAAATAACCCCCTGAACTCTCAATGGGGCGGTAATTGGCAAGGGGGCTTGTAACATGGCTGTGACACTGTCCAATCACCTACGGACAGTGTCACAGCAAGAGCTGAAGAGAGGAGAGCATGTGCCGTCACTACGGAAAAGAAGAGGGGTAGAAGAGTGTGAATTCTTCTTCTGTTCCATGGCATCGGAGCTGTGCGCGTGCACACTCTCACTCTTTAGCTCTCGGCAGACAAGGACGGCAAGACTGATCTCTCGCGAGAGATCGTACAGTCTTGTACTTGCCTGCCAAGAGCTGAAGAGTGAGAGCTTGCGCATGCACACGCTCTCTAGCTCCTGCTGTTGACACTGTCCGTAGCTGATTGGACAGTGTCACAGCTATGTTACACGCCCCCTTGCCAATTACCACCCAATTGACAGTTCAGGGGGTTATTTACATATGGGACGACAAATATTACGGCACCGATATCTAAATAAGGAAGGAGGCTAGGATTTTTTTTTAAAGTGCCCTGAGTTTGTGCAGCCCTGACCATTACATGCTGCACTCAGCTGCACATCTATGGGCAGGTGAAAGATTCTCTTTAAAGTGTAACAACATTTTTTTTAAACTTTTGACATTTCGGAAGTTTTGATCAGTGGGGTCCGAGCACTGAGACCCCCTCACTAGTCGCTAAAACGAAGCAGCAGAAGTGCTCAGGTGAGCGGTGTGCTGCTTCGATTCTGCTTGGCTTTCCTTGGAGCATTGTATGGGCTCAATAGAATGTCTAGGAGTCCGTACACCACTCACTCGGCTGAAAGTCGATCATAAATGAAGCGGCACAGCGCTCACCCGAGCACTTATGCTGTTTTGTTTTAGCGATCGGTGGTGGTCTAAGTGCTCAGTCCCCCACCAATGAAAAATTCAGACATGTCACTATGACATGATAAAAGTTTAGTTACAGTTTAAAGGCTATATACACCTTTAAAAACATTTTTTTTTTGTATAGATGAAGATATCTATCAATGTGATTGGTGCAAGTTTTAATTACTTTTTATTGAAAATTATTTTTACTTTTTTAGATACAGCTGCTTTGTATCCTGTATACAGAGCAGCTGTTTCTAGTGCTGAGACCTGAATCCATTAGGTCACCTATTATCGATCACATCTAAGTTATGAACTTAGATGTGATCGGTAATAGCTCGATCCTGCCCCATCTAATTTAAAAGGTGCCTGCCGACGCTGGGGGGCCGGGAGTATACTGCAAGAGGGGTCTCGGTGTTTGACTGACAGCAGAGGGCTCTACAGGCTCTCCCCAGCTACGGCCGACTGACACCTTTTAAATTAGTGAAGGCAGGTGCCTGAGTGCTGTAAGTGGCGCTAAGTTTTTAATACACCGCTCACCTCGTGCATCTCATCACTTCTCTTCTTGAGGAGAGAGCACTCGACCACTCCTTCTGCAGACTCCTCTCTGGCGGCGCATGCTGCGTACAGCGTCAGAGAGGAGGAGGAGGAGGAGGGTTCTTACAGACGTGCCCATCATGCAGCACGTCAGGTAAGTAAAACAAGGCATGTCCCCTCCCCCGGTACAGTCCGTCTCTGGTTCAAAATGCCGCCCCCATTTTGGGCTAGGTGGCGCCGCCTGAGGCTGTCGGCTCACCTCGCCTCACGGCAGGTGCGGCACTGGATAGAGGACGTCTGTAGTCCAATATGACCTAATTGTGGGTTCCTTTATTAGGCCCATATTTAGCAGAAGCCCCCAGAATGTCATAATTTCAAATGAATCTATAGGTTTCCATCTCTGGGTCCTGGCAAAATGGGAGTTGGGACGAGTGGCAAGAAACTGCGTTGCGTATAAGTTGATTTGCACAACTATTAGATCAACTAACTCAGAAGAAAAAAAAAATCTAAAAAAATCTATTTCCCTGTTACCCATAATGTCCACTTTTATTCCTGAATGCGCAACAAAATCATAAATATGGGGTGTATACATAGAGGGGGGCAGCTAAATGGTGTGGCTTGCGGTAGGCTGACTCTCAATGCCACCTCTTCTGCGCCTTTGAGGAGGTTCCTGAATATCCTCATTATCAGTGGGGGAAGATGACAAAAAAAATAGGAAATCCTCGTTACTGTCTGTGTCTGTGTCCGAACAGACAATAGCATACGCCTCCTCGGCGGTATATAGGCGGCGAGACATATTAACTGTTTTTTGGAGGTATTTTCTATAAAATCCCTAACTATCACAAACGAACTAACCCTAAAACTATATTTTTTTTATTATTTTGTTACTCAAACAAAAAAAGGAAGGATCACAGTGGGGCTGTGAGAGGGATCACTGGGGGATTCAAAGGGTTATGGATGGGACACAGTATAGAATAACTGTTCTTGTTTTTCAGGTAACACAGCTCTAATCTCCTCAGAATTCTGTCACACAATGAGAAGATCAGATCTGGTTACTGTATCCAGACAGTTTATTTTTACTAAATAATACTGTGATTGGTCTTTCAGAACTGACAGACCAATCACAGCATTTGTCAGCAAGGGACCGATCTGATTGGTCCCCTGGCCGATGACAGAGATGGTCAGCTGTCTATGACAACTGCCATCACTGTTTTATTGCTATTCTGTCACTAGCAGTGACAGTTTACTATTATTTAGTTACTAAAGTGCTGTGATTGGTCTGTCAGAAATGACAGAACAATCACAGCATTTGCCGGAAAGGGACCACTCTGATTGGTGCCCTGGCTGATGACAGAGATGGTCAGCTATCTATGACAGCTGCCATCACTGTATCATTTAGCAATCTGTCACTAACAGTGACAGATTATTAGCATATCATTTCGAAAGTGCTGTGATTGGCCTGTCATAATTGACAGGCCAATCACAGCGATCGCCGGCATGGGACCGCTGTGATTGTTCCCCCGGCCGATGAGAGAGATGGTCAGCTGTCTATGACAGCTACCCTCACTGTCTCATTTAGTAATCTGTCACTAACAGTGACAGTTTACTATTCTATCGCTTCTGAAGTGCCGTGATTGGCCTGTCATAATTGACAGACCAATAACAGCGATCGCCGGCATTGGACCGACCTTATTGGTCCCACGGCCGATGACAGAGATGGTCAGCTGTCCATAACAGCCGCCATCTCTGTTCTATCGCCAATATGTCACTGGTTGTGACAGTTTATGTCTGCTCCGCAATAGTACGTTGGAGGGCGGGAATGCAGTCCTGCTTACGACGTACTATTGTGAAGCAGCGCGTGAAGAGGTTAAACGTCCAAACGATTAAAATATAACATTATTTGTCCTGCATGGTGAACACAATAAAAAAAAAATTACAAATAATTCAGAATTGCAGTTGTTTGGTCACCTTGCCTCCCAAAAAATGTCATAAATGTGATCAAACAGCCATATGTACCCAAAAATGGTTTCCAATCAAAACTACAGCTCATACTACAATAAAACAAGCTCAATAGATGGGAAAAAAAAGTTAGGGGTCTCAGTATATGGTGACACAAAACAAAATTATATTTTTTTAAAATATTTTGTAAAAGTAGTGAACCATAAAAAATATATATTAATTTGGTATCGCATTTATTGTATTGACCCCCCCCCAACAAAAGGTTATTAACATATTTACTGCTTTAACATGTTCACCTTATAAAATTTGATTTTCTCATACTGAAAGATTCCTTTCATAGCCATAAGATTGAGGCTTTGTGATGGATCCGTTGTACGACGACTCAATATAGTAACCGATGGGCTCCCATTGACATATAAAGGAGTCCGTGTGTTTTTTTTAATCAAGGTTGTTATAGTTTAGACAACGAGAATAGCGAATTCCTTGGGTTTCTTGAATGCTCAACATATTTGAGATTTATTTTTCCTATAATATTTAAATCTGGGGACTATGAAGTTTGTTCCATAACCTTAGCATATTCCTACACAGTGCATTAAAAGGGTATCCCATCTCAATCATTTATTGTATATTCACAGGATAAGCCATGAACGTCGGATAGGTGGGGTTTTGATATGTGGGGGTACCCCGACCCACGTCCTGCCTCAACATGCTGGGTTGTTTCCTTAACTCCAATAGGGCACCTCTAAGTTAATTCTCTGCTTGGATGTGGTGGCCACCTCACTAGGCAGGACAAGGATTGGAGATCCTCATTCTCTAGATAGGTGTGGGTCCCAGAGGTGGTAACCGCTCCTATCAGACATTTATGACATATCCATAAATGTATGAGATGGGAATAACATTTTAACCCCTTAACGACCGGCGTATAGTGTTTTTACGTCGGTCGTTTAAGGTAGTTCTTCTGAAGTGTTGGCTTTTCACGTCGGCACTTCAGAAGAACTTTTCTATTATCGTGCGTGGTGCTGCTGAAACCCGGGCTGTTAGTAACAGCTTCAGGCTTCAGGGCAACGATCGGAGACCACTAGCAGTGGTCTCCGATCATATTTAACCCTTCAGATGCGGTGCTGAATAGCAAGTGCCGCATCGGTGTTTCTCGGTGTTTCTCCTACCTGTCTCTCTGTCTCTCCTCACACGTGTTACTCTGTATGAGAATAGACAGAGAGAGAACTTTACTGTGACACCAAAGACACAAAATTACAAAAAAACTAATATATAAACTTCAATTGTTATACCTAGGCTAGGGTTATCCCTAGGGCACGTTCACACGTGGCAGAGTTTTTCCGCTGCAAATGTTGGTGCAGATTTGGGGCAATTATACAACGAATCTGCACCAACATTTGCATATTTGACACGTAGTTCAGACGTTGCAGAAAACACAGCGGACTTGCCACAGATTTCAGATTTAGCATTTCAAAGGCTGAAATCCGCAGTGAAATCCCGCTTCTTCTCCGCAACAGACAGTGCATGCTGCGGAGGGGAAATTCTGCACTGCAGCCTATGGTCCGCAGCGGAGTTTTCCGACCCGTCTGAACTAACTTTCCTAAAAATGGATAGAAACAAATGTAAAAAACGGCCGCTGGAGAATTCCACTGCGGACTGTCCGCAGCAGAATTCCACAGCAATTCCGTCTCGTGTGAACATGCCCTTAGGGTTAGTCTAAGGGTTATTCTAGGTTCCATTCTAGAGTTAGTCTAGGGTTAGCTTAGGTTTAGTCTAGGTTTAGCCTAGGGTTTTTGTGTAGCGTACGTGTGTGACGTCTGTGTATTTTTTTTGTGTAAAAAAAAATATGTGTAAAAAAAAAAAAAGTTTTATAGTCTACGTGTTTGTTCGATATCAGTTTTTTGTGGAGCGTGCTTTTGTGACGTCTGTGTATTTTTGTCTGTGAAAAAAAAAAAGTTAAGAAAAAATAATAACATTTGTCTGCTTGTGCGTCTGGTTACAGTCTTTGTCGTACGTGTGTGTAATTACAATGCCCCATAGAAGTTTCACGGTGGAAGAGGCATACGCCATGTTAATTTCTGAATCTGATGAAAGCGATACAGAAAACGCGTCCGAGGTAGAAATGTTGTCTACCAGTGATAGCGACGACAGTGATACGCTTTCTGCAATTCAAGTGTCGCTGCAGAGTCCGCAAGCACAGGGCATGTCGCAGAAGTACCACAAAACACGGCCCACTCTATTCCCACAGAATATATTGAGTGGGTACCCACAGAGTAATTTTCCCCTAATATCCCAGAATTTATTGCCACACCAGGGATAAATATTAATGTGGAAAATTTTACAGCCCCCCATTTTTTTAAAATTTTCATTACAGATGAACCATTGGAGCTGGTTGTTAACCAAACCAATCTGCATGCTCGCCAATTCTTTGCTGAAAAGCCAACGTCCTCCTATGCAATACAGTGGCACCCAACAAATACTGGCGAACCTAAAAAGTTTTTGGGGGTCATCCTCAACATGGAGTTAGTGAAAAAGCCCTCAATCCAGGCAACAAGCCCTACACATGCCACACCTGCTTTTCCAGCCGTTATGACCAGAAGCCGATATGAAGTGCTAGTGCACTTCCTACATTTTAACAACAATCACCACCCCACCCCCCCCCCCCGTAGTGATCCAGGTCGTGACCGCCTGTATAAAATAAGGCCCCTGACAAAAACTTTGGAGGAGTCGTTTATGTCGTTGCACAACCCCGAAAAAAACCTAGCGGTGGATGAATCGCTGATGAGTTACAAAGGCAGGCTCTCATTCCGCCAGTACATCCCCGCAAAGAGAGCAAAATATGGGGTTAAAATCTACAAGCTCTGTGAGAGCGGTACAGGCTACACATCGGCCTTTAGAATCTATGAAGGCAAAGACCGTGATATTACCCACATTATTAACTCATTTACTTTCACACTGTTTTTGTAGGGAGAACCAAAAGGGAGGGTTGCTTATTGGATAATGTTTCACTGTAAAGATGCAGCAATACTGTATTTTATGGAAAAAACTATTTTTATTTCTTTCCACCTATTAAAAATACTCACTATACCCCTAGATGAATATTAGCAGGACATTTATACTTGTCAAAATGACCTGCAGTACCACGGCAAATATAGCGTGGTTCCCTAAAATCAGCTCTGGCGTAAAAAGGCCTCCAAAAGCCAAAATGGACTCCTTCTATGATATGCCCTATAACGGGTCCATATAATAGATTACAGAAACAAATAAATGACCCTTAGTGGCTGGCAGGGATAAATTCATTCAATACAACAACTAATATGTCTAAGCATAATGGTCCCAATTTCCCAACCACTCTGGTATATAGTGATAAAATATAACTTTTAATTATGCATTTTAAATGAAGGACGTATAGCAAAAAGAGTTAAAATTTATACAGAGACGGCCAGCACATCATTAGGAATAGGATGTGTGTGTATAGCGTATTGCTACAAAGCAGTGTGACTGACTCGGTCAGCAGCTGCAGACTGCCGTTTCACCATTAGGTCACACTGAAGTAGGATAGACTGCTAAACCGCCAGTGAATATTAAAATTAATATTAAAATCAAGATTTTTTAAGCATACTATTTATTTTTGTTTTGTTAGTGTATATATTTGTATGTATTATTTATTTTCTATGACTTTAAAAATAATTTTCTATATGGTTTCATTTTTTCAGATGAATTTTATCACTTATTATTCATATATATTTCTATAATTTATATCATTCACTATTCTTCTTTTTATTTGTATTTCTTCTGCATTCTTTATTTAGGTTTGACCTATATTCACACCCTGCTGCCTTCCATACTATTTCCTATTCACCCTGTGCACTGTGTGCACGTACGCTTTTCAACGCATGCGCTGTGATATCCTCACCCCGGAGTGCCTCTTTGTTTGTCTGCATTTCCATGGTGATGCGCGGTGCAGTCTTCTGACGATACGCGTCATCACCATGCAGACATACTGGCGCTTCCGGTGATGGCGGCCGTTGCAACATGCGACTAGAGCGTCGATTTACACATCGTGCACAGGTGTGTACCATTATTGCTGCCAGCCGTTTTGTATATATACCCCCCTTATTTTTAATATCGTCAGCCTCCTGACGAAGCCGGTCCCAGGCGAAACGCGCGTCGAGGCGTTCTGCCCTTGTGCCACATCTCATCACGTCCTGTCTCCCTACCATGTCTCTAGGAATGCTCAGCCCTTTTTACCATTAGATTTTGCTGCTATTGCTGTCATTGTGTCTATTTACTTATATAGGTTACACTTTATACCTTAATGTATTATTCTACACACACTATGCAGCTGTTTTAGCGCTATTTGTGCTTGGCATTTCCTATTTGTACATACATTATTCTCTACCATATTTTTGTATGGGGTTTATTGTATACAGGACGTTATATGTTGAGATGGGTTAGGTCTGTTTAACCTCTTGGTATATTCATTGATATACCTGTTGCTGCTGCTCTCCATGTGACCATTTGTATTTTTATTATATTCTATGTGATACCATGTATTGTTTACTAATAAAGCTATATTCTTTTACAATACGTGGCTGGCATTTGTGTTATATCATTTATTGGGGTTTCTGTCCCCTTGCTCTTGTGCTTTTAGGTTTTTGCTACCAGTTTTTGGGGATCCCCTGTTTCTTTCTCTTTTGAGGCTGTTTTGTAGGTTTACAATAATATTTCAATTTTAGTAGGACACACTCTACAAGGTAAGGCGGGATTCACACGACCGGGTCCCGCCCGAGTATCGGCCGGTAAAATCGGCCATTTTGCCCGGCCGGTTTGCATAAGTTTTTCATCCGTTCCGGGCCGGGCAGATCTGGACAGTGACATGTGTTCGGGGATTCCGCTTCAGGAGTTTCCCCTGATGTCACTGCCCAGATATGGACAGAGACATCAAGCGCTCTGTCCAGGAGCGGAATCCCCGAAAACACGGGGATTCCGCTCCTTCAAGGAGCTAAAGTGGGGCTAGTACATAGCAGAGCGGGGAGATACCTCCCTGCTCTGCTATAGTGGCGTCACTACAGTAGTAGCAGCCGCAGCAGCAGCAGCTAGCGGCGCCATGGGAGGTGTCGCCGGGCCAGGGCGCTTTTAAAACAAGCAGGGGAAGGGAGCCAGCGCAGCGCTCCCTTCCACCTGCTGTACACCCCGGCCCTGCCACACAGGCATCAACTCCTCCTCCTCACATGCACTCTGCGCTGTGAGGAGGAGGAGATAGAGCGCAAGCCACGGAAAACCCGGCCATCACTCGGGACACATTCCGGTGATGGCCGTGTATTACCTGGCCCCATAGACTTCTATGGGAGCCGGGCGGCCGGGTACCCGGGCGAAAATAGAGCATGTCCTATTTTTTGACGGCCGGTTTTTCCGGCCGTCAAAAAATCGGTCTTGTGAATAGCCCCATTAGGGGTCTATTATTCCTAATGCAGCCGGGTGCCGGCCGATTTATGAACGGCCGGCACCCGGCCGGGAAAACCTGTCGTGTGTATGAGGCCTTAGACTCACATCTGCTTCACGATTTCTGTTTACAATGGAAACCACAAACCAGTGCTGAATATCCATATGATGGATACACAAGCGCCAGACAAAATACATTGACTTATTAAGGAGTTTATAGGGCTCCATAGTGGTGTCCGTTCTTTTGACAGGAAGAATAGTTGAACCTGGTCATGCTCTACTACAGTATGTGTTTCTTGTATGTATTTCGTGTACACACATGCCAAAAAAACACTCACTTTCTGTCACTCTGAGCCAATTATATACCCAATTACACATTTGCCCCAGTCTACGCATTTTAATTTTATGTACTAAATAAACTGATTACGGGGTATTCCGCTGCTGGGCCACCCAGCGATCAACTGTAATCTCTGGTACCAAGCGTTTCATTTCCCCATAGCACCACCACAGGGGAAATTAAGCATTACATATTTCCTATTGAAGGAAATTAGTTGTTCGTTTAATGCATGGATCTGCTGGGTCCTCCAGAGCAAGAGATGCTCATTGCAGCCGGTGTGTGTAAATGGGTTTTGTAAACCAAACAACCCTTTTATATCCAATTATTTTGTGTTATTCTTTCAGTACAATGAATGAGTCATGAAGTCATAAATGCTTTTATCTATAAAGTTTATTATTGTCTGCAATAATAAAAAAAACTAACAAGATTTGGAGGCTTTCACTAAATATTAATTTCCATTAGCATGTCAATGGAAATTTGGTCATGCACTGTCTGTATTTAAGAGTCCAGGTCTATGAAACTATGGAATTAATGCATCATGATGCCGATAACATTGGTTACTCGCTTTGCCATATTAGTCCTCTCTACTTGTAATGACTATGGACTATTCTAAACCAAAGTCTAACACTACAAATTAGTCTTTAGAATTATCTGACATAGACCACAAGATATATATTTAGTGAAGGCCACAATTATAAATTTAGACGGTTACATATTTCGCTTTGGTGTAACTTTTCAGTTGGCTCATAGTGAATTTCTGATTATTACACAGATGGTTTACAAAACGCTCCAACGCAACCACAGCTAACCACGTCAATATAGGTATAGCTCTTGTAAGTTCCATCTTTACAGAGCAGTTGGACAGTCTTATCCTGTACTTCCACCTCTGAACAGCAAGAACATTGATGACTCATTGCTTGTAGACCCATGGTATACCTAAAAAGAAATGCACACAGACATCAGAATCATACTTCTATCTAACTGAATGTATATCAAAACTAGATACCAAATCTATCCTAGAAGCATTTTCTTCATGGATACAACATAATGATAGATAGATGATGATAGATAGCTAGATAGATAGCTAGATAGCTAGATAGATAGATAGATAGATAGATAGATAGATAGATAGATAGATAGATAGATAGATAGATAGATAGATAGATAGATAGATAGATAGATAGATAGATAGATAGATAGATAGAAAATAAATTATTAAGGCAGCAAAATCCTATTTTTGACCCCCTGAGATCGCTCTAAATTAAGCAAAATGCAGCAAAATTATAGAAAAATATATGCAGCTTAAATGAATCTTTCCTGTTTAGGAATGCTCCCTTTCATACTAGTGTAAATGGTTAAAACCGTGCACATGATAGGTACTGTAGTGGGGTTCCCTCTCTACCTTGGTTTCCCCAGGGAAAATGTTAAGGTTTCAATGTTATATATAGATTAGAACAATATATAAAATGAAAAGAAAAAGTGGCATGATAGTCCCTCTTAGTCATCCCAGACACTAAGCCTTCACTAAACACTATTTTGCGGTATTGGTGAGGGGTCCCTGAAATAAAGAATAATGACCACTGACAACAACGCAGAAAACAGAAATCCTCTCTGTAAAATAGATTATTTCCGATTCCAGTTTTTTAAACACCCACTGGTAAGCCATTTTGAGAAAGTTTGGAGTGAATGTGATAAGATGATGGCTTTTTCGAAGCGCGTAAGGTCCATCAACATCTATCTTCTGATAGCATATACAAACCAGCCTTGTTTTTTTTATCAATACTGGACTAACTGATCAGTAGGGTTACAATACTACAGAGCACTTTGCAAGCTTCTGTATACTTTCCATAAAAAATGTGTCTGATGATGATTACATGACCCCAGCGTTTAAGGTTTAAAAAAATGTATAAGAACTGAATATATTTTTTTTACTATTCTTATTTCCTCCTGTACATTTGTATAATTTTTAGGGTACTCAATGACTTACTTAGAAGATCCCATGCATGGCCCTCCACAGTATGTAAGTTCCACAAGTAGTTCACAGTCTTCATCCTTCAAGACTGTCTCATTCTTTCGAGCTCTGCAGTCTTCTACTACAGTGGTGACATTTACTATTTTAACTGCATAGATAAAGAGAAATAATGTGAATTATAATAAAAAATTAAATGTTAATCATTTATGTAGACCAGAACATTAATGGGTTTCTAGCATTGGATGTATCCTACAGACTCTGTTGTTCGCCTCAGCCATGTGTCTTATAGCAGTAAAAGAGATGAACTCCTTTAACATATAACATAAAATATAAATGGAAAATGTAGTACAATTCAACAGTACAATACACTGATGGTTTGTGAGGAGTTCAATGGCATTTAGATTGCTGAAAAACCTCTATTCATCCGGAGATCTATGGGAGCTAGCAATTGTCTAGTTGTCACAAATTGTTCCACTGCACTTTATTTACAATGTTTTCAGTTGTGGGTTGGGTTATCCCAAAACCAGTAATTCCCAAACTTATCACCATGGGGCAAAACCAAACGCCTCTGCCTCCCCTTGAAATCAATGAGGGTAATTTGGCTCATTTTTTGGCAGTGATTCAGACACGGTTTCCGTGTCAAAATCAGCGTCAGAAAATCTCTGTGTGAACTGACCCTTATCAGCAGTAGTTACTATTATTTAGGTCATTTTATTTGTTTGTAGAATGTTCTGTTTTTTTCCGATCCTAATAATAATAATTGAATATTTATAGAGAAATTAGGTCTCCTTACCTTGCTTAGGAGTACATGTCTGACAGCACCCATCAGCCTCGAATTTAATAGTTCCCTGTAAAATATATGGTCCATGCATTAAATGTGGTCTGGTATGATGTTACACATATTACATAACAGTGAACGTGTTTGAATGTAGGAAAGAACAATTTTACGCATTGCCTAGTATTAGAAAAAAGGTGTTTTTTTTTTCTTGAACAGTGCCACACATGTGCACAGGCTGTGCTTCATATTGCAGGTAAATCATACTGACTTCCGTGGGGCTGCAATACCAGGCACAGCCCATGTACAAGAGTGGCACTGTTTTTTTTTTTTAAAAAAAGGAGATTCTTTTTTCTAATCTCAGACAATCCTTTAAAATACTACTTAGAGTCTAGATGAGGTTTGTGCTTTTAAATGTTATTCCTAAAAGATTGATATTAGTACGAATGATAGCTCCTCATACTTCATTGGCTGCTATGGGCAACCATTTTATTACAAATAGAATTTAACTTTTTTCATTGCAATTTTTTATTAAAACTAGTGACTTTAAAGGCTATGTAAACCTTTGAATGGAATTTTTTTCAATTTTTTTTTTTTACATAATAAGGTCAGTCAGTGTGTTTGGTGCAACTTTATAAATAGTTTTTATTAAAAATAATTTTTACTTTTTCAGATATAGCTGCTCTGTATTTCCTAAAAAAAAAGATTATAGGGGTTTGAAGCTTTTCCAATCTTGCTCTCATTTATCAGCCTATTTGTAGATTCTGCAGCATGGACGTAAATGTATAAATAAACATATACTGTTCATATAGTGCAGGTCTCAGCGATAAAGTTATTTCAGTACAGCTAATTGGATTCTATTAGCTAAAAGATGAATACTCCTTTAATATATTATACTATTTAAATGTGCAGAAACAATACTTTAGAAATCATACCGGTTCACAATAAGCTAAATCCAATGTCTGGCATGCTTTCTGCACTTTGGTCAACACAGGCACACCATTTTCCTCATTGCATTCATAGTAGACGCATCTGTTGTTCGGCACATGATAAATCGTTCCAATCTGTAAAATAAAGAAATTCAGTCTGTAGGACAGTACCCTAACACTTAGTTAATGTCTATAACCCTCAGAGTTGAATGATACTTTATTGTCTACCATGGCTCTCCTGTTCATATACTGCACATCAATGTGTAGCTGCTATCATCAATACAATTCTCTATTAATTTATACATTTAATAATTACATTTTAGTTTTTTTGTTTTTATTGAGGGTACTTACTGAAATGTTAATGGTGGTGCTATCAGTTGGAGCGCTTGAGGAGCTACTTGTTGAGTTGTCTTTTGAGCCACTTGTTGAATTACTCGTTGAGCCACTTGGTGATCCACCTGATGAGCTACTTGTTGAGTTACTTGGGGAGCCACCTGATGAACCACTTGTTGAGTTACTTGGCGAGCCACCTGATGAACCACTTGTTGAGTTACTTGGTGAGCCACCTGATGAACCACTTGTTGAGTTACTTGGTGAGCCACCTGATGAACCACTTGTTGAGCCACTTGGTGAGCCACCTGATGAACCACTTGTTGAGCCACTTGGTGAGCCACCTGATGAACCACTTGTGGAGTCACTTGGTGAGCCACCTGATGAACCACTTGTTGAGCCATTTGGTGAGCCACCTGATGAACCACTTGTTGAGTCACTTGGCGAGCCACCTGATGAACCACTTGTTGAGCCATTTGGTGAGCCACCTGATGAACCACTTGTTGAGCCACTTGATGAGCCACCTGTTGAGCTGCTTGTGGAGCCACTTGTTGATCCTGTACTAGTACTGCTAATGGTCATAGTGCATTGTAGTGGAGCACATTCTCCACAGCATTCTCCAGCTCTTGCTTTATAGGTGTATCCCTAAATTGAAATATGATTTACTATAAAACGACTACTATTACAACCTTTATTAAAATAGAGATACTAATTACACCAATTTTAACTCATTTAATGCTTTGGCCAATATGAAAACTAGTATACAGTAATATATGCACCTTTAGGTAGTAGGTAATAAATGTAGAATTTCTTGATCAATTAACAGCCATTTACCATCTGAACACTGAATGCAGATGTTGTTTGGAAAAGTTTTAAGGTAACGTTGCATGTAAGTGCCTCCTAAAATTATTTTATGGTGTGCAGAACATATGTAGGTACCCACAAGATGTGACACCGGGGTCTCTATGATTTATCATTTTTGAGGGCCATCCTAATCTTAACAGTATTGTAAAATTATATTCCCCACCATGCATTCTATCATAAGCACTACAGATGTGTCCACCATTACATTTGCATGAGTTTGGTTACAAATTCAAAACAATATCATGACATGCTATGAAACAAAAACCCTATCAAAACCCTCGACAGGTATTGCAGAATCAAGGTTTTTTTTCAAAGCTGGTCATCTTACGCCATACATCTCAGGATATGTTGAGATATGAGGAAAGGTAAGGAAGGACATATCTGTACCATAAAAATGTAATATATTGTTATGAGGTGAAACATTTTTCATAGAAAATTATCAAGAAAAATAACCTTTTCTCTGACCATAACTGCATTTAATTACATGTAGTATACCAGGTGTTAAATTAGTTTGTAAGTTTCCTGTATTGTCCCCTAGCCATGGATAGGAAGCAAATTTATCGTGAAACGTTTAAAGGGTTTGTCTCATCACAGACATCCACTTTAATATGACCGTCATGGGTCTGGCTCCTAAAAAATAAACGCACTTCAGTACAGCAATATACTTACAGTCTGACAGGTTGTCTGACATGTGATAGGCTGACAATCAACAGCATAAAATTGGGAATTGCTGTCCATGCTGTAAGAACATGAACATCTCTGGCAGGAACCCTTCGGTTGTGGAATAATTGAGCCACGCTGAGAGAGAAAAAACGTTATAATATTATTAGGCTGGTGTTTGATATTCATTCTTTCATATAGCAGTAGCAATGTACTGTAGTCCTACCAGTATATCATACTTATGGAATCAGCCCGGTAGAGAAGATTAATCTGAATTGTAACCTTAGCATATATAATGGTTTCTAAATTATTTGAATACCCAAAACCCTAAAAAGGTATATATATATATATATATATATATATATATATATATATATATATATATATATATACAGTATGTCCATACCTGTTTGCTTGGCGCTACCCTCTCAGAGTAATGCGTAACACTATGAGCAAATAGTTGACTACAGTGATGGATTTTCCTGCATGACAAGATGCACAGATGCCCAGCACTGCAGGGCCGGATTAAGGTCAGTTTCACACAAACGTTTTACGTATGCAGATCTCGGCCCAACTCTAGTTTCCCAGGATGCTGCTAGTTCGGGTCATTAGGCCGACAGTCCCGCCAGGATTTGTGACTTTAACACAGGCCCAGAAATGTACCTGTATTACACTCTTGTAAAATCGGCGTAAGGTTAGTGAAAGACCCAGTTGTTATTTCATCAACTGGAATGGAAGAAGTGGCCTGGTCAAGGATAGTGGGTGGTGAAGGGCCCCTAGGTCTCCAAGGTGGTGGTGCGCTCTATAATCTGGCCACTTCCTCTTCTACTCACAAGAATTCACTCCCCCGAGGCAAAAGAGATAGATGGAGATATATTACAAAATAAACTATTTTAAACACAAAAATCCTTACCTGGTATATCTCATTTCCTACCACACAGACTGTTTCAGGTACTAAAAAAGCAAATAAGTGTATTATTTACTACATGTTCATATATGTTTGATACAATTGATTTTGATTTATTAAGTATTTAACGTTTTAATTTCTGCTTCCTTCATGGCTGCTGAAGGTTTGCATGATATAAGAGATATATAAGTTGTTCATACCACAAGTGATGTTTGGACAGCAGGCACCTGGTGGAATAAAGGTAACCACTCGGAAGCCTGGGTTACATTTGGGCATTTGGCATTCACAGATTCCACATGCTGTTAAAAAAAATATATATATATATATATATATATATTAGATTTCTAAAAAAAAAATGCAAAATAGCCTAAATTATATATTTCATGCCTTTCCATTGTGTTAATTCTATACATTAGTATATGGTAGTATCCTATATTATGGTAAAATTGATTAATTCCACTTACGTGTAGTGCTAGACACATTTAGAGTTGTTGATGGAGTTGTAGTAGATATGATTGTTGAAAGAGTAGTTGATGATATTGTTGATGTGGTTTCGATAGACAGTGGGGTTGTAGAGGTTCCAGTTGTTGTTGATGGTGTTGGAGTTTTTTCTGTTGTTGAGGACAATGTAGATGGTGTGGATCCGGTCAATGTTGTGATTGGTGGGGTTGTTGAAGTGGTTTCTGTGGGTCTTGTTGTTGTGCTTTCTGAGGTAGATATAGTTGACGAAGTGCCGGAAGTTGACTTAGGACCACCAGTTGTACTTAAACATGGTCCAGCATATCTCTCTGTGACACATACAGCATTGCAGATTGCGTAATATTTACAACCATCAGCATCTGCAGTTCTATAGATGAATTCACCTGGAAAATATTAATATTTCAGCTACAATATATTGAATGATTCATAACTAGGTCTTATAATTCCTAATATATAACAATTCATTTTGTTGCTGATCTACTTGATATATAATTGTGGAAAATAATTGTATGATAAAAATTATAACATTTTCCAATCTACTTTTTGTATCAATTCCTCACATTTTTGCAATCATTCAATGGGAGCCTACATTGTTTACTTCAAAATATCTGTCCTGGTCATGTAACGTACACTAAGCTACATGGTTTATTACAAGAGGGAGCTCTGATGACTGTACTGTAAATGTAACGAGCCATGCACCTGTGAGATCATCATATGATCAGGATAGATTTTTATCACGGAATTAAACAATAGGAATTCAAGTACAATGACTGCAAATTGGAAAAACTTTGATACACAAAGTATGCTGGAAAATTGTACAGATTGTTCTTGGCTATTTCCATCAGTCCAAAGGACTTAAAATGGAGCAGCGGCACCCTGCCCGATCTGCACTTCATTCCAAATACTCCTCATGGTCATGTTGGTGAGGAGGAATGGAGAACTCGGAACTAATGTTCATATAAACGACTCAGAGTCCAGCTGTGGAGAGGTGATAATTGTATTCCAGAAGTTAAAGAAATTGGTTGACATTAGGAAATGTGATAAAATAATAATATAACCAATACTCATCTGTTAAATCTGCTTTGGTAATCCCAACCGGTATTTTGTTATCTTGTCCTACAGTGTGCCGTTCACCCATGTAACTGCTGCAGCCAATCACAGGCCTCAACGATCTTGTGCTGTACCTGCACAAATAACTGCTAAGGCCATTGATTGGCTGCAGCGGTCACGTGAATATACGACACATTAACAATGCTGCAAAATAAACAAAGACCGGTCGGAGCATCAGTGGTGTAGCAGCGGGGGATTTAACAGGTCAGTATTAGTTATTTTTTTTATTGTATCACATTTCCAAAAAAAGAGTCCAATTTTTTAAACTCACGCAAAAAAAATTTGAGGCTATATACAACATTGCAAACAGTTTTATTTTTATTTTTTTCCTAGATTGCATTTGAATGCTTCTTACAGGGCACATGGAAAATGGTTGTCTTCCTAAGACAGCCCCTTTAAATAAAGGAATATCAGATCCTGAAGAGGATATATTGTTGTTCTGCTCTCTTGTTGACCTTTCTAGGACAATACAATGCTTTATTGTAGAATAAGTAGTTGCTTACCTGGTGAGAATAGCTCATTGTTCACTTTGCAGAAACAGGATGTAGTGCTGGATGTTGAAGATTCTGTAGAGGTTGAAGAAAGATGTGTAGAGGTTTCTGTAGTTGGAGAAACGCTTGTTGTTAGTGTTGCGGTGCTTGAAGTTGGTGATGTAGATGAAGTTAAGATTGTTTTAGTAGGAGTTGGAGATGTTGTAGTTCCGGATGTTGATGTAACAGTAATAATATATGTAGATGTGATAGTAGTGGAATATGTGCTTGTAGTGCTTGATGATAGAGGGGTACTTGAGACAGTGCTAGGGGGAGTTGTCGTTTCTGTCACAGGTATTGTAGCAGATGTTGGTGGAGTAGTTGAGACAGTGCTAGTAGATGATGACGTCCCAGTAAAAGTTACAGTTGTGGATGTTGGAGAGGTAGTTGAGATGGTAGTTGGAGATGTTGTTTCTGTTACAGGAGTGGATGATGGCGTAACTGAAGTTGTTGAGACAGTGCTAGTTGGAGTTGGAGTTTCTGTCACAGTGACAGTGGCAGATGATGATGGAGTAGGTGAGACAGTGCTGCTAGGTGTACTTGTCACTGTTACAGTTTTAGTAGATGATGATGGAGTTACTGAAGTTATTGAGACAGTGCTTGTTGGAGTTGGAGTTTCTGTCACAGTGACAGTGGGAGATGATGGTGGAGTAGTTGAGACTGTGCTGCTAGGTGTACTTGTTTCTGTTACAGTTTTAGTAGATGATGAAGGAGTTACTGAAGTTGTTGAGACAGTGCTAGTTGGAGTTGGAGTTTCTGTCACATTGACAGTGGGAGATGATGGTGGAGTAGTTGAGACAGTGCTGGTAGATCTACTTGTTTCTGTTACGGTTTTAGTAGATGATGAAGGAGTTACTGAAGTTGTTGAGACAGTGCTAGTTGGAGTTGTAGTTTCTGTCACAGTGACAGTGGGAGATGATGGTGGAGTAGGTGAGACAGTGCTGGTAGGTGTACTTGTTTCTGTTACAGTTTTAGTAGATGGTGATGGAGTTACTGAAGTTTTCGAGACAGTGGTAGTTGGAGTTGGAGTTTCTGTCACAGTGACAGTGGGAGATGATGGTGGAGTAGTTGAGACTGTGCTGCTAGGTGTACTTGTTTCTGTTACAGTTTTAGTAGATGATGAAGGAGTTACTGAAGTTGTTGAGACAGTGCTAGTTGGAGTTGTAGTTTCTGTCACAGTAACAGTGGGAGATGATGGTGGAGTAGTTGAGACAGTGCTGGTAGATGTACTTGTTTCTGTTACAGTTTTAGTAGATGATGAAGGAGTTACTGAAGTTGTTGAGACAGTGCTAGTTGGAGTTGGAGTTTCTGTAATAGTAACAGTGGGAGATGATGGTGGAGTAGTTGAGACAGTGCTGATAGGTGTACTTGTCTCTGTTACAGTTTTAGTAGATGGTGATGGAGTTACTGAAGTTGTCGAGACAGTGGTAGTTGGAGTTGGAGTTTCTGTCACAGTGACAGTGGGAGATGTTGGTGGAGTAGGTGAGACAGTGCTGCTAGGTGTACTTGTCTCTGATACAGTTTTAGTAGATGATGATGGAGTTACTGAAGTTATTGAGACAGTGCTTGTTGGAGTTTCTGTCACAGTGACAGTGGCAGATGATGATGGAGTAGGTGAGACAGTGCTGCTAGGTGTACTTGTCTCTGATACAGTTTTAGTAGATGATGATGGAGTTACTGAAGTTATTGAGACAGTGCTAGTTGGAGTTGGAGTTTCTGTCACAGTGACAGTGGGAGATGATGGTGGAGTAGTTGAGACAGTGCTGGTAGATGTACTTGTTTCTGTTACAGTTTTAGTAGATGATGAAGGAGTTACTGAAGTTGTTGAGACAGTGCTAGTTGGAGTTGGAGTTTCTGTAATAGTAACAGTGGGAGATGATGGTGGAGTAGTTGAGACAGTGCTGATAGGTGTACTTGTCTCTGTTACAGTTTTAGTAGATGGTGATGGAGTTACTGAAGTTGTCGAGACAGTGGTAGTTGGAGTTGGAGTTTCTGTCACAGTGACAGTGGCAGATGATGGTGGAGTAGTTGAGACAGTGCTGGTAGGTGTAATTGTCACTGTTACAGTTTTAGTAGATGATGATGGAGTTACTGAAGTTATTGAGACAGTGCTTGTTGGAGTTGGAGTTTCTGTAATAGTAACAGTGGGAGATGATGGTGGAGTAGTTGAGACTGTGCTGGTAGGTGTACTTGTCTCTGTTACAGTTTTAGTAGATGATGAAGGAGTTACTGAAGTTGTTGAGACAGTGCTAGTTGGAGTTGGAGTTTCTGTCACATTGACAGTGGGAGATGATGGTGGAGTAGTTGAGACAGTGCTGGTAGATCTACTTGTATCTGTTACGGTTTTAGTAGATGATGAAGGAGTTACTGAAGTTGTTGAGACAGTGCTAGTTGGAGTTGTAGTTTCTGTCACCGTGACAGTGGGAGATGATGGTGGAGTAGTTGAGACAGTGCTGCTAGGTGTACTTGTTTCTGTTACAGTTTTAGTAGATGATGAAGGAGTTACTGAAGTTGTTGAGACAGTGCTAGTTGGAGTTGTAGTTTCTGTCACAGTAACAGTGGGAGATGATGGTGGAGTAGTTGAGACAGTGCTGCTAGGTGTACTTGTCTCTGTTACAGTTTTAGTAGATGGTGATGGAGTTACTGAAGTTGTCGAGACAGTGGTAGTTGGAGTTGGAGTTTCTGTCACAGTGACAGTGGCAGATGATGGTGGAGTAGTTGAGACAGTGCTGGTAGATGTACTTGTTTCTGTTACAGTTTTAGTAGATGATGATGGAGTTACTGAAGTTGTTGAGACAGTGCTAGTTGAAGCTGGAGTTTCTGTAATAGTAACAGTGGGAGATGATGGTGGAGTAGTTGAGACAGTGCTAATAGGTGTACTTGTCTCTGTTACCGTTTTAGTAGAAGATGCTGGAGTTACTGAAGTTGTTGAGACAGTGCTAGTGGGAGTTGTAGTTTCTGTCACAGTGACAGTGGTAGATGATGATGGAGTTGATGAGACAGTGCTGCTAGGTGTAAATGTCTCTGTTACAGTTTTAGTAGATGGTGATGGAGTTATTGAAGTTGTTGAGACAGTACTAGTGGGAGTTGTAGTTTCTGTCACAGTGATTGTAGTAGATGTTGGTGAAGCAGTTGAGACAGTGCTGCTAGGTGTACTTGTCTCTGTTATAGTTTTAGTAGATGGTGATGGAGTTATTGAAGTTGTTGAGACAGTGCTAGTGGGAGTTGTAGTTTCTGTCACAGTGATTGTAGTAGATGTTGGTGAAGCAGTTGAGACAGTGTTAGTAGATGATGACGTCCCAGTAACAGTTACAGTTGTGGATGTTGGAGAGGTAGTTGAGATGGTAGTTGGAGATGTTGTTTCTGTTACAATATTAGTTGACGGCGTAACTGAAGTTGTTGAGACAGTGCTTGTCGGAGTTGGAGTTTCCGTCACAGTGACAGTGGTAGATGATGGTGGAGTAGTTGAGACTGTGCTGCTAGGTGTACTTCTCTCTGTTACAGTTTTAGTAGATGATGAAGGAGTTACTGAAGTTGTTGAGACAGTGCTAGTTGGAGTTGTAGTTTCTGTCACAGTGACAGTGGGAGATGATGGTAGAGTAGTTGAGACAGTGCTGGTAGGTGTACTTGTCTCTGTTACAGTTTTAGTAGATGGTGATGGAATTACTGAAGTTGTTGAGACAGTGCTAGTTGGAGTTGTAGTTTCTGTCACAGTGACAGTGGTAGATGATGGTGGATTAGTTGAGACAGTGCTGCTAGGTGTACTTGTCTCTGTTATAGTTTTAGTAGAAGGTGATGGAGTTACTGATGTTGTTGAGACAGTGCTAGTGGGAGTTGTAGTTTCTGTCACAGTGGTTGTAGTAGATGTTGGTGAAGCAGTTGAGACAGTGTTAGTAGATGATGAAGTCCCAGTAACAGTTACAGTTGTGGATGTTGGAGAGGTAGTTGAGATGGTAGTTGGAGATGTTGTTTCTGTTACAATATTAGTTGACGGCGTAACTGAAGTTATTGAGACAGTGCTTGTCGGAGTTGGAGTTTCCGTCACAGTGACAGTGGTAGATGATGGTAAAGTAGTTGAGACTGTGCTTCTAGGTGTACTTGTCTCTATTACAGTTTTAGTAGAGGGTGATGGAGTTACTGAAGTTGTTGAGACTGTGCTAGTTGGAGTTGTAGTTTCTGTCACAGTGACAGTGGTAGATGATGGTGGAGTACTTGAGACTGTGCTGCTAGGTGTACTTCTCTCTGTTACAGTTTTAGTAGATGATGAAGGAGTTACTGAAGTTGTTGAGACAGTGCTAGTTGGAGTTGGAGTTTCTGTCACAGTGACAGTGGGAGATGATGGTGGAGTAGTTGAGACAGTGCTGGTAGGTGTACTTGTCTCTGTTACAATTTTAGTAGATGGTGATGGAGTTACTGAAGTTGTTGAGACAGTGCTAGTGGGAATTGTAGTTTCTGTCACCGTGACAGTGGGAGATGATGGTGGAGTAGTTGAGATAGTGCTGCTAGGTATACTTGACTCTGTTACAGTTTTCGTAGGTGATGGAGTTACTGAAGTTGTTGAGACAGTGCTAGTGGGAGTTGTAGTTTCTGTCACAGTTATTGTAGTAGATGTTGGTGGAGGAGTTGAGACAGTGTTAGTAGATGATGTCGTCCCAGTAACAGTTACAGTTGTGGATGTTGGAGAGGTAATTGAGATGGTAGTTGGAGATGTTGTTTCTGTTACAGGAGTGGATGATGGCGTAGCTGAAGTTGTTGAGACAGTGCTAGTGGGAGTTGTTGTTTCTGTCACAGTAACAATGGTAGATAAAGGTGGAGTTGATGAGACAGAGCTGGTAGGTGTACTTGTCTCTGTTACAGTTTTAGTAGATGGTGATGGAGTTACTGACGTTGTCGAGACAGTGCTAGTTGGAGTTGGAGTTTCTGTTACAGTGACAGTGGTAGATGATGGTGGAGTAGTTGAGACTGTTCTGGTAGGTGTACTTGTCTCTGTTACAGTTTTAGTAGATGGTGATGGAGTTACTGAACTTGTTGAGACAGTGCTAGTGGGAGTTGTAGTTTCTGTCACAGTGACAGTGGGAGATGTTGGTGGAGTAGTTGAGACAGTGATGGTAGGTGTACTTGTCTCTGATACAGTTTTAGTAGGTGATGATGGAGTTACTGAAGTTGTCGAGACAGTGCTAGTTGGAGTTTCTGTCACAGTGACAGTGGGAGATGTTGGTGGAGTAGTTGAGACAGTGCTGGTAGGTGTACTTGTCTCTGTTACAGTTTTAGTAGATGGTGATGGAGTTACTGACGTTGTCGAGACAGTGCTAGTTGGAGTTTCTGTTACAGTGACAGTGGTAGATGATGGTGGAAGAGTTGAGACTGTGCTGGTAGGTGTACTTGTCTCTGTTACAGTTTTAGTAGATGGTGATGGAGTTACTGAAGTTGTTGATACAGTGTTAGCGGGAGTTGTAGTTTCTGTCACAGTGACAGTGGGAGATGATGGTGGAGTAGGTGAGACAGTGCTGGTAGGTGTACTTGTCTCTGATACAGTTTTAGTAGGTGATGATTGAGTTACTGAAGTTGTCGAGACAGTGCTAGTTGGAGTTTCTGTCACAGTGACAGTGGTAGATGATGGTGTAGTAGTTGAGACTGTGCTGGTAGGTGTACTTGTCTCTGTTACAGTTTTAGTAGATGGTGATGGAGTTACTGAAGTTGTTGAGATAGTGCTAGTGGGAGATGGAGTTTCTGTCACAGTGACAGTGGTAGGTGATGGTGGAGTAGTTGAGACAGTGCTGGTAGGTGTACTTGTCTCTGTTACAGTTTTAGTAGATGGTGATGGAGTTACTGAACTTGTTGAGACAGTGCTAGTGGGAGTTGTAGTTTCTGTCACAGTGACAGTGGGAGATGTTGGTGGAGTAGTTGAGACAGTGATGGTAGGTGTACTTGTCTCTGATACAGTTTTAGTAGGTGATGATGGAGTTACTGAAGTTGTCGAGACAGTGCTAGTTGCAGTTTCTGTCACAGTGACAGTGGGAGATGTTGGTGGAGTAGTTGAGACAGTGCTGGTAGGTGTACTTGTCTCTGTTACAGTTTTAGTAGATGGTGATGGAGTTACTGACGTTGTCGAGACAGTGCTAATTGGAGTTGGAGTTTCTGTTACAGTGACAGTGGTAGATGATGGTGGAAGAGTTGAGACTGTGCTGGTAGGTGTACTTGTCTCTGTTACAGTTTTAGTAGATGGTGATGGAGTTACTGAAGTTGTTGATACAGTGCTAGCGGGAGTTGTAGTTTCTGTCACAGTGACAGTGGGAGATGATGGTGGAGTAGTTGAGACAGTGCTGCTAGGTGTACTTGTGTCTGATACAGTTTTAGTAGGTGATGATGGAGTTACTGAAGTTGTCGAGACAGTGCTAGTTGGAGTTTCTGTCACAGTGACAGTGGTAGATGATGGTGGAGTAGTTGAGACTGTGCTGGTAGGTGTACTTGTCTCTGTTACAGTTTTAGTAGATGGTGATGGAGTTACTGAAGTTGTTGAGATAGTGCTAGTGGGAGTTTGAGTTTCTGTCACAGTAACAGTGGTAGGTGATGGTGGAGTAGTTGAGACAGTGCTGGTAGGTGTACTTGTCTCTGTTACAGTTTTAGTAGATGGTGATGAAGTTACTGACGTTGTCGAGACAGTGCTAGTTTGAGTTGGAGTTTCTGTCACAGTGACAGTGGTAGATGATGGTGGAGTAGTTGAGACTGTGCTGGTAGGTGTACTTATCTCTGTTACAGTTTTAGTAGATGGTGATGGAGTTACTGAAGTTGTTGATACAGTGCTAATGGGAGTTGTAGTTTCTGTCACAGTGACAGTGGGAGATGATGGTGGAGTAGTTGAGACAGTGCTGCTAGGTGTACTTGTTTCTGTTACGGTTTTAGTAGATGATGAAGGAGTTACTGAAGTTGTTGAGATAGTGCTAGTGGAAGTTGGAGTTTCTGTTACAATGACAGTGGTAGATGATGGTGGAGTAGTTGAGACAGTGCTGGTAGGTGTACTTGTCTCTGTTACAGTTTTAGTAGATGGTGATGGAGTTACTGACGTTGTCGAGACAGTGCTAGTTGGAGTTGGAGTTTCTGTCACAGTGACAGTGGTAGATGATGGTGGAGTAGTTGAGACTGTGCTGGTAGGTGTTCTTGTCTCTGTTACAGTTTTAGTAGGTGATGATGGAGTTACTGAAGTTGTCGAGACAGTGCTAGTTGGAGTTTCTGTCACAGTGACAGTGGTAGATGATGGTGGAGTAGTTGAGACTGTGCTGGTAGGTGTTCTTGTCTCTGTTACAGTTTTAGTAGATGGTGATGGAGTTACTGACGTTGTCGAGACAGTGCTAGTTGGAGTTGGAGTTTCTGTCACAGTGACAGTGGTAGATGATGGTGGAGTAGTTGAGACTGTGCTGGTAGGTGTTCTTGTCTCTGTTACAGTTTTAGTAGGTGATGATGGAGTTACTGAAGTTGTCGAGACAGTGCTAGTTGGAGTTTCTGTCACAGTGACAGTGGTAGATGATGGTGGAGTAGTTGAGACTGTGCTGGTAGGTGTTCTTGTCTCTGTTACAGTTTTAGTAGATGGTGATGGAGTTACTGAAGTTGTTGAGACAGTGCTAGTGGGAGTTGTAGTTTCTGTCACAGTGACAGTGGGAGATGATGGTGGAGTAGTTGAGACAGTGCTGCTAGGTGTACTTGTCTCTGATACAGTTTTAGTAGGTGATGATGGAGTTACTGAAGTTGTCGAGACAGGTCTAGTTGGAGTTTCTGTCACAGTGACAGTGGTAGGTGATGGTGGAGTAGTTGAGACAGTGCTGGTAGGTGTACTTGTCTCTGTTACAGTTTTAGTAGATGGTGATGAAGTTACTGACGTTGTCGAGACAGTGCTAGTTGGAGTTGTAGTTTCTGTCACAGTGACAGTGGGAGATGATGGTGGAGTAGTTGAGACAGAGCTGGTTGGTGTACTTGTCTCTGTTACAGTTTTAGTAGATGGTGATGAAGTTACTGACGTTGTCGAGACAGTGCTAGTTGGAGTTGGAGTTTCTGTCACAGTGACAGTGGTAGATGATGGTGGAGTAGTTGAGACTGTGCTGGTAGGTGTACTTGTCTCTGTTACAGTTTTAGTAGATGATGATGGAGTTACTGATGTTGTTGAGACAGTACTAGTGGGAGTGGTAGTTTCTGTCACAGTTACAGAGGTAGATAATTGTGGAGTAGTTGACACAGTGCTGCTGGGTGTACTCATCTGTGTTACAGTTTTAGTAGATGATGATGGAGTTGCAGAAGTTGTTGAATCAGTGCTAGTGGGAGTTGTACTTTCTATTACGGTAACTGTAGTAGATGTTAGTGGAGTAGTTGTTACAGTGATAGTAGAAGATGTAATTTCAGTAACAATAGTGGATGTTGGAGGAGTACTTGAGATGGTAGTCAAAGGTGTTGTTTCTGTAACTGTAGTAAATGTGGAAGTTATTAAAGTGGTTGGAAGAGTGCTGGCAGTAGTTGTTTCATTTGTTTGCATACAAACTTTGTAACAGCATTCAATTCTTATTTGGTAATTGTAACATGTCTGAAAAAAATTTTGATCTGCGTTTTTACACACCAAGCCTTTCTGCAAGTCACATTGATAAGTTTGTTCATTAACTGTGCGGTTGTCTATAGCCTCACACTGAATATTTGTTTCCATTTTTCCTTTTGTGCATATTTCTATTTGTTTTGATTTAATGTTTTCCAAGGTCTCTGTTTCGCTGCCAGTATTTCCAGGTAGTGGTGTATTCATATTATACCATGGAGTATAGTGACAATCCATATATGTGCATTTTGGTTTGTTGGTTGATTTTGATTCTGTTACAGTTTCTGTAGTGACAGTTGCAGGTGTAGATGACACTGATATAGAAGATACTGGAGAAGTGGTTGATGTTATAGTAGTAGGGATTGTAGGTACTGTAGATGTTACAACAGCAGTAGTACTGAAAGGTGTTGTTACACTTTTACAAACTTTAGAACAACACTCTATTTTGACTCTATAGTTAAAACACATTTGAAGTGTGTTATTTTGATCCCTGTTGTTACATATCAATCCATTCTCTAGGTTGCATTGGTAAACTTGTTTATTGAAACCACTTTCTGGTGTTGAGTATACAAGGGCTTCACACTCTATGTTGTATTCAATCTCTTCTTCTGTACAAATTGAATATCCTTTTAATTTAATATTTTCAAGGGTTTCAATGTCTCCATCGTTGATATCAGATGTAGGAGCATGTAAATCAAACCAGTTGGTATATCGACAGGCCATTGTATAGGCACATGTTGTAGATGATGTAGACAAGGTTGATGGAGTAGTAGTTTTGACGGTTGTTGGAGTTGTCTCTGAAATAGTTACTGTAGTAGATGTTGGAGGAGTAGTTGGTACAGAACTTGTTGGTGATGTAGTCTCAGTTACAGTTATAGGTGTAGATGATGGAGGTGTTGTAGGAGTTGTTATTTTAGTTGAGGCGGTTGTGAATGGAGTTGTCTTTTCACAAAACCTAGAACAGTACTCAAATTGTACTCTGTAATTGTAGCAAAGTTGTGAGTCAGTTTGATCATAATTTTTGCATACTAGACCATTTGTAAGGTCGCATTGATATGTCTGATTTGATGCATTTCTATTTGGTACTCCGTATACTATGGCTTCACATTGAATGCTTGTTTCAATTTCATCAACAGTGCAAACCTGATAACCTTTTGACTTAATTTCCTCCAAACTCTCCTTGTCACCATCATTAATATTTGAGGTAGGTGCATGCAAATCAAACCAATTGGTGTATCGGCAATCCATTTTTGTGCAGGGGGGGGCTGTTGGCGTGGTCGTAGATATTTCGTTAGTTGAGGTTGGAGGGTTGGTTGTTGTGGGGCTTTGTGAAGTTGTTGGACCACATGTTGTTACAGAGTCACAACATTCTATACTTATTTCATAGTTGTAGCAGATTGGTAGGTTATAAGAGTTGTAACAAATTAAGCCAATATCCTTGCTGCATGTTACACTTTGTCCTAAATCTTCTAGGTCGTTATCTGGGAACGCCTTTGCTCGGCATCTGACATTGCGAGGTGATTCACAAAAACTATATCCTGCTTTCCTAATGTTATCAAAGGTTTCAAAGTCTCCAGTGTCAGTTCTGCCAGATTGAATACTTGGATAAGAAACATCATACCAACGTGACCAAGTGCATTTTGCGCACACTGAAAAAAGAAAAATAATGAGTTAGAAACTGATACAAAAAGTATAGTGGATTTATTCATAAGGCTTCGTTCACATCTGCGTCGGGATTCCGTTCATGGGTTTCCCGGATGGAAAGGTCTGACGGAACCCATGAACGGAATAGCCTTTGTTTGCATTACCATTGGTAATGCTTCCGTTGCTGATGGTTTCCGTTTGTCTCTGTTCCATAAGGTTTCAGTTTTTTTGACAGAATTAATAGCGTAGTCGACTATGCAATTGATTCCGCGTAAAAAATGGAAACCTTACGGAATGGAGACAAATGGAAACCATTAGTAACAGAAGCATTGAAATCAATAATAATGCAAATGGGAAGCTATGGTTTCCGTTCGGTTTCCATTCATGGGTTCCCCTGACGGAAAGGTCTGATGGAACCCATAAACGGAACCCCGATGCAAATGTGAGCGAAGCCTTAGTCTGACAGCAAGAAACAAAGCTGTGAAGACCATACCTTTTTCCAAAACTTTATAGTCTAAACTTAGAAATGAGGAGAAGAACATCCAAAATTCTGTGCTGATTTATTTCTTAATATATCTTTATAGTTGTCGGCGCTCCATTTTTCAGGGGCAAAACTCCAAAATTCTGAGAGATAGCATTAAAAGATAACACTTCGGCAGTATGCAGTCACTACGAGGAGGGGGATTAGGAGATTATTGTATACAAATTTATATATTGAACTCAATGATGCAACAGTAGGTAGCAAGCATCTAAACTTTCTCTCGCCGTATGCAGCCAAAATTTTATAATTTAACTAAGCAGGGAATTCGGAGCTCTGTATGAAAAAAAAATTGAGCTCATACCAATCTAAAGATACATTAAGAAATAAATCAACAAAAAAATGTTGAACTTAGAAACACTGTGGTGATAAAAGGTTAACATTCACAATAAGGATGAAATTCTGTTAAGAGTTTGTTACACAGAGATTATGCAGAGTGGGTGAACCATGTAGCAAAGTAAGACTGGCCAACAGCAATTTCAATATAGACCCCCATCTTTTAATGTAAGCATAACTTACCTGTTGTCACTGTGGTGGTACTTGGAGTGGTGACTGTTGGGGTAGTAGAACTCACTGTTGTTGTGACTGGTGATGTAGTAGAGAACTGGAAGGTTGTAGAGGGTGGTGTTGTTGTTGTGCAAGGCTCAATTATTCTTGGTATTTCTCCATTGTAACATATGGCTGTGATACAACCTCCAATGCCATCAGTGGTGTTATAGATTGTTTCGCCATTCTTAAAAATCTTCCCATCATACATGCAGCAATCTGTTGAACAGCAGAACAAGTTTTATCAATATGTATTCTGAGCCATTTTATTAATCTGGCTTTATATTATTTTTTATAAGGGTATTAAAATTATAATCATTAAATTTTTTAAATAATATTATTATTACTGCACACATGGTTATACCCGTACTGCCCAGGAAAGGTTACGTTTGCTAGTAAAGTACACAAAGATGTTACTTGTTGTACTGTTGGCATCACTATGAGCAACAATAGTATGGATGTAGATGTAGCCATCTTTATCTTGACTCTGATAACTTGTTGCAGCGTGATATCACAAAACAAAAGCCATTGAAAAGCCATTAAAAAGTCAAGTTAAAGTTTCTTGTGTATTTATTGCGTGAAAAGTCAAGATAAAGACAGCTACATCTGTAGATTTGTATTTACAAAAAAAAAATTACACCCCTTTATTGGTTTTAGCCCAAAGTTACATCCAACATGGCCATTAAAAACAATGTCATAGACAAGTCCATGCAGATAACTATCAGGAGGTCCGATTATCTGAAAACTCTGTAGATATAGGAAGCCAAATTGATGGCTATAAATTGAAAAGTACTTTATGATCATAGTTTAACTAATGTGAACAATAGAGTTGTAAAGACCCAAAGGAAGCAGATTTTTATGTGAACAGATTTATCTGTCTTGATAAAAGTAATAACGAAATAGTAAATTACAAGAAAGGAGGTTTCTGTATCTTACAGAATAGATACCTTAGTAGTTGAATTGTATGTAATTGAATTTTGCAATGTACAAAAATACGTGTTTAGGGATTATAGAAAAATAATGTCCCAATTATTTTTCCGTTCTGAGTAGTACCCTTTTGCTATTGCTGCAAAACTGCAGGAAAATCATTGTGGGGTGTTGACATCAATGGTGCCTGTAGTTCTCCAGAGCAGAGTTTTGCAATGGATTTTCAGCTCCAGCTAATAGAGAGATTAGAAACCATCTCTTAAGGAGATTGTCTGGACAACTCCTTTTTTATTTGCAGATGGCCCGGCGATCAGATGATCACCACGGGTCTAGCTTCAGACACTGAATTTATTAAACTTAGTATTACATGTCGGACTATTAAATTAATTGCCGTCCTTGTAATACATAGACATGCCGGGTCTGCTAGAATGGGAACCTCTATTACTTAGTGGCTCTTCACTCTCACTTGTAGAGCGTGGGGTCCCGAGTGGGACCTAATAGATCATATGGAAAGTGGTTGTCTTAGTGAGACGACACATCCCCTTCAATGGGTTATTTGGGAAGAGAATGTCGATATCAGACATCCCCAAACATTTATGTTCAATATGCAGAAAAATTTTACGTTTACGGCTATCTTTCACATGGGACAAACTGTAAATTGTAAAATCGTAAATGTATCCTTACCATTAAGGTTGTAACATTTTTTGCCTTCTTTTGTACAGTTGCTGTATAAGAAAGAAAACGAAAAGAGAACATAAATATTTTACCCGGTTTATAATTATACGGAATGCTATTTAACAGATCTGAGTCGATAATTAAATATATACAGCAGCTGAACTAAAGTATCCGAAGCATTCTATCCTCAAATATCTTCCCCCAGGGCCATGTCTAGGGAACAGACCTACTGTGTTTATAGAGTAATCCATTTCTAATCCATTTCTAATCACCACACATGTTGCTATAAAGTAATGTCCCTCCAGTAGCCCAATCACTGTATGGAATTAAAGTTCATTAATGAAGATCTAAGCAAAATGGCAGAAAATTGGCAAAGGAATTGCCTGACACTGAGAAGAGCTGGGGAAGGAATCGTCTGGCTCATACTGTAGGTATGCTGAGAAAATATAAGATTGGGTATGAAGAGGTCTAGGAACCCTTTCTGTTATTAATAGTATGTGATTAGATCTGTGATTGCTGCAAGAACGTAAAAGTAGAGGCTTAATCTCCTCTCATCTTCAAGATTCTGTATAAAAATCAAGTCTTGCACGTGCAAAATACTCACCAGACTGTGCAAGTTTCATTGCTGTTAGATGGCATTACATATCCTATGGGATATTTGTTGTCATAGTCATCATAACAGTCACATTCTGGAACACACTGACTTGTTTCTTCGTTATAGTAAGGTTTATCCTCAGGACAATTAGGGTAGCATCCTATATAGCCAGAACATAGCCACAGTTAGCAGTGAAAATATCCTGGTCAACAGCAGATGCCATATCTATTACTTGTATAGTTTTACTATTACTATGTTTTATAGCATTGATTTAGCAAAAGAGTATTATAAGCATGAAGATGTCAGGGAATGCTGGGAGTTGTAGTTTCAACGCAGCTGGATAGCCACAGCAGGCAGACCCCTTAAGTATAGTATAATAATGCAGCTAATAATTACTTTGCATGGATGTTTGTCAAAGTAAATGTGCACAAAATGTTTCCCTGGTTGTATAATATTTTATTAATCTAGTGAAAATTAATTGTACAGCTTGTTTTACTGCTTCAACTAATGATAAACTCTCATTTATACCTGTAAAAGGAACAACTTTTGAAAAACCAAGGCAGAACTAACCTAGATTTACACTACCTTAGCTAAATATTTTCGGATCTGGTGTCATGCTACAGAGGAAACAGGCCAAGAGAACCCCCAAGAGCTCCACACCACGAGACCTCAGGTAAGTGGTGGGAGATCAACCCTAACCATCACTTAAAGGGGTTTTACCCAGAATCAATCATTATCACCTATCCACAGAATAGGTGATCATTTTCTGATTGCTGGGACCCCTACTGATTATGAGAACGGGGGTCCCGAACACCCGGTTTCTCCTCACTGCTCGACTGCAGTGAGGAGGACAATCAATGTAGCGGCGGTTGAGCATGAATGATTTGCCTCTCCATTCAAAGTTTATAGGACAGCTCTCGGCTGTTTCCATCATTATCATAGACATTGAATAGAGCCGCTTCATTCAAGCAATAATAAAATCTTTCATGTCTATGAACTTTCAAAACGGTGTAAATATTATGACGCAAATAGATTTTTGGATGTACTGTACATTTCAGTCAATGTCTTACCTTCTAAGCCAGGAAGATTATGGTAACAGGTTCCACTGGGGTTCCTGCAGGTTTTCATACACTGAGCGCCACAGGCTTTGTAATGCCATTCACAGTGGCCTTCTTGGTTGTAGAAATCACAGAACAATGCTGTTTTGAGAATGATATAAAAAATTATATAAAATTTGGAGACATTGTCATACACTCAACAGATTCATAGATTAAAGGTGTAATTGCTACCCGGGGAGCTATGAAGTGTAGGTGGCCGATAATGGCACCAGCGAGGGGGTAGCACAAATTTTTGTATATAAAAAAACAAAACACAGTAACACTAAGAGAGGTGAAGAATAAAGGTGAGGGGCTGATACTGGCACCAGTAAGGGGTAGCACAATTTTTTGTATTATAAAAAAAAACACAGCAACACTAAGAAAAATGAAGGATAAAGGTGAGGGGGCCGATAATGGCACCAGTAAGTGGTAGCACAATTTTTTGTATTAAAAAAAAAAAACACAGCATCACTAAGAGAGGTGAAGCATAAAGGTGATGGGGCCGATAATGATACTACTGAGGGGTAGCACAAATGTTTGTATTCTAAAAAAAAAACAGCAACACTAAGAGAGGTGAAGAATAAAGGTGAGGGGCCGATAATGGCAACAGTAAGGGGTAGCACCATTTTTATGTAAATGGTGTGTATGTATTATAAATAAGAACTCTAGGCATTAGTGTGAAATGGGCCGACGAAAGAAGTAATTAAATGAATGAGTATCCATCTAAAAGCTGAACTGTGGGGTCTGAGAGTAGAGGGCACATTCTGAAACCCCTGCCTTTGTTGAGGTAACCTCTTTAAATATTAAATAGATTCTAAACCATTGTAATTTAAATAGGAATCTACATAGGGTAAGGTCATACTCACGGCACATGGTTGGGGTTCTCCAGCTGATACAAGTTCCAGCTTCACTACAAGCTTGGGCATATGATGCCACTGCAGTACAAAAGCACTCACAATCTCCACCAGTGTCACAGGCACAAGCATCGCTGACACAAGCGTCATAATACTTAAGTGGATCCACCTAATCAAAGAAAATGTTGATCATGGTCAATGTTTAATTTTGTAGCCACCATAGGTTAAATGGTCCTGGTATGAATCAGAATTGATGACTTAGTAGTACAGTTTAGCACAGCAGAACATGTTCAATATGGCAGTGGTAGAAGTTTGTATTAAATGTGTCAAAATTGGACATACCCCGATACAGTCAATCGGTACTCAAAATTTTATTGTAAAGCATATCAACTTAAATTTCGTTTCTAGTTTTATATTATGTTTTATCTGTATGTTAGTTTGTGTTTGGTAGAAACTATGAGGTTTTGATTAAAAAAGAACAGTCACATATAAAGTAATAAGGTAGGTGACAATATATTTTTATACATTGCTATCCACAAGTTTACACAATTAGTGGTAACGTTTTATGCTTCACATTCTAAGGATAGAATTTTTTGTTTTTATACTCCAAGTGGTAAAGGTCTTAGTATTTTATAATTATTTTTAAAGGGAACCTGTCATGTTGAACATGCAGTCCAATCTATGGGCAGGATGTTATAGAGCTAGAGGAACTGAGCTGATTCATAAATCGTCTTGTTTTTTTCAGTGGACTCTAAAGACACAAATATTTCCACCAGTTTCATCCCACACCTTTTGTAACAATTTCATTGTGTTTTTTTTTTTAATGAAAAAACATATTCCAAAAAGTCTTACCAGAGCATGACAAGCACTAAATGTGGAGCTAGTGATGACACTACATTGTCTTTGTGCCCAAGATTTTCTGTAGGGGTTAAGGGAACAGGAGTCCTTGAGGGTAATTGCATTTGGGCAGCTTGGTGATAGCTTCCAGCTGTTTCCAAATTCCACCACATTTCCTACCACTGACAGACTTCTAGTGGTGAAATCATTAACTGCATTTCCATCGTAGTTCCCACATAATCCACACACTTTACCCTTTAGAGAAAAATGCAAGAACAATGTAAAACAAACCATTAAAGAAAGCCATGAAGCCTAAATGAGAAAAACTGAAAATTAACCCTTTTCCGTCTGTCCCACGTAATTTAACAGTCTAATGTTCCAGTACCGGTACCTGTTTCAATAGACCGTTAGTTTATGTGCTGTCTTTGATAGCACTACACGCTCTTTCACTGCATTGCACTTTCTTGCACACAGTGCCAACGTTAGGTTCGGGTTATCACACTGACAGCCCAATCCTGTACTGTGACGGGGAACGGAAATAATCGTGTCATCAATAATGATATCACAGGGATTTCCTGTGAAGAGAGGGCTTGGAGGCATGTAGAGGAGATTTGCATCTTCTCTGTATGTCTCTGTATACAGATCACTGGTAACAGTGATAGCAGTGAAATGGTGGCCTGTTACCATTAGAGCACTGTTCTCAGTTATCTGTGTATAGGGGTAGCAGGAAACATAATAGATAATGTGTTCCCTGTTATCCTGTACCCCAATAGTAAAAATAAAAAAATAATAATAATAATAAATAAATATAGTACAATGTAAAATAGTAGTAAAGCGTGTAAAATAAATAAAATGAGAAAATAAATATAAAAAATTAAAAAAGCAAAAAACTGAAGAAACCCCCATTCTCCCAAAAAAGTAAAAACCTCTCACAAATTTAGACATTCTGCATAAGACAAACGCATTTTGCCTGGGCGTCAGGAGCTAAGGCATTAATATGTTCCTGACACAAAGAATGTACAATAACCCAAACATAAAATAATTACCAATTAGTCTGTTCTACCCCAGCCATGTTTGCTTTTGTGACTTGACTAAAAAATTTCTGTACTTGGATGGAAATCGTCCATGTACAGAAGCTGCATCTAAAGTTATGAGAGTTTTTGGTTCTTGGCACTATCGCGATGTCATACGTTGCACAATGTACACATTTTTTAAATTAGGGGAGTCATTTTTAGGGTAGATATTATTCGTTGAACAAACTATCTTGAAACAGAGCATAACATTTTTTAGGAAAAACAGATGTTTTTTTCTGTCTCTAACCACATTTCCCTAAATGAGACCTATAAAAAATTTGCTCCAATGTTAAATAATAAGAAAGCCGCATGTGTCCTGAAAAAAAAGAAACAAACATTTTTAGGATAGCCTAAGAAATAAAAAAAAAATACCTTTAGAATATAGAATTCCAAAAGGTGAAACTTCGCTCGGGGCATGAAGGCCCAGAACACCCCCGGTCATGAAGGGTTAAGTTTGACAGTTAATTAAAAAAACATGACAAAATTTCTACATAGAACTTATACATTGTACAATGGCCTCGTAATAAGATACCTGTAATTTTGCTTCCAGCTTGATAAAAATGGTAGTTTTTGTATCCCATACTAAAACCAATCCATTGAGGGCTTCAATAACCATGTAGATGCCCATCTGCCGCACCTTGTATGGTACATACACGCCAACATCGAGTTTCACAACCTCAAATTTCTCATTGCTCAGTATAAGTTCATAATTCTAAGGAAAACAAGAAATGTGATGAATTGCATTGGACATTTCAACATTGACAGGTTGTCCAGTCATAAGAAATTGATGGCCTATCTTCAGGATAGGCCATCAATATATGATCGGTGGGGGTCAGACTCCCGACACCCCTGCCGATCAGCTGTTTTGAAGGGGCTGCAGCGCTCGTATGAGCGCTGCTTCCCCTTCATTCCTTACCTGTTCGTACTGTGAATCGCTGATACACTTGTAGCCGAAATTCACAGTTTAACAGCCTTTTCCCATACAAGTGAATGTTAGAAGGCTATAATACTGTAAACCGCCGCTACAAGTGTTTCGGCAATTTAAAGTATGACCATTGACGGGGAATCAGTGCTCACCCCTTCAAAACAGCTGATCGGCGGAGGTGCCGATAGTCGGACCCCCACAGATCAGATATTGATGGCCTTTATGACTAGACAACCCCTTTCATTTCCCAAAAAGTTACAGATTCAACTATTCCATAATTATAAAGTATTACTTACTCCAAGGAAGACCTTGATGGATTTTGAGCAGGTAGTACCTGTGGATCCACATGGAATATTCTCTGTGATAACACGGAATGTTCCATCGGAGGCGTCACCACTACAATAGTCCTAGATTTCAAATGGAATACAAAAAAAGCAAGTTCTAAGTCAGTAGTAAGTATAATTTATCAATAAAGACTATTCTGTATTTTATTTCAGTAAGAAGAAAACAATTAAACATTATTTACTTGAACTAATGTATATTCGCAGTCTCCGCTGAAGATGTATCTCTTGGTGTCAAACGTGATGTAGTTGCCATCTCCATATACAGTGCAGGTTCCCATACATTGCTCACCAGTGCATTCCCAGTTTCTGTTCACACAAGTACTGCAGGGAAACATAGTTGATGCTCTTGTTAAAAAATTTAGAACATTTTTGAAATCCCAACTAAATCAAAAAATAGTCATGTAAATAGCAAATGTAATGTGCGCAAAACCACCCAGGCAATAAGAGAGAAAGGAGCCGTATTTAAAATGCCATGCACAGGCTTCGGTGCCAGTTATTAAGATGTATTTCCTAACTAGGCTCTTTTATTCTGTATATTGACTCCTCTTTGACCAGGCTCATCTGCCTACCTTGGTGACTACTGCCTACCTTGTAGCTCTGCTACATATTCATTACTGAGCTCCAGCTTCAGCTAACATTACCACGAGACTAGCTATCGGCTTTTGAATGTGGCCAGCTGAGTACCTTGACTCTAACTGAAGTTGTGGGAAAGAGGGGTTCAATTGGTGAAATTGTGCCATCTGGTTGGTTCTCACTCTAGATATCATAGCAATCCGTTCATTAGACATGTTATATGGACACAGTGCCATCTTGCACATGGAGATGCTATTGTTTTGCAACATGGTAAGCAAGTGAAACGTCTTCCTTGCCAGTGAAGAATATGTGAACTGTTACCTCAATTTTAAGGGCAAATATTCAGTATTAAGAGGACACCATGTTTTACATCGATCAGGTAACTTCTGTTTTTGCAGCATAACACTTTCTAAAACACCAAAAACAGAAGTTACCTGATTCGTGCAAAAGATGGTGTTCTCCTAATACTGGCTGTCGTGCCAAAGATTATCTGTCTATAGCCTCAAGTATAAATCTAATCCTAGCCATTTCTTGGTAAGCACCCTTTTACACGGGCCATTGATCATATAAATGTTCGTTCATTGACTGATCGTATCATTTATGCAGAAAGAAATATTATCTTTGTCGGCAGCACATCTCCCACGGACAAGAATGGTGCTGTTTCTGGACAAAAGCAGATCCTTTTTTGTCTAATCCTGAACAACCCCTTTAAGTAAGCATTTCCCCTGCATTCGAAATGTAGTGTTACATCGGCACCGGCATGCCAGGTCTACCAAAACAAGAGCCAATCTTTGTAATGGATTACCACTTAGACTAATAAAGAAGAGTCCTGAAGCGGGATACCCCTCGATAACATTTATATGCTTTAGGGTATATTGTTAGGGGATTTTAGACTGTGTATTTGCATGACAAATTAAAAACCGAGGCACTTACCATGTGTTGCAGAGCATTTTGATATTCGAGCCTGAGGCGTAGACTTCATTGTTGTGTGTACATGGACACTGCTCCTCTGCCACACATGCCCCTCTACCATCAGATATAAGTCCATCAGGACAAACACAACCAGATAGACATTGTGTGCTGTACTGTAAAAGACATAGATATGCAATAAAGTCAAAGTCTTGTTTTACTATTTATCTTCAGGTTATGCTATAAACTAAAATTGTGCTTTAAATTGAACTTGAATGTAAGTTCCTACTGTTTTCCAGCTCAGCATGACACAGCACAAATGTCTTGATATTCCAAATCACCAGAGAAGAGAATGGCATTTAAGCCTAACAGTCATGGAGGTTTAGCATCTACTGTACAAACAGATTTGGGAGTAGCTATGATGGATCCTTGGGCCATGCGTGTAGACATAAGAGAAGGAGACTTGCAGATGGAAATTTTATGCCTCATCAAGTGTTTATTTTAAAGTAAGCGTGCAAGGATAAAACCTTCAGGGTAAATAAATTCTAAGCTGCTGGGCAGGTCGAACCTCTTTACTGCAGTGTGGTTTTACTTTGGTAACACCCTGGGGTGCTAAAAAAAAAGTCGCAACCATTCATTGCTCAGCATAATAGTTGTATCCACCCTTCCACAACACTGGCCTTGATGTGTGCAAAATAAGTGATGAAGATTAATTGCAAGAGTAGATTCTACATCTGTAAAAACAGCAGCAATATTCAATAGTCATAATACACATAAAATACATATAAATAGTACAAGCAAAAGGACGAGCACCACGGAGACCACTTCAATTATTCTAACAACATTTACAATTAAAAGTACCACCAGTTCATTTAAGACCCCCTACTCCAAGTATCACAACAGAAATTCAGGGTAACATATTTGCCTACAAGAATGACAACAAGAACTTTTTAGACTACTACAAGTATAAGTATTACAACCACAACTACAGGTAAGACAGAAAGTGCAAGCACAAGGACAAGTAGTAACGACACAGCCACAACAACATCATATTCCAACAACATCCAATATGGAAAGTACTCCAAGTGGCACCACCAAACTGAGCTCCACATTAACGAGTGCTAGAAATTATTACTACAACATATATAACCGCCACAATTAAGTGCCGTTCCACATATTTGTCTACAAGCAAATGAGAAACACAATTGAAATCACTACTTGATTAAGCGCTACTGAAACCACTACGAGATCAATTATTATAATGATAACATCATCTATGAGAAGTACAACCATTTTATATATGATCGCCACTACAACTACAACAAGCACAATCAAGTGCAGTTCCACTTCATTGTCTGCCAGCACAACAACAAACATAACTAAGGCTGGCCATACACATTAGATAGCTGTGGGCTGAGTGATCGTTCGGCCAAGAGATATTCATCCTGTTCCACCCGTATACATGCACACTTGGCTTGGCTAAGCATTCATATACTGTGGATATGGATAGGGATTAGGCTGCTGCCAGACACCTCTGGCAGGGGCTTATCTCCACTAACAACAAAATATCTGCTGTTGGTGGAGAGTCGGGAGGCCCCCATACACATGAAATGGTCAGTCGATCCCGTCGACATTCATCTAATGTGTTTGGCCACCTAAAGACTGCTACAAATACTGCTAGAAGTAAAACTATTTCAACACAACATCTGCAATGGAAAGTATTAATATTTAATATACAGGTCCTTCTCAATTAATTAGAATATCATCAAAAAGTTAATTTATTTCAGTAATTCAATTCAAAAAGTGAAACTCATATATTATATAGATTCATTACACACAGAGTGACCTATTTCCAGCATTTTTATTTTTTATTTATTTTTTAATGTTGAAGAATATGGCTAACAGTTAATGAAAACCCAAAATTTAGTCTCTCAGAAAATTAGAATATTGGGTAAGAGTTGAATATTGTAGACTCATGGTGTCACACTCTAATCAGCTAATCAACACAAAACACCTGCAAAGGTTTCCTAAGCCTTTAAATGGTCCAACAGTCTGGTTCAGTAGGCCACACAATCATGGGGAAGACTGCTGACAGTTGTCCAGAAGACAGTCATTGACACCCTCCACAAGGTGGGTAAGCCACAAAAGGACATTGCTAAAGAAGCTGGCTGTTTAGAGTGCTGTATCCAAGCACATTAATGGAAAGTTGAGAGGAAGGAAAAGGTGTGGTAGAAAAAGGTGCAAATACACTTGACATGCTGCAGAATAAAATTCTGCACCGCAGGTCAATTTCTGAGCGTTTTTTTCCACTCAGTATTTATGCAGCATGTCCATGAGATTTATTTTATGTCAGCCACTTTGCTGTATTTGCTGTGGACTTTCCACAACGAATTCCGTTGCGGAAAATTCTGAGTATTTATGCAACGTGTGAACTGACCCTATGAGTGAGGTCAGAGAGGAAAGTTCAAGCCTGCAATTTTAACTTTGGACGGACTTAGCTTTAAACATTTTCAAATACAGGCTCTGTTTATAATGGAAAAGACAATGCAGCTCCGAATGTGTTGTACAATGAATGCCACCAGCGGCCGACAGACCGTTTTGACTTATAATGGGTTCCATTGTGTTACCTTTCATTTTGAGGTGAAGAATAGTGCTGCATAAAGCATTATTCCTTCCCTCCAAATTGGACAGAATTTGCGATGGAGGTTACGAACAGACCCTCAGACACAGATGTGATCATAGCCTTAGAGAGGTAATTTGAGAAAAATACTATATATATAAATAACTTACACACTGCATATCTAAAGTCTGACAACTCTTCTGGCATTCTGCTCCTTTAGTGTCGACGGTCTTATTTGTACAGTCAAAGTAAACCTTGGGAGCAGCACACACTGTAAAAAAGACATTAAAAAAATGACATCCATGTAAAAAAACAACATAAAAATTGTAAGAATAGAACACAGAATTTAAAAAGCATAAATATTTGAATTACAGGATACTGAATCTACAGCTCTAGGACCTCTATTATATATGAGAAAAATATATTGCAAAGTGACCTTTTTTTTGTGTTAAAATAATGATATGTGTAAGAGGATGGGAAAGTAGAGCCCAAACTAATCTCAACCAGTGTGGCCTACTTTCTTCGCATATCCAGGAGATATGTGGAAAGAGAAGTTCCAGACTCCTGGAAGAGTGGGCTATGCTCCCGCATGGTGGTCTTCTATCATTCACCCTGAAGAGGGAATAGCCAACTCTTCTATAGACTTTTCGACAGTGAGCCGGGATGACCATCTGAGAGCTGCGTCTGGATGTAGTCTTAATTGTGCATGTCATCAGAACTCCAATTTAACAATTGTCTAGGCCATTAACAAGAATGTTAAAATCTGTCGATCTACGGAAAAGGCAGCAAGCCCTATAGCATTTGCTAAAAGTATTAAACTGGAAGCTGGGAGTTTTCTGCTGTCCATGTAGTCCAACAGGAACAAAAAGCAGCGCTTCACTTTCATTAAATGTGTGGTAGTAACGTAGTGGGCAAGTCTAACAAGTCTGACTGAGTGTTATCAAGCTGTGCTAAAGGGGTCCTACTCTATATTGAAATAGCGCTCCGAAGGCTAGAATTTTGATTGGGTGGAACTTGCTAATACACATGCCTAAAAGTATCTTCTGTACCTAGGAGAACTCTTCCGTGATACTATATATGACAGTCTAGTAACAGGACAAGTTATACAGCTCCAATGAGTTTTGGTGGGGTGTATTTTTTAAAGTTGTACACTATTCCAACCCAGTCCGTGGCGCTCTGTTTTATTCTAGTGTAAGATCCTTATAATAGCTTTTAAAGTAATACACTCTCTTAACCTCTCTTTTACATGCACACAATCCTCTGTTTTTCACTCTTTCTAGGAAACAAATTGTTAATACCCACCTGTTTTTTCCATCACTCCAATGCAATCTAGTTTTCCAGCTGAACAGGTGCTGAAAAATAATATGCAAACATGAGCAGGCAACAAGTCATGTAAACGTCAAGGCTAGTCTTAAAGGGGTGTGCAGGATTTAAAAGTCTGCTTTTTTCCCCCAGAAACAGTGCCATGCTCGTCCATGGATTGTATCTACAGTAGTATTAAAGCACAGCCCCATTCACTTGAATGAGGTTTAGCAGCAATACCAGACACATCCCATGGGTAAGCGTGGCGCTGATTCTACAAAAAATTTTTAGTCTGGATAACCACTGTACCCCCATTAGAGCAGATTTACTAATGAGTCTGCGCCTAGAATGTGTTGAAAAACGCACCACAATTTGGCACATTTTAGCAGAACTTGGCACAGATGTTTGCACCTCTCTTGACCCTTTTTTAAAAAGGGGCGTGGCTTAAAATGTGCCAAAGATCTGGCACATACAGAATAGGCCAAATCAAAGGTGGTATAAGGAGGAGAAAATAATCTAGCTATTCTTGCTAGTTACAATACCTATAGACATATATGTAGATACTACCATGTGGACATTACAATAACATAATAGCACACCATTGGTACAATACAAAAGATTTTTATAACATTTAATCAAAAAGTAAAAGACAATGGCCATCAAGACCTAAAATGACAAACTGTTTAAAACAACATGGTGAGGGGACCACAATACACAGAGCAGCATATCACAATCATTAATAATCACAAAACACAGAATGTGACATGTAATAGCTATAGATACTGCATCAAGAGACAAAGAAATTATATACACCCAGTAATTTACTGCATATCAGTGCTGTCTCAGGAATAGAGAGACATTACAACATAGATAGTGCTTAAGGTTTAATAGCATTAGCAACCACTGTGCTGCATAATATGCCCCTAATAACACCAGACCACCACCACAGAGCCCCAACGCGCGTTTCGCCGTCAGCTTTTTCAAGGGTAGTTGCCTGAGATTTATCATAGAGCATCCACCACTGTGCTAAATTTCGTGCATCTTTTAAATGCCTGATCTAAGCTTAGTTAATCTGCCCCATTGTGTTTGTTCAAATTTGGCCCCCAAGGGCTGATTTTGGGAAACATGACTACAGATGTAGTCATCTTTTTCTCGACTATTAACGCATTAAATACACATGACAAGAAACTTTAACTTGACTTTTTCGATGACTTTTCAATGGCATTTGTTGTGTGATATCCTGCTGCATTAAGTTATCAGAGTCAAGTATAAACTTGGCTACATCTGTACATGACTAAACACCACTGAGAGGAGCAAACTTGGAATGTCTTCAACATTAAAGTTACAATGTAAAGTATTCAAAAATTGTATTAAAAGAGGACACTCACCATATAGCTCCATTGTCATGCACCACTTCTCCAGGTGGCACTGCTGTACCTTTGTAATAGCAAGAACAGGCTGATGGGAGCACACATCCACCATTGTCATCCAGGTAGGTTCCATTCTGACAAATGCAGCCATCAACCGGGACAAAGGAGATGTCGCAAGTAATGTCATGGCTACTGAGAGAGCGGCAAGTGGGCTGGCAAGTGCTTATTGAATAACTGTAGGCCAATGATGCAGCACAGGTGGATGTATATAAACCTGAAATACAAATACAGACAATGTCACCAAATCTTCTTATGATATTTCTCTCACAGCAAACCAAATATATTGTGGTCTTCAAGCTCTAACTCTAATTTAAAAAATAATTAACCATTAAAGGAGTCCTCCAAGAATCATTAAATATGACCTATCCACAGGATAGGTGAAAGTGATTGCGGGAAGCCCCACTGCTGGCACCTCCTAAAGAGCCTACGCGTTTCGAACACGATCTGTGTTCTTATTTATGGCTAATTCTAGTGTGTGCCATGAATAAGAACACATATCGTGTTCGAAACGCGTAGACTCTCTTACTTTTGCCATTTAGACCACCTTGTAGTGCGTTCCTTCTCCAATGTTCGTCATTTGATGTCTATCTTTCAATAAAGCAGGAAATTTAGGTTTTCCTTTTACTACTACACTTCGCTGGATCCTACCTTCCTTTTTTCCATATCTATCTATCTATCTATCTATCTATCTATCTATCCCACATCTATCTATCTATCTATCTATCTATCTATCTATCTATCTATCTATCTATCTATCCCACATCTATCTATCTATCTATCTATCTATCTATCTATCTATCTATCTATCTATCATCAATCTATCTATCTATCTATCTATCTATCTATCTATCTATCTATCTATCTATCTATCTATCTATCTATCTATCTATCTATCTGTCTATCTATCTACCTCCATACCTACCTATCTATCTATCTATCTATCTATCTATCTATCTATCTATCTATCTATCTATCTATCTATCTATCTATCTATCTATCTATCTATCTATCTATCTACCTATCTATCTCTCTCTCTCTCTATCCTTATTGATCTATCTGTGTGTAATCTATCTATTATCCATAATCTATATTTCTATAGAACTAGATCATACTAGATTATACTGGTAATTGCTCACAGATGGAGTCCGGATTTGAGTCACATACTAGTTATATTTTTAGCTTATAACTAAAAAAGAAAAAAAAAGGGAAAAAACAACTTATTTATTTATATTTCTTATTTAGAACCCAATTATACTAACTGGATTATACTGGTTATTGGTCACATGCTTACAGCTTGCGTCTGGATTGGTGGCATATCCTAGTTATATGTTTAGGTTATACAGGGCTGCCATCAGGACAGTGCTTGGTGGTGCTGCTCTTAAGAACCCAGGGAAACTAGAGGCCCAGCCACCACAATAGACATGTAAAACAAATTTTTGCCTGCAGCCACTACTAGGGGGAGCTCACTGCATACAGCTATAGGCCTTATTTACACGAGCGTATTCAACGTCCGTGATACGCGCGTGAAAATCACGCACGTCGCATGGACCTATGTAAGTCAATGGGGCCGTTCAGACATTCCGTGATTTTCACGCAGTGTGTGTCCGCTGCGTAAAACTCACGACATGTCCTAAACTTGAGCGTTTTTTGCGCATCACCCACCCATTGAAGTCAATGGGTGCGTGAAAATCACGTGCAGCACAAGGACGCACTTCCGTGTGCTGCGCGTGATTCGTGCAACAGTAGATCAAGAAATGAAGGGAAAAATAAAACCTTCTTAATTTATTTTTCTAAACCTCAAAACCGCGTGTCATAAGGATGCCATATGCGTGAAAATCACGCGGCCACGCACCAAACACTTATGACACACGGAACTACAACGCGCAAAAAACGCAGCGTTTTTTGTGCGCGCAAAACGCACACATTCGTGTGAATTTCGCCTTATATAGCTAGTTTGTAGTTCAGCTGTGTGGCAGAAAGCATTGGGTTTTGAAGTTCTATAACATTAAAACTGATCTCTGACCCCTATAAACATATATTATTACATTAATAAGTAGAGAACATTACACCCCTTTAGATTAGATAAAAGAAAATGATAGATTCACATTCTATCTTTGTCTACATTTCTCATTCAGAACTAGATTATACTGGCAGGTGTTGATTGATTTAAAGGGGTTTTCCCATGAGATACATGTATGACATATCCACAGGATATGTCATAAATGTCAGGTAGATGCCGGTCCCACCTCTGGAACCCACACCTATCTCTAGAACGGGGCCCCTAAACCCTGTTCTACCTTGGTCTGTTCTTGCTGCCACCTGGCAACTTCCTGGTTATATGATTGGGTGTTATGAAAACAGCGTAGCTCGCTGAGCTACGCTGTTTCCGTAACACCCATAGTAGTGAATGGCAGTTACGGAGGCAGTGTAGCATGTGAGCTATGCGGTTTGCGTAACTACCATTCAGTTCTGTGGGACTTACGGAAACAGTTTCATGGTCGGAATTCACATGGTTCAGCCACAAGACAGAGCGGCAGAACGAGGTTTAGGGGACCCGGTTCTGGAGATAGGTGTGTGTCCCAGAGGTGGGACCCGCATCGACCTGACTTTTATGACATATCCTGTGGATATGTCATAAATGTCCCTCATGTGAAAACCCCTTTGAAGCTTGAGTATAGATTTGTGCTACATCTAGGTATATTTTCAGCTTATAACAATCCTTTGAATATCGTATACTTTTTTTTTACACGTTTTCATGTAAACTTCATAGCTAGGCACAGCATTTTACTTACTGCAGACATTTTGACGCCATCCGTTCAGAATGATTCCCTTCATAGCACAGGCGTGCACATAGGAGGAGAGCGCGGCACACAGGCATTCCTCACTCTTGGCACAGTTACATGAATCAAACATGCAGTTCTAGAGACATGAAGATAGAAATAACAAAGAGTTTGTATCCAGTACTAATAGATTTTGGGTAATGTTTCCTTCCCACTCCCCCTCCCCCCATAGTTCTGAATGGTCTTGATAGCAAGAAGGACCATAGCAAAGTAAAACTGGTCATTCAGTTATTATTAGGCCGGATTCACACGAGCGTGTGCATTTTTTGCGCACGCAAAAGGCACTTAACAGTTCCGTGTGTAAGCCCCGTATAATACGCGGCTGCGTGAGTTTCTGTTTACGTGGTGCTTTTCTGTTTACATTCATAGTTTTACTGCTGTTGCACGAATCACGCGCGTCCCACTGAAGTGCTTCCGTGTGGTGCGCGTGATTTTCACGCACCCATTGACTTCAATGGGTGCGTGATGCGCGAAATACGCACAAAGAACGGACATGTCGTGAGTTTTACGCAGCGGACTCACGCTGCGTAAAAATCACAGACAGTCTGCACTGCCCCATAGACTAATATAGGTCTGTGCGCGTTGCACGGACGTATACCACGTTTGTCTGAATAAGCCCTTAATTTTACGAGCTGCTGCCAGCAAAGTGTCACTTTCCTGCTCATTAAAGGCTTACTCTACGATGATTATATAGGAAGGCACTATGTGGCACTAAATGGGCACTGGATGCACTATTTGGACAAATATGGCACTCAGTGTATACTATTTCACTTTATGTGGGCACAGTAAGATAGTATATGAGGACTGAGGGGCTCTGTATGTGCAAAGGATCCCTCCAGGCAAAACTGTATTGTGCATAGGTCAAAGCATAAGGAGGCAGCGCACTACACATACATTCAAAGAACAGAACATAGAATATCCCTGTGTCTCTGCCTCCAAAGGCCCTTCATTAGGCATAACACTGTAATTAAAGGGGTTTGTACATTTTTAGAAAATTAATGTTATTTTTTGTATAATTAAAAGTTATACAATTTTCCAATATTCTATCTATATTAATTCCTTCCGGTTTTCAAGATTTCTGCTTGTTGTTCTTCGTTAGAAACATTCATTGTTTGCTTCCAGTGGTTAAAATGTTGTCCATGGTCATGTGATGAACACACAGGTGCTGGGATTGTTAAAAGACATAACTCTGATACACATACTGTAAGGCTCAGTTCACACGGGGCAGATACGCTGCGATAACGTACGCAGTGTATCCACCCTGCGACCGGCAGGGAATTCCAGGCGAAAAACTGCACCAAAATGTGGTACAGTTTTTCGGCCAGAATGTCCGCTGCAGAAAACTGCAGTACTTAGCCTGAATGGTAGCAGGCCGGCCTCCTGGGATGATATTTCATCCCATATAATCCCATATAACCGCCGCAGCAGCCTGTGATTGGCTGCAGCAGTCACATGGGATGAAACGTCATCCCAGGAGGCCGCGCTGGAGGAAGGAACACAGAGTTCTGTGTAAGTATGAGTGTTTGTTTTTTTTCCTGAGTTGCGTTTTTTTGCAGCGGAATCGCGGCAAACCCACCACAAAACAAATGAAACAACTGCTATCTGTTGCGGGATTTACCTCCCCATTGAGTTCAATGGGGAAAACCTGCAACAAATAAGCAGCGTTTATGCAAATAAAATTGACATGCCGCGAAATAAAATTCCCACTGCAGGTAAATTTCTGAATGTTTTTTCCACATGTTTTTTACACAGCGTGTGGATGAGATTTGCTTTATCTCATCCACTTTGCTACTATTGTATTTTCTGCGGATTTTCCGCAACGGATTCCGCTGCGGAAAAACCGCAGTATTTACGAAACCTGTGAACTGACCCTAATTGTAACGAGTCGTGCACCTGTGTGTCCATCACATGAACATGGACAGAATTTTATCCACTGAAAGTAAATAATGAATGTTCTTACTGAATGACAACAAACAGAGATCTTGAAAACAACGAGGATTTAATACAGAATTATTAGAAAATTGTGTAACTTTTTATTATTTATGTGCTGAAATTGGACAACCCCTTTAATTTTTCTTAAAGGGGTTTTCCCATGAGAGACATTCATGACATCCACAGGATATGTCATAAATGTCAGATAGATGCAGATCGCACCTCTGGGACCCACACCTATCACTAGAACGCCCCATTCAGCGGCTCTGTGCGGCTGAATGAGGTGAATTCCGACCATGAAAAAGGTTATATGGTCGAGAGTTACATAAACAGCGTAACTTGTTGAGCTATGCTGTTTACGTAAGTCCCATAGAACTGAATGGTAGTTACGGAAATAGCGTAGCTCGCATGCTAAGCTGCTTCCGTAACTTCCATTCACTACTTTAGGAGTTATGGAAAAAGCGTAGATCAGCAAGTTACGCTGTTTACGTAACTAACGACCATATAACCAGGAAGTGGCCGGGAGTCAGCGAGATCAGACAAAACTAGAACGGCGTTCTAGATATAGGTGTGGGTTCCAGAGGTGGGACCCGCATCTATCCGACATTTATGACATATCCTGTGGCGATGTCATACATGTCTCTCATGGGAAAACCCCTTTAATGTGTTCCTTTCAATCTGAGCTTTGTGCAATTCTAGCTCTTAAAACAAATTTAGCCAGACAGCATTTGTTATTGGTCTGTCGGTATCTATTTTTTAAGATTTGTATCTAGGGGCTCCATCTTTGCAGCTGCTTTATATATTACAGAATTGAGTAGTTACTTCTTAATAAAAGGATGATACATTTACTGAAGCATTATAATCCTACAAGTACAGGGCTGCAGGTAATCTACAGTCAATGGGCCGATCAGCCTTTTATCAGAACGCTCTTGCAGCTACTGTGACAATATTTGATGTAGGTATTTTGCTATTTATGCAGCTCTGGAATATTTAATGTGACTTTAAATGTAATTATTTATTTTTGTGTTTGTTTTAAATAAAAAAAATGTTTGTAATTCCATTGTAGTTAATTACATATTATAGTTACCTGGGTGTAAACATCTGGATTAACTTTAGAATGACATTCTGCAAAAGGTCCTGCATCATCACTTAGTAGTGAGCACCAATGTTTAGCATAGAGTTCTAGGGAGGAAAATATATAATAATTTATATCTAGAATGTGCTGTAATTTACAGATGTGTATGGATAGCAGATAAAAGACTACTGGACACTTCTATGCAAATTCAATGACAAATATTTATATTAACAGGATATATATACCCAGTCGATTGGTAGGTTATCTCAAGTATCTGGAGCCGTGCTGACTGCAGTTTGTCCCACATTTGCTGGCGGGTGCGTGGGGGAGGATCCATAGAGCGAACAAGACGAGCGAGGTGGTCCCAAAAATTCTCAATTGGGTTAAAGTCTGGCAAATTAGGGGGCCAGGGAAGTACTTGGAAGTTTTGGTCGTGCTCTTCCAACCACTGTCGGACATTTCTAGCTGTGTGACATGTTGCATTGTCTTAATGGAAGATTCCATCTGCCCCAGGGAAGACAAACAGCATGTATGGGTGGACGTGATCTGCAACGATGGATTCATACCCAAATCTCTTCAGAGTGCCTTCCACATGGTTGAGTGGGCCCAGAGAATGCCATTAAAACATTCCCTGGACCATAACAATACCGCCACCAGCTTGTGTTCTTCCAGCAATGGTTGCAGGGTGTTTCTTCTCTGCTGTTTCTCGCCTGACATGCCAACGTCCATCCATCCGTTCGTTGAGCAGGAAACGTGACTCATCGTAGAAGTCAACCCTTTTGGCAATGATCGGTGGTCCAATTTCGATACTGCCGTGCAGAGTAAAGCCTTCTTTTACGATGCACCTTTGTTAGCCTAGGAGCAGTCCGTCTGCTTCGGAGCCCCATACGCAGTAGAGTTTGCTGAACTGTTGTTTTAGGCACATGCCTGGTAGCCCCTTGGTTGATTTTCACGGTGAGCTGCTCCACTGTAGTGTGTTGTTCGGACCCGTGCACCTTCGTAGCCGACGTTCACCTCTCAAATCAATGACATGTGGTGCTCTGCAGTTTCCACATCGGTTATTCCCATTGGTGGCATTTGTCCACTCACAATACACTTTTACCACAGCAGCATGCGAACAATTCACAAACTGCGCTGTTTGAGAAATACAGATACCCTTGGCCCGAAAAAACAATAATCATCCCTTTTTTGCAACTGTGATAAATTTCACCTTTTACCCATGGCAACAACGAGTGATATGTGTTTAGACAGCCTATCGCACACCTTATATACCCACCAAGCCAGACCACGACACATTACTTCTTTCATGGGCTACGCGCTGCCGCGTCGAAAGTATTAGGTGGTCATAATAATGTGACTCGTGTATAATGAAAGAGATGGGGGTTTTGTCAAATCAGTTTAAAGCATACTTGCCAACTGTTCTGGAATATCCAGGAGACTTCAGGAAAAGGGGAGATCTCCCAGACTCTCGGAAGAGCCAACATATCTCCCTGACGCCCCACATATTCACCTTTCACTCCCGTGCGCTACCACAGACAACGTCCTAATGTCGTGCCAAGAGTAGCTGAACACCTGGTCTGAAGTCTGGAAAAGGGTAGTTTGGGGTCATGTCTGGGGTCTGTAATCAGGGAGAGGTCTGCTCTAGGGTCTTTAAACAGAAGGGGTCTGGTCTGGGGTCTGTAAATGGGTGTTTGCATACCTCCCAACCATCCCGGATTCAGCGGGACAGTCCCACATTCTGGGTGGTGTCCTGCTGTCCCGGGCAGGGGTATGTGCCGCTGTCAAGTGTATCTGCATCCTCACGATGCAGATACAGTTGAACCCAATTCTAAAGCAGGGAACCATCAGGTCCCTGCTTCAGAATTAGTTCAGAGCGGAAGAGCAGAGGCAGCTCCTCCGCCCGCCAAGGAGTCTCAGAGCACAAGCGCTTTGCTCGGGGAAGCCCTTGACGTCACTGTACATATATGGACAGTGTCGTCAGTTGCTACTCCTTGAGCGGAATTCCCGTTGCCGATGATCTGGCCGGGGATTCCGCTCCTAATGAGAACCCCTGAGGTCACTGTCCATATATGGACAGTGACCTCAGGGGCTCCTGCTGGAGCGGAATCCCCGGCCAGAGATGGAAAAAAGAATTCCGCTCAAGGAGTAGCCACTGACGTCACTGTCCATATATGGACAGTGACATCACGACATCCCTCCAGAGCGGAATCCCCGGCCTATGCGCTGGCTGGCTGAGTCCCAATGGCGCTATCTACAGGGGGGTGGCGATATCTTCAAGGGGGGTGTGGTACGATCTGCATGGACATTGTGTCACTATATAGGGGCACTATCTACAGGGGACACTGTGGTGCTAGCTACATGGGCACTATCTACATGGGCACTGTGTGCAGTATCCAGAAAATTATATCTAGATGGCGTGGTACCATACACCACCTATGGATAAAAATAAAATTCTATCACACACAATTAGTGTAATTTCTAAGCACCAAATATTGCATAAAATAATCACAACACTGACACTTCATAACCGTCCCAACGCGTTTCCCCAACCTAGTTGGTTCATCAGGGGACAATACTCGACAATTTGTGTGTAATTTGAGACCTATAATGGTATGTATACATATATGATAAATATTTGCTTGTATCGGCACATTTGTACAACTCATGACTCCTGGTAGTAAAGATGACAATTGGTTGAGGAAGGAACAGGTGGATAAAGATGATCCAGTTTACAAAAAATGCTGGTTTGCAGAAGCTGTAGATGGAGGCTTGGAGTTCCACATCGTCTGTGATGACTTCATGGGGAGGCGTGGGACGGTTATGAAGTGTCAGTGTTGTGATTATTTTATGCAATATTTGGTGCTTAAAAATTATTTTATATTATATATATTATATTATTTTATATTATATTACACTAATTGTGTGTGATGGAAATAGTTGTTTTTTTTATCCCTGGAGTTTGTCCATAGGTGGTGTATGGTACCACACCATCTAGATATAATTTTCTGGATACTGCAGGTGATTATTGTGTATTGTTTATTTGATTCAGCCCTGGTTGTGTCAGGGGTATTTGAATTCAAAATAATTACTCAGAATATTTTAATCTTAATAATGAATAAAGGTTATGTTTTATGAAGAGTTCCCACTCTGTGATACTACTTGTTTCTCTGAGGAACCCACATATTGATTTCAGTGATAATATAAGTATGACTTAAAGACCTTAGACTGCACAACAAAGCTATTTTATAGCTTCATCACATATCGTCCCACCAAAAAAAAAAAAAAAGGGGTTCATCTTCAAATAAGGCATGTTCCTTCATGCCCTTGTAGCCAACTCAGAGTCTAAAACCTCTGGTGTCAGCCTGTTCTGTAGCGCACAAATATGATCAAACCAATGCTGCCATCTAGTGGCAAACTTGAAGATGCAAATAATATGTTGCCTTTTACTCAGATCTATTTATACAGTAATTTCATATCAATAAAAATGAGAACAAATGCCCAATAAATGTCCATATTAGCTCATCTCACATAAACATAATTTAACATTTATTAATAAATAATATTCTAAATGATAAAAATGTACATTAACTATAAACAATTATATTTCTGTACAGAACAATGTACATGTCTTGTTACCAGAATATATTACCATTGTATACTAAACTACTCTGCCAGCTTTCAAGATTTACAATTCCATACTTCACACCTCCTGGATATAAGTGTCTTACCATTCTCAATGCTGAGGGCACATGGATTCTCAAAGCTGTTTGAAACAATGGGACAGTCTGCTTGGGTCATCCAAGTGTTGGCAAAAGAAGACCCAGTTCCTTCAGTCACACCACTAAGAACTCTGAAGTCATCAGCTTGTATGTTATTAAAGTTTCCACAAAGACCTGTAAACAAAATATTCATTTAGAAATTGTCATTTTCTTCTGGCACCTAAAATTACTTATTATTCTGAGACAAGATAGTAAGAAAGTATTTAAAAATAAATATATAAAAGTTTAGCCAAACAAAGAGGAGAAGAAGACATGTCCACACAGCCAATTTTAAATAATAAAGTAATACAATTTGTGAAGGAGGTACTGTATGTGATAATAAGAGCCAGAGGGGTCACCCACTGCAGACTATGTGACTTTAAAGTCATCTACAGCATAAGGGCCCATGCACACGACAGTGCGCATAATCACGGTCCGTGATTATGGGCAGGGCTGACCGAGTACGGCTGCGGACAGTCGTCCGCATTTGCTTGCCGTGCTCCCATTATAATGTATGGGAGCAAAGTCCGTAAAATAAAAAAATAGGACATGTAAATATACGGGAAGGTGTTCATCAGCCATAGAAATGAATGGGTCCGTAATTACGGATGAATTCTACGGTCGTGTGCATGGGGCCTAAGAAGTAACCTCCATTGGTACATTGTAAAGTGACCAGGTGACCAAAGACAGTTCTGATTATGGTTGTAGCTATCTGTCCTACAGCTCCAAGGCAAAAACTACTTCTCTAACAGCTGAAAACTGTGCAGACTAAGGCTCTGTTCACATCTGTGTCGGGACTTCTGGTTGTTTTGCTCCGACAGAGGAGCAGAAAAAGGGCAAACCGGAAGCGACGGTTCTGTTGCACCACGGACACCACCGGCAGCCGATGGAACCAATTGACATTAATGGGTTCCTTCGGGGTGTAATTTGCATCAGAATTCTAGTGCATCTGCTATAGTAAATCTGCCCTAAAGAGCCACAAATTGTTTCCCTTTACACAATCACAAGTAAATGATATAAAACTGGCTGTCTGCATCCACCATTAGGGGGAGCTAAATGTGCATTAATTCATGGACTTCTAACTTTTTCTTTTATGTTCTGGCAAGATTTCAGGGCGCACATGGAGATAGTCGTTAAAAGGGTTTTTATGAAATTAGAAAAAAGGCTCCCCTTTTTTCCAGGAAATACTAGACACAAGCATTAAAGAAGACTATTGTCATCCCCTTTAAGGGGGCCTTCTAAATTCCAATTTGAATTACGGCTTTGGGGCAGCTGCATATTTTTTATTTCAATATAAATCATATATATTGCTTTGAAAAACAGAATGCAATCACAGGCAGCTGTAAATATATAGGTATAGTGCGGGCAGAAATTGTGTGTTACCATTTGTTTTCCTTCACTCTTCTTTAAGTATATTACTTTTCTTTGAATGCTTTTTGAGTGGGTAGGTTATTTCTTGTGTGATGTCTGCCCATATTTTAGGGTTATTTCCTCCTGCCCGTACAGCACATAAGATGGCACCTCACTTCTGGCTCCCCCTCCCCTCTCACAGCATGCAGTTTCACAGCCGTTGCATCCGCCTCCTCCTTGTCTACTATTTAGTGTATTGCTAATTTTTTGGGGGGGGTTCTAAACATTAAAAGTAACCTGCGGGCAGGCAACTGGCGACTATGGGAGGATGGAAGGTGTGGAAGATGACAATTCCCCCTGATAACATATATTAGACCTTTATGAATATAGTGTTTAGCTTTAGCACCATTCTTTTCAATTAATCATACCAGAAAACTGTCATCATTTCATTGATAAACTTCCCCATTACGTAAGTAATATTCATATTCATTCAGTAATATGTTTTGACAGTCTTTACAAAGTGTATAGGAGAAATAATGAATAATTACCGCAAACTTCATTTCTGTAAGTTGGATCCAAATTGATGTAAATCTGCATAGTGGGCACAAGCTGGATCTGTAGCTGTAACCCAAAGGTGGTCTGCACAATGATGAAGAATGATGAAGGTTTGAAGATTGTTACACTGGCTGTGAATAAAACATTAAATACATTTTCATCAATATGGTCATGTGATTGCACTATAATATAAGCCTTCATAGAAAAGTTAGTCCGCTGATAGAATAGCATACAGATGTAGCCGTCTTTATCTTGTTTTTAGCGCGTTAAATACACAGTGGCAATATCCTTTATCTTGGCTTTTTCAATGACTTTTCAATGACTTTTCAATGGCTTTGTTGTGTGATATCACGCTGCATCAAGTTATCAGAGTCAAGATAAAGATGGCTACATCCATACACTCTGCAATATCTTCTATATTTTCAATGAAATTTCTATACATCATCACCTGCTGGACACATGCAGTACTGCAGAAGATGCATTGTTTTACTCAAATAAATAAATTCTTTAATGTGGTATTAGCAGGACCTGCAAAATGCTGAATTATCAAATATTGAATGGTCATAGAAACGTGTTCTAATTTAAGTATTTCTAATTTATAACGGTGAAGTCTCCAGGGAGAATGCCTAAAATGAAATGCTAGCATAAAAAATGCTGATATTGCATTGTTTTTTTTAATCACAGGGGGACTCATAACTATAAATTATTCCTGCTTCTTTTCCTGTAAGTTTCTATAATTCAAAATTTCATTACTTTTGTGTATTTGCACACTGGTATTATGTTTCCAAATGAAAACGACGCTAAGTGTCTGTTTTAATAAAATATGTGCACAATTAACCCTTAAAATCAAAACTTTATTATAACAGAGCGGCCGTTGTGCCTCAGAAAGTTGGGCAGTGGCACTTGAGAATAGTGTGCCCGCTAAAATGTTCCTATATAGGGCTCACAGTACTGCAGTTAGAATGATGTAAGGGACATCATCAGTGTGTATGAAATGTCACCATCTTCTAATGTCCTATCTGCCCCGCACCGGTACTGTTGTTGGGAGTCCGATCACTGTGGCAGAACAAAGTGGCTGAGGTGCTATGAAAGCGCTGTGCTACTTCATCTCTGCATAGCTCCACTGTTCTCTAGAGATCACATGGTCGGTCTATTATAGTCAATGCCTCACCATGAGGTCAACCGGAAAATGGCATGTAAGGAAGTAGCACAGGGCTGGCCACTTGGTTCTAGAGATTGGTGGAGGTCACAGTGGTCACCCGAGCCAACCAGACATAGATGACATGTCCTAGCGTTATGTCACCAATGTCTGTCCTAAGACAATCCTTTTAATAATATCCATACAAGAGAAAAGTTTTACTTTACATTTCTCATCCCGTGGATTGAAAATGGGCCTAACATACCTGATGAGATTGGCAACTGGGTGTATAGGGAATTAACATATACACTGCCACAAGGCTTCACGTAGATCAACTGTGACAACAAAATGTAGAGGTTAATAAGATTAATGTTAAGGCAAAAATATACAAATCATACTACATTATCTTGAATTTGACGTATGAACATGTAGAGCAGCTGAAACTTACATCTTTCCCATCATTTAAGATGAGGGTGGTACTCTTTAGGCAGGTCTCTGTAGCTGACAGACCACATTTGCGAAGTTCTCCCAACACGCTGAATGTGTTGTTATGACATGTCTGGTGGGAGAGAAATAACCAAACCATTAATGATAAAGAATTGGGACAAATAGACAAGCAACCTGGTCATAAAGGATAATTCTTCATTGTCTGCTGTATTGAATTCAATTATAGGGCCAAACCTCAAGTTGGCCTATTCCTCTTTCCCTAAGGGTGGTGTGACTCTGCAGAAGAGACTATGCCAAGCACCATGCCAAACTTCTCTGCTACTAGGAATGGGTAGAAAGGGGCAATCGGGCAGTCTTACTATAACAGGGTAGGAGTAGGCCCAATTAGATTATTATATGTGATCCCTTACTCTCTAGATATACCCCTGTTATGTCATAACTGACGGAGACTGTCATTTTCCAATATTTTTATCATCAAGGTATGTCTAAACATTTTTATATCAGACATGTACAGGCTGCGGCCTAGGGGGTCACATATAGTATGCAATACCTTTCTGTGTGGACAATAGCAGGAGGGAAAGAACTCAGATAAAATATACATGCACTGCATTGTCTTTACTTCAGGTCATATGCCTCTAAATAGCAGCACCGTTGTTATTTAGGCTAAGACTACACTGTAACATGTGCTGCCTTCAGCACTGCTTGCTTTCACTGGTACACCATACAAAGCCTACAAAATTCTGCTCCAATCCTGCCTGCTCATTGTGCCTTCCCCACATTTGATTTTTATGAGGTATTCAAAGAGGTCTACACAGTCCCATTGTGTCATAGCCCCATTGTATCTCAGCAGATTGATGTGACACAATGCTTTGGCCATAGTTATAAAGTTATAAATAAATCTCATTTAAAGGGGTTGGTCCAAGAAAACACATTCATGGCCAATTCTTAAGATAGGCCATTAATCTATGATCGGTGAAGGTCTGACCCACGGGACCCCCTCCCACCAAGACCCTGCGGCACACTCTGGTGATGGGTTGGGACTCGTAAGGATAGGCCATTATTCCATTTTCCCGGAAAACCCCAATAACAAAAAATATCCAATAGGGTGTGTTTTTTTTATTTTCTTGTGACCATGTAATGACAACAATGCAGATGCTTGAAAATAGATAATGCCCTACTTACCCTTGATAGCACATAGCTGCAGTCTCCGTGGAATGTGTAACGTGTGAGATCAAAAGACGTTATGTGAGATCCTCCCTCTATTGCGCAGGATCCTGCACAGGCCTTCTCTAAGCAACTCCACTTGCCAGCTGAACAAGTGCTGATGGATAAGAGACATCACAAACATTTTACTGCAAGCCAAAGCCCTTGTTGCATGGAATTTCTCCATAAAGTAAATCTCTACCTTTTATCATCTTGTCATTTCGTAATATATCTTTATAGTGGAAAGAGCTCTGGCCACCACTAGGGGGCACAGCATGTTATTATTAAGTTCAACGTACAACAGTATACAGCAGAGAGAAATGTCAATTGCCTAAGGGTCCCTTGTAGATGGTGAGCCAAGATCCACTTTCAACTTTATCCACGTCCTCGGGACACAGATGAAGTTGAAAACTGAGCTCTCATGCACTATCACAGTGCTGCCCAGCGTAAGGGGCTCCCTGCTCCTGCCCCCACCTGCCTAAGTGATGAAGCGGCTTTCAGGACTACGAGCCTTGACCCCACGGGACAGGGCCTGGAGAACCCAGCAGCACTCCAAAGCAGTAACTTGATACAATAATAGACTAAAAGTAATGTTAGACTATTAATCTTTGTCAAAACGGCTAGTTAGTAGCGATGTATCTATGTGTCATTGAAAAACCTCTTTACAAACTAGAAAGTAATTACTGGGTAGTCATTAAGTTGTACATTTCTGCAGTTTGCTTACTTGCAGTTTACTTGTATATAAGTTTTTAATGAATTACTAATCCCAGTCACTGATTTTTTTTTATTTTTTTTTGCTGGTGTCCAAAAATTGGCCTCTATCACTTTTCTACTTGGAATACAGAGTGTCCGACACTGTGATCAAAGGCCATGTCAAGGCAGGACAGACACTGAAAATATTCTGAAAACTTTGTTTTTGGTACTTAATATGTTATTAAATGCCACATATGTTCACAAATCTACAGCTGCAGTCATCCACTAGATCAGAGGTCAGCAACCTTATCACTGCACTGCCAGTGTGAGCACATCACACTGTGCAGCAGATATTCCCATCTGCCTACTCCTGCATCATGCCTGCGGTTCTGAGTTGATGTCTGTCCTTGATCAGGGCATCACTCTGAAGAGTTGTTCTGGCGCTGGTCTGCTGGAGCATGCTGGGGGTGATTCTATGTGCTTGGGTTGGGATTGGGCATGGTTAGAGGCATGGCTGCGCACCATCTAATGGATCCATCAATTCCATTTATTAAAAGTTAGAAGGTATGACTATGGGGGCAATCAGATTGGTACATTTATATTAATTTATATTGTGGGCATTCTGTAAATAATATTATTGATTTAGGGCAATATCTGCAGAGACAAGTCGTTGGCTGGAAGAAGTGTCTATCTGGCCCGAATGGGGAAAATGAGGAAAGAGAACATTGACCATTAGAGAAGATCTCACCTATGAGTCACTGGATGTCAATGTTGTGTATTTTGCCTGTGACTGTGTCTGATTAGTGCTGTATTCTCCTGTATGTTCTGTAGCACTGAATTTAATTTAAAAAGTTATATTCATCCACGGACTATATGGAAATTGCAACAACAACAAGGTCAAGACGACGTAAGGTTATGCAAATTGAGAAAGAAGCAGGTGTCACTAAGATCTGCAAATGATCACGTTTTCAAGCACCTAGCTCCAATCTGTGGCATGTGGGAGGGCCATAAAAAGCAGATAAAAAGCCAAGTTTTTTAGTGACATGAAACCTCAAAAATCGGATCAAGTGGTGTGGGGTGATTGAGCCATTCCTCCTGTTCACCGGTGTTCGAGTTATCGCCACTTTTCACAATCTAAGAGGGACAGAATCCTTCAAATGAGAGACCTTGGTTTATCACTTCAGCAGATTGCTACGCGCATACTCCGAGATGACAGCACTGCTCAATGTTGCGTGTCCTAGAGGTTGGGAGAACAACCACGAACGGAGGCGAACTTCTGCATGGCTGGATCATCTGTTTGGAGTATGGTGCGTTGTGATCAATTCTATACTAAAAGTGAAATTGGACCGCACATCCCAAGCCTAGGGCTGCAACTAGTGTCGACAGAAACCATGAGAAGGCGTTTGCACGACATTGGGCTACTAGCCAGATGAGCAGCTACAGGTGTTCCATTGACCACACACCACTGCTCTCAAAGGCTATCATGATGCACATCAAGACCGCAATGGAGGCTGGAATGGAGGTCTGTCCTCTTTAGCGGTGAGTCCCACTTTTGTCTTGGATGCAATGATAGCCATAGATTGGTCTTGAGACCACGTGGGCAACGGCATGAAGAGGCCTTCACAAGAGAACGTAACACCTGTCCTAGTCCCGGGTTTATAGTGTGGGGTGGCATAATGTATAGTAACTGGACCCTCTATTCCTCATTCCATGTACAATAACTGCTCGACGTTACATTAATTTGGTAATGGAACCAGTGGCACGACCATTTCTCCAAAGTGTCCCAGGAGCCGTTTTTCAACAGGACAACACCAGGCCGCATGTTGCTCATGCTACTGTGAGCAGCCTGCATGGCCTATACGTGCTACCATGGCCTGCAGCATCATCAAACTGCATCAAGCACATCTGGGGAGTTATTGGTCGGCAATTGCAAAGGGAGCTGCCAGCAGCCAATCTTGATGATTTTCTTGCCCAAATGCATTCAGCGTGGCATAACATTCCTCCGGAAAACATTAATAACCTCATTGATAGCATGTCAAGGGGTGTAAGTGTGTGTATTTCTGTGCATGGTGCTCATACTCTTTTTTTTTTTTTTTTTTTTTTCATTTTTCTATCATTTGCACATCATTAACATGTCTATTGATCCTGTGATTTTCACAATTTCTTCTTGGTGTTGCAATTCCAATGTTGAACCAAACCCTAGTTTAGCAAAAGGATGACTCTTTTTGTGCTCATCCAAATGTTATACTAGGTACAGGAGACAAATAAAAGCTAAATTGAGATTAATTTTTTATTTGTTTGTAACTTTAACCAATAGTTAGGCTCAGGCATAACCATGTTTTGGTAGGTGAGGCCTCAATAGAGGAAGGTTGAGAAGCGTGGTCTAGAAGAAACTAAATACCGCTTACCAAGTATGACACTGGGCTGAGTATCCTGTGCCGGGTCTGTAAACCTGTCCGTTGTAAGAACAGGAACATTGTTGTGCAGGAATACATCCAGAGTTGTTGATGTCATCAAGGACAGTTCCTTCAACAGACAAGAAATATTAAGAAGGTAAATAATTGACAATTATCAAAGATTAAATTTGCTTTTGCAATCTAGAAATTCAATATTCATAGACTATATATAGATTTAAAGAAGCGTTCCAGAAATTAATTTTTTTTGCCTATAAAGTGCAGCATAGGCAATTATTAAAGAATAATGTAGAGGCTCCTGTGTATGCCTTGGGTAAATCTGTTTTGGTCGATGTGCCATATATATGGGATGCCTGCCATCTTGGCTCCTTCGTCCCCTGTGATGTGGTTTCACTAAAATAGTCTCATGTGCAGTCATGCAGCCTACATTTCCCATGATGCTTCTGACTCTTCAGAGGGTGGAGTTTCATCACACTGCAGTTGTTCTGCTCTGCTTCCTATCTAAATGCAGCAAGTGATAGAGCACAGTGACAGAACTATTGTCCTTCAGTAATTAAACTCCCCTAACTCACACTATGAGATGCTGCTTCGTACTGCAGAGTCGTTATTGTATTCTATGAGATGCAGCTTCACACCACTCTCCCAAGCCGCTGACTTGTAAAAGCTGACAGGGAGAAACCTATCAATCCCAAGCATAGGGCAATTGAGAGTTATAAAACTCTCCTGACACACACTTCCTTTCTCTTATATCTGTGAGTGCTCTGCGCTGTCTTCATTGGGTAACTTTGAGATGCAGCTTTATGTTGCTCTCCTCTGCCTTCTGTTTGATTGATATCTTTCTCCCTGCCAGTTCTTAAAGCAGTAGGCAGGGAAGAGCAATGTAAAGCTGCATCTCATAGGATAGACTTGATGCTCTTCACACAGCAGATATCAGAGACAGGCAGTGTGAGTCAGGGGAGTATAATAACTCTGCAGCTAATCATTGTATGGACACAACTACTATACCACTGCACTCCTGCTCACTTAGATAGGTCAGAAATTTACTCTTTAGCAACACACTATGCATGGTGGGACATAAAAAAGGAACAAAGAATGTGGAGCTTGGAGAGGAGGGGATGTGTTAGAGAGTTTCCAGGAGAAAATTTATAGATGCTGATTTAATCCTGTAGTTCACAGGAAGTCCTCGACACAGGGGAGATTGACTTTCTGGTTACACAGGAGAGCATAGTCTACAGTATATTGGTTGTCAGACTGGGGATCATATGTCACAGCTGTACATAATGAAAGGGTTTAAAATTGATGAATGCAACTAAGCTGGTAAGAAAAATTACTCTACTGGGAAGAAATATTACCCTACCAGAATATTGCTGGTGAGTCAGCACTATATGTTAAAAAAAAATATATAATAATCTCTTAATGTCATAATTTCCAAATTTAAAATCAACTGTATTGCTTTTACTATGATAGCATTGTAGTGTCAGAAATTAATAAAATGTAGCAAAGTAGCATCCGTAAAATGTAGTCCAATGCAGCAGGAACTATGCTTACCATCAGAAAACAATGTAAAGGCCAATTATTGATTCTTTATATTTTTGCTAATCTATTGTTTATATGTTCATAAGAAAAATCTCATATCTTTTAATGGTAAATTACTAAAGATAAAACATGAACATACCCGCTGGGCAGAAGCATCCATCTGTGCAATGACTGTCACAAACTAATGACCGTTCAGAATTGGTGCAAGTATTAGGGCAGGCGCTCCCGCATTCTCTGTACTCCATGTTGTTTTTACATGACAATGCTGTGAAAAGAAAGATTTATCACTGGTAAACTTCATTGTATTCATCATATTAAAGTGTAATACCCCACAAAAACTCCACTTTACAAATCAAAAAATCCCCGAAACCCCCTAACTTCATTTCCTTCCCTAGTTCAAACACGTGTACTTCCAACTTAGCCAAGGACAGGGAGCCATGTTCCATAGCTGCTTCTGGCTTCGTGGATGGAGCCTCCCTGTCCTGTTCACTCCCAGGCCTCCATTTGAATTATTTCCTGTCACTACCACAGTTAGGCCTGTTAGGAGGCTCCATGGTCATTGAGACAGGAAGTGATGTCACTTGATTGCCAGAAGAATATGTATATAATAAATAAAAACTGTACTAACAGATCTCATGTTTTTCCTTTAGAGTGACCATCTAGCGTATGGATATAATGGCACTTACGACATAGTTGAGCTGTTCTCCAGTTTTCTGGAACTCCACCAGCATGGGTACATTGGCGGGAATACTCAGTAAAGGTGTTACATAAGCAAAAGCCTATGGCGTCTTCTCCACATCTACACAGATCTTGGACACAGGCATCAATATACTGAGCTGGATCCACCAAAGAGTTACATTTGGAAAAGGCTGAGCCTGTCAAGATCACTTCACATACTTTTCTCTGAATAATAAAGATAAGATAATGTTTATTGAAAAAAGCCCAGAAAAAAAACTATAGTCAATGTTCAAAAGAGCGTGAATGGGTGCTAATCTTGTTGAATGGGTACCATGTTGGGTTTTTTGTGATTTGTACAAGGTTGCTTGCCGCCTTTTTTGCCTTTGTTACAGTTCAATTGTTTTTTCTATTAAAATTTTTGCAAGAGCTATAAAAAGGGAGCAAATTAAGTCTGTGAGTGGGTCATGTAAACAAGCGCCGATCAACGAGACAGCTTGTTGATCAAAGCTCGTTTTCACCTTTCACAAGGAGCTAGTATGGGGACGAGCGCTCATTACTACAATTGTTCCTCCCCATAAGTTTTTATCATGTCGGCAGCGTATCTCCCTGTTTACACAGGGAGATGTGCTGCCAACAACGATAATCTTTTTGCCATTTAAAACGATACATGCAAACTCTCGTTCATCGGCTGATCGTTGCCCTGGAACGAGCGATCTGTGAACGATCATTTGCCCGATAATTGGCCGGTGTAAAAGTGCAATTAGAGACACTTCTATACATAGTTCAGAGTAGCTACTTCCTGTGCAAACCGTAAAGAAGCCTACTATAAATGACTGTTGAGGTGATACTGTAAGAATGAGGGGATGATCCCCATTCCACAAGGGGTCTTTAATTGTGTTTTGCTTGCATTGTATATATTGTGCTAGAATGTGGTATACCGATGTAGCATTCGTTACAACCGCCTCCCCTCCATACATTTGAATGCTGCTAGGGAGGCCGCTGAATGGGGATGGCTTTCCCAGACTTTTTTTTTTTTTTTTTATTTCTTTATAAGGTTATTCCCATCTAAGACATTTATGCATATCCACGGGATATGCTATAAATGTTTGATCGATTGAAATCCCATCTCTGGGACCCGCACCTCTCTTGGGAATGGGGGACACCCAACCGCTGTCCTGCCTGATTAGGCCATTGTCGGACGTCGCATCCAGGCAGGGAATCAATAGAAAGTTGGCCACGCATGTACTCATCTCTCTCCATTGATTTCAATTTGAGTAAGGAACAGCGGAGCAAACAGGTGAGTGACCACCATTCCCGAGATAGGTGCAGGTCCCAGATCATTTATTTTACAAAACTATTGTTTTACAGTTTAATCTGTTATGAAAAGCATTTATTCTATTTGCATATTATTGGTGAAGTTGTATTCAGCTTTGTGTACTTACAGTGTCTGTGCAGTTGCTCTGAGAAGCTACTGTCATGTCTTGGCAAGATTCGCTTGGTCCATTCAGCTTCTGCATATTTCCATACTGATTTTCAGACACTTTAACATCTATAAAGCATTATATAATTATGAAACAATGCTGGGGAGTTATTAATTGTGTCATAGAGTCATTAATCTACCAATCTACAATGGTGCACATTTTGAACATGGGATGATAAATTTGCAACAACTTGCTAAACAATTTTCCTTACGACACCTCATGGCTGGCATACATGAACACTAAGATTTTGTGCCATAAAATGGCACACATTTGGTACATTTTTACGACTCCTCTTAGCCTCGCCTTTTTTCCCACACAATTTTCAAAAGTAGAGGTAGATGGAAAAAGTGGCTAAAATATAATAAATTTTCTTCAATTTGGTGCAGTTTGCTAACTACTACAGGCTAGTGCATTTTGATTAGTAAATCTCCCTCGATGTATGGATGACAATTTATCCTATGTTTAAAATGACTGATTACTTACTGTTGGTAATAAACTCATTATAAATCGGAATTCCATTATAATCTCCACAAAGACCACATGTCTGGTTGGCAAACTTTGGATCCAGTTCCAACTACAAAAAAAATTGTAGTTTAATATAATTACATTAAAAATGTTAACTTTTCTCTAGAGAATATTCACATGGAGCAAGGTATATGAGGCTTTTCTTAAGAGCCCAAACGATCTTTTAATTGGTGGTATGGTTCTCATAGAAAGGTCTTACATCCCTATCATCTTAAGTTTGGATCCTTTAACACCACTCACTTGTTAGCCTAAATTTCAATTGCAGAAACAAGAACATTTGACAAAAATTAACATTATGCACAACATTTCTCTCTGTCCCATCCAGGAGGAATTTTTTAATGAATAATATATTTTCTGTAAGCATCAAATTTTGTCATAATCCAATATGTCAATAGATGTAATCGTCTTCATTTTCTAACTGAATTTTTTAAAAAAAAATTGGATAATCGTACAGAGCAGTGGTTTCTAACCTGTGGCTCTCCAAATGTTGAACCACAGAAGAGCCACAGGATACCAATTATATAGAGCATGAGTTTGTTCTGCCACATATTCCTTGGCAGTTTGAATACAGTAGCCACATCCATTAGCAACATAAGTAACACCCCAGAGAAGCATAGTCGTAAAGGAGTTGTCCAGAAACATATATTAATGGCCTTTCCTTAGAATAAGCCATCATGTGTTATTGGTGGTGTTCAGACCCCGTGGAACCTCCACCCATCAACAGAAAGAAGGTGAAGTGACTTAGATGTAGTACCAGACACCACCATACTTACAGAAGACCAGCTGTGCTTGGATAGTGAAGGGACTGTGGTGCCCCAGAGAACACAGCTGCTCCTTTGTGCTGTTGATCGGTGGGGTCCCGGGTGTCAGACCCCAACTAACCAACATTTATAGCCTATCCTAAGGATAGGCCATCAATGTATACTCCTGGAAAAACCCTTTAAGAAATATTGTCCTGAAGAATATTACTATTTCTAAGTAAGCTTTATATTATCTCTATCTGTTAGACCAAAAACTATTTTTTAAAATTACCAAAAGAGCATCATCTTCATTCCACATAAACTGGAGACCCAAACGTGCCGCAATCTTGATGTACATGCCACTCCTGCCAATTTGGACTCCAGAATAGCTGTAGGGAATGTCCACACTGCACAGAAAAAAATAAATAAATGAAGCATGATTTAATAATGTAATAAATGGGGGGCACACAAGAACGTATAGTCATACTCCATTTCATCTGTCCCTAATTCTTTCTAACTTACAGGAGCTGCATACACAAGACGGTATGATATTTATTTATTTTACATGCGTTGGAGCAGTTCATAGTAGTAACAAGATATAAAATGTTAATATACATTCTACCTTTACTATAAGGCAACTACTGTACTAGTTACTGTAGTTACTTTTAATATTCTTTCTAGCCAGTCAATCATGTTTTCAGATGTGCTTTCCAGGTTTTAGAATTTTCTTTTGATGTAATATGCAATGTGTAAACTGTTAATACTTTAGTGAAACATTATATTAAATGTTACTGGTGATTAACATTGTTGCCACTTTTTTGTTTAAAAAGTAGCAACAATGTTGCTAATTTTGTAAAAGTCGAAATAGCTTTCATTGCTTTCCTTATTTTCTATTCTATGCTAGTATATCATAGACTACTAAATATCTAATTTGTAATGCAATACTATGAGATTTATCCTGATTGTTTAAAGCTGCCTATAGGGAGTGCTCTCTTGTCATTTCTACATGTGTAGGAGGGAAAATGTATTGTTTAGCAAACGTGACTTTCATCTTTCGAGTATTGATTCTGCTTAGCAAAAGTAGCAACAACTGTTGGGTGACACCATAGAATCTACATTCGCGACTGGAGATCAGATGGTGTGACTTGCCATATATTCCAGTCCTGGCTGCCACAGATATTAAGATAGCAGATAGGAAAATTTGGATCACAGATTTCTCTCTTTTTTCTTTTTTGCTGTAAATTCTTTATTTTTTATTTAAAAAAGAAGGGGGTATACACAAAGAAAGGGTAGTGAAGGGAGGGGGTTTCAATGAAATTATTGATAACAAAAACAGATGTCCCTGCTGTCTATTACATACAAATGAGAATTAAAGATATTTGACTATAGTTGAAATGAGATGGCAATTCATAATGAGTCAGATATAAAATGGTATTAGATGTCTAAGTTTTAGGCCTGATTCACACGGACGTGTCCGTTTTGCTCGTGCAAAAAATGCTGCGTTTTGCGCGCGCAAAAGGTCCGTGTGTCATCAGCATATGGTGCGCGGTTGCGTGATTTTTACGCAGCCGGCATCATGTTGACACTCTGGTTTTATGTTTACAAACAGAAAAGCACATGGTGCTTTTCTGTTCGCATTCATAGTTTTTACTACTGTAGCGCGCTTCCGTGTGCCGAGCGCGATTTGCATGCACCCATTGACTTCAATGGGTGCGTGATGTGCGAAACACGGGCAAATATAGGACATGTCATGAGTTTCAGGCAGCGCATATACGCTGCGTGAAATTCACTGACTGTCTGAATGGCCCCATTCATTAACATAGGTCCCCGCGAAGCGCGTGAAAATCACGAAGTAGCACGGACGTATTATACGTTCGTGTGAATAAGGCCTTAGAATGATACTAATATTATACTGTATGTATGATCTATAAATACGAACCTAGCATTTTAGATTCCCGAAGGTGGGACCAATTTTCCCAGATTTTGTAATGTTTGTTGAGATTCTGATATAGAAACCATTTTTTTTTTTTTTTTTTTAAAACATTGAATTAAGCAAATGTGGTTCATCCATACTAGAATAGATGAGGTATCTGTGTCCAATGCCTTGCTGCTATAGTTTTGGCTACATTTAGTAAGTATGGGATTCTTGATTTTTGGTTTCGGATCTGGCAGGATGTCTCTACATTACGTATTACAAGATCTAGGGTTAGGGTAATTTTAATGTTTAGTAGTTTGCTAATTATTCTTTGTATTTTCCAGAAAGGTTGAGTCAGGTTACATTTGAACAAAATATGGAATAAATGCCCTATGTCTTATTTACAACGCCAGCATTTGGGTGACTGATTGGTATCAATCCTATTTAGAAGCTTTGGTGTTTTTGGAGTTTATCTTTTAATTCTTGTATCCTTGTAGAGCTTGAGAGGGATTGGGAGTCTTTAAGATCAGATTAAATGTGTGTTTTTCAAGGGACCAAGGGGCAAGTTTAGAAACCCATAGGGGACTTTATCTCTTCCTATCAGAGTTTGACTTTAAAGGATCCAAAAAAAGGTTATAGCAGGTAAAGATATTAACATCTAAAAAAAAAACGACAGGGTCCCTCAGTAACAAACACCCTAGGGGGACAGAAATTGACTCTTGGACTGAATTAAACACAGTACTCATTATATAATGTAATGTAATGTGTTTTCATTCCACTTTTTATACACACGCACATTTTTATTGTACTTCGTTATGTACAAAACGTTTGTGGCACTGTGTGCACCATAGTTCGGGATTATTAGTTCAGGATACGTTGCTATGGTTTAATATGGTGTTTTTGGCACATGTGTATTATTTGCACATCCGCTTGTTGAGTTTGTCCATACTATTTAGGTTACATAAGGTGGGTGCCTGCTTACCCTGCATAATCATTAATCTCATGGTGGGTGCAACAGGGGGGGGGGGGTGCATGTCTGTCAGTTCTCCGGATGCGGAGCACAAGCATTTTTTTCTTCCTCTCTTTCTGGCCTGCTGAGCTTTGCACTCTCAGAGGACACCCAGCATTTAGGGCCATGTAGTATGCCACAGACTGACTTATTTACAGTAAATGCATAACCCTATTACCAATGTGTGTTTTATCTATAAAAATACACTTGTCAAGTCTCCACCTCTGTACCCCCAAAAGAAGCTGTGGGGGAAACGCACATCAGGGTCCGGGGTGGAGGCTTGTCATGTCTGTCCCAAGTTGGTAGATATATACATTTTTACATACATCTCGGCATTGATATTTGTACCCATTGTGGCTTGACACTTTTATCGTTACTGTGCATAACTATAAGTGAACATTTTATATCAATTATCATTGTTGATCTTTCCTGGGACTTATAATTCTGTATTGTGATGCAATTATATATATTGTTTCTTTATATCTAGATATAAATTTCCGATATTGGTGACTAATAAAATGATTGCATCATATTACAAGTATTGTGGTTAATTCAGCCCAAGCTTTTGTAGCTACATGAAGCAAGTTAATAGTTACAATAGAATTGTAAAACTCTATAATGAAATATCTGTTGAATAACTCACGGTTGTCCATTAATTGCAAATGTGCCACTTTGTAATTCAATGTAAACTCCGTCAATCTTTATAGCGATGTGGCCTATAGTTGGCAGATTATTTACGATGGACCGCCTTATCTGAATGTTAAAGTCCTCAAAGTTGCTCTTGCAGTTTGATGCATACAGATAGTTGCACGTTCCAGGGAAATGGAATACATCACCATCAAAGGTCTTAAAGTAATAATTGCCCCATGTACTGCAAACTTGTCCATTGTGAGCAGAAACAGTGCCTATTGGGAAAAAAAATGGTGGCCAAAAAATTATCTTATCTGCCATTTATAATAAGATATATACACCAGTTATTATAACAAAGATGAATGCTTTAAAAATGCAATCTCCAAGAAGAGATCAAAGTAGTTTGTGTTATCTGATGACTCGGTTTAACCCCTTCTCTCCGCAGCTATTTTTCAGATTTTCACTTTAGTTTTTTCCTTCCAAAAGCCATAACTTTTTTATTTTTCTATCAATATTGCCATATGAGGGCTTGTTTTTTGCAGAACGAGTTGTAGATTTTCAGCGCATCATTTTTTTGTACCATATAATGTAATAGGAAATGAGAAAAAAATATATGTGGGGTGGAATAGGAAAAAAACTGTGATTCCTCAATCTTTTGGGTGGTTTTGTTTTTACGGCATTCACCGTGCGGTAAAAACTGCATGTTAACTTTATTCTGTGGGTCAATACGATTACAGCAATACCAAATTTATATAGTTTTCTTGTATGTTTTACTACTTTTACAAGGAAAAAAATGAAAAAGTTTTGTCGCTATATTCTGAGAGCCACAACTTTTAAATTTTTACGTTGATTTAGCGGTATGATGGCTTATTTTCTGTGAGGCGAGCTGTAGTTTATATTGGTACCATTTTGGGGTACATGAGACTTTTTTATCACTTTAATTTCATTTTTTGTGGGAGATGAAGTGACCAAAAAACAACAATTCTGATGTTTTTAATTTTTTTATTTTTTACGGCGTTCACCGTGCAGACTAAATAATGATATATTGTAATAGTTCAGACTTTTATGGATGCGTTGATACCAGTTATGTTAGCTTTTTGTTTTTTTCTACATTCTGCTTGAGGGAAAATTGTAAAAGGGGGGTTTTTTGAACTTTTAATTTATTTTAAATTTTCTATTTATTAAAAAAAATTATTTGACCGTTTTTTACTTTTTTTTACTTGTCCCCCTAGGAGAAAGTGATCGTTAGATCGCTTGCATGATATACTGCTATACTAATGTATTGCAGTATATCGTGATTCTGACAGTCTCCTATGAAGCCCTGCCGGAGGGAGCCCAGGCTGCCATGCCAACCAACGGCTCCCCCCAATCTCGCCACGGGGGGGGGGCATTGAAACATTACAGGGGGTCCCCCTCTGTTTTCAGTCATTTAAATGCCGCAGACGAGTTAAACAAGCGGGATCTCGCTCGAGCGGGATTACGCTCGTTACCCGGAAGTGTCGGCTGTAATACACAGCCGACACACTCGCTCTTTGGAGCAGGCTCAACTTGTGAGCCCGCTCCATACTCCCCCACCAGACGTGCGCTGTATATATACAAGCGTATGTTGGGAAGGGGTTAATAACACTGTTATTATTATTGTTATTATTTATGTAAAAAAAATTACAAATACTATTTGGGATTATTATTTGACTGTTATTTTAGTGCAATGAAATACAAACGTATCTAAGGCTCTGTTTACACTTGTTGTTTTTTTCTCATTCTGTCAAAATTCCTATGTATGCAGTGCTATTACTGCTGTCAAAAACACAAATAATTCAGAGATAAAAGCGATCTAGAGAGATAAGACCATGGATTGCATTGAAATTATATATATATATTCAAACAGAGAAAGCAGCAGCACTCAATCTCAGTAAGAGAAAGCTTACATATGTGAACGGGTGCCAGCAAACAGTCCAGATCCTAGGACTGTATCAATATTCAGGAGAAATAAATCTTGCAGCAGTCCAAAAGGATGAATGAAAAAAACTGTGATTTATTCAAGCCAACATACAGCGGTGCGACATTTCAGTCCAACATTAGGACTTTTTTCAAGCTTGAAAAAAGTCCTAATGTTGGACTGACACGTCGCACCACTGTATGTTGGCTTGAATAAATCCCAGTTTTTTTCATTCATCCTGTTGGACTGCTGCAAGATTTATTTCTCCTGTATATATATATATATATATATATATATACGTGTAATATATTTTCAATCACTCTGTTTTTTTTATTTTTATGTATAATACCTTTTTCCGGATCAGACATTCTGGTTGCCCTATTTTTTAGCTGCCAATAAATTTAAGCGCACAATAGTAGACACCCTTGATGGAATAAAACCAGGGATCCTCTGTCTTATTTAACATACTAAATCCTTCCCAAATCCCTTTTAGGTTCAGGCAGGATCATACACAGTGACACAGTGTGGGGTTTGGTAAATCACATTTAGATGTAAACTTTTTTATATAATTTTTAAATGTAATATAGAAGACATTTATCAGACGCTACCACTTTCCAAACGAAAGTTGAGGCTTGGAACATTCTATTGATAATTTCATCCAGATGCCATGTAATGTTTCCATTTTTACCACTTTATCTAATGTCAAATCATTGCAGTTTCCATGATCCAGTTAGGCATTGAGCTATATTATGGCTCCTTACGACCTCTTAGTTCTACAGAGCCATAGTACAGTGTGTAAACCCTTACTGTACCTCCGTATGTCTCTAATTTCATACAGAGACATCTGGAATTTCTTTCTGTCGGATTTTGTATGAATCAAACAGAAAACATTTGCGGCGTGTACCATTACATGTTGTGTACAGCTTCACACAGAGCCCCCCACGGCTCCATATGCATTTGAACAGTCTCTCGGGCTCTCTGCTATGTGCATGAGGCTTAACCTATACAGGCAAATAAGCTTTGAATTTAAAGGGAGTTTGTCACCAGAATGTCCGAGTTAAACTAGTGCGACTAACCTGTTTCTAACGTTTATATTCAGTTTCTGCTTACTGCCTCCTTTGTAGAGAAATAAGTTTTTTTAGGTTTTTGCTAATGAGGATTTAGGTGCAACGAGGGCGTTACCATTGCACCTAAATGCTCTTGCCTCGCTCCCCAGTTCAACACCCCTCCCTCCGTTCTTACATCGATGGCCCCGTACTATCTATAACACGCACACGTCCCGGCTCTTCCCTCGGCGCATGCGTAGTACAATCTTTCTGCTCAACGTTCTAATCGGAAGTACTGCGCATGCGCCGAATAAAGAGCAGGGACGCTGCGCATGCGCAGTACTGCCGATTACAACATCTAGCAGAAAGATCGTACTACGCATGCGCCGAGTGAAGAGCAGGGACCTGCGCGTGTTACAGATAGTACAGGAGGGAGTGAGGTTGAACTGGGTAGCGATGTAAGAGCGTTTAGGTGTAATGGTGACGCCCTCGTTGCACATAAATGCTCATTAGCATAAACTTAATAAAACGTATTTCTCTACAAAGGAGGCAGTAAGCAGAAAATTAAAATAAACGTTAGAAACAGGTTCGTCTCCTCTACAATACCCTGGTACTATTTTAACTCGGACATTCTGGTGGCAGACTCCCTTTAAGCACCAAAAATGCGATTTCGGAAGATTACACTCTCTGCTCTGTATAAATGGAAAAGTTAGCACATGTAACACAATCACATAGACGCTGTACCCCTTACAAGCTGAGAGTGGACCAGTCCCTCAGATCCATTAACAGGTTAAAAAAATTATGTATGCCTAGGTGTGCTTCAACTAGTAAATATTGTAGGGAAATATATTGGTTGATACAAAATTTGACTTTCAAAGTGACTGGTGTATTCTGGATTAATGTCAGAAATCTAATTTGATCCAATACTCCAGGACACCTAACATGGATTATAGCTTTAATCAGAAGCTGTATGGATGAAACCAAAAGCCCTTTAAATCTGAGACCCCTGCCGATCAGCAGAATGAAGAGGTTGCAGAACTCATGCTGCATCCCCTTCATTGTTTACAGGGGCACAATGCCATACATAAGGTAGTGGCCTTATCTAATACATCAGCTCATACTCATTTATGTCTGAAAGTTGGACCCCCTGCTGATCAAATGTTGGTGACTAAAGATGCAAAATCAATATTAAAGTCCTGAAAATACCTTTCTAATTGGAATAGTTGACATAGTTGACATAAATTTATTTTGGGTTTTGAATTTAGGCATGAATTTACATCTCTGTCATTCTTGGATCACTTACCTTTCAAATCAAATTATACACAAGTCAACACAAACATAAATCTACGTTGTTTTCATCCCTTTTCTTTCAATACCAAGACCAATTTATATGTTTGTCTGCTATGTTTGAATTTCCTTTATATAGATATATATGTATTTTTTTAAACTTTACTTTTCTAAGCATTTTCAGAACTATGATACTCTTTCTTTTATAACTATCATAACATAGTAAGGTTGTAAAAAGACACAAATCTTTCTACTTCAACCAATTATCATGCAGTTTTAATCCAGAGGAACGCAAAATCAAACCCTTATGATGCAGTAGACAACTGACCTTATTTTAGTGGAAAAAAGTGTATTGTGAATAAACCCTTAGTTGAGTGTTGGAGGGAATAATTAGTCCCCAGAATAGAACCACTTTATTTATGTTTGCTTTTATATGTATTCAATTGCTTATTCTTTATAGCTAAACATTCAATTCTACAATTGTTCTAAAAAATTTAATTTTCAAAACCATTTAACATTTTTAAATTGTTAAGACCATGGTTTTTATGTGGTTTTTTTTTCAGACGGGTAGTGGTTTCTTTTTGTGGTTACTGTATATTTTCAATTAATAATCAAATTTAAACATTTTTTTGGTCATTTTGAACTTACTTCTCATAACTGGAGCTGCAGTTCCAATGAAGGTCACTTGGGTTTCTAAAAAAAAAAAAACAGAAGTCACTACTTGTTAACACATTTTTTAGAACCTTAGATTAATAAAGACTGATATCACACACAAGATGTAATTTACTACAGATCAGCTGCATAACTAATGCAAGAATTGCTGCAAAATGAATGCAAGAAATGGAAAATAGAAATCCATTGTTCGGAATTCTGCTAAATATAAAATTCTCAATACAGCTGCACAGGATTGAATATAAAGGGGTTGTCCAGTTTTAGCTAATTAATGGTTATACAATTTTCCAATATACTTTCTGTATTAATTCCTGATGGTTTTCAAGTTCTCTGCTTGTTGTTATTCAGTAGGAACATTTATTGTTTACTTCCATTGGATAAAATTCTGCCCTGGTCATGTGATGGAAAGACAGGTACCCAGATTGTTACAGTTACATTATGTGCATCAGAGTTCTGTCTTCTGGCAAGCCGGGAACCTGTGTGTCCATCACATGACCATGGACAGAATTTTATCCACTGAAACTAAACAACAAATGCTCCAACTGAATAACAACAAGCAGAGATTAGTACAGAAAGTATATAACTTTTAATTATACAGCAAATAATATTATTTTGCTAAAATAAGGACAACCCCTTTAGTTATCTGTTCACACTTACATTCTAGAGGTCCTGTCTAACTTTCCGATATTTTTGATGTTTATAATGATGCCGTCTGCAGAGCTATTTTTAACGTAAAAAACAGTGGAACCCTGATGGACCCTATTAAAGCCATCGGATCCGTCAGGTTACACTTGTATCTGCTGGAAATTGGATCCGGCATACCTGTCATGGCTCCACTTTAGAAGGAATCCGTGACACTAATGTGAACATAGCAGTAGATGTACTTTCCAACCCAAGTTTATTGGAAAACATTTTTTGATTTTTTTTTAGAAAAAATGGGGTGATTTTCCACAATTTATTACTATGTTCTATTTTTTTTTTTTTTAGACTCATTCCAAAAATGGATGATTCAGACAGAATTACAGTTCATGAGTAATAAGTATATCAGTGGTGAAAGTACTATGTCAATAATCCATAACGTGTTATCTTCACTTGTTTTGTCGGCATAGAGCTGTGTGAACCTAAGTGTTTTGTATACTTACGCTATTGTGTTTTGTTGAATCAGTGTTTCTGAACTTAGAAAGTAGATATTTGCTTAGAGTTAGGAATGTCAGGAGGAACTACGGCACATTTTTCCAATTAGAGTTTATTGAATTTATACCCATTCAAGCTGTGCTCATTTTTTCATTGCACCTTTATAGCAATCATGTTACAAAAGCACATTATAAGCAATTGGAAATAATCATGGTCAAACACTTTAATGAATTTCTCTACATAAACTATGTACATTTTATGGTAGTTTGGGAATCATATTCATAAACTCTTGTACTAATAAATCAAATGGGTCCTTACCAGATATCTCTTGCGATGAATAGTCAGATGACATTACACCTGCTTAAAAACATAAAGAATCACTCAACACAAACAAGTATAAAGAATAACAATTTACAAAAAATAGATATTATAAAATATAAAAATATACTGACAATATATATTATATTTTGATGGCTGAATTATTTTAAATTATTTGGAAAAAAGTTTTTTTGACCGATCAATAAATGCAACCCTGATATTAGCCCTAGGGGGCTGATGAGGCATGTGCCCCAGGTGCTGAGTTCCAGATGGGGCACCAACAAGACTCGGTGAAGAAAAGCCTAGACTTGTCTGGTCTTCATCAAAATGGAAATATCTACTCACCTTGCACACTAAAATGGGTTAACGCTAACATAAGGGAGCATATTGCTAACCCCATACCCCTCCAAGTTCCCATTTTGTTGAGTTGAGTCACCACTTTAGGTACTGAACTTGACTCTGTTCAGCTGTGGTGAAGCTCCTCAATGCCTTAGCTGTGCCTTTTTATAGAAAAAAAAAAAATTACCCCTATCGAGGTCACCTTTACATCATAGAGGATTTGAAATGCATTGTGGGTGGATTTTTGTGTGGACCAACCTGAGGAACCTTACTTCTCACCCTATGTGAGCATGGAGAATTCTGACCCAGGATGTTTGCTCTCTGGTGGATGGATGAAATTTACTTTCACAAGGAAAGTCTTGGAGGTGACAATGAAAAAATGACCTAGTTTAAGACAAGCATAACAAATGAGCAATCTTTGTTTAGCTTACATTGTGTAAAAATACTTGTTTTTTCATCCTATCTTTAAAACTAACTTGAAAGGAATGATCTAGCTCAATGTGAAATAAGTTCATGTGACCTTGTGTCAAAGACATAATATGAGATGTATATACCATTATGTGAGTAGTAACCTCATATAGAGCTACATACAACTTATATTATGTGTCATGGGCTCTCTTTCAGTAAGGGTCAAGGACCCTGTACAATCCACGATACCGTTTTACTTAATTTAAAAACTTGAATCCTTTATTATTTTGTTCATGCTCCATTCTCTGGGTCTTGCTTGGTATTACAAAAGTCCCGGTAACCTTAAAACAGTACCCCAAAAATGTCTGTAATAATCATATTATCAAAATGCCATTCTAGTTCCCTACCACCGGTCTTCTGCGCTTTAGTTTGATAAATAGGCTAGGCTCGGGTAGTGCTCGATCGCCTGAATGGTTAGTCCGCTCCTGGTACACACAGGTATCCAAATGAAAGCATTTATGAAAGCGACATTTCTGACTATTGCTTTCTATTTAAGATCCACCGAGCAATCTTTTAACAATCTTCAATGTTATCCTGTAGAAGGAAGAACCTGATTATAAATAAGAACTCTAGGGATTAAAGGGGTTGTCCAGGATTATAACAACATGGCTTCTTATTTCTGGTATTGCAGCTCAGCTTCAATGAAGGTAATAGAGCTGAGCTGAAATACCACACACAACCTGTGGACATGTGGACAAGTGTGGCGCTGTTTTTGGAAGAAAGCACCTGTGATTTCCTAATCCTGGACAACCCCTTTAATGTTGGAGGAAGAGACACAGGGAAATTAAGCTGCATGCTATTGTGCTTTAGTGTGGTATGTTTAAGAAAAATACATTTTTATAAATATCTTACAGACATTAGAGGCAGAGCTTGCTCCTTTGACAGTATTGATACATGTTCCCCAGTCAGTCTATAGTAATCCCTTCCTTTTTACTAGACATCCTTTATTTTTTAATAACCTTAGAGTTTCAGACGGTATCCTTCACATACCCTCGGTTACTGAAGTTCAGCATAAATATCTATCAGATGGACAATTGTTATTAGCCCCTATTCCAGTAACATGCATGTAATGACTGTGCATGTAATGCCTATATATGTAACATTTATATATGTATTTTCATTTGTTTTTTTTTTATATTTAATTGCCCCATGGCTTCCTTCCCAACCTGTACCTAGAATTCTGCTCCCCATTTCCCTTCATCTCGATCTCCGACACATTTGTTCAGTACTCAATGCAGGTTTGGCCACCCTACCACATATCTTTAGAATGGTAATGCTGCTGCCTCACTATTACGATTTTCCTCCTTCAATGGTGCCCGAGACGACAGTCTATTCCACCTGCCCTTAGTCCTGGCCCTGCTTTTCAATATACTTACCTTTACATTTTTACTCTGGTCCCTCCGTTGCACTTCAGCATTTCGTCCCTTGTGAATGACGTCACATCCCGTGGTAGCCACAGGAAAATGTGGCATGATGTCATTATGGACAACACATCAATACGGCGGAGTTGTTGCAGTGGATGCACATAATTTAGTTAAGAAACCAGTTGCCACTCCTAACCTTTAATTTGTCTATCCAGTTGAGACCTACTAGTTGTACGGTGCCTACCAAGCATATATTGTCAAAGGAGAAAGAATGGGGGGAGGGGACAAATCCTGGTATAAAGAGGCACTCGGCTAAATTGGCTATAAAAATACAACATTTATTAAATGGTACAACTAAAATTTACGATCTCGCATGAATGACAAACAAACAAACAAACAGACATCACAAGCCCGGCCGGGTAAATGGTAACATGAGTCACGAAGTATGAAGAATGATCCAACTAAGAAGACCATATGCTGGAAAAATTGTTCGCCTAATGCGTCTGCGTATACATCATAGTGAGCAATATAGTTCCATACAAGTGAGGTAAGAATCATAAAGCGGTAACATAATGATTAACATAGTACCACTAACAGAAAGGGCAGGACACAATATCATGGACTGGAGATGGACTACTGGCTTGAATGATATAATAATCATAAACAACTATTGCACATAGATATAATAGATTATATAAGTACATGAAAACTGCACAAACAGAGATTGCATAGTATAACAGTCAAAAAAAGTCGGCCCATCAGGTAAGTGTGTAATAAAATATACTTATATAGAGGGTTATGTGTACAGCAGCCAGGTAAGTGATCCCTGTCAGTGGAGACAGCTGTATCGTTCCTCCTACGAGTAGGGGCCGCAAATCAGGTAAATTACTTCCCAAGACCGGGAGTCAATAACGGCAGGGCAGCCTCACTTCCACTGCCCATGTAATTCAGACACCCTAGCTATACGGAAAGGTGTCCACGGCTAATAGAACTGAATGGGTCTGTAATTGCGGACCGTATTACGGTCAACAATTACGGACAATTTTTACGGTCGTTTGCATGGGTAAGACCAGGCCATTTTTTTCTATTTCATTTTCTTTTTCTCCTCCCTGCCTTTTCCAGTCGACATGTTGTTATTTGCTACATGTAGTTTTTAAGGGCACCATTTCATGTACCATATAATGTACTTAAAAACGGAAAGAAACTCTTCTTGTGGTGGAATAATAAAAATTGTTTTTGAGTTCCGGTTTTACAGCGTTCACCGAGCAGTAAAAACGACACGTTTATTTTTTTAACAAAATAAAAACCATTTTTAAAATCAAAATTTGTTTTGCGTCGCCATATTATGAGACTTATAAATGATTTATTTTTCAGTCGATGTATCTGTGTAAGGGCTTTTTATTTGCACAGTGAACTTTAGTTTTTACTTGTACTGTTTTTGAGGTACAAACAGTACGTCTTAACGTCATATTGTAATAGTTCAGACTATTACGTGCACGGCAATACTAATTATGTTTATTTTTTTAATGTTTACATAATTTTACAGTAAGAGAAGGAAAAAGTTTTTGTATAACTTTTAATCATTTTTTTTTTTTTTTAAAGTTTATTCAAATTAGTTTTTTTAGCTCCATTAACAAGAAGTGCAATGTTGTTTTAACAGTCTCCTATTAAGCCCTACCTCTGGCCCTGGGGGCAGTCACAAGGCCCCAGGCTTTCATGATAACACATCGGCATCCTGTGATGACGGAGGGGACCCTACCACTCTTTCCAATGGCTCAGATGTCGCAGTTGTTATTGACAGTGGCATCTAGGTGGTTAAATATCCGGAATCTACAATGTAATATACAGCTGGCACCTGCATTGTTCCTGAGCCCACTACATATTTCCGTTTCCCCTCTCTCCGTTATAACGTACAATTATGTCATAGGTCTTTAAAGAGGCTCTGTCACCACATTATAAGTGCCCTATCTCCTACATAATCTGATCGGTGCTGTAATGTAGATAACAGCAGTGGTTTTTATTTTTAAAAACGATAATTTTTTAGCAAGTTATGAGCAATTTTAGATTTATGCTAATTAGTTTCTTAATGGACAAGTGGGCGTGTTTTTAATTTTGACCAAATGGGCGTTGCAAAGCGAAGTGTATTATGCTGACCAATCAGCGTCATACACTTCTCTCCATTCATGTCCATTTGTACTCAGCACAGCGTGATCTCACGAGATCACGCTGTGCTGTGTGAGTAAGTCCTACACAAACGTTACCGAAGTGTCGGGAGTGTGAACAGATATCGCGTCCTGTCTGAAGGTGATGTCTATTCACTCTCAAAACACTTCAGTAAAGTTAATGTGGGTGTATGTGACAGCACAGCGTGATCTCGCGAGATCACGCTGTGCTGAGTACAAATGGACATGAATGGAGAGAAGTGTATGATGCACATTGGTCAGCGTCATACACTTCTCTTTACAACGCCCACTTGGTCGAAAGTTAAAAAATGCCCAGTTGGGATTAAGAAATTAGTCAGAATCCTGGCTTAATTTTAGCTACAAGCTGTGCACCACATTTATTAACTGTTTTAAAGACTTTTTTCGACACACTCCACCAAAATTGCACAAGAATCTGGCGGAAATTATTCCAACAGAAAGTGTCTAGCATGCAGCACCAAGTTTAACATAGAGCATGTACTACTTTGATAAATTTGGTGCATCTTCTAAGTATTACTAAATCTGCCCTATTGTGGCAGATTTACTAATGAAAATGCGCCAGAATTCTGTGAACTGTGTGTAACATTTATAAAATATTTTAACCATTTTATGTAACTCACTCAGCAAGGGGTCGTGACTTAGATTGGAATTGGGCGTGGCTTAATTTGTGCAAAATTGCACCAACATTTTGCTGCAAAAAAGTTGTCTACTCAACGAAAAGATGGTATAACGTAAGACAGAAGTGTCTAAAGATGCTTCAAATTTATCATCCAGCATGACCCACTGTGATAAATTGAGCACATCTAGTCTAATTCTAATCTGTCTAATTTTAAAACAGTATATGTAAATCTGCATCATTATGCGGACTTAAAAATTTAGAATTGGACGGCAACCTCATCTGTAAATTAGTAAATGTAGATCCCTTATCAGAGGAAACTAGATGGACTTTGTCTTTTTAAAACTTAAAACAATGTTACTATAGTATATTACTTTCTCCCCAACAGTAGCACTACATGGTTTCTGAACATTCCCCACCGATTAAAGTTGATCTTTTGCAGGACACAATGTAATAAACGAATCATTGAAGGACCCTTAGAAAAAGGTTTACAGCACACAACCCCTTTAATAAACTGTACCTAGGCTAGTGTTAGCACCCACGCGAACCTGGGCCCACTCGGCTGCCGGGTGCTTTACACTGCCGTCATGGCTCCTCCAGGAGCAAAATCCCTGGCTAGAGCGTTGCCAACACTCTTGCCGGGGATTCTGCTCCTTGAGGGAGACCCTGTCTAGGAGTGAAATCCTCCCAGAGCGTTGCCGACGGTCTGGTCAGAGATACCTCTCTTAGAGGGAGCACCTGACGTCCCTGTCCAGTGATGTCAGGGGCTCCTACGGGTCCGGAATCCCCGACTAGAGCATTGCCAACTCTCTGGCTGGGGTTTTCGATCTAGGAGAAGCCCCTGACATCACTATCCATATATGAGCAACTTTCTGGCTGGGGATTCCACTCCTAGAGGGAGCCCCAATGGCGCTATTTATAGGGAGAGGGGTGTAGCGCTATCTACAGGGGGAGTTCAAAAGATGGTCGTCACTCCGGTTCGAGCGTAATCTACAGGGGGTGTGGTGCTATCTACAGGCAGGTGTGTGGCACTATTTACAAGGGAGTGTGTGGCACCATCTACAGAGGATGTTTGTAGCACTATCTATAGGGGGCTGTCTGGCACTAACTAAAGGGGCTGTGTGGCATTATCTACAGAGGGCACTGTGGCATTATCTACAGAGGGCACTGTATACATGTGGGCACAAACTGGGGACCTAACTTCTATATGGAGACATAAAGGGGGCCTAACATTTATACGGGGGTACAAACTGGGGGCCTTACTTTTATATTGGAGCATAAACAGGGCCTAACTTCTATATGGGGGCACAAACCGGGGGCCTACATTTTATATAGAGGAATTAACAGGGCCTAACTTCTATATGGGGGCGCACTTTGCTGTTTTCTTTCATTTTACTGCCGCATTGAGTTCCCCCGCAAAGGGGCCCACTAAGTATGTGTCGCCCAAGGGCCCACATAAACCTGGAGCCAGCCCTGAACTGAACAATAGAGATCGGTCATCAAAAACACTGGGTCCCCCAAAAATAAGGGTCAAAAATAAAAAGGACTGGATAGAAGGAGACTTCATATATTTTAGGACATTACAATAGATTAAAGGGGTGACTAGTTGTGAATAACTGAATTCTGCACAACTTTATTAGCATTATCATATATTCATACCCTATTTTTCATACGTATAGTTAACACTCCAACATGCTCATGAAATCCAATGTTTCTATTTGTGTCAATAAGGTGTATGCACAGAATAGTATTTTTATTTTTGCATGCCTCATATGTACATTTTTGAATGAATATTGTAGTTATCTTTTTTTTATTTTTTATTATTTCTTTGTTTATATAACACCAACATATTACACAGCACTTTACTTAGATTGCAGCCTCACATGTAAAGTCCTGTCCTCATTAGGACTCAATTTGTAGCATTATTATCTCACACATAGTTTTATAGGTAGTCATAGGGCTTTTTAGTGTACATAGAGTCCCAAGTCCAGCTTCCCGACCCTCACTTATGTATATGAGTGTAAAAGAAAAAATGGATCATAAGCGGCGCTGCAACTGAGAAATGGGAGAAAAGGTAATGGAAAAACTCTTTAATGTATTCCAGGCTACGCGTTTCAATGCCGCATCGGCATCTTCATCAGGCCAAGATATGGCTCTGCATCTTGGCAGCAGCACTATCTACAACCAGCAGTTTTGCCAATTTGTTGGTGCGCTTATCCAACTGATTTTTGGTGAGCATATATTTGCTTTTAATTGACAGTAAAGCCTTGGATTTACCTGCACTATGTGGCGCCGTGCTCTTTTTCTCTATTTCTCGACCCTCACTTAGTAAGACACTATCCACATCACGTTTTTTGTTTACATTTAACGTGTATGTCAGAAGAACTCACAATGTACGCGCTAAACCACACCTCCCAACCGGAATCAGTGGGACAGTCCCGGATCCTGGGTGGTGTCCCATTGTCCAGGAGGGTCGGTGGTATGTCCCGGTGTCAAATGTATCTGCGTCCTCAAGATGCAGATACAGTTGAATCCAATGCTTCAGCATTCACTGTGTAAAGCGGCCATGAGCCGCTCGGCACAGACAGACTATGATAGCCAGACTATGAGAGACAGTATAAAAAATGTATACGTCAAGTGATAGCATAGAATAGCCAATGGCATCCATCACGGACACCCGTTACCAGGGCTGGCATTAGGGGGGACAAACTGGGCAATTGCCCAGGGCCCCTATCCAATAAATAGCGCAGTGGACTGTGCTATTGTTTCTGCCAGAAAAACGGAAGTCTTGCGGAACGGAGACAAAAACGGAAACCATTTGCCTCAGAAACATTACCATTGAAATCAATGGTAATGCAAACAGAAACCTATGGTTTCCATTTGGTTTGCGTTTATAGATCCCCCTGACAGAAAGGTCTGACGGAAGCCATCAACGGAACCTCGACGCAGATGTGAACAGGCCCTAATTCAGCATTTGGGACCCCACTTTTAACTGGCACAGGCCCACACTTTGTCTAAAACCGGTCCTGTCCGTTACAGAGATACTTCATGAACATTTCAATAGCTTTTCATGACGTATCTGTTAAACGGAAGTAATTATAGCCTACGAGTAAGGGTATGTTCACACGGCGGGGGTCCGTAACGGCTGAAATTACGGGGATGTTTCAGCCTGAAAACATCCCCGTAATTTCAGCCGTACCGGCATGTGCAGGCGCTTGAACGCCGCGTCAATTACGGCCATAATTATCGCTGCTATTCATTGGAGTCAATGAATAGCGGCTCCAATTACGGCCAAAGAAGTGACAGGTCACTTCTTCTACGCGGGCGTCTATTTACGCGCCGTCATTTGACAGCGGCGCGTAAATATACGCCTCGTGTGAACAGACAAACGTCTGCCCATTGCTTTCAATGGGCAGATGTTTGTCAGCGCTATTGAGGCGCTATTTTCGGGCGTAATTCGGGGCAAAAACGCCCGATTTACGTCCGTAAATAGGCCGTGTGAACATACCCTAATAGATATGACTGTTAGGCATCCGTCACAACCTATGTTTAAAGTATGCTGTACGTCGTGAGCTTTTCCTGGCGTGTACATAAAACGTAGACCAAAAAATGTGATGTGAACATAGCCTACTTGATGGCCTTCCATATATAAAACTGCAAAAAGATTAGACAGTAAATCTTTGAGTGATATAAATCAGTATATCAATATTGTTATCTTTAACTCCTCTATGAAATGCTGCTCGGGCAGCAAAATCCTGCTGACAATGACAGATTGCTTTTCCGTTTCCCACTACTAGTTTATGCTGTTGGAAATAATCCAAGACAAATCATAGAGCAACTTTCCATAAACAGACTTTTTCTTGCACGAAATGAGAAAGATTTTCCACTAAGGTTATGTAATATCACTGCTACAATGAGACAGCCTATAATCTCCAGAACTTCAGTCTGGTGCCTCATATAGCCTTATAGTCGATAGTATCTTTCACTACAGGCAGTGACTCTGACAAACATGCTGGAGAGGGCATTGTTTTCCAATGTGTTTAAAGAACGGTAAAAAGGTTTCATACAGCTGGAAGTGAAGTATTGCAAATATGGCTAAGAGGTAGCTTTATAGTATTTAGCATAATAATTGTTTTAGTTAGCAATTGGGGATCATATATTTCAAAATTTGTTTTACAGAAAAATGTAAATACATTTCAGCCTATAAAGTCTTCTGTGCATGACTCAGAGCTCATGATGTACAGGTGTAAAAAAAAGTGTGCTTATGTGTAAAATTGGAGCCATGAGAAGGTGCAAAAAGGCCTTAAAGCAGTAGAGGCGCAACTATATGGGGTGAAAAGGATGCAGTCACACCCAGGCCTTAGAGCCTCATTTGGACAATAGAGGTCCCTCTGCCCAGATGTGGACACAGACTGCAGAGGGCCCCTGTGCAAAGTATGTGCCTGAACCCCCCCTAAACCTAAACCCGCGTGCATATAAAACTGTACAAATCTATATTGCACATTTTATTACTAGTTTCAACACAAGTAACAAACATAAATAATGCAAACAATGTTACTGAATAATACTACCACACAATAACCACATAGTGACTGAATAATACCCCCATACTGTTACTGAATAATACCACCATACTGTTAGTGAATAATACCACCATACCATAACCACATAGTGAATGAATACCCCATAATGTTACTGAATAATACCGCCACACCATAACCACATAGTGACTAAATAATACCCCCATACTGTTACTGAATAATACCACCATACCATAACCACATAGTGACTGAATAAAACCGCCACACCATAACCAGATAGTGACTGAATAATGCCCCTGTACTGTTACTGAATAATACCGCCACATCATAACCACATAGTGACTGAATAATACCACCATACTGTTACTGAATAATACTGCCAAACCATAACCACATAGTAACTGAATAATATCCCTATACTGTTACTGAACAATACCACAACACCATAACCATATAGTGACTGAATAATACCCCCATACTGGTACTGAATAATGCCGCACCATCATAACCACGTAGTGACTGAATAATACCATCATACTGTTACTGAATAATACTGCTACACCATAGTCACATATTGATTGAATAATACCCCTATACTGTTACTGAATAATACTGCCACACCATAACCACATAGTCACTGAATAATACCCCCATACTGTTACTGCATAATACCGCCACACCATAACCACATAGTGACAAAATAATACGCCCATACTGTTACTGAATAATACCCCCATACTGTTACTGAATAATACCGCCACACCATAACCACAATGTGACTGAATAATACCCCTATACTGTTTCTGAATAAAAGAACATTATACAAAGACCAATATTACCACAATATAGTGACCATATAGTGGTAGATAGAGGTAAAGAAAGAAAAACGGAATGTTTGAGGGTGCACCCGTGAAATAATCACTCCGTCACCATATAGGTACGGTGTGGATTGGTAAGGAGTGAAGTCCAATGATGTCCAAAAATAATTTATTTGCACAATTAAAACAACGCTTTTCCATAATCATCATTTGTGCCTAACCTGATGAAGAGGCCGGTCGTTTTAATTCTGATTATTTAATTGCATGCGCACTTGAACATTCAGTTTTTTCTTTCTTTACCTCTATTACATATCGGCCTTTGGCCTCGGATCTGGCCTTATCAATCCTTCCATTTCTCTGGATCACGCTGTATTGGATGTTGTGCTCCTAGCATAACTTTACCAGGTCAGCATATTTGAGCACCTACTGTCTCCCACTGGCTCATGCACTATGTTCGCTTTGTTGTTATTTTTTGCTTTTCTCATATAGTGGTAGATGGCAGTTATACACAGAAGCTCTGCACACCATATAAGTGTTTACAGCACATTTATATCTAGTGACTCACAGGTGATGTTTCCTGTGATTAGAGTCGTTCACTTTCCCTTTTCTTCTCCATCCAGCCCAGACCACTGTGATGACTTATTCCAGCCATGACGCGTCTCTGCAGAATTTGACACACAGACATGTTGGTTTCTCGCTTTTACAGCACTATCCCCACCAATACCCCATCTGCTAAACAATCTCGTATTCCACAGTGCCCCAAATGGTAATAATGATGCCTCAGTGCTCGCCCAATCAGTAACCGTGAACCCTTTGTGAATCACATTAATAATACCCCTTTATGCCCCCTTATATATAGTGCCACAGCATCCCCTGTCGATATCGCCACACAGCCCCTAGCTTATATATTGTGCCGTATTTCTCTCCCTTTTATATATAGTGCCATGCAGACCCCTTCTTGTATATAGTCCCACCCAGCCACCCTTGTATATAGCGACACACAGCTCGCTCTTCCCCTTGTATATAGTGAAACACAGCTCCCCCTCCCCTTGTATATAGTGTCACACAACCCCCCCCCCCTTGTATATAGTGCCACCCAGCTCCCCTCTCCTTGTATATAGTGCCACACAGCTCCCCCACCCCTTGTATATAGTGCCACACAGCCCCCTCCCCTTGTATATAGTGCCACACAGCTCCTCATCCCCTTGTATATAGTGCCACACAGCCTCCATACCTTGTATATGGTGCCACACACCCCTGGATGGGGTGGGGCCCTGAGAGGATGGGGTCCCTGTGCCGATCTATGCACACAGCGTGTAGGGCAGCTGAGCGGGTCCCCATCCCCACCAGGCCCCTGAGCAGCCAAACCGGCTGCACCGGTAATATGTCCGCCCCTGCCTCTGCCCCATATGAGGAGATCAGTATAATAAAAGATCTGTGATATTTGGGGGCCCTGTTAAATCAAGTTTGGAACACATGTAATACAGATCCAAATATGTACATTAAAGGGGTCATCTGGTTTAGAAAACCCATTTTCATATTCTGCGTTAATGGAGGGGGGTCCTCTGTTCAGGATTATCATCTCTTGGCCAGAATGGAGAGTGGTATATAAAGAGCATCTACCGCTCTAAAAGAACCTGTCCTATCCTGCACTACACAGACAACACATTGATATGAATGGACCCTATTTAATGCTTAATTAACTTTGTGGTGGCTCTGCAGGGAAATTATACACTTACTAACGGGTTTACCTACAGATCACAGCGGATACGCTGTGTAGTTTTATGCAGCGTATCTGCCTAGTCTGTTCCTACCCTTATGATGTGCTCCTAAAGCTGCTGCCTGTCTCTAAATAGGCAGTAGGTTCAGTAGAATTTGTAATTTTTATGTATCACTCAAAGAGCGTGATATGGTACAGGACAGAGTACTGTTAATGGGCGGTGCCACAGGAGGGGGGCCCAGACGTTTTAGCTGTATGGGGCCCTGAAATTCCTGATGGCGGCCCTAAAGAGACTAAAGAGAAGTAGGCTATGTTGGGAACTGAGGAGAGGGAAGCTATGCTAAGTACTAATGAGAAGGAGGGTGGAGCCATGCTGGGGAATGAGGAGAGGGAAGCCATGCTGAGGACTGAGGAGAGTGGAGCAATGCTTGTGACTGAGGTAAGGGGCCTGAAAATATATTGTACAGTACTATGATATACTACAGTTTTTCTTAAAGCTGCTCTCCAGCTGTTAGAAAGCTAAAACTCCTACCCCATGTGCTACATGTCATTGGAAGGTTAAACTGGTAGAAGAAACTACAGTATAGAGTTTGTATAATTAATTCACTTAATTCACTTAATTCACGAAGGATTTCATCATTCGTTGGAGGGAATATATTAAGACTAGCATTTCAAATGCCAGTTTTGAACGTTCACTAACTTTTCAAACAACTTATACTAATATAATAGTAAAGTTGATATATATCAACTTTGGAATTGGCTTACTGTTAAAATTTAGTTGTTTTATCCATGCAAATTCTGTATGTGTGTGTGTGTGTGTGTGTGTGTGTGTTTGTGTGTGTGTAATAGATATAGATAGGAGAGCAGGATTGTCCACTTCTCTGCATGCTGTGCACAGAAAACATGATAGCAGTTAGGCTCTGCCCACTAGCTCAGAGAAAACTGAAATTAGATGTAGTGCCTGCAGAGGGGAAAACTGCTAATAAATGCCATATACAAGTCCTATAATGACCAAAAATAGTGTTATTCCACATATAACAGCCTATTCTGAAAAGTTAGATATGCTTTAAACTAATTTACATCAGAGAAAAATGTGCCACATATTTTAAGAGGTGCAAACCTCCTAATATATTTGGCATAACTTTGGCTGTCCATGCAACATAAGTGCAGTTCTACTCCTGCTATAAGCAAGTGTGGATTTGTGCCATAACGTACGCCAGTTTCTGGTATAAATTATGATAAATCTGTCCTTCTGACAGAAGCCACGAACCTATAGACTAAACCCTACCCCCTGCAATTTTCCTTATGGAATTTCCTGTATTTTGGGAAAACCCCTTTAAGGACTAATGACATCAGGGTTAGAACGCATCTAGCCGTTAATGTCATGTTTAATTTATTGAAAAATGTTGAACTTGAGGAACCTGTGAATTTTTTTTAATATAAGTAACTATGTAACCAAAGCCCAATGTTGTCCAGTCAAATAATGCACCTAAGGCAAATGATTGCACATTGATTTTTATAGTTTAATGACATATACATATACAAGGAATGATAAGCATAAGAAAGCAAGTAACAACATAAAGCTTTTTGCAAATAATGCTAGAATTTACATTTCATATCATATTTATGACCTTCAAATGCCTCCTTCTATCCAGCATCAGACTATGGGGTAGCATTATGTAGACATTAGAAGGGAAATCATTAAGGAATTTTAGTCAAGGTGACTATTCAAAAAGCATTATATTGATGTCTTGCTCTCTGGTTTCTCGTCTATCTTCTTCTCCGTCTAGAGACCGTTTGGACTCTCTGCTGCTGTTGCTGTGATTCTTGAATCTCGACAGATGTGAGTGGTTCGCAGGTAGCTTCTGAACAGCCACATCTAACCACATCTTTGTAGAAGTGAGCTCTTCGCTGACCATTGGCGCACAACATTTCTACTTGTCTTTGAGCAACCTCCAATTCTGTGCAGCAGGTACACTTGTGATCCATACCTTGTGATTCCACTGAATACCTGAAAGGTCATATAAACAATTTTATTATCACAAGATAGACACACATTTACCATTATTAAAATGCAAATTTAATTTTGGAAGAGTAGCACATATGTGGATAAATTGCAGACCCATTCGTTTGTATGGCCCCATGCACATGACCGTGACTTACACGGATCCGTTCGGGGGCCACAAATCCAGACCGCAAAAACTGAGGACAAGTCATTTTACGATCCGGATTTGCGGATTCACCAATACAGGTGAATTGTGTGGATCCGTGAGTCCAAATGACACATGGATGACAAACAAGTGTTTTTTGAGGCCTGATGGACCGCAATGGACCCGTGGTTTTGCAGACCACAAACACGGTCGTGTGTATGAGGTCTTAGGCCTCATGCACTCTGTGTGCCACAATATGGTGCACCATGCGGCACTGTATTACCGATCATTCTCCCCTAGAAACATTGGAGTTACAAACTAAATACTTCCAAAGTCTCTGTATAAAATCAGAACCATACGGGGGAATAGTAGTGCCCCAAAGAAGTGAGTGAACAGATGAGTCCTATGTTACAGCTCAGAAACTGTACAGTGTCATAGTACTGCCATGTGAATGAGCCCTAGATCATAATTACATCAATCATTGTGGAGGCAAGGGAAATATGTATCTGCTCGATATCTCTGACACCACTTATCTTAGAGGGAAGGAAATCAAGGAAAATTCTAATGAGTACAATCAATATTTCACAAACAGACTTTGGGCCAAAGTTCGTCCGTGCCTACAAACTTTTCATATCTATGGATAGCTTTATTACCATTTTAGGTTGTTTTGTGGTGAAAAGTCCTAATGCTAGAAGATGTATGTGTGAATCTAAAATAGTTTAACATTTTGTATAACTTTTTGAGTATGCAAAATCATTTCAAGCATCTGGAATAGTTTTAAAAGTATACAAAACGTGCCCCTTATTTCTAATATTGAAGTCTCAAATTGTTCATATGTAACTGAAATACTGTAGCAGGTTATGGTCATGTTACTTACATTGATGTTCCCATACAAGGTCCTCCGCAGTATGTGAGTTCTACCTCAACTTCGCAGTCATCTTCTTTCAACACAGTCAAGTTCTTGCGAGAGCTGCAGTTTTCAACCACTGGTTTCTCTACTACTTTAACTTCTGCAAATAAAATAGAAATTGTAAACCTTGGCAAATATTCACCACCCAATCTAATAATATTGTAACATGTTTCACTTGATTTAATAAAATTATGTTATATGATTATATTTCTTTAAGGAATTTTTTGGATTTATTAATATGGATCGTCTCAAAATTGGATCTCCAACAATTGTAAGATGTTGTAATACATGATGTCATACTAAATGTTATTCGTTATTTTAACTTGCCTGTCTTAAGTGTGCATGTCTGACAGCAGCCATCTTCGTCAGACTTAACTGATCCCTGGAAGACAAAAAGAAAACTTTAAAATCACATCTACAATTATGTTGCTTTGGCAACAACTGTTCATTTCAAATTTTTGTAATTCAAGGGGAAGTGGCCTTTGATCTAAAAAAAAAAAAAGTCATGGGCATGATCGCAGTGGTAGTCAAGGCGATGGATGTAGCCACAACCTAAGAATTCCACTTCCTCCTAATAGCAATGTAAGGATAACACAAGTCTGAGCTTCTCCTCTTGACTGTGTTGGCAATTAAGGGGGTTCTCTGGGATTTTAATATTGATGTCCTATTCTTAAAGAAGCACTCCACTTTATTTTTTTATTGCACCCTCTATTTGTGCATTGGTGTTTCAGTGGGGTGCTCCTGCAAACACCATGGCTCCTTCATTGTGCTAAACGGAGGGGGTTGGACTCCCACCTGTCAAATATTGATTGCCTATTATAAGGACTAACCCTTTTAATCCTAGATATCTACACACTCCTTGCTATGGAGTGGATGTGCAGAGGCTGGTGACACCATTCTCCAGTGTCTCCCACTCCACCCTACAGTGGAAGTGAAGATGAGGAGTTAAGGGCACAGGGACTAGGTGATTATTTTTCTTATTGCTAAAAAAATTCTAATATTTTTTTATTTAATTTGGAGGCCCAGTATAACTGACCATTCAGGGCTAGGCAGTTTATTTGAGGATAAAGGTAAAATCAACCTCAGACCTGAAATGCAAGTGTACAATATTGGAATTTCCAATACATATGGGTTACAATATTATATATACATGATATTACCTCCTCGCATTTGGAGATGTCCAACTCTTGGCAAACTTTCTTCACTTTGGTCAAAACAGGTTTGCCATCTTCTTCATCACATTCGTAATAACTGCAAGTGCTGCCTTCGGGACGATAGGTGTCTCCAATCTTAAAATGTAATTATTTTTTTTAAATGGGATAATTAAATGAATAAATTAATTAATAAATGGATGTCAATTATAATTGTTTGACACTTTCTAAGCTTTCAAGGCAAGCAGCTCAATGTGACATTTGAGGTCATATTCTAGTTCTGTATACACAGTCTCTAAATTATGAGATGATTTCGCTCTCCGGTTTAAAGCTTGATATTTTTGCACTTACCTGGATCAGAATATGAGTGTCTTCCTTTCCGCTCTCGGCACCCTCTTCATTCTGACCACTCTCTGCATTTCCTCCACTCTCTACCTTCTCCTTCTTCATGGTACATTGCTTTGGCACACATTCACCACAGCATTCTCCTTCCTTTTCAGCATATACAGAGCCCTAGATGAAGTAGAATTTAAAGAAAACAAACTAATAGATTAAATAGTGTTCATTATATCTCATCTTTGTATGAACGATACTTTATTAGATTAGTATAAGCTTTGTTTTTATAATATTTCATCTTTAGCTTTATGGGTCCCAGCAGCCCTACAGATAAGGATGTATTTCTTCTCAATGTTGCTTTCCATTTCTTCTGAATACATCCCTTTCTATGGCTGATCTCTACATAAGCCCAGATGCCATCTTTTCCCGTTCCTCTCTCTTCGGCTATTGGTTACCAACATATACAGTTTCTTATTTCATTCTTATCATTAACTATTATGAATGTTCAATGTCATTTAATAAACAGAACTTGGGAGATCTATGACAATGGGCAAAAAGTCCCTGGATTGGATTTATGCTCCATGGTTGCAAGTAATAATGTCATTTTAAGGGCACGTCAATTTCTGAATATTTGGCATGGTCGCTACTATACAATGCCCTTCTCTACTGTGTACAGCCCATAATTATCTATTAATGTTTTCTCACCTTCTCGCAGGTCTTATCACAGAGGAGTTCCTGACATTTTACAGCATAGAAACCAGATTCATCCTGTTCATCCTTGGAGCATTCACATTTCTGACATGTATTCTTATCTTGTGGGATGGTGGATCCAGGCTGTGCAAAAATATAGAAACAAGGGTAAGACATATAATATGGGTCTATCTTCACTTTTGTTGTATTGCTGTTGATGGCCAGTCATGGACCTTTTTGAGGTTGTCTTTTCATTAGTCCATAAGCTCAGACATTAGTATATATGAACCCCTGCATGTGAACCATACTTTGGGTAGATACAAAGAAAATGTGTTAAATACATGTCAGTGCCAGCGGTGCCCAGCCTAGAAGCTCGACATTATACAAAATTGTTCCCCAAATCAATGATAGAAAAATATGGTGAAGTTGACAACAGATATATGTTTCATGTGTATATATATATATATATACCTGATATATGGTATTGTCCCTTACACAAACTGAATCAGGTTCTGGAAAGGAATACAAAAAAGTTTGTTCAAGCAAACATTTTTTCCCAATATTATCCAAATTTTGTAACATTTACAGGGGGTGTCTATCATATTGCATCATGCAGCATTAATATGGGCATATCATCATATACAATTCAGTATTCTTGTAGAATATCTCTTCATCCTTATTTTTACTATTTTCACTTTTTTTGTATTGAGAAAACATTTTACTTTGTGGAAACAATTATCAAGCAGACTATATGCCATTAAAGGATATTATAATGACTTGTGTGGATACCTAACCTCAGATAATTAACACAAAAATACCTAACAAATAAACCTCAAAATAGTCTGCTACCATGCTTGTTGATGGTTTCCTTGTAGCAGCAGAAGAGTTTTTTATTTATTTTTTACTTTTAAAGGCAAAAAAAAGTGGAAGCAGAAAATGAGGTCATTATTTAGACTTGTTATAATTTTATAATTACTCATTTTCTTATTATGTCCTGAATTTCTCATTGCCTTAATCAGCAAAAAAACAAGATAAAATATTTTTTATTTTTTTTACCCTAACAAGTTTTAACGGTTCCCTTTTGGGACATTTGATAATGTAAAAAGTAAATAGTGCATACCACATGTGATAATGGCACAACAGGCACCAGGGGGCATATAAGATACCACACGATATCCTGTACGACAGTCTGGCATTAAGCATTCACATGGTCCACATTCTGCAAAATAAACATACACGGTCATAATACATATTGCACAGTATACAACGTACTACTACTCTCATTGCGTTAATCATTAGAAGTATCATTTACCTTAAAGGGGTATTTGCATCTTATATAGTGATGACATATCTCTAGGAAATGCCATTACTTTCTAATCAGTGTGGGCACAACCATGGAAACCCCACTGATCCTGAGAATAAAGGAGATTAGAATTGCGGTCTTTCACAATTTTTGCCAGCACAGTGGCTTCCCGACAACTCACTGTTTAGAGAACTGCAGCTTGGTCCCATACAAGTGAATATGGCCAGCTGCATTTCCCTGCACAGTCCAGTGGCCTGTGCAGGGAAAACTTCAAAGCAGTGCAGCTCAGCAGGGGTTCAATTAACACTGATCATTAAAGTGATGGCCTTTTCTAGCAATATTCTATCACTTTATAAGATGGGAATAACCCTTCAATGTTTTATTTGTTTTTATTTTGCCAACAAATATAGCCATTTTTTTATCATATGGAATAGGCTTCTTGTGCTGTAATTTTTTAATTTAATAAAGACATAGTGTAATGCTGTGATGGCGGCTATCCTGGACCCATATAAATGTGGGGGTGTCTTTACTCAGTTGCTGTACAGTGGAAAAGACCCGGAGTAGAGAAGTCATCTAAATCAGTGCATTCATCCATTTCATCAGAAAGCATCCCAAGCACATCCAAAGTAATTTGGAATAATCAAAGAAATATGTTTCTTCCAAATTACCTTTGGTTTAATTTGTGCCCCCTAATCCCTCTAAACGGTAAGATCTCAGAACATTTTGTTTCGGCTGGTTGTCATGTGGAATTGTGTCTACGTTACCAGAGTAGTGATGTGCAGAAATTGCTATATAAATACAGTGCAAAAGAGATAATAGTAATCATCACAGAGATTACTAGAAAACATTTCTGCTAGGGTAGATAACTTCTGTAATACGGCATCTGAATCCAGTTCCACCCCAAATAAACCTCTGTGTGAAAACAGAGGCATGCGGAGTAACAGTAGCTCTCCATAGGCTTTATGGGTGCTTTAATTACGGCTACGTACAACTCAAAGTTTGTGAAGAGTCATAATACAGTCATGTGAATGAGGTCTCAGAAGCAAATGGCCTGGTATAAGCTTGTACCTTCCAGATTTTGACTGCAGGTCATTACGTAACTGGCCGGGGAGGCAGTGTGAGCACAAAAAGCTAGAATGGGGTTTAGGGGGCCCCGTTCTAGAGATAGGTGCAGGTCTTAGAGGTGGGACCCGCATCTATCTGACATTTATGACATATCCTGTGGATATGTCATAAATTTCCTCCATGGGAAAACCCCTTTAATACTTCTCCCAGTTTAGAGGCAGGTACAATGTATCCAGTCCAGACAATCCTCTATAAGCTAAAATCATTTGCTACTCAAATCTCCCTCCTGCCCTGATATGTTGCTACAATGTATCAATCTGGAGTCCAGGCTGTTTAAGGCACAGTAGATTGCCCTAGACAGGATACATAATATTGTAACAAGTATTAGGCCTTATTTACACGAGGGTGTCAAATTTGTGTCTGCAAAAAAACAGACCGTTTTTCAACCATATGAATGTTTGTGTTGCCTCCGTGTACGTTCTGTGTGTCCTTTGTTTTTCCGTCTGTATGTCATCCAATTGCCTCATCTGTTTTCATTCTCTGCAAGCACTTCCTGGGTTCACTTTTTGTTTTGCATCAGTTAGCAACAGATCCAAGAAAAGCAGACAGCACAGACAGCACACGAATGTCGTCCATGTGATGTCTGTTTTTTCACGCACCTATAGAAGTCAATGGCAATTCTGGTCCGCAAAAATGGATGACAGTAGGGCATTCTGTGAGTTTCTTGCAACCGACACACACTTGGTTGAAAAAAAATGATGTGTGAAAAGCCCCATTTACTTGTATGGGGTCATGTGCTGTCTGTTGTTAAAACGATCAGCACAGCAATGAGAAATATGTTTGCGTGAAATAAGGCCTTAGTTCTGTAAAATTTTCAGCCTCTGGATAAAAAATAGAATGTTCCCATCGGCTGACAGCAGGCAGTGATCTTTAAAAAGTGGCACACTTTAGATATTGTACAACAACTTTTATGAGTACCCTCCCAAGTATCCATTTCCTCTGTGAAATATAATATACACATTATTACACAAAATTTACTTAAACATTTTCAATGTTTCACTCCTTATACCACAAAACTGTGACAGGTTATCAGGTTTGTACTTACTGGATTCTGTTGATGTGCCAGGTTCATAAGTTGTACCATTTGAATTAGGGCCGGTAGTAGGTTTCTTGCTAGGTCTACTCAATGGGGGTTTAGTAATGGTTACATCCATTATGTGGTCCTTGTCTGTTGTAGTAGGTGTATTTTCTGATGTAGTAGGTGTATTTTCTGATGAAGTAGGTGTATTTTCTGATGAAGTAGGTGTATTTTCTGATGAAGTAGGTGTATTTTCTGATGTAGTAGGTGTAGCTTCTGTCGTGGAGCATTCTCCTAGAGACCTTTCAATCTGACATGTGCTCGAACAAATTGCATGGAATACGCAGCCTTGGCGATCTTTTTCTTCGTAGATAGTTTCACCTGAAACATAAATTATAAAGCTTTGTAGTGCAGGATATTTTAACATATGTTCATTGAATAAGACACATGTTCTAGTTAATTAACACATTAAAGAGATTTACATTTTAGGACCCTGTAAGTACAGATTGTCTGGTGACTTAGACTCCGACCATTATGTAGACCATATGGCTTTAAAATATTTGACTGCTCTTACAAAATACAGTAAAGCAAAACATTGTGGAACACTCCCAACATCTAGCTCCCTCACAAGCCTTGTGCTTGTTCCTCAACTGGTGTCCTCCTCTTCTGCTAACTGCACTGTGAGGTACAATTTAACATATATATGCCCAATTAACATGTACATAGACACTGCCCAGCATATTCATATGTAAATTGTCTTTTTTTTTTTTTTTTACCTCTGGGCTATGATTAGGCTATCATTGGGCATAGTGCCTAAAGAAAAATCTCGGAGTTGTACAGAGCGGTAATATGGCACAAAGGGCCTACTATAGTACCAAACTGTACCTACATATGCATGATTTCATGCAGAAGCATGCAAAAGTATTTGTGACATGTTCCGTAAAATGCTGTATTATGTAACACTTTTTTCCCTAAAAGCATTGCTTTTCGTAGAGAATATATCCGTAATGTTGTGCTGCAAGAAGCAACATATGGCAGCATATGGAGTGCCCAAAGCTTCATAGCGCAAGACTGCAGGGACTTTGTTTGCTTCTGTACAGCCTCCCGGAAATGGATGCAATATGTTGGCAGCAGTAAGAGAGATCAAGTATACAGAAAACAACAATCCTAGATTTCCTTATGTACAGAATTTCACTATACATAACCATTCAAAAAAAAAAAACAAGTACTTATCAGTATTTAAATTATTGGACCTCACCTGGGGAATACAATATATCATTAACTTTGCAGAAACAGTTTATTGTTGTGCCCGGAATTAAAGTTGGTAGTGAAGTTTCTTCTGGTGTAAGAGTCGTTGTTAATACTTCTGTGCTACCACTTGGTGTTGCAGAAGACTCGGTTACAGGTGAGGATGTCCCAGATGATATAGTTGATGTAGGAGTTGTAGTTGGTTTTCCACATTCCTCAACAAACTTTTTAGAACAACATTCAATTCGTATAGCATAGTCAAAGCACTGTTTGGCTTCATCTGCTTGCTCTTTATTCTTACAAATCAAACCATCTTTTACATTGCATGTCATTACCTGGTCAACATTCTGATAAGAATCTGGATATTTTTCAGGCTTACACTCAATATCATTTTCAATTTCCTCATTTTTACAAATTTCTATTCCCCTAGACCTCAAGTTTTCAGAATTCTCTTTGTCTTCACCACTAATATGTGAAGACGGTTTTTCTGTGTTAAACCATTGTGTCCAGTGACATTCCTTGTCCCTCAGTACTTTACAGCTTGATGTTGTAGTAGGATAATGTGGGCTACTAGACGTAGGGGTTTCAGCAGATGTTGAGCCAATAGGCTTAGATGGATCACCAGATGTTGGGCTACCTGGTGTAGATGTTTGACCAGGTGTTGTGTCTTTGGGTGGTGGAGTTCCACCAGTTGTTGGGCTACCAGGGAGTAAAGTTTCACCAGGTGTTGTGTCTGCAGGTGGTTGAGGTTCACCAGTTGTTGGGCCTCCAGGTGGTAATGTTTCCCCAGGTGTTGTGTCTTTGGGTGGTGAAGTTCCACCAGTTGTTGAGCTACCAGGGGGTAAAGTTTCACCAGGTGTTGTGTCTGTGGGTGGTTGAGGTTCACCAGTTGTTGGGCTTCCAGGGGGTGATGTTTGTCCAGGTGTTGTGTCTTTGGGTGGTGGAGTTCCATCAGTTGTTGGGCTCCCAGGGGGTGATGTTTGGTCAGGTGTTGTGTCTTTGGGTGGTGGAGTTCCACCAGTTGTTGGGCTACCAGGTGGTGAAGTTTCACCAGGTGTTGTGTTTGCGGATGGTTGAGGTTCACCAGTTGTTGCGCTTCCAGGGGGTGATGTTTTGCCAGGTGTTGTGTCTTTGGGTGGTGGAGTTCCACCAGTTGTTGGGCTACCAGGGGGTAAAGTTTCACCAGGTGTTGTGTCTGCAGGTGGTTGAGGTTCACCAGTTGTTGGGCCTCCAGGTGGTAATGTTTCCCCAGGTGTTGTGTCTTTGGGTGGTGGAGTTCCACCAGTTGTTGGGCTACCAGGGGGTAAAGTTTCACCAGGTGTTGTGTCTGCAGGTGGTTGAGGTTCACCAGTTGTTGGGCCTCCAGGTGGTAATGTTTCCCCAGGTGTTGTGTCTTTGGGTGGTGAAGTTCCACCAGTTGTTGAGCTACCAGGGGGTAAAGTTTCACCAGGTGTTGTGTCTGTGGGTGGTTGAGGTTCACCAGTTGTTGGGCTTCCAGGGGGTGATGTTTGTCCAGGTGTTGTGTCTTTGGGTGGTGGAGTTCCATCAGTTGTTGGGCTCCCAGGGGGTGATGTTTGGTCAGGTGTTGTGTCTTTGGGTGGTGGAGTTCCACCAGTTGTTGGGCTACCAGGTGGTGAAGTTTCACCAGGTGTTGTGTTTGCGGATGGTTGAGGTTCACCAGTTGTTGCGCTTCCAGGGGGTGATGTTTCCCCAGGTGTTGTGTCTTTGGGTGGTGAAGTTCCACCAGTTGTTGAGCTACCAGGGGGTAAAGTTTCACCAGGTGTTGTGTCTGTGGGTGGTTGAGGTTCACCAGTTGTTGGGCTTCCAGGGGGTGATGTTTGTCCAGGTGTTGTGTCTTTGGATGGTGGAGTTCCATCAGTTGTTGGGCTCCCAGGGGGTGATGTTTGGTCAGGTGTTGTGTCTTTGGGTGGTGGAGTTCCACCAGTTGTTGGGCTACCAGGTGGTGAAGTTTCACCAGGTGTTGTGTTTGCGGATGGTTGAGGTTCACCAGTTGTTGCGCTTCCAGGGGGTGATGTTTTGCCAGGTGTTGTGTCTTTGGGTGGTGGAGTTCCACCAGTTGTTGAGCTACCAGGGGGTAAAGTTTCACCAGGTGTTGTGTCTGCGGGTGGTTGAGGTTCACCAGTTGTTGGGCTTCCAGGGGGTATTGTTTCGCCAGGTGTTGTGTCTTTGGGTAGTGGCGTTCCTCCAGTTGTTGGGCTACCAGGTGGTGAAGTTTCACCAGGTGTTGTGTCTGCGGTTGGTTGAGGTTCACCAGTTGTTGGGCTTCCAGGGGGTGATGTTTGTCCAAGTGTTGTGTCTTTGGGTGGTGGAGTTCCACCAGTTGTTGGGCTCCCAGGGGGTGATGTTTGGTCAGGTGTTGTGTCTTTGGGTGGTGAAGTTCCACCAGTTGTTGAGCTACCAGGGGGTAAAGTTTGACCAGGTGTTGTGTCTGTGGGTGGTTGAGGTTCACCAGTTGTTGGGCTTCCAGGGGAAGATGTTTGTCCAGGTGTTGTGTCTTTGGGTGGTGGAGTTCCACCAGTTGTTGGGCTCCCAGGGGGTGATGTTTGGTCAGGCGTTGTGTCTTTGGGTGGTGGAGTTCCACCAGTTGTTGGGCTACCAGGTGGTGAAGTTTCACCAGGTGTTGTGTTTGCAGATGGTTGAGGTTCACCAGTTGTTGCGCTTCCAGGGGGTGATGTTTTGCCAGGTGTTGTGTCTTTGGGTGGTGGAGTTCCACCAGTTGTTGAGCTACCAGGGGGTAAAGTTTCACCAGGTGTTGTGTCTATGGGTGGTTGAGGTTCACCAGTTGTTGGGCTTCCAGGGGGTAATGTTTCCCCAGGTGTTGTGTCTTTAGGTGGTGAAGTTCCACCAGTTGTTGAGCTACTAGGGGGTAAAGCTTCACCAGGTGTTGTGTCTGCGGTTGGTTGAGGTTCACCAGTTGTTGGGCTTCCAGGGGGTGATGTTTGTCCAAGTGTTGTGTCTTTGGGTGGTGGAGTTCCACCAGTTGTTGGGCTCCCAGGGGGGGATGTTTGGTCAGGTGTTGTGTCTTTGGGTGGTGGAGTTCCACCAGTTGTTGAGCTACCAGGGGGTAAAGTTTCACCAGGTGTTGTGTCTGCGGGTGGTTGAGGTTCACCAGTTGTTGGGCTTCCAGGGGGTGATGTTTGTCCAGGTGTTGTGTCTTTGGGTGGTGGAGTTCCACCAGTTGTTGGGCTCCCAGGGGGTTTTGTTTGGTCAGGTGTTGTGTCTTTGGGTGGTGAAGTTCCACCAGTTGTTGGGCTACCAGGGGGTGAAGTTTCACCAGGTGTTGTGTCTGCGGGTGGTTGAGGTCCACCAGTTGTTGGGCTTCCAGGATGTGATGTTAGGCCAGGTGTTGTGTCTTTGGGTGGTGGAGTTCCACCAGTTGTTGGGCTACCAGGGGGTAACGTTTCACCAGGTGTTGTGTCTGCGGGTGGTTGAGGTTCACCAGTTGTTGGGCTTCCAGGGGGTGATGTTGGGCCAGGTGTTGTGTCTTTGGGTGGTGGAGTTCCACCAGTTGTTGGGCTACCAGGGGGTAACGTTTTACCAGGTGTTGTGTCTGCGGGTGGTTGAGGTTCACCAGTTGTTGGGCTTCCAGGGGGTAATGTTTGTCCTGTTGTTGGGTCTTTGGGTGGTGGAGTTCCACCAGTTGTTGGGCTACCAGGCAGTGATGTTTGGCTAGGTGTTGTGTCTTTGGGTGGTGGAGTTTCACCAGTTGTTTGGCTTCCAGGGGATGAAGTTTGGCTAGGTGTTGTGTCTTTGGGTGGTGGAGTTTCACCAGTTGTTTGGCTTCCAGGGGATGAAGTTTGACTAGGTGTTGTGCCTTTTGGTGGAGGGGTTTCACCAGATGTTCCAGGTGATTGAGATGTGCTGCCTGGTTCCTCAGCTGTAGTTGTCTCTCCAGATGTTGAGCTGCCCGGGGGTGAGGGTTGACCAGGTGTAGACCCGCTTGGACCTTGTGAGGGAGGCTCTGTTATGGAAGTTGTTAAAGCATTTCCTGTTACTTGAGTAGATGATGGTGAAGTGGGAGAGGGTGTTGTTTTTCCACAGGATTCAACAAACTTTTTAGAACAGCACTCAAATCTGATTGCATAGTCAAAACACACTTTGTTTTCACCTGTTTGTTCAGTGTTTTTACAAACCAATCCATCTTTTAAATTACAAATTGATTTTTGTCCAATATCTTTATAATTCAAATCTGGGTATTGAGCAGCTTTGCATTCAATTTTATTTTCCACTTCCTCATTTTTACAAACGTCAATTCCCTTAGATTTCAGCTTTCCTGAATTTTCAATGTCTTCACCATTGGCATCTGATGAAGGATTTTCTGTGTTATGCCAGTCTGTCCAGTGACATTCACTCTGTCTAAATTTCTCACAGCTGGTAGTTGTAGCAGGGGGAGTAGAAGCACCTTCTGTATTTGTGGTAGAAGATGTTGTTTTTGGAGCAGATGTGACACCTGTGCTACTTGTTGGAGATCTTGTAGATGTATCACCAGTTGATAAAGATTCAAGGCTACTAGGTGGTGTGGATTCTACTGAAGAAGTCTCAATCTCACTAACTGAAGTTGTAGTAGTTAGTGCAGTTGTGGGTGTTCCAACTTTCTCACAGTACTCTGCACAACATTCAAACCGTATTTTATAATTGTAACATTTTTCTTTCTTCTTCTGGTTTTTATTCAAACAGCTTAACCCATTTGCCAGGTCACAAGTCATTTTTTGCTGATTGTCTGACACTGTTTCACCCTCTTTATCAATAGCCTCACATTCAATATTGTGCTCAACTTCGTTTTGTTTGCAAATTTGAAAACCTTTCGCTTTTATGTCTTCAGCGTTTTCAGTATCTCCTCCATCACCTTTAGGATTGGGAGCATGGTTGTCATACCATAAAGTCCAGTGACATTCCATTTTTTTTATGCAATCTGTTGTAGGCAATGATGTGGCAGATGTGACTTCAGATGCGGTTGAACTTGGAGAAGGGATTACTTCAGTGCTACTGCCTGGAGAAGTTTCAGATGTACCAGGAAGTTTAGTGCCACTAACTGATGTTGAAGGGGATGATGTTTTAGAGCCTAATGTAGAAGTTTTTGTTACAGAAGTAGTTGTTGGCACGGTTGTACCTTCAGTAGATGAGGGTGTTGTGGATTCACCACAAGATTTTGCAAACTTTTCTGAACAACATTCAATTCTTATACTGTAGTCATGGCAGTTTTCTTCAGCCTGATCTTGATTCTTACAAATCAAGCCATCTTTTACATTACAAGTAGTTTTTTGGGCCTGTGTTTGTTCAGATGCTATTTCAGAATATTGTTGAGCCTTGCATTCAATTTGATTTTCAACTTCACCCTGCTTACAGACTTCTAATCCTATAGACTTTAATTGATCAGAATTTTCTCTTTCTTCACCAGTAAGTTCTGTAGATGGCTGATTTTCATTAAACCACTGACTCCAGCGACATTCTAATGCTCTTTCATTTTCACAGTTCTTGGGGGAAGATAAAGAAGGTTTGGTAAACGAGCTTGTGGTAGGCGCAGAGGATTGAGTTGCTACTGGGCTAGATGTGGTAGATGTTACAACTGGTTCACAATATGATGCACAGCACTGAACCCTTATTCTGTAATTATGACACTTTTCTTTACTTTTTTGATCTCTGTTTCTGCAAGTCAATCCATTTCCCAAGACACAGGTTAGAATTTGTTGATTATTAGCAATTGTTACTCCTTCATTGTCAATGGCTTCACATTCTATTTTATGTTTAACTTCTTGCTCCGTACATATCTCATACCCTTTTGATTTAATATCTTCTGGACTTTCACTGTCTCCACCATCACTTTTCTGTGTAGGGCTATTGATATCATACCAGGGTGTCCAGCGGCATTCCATTTTATATGAACATGTTGTTGTTGAAGTAGAAGAGGTTGTAACTTCAGATGATGATGATGTTAAAGGAGGGGATGTGCCTTCTGGTGGGGTAGTTATTTCATTACCGGGCTTTCCTGTAGGTAATACGCCTGTAGACATTTCTGGTAGTGATGTGGTGGATGTTCCTTGAGTTGTTGCTTCGCTAGAAATGATCGGAGGCTCGGAAGTTTCACTTGTTGATATTGCAGGTGTAGGCACTGGTTCACAAATTTCTTCACAGCACAAAACCCTTATTCTGTAGTTGTAGCATTTTTCTTTCCCTACTTGCTCTCTATTTTTGCAGTTCACACCACCTTCCAAATTGCAACTAAACTTTTGACTGTTATCAATAATAGGTACACCTATTTTGTCTACTGCTTCACATTCAATCTTGTCTTCAACTTCTCTGCTATTACAAACTTCTATGCCCTTTGATTTTATATCTTCAATGCTTTCAATGTCTCCATCATCACTTTTTGTGCTAGGCTCATTATTATCAAACCATTGTGTCCAGCGACATTCCATCTTATATACACACAGAGTTGTTTGTGAAGGTGGGACTTCAGATGATGTTGTAGGAATAGAAGGTTTTTCAGTTGATAATGTTGAAGGTGTTGATGGTGGAGGTCTTGTGGAAGTTTGTTGTGAAGCAGTGGTTATTCCCTGGGTTACTGTAGTTTCTGGTTCTGGCATTTCAGTTGTGGTTACTTGAGGTGTTTGTATTGGTAAGCAAACTTTTTGACAACATTCAATCCGTATTTGATAGTTATAACACTTCTCTTTCTTATTTTGATCTCTGTTTTTACATATCAGCCCATCGTTCAGATCGCAACTAAATATTTGATTGTTTCCCTCAATAGGTAGTGCTTTATCATCCATAGCTTCACACTGTATTTTGTTTTCAACTTCCTGCTTTGTACAAACTTGAGTTCCTTTAGATGTAATGTCATCAACACTTTCAGTCTCTCCTCCATCACTTCTGGTATTAGGTGCATTCTTATCATACCATGGAGTCCAACGACATTCCATCTTATATACACAGTTTGTTGTTGGAGAGGTTGCAGAAGCCGCTGGGCTAGATGGCCCAGAGGATGAAGGGACAGGCTCTTGAGGTGTTGTCATCTCTGAAGATGTAAGCTCAGGTGATGTTGTTTCTGTGTCAGATGGATGGGATGTTCCAGAGGAAGTAGAACTTGTGCTGAGAGGTGTTTGTGAATTTGACTCAACAGGCAAAGATGTTGGGGATTCTTTAGATGTGGGAGATGGTGTTTTCAATTCAACAGTAGAACTTGTTGGAGATGGACTAGTTGTACATTCCCTATACTTACAACATTCTATCCTTATTTCATAATTGTAACACAAAGGTGGATTCTTGCTATTGAGACAAACTAGACCATTTCTTCGACTACATGTCACATCTTGAGTTAAATCTGCTAGTGCTTGCTGAGGATATTCTTTTGCTCTGCATTCTACATTCCTTGGATTTTTACACACTTTGTGACCTTGATTCTCAATATCCTCAAATCGTTCAAAATCTCCTTCATTGTTTTCAGGTTTGCTCACATCATACCATTCTGACCAAGTACACTCATGTGCCTCAACACAAGCAGTGGGTGAAACTGAAAAATAGGATAAAAAAAATGGGTAAGCTACAGTAATTACAATTCAATACATTAGTATTTAGCAAATATAATGATAAAATATATGAGATAGATAGATAGATAGATAGATAGATAGATAGATAGATAGATAGATAGATAGATAGATAGATAGATAGATAGATAGATAGATAGATAGATAGATAGATAGATAGATAGATAGATAGATGATAGATGGATAGATAGATAGATAGATAGATAGATAGATAGATAGATAGATAGATAGATAGATAGATAGATAGATAGATAGATAGATAGATAGATAGATAGATAGATAGATAGAATACAAACTAAGCAATAAATATTGCCAGGTCTCTTAGAAACTTAAAGGGGTATTTCCATCTCAGACATTTATGTCATATCCGCAGAATATGCTATACATGACACTCGTCCAAACCTGGTGAGGCCAGAGGTGGAGTCTGTATCTATGAGAGATTTATGGCATTTTTTGGGTATGTCATAAATGTCTAACATGGGAATACTTCTTTAAGTGAAAATAGTTTAAATTATTCTTCTTACATTTTCTATTAAAAGAATGAGATAAAAAAATAAACCTCATAGAGCATTAGAGGATTATTGTTCAAAATAGTATAGATCATGGCGTTTTATAGGCAGAATACCTGATGGAACTTCTCCTGAAGTATTTGAATCACCAGTGGAAGAAGTTGGCGTTTCAGAAGTTGAAGGAATTGGTTGTTCTGTGCTTTTTCCACCACTTGGAGTGCCAGAAGATGTTGAGGAACCTTCATAAGCAGTTGATGGTGTAGTATGACTTGGTTCTCCAGATGAACGTGAAGGACTGAAGTCAAACTGTGTGGGTGGAACTGTGGTAGTTGGGCAAAGGCCAACAGTTCTTTGTATAGTTGAATTATCTGAACAAATGGCATTGAAACAACCACCAGTTCCGTCAGCTGTGTAATAGACTATATCTCCTGGCAGAAATTCTTTGCCTTCATATTTGCAACAAGCTTGTTTTGGAAAAAAAACAAACATAAAAGATTAATATTTTTCAGCAAATGATCACAATTATCTTACTTGAAATTCAATTATTTCACTTAACTACTTAGAACATTGCATACTGTGTAATAAATATCTTATGAAAGGGTTTTTTAGCTGATATTAATAACACATTAAATGCTGACAGATAGTATATCTATAAAGCTTTCTACGGTAAAGGGGAGGGGGTAACTATATGCCAATAATTCTTATGTCCCTAGAATAAATTTACTATTTCACATTTCGGAAATGCAATGTTGTGTTCACATTTGCATTGAAGATTAGTGGCAAATTGTGACAAATTTGACGGGAAAAATAGCGCTGCATGCAATACTTCTTTTTCCCATCAAATTGACGGAAATCTGGACGGAAGCCGACGGACTTCATTAACAACAAATGGGATCCATTGGGGGCAGTGGTGTCCACTGCATAACAGATCTGGCACTGCATTGTGGCTTCTATTATAAATGGAATCTGCGATGCATATAAGAACAGAGCCTAACATCTACAACATAACAATTATTCTGTATACAGATGTAGCATTCTTTAACTTGACTATGCGTTAAATACCATGTGCCAAGAAACTTTACCTTGACTTTTTCAATGGCTTTTCAATGGCATTTGTTGGGTGATATAACACTGCAGCACATTATCAGAGTCAAGTTAAACTTTGCTACATCTGGATAATGAATGAATGATATGTAAAATACGGTGTATCTAATCTACAGTGTTTTACAATAATATTTCATACCTGGTGCTTGGGTACATTCTCTTCCATTTTCTGTGCATTTGCTATAAAACAGAATAGAAGTATTACTATTTTTCTGTAGTGGAATCGCCAGGATAACATAGACTGGAAGTGTATGGAAAATGCATAAATCTGTTTTTTGCAATGTGGTTGTAATGCGATTTTCTGATACCACACTAAAATTACATACTTTTCCTCTAATATAAATAAACGCATAATTACCACATTATAATTGATTACTTGTAGCTGTAATGTGGTTGCATTTTTCCCTATAAAAGTCTATGGGGAAAAAAAAGACTTCATAATCTTGTGGTTACCGGAGCAGTTAGAGCATGCAGCAGTCTGAAATAACACTACACAGCTCTAAAACCACACGTCTGATAACTGCAACATGTGGACAACACTATTTAAGATTTTTTTTTTTTTTTATGTATTTCAACCTGAACCTGTAACCATAGTTATTTGCTTATGATTCATGATAGAAAAAATCCAGATCAACAACGTAGGGTAATGCAAATTCTTGAACAACAAGATGAAGAGGCATTTCAAACCTCCCTTCCACTTAATCAATCTACAAAATCGCTTAGGTAAAGGGAATGGAGTGGTTGTAACCTATTCAAGAGCAATTGGAGGGTTCCAAAACTTGCCATATATGCAGATTTTCTGTAATATTTAAACTCCTTCCATCTTTCTAACTGTAAAAACTCAGACTTACATATGGAATCAAAGATCTATCTATATAGATAGATAGATATCCAAGAAGAAAATTCAGCAGCACTCCAATGATCAAGGTGAAAAAAAAGTGAAATTTATTGTGCCAACATGGCAATGCAACGTTTCCGTCCCACCTTGGGACCTTTCTCAAGCATGGGACCTTTCTCAAGGTGGGACGGAAACGTTGCATTGCCATGTTGGCACAATAAATTTCACTTTTTTTTCACCTTGATCATTGGAGTGCTGCTGAATTTTCTTCTTGGATATGCGTATGGTCTTTTGATCGGGACTATCAGCTGGCACCCTTCATTACTGGAATTTGTACGTTGAAATAGAGTGCTGCCGTTTTTTCTACTGGTAGATAGATAGATAGATAGATAGATAGATAGATAGATAGATAGATAGATAGATAGATAGATAGATAGATAGATAGATAGATAGATAGATAGATAGATAGATTTAAAAAAAACTTATATCGAGGTATGCATTTAACACTCTTACCAAACAGAACATGTGGTTAGACCTGGCATCTTCTCTCCTGGTTTATACTCTTCTCCATATTCATCGTAACAGTTACATGATGCAACACAACGCATGGACTCCTCGTCAAAGAAAGGTCTTTCTTCTGGACACGTAGGGTAGCAACCTGAAGTGAAGAGATATCAATATGGGTACAATGAGAAACTTTCACACATATACCGTATATATCGGCGTACAAGACGACTTTTTACACCCTTAAAAAAATTTCAAAAGTGTGGGGTCGTCTTATATGCCGGATATTGTCTACATTAGGGATGCACATTGCAGCCGCACAGCTCAGTATAATACACATGAATGTATGGGAGCGCGGCTGCGGCTGTGTAATTCAGCCACAGCCCCGCTCCTGAGTCATGATAAGTTCGCGGGGTCAGGATGATGCAATGCGGCCAGCGCTGCACTAATGAGCGGCGGCACTGGAGACAGAACATGGCGGGCGCGCTACAAAACACCCCCATGTTCTGTCTTCAGTGCCTGAACTACCGCTCATTAGTGCAGCGCCGGCCGCATCACCTCATGCTGACCGCGCACACACTTCCTGTCAGGAGTGGGGCAATGGCTGTATTACACAGCCGCAGCCCCGCTCTATAACGGCGGAGATCAGAGAAACCGCTCATCTCCGCCGTTCTTCCCCTGAATGCTGCGATCACAGCTGACTGCAGCATTCAGGGGAAAGTGAGAAGGGGGGATGCCCCTGGATCGCGTCACAGGGAATTCCTGTGACGCGACCGAGGGCCATACCATATATGGGCAGACAGCCCAGGGTCTATTGAAGGACCCCAGGGCTGTCTTACCATATTTCATGTTGTTAGGACATACCCAAGTATGTCCTAACAACTGCCTGTGTATTATCCGTCCACAGGTTAATGTACTGGCATATATCTGATATATGTCAGTACATTAAAGTTTAAAAATAAAGTAAAAACAAAGTATTGTTAAATGTAAAAAAAAATACACCTTCACCTTTTTTACAATAAACATTAAAATAAGTCTCAATACATAAAATACACACATTCAGTAATGGCGCGGACAACAATGTTTTTGCATCATTTATGATGTGTACGCTGTAAAAAGGGCCCGCCCTTTCCTCTCATTCCCTGCCTCTCAGATCTCGCGCGATGAAGCAGCCTATCTGCGCATGCGCGAGTTCAAAGAGACAGAGAGTCCTGGGTCCTGCCGCCGATGGCCATAGTGAAGCGCTCCTGCACGAAATGGTGAGTATATCTTAAATTCTATATTTTAAGGGTAAAAGTTGGGGGTCGTCTTATACGCCCAGTCGTCTTATACGCCGACATATACGGTACTATGACTTCAGCTACATAATAAACTATTGATTAATGTACTCATTTGAAGAACCTCAGTTTATTGGGCACAATGTCCAAACTAATTCACCAATGTCTAATATAAGTTATGTAGGTGCTATTTAGCAATACTCACAAATGTTAGAAGACAATATATTATATTCAAATGTAATTTAACTGCATATTCTAAAACACAAGTTCTCAATCATTTTTTTCTGGGCCTCACCAGTCAGACTGAACAGGGTGATGCCTGGGACTCACCAATAGGCCACTGTCACACTGTAGTATTTTGGATCAGTATTTGTAAGCCAAAACTAGAAGTGGGAACATAACACGGAAGAGATGCAAATCTTTCTATTATACTTTTATGTTTATGTGCCACTCCTAGTTTTGGCTTACAAATGCTGATGCAAAATACTGACGAAAAAATACTGCCATGTAACAAAGGTCTTAGTCATAGTTCATGGCTAAAGTTTCAAAACTTCTTTCCTAAACCCAGTAGAACATTAAAATAAGTATAAAAGAGGTTCATTATGTTGCTAAACTAGAGATTGGTGCAACCATAAAAAGGCCTGTAAAGCCTATAATTACATCTGTCAAAACTGCCCCTTCAACTAGCTGCTCCTCATCAACAACTGGGGGGCACCTCACAACTGAGGCAGCTTGAGAAGCGCTTTTCAAAAATAAGCCCCAACATTGGCTTTCTTCACGCCTCTAAAGGGGTTAAAAAAGAGACAAACAGCTGATTGCCGCAGGTCAAGCTGAGGGGACTCGTGATATTATTGGATAAAGTTTTGCATGGCCACATATTTATACTGTATTGACAACTGTTGAATTCCAGAGTTACATTGTTACATATATAGTTAGTACTATTGAAAAAAGACATATGTACATCAAGTTCAGCCAAGGAATGGGAGAAAATGGTGCCAATTGAAATGGACAACCAAGTAATGCATTGCCCGACTGAGTCTGCCAAAGAGGAATATCCTCTAGATAAGTAACTTTCCAAACCGTCTAGTAGAGAGAGTCCTGACTCTCTATGATTTTTATACGCCCTAGTAGGACACATGGACAGGGATTGGCCTTAGTCAATATTTTTAATTGTCCCATATGAGGCGAAAGGTGAAATATCCACAAATCAACATGGATTTGTATACCAATACGTAACTAGTTGGATTAAATGTTTCATTAGTATTATCTACATAGATGGACCTCTAAAACAATTTATGGAAATCGTCAGTTTTTTGTAAATAAATAAATAAATAAAGCACTTACCTTCTAAGCCAATGAGTTTGTTTAAGCAAACTCCAGTTGGATTCATACAAGTCTTCAAACATGGAGCACCACATGCTTTGTAGTGCCATTCACAATGGCCTTGTTCGTTGTAGAAATCACAAAATACAGCTGAGGAGGGAAGCAATTGAAAAGCATTTCAACTGGTGTACAGTATTTGAGGCAAGCAGCAGTAATAAATGAAGCCTCATTCACACTTATAGATTCCAAAAGTTTTCGACTGTTCATCAATTTTTTATGTTTACATCCATTTGGTGAATGGAAAACATCAATTATGGCTCATATCTAGCCATATGAAAGGCCGGTATTGCAGCTGACATTGCAACTCAGCCCCCATTAGTTTCAATAGGAATGAGCTGCAATACCAGACTCAGCCCATGGTCAAGGCTAGCTCTGTTTCTGAAAAATACTTGAATTAATGATAACACACACATGTTCTATGCAATAAATAGGTTAATTAATCCAGACAAATTATTTGATATTTGTCATATACAGGGATTAAAAACTCTTCCAAAATGTTATCTTGATTTTTGCAAGAGAAAAACACTCACGGCAAATATTTGGAGTTCTCCACCTGATACATTCACCAGCCTCACTGCAAGCCTGGGCGTAAGATGCAACAGCAGTACAGAAGCAATCGCAGTCTCCACCGCTGTCACAAGCACACGCATCGTTGACACAAGCTTCATAGTACTTAACAGGGTCAACCTGATTATAGAAAATAAAGACGATATTATGAATGGTGTAAGAAGACAAAGGTATTTTTTATGGATTTGCTTAGGGCCAGTTTTGGAAATGTTATGGTTTTTTTAATTCTATTTGAGAAGCAATGGGTCAATAAAAAGAACAGTATGACAACAAAAACAATAAAAAATGAACTGCACCATATTTATAATGCTGAAATAAGTTTGTTCTCACCAGACCATGACAGGAAGCAAATGCACCACTAGTGATGATACTACATTGTTTTTGGGACCATGCTTTTTTATATGGGTTGGAGGCACAGGTATCTTTAATTTCCACAGCATTGGGGCATCTCTCAGAAAGCTTCCAACTGTTGCCAAACTCAACCACATCTCCAACCACGGACTGACTTCTGGTTATATAGTCATTGGCAGCGTTTCCATCGTAGTTACCACAAAGACCACAGACTTTTCCCTGGAAAGCAAAAAGTTTGAATTAGATATTACATTACTTGAGTCATTGGTACTAGCTTATTTATTAAGAAAACAAAAATGAAATTAACTCTTGCTCTTATTTTATATTATTCTATACCAAAGGGAATTTACAAAAAAACAGAAATGTGTGCTTTGTATTAGAGTAACTATAGTAATTGACTATTGTTAACATTTTTACCTCAAATTTTGGATCCAGCTTAATAAAGATAGTAGTTTTCTTATCCCAAACCAAAGCTAAACCGTTTGCGGCCTCAACAACTAAATAGATGCCCATCTGCCGAACTTTGAAGGGTACATATTGTCCAGAGTTCCTCTTAACCACATCAAACTTCTGATCCCCAAGTATCAACTCATAGTTCTAGAAATGGAGACAAAATTGAAAAACTTTAAGTAATAACAAATAAAATGAAAACAAAAAAAATTATTGTGGGAAGTTATTACAAAGAAGAACAGTTATGAGATGGATATTTAGAATAATAAACACTTACGCCTAGGAAAAGTCTGATCGTTTTGGAACAGGTAGTGCCTTGTGAACCGCAAGGAATATTCTCTGTGAAAACTCGGAAGGTACCAGAAGCGTCATTTGAACAATAATCCTAGGAATACACACAGATAGATTGTGAGATGACCATGTAAAACTTTACTTGCAAACACAAAATAAGACATAAAAATCATATACCTGAGCCAAAGTGTACCAGCAATTTCCATTGAAGCGATATCTTCTGTTGTCAAAGGTGAGGTAGTGTCCATCTCCATACACGGCACATGTCCCCAGGCACGTGTTTGTAGTACATTGCCACTTTTTACGCTTACAGGTACTGCACAATAGGGTAAAACATATGTCACAATCAGATGATTCGAAAAATATATCCTTAAAAAACATTTTACCTCTGGACCACCATGAACTCCAACATCTTACCAAGTGTTGCATTTGACCTGAACTGTTTCTCCAGCTGCATAGTAGTCATCATTGAGTCTACAAGGACATTGATCTTCGGTAATGCAAATGTTTCTTTCATCATCAAGCACCAGTCCTTCAGGACATACACAGCCAGATACACAACTTGAGCTATACTATAGGATTAATTTAAAAAAAAAAGTCAAACAAACTGGTATACTCAACTAAATAAAATGTCAACATTTTCAAATAAACATAGCTAAAATTTAAAGAATTTGATGTGTCTCAAAATACCATGTTAAATAAGTAGTAACATTGGTAAATCATGTTTAGATGGTAAACATAGCCTTAACATTATTTGTCAGAATAAATTAACTTGCTCATTTGTCACTCTATCCACATAAGGTATTTTATTAATACGTACCATAATAGTCCGCTACACTAACTGCATGTATAGGTACAATGCATTTGGATTATATATATGTTCTATTGTATGACTAGAAAAAAATAACTCAAATTCCATAATTTATTTATATCCTATTACCAATGTATGAGTGTATTAACAAAATATTGGCTATACAACAGCCTAATATATTTGTTAAGGGGTTGTATAGCATTGGGAAAAAAGGATTTGTCTTTTTTCTTTGGGTCTGTTCACATCAGCATTGCCCTTCCGTAGAGGGGTTCCGTCAGAGGTTTCCGTCAGGTTAACCCTTTCAACGGAAAGGCAAACAGAAACCTTAGCTTCCGTTTCCCTCACCATTGATCTCAATGGTGATGGAAACGTTGTTAATGGTTTCCGTTGGTTACCGTTGTGACAGGGTTGCATTGTCTTGATGGAACCAATAGCGCAGTCGACTTAGAAACAACACCATCTTTTCCTAAGACTTTGCTTTAGTATTGCAAATAATAGTTAATAAGGCTAAGCTACAATATCAGATGTATGCCATGGACAAGAGTGGATCTGATCCTGGAAAAAAGCAGGCCTGGGGGTTAGGAACCCCACATATCAAATATTTAGAGCCTACCCTAAGGACAGTTCACCAATGTTTAAGTACCAAAAAATCCCTTTAAACAGAATGAACTTATATTAACTTACACATTCTGTATCAAAGGTTGAACAACTCTTCTGGCACTCAGAGCCTTTAGTCCCCGCAGTGGAAGTGTCACAATCAAAGAAGACCATTGGGTATTGACATACTATGAAAATAAAATATATTGTCATGTACAGAAATTGCATTGTTGAAACGTGTAGAAATACTAAGTGTAACGTTTAGGGACCAGTGTACAGTAACAGATACAAAAACAAAACAAAACAATGATATAAACAAATGGAAGAATCTGACTTATAAGAAATTTGCAGAAGCTTGGAATAGGTGTATTGTGATATTTCATCATATTGTTTCCCTACAAAAAAATGTCAAGTCCGATGTGATTAATCCTTTTTATGATAGTTCCTAATGAACAACATTTACTTTAATAGGGTCCATTGGGGATTCAGTATTTTGCATATTGTGGTATCTTGCCATAAAAAAATACAAGAATGTTTGATGGAAACCCTAATAGGACCCCGTTGGCCAAGTGTAAACAGAGCCATATTGTTAGATAATAATACAATTCATACAGAACCCAAATAGTTCACAAAGAATCAACGCATCCAATAAAACAAACAAGTACCTTTTTGCACCACAGGATTTACACCAACACATTCCAGTTTTCCATTTGTGCAGGTGCTAGAACAATTGAGAACAATGAAAACATTTAATAATGATACTTTATAATTTGCAACACGACCGCACCTATTATAGCCTGGTTAGTGGATATTTATCGTGTGAACATGCAGATATAATTTACAACCCTTCTTAAATTAAGACGAGCATTTATTTATATTACAACATAAGGGCCCATAGCAACTTGAATACTATAAAGTCACTATAAAAAAAAATAATATTTATGGTTTGATTTCACATTAGGTAAATGGGGATATTGGTTTAAGTCATTGTATGAATGCTATACCAATAAGTAGTGAGTTACCACGCTGGTTCCTTGGTGCGCTAACGTATAAAATGTAATATCTTACCACATTGCCCCATTTTCATGAAACACTTCTCCAGGTGATATGGCAGTTCCTTTATAGTAACAAGAGCAGAGAGCAGGCAGAACACAATCTCCATTGTCATCTCGATAAGTTCCACCTTCACAAATGCAACCATCAACAATGCCAATTTGATACCCACATGTGATATCAGGCTCACTGAGAGAACGGCAGCTGGGCATACAAGTACTGACAGTGTAGCTATAGGTTTCACCAGGCGGGCAAGTGGCTGTATATGAGTCTAAGGATAAAACACACCAATAAAATATATTAGAACTGTTCCCTAACAATTGTACCCATTAACTTAATAACATTCCAGCAGGGACAAAGCAAAAAAAACAAAACTTTTTACTGCTTAGGAAAACTTACGACAAGTATTTGTTCTCCATCCCCGTAAGTCAACTCCTTGTCTAGAGCAGGTAGTAACATAGGACGAGAGAGCGGAGCACATGCAGTCTTCTTTCTTATCACAATTGCAGGCATCAAACTTACAGTTCTGTAGGGCCATAAGTAAAGTAAATTAATATAAAAAAACGATGAGGACTCCCGCAGAAGAAGTTTATTTGATGAGGTCCACAGAAGTATAATAGGCTCTTTTTAATGTACTACTACCACTAGATTATTACATTTATTGTAACTTCTTCCCAGGATTTCAATATAATACATCAAAGTACTTTTAGCTGTACCTCATGGTAGGGCTTGACAGTAACAGTCTTGTGACAGCTAGCAAATGGTCCATCACTGGCCAGCAACAAGTCGCAATGGTGGGATGCATATAGTTCTGAAAACCAAATGTATACATCATTTAATTAGCAAGTAGCACCAAAATCTCATTCTTTACATAGGATTTGCTAAAAAAAAAATACTAAATGCTTACATATTGATCATATTGCAAAATTGTCATCACTCCATAGAATAATTGTGTTGTTATTATTATTGTTTTATTTCACTAGTAATATTCTCATTATTTGTAGTAGTAGCCTTAGTAATACTCACCATTCTGACCAATGAGGGCGCAAGGATCTTCAAAGTTGTTTTTGATATTTGGACAATCAAGCTGAGTCTTCCACAAGTTGCCAAATGATGATCCGGTTCCTTCTACAACTCCAGCAGGAGATTTGAAATCATCGGTTTGAATGTAATTGAAGTTGCCACAAAGACCTGAAAAGATATAATTTTGCTTTGAAGCCATTCATTCATTCTTTATTCAGATTGATTCATTCTTTATTCAGTAATTTTACCAGCTGTGCTGTTCTTCGGTCACAATGTAATGCAAACATGGAGACATGCATTATAATATTTGATAGCCTAAAGGACCTTTTACACTGGGCAATTATTGGGCAGACAAGCGTTCATAGAACGCACGTTGCCGATAATTGCCCTGTGTAAACGCTCGTTCGTCTGCTGATCGTATAGTTTTAAAAATCTGAAATATTATCGTTATCAGCAGCACAACTCCCTAAACAGGGAGACTCACTACCGACATGATAATAAAGTATGGGGACAACCAATCGTCCCTATACTAGCTCCTTGTGACAGGAGGAAATGAGCGCCGATCAACGAGCCGTCCCGTTGATTGGAACTCTTGGCACCTGCCAAAATTGGCCAGTGTAATAGAGTATTTAGTCAGTGCACAAAAAACCTATGTGGTCTTACCGCAAGTTTTGTCCATATATTTTGGATCAACTGATACATAAACTTGCATGGTGGGCACCAGTTGAATTTTAACCTGAACGCCAATATTAGTCTGCATGATGATGTAGAAGGATGTAGGCTTGAAGATGGTAACAGCGGCTGTGAACATAAAAGAAATTTGTAATATGAAACATGCCAAATTACGGAAACAACGCCATTATAATAATAATAAGTGTAAAGATTTCTTTCACCCAGGTTCCTCCATCATACATACCGGTTGAGAATGGCAGTTGGGTGTAAACGGAATTAACATATACACTGCCGCATTTCTTCACAAAGATAAACTGAAGAGGAATATATAGCATCGCGTTATATTACAATAAAAAAATATAACAGCAACCAAGTCTTTAAGTTTTCATAATATTATCTGTTATATTTGCCAATTGATGTAAAATTCCTTCAGTTACTTCACATACCTCTTTTCCGCCATTCAAACTGAGGGAAATACCCCTGAGGCAAGTTTCTGTGTCTGTTTGTCCACATTTGCTAAGTTCTGCCAAAACACTGAACAGGCTAGAGTCACATGTCTGTAAATGGGACAAACGTGTAAAAAGTTATTTATACTCATACTGTCATAAACTCAAATAATATTATTTGACAAATTAAGTGGATCCACGGTGCCTAGGAACCCACATGTTTAAGGCTATAGATGGTATATGTTTAGTTGATGGTAATGCATGTTTTTACATTGGATGGTCACTAACAAGATATATAGGGTAGAGGAGCTACCGAAAGGAAAAACAAATCGAGGACCGTTTCTGGTTTAGATTACTACATCCCCCATCTTAGGATAGTAAAGCCCTTTTCCTGATGTTCGTTGAGGCCACCACATCCACCATCCTAAGACAGGAAGGCTTAATTTTTAACCCATACTATTTTCCCATCCCTTGCTTTCACCCAGAAGCCATTCCCTTCCTTCCGTGCTTTCTAATATTGTAGAGCTGTGGAGAGGAGGAACTTTTGTTAAGTTCTGCTGCCGATAAACAGAGTGGATGGTCCAACCTGTGCTGAGCTTCCCTTCTAAACCCCATGGCAATTGCAGTGGCAGCCTATATATCATGCCCTTGGTGACCACAATTTCCTAAACTTCTTTAAAAAGACTTCCTTTTGCATCAGTTTGTAAAGTATTGTGCATTATAAAGTATAAAAGTAACCTCTTGACGTAATGCCCTTCAACTTGTATCCAGATGTGTTTTGTTGGTTTTAACCATTGAGGAGTAAATTTTTAACGCCTACTGTGAGTGTCCTCACTAGTGTATTTCTAGTTTCTGTGATGTATCTCCTTTATTTACCTTAGATAATGTGTATGTACAGTCTCCATGGAAGTTGTAGCGGGTAAAATCATAGGTGGTGATATGAGAACCTCCTTCAATGGCACAGACACCAACGCATGCTTTTTTAACACAGCTCCATTTCCCTCCTTGACATGTGCTGGTGAGAAAAGTTGTTATCAGAAGCAAGATATTTTATTTATCTATTTTTAAGTATTGTATCATAGACAGACACAAGGTTAACAAATGCTTATGAGATGCCAGGCAAAAATCTGCAATCATCTCAGTGATAAATCCAAGATTATTGAAAGGAGTGATCTCTTCTATAGTAAAGATAGATAATTCAGCAGTGGTTACCAGTCTTGACATTTTTCTGAATATCCTGTTCCTGATGGGTAAACATCTCCGAAATGGGTACAGGCACATTGCTCCTTTGGAATACAACCTGTTTGTTTGAGGTCATCAAACACCAATCCTGAAAAATCAAAACAGGATTTCAAATGATAGAACTTTTTTGCAAGGGCCACTAGTTTATCTGTAACATATTAACATGATTGGTTTGTGTCATGTATAGAAAAGTTCAGTAAGTTACCTGAAGGGCAGAAGCAGCCATCTGTGCAGTGATCACCACACACCAAGGAACGGTCAAGGTTAGTACAAGTGTCGGGACAGGAAGTGCCACACTCATTAAATTGTAGGTTGAATGCACATCTCAGAGCTAAAAAGAACACAATTGGCACGTTACTCAGTAGAACAACTGTATTGTCTCAATTATATAAAAACATATAGACATGTAATCCCGGTTTAACCCTCTTATATATAGTTTCCAATGATTCTTAACTTCAAATGCATACATTGGTAAATTACATATTTCAATTGTGCATTATACAGTTGCTCACAACTTCGATAAATGTAAAATGTCATATAGCTTTAGATAGTTTGGTGTTGTATTAGGAAACCTGGAAGGAAAAAGTTGCTCATGATCGTCTAGATCAGTGGCTTTGTTACAAAACTTCAAGCTGATAGTGTGAAGAGCCACAGGTTGGACACTGCTGCTTTACATTATCTGACTTGTGTCTAAACCAGGTTCTGAGCAGGAGAACTCCACAATACACAGCCAGTTCAGGGTTGAATTGGGCCACCAGAGTACCACAGGCTCCTCCAGTAGGCTCAGGCTCCGACACAAAAGTAGGTCCCTAAAGTCCAGCAGAAGACAATTTCATTTGACGACATCACTTGCCCCTAGGATCTATTTCTTATGGTTCACAATGTAGTACAAGTGGACGTGCACATGTTCTGTATAGATGGTCCCTAACAATATTCTTCAGTAACCAGACGCAACTACTTTTTAGTCCCAATAAATAACAATGTTATTATGAGTAGATTACGACTTACGGCAGATCTTAGATGTTCTCCAGTTCTTTGGTTTTCCGCCAGCATGAGTGCACTGTCTGGAATACTCCGTAAAGATGTTACAAAGACAGAACCCTGTTGAATTTCCTGTGCATCTACAGATATCCTGTTCACAGAGTTCAATGTATTTCTGAACTTCCACAATTTTATTGCACTCTTGGAAAGCTACACCAGTAAGAACAGATTTACATAATTGTTTCTATCGGGGAAAAAAAAATATTATTAAAAATATTAATAGTACATTTATCCATTTCCTAGCCCATAGGTGATTATTATTGACAGAAAATAATAGTTTTACATTTTGTCTATTTTTCATGGTTTTTGAATAATAGACTTCTGGAGCTACTATAAAATTATTTCAGAACATACCACATTACATCTTGTACCGCTCGCCAAACAATGAAATCATTTCATCAATCAACTTTCATTAAACTGTAAAGATGCTAAAACCTGAACAGCTACTATTACAGCCCTTAAATGACATCTCCACCCAAAATGGTAAAACTGATGTGTTCATGAATGCTTTTCTACTCTAAGCGTCACCACAGCTGGTAAAGTTGTATTTATAGTCAACATTTTTAGAGACTGGGGAGAAATATCCCCTAAAGGCTATAAAAAGATTTACAGACTCTTCCCTACTCTCCCCAACCCCTCTGCTCCCTCCATATCTATCCTTCCAATTGTCATTCCCCTGTGCCTGGATTTGGATTAGTACACAAAGGACAGATGCCTATACTGAAGTAGGAATTCCCACATGACAGCCCACATGCATACCTTAGCCGCTAGTAACACAAACTCTTAAGAAGCAATTTAGTAATTGATGTGTCTTCCCTTCGAAATTGTCTTCAAACTCTAAGTATAGAATCTTACATTTATAGGACATGTTTCTCCTGTTTCTGGTATTTCATTAGACTCCTCACATTTCTCCTCTTCTGAGTTATGGTATTTTTGAAGGTTACCATACTGAAGATCAGATAGATGGGCATCTAAAGACAGAGTGAAATCAGTGATTTCAGAGTGATATCATTTTATATATATATATATATATATATATATATATATATATATATATATATATATATATACATATACACATATATATCTAAATATATTAGATGTTGTATCTTCTTGAAATCTGCATTGTACTTACCGTTCATGATAAACTCACTGTAGATTGGAATCCCATTATAGTCACCACATAGACCACAGGTTTGGTTGGCATATTTTTGATCTAATTCCAGCTGTAAATGTAAAGCAAAAATGCTATGAGGCTGCGAATGGTCAACGTACCCAAGAGGTCTAACTTATAGAACCAATTCAAAATCTGTAACAGCCCTCCCACCTGTTATGTGCAATTTATAATTCTGGTGTCTTCATATATGGCTGAGGGGTCTTCGCCAACCACCTCATGTACCAAGTCCCTTGGTCTGACTTCTACTTCTGCAACCCCCAAAGCTACACTCTTAGTAGTTAGCAAAGTTTAAACAAAGATACAAACTTGTATCCTGCAGTGTTGATCCAGAGGAAGGCAAACATAAACCCTGATAAGGAAATTGTGAATTGTCTTCAAGTTGGGAAGGAAAAAAAACTTCCTTTCTGAATCCAAATATGGATTCCTTAAATCAATCTCTCATCTCAAGCAATTTAGTATAGATAATACTGCTGTCCAAAATGACACAATATTTAGCACACTAGGTCTGACTAGTGATTTATATGAGAGTAATACTATAGACAATGCAGTTACAGTTAAGTGATAATAACATGGTATAGCATAACAATAAAGTATTAAAAACTGCTAAGCATAGAAGTCATTGCTTTTATTACCGTGATAGCGTCTTCTTCATTCCAGAACATTTGAAAGCCAATTTTGGTAGCAATTATTATATAGGCACCACTCTTTGAGACTTGCGTTCCACCAATACTGAATGGAAGTTTATCCACACTGTTAGGAGATTATATGAGTTAGTATAAAATGTCAAAATGTATTCACATATCATTTAATAACTCACATAAATTAACAGCCACAGAGACATTTGCTGGGGGCTATATGGTGGCACGTGGAATCCCCTGTGGCTCTGTACTATAGAACTGCAGGAGCTCCTGCAGGATATTTTTAATTCCTCAAAAATGCAGCATCCAATTGAGCATGTCACAATTCTTTTCCTTTCAGATTTTTACGAAATCTGAAAGAAAAAATCTCTACATGCTTGTATGACATTGGAGGCATGCAGAGGTACAGTAGGTCTCCATACTTTTTATGGGTACCCTCGGGGCTGGCGCTTGGGCGTCAGAGTTGCAGTCAGCTCTTTTTACACGCACCCAAGATTAGCCTCATTAAATAACAATCCTGCGCATCCATACGAGCATCAGATGGTCATTTACATTATTAAAAGGATTGTAACTACGAGGAACAATTTGAAAAGCAATTTTTTGTGGTGTAATTGGTTTGAATTTTTTTTTCGTTCACCCCACATTTGAGGTGTATGCCAGATGAATGAATTTTTTTTTGCTCTAGTGTCAACCACCAAGATTTTTACAGCTGCTGATGTTGCTCGGTACTAATCTTGGTGGTTGACACTAGAGGATCCAACCTGTATGCAGCGCAACAACCCTTTAGTAAGACTATTATAAAACGGTGCCAATCAGATTATTGTTTTCTAACATGACATTTACATTTACACTTTATAGTGATTCACTGTGATGCTCCTGGGACACACAATGTGTCCTGCTCTCTAGTCATGCTGGGAAGGCAAGTGGGGTGTATATTTGCAAAATCTCCAGAAAGGGTACAAGAGTACTATAACTAGTATAACTATACTACCGCAAAAGTTTACCATTCATCTGGTGCAGGATGCAGCACTGATATTATACTACCCAAAGTCCAGCTTCTCCTGTTACTCCTGATCCCCCATCCATAAACACTTCCAGCCCTTCCCTGTAAGCTGTGTGAATGAATGCAGCATTTTCTTCTTACCACCAACAGATTTTGGCTGCTGTATATTAATCAAATCTGTGCTAGGGTTGGGGTCTAGGAAAGCAGCAGACATCGCTCTCTGATGTCCTCCTGCAGCACAGAGCATGTAAGTTTAGTGGCAGACCGGTGACATCATGCTGTGGGCGGGTCCAGGCACACTTTAATTAATTAAACAGATCAGCGGTAACAGAGATGCGCCGCTATTATGAAGAAGAACCTGGGCAGTGTGCGGCCCCCTGAGCTCAGAGCACTCCCAGTACATCTGCCAGAGTTTGCTGGGTGTTGACTCCTGCCCTGGGTACCATAATACCGCTCTGTACAACTGACAGGCTGTATAAAGCTGTATTACATCCATGTGCATGCACAGATTATATTTCCTAATACAATAACAAGATTATAAATCAAATATATGTACAAGTTAGATTTTTATTTTACTGCACAATTCCCTGATTCTTTATTGTACTTGAGGAATATAAATAATACAATAATGATTACTTACACTTCATTGTTCACAGTGACAGTCTTCTCAGCCAATAAAATATCAACACCATCTATTTTCATGGTAATGCCGGAGATAACAGGAACATTTTTCCTGACCTGACGTGTGATTCCCACAAAAAATTCTTCATAATTGCTCTTGCAGTGACGTATAAATTGATAACTGCAATGCCCAGGAAAATGGAAGATGTCTCCATCAAAGGTCTTGAAGTGATGGTTACCAAATGTGCTGCAAATTTTTTGGTTATGAGATGGATTCAGATCTGTGGGTGTAAGGTAGTTTAAAGAATATTAAATGATAGATAGATAGATAGATAGATAGATAGATAGATAGATAGATAGATAGATAGATAGATAGATAGATAGATAGATAGATAGATAGATAGATAGATAGATAGATAGATAGATAGATAGATAGATAGATAGATAGATATTCCAGCCTTAAAACATACACAACATCAGTAATTGGTATATGCATTATTACTGTAATTAATATATGTATTAATATATGGGATTTTTTTTCTGGCATGGTATGGATTTTAACTATTGACAGTAGCATATATTTTAGCCTATTTCACTTACTTCGGTAAACCGGAGAAGGTGATGCAATAATGTTCACCCGTGAAGGACTTCCATCTGTGAAAAGTATTATGTAGTCAGTTTATTGCCAATGAAATCTGAAGACATCAGTATGAAGTTTCTTTACATCTTGTCACTTCTACTACAATTACAGCCGAGGCATAAAATCATCGGCTCAGACAACAAATAAGGACCATTCATACAGTAACAAATTGACCATTAAATGTTAGATTATTGTTACACTTATAGCTAAGGCTTAGTTCACATCTGCGTCAGGGCTCCATTCCGACTTCCGTCGCAGCTTTCCGTCGGAACGGATCCCTGACTGACACAAACAAAAAACAAACTTTTTGATTTCAATGGTGACGGATCCAGTGCCAATGGTTTACATTTGTCTTCGTTGTCCAAGGGTTCCGTCGTTTTGAATACGGAATACGGAATGTCGGAACGGGACCCTGGCACATATGTGAACAAAGCCTAAGGCTGTGTTTACATCACCGTCTGTGTTCCGCTTAGGGGTTCGGTCAGAGGTTTCCGTCAAGTTCAATCCTGCACAGTCCTGAGTTCAATGGTGAGGGAAACGGAAGCTGACGTTTACGTTTGCCTTTCCGTTGGGAGGTTGACTAGACAGAAACCTCAGATGGAACCCCTCAACAGAAGGGCAATGATGATGTGAACAGGCCCTAAGGGCCCTTTTACACTAGCCGATAATTGGCCGGTGCAGCGAGCGCCGATCAACGAGACAGCTCGATGATCGTCACCCGTTTGCTCCTGTCACACGGAGCTATGAATGGGGACGAGCGGTCGTTACGCCGATCGCTCGTCCCCATACATTATTATCATGTTGGCAGCGCATCTCCCTGTTTACACAGGTAGATGTGCTGCCGACAACGATAATATTTTACTTTTTTAAAACGATACGACCAGCAGATGATCGAGCGTTTGCTCGTTCATCTGCTGATCATTCCTCTGTTTACACAGGTCAATTATCTGCAACGAGCTTCCTATGAACGCTCGTCTGCCCGATAATCATCCTGTGTAAAACCCCCTTTACTTGCTCTATCATAGTAAAAAAAATTGTCAGTGTTTCTATTTAGTAAAGGTCCAAATTTCTCATTGGGCACAAGCGATATGTGTGTATAGGCAGCTTTGTGGGAAAGGGCGACTGCTAGTCGTGGTCAGGGATGGATAATTATTTATGCAATGGGAGTTGTAGTATCTCCGTTTAATACTTATATACATGTGATTTAGCTCTATTCTGTAAGCACTGATATATTTAGTTCTACAGCGTTCAGCCATCTCTGGTTTGAAAGATGTAAATCTGGTACTGATTATATTAGAATGAGCTTCATGTTTCCACAGTTCTGTAATGTATGTGATATTGCCTCACCTGACTGCTGCTGTATGTCTTCATCTTCATTTCCGACAGTCTGTTGTATTTCAGCTAAAAAGTCAATATGCAAAGACAAAATCAATAATATAGAACAATAACCAGTGTGGGTGATACAATGCTGCCTTGTTTTAACCTTATTACTCATATGACCCAATTTATTTTAGCATTGTTTGTATCTAATCTATGGATTTTTGGATGTATAAAATATCTGCTCAATGACACGGCGATACATCTGCAGATAGTCCTTGGTGACTAGTTGAAATGTTTCCCATCGTCAAATGTTCCTGAAAGGGGTTGCCTAGTTTAGAAAACCCATTTCCAAATGCCCTATAACGGAATTCTGAGTTAATAAATGAGGATCTCAGGTTCACAGGCCTCTTAATAAATTTGGCTCATCTTCGGCTGTCCGTAAGCTATTAAGTCAAATCTACACCAGGTGTAATTTAGGTCAGTTTTTTCAAAAAATAATAATAAATGTGTTTGGATTCCATCTTCCGCTAATCTCTGCCCACTTTTTAGAAAAATGTTGAGAGCGGAAACAGCTCAAAAGTAGCAATCTTTGTGAGTTTTGACCTGTTTGCAACTTTTTTTTAAAAGAAAGTAGAATTGTTCAAAGCGGGCAACTTACATTGGAGCACAAATATGTTTTATTTAAATCAATTCAAAACAATTTTTTTTACATTTTTGCCCTATGTTATGTTAACAAAATAATGTTCTGATTTTGAATAGGCATCTGACTGTTCCTCTTATATGCGTATAATCTATGTCTACCTTAATAATCACTCTGGAAGATCTTAGTGCTATACTAATGGTAATTTCACTTTTTTATTATGAACAGTCAACCTCCAACTCCATTACTTGGGGATATCTAGATAGATAGATAGATAGATAGATAGATAGATAGATAGATAGATAGATAGATAGATAGATAGATAGATAGATAGATAGATAGATAGATAGATAGATAGATAGATAGATAGATAGATAGATAGATAGATAGATAGATAGATAGATAGATGATAAATAGATATATATATATATATATATATATATATATATATAGATAGATATATTTATATAACCTTATTATTGCATATATGGAGTATACAGTAAGAAATAAAGTACATACTTATATTAATGTTTTCTACATCAATGTCTTCGTATACTTGATTGACAAAATCCCAATTTTCTTCTAAAAAAAAAAACATGAATGAAAAAAATTAAGATACAACTTGGCAAAACTCATGGTATCGCTGGTATCCTCCCTGTCCCTGTAGGGACTAGTAGTAGTTTAAGAAATATTAATACAGCATTAAATAATACATTAAGATAGAGGTAACAATGTAAGCAAATAAAAGGAATGAATGACAAGTGATTATTTCTGTGGCTTGGCAGTGAAATTACATATTAAACATATCCTTAATTCAGTCAATATGATAAGGCCACGAACACAAACAATGATTGTTATTTTACGCCTGATTAGGATTAGGAGAGCAGATCTACAAACAAAGGTACAGACTGTGTTAAAATATACACGTTATCAAAGACATCGGCTAGTGAACCACAAAGTGATATTATTATACCGTGCCATTATAGGAAACATCTGATTTTATTATAAATAAACGGGAAATGCATAATAATATGTAACAAAGTCAAGGAATTATTATGAACATAACAGAATTACAAAAATACAGAATTACAATCCCAGGTACTTCTGTAATTTCGCAAATTCCTCCTCCTCACATACAGAGTTACAACAAGCAGTCTAGTATACGATTTCAAAGTTGACCATTCACATTAGATAGGAGTCAACAGATAATGCCGTTTTCAGTGGGATCCACTAGCAATCTGTTGCCAACAGGGTCCCTCCAGACAGGAAGTGCAGGACACTTCTTGGGACGTTTTTGGAGCCGTTTTCCATAGACTATTGAAAAAAGCTCCAAAAATGGCCGTAGAAAACGCCGCGAAAAACGCTGTAAAAATCGCGAGTGGCACAAAAAACTTCTGAAAATCAGGAGCTGAAAACAGCTCCGTATTTTGAGAAGTTTTTGACTCTGCGTGTGAACATACCCTAATGGAGAAATCATAGTTACTGACTTTTTATTTCATTTCTATGGTTAGCTTATGGCATTTAGTAGATATCCTGAGTCGTATCCTATGTTCTAAATATAGTACATGCTCCATAAGTAGTTTTATAGGTTTAGGTGTATACATATTAGTTACTTAATTATATTCAATTATAGACTTCTCCAGAACAAATCTGCCTACAATCCATCCCTGTCTTCCGTAGTGTGGGGGGAATTTATTAAAACTTGTGCAAAGCAGTTACCAGTAGGATCCAATCAGATTACAGCCCTCATTTTTACAGGCCCTTTTGGAAATGAAAAAAGCAATCGGATCGGCTGCCATGGTCAACTCATCCACTTGTTTTTTCCACCAATTTTGAGTAATCCCCCCAATATGGACCCTTTCTCTATTAACTAAAGTGTACCAGTAAGACCAACCACAATTAGCTTGTCCTCAGGCAACTCATGAAGTTGTATAAACATAATTATTGATTTATATATGTACATTATTATATTGAGGCTTATAATCTAAATTCCTATCAGCAATTGGTGCGGAAAGAAACCCATGCAAACACAGGGAGAACATACAAAATTCATTCAGATGTTGTCCTTTCGAAAACCAGAAATCCAGTGCTAACCACTGAGCCACCATGCTCTACTTGGATGTCATGCGGAAAAAAAATCGAAAAATATGAAAAACTAATAAGCGTATGTCACCTAAAAGCGTTTTAGTACTAGTGTCTTCTGTAGGTTAAAAAGATGTATTAAAATTAAATAAAAAGTAAAATCAAGTAATATAATTGATAATTTTAAAATGTTGAGGTTTCTAGGTGATAATTTGAAGGTAGAAGGACAGTACGATGGCACAATGGTTAATCTTAGAGCCCAGGTGTTCCACTTCGAATCTGACTATTGTCTACATGAGGTTTGTATGTTCTCCCCATGCTTCCGTGTGTTTCCTGCAGTTACTTTGGATTTCGTATATACTGTAGTTCATACCAAGTTATCACATACGAGGACAAATCCTCTTGTTTCCGGTACTGTTAGTTATTATAAATTGCAGTTGATTTGTTAGCAGGTTGCAACCTCATATATAATAATTTTATATTAGCTGATTGCCTTATTGTTAGCTCTCAATAATCCCTAGCATATTGACTTAGTGCAGTGGAACATCTTTGACAATTTACAGATTGCTTTTGACCATTTGAAGTCAGTTTACATAAGGGATAAATAAACTTTGCTTTTCTGTATAATCCCATGTAGACTTGACTTGTTAAACACTGCTAATCCAGCATTATCCTAATATCATCATTGCGTAACTCCTCTATCTGTCTAATAGCTCATTTCATCCCATAGTTCAGTATAATATATCTTATCTTGCATCCTCATGCTATATTTAATACATTTTTCACTTTCTGTGATTCTGCTGTCCATATAAACTTAGTTGTCTAAAGCTGACCATGCATAGTAAGATGTTTTCGCCAATAGAGATGACCAAATTTACCAAAATGTGTTCCTTGTCCGTTTCTATCGAATCAGCTCTCCAATTCGATTCAGTCCGAATAAATTTGCAGTAAATTGCACGTGCCATGATTGCCCTGACTGACTCTCTGAGGTCTTCTAGTACTGTATCCAAGTTGGATACAGCCCTAGAAGACATCAGCGAGTCGATCAGGACACTTGTGATTTCACCCCTAAAATAAAATAAAATACCATATTCATTTCCCCTGTTCTGCCGGCCTCCTGAGATTATGTTGTTTTATCCCGTGGGACCGCTGCTGCAACATGTCCCCGGCGGCCTCCTGAGATTACGTAGTTTTGTCCCGTCTAACCCCTACGACCTGTGATTAGCTGCAGCGGTCACATGGGACAAAATAATGTCATCTCAGAAGGCTACCTGGGATGCATCGCAGCAGTGGTCACATGGGACAAAACAACAACATCTCTGGGGGCCAGCAGGGAGACCAGGTGAGTATGGTAATTTTTTTTATGCCCTCTTCTCCCCGCTTTCTTTTTAATAATTAGTAACTCCAACAAAACTTTTGGGAAATTCAGAGCAAATTTGACTAATTTAGAATACATTTTCTCATCCCTAAAAGCCATCCTATCCTATCCTAGTCTTATCTTTCACTTTTTGTATGACAAGAGCAAATTATAGTATAATTCATAGAAAATTATATTAAAACATGTTGAAAATTCTGTTTCTGAGAGATTTAGAGCTTCTAATCATCAAAGCTTTACGCTTCTAAGTGTTGAAACAGAAAGACTTCTCTAAAGCTGCCCAAAAATGGCCTCGTTTCAGAATACACTGTATTCTGAAAATATATGACTTAACTTGTCCTCACAACATATATACACGTTGCTGTTTTATTGAAATATTTGCCTCACAAACCTGGAAAAAGACTCCAGTTTTGCAAAATCACAGCATTTTGAAAAAATTGTAATTGCAAACATTTTTTTTACAATTGAATAAGCTTTATCTAAGGTGATTGAGTTAGAAAAATCACCCTGTTGAGACTTCTCCTGGTTCCGATACTGTCCGTTCGTTTGTTTTTTTGTATTTTTAAGGGATACATTACTTTAAAATCTTCTAACATGTAGAAAGTTGAAGTATGATATTGAGTCCTTTGCGTGTGATCAGAACTCAATATATCTACATAAGTCAAATGATTCTTAACTTAAGTATTGGACTTTGGATGACCACCTTTAGAGTCAACACATAGACCTAAATGAATGTATAGGTAACATTTATAGACATACGGGATCAGGTTCATATTCTGACAGACTACAAACTTTGATCATATCAGTCATACACATCTATAGCTTTAACAAAATAATTTAGGATAACTTTACCATGTGACACTTACCTTTTGCATGGATACAAGTAAGAAGCATCAGGAGGCTTCCTATAGATATCAATAGCCTCCTATTTGTCCCCATGTTGCTTGCAGTTCGGTAACGGAATACCGAACTGGGGATTGTGATAGGAGGAACAGATGATAGGAGTCTTATCTGACCCTTTTATAGAGTAAGCCTAGGTTTGGCAGTGATATTTCTGGATAAAATGGGGTGGAGTCAGTGTGGAGAATGTTGGCACTACCAATGTATGGGATGTCCTATTGTGTTCAGGTCAATGGGTACAGAGAAACTGTCTAAGGATTTATTTTTATATTATGGGAGGTGATCTGATTATGTATGAAAGACAAATTAAACAAAATTAATAAACCTTACAAGAAAATCCATCTACATTCCTTTAGATTTGGTAGAATCTTAATGATTGTCAGATTCTCATTAATGTTGATTATTTTTTTTATTTCTATATCTTTACATTGCAGTTTGTTCTTGTTATCTAATTTTTCTCCGCTGTTGTATTCAGTGAGAAGCCTTATTAAGTATATACTTTTTGATAACCTACAGTATTTGTATTAACTTAAAAGGGTTCTCCAGGACTTAAACACAGCAACTCATTGACCATATGGACAGCTGTGCCAGGTAATAACATGTATTATTATATTATATGTATATACTGTGTTGTATTTCTTGTATGGATATTTTATATATTTGGATTAGTTCATTTTGTCCCCATCAAATGGATCTTCTCAAGGCTGCATACATTCTCTGTTAATACTTATTTTGAAGATTTCACTTTTCGCTACTCAGAAACTGATAACAAGACAGTCAGCATATTCTATCATCAGTTTTTGAGAAGCTAATTCAAAGGTGATAACCAATATGGCTGCACTTCAAGTTGTCACTTTAATCAAGTTACCAATAAATAGAAAAATTGAATTATCTTTGTAAGTAAATAAAACCTAATTAAAAAATGTTGGCTATCGTTCTAATTTCTGGTTTACTAATATATAGCAGATTTTAAGTTTTACGTAGAAATCCTTTTTAAAGGGGTACCCCACTTTGGACAATCCCTACTTGTTACCCGAGTCCTTTTACAATAAGCAGATCATGCTGGGACTCCCAGTGATTAGCTGTAATTAATACATTGGGAAATCTGCCAGTAAGTGTTCAGTTTCTCTTTAGCGCCATTATAGGGAAAAGTAAATGTTACACATTGCACTTTAAAATCTATGGGCTGTCCTTATAATGAAAGACAGAACAGATTAAGAGCTCATGCACACGACCATAGTGGTTTGTATGGCCCGGGATGTGGTTAGTGTCATCCGCGGGCCACCCGCACATCGCGTGCATTCATTTCAATGGACCGCAAAATACGGCCGTAAAAAGACATGTCCAATCTTTTTGCGATCCAGGCTCCCGGGCAATGCACGGACCGTGGAAACCACGGTCTTGTGCATGGGCCCATAGAAATAAATGGGACCGCAATTCACCCGCAGGTTTGCGGGTGAATTGCGGCCACAATAACACATCCATGTGTATTGGGCTTTACTCTGTGGTCAGGGTCCTCTCTCCTTTTGTACCAGTCTGTCATTCACTAGGGTAATTTTTATTATACTTGTTGTTTTTATTGTCTCAAGTGACTTACCTAAATCCCTGAATTAATGCCACTTTAAAATAAATACTGCTAATAATAATAATAATATTAATAATAATAAAATAATAATGAATTAGAAATTCTCATAGTTTTAAACTCTTTTCCCCAAGAAGTATTGTGCATGCCAATTTTACAGGACCTTACATTTATTCACGAGTCTCATTTTCAATGTAGACTCTCGCTCAGTGTGTTTGGTCCAGCTTGTAACTTGTAGACTCTCGCTCAGTGTGTTTGGTCCAGCTTGTAACTTGTAGACTCTCGCTCAGTGTGTTTGGTCCAGCTTGTAACTTGTAGACATCTTACATAGACAATACTACACTAAACCGCATTACAAAACTATAACTCCTAAATCAATAGACCTTAATGTACATTTCTGTCTTCTACAAGAGCCAGCGTCAACCATTTCATCAAAGCCCAAATAGGCTACAAACAAACCCAAACAAAATATGGTTGCAAAGGTAGACATGGCCATTAAAAATTAATTAATTATATATAAAACATTGCTGTATAAGCTCTTTATTTATATTGAACAAAGACCTTTTTTCTTATGCCATGAAATCTGACGCATACAATCTAAATACATATATGTATAACAAACATTAGATAACAATGGTTCATAATGTGTCTTTGAGTCAAACAAACATCTAAAATAAACTGAGATGTTTGGTTATATTGGCTGTATGCACATAGTCGGCTTATCTACTGTATAATAAACCCTGCCTGCATTAACTCACTAATAACTTAACATATTACTACGAACTGGAGGAGTTAGGGCTCATGAAAACGGCAGAGCTATGTGCACGGAGATTCTATGACAGTGCACAGAATCCATACGAGTCTGATTACATAAAGTTGCATACTCCTCGAAGGGAAAAATACCTCCGTACTTACGGATTCTGATGGAGCATGTTGCAAATTGTCTCTGTTCGTATGGATTCCGTATGAAATCAGAAGCATACAGAGCTACAGTAAAAGCACCATGCGCCTCCATGGCAGCCCTATTATGGCTCCGTACAAAAGTGAGCCATAATACGTCTGTGTGCATATAGTAATATCTGCATGGATTCAATCCCCCAAATATGGCACTTGTATCCCTTTTCAATACTTAGTATATTGGCTGTTTGGCGGCACATGATTCAAAGAAGAGGCGCATATCTGGTCGGCTTCTACTATTACTTGTGCTTGATGATTGGTTATTGTTAAGGTGCACTGCCATGGTCTTTTGCTTGTTTCTTAGTGTAGTGTTCAGTAAAGAATATAAAAACTATTTTCTTAACTTTTTGATGGTTTCTTTAGGTTTTTGGAGCTCTCTAGGTTATGTATTCATCTTAACTACCAAGAACACTGATCAGTGGTCGCACCCATCTCACCCACCTAATTTCTGTTTCCTTAAGAAGGCGAACGTGAAAACGAATGATTCTTTCTACTAAGGTTATGTTCACATCTGCACTAAGAATTTCATTTTTCTTTTCCCTCATAGGAGCAGAATAACTGAATTTATGCTGTGACAGATCCACCACACGATGGAAAACAATGGCAACCGCTGGACCTTTTTCACTCTGATGGGTTCCGTTATATTTCCGTCATGGTGTCCGGCATTTCACCAGGCAAAAAAAAAAGGCAGCATGCTACGCTATCTTCTCTGCCATTTTTGACGGAATCTGCAACGCGGGCTCCTAATGGAGCGTCTAACGCAGATGTGAACAGAGCCTTAAGACATTAGGACACTATCCTGTGTCAGAAGATCATTGCTGGTCCTTATTTATTCATTTGGCGATATCTTTAAACAATGAAGTAGAGCAGCCATTGGGCCAGACCATTGTCACTAAAGAATGTGCTCTGAAATTGAGATGTAGTAGTTAAAATTTGACAGTAATCCAAGGAGAAGTAATTTCAGCGCACAATTCCCTTGAACTAGGAGTTAACTTTTTCTTACTAAATGGTACTACTTGAAAAAGCTGTATAATGTTTATTCTAAAAATAGGGAACATTTATTGCTTGTTTAAAAGTGTTTTATTTTTTTTTTAAGCTACGCTAAGTCTATTCTGGTAATATGAGCGAGGTTATCACGTAGTAGCATTAAACCCTGTTGTAGACAATGGTTTGTATTACATCCATCAGCAGACAGGTAAATTTCAATGTGATTTCAACATGACAATACATTGCGGCCCAGCTTCAGTTCCTAATGGTATCATAGGTAGGACCAGCAAAAAAAAGACGTGTTCGGTAACAGCTCAATCCTGTGTGTCAGAGACACGCAGCACCCACTGTCACTGAACCCGTCAATACCGCTGTCCTGACGTATATAGTTCTCAGCGCACGATACAGCTGTTGTGAAGGATACAAATCTCAAAAAGTAAAAATTATTTTTAATAAAGAGTATTAAGAAAGTTGCACCAAACACACTGATAGACATTTTTATTAAATAAAAAAACAGCACATTTTTAATAGTGTACATAGACTTTAACAGGTAATATATGGTTTAGACCCATAAGGTGGAGTTTTTGGCTAGCTTACTATCATATAGGTATCTGTGGCTTGCTGTCAGTAACTTTGGGGCTGGTAATTAAAAAAGGTTGTGAATTGTACCTATTTTCGCTTCCCAAAGGGGAGTGTATGTGATTGGAGAGATCAAGGCTGCAGATTATACGAGTAAATATACAGTATGTCAGTCTGATTTACTGGCCCTATACGTACACTTTTGCACTGCTTTTTTTTTTTTTAATTGTTAATTTGCTTTCTGAATAGTCTTCATTAAACATTTTCTGTCATTTTGCTGCTGTAGAATAATTGGCTATGCTGCTGCTTCTGGCATAGATCAGACAGCACACTACTCATGTCAAGGAATGACATAATCTGTTCTCTCCCTCCCTTCTCTCAGTTAGAAATAACAGCTGAAAATAATGAAGAAAACACTGGGAAAAGGAGGAGGAATAAAAAATGGTTTGAATCTATGTACAGGGAGAGAAGAGCAGCCTTGGCAAACTATTTGGGGAGGATGGGGTGCGGTTTGAATTCAAACACTCCTCAGCATCAGTGCCTGTCAGCACAAGGGAGAACAGATACCTCATGGATTGCAGAAGAAAAAAGCAGTGCAGGAATGAAGCTGTGCTGGTACAAGAGAGCAGGTAAAGGCAGCAGCATCCTGAAATCTCATCCAACATGTATTACTTGGAGGGACACACATGCCCACATATGAAAAGTGTAAAACTAGGAGCAGGTTACAAACTAAATATCAGCGGGCTTGATATAAATGAAGGAATAAAGATTGCAGCCTGCAACTTTTTTTTTAACTCCAGGTGACCACTAACATACTGTATGTAAAAATCACTTTTTCCATGTCAAAGGTGTCCATAATCTTTAAAAATTAATAATTCTGTAGCTGATCAGTGCTGCCCACTGCACAGAACACACAGAACTGAAACAGTCTTGACTTACATACAGTAATATGACTAAACAGAAGTAGCATAATTCTCTTTACTGAAAGATGCCCAATGAAAAAAAATGATAACATTTTTAATTAATGGTTCCTGAAAGACCACACATGCTAATGTTCAATGTAAATGGAGATCTCGTCTGAACTTAATATAGACTTAAAGCATTTTATTCAAGCATGTCTAATTTTATGAATGTATTAACCCCATAAGGACACAGCCCGTTTTAGGCATTAAAGAGATTGTCCGACGAAAATAAAAAAGATACTTTATTTTCCAAATTTGCACAGATCGCAGGATTTCATCCCTGTTGCGTGGACCTAGAAGTCTTGAGTGGCCATTTTTATGGTGACCCATAAACACAGGCTCCAGCATAAGTAGCACCCCTCTCCTCTCCGGGTATCGATGATGCGGATGAAGGAGCTGGCTGTCTGCCTTAATCTACGTCACCCCGTCCTTTGTCACGGCTCAGAGACCGAGAAGGGGGCTAACTTAGTTGACAAATTGAGCCAGGCACCCAGCCCCTTCATTAGCGTCATTGACACACAGAAAGGAGAAGAGAGCTCCTTCCCCCTGGAGCCTGTGTCGAGCATTACAAGAATGGCTGCTCCAAACATCCGGGTCCATGCGACGGGGACTGAAAACCTGTTGTATTTTTATGTGATACCTTTCTGAAATACATATAAAATTGCATTTTAAATTGTATTGATTTTTGCGGAGAAATGCCCAAAAAAGCAATTGTGTGATGGGGAAGGTCACAGATGGGACAACAAAGGGAACCCATCCATTATTTATTTACTATTAGATGCCACATCACTTTCTTAGTTACAGCAGGCTCACACAGGTGATGGTGCTGGCACAGCTTCTGAGTTTGCGCCATCACTGTGCCATACATTTAGCTGATATAACTGCATAATCTGAAACATTCTTAAAAATGTAAGAAAAGACAAACACAGACTTCACATGAGGATTTTCATGTGCCTACTTGTCAAAATGTGCATTATGGTGTACAATAGGATTGGACTGGCCCACCAGAGTACCAGAGGATCAGAGAATAATGGATCCAGAAGGTCCTACAGAAGATGAGTTTGGAGCCAATCACTTGCTACTAGTATCTGTTTCTAATGGGTCATTGATAAGTTTTGCATGTGCAATTTTAACAGCAAAGTTAATGATGCAATAAAAAGCGGATGTGTGCATGTTCTGTATTGATGAAGGACGGACCCTTAGAATAATTTTCCTTAGTGGCTGTAAAGGATCTGCCAGGCACAACTTCTGTGTATACGCCCATAGGTAATCAGTCTGCACCTGAGTCTATGTCTCTGAGACTGACTCCAGCTTCCACCACTCAGGATAGCAGGCTTAGGAGTGGGAGAGCCTATCGCAGCCTGGCCAGACGGAGCTAGCTCCCGCCCTCTGTCTATTTATACCTGCCTTTCCTGTTCCTCCTTTGCTTGTGATTCTTCTCGTGTGGTTTCCTGGCCCAGCTACAGCTTCTGACTATTTGATCCTGCTCCATACTGACCCTGGCTTTCTGACTACTCTCCTGCTCTGCGTTTGGTACCTCGTGCACTCCTGGTTTGACTCGGCTCGTTCACCACTCTTGTTGCTCACGGTGTTGCCGTGGGCAACTGCCCCATTTCCCTTTGCTTTGTGTTCCCTTGTCTGTTTGTCTCTTGCACTTACTGAGCGTAGGGACCGCCGCCCAGTTGTACCCCGTCGCCTAGGGCGGGTCGTTGCAAGTAGGCAGGGACAGAGTGGCGGGTAGATTAGGGCTCACTTGTCCGTTTCCCTACCTCCGTCATTACAGTGGCCCCAGGAATCCCCAGTCTTACACAACAGTCAATGTACAGCCAAAAAAAATGTAGTATATATTTTTTCATATTCAATATCTTGAAATAAATCTATATTTAAAAAGAGGGCAATCTGCATAAAATAGTTGATTTAATCTTTTTTTGTCCCCATTTTCCACTGCTTTCATTTTTAATGCTGTTAATAGGTTCACCGTGAGAAAATAATTCTGATGTTTGATATGTCAACTAAAGACTAATATCTCATTCCCACGTCTGTTATTTGTTAAAGAAAAACTAGTAAAATCAGTTTGAAGTCATGGAAATTGTTACAAAATTCTCAACCACAACTGTTAATGTCAGCACGGTCTGATGCCTCATATAAGCTCCAACTCTGAACAAAGTCCCTGATGATATTCTATTTGCTTTAGTTTTCCGTGTATCATGCACTATACATGAAAATTTAAGTTTTAAGAGTAACCAATTCTCCCATGAGAGAGTAATTTTCCTGCATAATATTGCAGCCACTTCCCACGGCTGATCATGGAAGCCGCTTACCGCAAGCACTTGACCCAACATCCAACTACCTCCTTCTTAGTTTAGTTCTAACATTCTAGCATTCTCAGTCATAGCCAGATATTACTCCTGTGGATCCCTATGGTATCAAGTGGTTGTATGGGAGTGAGAAAAATGTTGTAGAAGGACTGTGATCCATTGTTTCTTTTTGTATAATGCTCCATATAGTAAAGTAGATAAATTGTCTTAGGAATTCTAAATGGAATGTCTATTTTTTTAACACGTTGTCATTTTTAGGTCTAACATTTAGTGCTGATTACTTTTTCGATATAATACTTTTTAGGGCTCTGTTTTTCTGATGCAGGGCCCCACATCCCCTGATTCCTATTACACTGCTATAAAGTTAAGTGAATAAATTCTTGCTCGTTCATCGGCCCAAAAAATTATTGCTAGTCGGCAGCACATATCCCTGTATGTACAGGTAGATGTGCTGCCGATATGCAGGGCCATATTTGCCACCAGGCACTGGGGCTGCAGTGCCTGGGGTGTCCAGCAAAAGTGGGCAGCTGCAGGATCATTTATTTATTTTTTTCCTTAAAAATTAAACTTTGAGACCTGACCGACCAGCAGTCAGGTCGCTCACGGAGAAGGGGGGTTGCGCTTCTCCAGCACTCCTCAGATTGCCGCTCGCTCTTTCCTCCTTCTCACAGCACGAAGGAGTAAAAGAGCGCTGAGCGACGTACCCACATTAAACCACTTTAATGTCCACTCACTCTTAATTTACTGCTTTTTCCGTCTCCCCAAGACAAGACAGACTACTAGCTCAATGAGGGATCAGGTTACAGCTGTCACCCCAGTGCTGGATTCACAGCTACACTGCTCATTACTGCTGTATAATGTCCTCCATGCTGCTGTTGTTTCTGAGGATGTGCTACATAGAGATTGGTGAGCAGGATGTTCTTTTCACTATGTGTGCTGTGTATGGAAGACATGATAGAAGTTAGGCTCTGCTCACAAGCTCAGGGAAAATTGAGAAATATATATGAAGCCTGCAGAGGCAAAAACGACTAAAAAGAATGCCCTATACAAGTAATATAATGGCCAGAAATGGTGTTATTACTCTATATGTACATATCTGTACACACATAACTAATTCTGAAAAGTCACCCTTTAACCCTATGGTTGTTAAAGGGACAGAGGAGTTTAGAAGCTCTATATCAGAAAAAGTGACACTCTGACACCTATAAAAATATATTATAAAATTCCAAGGCAGAATTTGGAATTTATTAAGGATCCACCTTCACGTTAAGTTTAAAATATAGCATTTTTATGCTTCTACATAGACAACGACCAAAAAATTACACCTATTTGTGATGTCACAATTTTACCCTTCCATTATGTAACTACAGTGCGATTGAAGTTAGAAGAAAAACGGGACCAACGGCGCTGCTTCGATAAAGATAATCCACGAACATTCCAGTGGGTGAAGTAAAATAAGGATTTATTGTCAACAGGCTACGCGTTTCGACGCCGTACCGGCGTCTTCCTCAGGCCAATCAATTTATTATGTAACTACAGTATTATATTATTCACATGTAATGTTTTTTACTAAAAAAAAATAAGGAAGAAGTTAAGCCAAACTTTTGGAAGTTTTTTAAAATGGTATTAATGCCCATTTTCAAAGGCAAGCATACAATAAATTGGCATTGATGTGTGTGCGTGTCTGTGTTTGTGTGTTTGTGTGCCCACTTGGCTTTCCTATTGCCTGGCTCTGGCAGAATATATTGTGAGATCTTGATGTACTTTAGAGGAGTCATGGTCATATTTGAAGCCCCCCATAATGCAGTTTATTGACGACAACTGACCATCTCTTAGCACTGTACATTTTGAGCATCAGTTGGGGTACTAGCTTATTGACCACCACCATGATTATGTCATATTAATGACATATTAGAAGATTTTTTTTTAAGGTGGATTATAGTTTATTTGGATTATATTATTCATAAAGCACTCCAAAATAATTAACACATTAGTTTTTTTTGTATGCAGAAGTACTGTATTACTTTATTTACATGCTATAATGCAGTTGTTAGTGTCCTATACTTGCATTGTCATAACTTGTGTAGTCATGATTACTGCAGGCTGCTGATTATCCTGTAACCAATACCCCATATTGTTAGAGTTTTCCCTAGGGAAGTATTGGCTCAGATCAGGGTGTTACTAAGCCTGATACCGTTTACCTTGGCTTAAAGTCATGTTCTGTGGTTACAGGAACAAATTAGTAACATGTAAAGCAAATACATAAGATACGGATCACCTACAAATAAATATTAATTTGTGATCGTAATACAGGAGGCAAAGGTTCACTATATTGTCATAAGGATATTAACCATCACCTGGAATCCAAAGATTTATGCAAAACAATTTATCCAATAGCTTTCGAGTCCAAGAAATATCGTCTTTATATAACAATAAATATTCTAGTTACCTTTCATATTTAAATCTAATTCTACTTGTTTTATTATAGGGTGTCAACCTGCTGCATTAAAAGGGGTCTAAAATGGGACCCTTTTTTTTTCCATCACAGTAAAATCATGACATCACATATTCAGCCACGGTCAGAAGTAGACATACAGTAAGCAAAAACGGACACACGCCTATGGCTCTTTCACATGGCATATTTGCAGTCCATTCCCTATCTATCACACTCACCTTCCCCGCTAAACAGGTTTGCATCCCAACAAAGGAAAACCTTGCAGTCGTGGACCTGAAATACAGCATTGTAGGAAAGACCTATATGTGTATGATCAAAGCCCGCCAAGGTCAACCACAGCAGAGCTAGCCACAGTAAACAAAGCCTAATAACCGTGACAGCCATAGTGCTCAGATAAAATCCGTCAAAAATTTCCGAATAATAGTTTACCATAGCATTAAAACGCCCATAACTGTACCAGCTATAGTGTCCAGATGTAAAGCAGTTAAAGCCACACAAGATATGGTCAAAGTGCCCCCATTAAGGAACTAGTCGCATTAAAGCATTTTTTGCTGGAATAAAGATAGCAGTTGAGCACATTGTCAGCAGAAACTGCCCTCAAATTAAAACGTTTCATTTTAAATAGAGTTCAAGGGTTTTTCCCATAAGGGACATTTATGACATATCCGCAGGATAATGAGCAAAAAATAGGAAATTTTTGAAGCAGCACAAGTCCCACGCTGTCAAGCCAGGCAAACCTTCTCTGGCATAATGTAATTTCCAACAAAGCAGTAGGACAACAGCACACGTCTCCAAATCTTTAAAAAGGTTTTATTGTCAAAACATCTTGCGACAAACAGGCAACGTTTCGACCAGCAGTGAGTGAAGGCTTGAGAAAGTTCCTTCACTCACTGCGGGTCGAAACGTTGCCAGTTTGTCGCAAGATATTTTGACAATAAAACCTTTTTGAAGATTTGGAAACGTGTGCTGTTGTCCTACTGCTTTGTTGGAAATATCCGAAGGATATGTCATAAATGTCCCTCATGAGAAAACACCTTTAAAGAGGCTCTGTCACCAGATTTTGCAACCCCTATCTGCTATTGCATGTGATCGGCGCTGCAATGTAGATTACAGTAACGTTTTTATTTTTAAAAAACGAGCATTTTTGGCCAAGTTATGACCATTTTTGTAATTATGCAAATGAGGCTTGCAAAAGTCCAAGTGGGTGTGTTTAAAAGTAAAAGTCCAAGTGGGCGTGTATTAGGTGCGTACATCGGGGCGTTTTTAATACTTTTACTAGCTGGGCGCTGTGAAGAGAAGTAACATCCTCTTCTCTTCAGAACGCCCAGCTTCTGACAGTGCAGATCTGTGACGTCACTCACAGGTCCTGCATCGTGACGGCCACATCGGCACCAGAGGCTACAGTTGATTCTGCAGCAGCATCAGCGTTTGCAGGTAAGTCGATCTTACCTGCAAACGCTGATGCTGCTGCAGAATCAACTGTAGCCTCTGGTGCCGATGTGGCCGTCACGATGCAGGACCTGTGAGTGACGTCACAGGTCTGCACTGTCAGAAGCTGGGCGTTCTGAAGAGAAGAGGATGTTACTTCTCTTCACAGCGCCCAGCTAGTAAAAGTATTAAAAACGCCCCGATGTACGCACCTAATACACGCCCACTTGGACTTTTACTTTTAAACACACCCACTTGGACTTTTGCAAGCCTCATTTGCATAATTACAAAAATGGTCATAACTTGGCCAAAAATGCTCGTTTTTTAAAAATAAAAACGTTACTGTAATCTACATTGCAGCGCCTATCTGCTGCAATAGCAGATAGGGGTTGCAAAATCTGGTGACAGAGCCTCTTTAACTAAGACTTCTGACATACCTGAGTGTATAAATTATATTCCTGCAATTGCCACACAGCCTGAATAGAGAGAAGATTCCAGGTAAACCCAATCCTTATTTTGGGTTTTAGTACTCCTCAGACACACTCTGTTGGCAAACAAAATAGAAGGTCACACTCTCCTTCTCTCTTATAAGCAGTGGCGTAACTACCACCATAGCAGCCATAGCGGCTGCTATGGGGCCTGCAACATGAGGGGGCCCTTCCGCCCACACGACCCCCGCATGCCGGGTGGCGCTGCTAGCAGCCACTATGGCTGCTAGCAGCAGTAGCGATGCCACATTCAATAGTATCTGCGGAGATACTATTGAAAACTACGGCAGAGCAGGGAGGACGCAGATACAATTGAACACTATGGCAGAGCAGGGAGGTATCTCTCTGCTCTGCCATTTACTAGGCTACAGGCCATGTTCGGCCGGCAGCCTATCAGGCGCAGGGACAGGATGCCTTCAGTGTTGTGGAGCAGCTCCGTTCGTTGCGGGAGTAAAATTTGTATGTTTTATTTGTTTAGGGGGCACTGTCTACAAGGGGGAGGTGGGGGCTGGATGGCACTATCTACAAGGGGAGGTGGGGGCTGTATGACACTGTCTACAAGGGGAAGGTGGGAGGCTGTGTGGCACTATCTACAAGGGGGCGGTGGGAGCACTGTCTACAAGGGGGAGGTGGAGGGACGTATGGCACTGTCTACAAGGGTGAGGTGGGGAGCACTGTCTACAAGGAGGAGGTGGGGGGCTGTATGGCACTATCTACAAGGGGAGGTGGGGGCTGTATGGCACTGTCTACAAGGGGGAGGTGGGGGGCTGTATGGCGCTGTCTACAAGGGTGAGGTGTGGAGCACTGTCTACAAGGGGGAGGTGGGGGCTGTATGGCACTTTCTACAAGGGGGAGGTGGGGGGCACATTTATACAAGGGGTAGATGGGGAATTTATGGCATTATCTACAAGGGGATGTGGGAGGCAGTATCTACAAGGGGGAGGTGGGGGGCACTAACTACAAGGGAGAAGTGGGAGGCTGTATGGCACTGTCTACAAGGGCTGGTGGGGGACACTGTCTACAAGGGGGGGCTGTATGGCACTATCTAGAAGGGGGAGGTGGGGGCAGTATGTACAAAGGGGAGGTGGGGGCACTGTCTACACGTTGGGGGGCTGTAAGGCACTATCTACAAGGGGGACATGGGGGCCATATGGCACTATCTACAAGGGTACGTGGGGGATGTATGGCACTATCAACAAGGGGGAGGTGGTGGCAGTATCTACAAGGGGAGGTGGGGGCACTATCTACAAGCGGGGGCACTATCTACGTGGGGTCTATATGGCACTATCTACAAGGGGGAAGTGGGGGCACTATCTGCAGGGGGGCTGCATGGCACTGTCTACAAGTGGGAGGTGGGGGGCACTGTCTACAAGGTGGGGGGCTGTATGGCACTATCTATAATTGGGACGTGGGGGATATATGACTCTATCTACAAGGGGATGTGGGGGATGTATGGCACTATCAATATGTGGGAGGTGGCGGAAGTATCTACAAGGGGAGGTGTGGGCAATATCTACAAGCGGGAGGTGGGGGCACTATCTACGTGGGGACTGTATGGCACTATCTACAAGGGGGAGCTGGGGGCACTATCTGCAGGGGGGCTGCATAGCACTGTCTACAAGTTGGAGGTGGGGGGCACTGTCTACAAGTTGAGGGGCTGTATGTCACTATCTACAAGGGGGACGTGGGGGCTATATGGCATTATCTAAAAGGGGACGTGGGGGATGTATGGCACTATCAACAAGGTGGAGGTGGTGGCAATATCTACAAGGAGGAGGTGGGGGCACTATCTACAAGGGGTAGTGGGGGCACTGTCTACATGGGGGAGGTGGGGGGCTGTATGGCACTATCTACAAGGGTGAGATGGGGGCACTATCTACAAGGGGGAGGTGAGGGGCACTATCTATAAGGGGGGTGACACTATCTTCAGGGGGCTGTGTGACACTATCTACAAGGGGGAGTGTGACACTATCTATAGGAGGGGGCTGTATTGCACTGTCTACAAAGAGGGCTGTATGGCAGAATCTACAGGGGGCTGTATTGCACCATCTAAGGGGGGCTGATTGGCATAATCTATGGGGTGCTGTATGGCAGAATCTGCAAGGGGGCTGTATGGCACTGTCTACAAGGGGGAGGGTTGCACTATCTACAGGGGGGCTGTGTGGCACTATCTAACAGGGGGGTGTGACACTATCTACAGTGGGGGCTGTATAGCATTGTCTACAAGGAGGGCTGTATGGCAGAATCTACAGGGGACTGTATGGCACTATCTGCGGGGGCTGTATGGCATAATCTATAGGGGGCTGTATGGCATTATGTACAGGGGGCTGCATGGCACTATCTACAGGGGGATGTATGGGAGAATCTATAGGTGGTACTGTATCGCACAATCTACAGATGAGGCTGTATGGCACAATCTAAAAGGGGGGCTGTGTGTGGTACCCAGGAGAGGGGGGCTCAGTCAAAAGTTTGTTCTACCTTCGATAATCATTTTTTTAGTTTAAGCTCTACATAAAAATTTGAGTAACTTCTTTGCTTTAATAAGGCTCTACCCGCTATTAAGTTACATAATGTATTACAGTGCAGAGCTGCACTCACAAGTTGGTTGTCATTGGAAACCGTCAACAAGCTCGTTGTCAGACACATACCAAACAGTTTAGATAAGCTCCTATAATGCAGTGGGAGATTTAACTCTTCCTACTAATATTACCAAATTTCCGTTGTAAAGACTTTACCGCCCAGAATGCACATCACCAGCACATAATCTGCAAGGACATTAAGACTACATGCACACTTTGCGTAATTTTGTGCAGAAAATCTGCATTAAAGCCGCAATAAATGCAGATAGTTCCGCAAAGATAATCCGCACTTAATGGTGAATTTTTTTATATGTTTTAGGTTAGTTTTTTACATTTTGATGCAGAAACAGGAAAGGATTTTATGCTGTGTACTTTAGCGTTTTTTTCAGATAAACTTATCAGATGCAATTATGAGACGGAAACGCAAGATAAACTGACATGCTGCAGATCTTAAAATGTGAATCGCAGGTCAATTTACGTGCAGAAAAATTCTGCAATGTATAGATGAGAATACTTGAAAAATTATTTACTTTGTTAGTACTGTATTACTCTGCAGATTTGGCACAGGAAAATCTGTGTGGCAAATACGCAGATATCACGCATCATGTGCATGTGGCCTAAAGGGGTTTTCTGAGATAGGCCATCAATATATGATTGGTGGGGATCGGCAGCATCAGGGGTATGTGACAGTCCAGTGAGCCCCTGTCCCTTCACTATCTTTATATATATATATATATATATATATATATATATATATATATATATATATACATACGATATTTTGTCCTGGAGAACAAAATTTTACCTTTCGTTTCTTCCAAAGCAACAATGAGCGTTAATCTCATAAATTGGCATCCTGGACCATCGTATCTGTATTTTGTTCTCCATCGCTTGCTTACCTAATCCATTGTATTATTATTCCTGCCAGAAATGTAATTAGTCAAGCCATGATAGAGATTGTTTGCTCTGTGCTAAGGAAGGGAGGTCATGTATTACAAATTACTATCACTATTTACCAAGATGAAGCATAACTGGAACAATGACCATAACAACGAGAGAAGGCGCTGAGCAGACCTGCGGAAGAAATAACGATACTAAGCATAGACCAGCAACAAAGTTCATAAACTGTGTTCCCGAAAATGTAAAAAAATGGAACCTCCGAAGAAGGCAGAAGAGTGAGTGGGGAAGGAACACATTTGGCTACAGCAGAATTACAGAAATAACATAAAAAATTGTGGGAAATGTTTTTCTCATTGAGCTTACCCTGCAAGTCCGTCAGCAGACAATGGCAGTATTTTGATGACAGAGCTTTCTCGGTGCGTACGCCAAACCTGTTCACGTAACGAGATTTGAACACAGCCTTATTATAGAAATGCTACTGCGACAAACAGGAGTGCCTCTGAACACAGCATTATAATAAGGAATTGCTATTTATGCCATTTCCTAAAATCATTTTTAGGTAGCTCCAAAGATGGCTGTTCGCTTTAACTATAGTTCTATAGTAGTGACCAGATGATACGTTTAACTTTGATTACTTAATGCCTGTTTGCATAAACATAGGGTACTGCATCCCTCAACGTTTAATACAGCCTCTGTAAGGAAAAAGAAGTTAGACATTATGGCAAAATAGAGCAGCACCCATGGCACATGCCTTGCCAGTCACTCCCTTCTCGGGTACACTCCTGAAAGGGGAGAAATGAGAGATACCGATGTGCCCACCATTATCTTTGCTTCAAATTTATAAGCACTCCTATTTCTCATGAAACAAATTCAATAAAATATCGCGACATGCTAGCAAAACCCTTGACAGGCTGCAAAGCACATCACAACCACTGGGTGGCCACACATAGATGCATGTAGCATAGACATCTCGTGAGTATTGTAAAATCATGTTTTTTTTTCAAAGCTGGTCGTTTTTCTCCACACATCTCAGAATATGTTAAGAGAAAAGGTAAGGAAGGACACGTCCGTTTCTCTCAGCTTAAGGGGATGGAAATTCCAGGTTAGTTCAATATTTGGGGGGTGGGAAAGGAGGTTATACAAGCTTGGAGTTCTTACCCACAAATAAACTTTTATATTGATCAGTAGGATCAATATAAAAAAAAAGATATCCTCTCTTTTTAGTGTTGGGGGACCAGTATTGTGCCCACTGGCACTGGAGTGAATGTGCAGGTGGCATACCAATGCATTCCCCCAGTACTTGTAAAGTGGGTGTCACAGATAGATTTTCATATGAGAGTTAAGATCCAGCAATATTATTGTTTTACCTGTGGACATTTTGCCCATGGTCAAGACAACACCCCCATAATAAAACAAAGGGCCTATTCACATCAAATTTTGACCCTATGTCTGGCATATGCGCCAGGAAAGCTCCTGGCATATATGCAGAACTTATCCATAAGCCCGCATTCACCCAGAGTATGCCAAAAGAGTGTAATTTTGGCATACGCCGGGCCAGTATGCGTTAGCATACCTTTCCTTTTTTGATCTGCACTAGTGTAGTAAACTAGGCTATTCTATACAAAAGCATACAGTAAAAAAACGTATGTCTAATGCATGGTATACCGAACAGCGACCGAGGTATATCCTTATCCACGGACGTAATCCGTGTCTGAAGAAGGTCGAATGTATAGACCGAAACGTTAAACCTATTTTTGGATTACTACTTTTCGCTATATGTGAACTAAAATATCACTTATTGCATAATACCTTGGAGTGCCGAGTTCCCATTTTTTATACGTTGGCGTGGAAGCCTACTCACGCACCCTTGAAACACGGAGCGCTGCGGGATCAAGAAAGTACCATGACAATTTTTTTATCCACAGGTAGTAAGCAATTAAAATATTCCTATAGAATGACAGCAAGCAGAGATCATGACAACTGTGAGGAAACAGTAAATATAATGGAAAATTTAATACATTTTCAATATACAAAGAATTACATTTATATGCTGAAATCATAACACCCCTTCATAGTCTAATTACAATGATACATTTAACTTTGTCTAAAAATGCACTCAAATGATGAAGTGGAGAAGTGGACTATTCAAAGATGGAGTCGATACATATAGATCAATTGTGTTGCATGCAATATGGAAGTACATAGAGAAAAAACACTCTCTTCACTTTAATGTTTCTGTATTTCTTCTTTATGGGGCAATACACCCAACCACGTTCACATACATCAGAACAGGCACCTGCAAATCCCCTGCTACTTTTTATTTATGTGTATAAATGGCACACAGCCAATACCACATTGCAATTAGTAAATGTGTCAAATATGTACATTAGTGGGCTGATCGTTGTTCTCCGGGTTTGTCCAGCCGGCCCCTCTAATAAGTCTACAAACACACCCAAAAAGCAAAGTACTCGTCACAGGCCGTCACAATTCCGAGAAAAGGAAAGCTGTGGTTGCCATGGCATGAACAATATCCAAACACAACAGAAATGAAATAATTACAATGCTAAGTTAAACAGAAATGATGAAACTAGGGGCCACAAAAGTCAAACCTCTGAGAGACAGATTATAAATTTTACAAATGGTCTGGCCTGCTGCACCGGAACCTATATATTGGTGGCTGTTAGACGTGCTCAGACTTTTTAATATTGTAACTGCCAATTGTATTCTATTTTTTATGAAGACTATATATATTTATGAAAAATACACTATACGAAGTCATAAATACAACAGATATGGTTGATAATTCTATAGAGGTCACATTGGAAACTAGAGTAGTAACAGATAGTCATGCTGTTGTTGTTGTTCTTCTTCTTCTTCTTCTTCTTCTTATTATTATTATTATTATTATTATTATTATTATTATTATTATTATTACAGACAAATGTATTATTTTCCAAAAAGACCACGTACATTCATGAGTTTTCCATCCAGAGTGGTGGGGATTCTGAACACGAGGTGGTCCACTTTGGAAAATCTCTTTTTATTAGGATCTCCCGTCAATAAGCTGATCACAGAGTGTCCCGCTCCAGGGACTACCAGCTATCAACTGCAATATGTGGGAGAACCTGACAGCAAGTGCTCAATTCTACAGCAGCTCCACCACAGGTGAAATTAAGTATTACACTGTGCCCACTAAAATCAATGGGCTGACAGTTTAATATATGGACGTACTGGATCCTCCAGACAGAGCGATGTTCTTTGTAACAGTTCTCCATTCTGACTTATAGATGAGGGTCCTGAACAGATCACAATAGGACATCTGGAACTGGTTTGGACCTTGCTAACTTTGGTGATCCCCAATTGAGTGCTACTTTCTTCTATTTTTGATATTTCATAATGTGCTGACAGGAACTTTATTTAGAAGCTCCAGAAATCATAGATATAAGGAATTGTGAAGCTTTGTGTTGTTTGACCTTTTTCAGCTTACATACATGGGCGGATGGAAAGACATGCCCCATATTTAGCTATGGATATAAGAGATAACGTGCTCTACTAACCATCATTAGCTAACATTATTCCATACAGACATTTATAACCGTGTAATAAAACTGAAAATGATGAACATGTAGTCTTAATTTCTGTAAGAAAACCACTGACAGCACAGGGAACCCTTAATCCTCTGCCAAGAAGCGTCAGGGTTCCAGGGACGAAAGTTGGCCCTACAACTTATATAGCTGTTGACCAAATGTTTGTTTATACGACCACAAGCTTTCTCTCCCGACTGCCCATAAACATGGACGTTTGGCCAAGCATGCATGATTATTTCATTGGGGAGACGGAAATAAGGTGCTGCTAGATACTTCTGCTGCAAGAATTTATAGAGTTAAGGTAGTATTACTCGGCCCGACGTGGGCCATGTAAACAAGCGCCAATCAATGAGACAGCTCGCTGATCGGCGCTCGTTTGCTACTTTCACAAGTAGTTACTACGGGAAGGAGCGCTCGTTACACCGATCGCTCGTCCTCATACTTTATTATCATGTCGGCAGCGCGTCTCCCTGTTTACAGAATTAAAAACGATACGATCAGCTGATGAACGAGTTGATGAACTCATTGGCTGATCGTTGCCCTGTTTACACAGGGCAGTTACTGGGAAAGAGCGTTCTGTGAATGCTCGTTTGCCCCATAATTGGCCCGTGTAAAAGGGCCTTTAGTCTGTCAGTCCAGCCCAAACACTGCTGATTAATAGTTTTTCCATTATACAAGGAGAAGGTTATATCACTGGTAATTGGGTTAGAGCAGGGAATGATCAATGTCCACAGTCTGTCTGAGTCATTGTGACATTGTGAAGCTCAGATGAAGGTTTATGTAAATTTTTACAAATCTGGATTAGGGAGAAGTTTAGGGAACATCAGAGATAAAACGTAAAGTTAAATCTGTAATCATCTCATTATAACAAAAAAATACAGGGATTACACCAAGAATAGCTGCAGTAATCACAGAGAATTTGCGAGTACAAGTTATTGCTACAAAGTGAATAGTGTCTATTGAATACTGAGTTCATGCGACCTTGTTAGATCACTAATTTCACAAAATAAATTTTATTGATTGTGCAGATACCATGTTAATTGTGCTGTTACTGTATGTTGAGTAGGTATAGAGGGCATATCTGTATGTATAAAAAGTGTTCAGGTGTAGAAGGGTATTTATACTGGCATTCTGACATGCCCCATGTACATATAATCTTTGGCTGTTGATAGGAATTGAGGATATTAAGGCACACCTGTCGTACTGACTTGATATGATATATTTGATAGTTTTGATTGTTCACAATATGTTTGTGCCCTATATCAGATGTAAAGGTTATTGTTTATCTTTTTTTTTCTTCAGAAAATCCAAACAGTTTACTCACAGACTTCAATCCATAAGTGTAAGGGGGGATTCACACGAGCGTGATTTGGCAGCGTGTAGGGCGCGTGGTTTTCGCGCGGCACGCAATGCCCTATAGAAGTCTATGGGGCAGTACACACAGTCCGTGTATTTTGCGCAGCGTTTGTTCGCTGCGCAAAATACGCGACAGGTTCAATAACTCTGTGTATTTCACGCATCACGCACCCATTGAAGTCAATGGGTGCGTGAAAACCAGGCAGGTCGCACGGAAGCACTTCCGTGCGAACAGCGCACGAGCTGTCAAAAGGATGAATGGAAACAGAAAAGCACCACGTGCTTTTCTGTTTCCAAGCATCCAAACGGAGTGTCTTTGCGAGGAGCGAACCCCGACAACCGAAGCTAACTTCACCGGGTTCGGCCAAACTCGTTTTGGCCGAACCCAGCCCAAAAATTTCCGGTCCGCGACGTCGGGAGACATTCACTGTGCATGGTGCTGAAAGAGTTAAACTGTTTCAGCACCATGGACAGTGACTTGCGATCCCAAAATACATGAACCTGTAAAAAAAACCGAAGTTCTTACTTACTGTCTCCTTCCTGCAGTCCGACCTCCCGGGATGACACTTCAGTTCAAGTGACAGCTCCAGCCAATCACAGGCCAAGCACAGGCTGCAGCCAATCACAGGCTGCAGCGGTCACTTGGACTGCCGTGTCATCCAGGGAGGTGGGGCCCGATGTCAAGAGAGGCGCGTCACCAAGGACGCGTCACCAAGGACGCGTCACCAAGGCAACGGCCGGGAAGTTCTCGGTAAGTAGGAACTTTATCTTTTTTTTTACAGGTTTTTCGCTGTTGTGTTCGGCATTCACTGTCGAGGGTGCTGAAAGATTTAGCTCTTTCAGCACCTTGGACAGTGACGGGCGTCGACAAGCCTCATCTCTATGATGCCGGCTGCGCGAAAATCACGCAGCCGCGCATCAGACACGCATGACACACGCAGCTGTCAAATGGTTTTTGCGCTCGCAAAACGCCGCGTTGTTTGCGCGCGCAAAAACGCAACGTTCGTGTGAATCTGCCCTAACTATGGTAGTAGTAGCCACAGCAGCCCTAAGGCTATGGTGGCTCACTATAGTGAAGGCACATTGTTCCTTTTGTGGAGAAAAAAATATAGTACTGGCTTTTATCTAACTACTGTGTGGTTTCTCTTTTTGGCAGAAGATCTGCTACATTAGCACTACCCATATCTGCAAGGGTGTCCATGCTGCATGGGTGCTATGGGGCTCACAGACAGAGCACCCAGTCTTGGTTGACCGCACACATATTTTTTTCAAACAATATGTTTTTATTATGTACTATTGTGTACAGAGGAACAACAGTATAGTGCATAATTTTACTCATACAAGCCCCAACACTTGGGGGGACATCAAAATATTATATTTTTAAAATACACAATGTATGCATGGAGTTCAAGATGTTAAAGGTGTTGTCCACTTCCTGAAAACTGATAACCTATCCACCGGAGGCTTGATACTAAAGGCACAGCACGGGAAACAGGAACAGGGAACAAGGCACGGGTAACAACTGGAACGGGAAACAACAGACTGGGAAAACTAACAACGCTCAGGCAAGGATCAGAAGGCCTGATTTATAGGAAATCGTGGCAGTTGATGATGATGACGATCTCCTTGGTGCACGCGCTGGCTTTTTAAGGCCGGGCACGAGCGTGCACGCGCACCCTACGGGACACAGCAGACCGGAACGGAAGTGAGCGTTGGCGTCTCCTAGGAAGGAGATGGGGACCAGCGCTCACGGATCCATGGCTGTGGGCGTCGGGAGGTGAGTAAACCCGACGGCCCAAGGCCATGGACGCTACACACAGTGTCATGTGGCCCTGGGCAAAGTTAAAAGTGGGGCCCCAAATTCTGAATTACTGTATCAATAATGCAGTAAATTCTGAGGTGGTGTGCAGGGAACGCCATCGCTGATTTCTAGCGTGTCCAAGAATGTTGCCCCAAAGCATATGTCCCCCCACAATTTTTTTTAATCTATATACATATACAGTTATTAAATCATACCACTATACCAGATTAAATATTACCTGCATACTGTTATTGAACACAACTCACTATTATAAGACCAATATAACCAATAATTACACAATATATGGTCCAAATAATACCCACACCATAAACACAGTGACTGAATAATACCCCCATACTGTTACTGAATAATACCTCCACACCATAACCACATAGTGACTGAATAATATCTTTACACTGTTACTGAATAATGCCACCACTCCATAACCACATAGTGACAGAATAATACCACCATATTGTTACTGAATAATACTGCCACACCATAACCACAGTGACTGAATAATACACCCATACTGTTACTGAATAAAACCACCACACCATAACCACATAGTGACTGAATAATATCCCCATACTGTTACTGAATAATACCGCCACACCATAACCATATAGTGACTAAATAATACCACCACACCATAACCACATAGTGACTGAATAATATCCCCATACTGTTACTGAATAATACCACCACACCATAACCATATAGTGACTAAATAATACCACCACACCATAACCACATAGTGACTGAATAATATCCCCATACTGTTACTGAATAATACCACCACACCATAACCACATATTACCACCACAGAGTGACTAAATAATACCCCATAATGATACTGAATAATACCACCACTACATAACCACATAGTGACTGAATAATGCTCCCATACTGTTACTGAAAAAATACCTCCACACCATAACCACATAGTGACTGAATAATACCACCATACTGATACTGAATAATACCGCCACACCATAACCACATAGTGACTGAATAATACCCCCATACTGTTACTGAATAATACTGCCACACCATAACCACATCGTGACTGAATAATACCCCCATACTGTTACTGAATAAAAACCACTATACAAAGACCAATGTTACCAGCATATAGTGACCATATAGTGGAAGATGCCAGTTATACACAGGAGCTCTGCAGACGATAAGTGATTACAGCACATTTATATTCAGTGACTCACAGGTGATGTTTTTTCTGATTAAAGTCTTTAACTTTTCCTTATTTTCTCCATCTGGCCCAGACCACTGTGACGACTTATTCCAACCACGAGTCGTCTCTGCAGAATTTGACATACAGACATGATGGTTTCTTGCTTTTCAAGCACCCTACCCACCTATACCCCATCCTCTAAACAAACTCGTAATCCACAGTGCCCCAGACAGTAATAATTATCCTTCAGTGCTCGACACAATAAAAGTGCCCTATCAGTAACCGTGACCCCTTTGTGTCCCCACAGTAATAATGCCCCTTTCGTGCCCTCTGTAAATAGCACCCCAGCATCCCCGGTGGATCGCGCTGCACATAGCTCCCTATAGATAGCGCCAGCCTCCTGTATATAGCGCCACACAAAGCCCCCTGTTGATAGCGCTGCACACAGCCCCCTGTACACAGCGCCACACACAGCCCCCTATAGATAGCGCCACACACAGCCCCCCTTGTAGATAACGCCACACAGCCCCCCTTTGTAGATAGTGCTACACAGCCCCCCTTCTAGATAGTGTTACACAGCATCCACCCTTGTAGATAGTGCTCAACAGCCATCCACCTTGTATATAGTACCACACAGCCCTCCCACTGTATAGTGCCACACAGCCCTACCATAGTAGATAGTGCCACACAACCCTCCCCCTTGTACATAGTGCCACACAGCCCCCCCTTGTAGATAGTGCCATACAGCCCCCCTTGTAGATAGTGCCACACAGCCCCCTGGTACATAGTGTCACACACCCTCCCCCTTTTAGATAGTGCCACACTGCCCCCTCCTTTGTAGATAGTGCCACACAGGGCCCCCCCCATTGTAGATAGTGCCCCACAGCCCCCCTTTGTAGATAATGCCCCACAGCCCCCCTTTGTAGATAGTGCCACACATCCCCCATTTGTAGATAGTGCCACACAGCCACCCCTTGTAGATAGTGCCACACAGCGCCCCTTGTAGAGTGCCAAACAGACCCCCCCTTGTAGATAGTGCCACACAGTCATCCCCCTTGTGTATAGTGTCACACAGCCTTCCCCCCTGTAGATAGTGCTACACAGCCCTCCCCCTTTTATATAGTGCCACACAGCCCTCCCCTTGTATATAGTGCCATACAGCCCCCCTAGTAGGAGTCATGCTAGGGGGTGACGCTACTGGTATAAAACAGCGGTTAGCCTGCCAAACCATGTTCAGTGGAGGGCTGAAGTCGCCGTGACCTGGCTCTGATGCTGTGAGGAGAGAGTGTTGAGATAGAAAGTTGGTTAGGAGATTGAGCTACTGGAAATCTGCTGTGGATGTCGATGCTGATTGTCAGGCCTGTGGCAGAGGTCCTGAAGAGCGACCAGTGGTTTGACGTCGGAGTCTCCCCATTGTGTGTTGTCTGTACGTGTGAGTAGTGGTGGCTGGGCCTGTGTAGAAGTTGTCCCACAAACCAGTGGTGAGCTGGCAACTATTTTGCCGCCTACTAGGCCTTTTGCCAGACTAACCCCTACATCGAGGAGGGTTGCTCTTGGCCCTGTCTGTAATGTCTGAGATGTGTCTACAGCAAGCCAGCCACCTTAGCCTCCCTGAACCGTGTCTAATTGTTGTGCCTTATATATTGGGAACAACTGAATATACGTGGGGCCTGTGCACCATTGGCGCCGGTCTAAGAAAATGAAAGTTTGATGTTTGAAACTACCTCCTGTCTTTCTGCCATCTATTACACAACATTCCTGCGTGAAGCTGTATACCACCTAGGTCGCAGCTTACAACAAAACAGTCCTCTTTTAACTAGGATATTTATTAGATACCCTTTTTAAATAGTGTTCGTGGCACCCACTGAGCATCCTCCTAAGAGTAATTATGTAGTAAGCAGGCAGAGATTCTTCAAGTATAAGTCTGCTTCAAAAGGCTGATCAGTAGCACTCACAGGCATCATTTAAGTAGGGCATCTAATAGAAGCTGTAGTTTAAAGTTTGCTATCCCATGACAGATTCTCAATAGGGCAGGATAGTATGGAAACAGGTCTGCTGCACTAGTAATACAAATTAATATTAATTAACAATAAATATTGTGCAGTTTGACCAATATGAGTTAGCAATGAATACAATTGACTTATATTCATAAGTCTACTGTATTCATGAGGGGAGTGCTCCTCCTCGCTAACATTGAGGCTCCAGCACTTTAATTGCTTTACTAAGGCGGGGCTTAATGTTAGGCGGTGAAAACGTTAACACTAACCCCACATTATTACCCCGGCACCCACCTCCATCAAGGGTGCCGGTAAGAGCTGGGTACGATCCAGTACCTGACTATCTGTAGTGATGAACAGGCACTGGGACGGCCTCAGGCTGATATTATTAGGCTGGGAAAGCCCAAAAACAGTGGGACTTCCCACCCTGGTAATGCTAGCCTGCTGCTGCTATGTTGTATCTAAATGACTTGGGGTCCCCCCAGTTTTTCATAACCAGCCAGATACAACATAGCAGCAGCAGGCTAGCATTACCAGGCTGGGAAGGCCCACTGTTTTTGGGTTTTCCAAGCTTAATAATACCAGCCTTTGGCCCTCTCAGTGCCCGTTTATCACTGCAGATGGTCAGGTACTGGATCGTACCCGGCTCTTACCGGCACCCTTGGTGGAGGTGGGTGCCGGGGTAATAATGTGGGGTTAGTGTTAACTTTTTCACCGCCTAACATTAAGCTGTTTTTGTACTTTCCCAGCCTAATAATACCAGCCTTCGGCCGCCCCAGTACCCGGCCATCACTACAAATTATTACCCCTGGTGGGTACCGGGGTAATAATGGGGGGTTAGTGTTAGCCTTTTCACCAGCTAACACTAAGCCCGCCTTACTAATGGATGCTGTCAATCAGCCAGCGGCAATTACTGAGGCGATAGTAATAACGTTTAAAAAAAATACAAAACATAGAAAAAATCTTTTATTGAAATAAAAAAAACCTACACACAACCCTCGTAAACCATTTTATTGATAAGTCTATCACAATGTAGGCGTGGATACCGGGCCCATGAGTGATCCTGTCTGCTGGGCCCTGTATCTAAGCCTACCATATGGTACAAGAATGGTGGAGCTTCTCATACCTTTCCTCTGTCTTCGTTAGACGCTTATTTCATAGAGAGCAAAAGATAATAAAACCTGTGTGCACAAGTCTTATAACATTTAGCATAGGTTCCCTTCTGGGAAACAATCTTGTGTATTAAGGGCCTTTTACCCTGGCCAATATTCAGCCGGTGCAGCGAGCAAGTCATCGTTGATCGGCGCTCATTTGCTCCTGTCACACGGATCTATGGATGGGGACGAGCAGTCGTTACTCCGATCGCTCGTCCCCATACATTATTATCATGTCGGCAGTGCGTCTCCCTGTTTACACCCAATGGCGGATTATAATATGGGCGTTTCGGGCGGTCGCCTGGGGCCCGAGGCTGCCAGGGGGCCCATCGCGGCCCGAACCGCACACGAACTTCAAAAACTATGCAGCGCTGCCCGCTTCCAACTGAATCTGCATCCGCAGGACGCAGATTCAGTTGGGTTGAATGCTGGAGCCTCGCTCCAGCATTCACTCTGCCATGAGCGGCTCGGTGCAGGCAGGCGCGATGTAGTGACGTCATCGCGCCTGTCTGCACGGAGTCACTCACAGCACAGCACAGCACAGTGCAGAGGAGGAGAAGCATCGCATCCCCCACCGTCGTGGGAACCGGGATAGGTAAGTAATTATGTTTTCTTTTTTATTAGGTACGCACATATGGGGCATTATACTGTGTCAGCTATGGGGCATTATACTGTGTCAGCTATGAGGCATTATACTGTGTCACCTCTATGGGGGCATTATACTGTGTCAGCTATGGGGCATTATACTGTGTCAGCTATGGGGCATTATACTGTGTCAGCTATGGGGGTATTATGCTGTGTCACCTCTATGGGGCATTATACTGTGTCAGCTATGGGGCATTATACTGTGTCAGCTATGGGGCATTATACTGTGTCAGCTATGGGGCATTATACTGTGTCAGCTATGGAGGCATTATACTGTGTCAGCTATGGGGCATTATACTGTGTCAGCTATGGGGCATTATACTGTGTCAGCTATGGGGCATTATGCTGTGTCAGCTATGGAGCATTATACTGTGTCACCTCTATGGGGCATTATACTGTGTCACCTCTATGGGGGCATTATACTGTGTCAGCTATGGGGCATTATACTGTGTCAGCTATGGGGCATTATACTGTGTCAGCTATGGGGGTATTATGCTGTGTCACCTCTATGGGGCATTATACTGTGTCAGCTATGGGGCATTATACTGTGTCAGCTATGGGGCATTATACTGTGTCAGCTATGGGGCATTATACTGTGTCAGCTATGGAGGCATTATACTGTGTCAGCTATGGGGCATTATACTGTGTCAGCTATGGGGCATTATACTGTGTCAGCTATGGGGCATTATGCTGTGTCAGCTATGGAGCATTATACTGTGTCACCTCTATGGGGGCATTATACTGTGTCGCAGCTATGGGGCATTATACTGTGTCAGCTATGGGGCATTATACTGTGTCAGCTATGGGGCATTATACTGTGTCAGCTATGGGGCATTATACTGTGTCAGCTATGGGGCATTATACTGTGTCAGCTATGGGGCATTATGCTGTGTCCGCTATGGGGCTTTATACTGTGTCCGCTATGGGGCATTATACTGTGTCAGCTATGGGGGCATTATGCTGTGTCACCTCTATGGGGCATTATACTGTGTCAGCTACGGGGCATTATACTTTGTCACCTCTATGGGGCATTGTACTGTGTCACCTCTATGGGGCATTATACTGTGTCAGCTATGGGGCATTATACTTTGTCACCTCTATGGGGCATTATACTGTGTCAGCTATGGAGGCATTATACTGTGTCATAGCTATGGAGGCATTATACTGTGTCGCAGCTATGGGGACATTATACGGTGTCACAGCTATGGAGGCATTATACTGTGTCGCAGCTATGGGGACATTATACTGTGTCGCAGCTATGGGGATATTATACTGTGTCGCAGCTATGGAGGCATTATACTGTGTCGCAGCTATGGGGCATTATACTGTGTCGCAGCTATGGAGGCATTATACTGTGTCGCAGCTATGGAGGCATTATACTGTGTCATAGCTATGGGGACATTATACTGTGTCGCAGCTATGGGGACATTATACGGTGTCGCAGCTATGGAGGCATTATACTGTGTCGCAGCTATGGAGGCATTATACTGTGTCGCAGCTATGGGGCATTATACTGTGTCGCAGCTATGGGGGCATTATACTGTGTCGCAGCTATGGGGGCATTATACTGTGTCACATCTATGGGGCATTATACTGTGTAGAGGCAGCTATGGGGGCATTATACTGTGTAGAGGCAGCTATGGAGGCATTATACTGTGTCGTAGCTATGGAGCATTATACTGTGTAGAGGCAGCTATGAAGGGCATTATACTGTGGGGGCAGCTATGGGTGGCAATATACTGTGGGGGCAGCTACGGGGGACATTATACTGAGCAATTACAAGAGCTGCAGGTCCAAGGGTGGAGATGCTGTGTAGTACTATATACAAGGAGGGATTGTTGTATAGCGCTATATAGAAGGGAGCGCTGTGTATCACTATATCTAAGGAGGATTGCTGTGTAACACTATATACAAGAGGGGGAGGGCTATGTGACGCTATTTACAGAGGGGGAGGACTGTGTAGCGCTATTTACAGGGGGCTGTGTGTGGTGCTATCTACAGTGTTTGACACAATTATATTCAGGGGCGCAGTCTATGGTGCTATAATATTTAGGGGCACAGTGTTTGTACTATTTTATTCAGGGGCGCAGTGTTTGGTGCTATTATATTTAGGGGCACAGTGTGTGGCACCATGATAATATTATCTTTGTTTATAGGTGTGGAAATGTTGGAAAATTGAGGAGCCAAAGACATCTGAGTGGCAAATTCTGCAGAAATGGGTCATGGCCGGGAAAAGTCGTCATGAAGTCTGGACTGGATGGAGAAGAGGAAAAAAACTACGTCGTCACCTGTGAGTCACTAGATTTATAGAGAATCTGTCACCTCTCCTGACATGTTTATTATAGGAAATCCTTGTATTTCACAAAAAGTCTTTCTGCGGTCCAGGACTGATAGACAATTCCCCTTCTCAGGAGGATGTGTCCTAGCACAGTGTGATACTGTCAGTATGTAGGGACACAGCCCTGTGACAAGGGGAATCGTAACACTGTTAATGCTTGCCCAAAAAAGTAGTGTTAAAAATAGTTACGGTGCGGCAGGGCGGCTGTGAGGAAGGGGGGGCCAAGTTTGGGTAACAGCCCAGGGCCCATGGTCTACTTAATCCGCCACTGTTTACACCAGGAGATGTGCTGCCGATAACGATAATATTTTACTTTTTTAAAACGATACGACCAGCAGATGATCGAGCGTTTGCTCCTTCATCTGCTGATCGCTGCCCTGTTTACACAGGGCAATTATCGGCAACGAGCGTTCTATGAACGCTTGTTTGCACGATAATCTGCCAGTGTAAAACCCCCCTTAGGGAATGGAGTTTAATATGCCTCTAATCGAAATTTCTCCTTCTTCTGTATCTAAACTACGCGGCAGTTCTTGAAGACACCAAACAGTTACATAAAGAACTGCAAGTTGTGGGAAAGCATATGACACATGACTAAACAAGCGACGTGGTAGGACATTGTCTCGTTTTTCAAGATGTTAAAGCAAATACGGTATGTTCCATATGTAAATACTTAGCTACACAGTTACTATTTTAAGATTTGACATCTTTATTTTTTTTGTGGAAACTTTTATGCTGTGCATATGTAGTAAGGTCAGGGTCATGTATAGCAGTAAGGCTACATTCACACAAGTGTGTCCAATTTGCGTACGTAAAAATCACAGGGTATTTCCCGCAGTACATGTTCGCGTGCAATGTCATCAGTTTGCTTTGCGTGTGGCATACATTTTTCACATCCGTGCAAGCACTTGTTTGTTTTTTTAATTTCTCTGCATTTCTTTGTAACTGATGCGTGAAACATGGACAGTACACGGACAGCACACATAGACTTCAACTGGAGACCAGGTGCGCAAAAATGCACGAATATAGGACATGAAGTGAGTTTCACGCAACGGACACTCGCTGCGTGAAAACTCACGCATGTCTGAATAGCCCCATCGAAATTAATGGGTGCGTGTGCTGTCCGTTATTCAACAGACAGCACACGGACGAGTATTACGCTCATCTGAATGAGCCCTAATGGTGCAGAAGAAAATTATCTCCCTGGATACACACAGCACCCTGTGAGAAAAAAGTGGTGAGGGGTGCTTGATATGAATGCTATTGTTTTCAATGCAGTTGCGCCAGGAAACTGGCGACAGATGTGGCATATTTATTTATCTTTGTTTTTCTCCTCAAAAACTCAACCATGGTGTTTCTTGTTGGTGTTATTGTTATGTTTTACTTGACAGTCTTATATGCCTTAAAATATTTTATGGCCAAGATTAAAATGTTATAGTCTAAATTTCCCAAAAATATTTTAGATAAAGGATGAAAGTGTTAAAAATACTGAAAGTCTATCTATCGATGCACCCATCGTCTTTCTTTCTATCTATCTATCTATCTATCTATCTATCTATCTATCTATCTATCTATCTATCTATCTCAGGGTATGTTCACACGGCAGCGTCCGTAACGGCCGAAAACGGCCCCGTCATTTCAGCCGTAACGGTATGTGCAGGCGCTTGAACGCCGCGTCCAATACGGACGTAATTGGCGCTGCTTTTCATTGGAGTCAATGAATAACGGCTCCAATTACGTCCCAAGAAGTGACAGGACACTTCTTTGGCGCGGGCGTCTATTTCCGCGCCGTCTTTTGACAGCGACGCGTAAATATACGCCTCGTGTGAACAGACAAATGTCAGCCCATTGCTTTCAATGGGCAGATGTTTGTCAACGCATTCAAGCCATAATTTCGGACGTAATTCCAGGCGTAAAACACCCGAATTACGTCCGTAATTTGGCCGTGTGAACATACCCTAATAATAAAATCCAAACGCAATGTCAGCCGCACAGCCTTGTAAATCGCATGTGGGTGCCGACCCGCCCAGGTCAGGGCTAACAGTCCACTTGAGAAAGGCTCTTGTGTTGAGCTGAAACGTCGTGTTTGTATGGACCAATAAAGCACCTTTTTCTATTTTGCTTATACATTGGAGTGCTGCCTGATTTTTGGATTCTATCTATCTATCTATCTATCTATCTATCTATCTATCTATCTATCTATCATTATAGCAGTGCCGTTATAAGTCCTTATTTGGTCTTTTTCTCACATTACCCTGTGCCATGGAACCTGGTGGGGCCCAATACCCGCCTGCCCCATAATAATGTACCAGTATTATAAATGGCACGTGCTAAGTGGGGGCCCAAGAGCTTCAAGTTACACCTCTGGTTACTTAGTTCTATCGTGGGGCTGTGGTAACCTCACTTCATTGTGTGGAAGTCATGAACACCAAATCAAAGATTATAATAATAAGCAGTGATATACATATAGTGGAGGCTCCTCAGTTCAGATAGGATTAAATCTCAAGATGCGCATGAGGTATTGCATGTCATCCTTCAGCGGGTGGAAATCTGTAGAGAAAATAAAAAGTTATGTGACGAGGGCCACCGGAGTCACTGGAGTCAATGTCATCCTCATTATTATTGGATCCCACCCGTCAGCTATACACAATGGTACTGTACCTTTATGTTATTCTGTGTATATATATATATATATATATATATATATATATATATATATAGATGTAGATATATATATATATATATACACATCTTTATATATATATATATATATATATATTTTGCTTAATTTTGTAAACTAGAATTTGTCATTTCAGACAAGAGTATTGGCTCCGTACATACAGTAGTAGACAGTCTCGGACTGGAGTACCTTGGGACCGCCAGTGGACATAATTATTGGATCCCACCCGTCAGCTATATAAAAATAATGCGACAATTCTTAATTGTGTAGTAAAACGTGTGTAGTAAACTAAAGACCAATATTACAACCATAAAGTGACCACACCAGTCCTACACTAACACTCTGCAGACCATATAACTTAAAGAAGTTTGTCACTTACTCACACATTAACTTTACCGGAGTGTCTTGAGAGTGAATAGACGTCACCTCCAGCAAGGATGCGATGTCTTTTCACACTCCCGACACTTTGATAAAGTTTCTGTGGGGCTTACTTACACAGCACACGATGATCTCGCGAGATCACGCTGTGCTTTCTTCCATGTCCATCTGTACTCACTACACAGCGTGATCTCGCGAGATCACGCTGTGTTGTGTTATGTAAGTCCCACAGAAACGTTACCGAAGTGTCGGGAGTGTGAATAGACATCGCATCCTGGCTGGAGGCAATGTCTATTCACTCTCAAGGCACTTCAGTAAAGTTAATGTGTGAGTAAGTGACAGAGAAATCACGCTGTGCAGTGAAAGGAGCTAGGCTGGAATGAAGAGATGTGTATGACGCTGATTGGTCAGTGTCATACACTTCTCTTTACAACGACCACTTGGTCAAAAGTTAAAAAACGCCCAGTTGGGCATTAAGAAACTAATTAGCATAAATATAAACTTGTTCATAACTTGCTCAAAAATAATAGTTTTTTAAAATAAAAACCACTGCTGTTATCTACATTACAGCGCCAATCCGATTATGTAGGGGATAGGGCACTTATAATGTGGTGACAGAGCCTCTTCCAAACCATTCTACAACATGTTCTAATAACCACTAGGCAATCTATTGCTTCTATATGGAAGAAGAAATTTTATCCAGCTTTAGTAGACATAATAAGAAAGATACATGATAAATGTTGGTTTGAACGTATGTCAGCCACAACTTCTCATAAAAATAAATTTTTCTAAAACATTTGAATGTCTGGCTCATTAGCAAATGCAATCAATGATTTCCTCTAATAGCTGATATATTATAGTTCTCATATATATACCACATTGAAATGTCAGCCTACTTTCATACTAGCTCTTTCATTTCTGTGATTTACCATGGCAATTTGTATTCAATGTTCATTCTTTTTGAATGTTATATTATCTACAATTTAAATGTGTATACTGAATAGACATACACTTCACGTGTGTTATCGCTTTCAATGTATTGTTTTTTATACAAAATTTTTCAATAAAAATCCATTGTTTCAAAAAACAAAAAAAATACACTCCTCAACATGAAATTGCAACACCAAGAAGGGCAAGCCGTAAGGTTATGCAAATCGAGGATGTATATCAAATCAATAATCAAATCTTCAAGCACCTAGCTCCAATCTGCAGCATGTGAGGTGCATAAAAGCCAAATTGAAAGCAACATTTTTTAGCCACATGAAACCTCCAAAATCGGATCAAGTGGTTTGGGATGATTGTGCAATGACTCCTGTTCGTCGACGTGACAGTTATCGCCACTTATTTTACTGCTTGTCAAAACATTAAAAAATTGTTTTATTGAAGGTATTTTAAAAAAGGGCACTATGCTGAAAATTCTGAGTACAAGCATAGGCAGCACAGATCAAAGTTCCTAATTGGAGTGTCTGGCATATGGTGAATTAGGGTTGACTAAACTTCATAGGCCAATTCAGCACTACACAGGAGTAGTTTTCAAGACTACTGATCTATTTGCCAGAGCGATACACAAGTATTGCCTTTATTGTGGTATACTCAGACACACTAGTAGTAGGTGTGTCTCACACCAACACTCCAAAAAAGGCTTTAGATATATAAATCAATGGTCTGTTTTGCCAAAGACATGCAATATTACTCCCAACGCGTTTCTGCGCCCCTGCACATTCAGGGGAGCGTCCTCAGGGGTATAAATCGCTAAGAATATCAATTAGTATCTATTTCTGCCGGTCAGCACATGTGGTGCTGTGTATCATTGTATTATCCGGCGTGCACTAAACACTGATAGCTGGTTCAGTGCGCGCCGGGGAAAGTCAAGAGCCTTATAGGGCTTAGCCCCGCCTCAACAGGACGCGTCATCTGGGCAACGGCCAATCGGTGCATCAAGCATCACACAGAAGCCCACCAGCCGACGAGGCCCCATAGTAATGTGGCATCCAGTGGAAAGGATGCATCGAGCATCAAAGAGTAACCAGGGGAACTTCAGGCGGCTACGTAAGACACAGCTGACTGTGTACAACAAAATGGATGTGAACGCAGTTAGGAAATGTCAATTTGAACAGCTCAGGGATGTAATTATGATCGGTATAGATATAAATGTTACCAGATCCGACCCATACCCCCATAGCCATAGATGTGCGGAGTATGATATTAAACTGAATGCATGAGGCAAGATAGTGTATTGAGTTCCATGCCTAGCATATCAGATGGTAAGCAATGAGGAATAGGGAATGACAAGATGATCAATGGCCAAATATATATATTAAAGACAAAATCCTACAATTATGTAGGGTATCCTATTTATTTAGATAAAGAGACCAAAAAAAACAACTTATATAACATAACAGATGAAAATTAATAGGTATATACATATATACATATATATACCTATATATATATATACACATATATATATATATATATATATATATATATATATATATATATATATATATATATATGGGAGGATGGGCCCCCAGAAAGGGACACAGCATACAGACTATGTGTGTGGGGTCAGTCGAATGGGATAGATATCAGGCGAGTGGTAGGGTACCAATTCTAAATAAATGGGAGGAATGATATCTGTTCATTTAGTCCCTTCTTTCTGTAGGATCCTCCTGTCCCAATCACCCCCTCTCAGAGATGGTCGAACGTGTTCCATCCCCTGGAATTTAAGGACCTTGGAATCTCCCAAGTGGTGTTCCCATACGTCTCGAGATACTGAGGTATCTTCTTTCCTAGAGATATCACACATATGGTCCCTCACCCTACGCCTGAATTCCCTCTTGGTCTTCCCAACGTATTGAACCCCACACGTACACGTGATAAGATAAACCACCCCCTTGGTGAGGCAGTTTATAAAGGTTCTTGTCTCAAAGGTTTCTGCTGTGGTTTTGCTCCGGAATGTATTGGTGTTACAAATCGAGGTGCATGCTTTGCATCTACCACAGCGAAAAGTACCTTTGAGATTTGATGAGAGTCAAGATGTTGTTTTGACAGTATCAAGATGACTATGTACTAGCCTATCTTTGATGTTACGACCTCTTCTGAAGGTTATCTGGGGCCTCACACCAACCAAATCACCCACATCTGGATCTGCTTTCAGGATATCCCAGTATGACGGGAGTATATTCCTGATGTCTTGATGCGCATAATCAAATGTCCCTATGACTCTAATAGTCTCGTCCTTTTCTTGATGAATTTTGGGAATGAGAAGTGATTCTCTATTTGCCCCAAGTGCATGTTGGTAAGCAGTTTTAAGTACACCACTTGGATATACCCTTCGTTCAAACCTGTTCTTCAAACCTCTTGCTGAGGTCTTGAAGTCTGAAATCGTCGTACAATTTCGTCTGCCCCTTAGGTATGCCTCTTTTTTAAAGGTGTAGGATGCCAGCTATCTCACCTAAGCAAGTTGTTAGTAGCAGTGCTCTTTCTGAACATCTCTGTCTGTAAGGGCAGATACAGACGAACGTTGAGTTTTTGCGCGCGCAAACAACGCGGCGTTTTGCGCGCGCAAAAACCATTTGACAGCTGCGTGTGTCATCCGTGTCTGATGCGCGGCTGCGTGATTTTCGCGCAGCCGCCATCATAGAGATGAGGCTAGTCGACGGCCGTCACTGTCCAAGGTGCTGAAAGAGCTAACTCTTTCAGCACCCTCGACAGTGAATGCCGAACACAATATCGCAAAACCTGTAGAAAAAAAAGAAAAAGTTCGTACTTACCGAGAACTTCCCGGCCGTTGCCTTGGTGACGCGTCCTTGGTGACGCGTCCTTGGTGACGCGCCTCTCTTGACATCGGGCCCCACCTCCCTGGATGACGCGCCAGTCCATGTGACCGCTGCAGCCTGTGCTTGGCCTGTGATTGGCTGGAGCTGTCACTTGAACTTAATTGTCATCCCGGGAGGTCAGACTGGAGGAAGAAGCCGGGAGTTAGCGGTAAGTCAGAACTTCGTTTTTTTTTCTACAGGTTCATGTATATTGGGATCGGAAGTCGCGGTCCATGGTGCTGAAACAGTTTAACTCTTTCAGCACCATGGACAGTGACTATCTCCTGACGTTGCGTAACGAGAATTTTTTTGCCGGGTTCGGCCAAAACGAGTTTGGCCGAACCCGGTGAAGTTCGGTTCGCTTGTCCGGCTTCGCTCATCGCAAAGACACTCCGTTTGGATGTTCGGAAACAGAAAAGCACGTGGTGCTTTTCTGTTTTCATTCATCCTTTTCACTGCTGTTGCGCGAATCACGCTCGTCCCACGGAAGTGCTTCCGTGTGGTGCGCGTGATTTTCACGCACCCATTGACTTCAATGGGTGCGTGATGCGCGAAATACGCAGAGTTATTGAACCTGTCACGCTTTTTGCGCAGCAGACAAACGCTGCGCAAAAAGCACGGACTGTCTGTACTGCCCCATAGACTTGTATTGGTCCATGCGTGCCACGTGAAAACCACGCGGCCCGCACGGACCGAATACACGCTCGTGTGAATCCCCCCTAAGTGTAAAGAATCTTCCAGACACAGCTTCTGTGTCGACACCCGTGGTTAATCAGTCTGCATCTGCTACTAGGTCTGATAGAGTGATTCGATCTGCTACCACTCAGGCTGGTAGGCTGAGGAGTGGGAGAACCTATCACAGCCTGGCCAGATGGTTCTAGCTCACGCCCTTGGTCTATGTATACCTTCATTTGCTTCTTGTCTTTGCCTGTGGTTCTCTCTTGTTTCCTGGCTTTGATGTTCCAGCTATTACTATTGACCTCTGCTTCATATTGACCCTGGCTTTACTGACTACGCTCCTGCTCTGTGTTTGGTACCTCGTACGCCCCTGGTTTGACTCGGCTCGTTCACTACTCTTGTTGCTCACGGTGTTGCCGTGGGCAACTGCCCAATTTACCTTAGTTTCTGTGTACCCTTGTCTGTTTGTCTGTCATGCACGTATTGAGCGTAGGGACCGTCGCCCAGTTGTACGCCGTCGCCTAGGACGGGTCGTGCAAGTAAGCAGGGACTGAGGGGCGGGTAGATTAGGGCTCACCTGTATGTCTCCCTACCCCGTCATTACAGTAAGTAACCAAGATCAGGCTTCTCTATCTTGACATCTAAAAACATAATATTCCTTTTTTGAATGTCCGATGTAAAATAGAGGCCAAGATTATTGATATTCAGGATAGATACAAACTCCTTAAACTCCTCAGTGGTACCTGACCAGAAGATGAACACGTCATCAAAAAACCTTAACCACATCAAGATGAAGTTAGTATATTTGTCCATTTTTTCAAAGAACACAAATTCCTTCTCCCACCAGCCCAGATATAGGTTGGCATAGGTAGGGGTGCAGGGACTGCCCATTGCAACCCCTCTGAGCTGGTGGAAGATCCTTTGATCAAAAAGAAAAAATTGTGTTCCAAGACAAACCGAAGTAACTTCAGTACAAACTGATTGTGTGCCCAGCAATGGGTTCCTCTGTCTTGGAGGAAATACTCCACAGCTCCAACCCCTAGGTTATGGGGGATGGAGCTGTAGAGTGCCTCCACATTGAGACCAGCAAGACGGACATTGGGGTCACATCTAATGCCCTCTAGTTTCCTAAACACATCCATAGTATCCCTAACAATAGATGGGAGTGCCAATAACAAATGGCCTACGAATCAAATCAACATAAATGCTGGCATTTTGAGACAGACTCCCAATGCCCGAAACAATAGGTCTGCCTTTGAGGGGATGGAGTCCCTTATGGACCATTGGGAGACTATAGAACGTAGCCATTTGGGGACATCGTCCCATAAGGAAAGCTAATTCACGTTCATCAATAATCTTCTCACGATTGGCCATGGCTGTAATATCTTTACGCTTAGCCAAAAAATTAGGCGGTGGATTATCTGCTAGAACATGATAGCATACCTTATCCTTGAGTATGTTAGTACACATAGTAATATATTGGCTACGGTCCATAACTAAGTTTCCCCCTTTGTCGGAGGGTTTAATTATAATTCCCGAATCATTTTCAAGGCTCTGAAGGGCCAGCATTTCCTCCCACAATAGGTTGTAACTCATCTCATTTTCATCCTCCAACCTCCTCATTTGGTCAGTGACCATTTTCAAAAATACGTCCAACAAACTGTTATCGTTCAAGGGTGGGTTCTTTGTTGAGGGTAATCTGAGGTCAGCGAAGGGCCCCTCACCCAAATCTCTTTGGCCCTCGTCCCAGAGTTCCTCAAGCATCTTGACATGAGGAAGATCTTCCTCCAAAATTCGCAATTCAGCACACTGCCTCTTATCGTGTGTCTTAAAAAACTTTTTCCACTTTAATTTCCTAATGAACAGGTTAAGATCTTTGACCCATCAAAACAAATTGAACTTAGTGGTTGCAACAAAAGATAGCCCCTTTCTTAATGGACTATTTTCTTCAGTAGTAAGGCTTCTGGCAGACAGATTGATTATCTGCATATCATCATCCTGATCAGGGAGACAAATATTTAAAAATCCCTTTGATCCCTTAGGATATAGTCCGAAATGGGATGATTCCTGCCTAAAAAACCTTCTCTGGTGGTTGCTCGTCCTCTATTCCTCACTCTCTGTACAGGGCGTGACTGGGTTCTCCCCTGAGGCCTGCTACTCCGAGCGGTACTTGTCGCAAACTGAGAGGGACCGAATCCTTAAACTGAGAGACATTGGTTTCTCACTACGGCAGATCGCTGCAGATGTCGTCACTTTTCAACGTTGCATGTTCCAGATGTTGGGAGAACAACAACAAAAGGGAATGACAGCAAGAGGTGCGTGGAGGCGAACCTCTACATCGACGGATCGTCTGATTGGAAGAATGGCGCTTGGTGATCCATTCTGTACTGCAAGTGAAATTGGATGTCACATCCCAATCAACACAAACCATCAGAAGGCGTTTGCACGACATTGGGCTAAGATCCAGAGGTCCAGCTACAGGTGTTCCATTGACCACACGCCACCACTCTCAAAGGCTATCATGGTACACAGCGAGATGGCCATGGAGGCTGGGATGGAGGTCTATCCTCTTCAGCGATGCGTCACGCTTTTGTCTCGGACACAATAATAGATGGAGATTGGTTTGGAGACCACGTGGGCAACGCCATGAAGAGTCCTTGACAAGGGTAAATTACACAGGTCCTAGTCCCAGGATTATGGTGTGGGGTGGCATAATGTACGGTAGCCAGACCCCTCTAGTGTTGATTTTAGGTATACTAACAGCTCGGCGTTACATTTGGTCATGGAACCAGTGGTACGGCCGTTTCACCAGTGTCTCAGAGGCCGTTTTTCACCAGGACAACGCCAGCTCGAATGTTCCTTGTGCTGCTATGAGCAGCTTGCGTGGCATAAATGTGCTACCATGGCCTGCAGCATCTCCAGACTTGTCTCCCATCGAGCACATCTGGGAGATCATTGGTCGGTAATTGCAAAGGGAGCTGCCAGCAGCCAATCTTGATGATTTGTGTGCCCAAGTGCATTCAGCATAGCATAACATTCCTCATACAACTATTAATAACCTCATTGATAGCATGCCAAGGCGTATAAGTGTGTGTATTTCGGTGTGAGACCCTCATACTCGATTCTGAATAAGTCAAGATATTTGGAATATTTTGTTTCCATTTTTTATCATTTACATATCATTAACATATCTATTGATCCTGTGATTTCCACAATTCCAAAACGTTTCCTTCTTGCTGTTGCAATTTCAATGTTGAGGAGTGTATATAGATTTTAGTCCTACAAAGTGTAAAGTTGTTGCATACAATAGGATGTGAGGGTTAGTAGGTGGGCCCCCAAGCTTCAAGTAATGCCTCTCCATAGACATGTGATAATTGGCAACTGTTGAGTGTATCACCTCTATTTTCACCATTAACATGGTCAGAATGCATGTTATTTTCTATGGTGGGATGATACTGTGGCTGATCCAACATTATTTCCCCCACTCAAACAATAGGAGATCAACATAAAATAAAAATCACCAGCTAATTCTGCTCTCTCCCAAAAAGACTGTCTGATGAAGTTTGCTGGAGCTTATAGACATATGCAGATCCTGCCCAAGATGATGGGACCTGCCAAAAAAAAAACAGCTATTTTTATGAATAGATTTAGGAAAAATGCATATGAAGGTATGTTTAAGCATGAAGAAATTAAGAGTACATATTAAGAAGCACCATCATCTCTTAATACTTTACCAGTAGTTTACTCAAAAGCAGGGTTCTACTGGAAGATACCCCCCAAAAAAACAGCATTTGAGATATGTGATAAACATTTATTTTTAGTCATTAATTGCTCTGCTGTAACAGATGCGTAAAAGTGAGAAATCCTATAATAGATGTGATGTAGGAGAAACAGAACATGCAACAAGGGATCAATGTAATCCCAAGTAATAACTGATCAGCTCTATCATGAAAGCATGGGCTTGACATTTTTTCCTATGGTATAATTATGAGGATAAGCAGTAAGACCCCACTGGCAACTCCCACTAGAGAGGTGAAAGCAACTGCCCTTTATATAGTGCCAAGCTGGACTCCAACGTCCACAACACTTTGCTCAGAAAACTTTACCCACAGTCACTGAGCACCATGGGGACTATGGGTCCAGTTCTCTGGATCCTTACTGCTTTGACACTTAGTTATGCCTTGGAACTTCCAACTCGAGGTGAGTAATAACTTTTATTTTAGAGGAAATTTACACAGCAGGGATATTACAGGGGACAATGGATACATAATCACAGGTGCATTTCATTAAACATACTCTATGTAACTAGACTGCTCTCATTAAATCTTAATCTTTTGGTACTTTGACTCTATTATACATATTTAATTGTTGGCAATTCTGAAAACTACAGCACAGGAGAACAAGAGGGACATTTGCATCGTTTTTTTTATTTGGTCATTTAGTATAACCTTTAACTATTTGTAACATGGAGGAATTCTGGAGCTTTAGGTTTCATAAATTTTAAAATTATATTAAGTACCTTAAAGGTAGAGGAATTCTGCATTCTGGCAGACCCTATGTCTACTATTGCAACCAGTGGACATGGGGGTTTAGCCTCTTTCCACTTCTTCATGAGTGGAATAAATCCCCCTCCACATGTAATGCAACATTAGCAAACAGGAGAGGGGAGAATTGGTTAAAGGGTTACACCACTCTTCACTCCTAAAAGCTATAGGAAGGATAAGCAAGAAAGTGATAGGTCCTATTGTCCCCATGAAGGGCTTCTCTTAGCTTGAACCAAATGCAGTGCTACGGGGCTTATTCTTTTCCCCATGGCATCCATGCTTATACCTAATGTTAGAACTCATAGGTGCAGATTTATTAATCAAAATGCGCTGGAAATCTAGTTTAAATTGAGCCAGAATTCTGGCGTACATGCTGTGCACCACATTTATTAACTGTTTTAAACACTAGGTGAACAGCTTAGCAGCAAAGGGGAGTGGGCTAGAGGGAAGTAAACAATGAATGTTCCTACTGAATAACAACATGCAGAGATCTTGAATTACTGTGAAGAATTAACCCCTTAATGACCGGGCCATTTTGTACGTTAATGACCAAGGATTATTTTTTGTTTTTTCACGGTCGCATTCCAAGAGTCATAACTTTTTTTTTATTCCGTCGACATAGCCGTATAAGGGCTTGTTTTTTGCGGGACGAGTTGTATTTTGTAATTGTACCATTTTTAGATGCTTATAATATATTGATTAACTTTTATTAACTTTGTTTTAGGAGAGTATTGAAAATAAGCAGCTATTCCAGCATTGATTTTCACGTTATAAATTTACGCCGTTTACTATGCAGCGTAAATAACATGTTAACTTCATTCTATGGGTCGGCACGATTACGGGGATACCAAATATGTAAATGTTTTATATGTTTTCCTACGTTTGCACAATAAAAAGCCTTTTAGAAAAAAATTACTTGTTTTTGCATCGCCGCATTCCAAGAGCCGTAACGTTTTTATTTTTCCGTCGATGTTGCCGTACGTGGGCTTGATTTTTGCGGGCCAATGTGTAGTTTTCATTAGTACTATTTTGGGGTACATAGGACTTATAGATTAATTTTTATTTAATTTTTTATGGGGGGAATGGGAGAAAAGAGCGAATTTTGCCGTTGATTTTTGAGTTTTTTTTGGACGCCGTTCATCCGGCGGTTTAATTAATGTGTTCATTTTATTGGTCAAGTTGTTACAATCGCGGGGATACCATATATGTGTATGTGTGATTTGTTTTGACACTTTTACTAAATAAAACCACTTTTTGGGCAAAAAAAGTAGTTTTATTTGATTTTCACTGTCATTTTTTTTTTTTTTTTTTCCACAAACATTATTTAACTGATTGACATTTTTTTTTTTTAAGTCCCATCAGGACACTTCACTATGCGATCTATTGATCGCATATATAATGCTTTGGTATACTTAGTATACCAAAGCATTATTGCCTGTCAGTGTAAAACTGACAGGCAATCTGTTAGGTCATGCCTCTGGCATCGCCTAACAGGCAGTTGCTGAAGACAGACCTGGGGGTCTTTGTTAGACCCCCGGCTGTCATGGAAACCCGACGGCGACCCGCGATTTGTTTGCGGGGGCGCCGATCGGGTGACAGAGGGAGCTCCCTCCCTCTGTCAAACACATTAGATGCCGCTGTCACTATTGACAGCGGCATTTAATGGGTTAAACTGCCGCAATCGGAGCGCGCTTTGATTCCGGCAGTTGCAGCAGGAGCCAGGCTGTGTATAACAGCTGTGCTCCTGCCGCTGATCGCGTGGGTACAGTGACAGTACCCGCGCCATCACAGGACGGATATATCCGTCCTCCTGCGCGAACTAGCAGCTGCTGAGGACGTATATATCCGTCCTTCGGCGTTAAGAGGTTAATAGAGAAAATATATTGGAAAATTGAAAACTTTTAATTCTACAAAAACATGACTGAAGTGGACAACCTCTTCAAAAAAAAAACTGATAAGCCTAGTCAACTCTGCATATATTCCTATGGAGGCTTGTCAGAATCCTCAAGACTCCTCTCTATGTGAGAAAATAGAGTCAGGCAGGAAAAAGCCACCTATCTGATTTACTTTCCCTCATGGGAACAGAAGATGCTCAACTATGTATGATAACACCCATTGAAATCAAGTTGGCTGAATATCGTGAAATGGTGAAATCTCCTATTTTCCTAACCTCTCATTGATACAGTGGATATCAAGAGTTATTGCAAGCTCCACATATAGATCCGAAAATAGTACACTATGTATAGCCGGCTTTAGATTGTTGGTGGATCCTGACAAATGTTATCTGTATTGACTAAACAACTTTTTATTTCATATGAGTGTATCTAATATTGTTTTGCCTCAGAAATACTAATTCACAAATGTATCACTACAGTGTTGAACCCTGCACACATTGGCCAAGTCTGCAGCACCTGGGGAAATTTCCACTACAAGACGTTCGATGGAGACATTTACCAGTTCACTGGACCCTGCAACTACGTCTTTTCTTCCAACTGTAAAAAAACCTATGAAGATTTTAATATCCAGATGCGGCGATCTGTTGACACAGAAAAGCCGGGTATATCTTATGTTGTTATAAAGATTGAAGGGCTTGTCATTGAGATGAAGAAAGGAGACATCATGGTGGGAAGAGAAAAGTAAGTCCACAGTTTCAGAAAATAACAAAATAATGACACAAGCCTAAAGATAAAATAGAGAGAGTAAAATGTCTTCTTTTTTTAGAGTCTCCCTTCCATTCAGCCAGTTTGGAGTTCAAATACAGCAAAGCAGTGTCTATGTGAAGGTGTCATCCAAGATTGGGTTTGTTCTCATGTGGAATAATAAAGACGCTCTGAAGGTAAGATATTAAAAAACTAAATTCTAAAATGAATATATAAGCTTTTCATATAGGTCATATTTTGCCACCACTGATGGCGACTTAATGGTAATTTATCACCAACATCAAATTCTTTACCCCCTGAAATAACTTGAAACCTTATCTTCAGATTAAGTTTTTATCGTTCATCTGCAAAAAATTCCTGTAAAATTAAATCTAATTGCAATACTATATCATTTGTTTATTTTCCCGCTTGAATTGTCCCCAAAATACATGAACACGGTATGTGGATTGTGCGGAAATATGAATGGGCTCAGTCAAGATGAGTTTCAAATTGATGGTAAGTCTGATAGTTGACTCTATATCATGTTCATACATTACAGACAATATAGTTTCATAATCAAGCGGAGCTGCTGAATAAGTACAGGAACAATTGCTCTTACATTTTTTTCCCGTTTTTATAGGAGCCATGACATATATGACCAATCCTATTGTCTTATGATGGGTCCACAGGTTTCCATTTTTTTTATTTTACTGCAAACAATACTGCAAAATGCCAGGTTATTTTGGCCCCTAAAGTGACCCTCATTGAAAAGCTGAACCCCCAAAACCCCCCAAAAAAATGCTTCTTTCCAGAGGGAAGGCCCCCACCCCATTTATACTTACATAGTCTCGCAAATCCAAAGATCCATGGAGCTGCTTATATAAAACCAACCCTAAGTCTCCGGAATGGCGGGAACCAGCTAAGTGTAACTTTGAAGCTGGGCCATTCCAGGCAAAAAAAAAACATCAAAGTCCAACAAAGTGATAAGAAAGAAACCACAATTGGAAGTTTATAATAAGGGAATTAGCTTTTATTTTTTTTCGGTACGTTAGACTGCAGGGTACCTAATTTAATGAAAAGCTGAACTTTGGATAAAGTACTGCTGATTATTCAACAGTAAATTCCAGTTTAAAGAGGCTCTGTCACCAGATTTTGCAACCCCTATCTGCTATTGCAGCAGATAGGCGCTGCAATGTAGATTACAGTAACGTTTTTATTTTTAAAAAACGAGCATTTTTGGCCAAGTTATGACCATTTTTGTAGTTATGCAAATGAGGCTTGCAAAAGTCCAAGTGGGTGTGTTTAAAAGTACAAGTCCAAGTGGGTGTGTATTATGTGCGTACATCGGGGCGTTTTTAATACTTGTACTAGCTGGGCGCTCTGATGAGAAGTAACATCCTCTTCTCTTCACAACGCCCAGCTTGTGACAGTGCAGACCTGTGACGTCACTCACAGGTCCTGCATCGTGACGGCCACATCGGCACCAGAGGCTACAGCTGATTCTGCAGCAGCATCAGCGTTTGCAGGTAAGATCGACTTACCTGCAAACGCTGATGCTGCTGCAGAATCAGCTGTAGCCTCTGGTGCCGATGTGGCCGTCACGATGCAGGACCTGTGAGTGACGTCACAGGTCTGCACTGTCACAAGCTGGGCGTTCTGAAGAGAAGAGGATGTTACTTCTCATCAGAGCGCCCAGCTAGTGAAAGTATTAAAAACGCCCCGATGTACGCACATAATACACACCCACTTGGACTTGTACTTTTAAACACACCCACTTGGACTTTTGCAAGCCTCATTTGCATAACTACAAAAATGGTCATAACTTGGCCAAAAATGCTCGTTTTTTTAAAATAAAAACGTTACTGTAATCTACATTGCAGCGCCTATCTGCTGCAATAGCAGATAGGGGTTGCAAAATCTGGTGACAGAGCCTCTTTAAGAAGACATCAGTTTTAGTATTTCTGGCTATTGTAGTTGTTTGGAGCCAACATTACAAGAGCCAACATCACTAAAAACAAATACAGCATTACCAGGAGGCAGATATATTATTCCAGAAAATAAAGTGTCTATTTTCATAGGATGAGATTTGACATCTGGTATGAGAATATGTATAAAGTAAAATAACTTCAAATCAAATCAAATAGAAATGTTCAGTAAGGGATTAATACAGAAATCTGTGCTCCTGAACCTGATCATTGCCTAATGACTAAAATAAGTATTTTTGTAAATGAGATATAGGTTTCACTGGAATTTAATGGGAAGAATATGATAAAACTTGTCATTCTGTACAGATATCCTACTGACTCCTGTGCAATTTGGAAACCTGCAAAAATTGGATTGGCCTATGGAACAATGTGAAGATATAATACCATCTGCTCCAAAAAACTGCAGTGGTCTGGTAAGTCTGAACACATGCTATATTTTATGTTTTTTGTATGGTCTGTTCATATTTCTGGGGGGAATTCCTAGTTCAGGACCTCCCTAGTTCATGAAAGCTGGATCGGAGAATGGGTACAAAGTGCATCCTTCTACCATTGAGGTCAATGGGCACCATGTAATTTTGTCATTTCTCCTGCGGCAATGGTGCATGGGAATTGTGCACTGGCTGCCGGATTGCCTTGCAGATAATTTTTTAAAAGGACCCTTCTAACAAAAAAGGGATTTTCTAAAGCAGACAAACACTTTGACAAATCTAAAATCTGATTGTAATACAGTAAAATTACTGTATCGGTTATTTTTGTTTTGCATTATCAGTTTATATGTGATTGCAGTAGATTGTAGTTAGAGATCAATAATATAAATGACTTAACAAAATTTGACTCTAAGTATTGGGTAAAACATTACTGACTGATCATTTCAATTTTGCCCCCACAGAGGGAGGTTTGTGTCAGCATGCTCTCCAGCCCAGCATTTGGTGACTGTGACATACGTCTCCACAAGAATCTCTACATAGAAGCTTGTATTTCAGATCTCTGTAGCTGTCAATCCTCAACGGATACGTCCTGTTTCTGTGACACTCTGGCTGAGTATTCTCGACAGTGTGCCCATGCTGGTGGAAGACCAAGTAACTGGAGAAAGAAGATGTGCGGTAAATATATTCTTGTATATTTTTAATAGAAACAAGCACATGAAGTATGGCCAAGCATGGTGAAATTCAATCAGATTTAGTTTAGAAGCCAGATGTTTTCCAAGAATTGCCATCCTTACATTGACCGGGGGCATTTTGATTTACAGAGAGGAACTGCCCAATGAATTTAAAGTATGATGAGTGTGGTTCCCCCTGTGCTGACACCTGTTCAAATTCAGAGAGAGCCGTTGTATGTGAAGAACGTTGTGTAGAAGGATCTTCTGTCCACCAGGTAAGATATTTCCTAGGACATCACTCATCTTGATACCGTAATGTCCTTTGCTGAGTAACAGCTCCAATTTTCCTACTCACTTAAATTCCCATTTCAGATGAAATCATACTGCTCGTTGTCTAGCACTAAGATTCAGAGGCCTCGAGACATCACAGTCACAATATCATGCTAGTGATATTGAATCGGGATTGAATCCTTATTTATGATGTAGTTCATGATCATTCATTTTATTACTACTCTATATTTAGTAACACGTCCATCTTGGTACTACAGTTTTCACAAACACGATGACATCACTCATTCCAGTAGACAAATTCAATATCTTCTTTTACATCTATCTACAATAGTAAATGGTTGTGTTTCTTTCAGGAACTGTATTGGATGACGTTAACAACCAAGGCTGTATCCCACTAACCGAATGCTCCTGTACTTACAACAATAGGAAATATGCATTTGGAGAATCCTACAGCAGCAACTGCCATCACTGGTACATAAAAAAGATAATCATCTGAAATGATGGCACTGCCTTACTGTAAAACCTGACATAAACCTCTATTTTACCTTTAGTTGTTCTAAAGTATAGCTATTCTGGTATTCATCATTGTTGTTTTTCTGTTACCTCTTCTCCATTTTAGCACCTGTCAAGGCTGTCAGTGGAGCTGCCAGGCACTACCATGTGCGGGACACTGTTCTTTGGAGGGAGGGTCTCACATCTACACCTATGATGGTGGTCACTATAACTTCCATGGAGATTGTAGTTACATTTTTACAAAGGTACATCCATTTATCGTAATTCTTTTATTTGGTACAGTGCTGAGGCGCATGATCTTTTCTGATTTGATCACCCAAATATTTGTTAACAGAAAATATTTATTTGGATTTTCTTAACACATTCCCAATTAAGTTATGGGACAAGGAATCTGTCAGTATGCCCAAACTCCCATTATAGCTTATGCACAGTTTATAAGACTCATTCTTTACTCAGGCCCAATATACTATTTGAGCTCGATTGGCCATTTTTAAAGCAAGTCTTACTTGCAAGTGGCCACCTAGTGTTATTGAACATCAAACAGGGTATAACTTTCAAACAGAACAGTTCTTGCGACTTCTATGTGTACCCAAAAAACCATGGTGGTGTGGCAAAAATGAAACAATAATTTGTTAAAAGTCAAAATTGACAGTAAAAATGGATTGATTAAAACTCTTACAACTTTGCTGTATGTTTCATATGTTTCCAGTTGTGGACTAAATGGAATTGTATCTTCTTAGGACTGTGTTCAGAGCATGTTTACTGTGCTAGTTGAGCTGAGGAAATGTGGTGTCACCAACACAGAGACCTGCCTAAAAAGTGTTACCCTCTCCCTGGAGAAAGGATTGACTGTGAGTATTGGCCTTTGTTAAATTAAGTTACTCTTTACTTACCCGATGAAATAAATTGAAGCTCCTGGGCTCCAATGCAAAATCAGCTACAACCCTCCCCCCACCTACCATGTGCTATTTATAATACTTGCGCCTTCTTATGTGGCAAAGGAGCCTTTGTGCCCCCTCAGGCACCAAGGCTGGGTGCGCCTGCTATCCTCTGCATCCCCTATGGCTTTACTCCAGCACTTAACCCCAGTTCATTTAAGTGACATATCCAACAATATATATATATACAGCTTTCAGAATTATATAGATTGACATGACTTTTCCTCCAGGTTGTCACAATCAAATCTTCTGGTGCTGTCCTCTTAAATGGAGTCTATGCCCGTGCAGCTCTTGTTACAGGTACAGTATACTCTGTGTAATCTGATGCATGTTGATGTCATTGTTAATTACTCAATTTGACTAATTAGTATGGATCATAGTATGGATCTTCTACTGAAGAGAAGAAATGTAGAATTTCCCTTAAGGCATAGGCAAATAGGTTCTTAAGCACTCATATACTCTGTTACTGTCTAATGACTAAAAACTCCTTCCTGTAGGGTGTTGTTAAGGAAGGTATAATGGAATCATTTTCTGAGATCATTGTCCGGTGGTATAAGTGTTAAAAATGAAGACAAATAAGAGTTAAATTCCAAAAGCTGTTAGAAGAAACTAATAATTTGACAAGAAATGGTGATATAAACTTTGTTTCAAATAATCGAAATTACTCAGTCGCCAACTTTATTGGACTTAATAGTCAAAATTGTAGAATGTCAAATCAATGGGAACGTTAACTTAGACTTTTGTTAATATTTTTACAATCCTAATAAATGATCCAATAATGGAGCAGATGTCTCAATATTGGGAACTTCCTGACTATGGGTCTCTTTATACTGTGCATTACATATTTCCCCTTGATGTTCTTTTGTTTCCCTAATGTAACTTAAATTCTATCACTTCTTTTTCAGAGAGCCTTGCTCTGCTCCAGCCTTCCTCTTTTTACTTAATTGTTAAGAGTTTTAATGGGATCCAGATCCAAATCCAGCTCAACCCTCTTATGCAGATCTCTGTGAGCTTGGACCCTGAGTATCAGGGAGATGCATGTGGTAAGATACTGACTGTTGTCAATTCTCTTTTTTTTTTAGCCACTTTCATTGTTGTTTTAGTCTATTGCATTCTCTCCTACAGCCCTTAGGAGGCTTCTACTTGATAGAGGGATAGTTAGACTTTCCTTCACTTGGGCCAAAGATTTAGCTCAGGACTACTATTCCACCCTTCCCTGCCCTTTATCTAATTAGCCTACCCAAAGCAGTGTAATACGGAGCTTTCATTATATTATTTTTATGTGGAGGGAAGGCATTCTGCTTACTGCCATGATACAGTACCCGAAATCTTAATTTTTTTTGATGAACAGGTCTCTGTGGAGATTTCAACAATATCCGGACGGATGATTTCCGAGCTGTCAGTGGTGCTCTGTAAGGAACAGGTTCCACTTTTGCCAACACATGGAAGAGTCAGACAGACTGTGATGATGTGAAGGATAGTTATGAGAATCCATGCCTACTCAGTGTGGAGATTGGTATGTTGACCTGGAACTTACAGTAAAACCTATGATTGGATCTTATTGTAGAATAGTAAAACTACTTTTCTCATAATCATTTATAAGTAATCAATATACATAGTAACAAGCATCAACAATATTTTTTACTTTGGTTGATTTGAAATGGATACAATTTCATTTTGGTTACTACAGAGAGATTTGCTCTGCACTGGTGTTCTCAGCTCTCAGAAAGTAATGGACCCTTTGCACCATGTCATGCTGCTGTGAATCCAACAGTATACCAAAAGGTAGGTGAAGAATATCTTTAAAGAGGCTCTGTCACCAGATTTTGCAACCCCTATCTGCTATTGCAGCAGATCGGCGCTGCAATGTAGATTACAGTAACGTTTTTATTTTTCAAAAACGAGCATTTTTGGCCAAGTTATGACCATTTTTGTATTTATGCAAATGAGGCTTGCTAAAGTCCAAGTGGGCGTGTATTATGTGCGTACATCTGGGCGTGTTTACTTCTTTTACTAGCTGGGCGTTCTGACGAGAAGTATCATCCACTTCTCTTCACAACGCCCAGCTTCTGGCAGTGCAGAGACACACAGCGTGTTCTCGAGAGATCACGCTGTAACGTCACTTCCTGCCCCAGGTCATGCATCGTGTCGGACGAGCGAGGACACATCGGCACCAGAGGCTACAGTTGATTCTGCAGCAGCATCGGCGTTTGCAGGTAAGTCGATGTAGCTACTTACCTGCAAACGCTGATGCTGCTGCAGAATCAACTGTAGCCTCTGGTGCCGATGTGGCCGACACGATGCAGGACCTGGGGCAGGAAGTGAGCGATGTCACATCGTGATCTCTCGAGAACACGCTGTGTGTCTGCACTGCCAGAAGCTGGGTGTTAACGAACAGAAGTGGATGATGCTGATTCGTCAGAACGCCCAGCTAGTAAAAGAAGTAAAAACGCCCTGATGTAACACATAATACACGCCCAGTTGGACTTTTACTTTAAACACGCCCAGTTATACTTTTGCAAGCCTCATTTGCATAAATACAAAAATGGTCATAACTTGGCCAAAAATGCTCGTTTTTAAAAAATAAAAACGTTACTGTAATCTACATTGCAGCGCCGATCTGCTGCAATAGCAGATAGGGGTTGCAAAATCTGGTGACAGAGCCTCTTTAAGTATACTTTATCAGGGTTTTAAATATTTTTTTTAGATGTTTATTGCTCTGGGCTTATTGCATTGTGCTACTTTTGATTTGTGTATATGGTCTTATTAGTTGGGATTATTTCATTGGCCATCCATAGTCTAGGAATATATAATTTACATACCGTATAGTCAGATACATAGGGTAACAGAACCCAAAATAATGGTTTTGGCAATTACACTCCACAGAACTGTATGTATGACAGCTGTAACTATGAAAAGAGTGAGGACAGTGTATGTGCAGCATTAGCAGCCTATGCTCGGGCCTGCGCCGCTGAGGGAGTGATCCTGGAAGGGTGGAGAGGTGTCATCTGTAGTAAGTATAGGATCTGACCATTTCATTACAGATGTAGTTATAAATTACCTTTCTAGAAAGTAATACTGTACCTTTACTAAGCCTTACAGAACGTAAGCCAGTACACATAACACTGTGCTGCTATGATCATATATATCTAGTCTTAAAGAGGTCATCTTTCCTCACATATCTGTTTTAGTAAATACATGTATTCTTCATGAAATAAAAATTCTTGCGCATCTTTTCTTAGAACTCTACTTTGTGGCGTTCCTCTGTTATTCCTCTTAGAAATTAATTAATAAATTGATAACTGGCTGTTACAAGTTGGGGGGCGTTTCTCTACACAGTCTGACACTGTCCAATCAGTGACAGAGTGAGAGTGTGTAGGGACACACCCCCTTGACCCGAGGAATGGTAACACCCAGTTGTCAATGTATTGAGAAATGCTTAGCAGGAATAACAGAGGAACGGCACAACGAAGACTTCTAAGAAAATATGTTCCAGAATTGTTATTTCATGGGGAATTCACAATTATTAACAATATCATCCTTATTTTAAATTCAAGCTAAAGGTACAAAGAACTGCCTAAAGAACAGCACCTATCAGTACTCCATTAGTGCTTGCCAAAAAACCTGTCGTTCTCTGAGTGAACCCGATCCCAGCTGCAGCTTCAAGTTGCCTACTGTCGATGGCTGCGCTTGCCCAAATGGAACCTTTGTTGATGATAGCGGAGCCTGCGTACCTGATAAGAAATGTCCCTGTTACTACAAGGGATCAATAATGCCACCTGGAGAGGTCGTCTTTGACAATGGGGCTATGTGGTAAGTAAAAGAGTCATGCCAGATTATCACCATATCGTGTTGCAATGAATATGAAGTTTTAATATGCGCGTTACGGCTCTGAATTGTTTTGGCGGATTTGTTGGTTCATCTCAACAGCTTGATGTTGCTTTAGAATTATATTGTTACCATGGCACGCCTGCTTTTCATCATCCCTGATGTTTTTGTAGCAATTTTCCTCCATTGATTTCATGTGAATATTCTATATTTACAATGATATGTATGTATGTTTCATTTCAGCACATGCCAGAGTGGCAGACTGTACTGTGTTGGCAAAACACCAAGTGTTGCAGGTAAATAAATATAAAGAATTGTTTGGGTTCTTGTGGTTGACTTCTGAATAATATTTTACATAGGAATGAATGTGATATTGTAAATTAAAACCATATGTATAAGCATCAAATGGTGCAGTAGCTCTTTTCAGTAGTTACTCCACCACTTCTAATTGTAGAATTGTGTAGTCTCACATCACTCCTTTTTTTTTTTCATAGTGTGCCCTGAAAATATGGTTTATTTCGACTGCACTAAAGCTACAAAGGAAGGAAAAGGAGCCGAGTGTCAGAAGACATGCCAAACGCTGGACATTGAATGTGTAAGTAACTGGGGCGTAACAACTAGCCATGGGTCCCCCAACCCACCATGATCCCTTTCTTTATTGGCAAGTGAGGTCAAGACATAAGAATCTTGAGATTATTTTGGTCTCTACTCTTACTATAATAATAATTCCCAGAAATCTGCATTTCGTTTTTTGCCTCCTCTTTTCCTCAGCCCTTCTATCATCCACAGTAAGTACCACCTCTAAGTGGAAGTCCTAAGTGGCAACCTTAGATGTTATACCCTATAACAGCTGCTATCCTTGCTACCCTGGTACTTACGTCCATGATCCTCACATATAAAATATCAATATGATTGTAACCTTTAAGACAGTCTATCATCCTGAGAAAATAATCAATGCATGCATCTGCTATAGATGACGATGGTGGCGGCCATTGAGAAGACAAATTAAAAAAGTATAGGTGTAGTCTATATACCCCACACAATAATTAGGCATGCAACTATGGCCCCATTTTTGAAAGATTTTCCCCCGGTTATGAAGAAAGCATTACATTGTCTTTCTTGTGCCCACAGTTCAGTATTCAGTGTGCTTCGGGCTGTGTTTGTCCGGATGACCTTGTGCTCAGTAACAATGGTAGTTGTTTTCTTGAGGAAGAGTGTCCATGTGTCCACAACGGTGAAATTTACCAAAGTGAAGAAACCATCCAACAAGACTGTAATACATGGTAAGGAAAATGCTAAAATGACTAAGATCCATTTAATTGTACTGTATATAATGGTTCCATTTTTCACAACAAAACTGTCACAACTGTATATGCAATATACAAAGCAACCACAATGTGGCAGTAGAGACTAATTCATTATTATGCAAACATTTTCCCGGAATTCTTGACATAATAAAAAATAAGAACTCTAACACATGGTATTTGTATATTTTAAAAAGTAAAACTTTTACAATTGAATCATTTTAAATCTTTTTTTAGCACCTGCAGTGATAGAAAGTGGCAGTGTACAAAGAAGGAGTGTCACAGGACCTGTGTTGTATATGGAGAAGGACACTATGTAACCTTTGATGGCAAACGTTTTGATTTTAATGGCGACTGTGAATACACACTGACACAGGTACAGAAAATACATATTGTGCGGAGTTCTGCATAGAGGTACTTTGTGTCAAATTGGTATATTTGTCCCCAGATCTTGAAATTTTTTTAATTAAATTAAGTTTTTTGTACCTATATCCATATATTAATACACTGTACTGTGCTTATCTATAGGATTATTGCTCATACAACTCTGGAAATGGTTCATTCCGAGTCATCACTGAGAACATCCCATGTGGGACAACTGGGGCCACTTGTTCTAAATCTATAAAGGTTTTTCTTGGAGTAAGTTATAAGAAGTTAATTTATTAATGTATAACTCACTTCATTATCAGCAGTTGCACCCCAAATTTATTTTTCTAATTCTTCTGTATTTATCACATAACTTCTCACACTAAAGTTGTTTTAATGGCAAATCCTTATACACTGACACTTATGATTGCAGTGAAAATAGTCTTTTAGAGGGGTGGTCTGATCAATATACATATGATTTAGGCTTATTAACAACTTGTTACTTTGTTGTTACCTTCATTGTATAAGAATTGTTCTAAATGTTTAATGTCTATATTACTCATCAGAACTTTGAACTGAAACTGAGTAAAGGAGACATTGGCACTGAAGTCCCCTACCAAGTCAGGCAGATGGGTATTTACCTTGTGATCGAAGCAAAAAATGGATTGATTCTCATGTGGGTCAAAAAAACTAGTATCTTAATCAAGCTAAGCCCAGAGTTCAAGGTGAGCAATCTCACATATTTTTCAGCCATGTTTTCAATTGTGGTAAAATATAATAAATAATATATATGTTCTGCTACTACCCCATGGTTAAGGGCGTGCATACTATAAAGGCAGCCAATGTAGCTACTAGGGGGCTCTTGGAGAAATGGTCCATTCCTAGTTAGTCGCAACCTCTTTGCTACTGGGAATTTAATATCGGAACATAACTCCCCTCTCCTAAAGAACAGCATTGTTAGAAAAAAAATGTTGTGGGTGAATGGTCCATGTGTCATAAAAAAGGGTATAGGGGCTACAAACAATGTCATAAAATGCATGTCATAACTAGTCTGTTTATTTTAGGGGCATTTCCATTAAAAGGAAATCATTTTCTTCCCAATAGGGACAAGTTTGTGGTCTTTGTGGTAACTACGATGGAAGTGTATCCAAAGATTTTACCACAAGAAGTCAGTCAGTAGTAGTCAATATTCAAGAGTTTGGAAACAGTTGGAAAGCTGCCCCTACATGTCCTGATGCTCTACCCCTAAGGGACCCTTGTCTTGCCAACCCATACCGTCAGACCTGGTCCCAAAAGCACTGCAGCATTATCATGGGCTCCAGCTTCTCCAAGTGTCATTCCAAGGTAAGACAAATATTTGTTTTTTTTGTCTTTATTTTTTTTCATACCATCACAAAGAACAACAATCTTATAACTTTAATAAACTTTTAGGTTGTTCCTACTCCTTACCTTGAGGGATGTGTCCGGGACACATGTGCTTGTGATTCTGGTGGGGACTGTGAGTGCTATTGTACTGCTGTTGCCGCTTATGCTGCTGCTTGTGGTCAAGCAGGAATTTGTGTAGCATGGAGAACCCCTGAGATTTGCCGTAAGTTTTTTCAACCACCATAACAAACAAGTATTCTAGAACTGTAATGGCTCAGGAATCAGTTCATAGCTGAATTTGAAGCTTATTCTTTGTTATGTTTGGGGAGATATGATCTAAATGAAATCTTAATGAACTCTAAAAAGTTTGAAAGTCAAGAAGCTGCATGTTAAGCATAAAAATAAATGTTTTATCGGATTTTATGACCTTTTAACTGGTGCAATGTTGTTATTTCCAGCTCTATTTTGCGACTACTATAACCCTGAAGGCGAGTGTGATTGGCCCTATAAACCCTGTGGAGCTCCTTGTATGAAGACCTGTAGGAACCCAAGTGGCCAGTGCATGAATGACTTACCTGGTTTAGAAGGTAAGCCCATCTGAAATATGCCCTATCTTGTATTAGTCTGGTTTAGTTCTCTCTTCCACCTTTTACATGGACAGTTCACTCTACTAGGTGATTTGTTGAGCTGTTTTCAGTGGTGGGGTTGGTCATTATTACAACTCCTTATCAAAAGACAGCTCCCCATTAATGATCTACTATTTTTCATGGGTCCAGTTGCTTTGGCAATTAGCTGATATCTTCGAGAGAAGCTTCGGAGAGTCGCACAATACACATGGTGCCTATTCAAATGAGTTCTCCAGAGAGCGGGGGCCACGTATGTGGTTCTAACTATGTCTTGCTTTGTTATATTCTATGTTAGGATGTTATCCAAAATGCCCTAAAGAGCGACCTTTTTTTGATGAAGATATTATGAAGTGTGTTACTCAGGCAAATTGTGGGTGTTATGATGAAGATGGCAAACGTTACAATGTTGGAGATATGGTCTCTTCCGACAAGAACTGTGAATCATGGTAATTACCTTTGTTATTTGTATGTAGAACATTTTAGTTCATGAATTGGTTACCATCCTAAAAACACGTATATTTTTCAGTATCTGCACAAAGAAAGGGCGTCGTTGTCAGATGGATGTCAGAGGTAAGTGCTACATTGTGACTATTCATAACATTTATATATTTTTACATTCTAGGAGAATAATCCTAGGCTTAGTTTTGTGCCATGAAATCTTATCCAATCAGGGGGGCCATCTTTTCTTGGATATAACCATAGATGTAGCCATAGGGAGTAAAAAGCTAGCACTCGCACCTGGCTCTGGTGCCTGAGAGGGGTCAAGGTTCCCTCTGCCACATAAGAAGACACCAGTATTATGAACAGCTCATGTTAGGTGAGGGTCCTTTTACAGAGTCTGCATTGCGGCCCTGGAGTTTTAAGTTGCGGCTCTGGGTATAACCTATTTCTGATTATGTGCAATAAAAACTTCTCTATTGCAAAAAATGCTACTTGGTTGACAGTTCAGCAATGTGTTTATGGTCACATTCAAAGCCACATTTTAAAATATATGAATAAACACAATGCACATAAATAATATGTATTTTAAGAATTCCACTGAACTTCATCATTCTTTTTAAATTCACAGCATGTTTCTGTTACTATGGAAATATGAAGTACAACTATGAAGATGTCATCTACAACACTACAGATGGAATCGGTGGATGCATTACAGCCACATGTTCATCCAATGGAACCGTCATTAGAAGCGTCTACCCTTGTGTTCCCACCACCGAGGCTCCCACTACAACCTTCCGTTTTGATACAACCAGTAAAATTCCAATGAATATCACAGCATCATGTATTAAGGGACAAACGGTATTCTCTAAGATTTGTTTTTCTACAATGACTTGAATAATGCTCATATTTGTTATCCTTTCATGCAGTGCTTATTAATTGTATATGTCAACCCCTCCCTGTAATTGAGAAATATTAGGTAAATTATTCCTGATTTAAGTAAGCAAACATTTTACGTTTTATCCAAGTGTTCAAGTCATTCACTAATCTTACTTATCACCTGCTTTATCCATTAATGCTGAAAACTGTCCACTTTTCCAAATCAATGAGGTTCCTACCGCCACGTCTCTGTTACCAACACCATTGAATAGTGCTGTAATCTTGTTTAAAGCTCTGGGCTCTAAAGAGTCGTTCTCCCCAAAACAGAGTGACTGTTCATTTTTCAAGAAAAGTATAAAATAATATTGATTAGGACCCTGAGCTTTATCAGTAAATGTAAAGAATTATTAAAAAATAAATGTACCCAATTCTGTTCTATGATTTATTCGATTTGGGTAGACCCACTCTTTATGCATTTTATAAACTATAAGATGTATGTATATTATATATGCTGCTAATTTACAAAATGTATTTATTTCCTGTACAGAGCCAATGTCATCAACTTCTGTATCCTGCCTCAAAGAAGTGTGCAAGTGGTCAACTTGGTATGATGTCACCTGTCCAAAATATGGAGAAAATGAAGGAGATTTTGAAACCTTGAGAATATCAGAAATAAAGGCTATTCTGTGTGTAGAGTTCCTTCTGAAGTGGAGTGTCGAGCACAAAAATTTCCCAAAATCCCTGTTGAAGACTTGGGCCAGATAATACAATGCAATACATCAGATGGCCTTGTATGTTACAATTGAGATCAATTCTCTCAACTGTGTTTTAATTATGAGATCCGTATTCTCTGCTGTAGCTATGTTCCATGTGGGGAATCTCCTGCCTCTCCAACACCTCTTATAACTTCATCTCCCATCATAACATTCACAACAAAATCCATAAAGACTATGATTACATCATCTATACCACCAAAAGAGACATTAAGTGCAATATCATCAATGACAACCACGCCTAGACCTACACCCACTACAAAATCAGTCCCAGAATCTGCCAAGTCTTCTGCAACAAAACCTCCAGCAACAGCTCACAACCCTCCATGTAAGAAAGAGATGTGCACTTGGACATCATGGCTTGATGTACATTTCCCCAGCACTATTACATCTGATGGAGACTTTGAAACTATAGAGAACATTAGAGCTGCTGGAAACAACATATGCCAAAATCCAGAGGACATTAAGTGTAGAGCTGAGAGATTTCCAAATAAAACTATTGAAGAAGTTGGCCAAGTAGTTACCTGCAATGTCAGTCATGGTCTAATTTTCAATAACGAAGAGCAGATCAAGAATTTTCCCCTTTGTTACAACTACCAAGTACAAATCCTTTGTTGCTCTTTGATAGATTGTGAACTATTTACCACCCATGCTCCTACAACTGCAAAAGCTGACTCAACAAAATATTCAGACACTTCTAAGCTAACAAGAACAACACCACAATTAAAAAAAAACACTAAAATAGAGTCTTATACAACTGAAATCGACTTAACATTTCAGCATTCAAGTAAGTCTAGCACACTGTTCAATGGTTTTCAAACCACTTCAAGCAAAATAAATTGTGTACCTGTCTGTGGGTGGTCTCAGTGGTTTGATGTAAGTTTCCCTGATTCTGACAAAAATGGAGACTTTGAAACTTATAAAGATATTAGAAATTCAGGATTTGAAATCTGCCAAGAGCCTTCTGATATTCAGTGTAGATCTGCTGATGTTCCAGAAATCTCCCTGGAAGAACTTCAACAAAATGTGCAGTGTAACGTCAGTAATGGTCTTGTTTGTCGAAATGAGGAACAAAGTGGCCCATTTCCATATTGTTATAATTATGAAATTCGTGTCTACTGTTGTTCTGGATGCACATCAACAGAGGGCATACCTACATCCACTCAACACCCAATGAGCAGTAACCACGTAACAACATTTCCAAAAGTTACTACTAGTCTTCCTAATACCACAAAGAGCATGATCACATCACTGCATAGCTCACCAAATACTAAATCAACTACAGATTTTAGAAAGTTGTTAACCGATCAAGACGTTCAGATATATACACCAAAGATAACAGAAACAACTAAAGCAATTACTGCACCACTTGAAATGACTACTGAAACTACAAAAAAAATCCCTACACAGGGACCCATTTCAACTACAACTATAAAAGCATCTACCACTTCACAGAATCCTGACGTTACATCAGATCACAAAACTACACCTGGAAAACCAATGACATCTAAAGCAACATCAGAATTCCAAAGGTCAACCACAGAAGCTGAGCAGGAAGAAACCACCTCACACAAAACTGTTTCCATTAAAACCACTAAAATGTATACTGAGACTGGAGAAGTGACATCTGCCTTGAAAACTACGGGTAAGACAACTTCTGCCAAGACAACATCATCCATATTAAGTACTGCAATTCATAAGTCAACCACTGAATCTGAACATGAAGAAGTGACAACTGGAAAGCCTTCTAAAACTACCAAAGTGTCTACAGAATCTAGAGAAGTAACATCAGAACACAAAACTTCATCTGGAGAACCAATGACATCTAAAGCGAGATCTTCAAAAGAAACAACAGCATTCCACAGGTCAACCACAGAAGCTGAGCAAGAAGAACCCACCACAAATAAACCTGTTTCCATCAAAACCACTAAAATGTCTACTGAGACTGGAGAAGTGACATCTGCCTTGAAAACTACTGGTAAAATAACTTCTGCCAAGACAACATCATCCATATTAAGTACTGCAATTTATAAGTCAACCACTGAATCTGAACATGAAGAAGTGACAACTGGAAAGCTTTCTAAAACTACAAAAGTGTCTACAGAATCTGGAGAAGTAACATCACAACACAAACCTTCACCTGGAGAACCAATGACATCTAAAGCAAAATCTCCAAAAGAAACAACAGCATTCCAAAGGTCAACCACAGAAGCTGAGCAAGAAGAAACTACCTCACATAAGCCTGTTACCATCAAAACGACTACAATGTCTACAGAGTCTGGAGTAGTGACATCTGCCTTCAAAACTACTGGTAAGATAACTTCTGCCAAGACAACATCATACATATTAAGTACTGCAATTCATAAGTCAACCACTGAATCTGAACATGAAACTGTGACAACTGGAAAGCCTTCTAAAACTACCAAAGTGTCTACAGAATTTGGAGAAGTAACATTAGACCACTTTACTACACCTGGAAAACCAATGATATCTAAAGCAACATCTCCAAAAGAAACAACAGCATTCCACAGGTCAACCACAGAAGCTGAGCAAGAAGAAACTACCTCACATAAGCCTGTTACCATCAAAACCACTAGTATATCTACAGAGTCTAAAGAAGTAACATCCGCCTTGAAAACTACTGGTAAGATAACTTCTGCCAAGACAACATCATCCATATTAAGTACTGCAATTCATAAGTCAACCACTGAATCTGAACATGAAGATGTGACAACTGGAAAGTCTTCTAAAATTACCAAAGTGTCTACAGAATCTGGGGAAGTAACATCAGATCACAAAACCACACCTGGAAAACCAATGACATCTAAAGCAACATCTCCAAAAGAAACAACAGTATTCCAAAGGTCAAACACAGAAGCTGAGCAAGAAGAAACCACCCCACACAAACCTGTTTCCATCAAAACCACTAAAATGTCTACCGAATCTGGAGAAGTGACATCTGCCTTCAAAACTACTGAAACACCGAAAAAGGCCATACTTACAAATGGACACAGCCAGGTCAGAAACGCTGATGAAAGTGTGAGCAGGTGCTTTAAATAATAATAGCCACTCCCACTAGTCTTGAGGGGAGTGGTGTGTGGTGCATGGGATGTGTAGTAAGAAATAATAAATGAATAGTGTTTGTGCAAGTGTAATACTATAAGTGAAATATAGGGGGCAGTAATGAGTGAAGTGCCTCAATAGAAATAAATGGATAATGGGGTGCAAGTGAGTGAAACATGGAGGGATAGTGTGTACGTCATGAGGCACAACGTGTATAGCCAGGTAGAAGCCTATTTGTGACGCCTTGATAATTCATAGAGCGGGCTACCCTGCTTGCTATGCCAAACAACAACACACCATGCTCTCCCAGCATCAAAGACCCGGCTGTGTCCAAGAGAAGCAAATATACATAATAATGAAAAATACCTGGGGTATTGGTAATCATTTTGGCCAAAAGGACGCAAGCTCGCAATCCACGACAAGGATCCCCAGACTTGAGAGTCCCTAACTCCTAAACTGGAACAGAACGTTCCTGATGCACAAACAGAACCGATAAAAACAAGGGGACATATACAAAAACACCGAAAAAGGCCATACTTACAAATGGACACAGCCAGGTCAGAAACGCTGATGAAAGTGTGAGCAGGTGCTTTAAATAATAATAGCCACTCCCACTAGTCTTGAGGGGAGTGGTGTGTGGTGCATGGGATGTGTAGTAAGAAATAATAAATGAATAGTGTGTGTGCAAGTGTAATACTATAAGTGAAATATAGGGGGCAGTAATGAGTGAAGTGCCTCAATTGAAATAAATGGATAATGGGGTGCAAGTGAGTGAAACATGGAGGGATAGTGTGTACGTCATGAGGCACAACGTGTATAGCCAGGTAGAAGCCTATTTGTGACGCCTTGATAATTCATAGAGCGGGCTACCCTGCTTGCTATGCCAAACAACAACACACCATGCTCTCCCAGCATCAAAGACCCGGCTGTGTCCAAGAGAAGCGAATATACATAATAATGAAAAATACCTGGGGTATTGGTAATCATTTTGGCCAAAAGGACGCAAGCTCGCAATCCACGACAAGGATCCCCAGATTTGCGAGTCCCTAACTCCTAAACTGGAACAGAACGTTCCTGATGCACAAACAGAACCGATAAAAACAAGGGGACATATACAAAAACACCGAAAAAGGCCATACTTACAAATGGACACAGCCAGGTCAGAAACGCTGATGAAGGAGTGAGCAGGTGCTTTAAATAATAATAGCCACTCCCACTGGTCTTGAGGGGAGTGGTGTGTGGTGCATGGGATGTGTAGTAAGAAATAATAAATGAATAGTGTGTGTGCAAGTGTAATACTATAAGTGAAATATAGGGGGCAGTAATGAGTGAAGTGCCTCAAAAGAAATAAATGGATAATGGGGTGCAAGTGAGTGAAACATGGAGGGATATTGTGTACGTCATGAGGCACAACGTGTATAGCCAGGTAGAAGCCTAAAATGTCTACCGAATCTGGAGAAGTGACATCTGCCTTCAAAACTACTGGTAAAATAACTTCTGCCAAGACAACATCATCCATATTAAGTACTGCAATTCATAAGTCAACCACTGAATCTGTACATGAAGGTGTGACAACTGAAAAGCCTTCTAAAACTACCAAAGTGTCTACAGAATCTGGAGAAGTAACATCAGATCACAAAACTACACCTGGAGAACCAATGACATCTAAAGCAACATCTTCAAAAGAAACAACAGCATTCCAAAGGTCAACCACAGAAGCTGAGCAAGAAGAAACTACCTCAAACAAACCTGTTTCCATCAAAACCACTAAAATGTCTACCGAATCTGGAGAAGTGACATCTGCCTTCAAAACTACTGGTAAGATAACTTCTGCCAAGAAAACATCATCCATAATAAGTACTGCAAGTCATAAGTCAACCACTGAATCTGAACATGAAGATGTGACAACTGGAAAGCCTTCTAAAACTACCAAAGTGTCTACAGAATCTGGAGCAGTAACATCAGAACACAAAACTTCACCTGGAGAACCAATGACATCTAAAGCAACATCTCCAAAAGAAACAACAGTATTCCAAAGGTCAACCACAGAAAATGAGCAAGAAAAAACTACCTCACACAAACCTGTTTCCATCAAAACCACTAAAATATCTCCTGAATCTGGAGAATTGACATCTGCCTTCAAAACTACTGGTAAGATAACTTCTGCCAAGACAACATCATCCATACTAAGTACTGCAATTCATAAGTCAACCACTGAATCTGAACATGAAGATGTGACAACTGGAAAGCCTTCTAAAACTACCAAAGTGTCTACAGAATCTGGAGAAGTAACATCAGATCACAAAACCACACCTGGAGAACCAATGACATCTAAAGTAACATCTACAAAAGAAACAACAGCATTCCAAAGGTCAACCACAGAAGCTGAGCAAAAAGAAACTACCTCACATAAGCCTGTTTCCATCAAAACCACTAAAATGTCTACCGAATCTGGAGAAGTGACATCTGCCTTCAAAACTACTGGTAAGATAACTTCTGCCAGGACAACCTCATCCATAATAAGTACTGCAAGTCATAAGTCAACCACTGAATCTGAACATGAAGATGTGACAACTAGAAAGCCTGCTAAAACTACCAAAGTGTCTACAGAATCTGGAGCAGTAACATCAGAACACAAAACTTCACCTGGAGAACCAATGACATCTAAAGCAACATCTCCAAAATAAACAACAGCATTCCAAAGGTCAACTACAGAAGCTGAGCAAGAAGAAACTACCTCACATAAACCTGTTTCCATCAAAACCACTAAAATTTCTACTGTATCTGGGGAACTGACATCATCCTTCAAAACTACTGGTGAGATAACTTCTGCCAAGACAACATCATCCATACTAAGTACGGCAATTCATAAGTCAACCACTGAATCTGAACACGAAGAAGTGACATCTTTGAAACCAAGAACAGTTAAAACTACTAACGTTTATACAGAATCTAGTGAAGTAACTGCAACACCCCATGTTGTTTTTACTACGAAGAGCATGTCTGAAGGAACTTTTACCACCAAATTCAATTCTCAGCCTTCAAAATCCACAAAACAATCAACGTTTCCAACTTTTGAAAAAATGAACACTGAATGCACTGTTACAATATCTTCTCACCCGTCAACCACCGAATCCTTTTCTACAGTCCGATGTATGTGTAATGTCAATGGAGTTTTGGTGCCATCAGGTGTGTATTTTTGTAGCATTAAACATTTTGAATATCTACTTCATACCAAAACATCTCATTCTTATAATATACCATGATCTGAAGCTCTATACAATGCAATAGCTTCCCATTTGTAAGAATATTTGGATCTCCATTAATTTGTAAATATTGTGTAGCCTGGTGTGAGTAGTTTTGCACCTTAATAGATGAACATACTTTTAAGGACCACTTTTTAACTGTTAGTTAATATCTGAATGATAATATTTTGTTCGAATGGGAGTTTTTATAATTCAATTTTACCTAGTTTTTATTTTTTTATCATTGATCATGTTCTGCTCCTGAATCTGGTGATCCTAAGTTAGTGTTCGTCAGTGTGTACCCCAACAAATTTCTTAAATGCAGGAGAGCATTTGACTATGTCTTAGCCATGTGGTTTTTGAAGCTATGTTAATGTCACCTGTAAAAAGTATGATGTGAGCAGAATAGCGGCAAACAAAGTGCTGCAAACTTACTTCATGCTAGTGAAGGTCGATGATATCTCTATGAGTCCTATGATATATATATATATATATATATATATATATATATATATATATATATATAAAAAAGATGCTGTAGACACCAGACCTGCATTATTTTTTTTTATATGTTTCCGTTTTATAGGGCAAGTGATATACAACACCACTGACAATGAAGGCTGGTGTTTCTATGCAAAATGCAATCAAAGTTGCAAGTTGGAAAGATACAGCGAAGAATGTCACAGTTTTACCAAGCCAACGGCCACCAGCAGTACGAAGACCACAAAAACTGTAACTACCAGCACAGGTACTATGACTACAAAGAAGACAGAAAGCACTACAAAAGCATCAGGAACAAGCACCAAGATAGCTCAGACATCACAAGCCAAGACTTCAGAATCAAGTGTTAGCTCAGCCAGCACTATCAATCCTGGGTGCAGTGCTCTCATGCCTCCACGGATGGTAAGTTCCTGCTGGTCTCTAAATTTCAGAATTAGACCTTCTCATAGTTTTTATTGGTTCTTTTACAATAATGAACCTCAAAATTGTTCATGTAATTTGAGAAACACACATATACACATATATATATTTATGATTTTATTTTTAAATATATATATATATATATATATATATATATATATATATATATATATATATATAATGAATTCCTAAAGGGCATAATGCATTCCTAAAGACCCAGCGCTTCGCTGTCAGGCTGTAAAATCAACAAACTTTAGTATTTATATTTAATGTATCAGAAGTGAATGGTTCAAAAATTTGTGATATTAAAATCTAACTGTGTGCCAGTATACATGTATATTGTCTTGTATTAATTAATTCCTATATTGGTATGTATTGCACTATTTATTTGTAAGGATCCCCCGTCCCTAAATATTTGAACTAGATACTGACACAGAGGACATTAAATCTTAACACACTCTGCTAGTGCCCCCCCCCCCCCACATGTTTCGCCTCTATTGCAATAAATGGCGATATAGATCTAAATTAATCCATTAATACAAGACATATACAGGAGTACTGGCGCACAGTTTTTAATATCACTACATTTTTGACCCATTCACTTTAGATACATTTAATATAAATAATGACATTAGTTTATTTTATAGCCTGTTAGCGAAGGACTGGGTCCTCAGTGGGACTCTATGCCCTTTAGGAGTCCCTTAGTTTGGAATCAATTTCCTTTCCAGGGTACTGTTTTTCTCTATGTCCGGTAGTTGAGTGGTGATAATATGTGATAGTAACTTTGTTATAAATAAAAGGGCTGTTCATGCTGCTATCCCTTGAGCACTCAAGATATCTGTTAATATGCCATATGTAGGACAATGTCTTAAAGTTAGCCGAAAAGATTTAACCATCTTTCCATCTATAGGTGAACGAAACCTGGATGATAGACCAATGTACCCAGGCCAGATGTATTGGTCAAAACAACATAGCAATAAATAAGAAAAAGTGTAACCCAGTAAATAAGGTGGTCTGTGCCAACCGCTTACAGCCCAAGAAAACATTTGATGAGAGTGGCTGCTGCTACGAGATGGGGTGTGAATGTGAGTCAGCCTCCTACTGTATGCTAGCCAGTACATCGTGATAGTATTGATGTATTTATTTTACGTTTATACAGAAAATACAACAAATCCTGACATGATTTTATTTTCCTTTAGGTGTATGTGGTGGTTGGGGAACATCTCATTATATCACCTTTGATGGTACTTACTACTCTTTCAATGGCCAGTGCACATATGTCCTGGTGCAGCAAATTACTCCAGTCTTTGATCACTTCCAAGTTTATATTGACAACTTCTCCTGTGACCCTGATGACCCAACTTGTGTCAAGACTCTTGGCATTATGTACAAAACTGAAACAATTGTGCTGCAATCTCAGTCTTTGGAAAAAAGAGTAACGAACAAGGTAACTAGATAGATAGATAGATAGATAGATAGATAGATAGATAGATAGATAGATAGATAGATAGATAGATAGATAGATAGATAGATAGATAGATAGATAGATAGATAGATATTTGGGGGCGGCATAAATCAAAGATATATCTATAAAACATTTTGTTTTGCACAACTGAAGTTAAACGTTTTTTTTCTTCTTTGTTCAATATTTATATAAATGAAGAGAGAGTGTATCCAGCAATCTACAGAAATGGTATATCGATCACATCCTCGGGGATATTTGCAATTGTGGAGATCCCAGAGCTTGAGGTATACATCTCATTCAATGTTCTTAGCTTCACAGTGAAACTTCCAATCAGCAAGTTTTCTGGTAATACCGAAGGTCACTGTGGTAAGCATCTCAAGTGAATTCGTTAAGACAAAAATATTCATGAATACATTGTAAATATATAGTGTATATATCAAATGGTTCATACTGATCTCCAATAATCGTGTTGATGACTGGATACTTCCAAACGGACAACTGGCTCCATCATGTACTCAGATGGCAGGGGAATGGGGTGCACCAAATGAAGACCCATCATCATGTAGCTCCATCCCTACAAGTGCCCCAACTAGTATTCCTAGCCAATCCACTCTCCCATTCTCTTCAATGTCACCCACATACTTCTCCACTCTTATGTCCGGTGTTCCCCATACTATTACAACAGTAGTTCCATCAACTGAGCTTTCTCATCTTCCCTCAAATGCTTTCTCAACTGACAATTACTTAACTCACGGAGATGGACCTTGCGATTCCCCTGAGATCTGTGAAATTATCTTAAGCAGGTACGCATCATAATAAGATATTTTTTTTCTATAAGTGGTATTATTAATATAGAATAGAGTGAGAAAGTTTGAGTTGGGAGAAAAGTAAATATACTACCGGATAAAAAGCAAAAATTCTAGCAGCAAGTGAAATTAAATTAAAGTTGGCATCTCTTGAACACCAATGACTAGGTTGACAATATTCAAAGGAATACTCTGTTGAATTCTTTTATTGTGGCCCCCATTTGAAAAGTACATCCGATTAAAGGTAAGGCAGGACATCCTCTTACCGGGTGCTTTGTTGCCAAACTATCTCCTTTGATCCTTGCCGGCGGTATGTTATGGGATCGCAATGTGACTGCCTGTTTCCTACTGCATCTGCCTTGTGGACTGGAAGTCACTTTCACTATACATTCCTATGAGACATACATTGAGAATCACAAAATAAGGCCTAGTAGGAGCTGTAGGAATCGGGCGGTCACGTGACATAATGGCAGATGGGATTGAGGCCATAGTTTCGCAAAAAAATCACCCGGTAAAAGGACCCACGATAAAAAGAAATTTCCCGAAGTATACAAATGACACATTACAATGAAAGCTAGAAAAGCCATTGTTCATGTCTTGTAAAAGTGGGATACAGCAGTAATATTAACTAATAACCATTTCAATTTGTTTTTAGCGTCTTCACAGAATGCCACAGTATTGTACCCCCAGAACCATTTTATCAAGCCTGTGTCAGTGATTCTTGCGCCAAGTCAGTAGGTGACATTCTGTGCTATAGTTTACAGAGCTATGCTAGGCTCTGCGGAATAGAAGGTGTCTGTATAGACTGGAGAGACAGCACTAATGGTTTATGTCGTAAGTAAAACTTTAATGTAACAATCACAAAAACTCTTTAAACCATTTTCTACATGCCCAAAGGTCTTTAAATACAGTAGTTGTCAGCTTGTAAATGTTATCGCGATCTATTTTTCTAAACAGCTTGGAACTGTTCCTCACACCTGGTGTACAATCCATGTGGTCCTGCATTAGAACCTACCTGTAATTCCAGGTAAGCATCGGTACTCTATTGCTTTACGTGTTGTATTGTTTTACTACTCGTTTTCCTGATATGTGCCTCTCTTTTAGGTATAATGATGTCTTTTTTAACAAGACTACAGATGACTTTATGGAAGGATGCTACTGCCCTGACGGAACAACAAAATTCAACACCGTATCAAACAACTGTGTGTCCAATTGTGGTATGTAGTGATCTTAGATTTATCTTTAGAACTAATAAAATGAATTGTCATCTGTTACTGGTTCTAATTGTTGTCATCTTTGTGTAGGATGTACTGGTCCAGATGGAATGCTCAGAGAGGTAATGATAAGACATGGCGGCATGATCTTATGTCATGTGTATGATATATTAGACCTATATACTGATATTGTTTGTATAATTCTAGCCTGGTGAAATGTGGGACAGTAACTGCCAGACCTGTATCTGTGATAACACATCAATGAGTGTGCTGTGTGCCGAAAAATCCTGTGCTTTACCTGTCCCTGAAAATTGCTCTGAGGAAGGATATATGCCTGTTCCTGTACCAGATCTGTCTAATCCATGCTGCCAAGTCACTGAGTGCCGTGAGTACATAAATACCCATGTTAAACTCAAAAGACAAAAAGAAAAGCAGTTGCGCAACATACAGTAGACTATTGTGTAACATGGACCTCCAACTCAACTACATCAATAGACATAACCTTTAGCTCAAAATATAACTTTACTACTATTTAAAACAAGTAGAACTTTAACTTTGGATGTCCAAATTAGTTTCTAAATGGCAGTACATAAAATTATATAGTAAACTGACTTACCTGCCTGAGTACTAAATCCGTTATAGAAATTCAGACCCTATTCCATTACATATACAGTAGCTAGTAGTAGCCCATCTATTTATCTATTATCTATTGATCACCTTTGCTTCTGTATTCTTTTATCCGGTTTTACAATATAATGAGAGGTTGATATGTTTCTTTTGACAGGTTATAACATGAGTCTTTGCACCAACATTAAAAAGGTCTGTGAGCCCGGATATGAGGCTTTGCAAGATATGAGCCCAGGAGTCTGCTGCCCAGTCTATAAATGTGGTATGTAGTCCATTCTAGATATCCATTGCTCACTCAACTTGATTGGTTAGCACCATCTATAACTTGTGTATACATCTTTTTTGACAGAACCCAAAGAAGTGTGTGTACATAATGGTACAGAATATCAGGTACAATATAACAACACTGAATTATTATCGTTACAAATTTTCTCCATTCACATTATTCATATCGTGTGTCCATGTCCATGACCTGCTGGTCATTCTAATTTATACTCTTCTGTTCCAGCCCGGTGCCACAGTTCCTTCTTCAAACCTTTGTGAAAAATGTATGTGTGATGGAAAAATGAATGAGACAACAGGAATACATCTTGTTTCCTGCACTCCAATTATATGTGACAAGAAGTGTATTCAGGTATAGTCCTCATATACCAAGTGACAAAAGAAATCATTCTAAACCATCAAAATTCATAAATGAGGACATTTAATCTATAATTCACAATTCACCCTCAGGGTTTTAAATATACAAAAGTCGAAGGAGAATGCTGTGGAACATGTGAACAGACAGAATGTATTATGGACCTGCCTGATAACTTTACTTATCTTCTCCAGGTGAGTACCATGGGGAACATCAACCTGAAATAAAGGGGTTATCCGGCGGCCGGAAAAAAACACCAAAAATGATCAAACACATGTAAACACCATTAGGCATCCTCCTATGAATAATCAACTTGAATTTTTTTTATTATTTCATGACATCTTACTCCCCGATATGATGGCCACACTGCTGGTTTACTGCCTGCTTTAGTCTAAAACACTACAAATCCCGGCATGCTCTTCTTTCACGTGTGACCACAAGGGGCTAGCACTAATACTCTATTCTATAGCTAAGCTAGTCAGATGTCAGGACTAGGCTCTCATCAATGTGAAAGAAGAAAGCCAGCATGAAGCCAGTCCCTTGCTCCCTTTCTTCTTCTTGTCGGCTTGTCACTGATTAAGTGACTGCAAGGGGCCGGCAATTGAAATCTGTTCAGTAACTGCAGTCACACAACGGAGCAGTCACAGTGCCTGCCCCTTGTGATCACGTGGTTGATGACGCACGAACACGAATGGGAGCAGGAGGCAGCCCTCAGTCAAGTGGGGCTGCGTCGGGGCGTCATCGAGTAATAGGAAACTAAAGCCTGCTGATACCACGTGACCGGGTTTTGGACTTCTGCACACATTTGAAAATTTAAGCATTTTGGTAAGTGACATCTTTACAGATAATATCAAGAATGATCACCATTTTTGGGTCTCTGGATAACCCCTATAAGTCTTTAAGTACTTCAGTGAACAGTTACCAATAAATGTTTGCTGTCTCACAGCCTGGAGACACCTGGTCATCTCCTGGGGATAACTGCACTGAATATGAGTGTGTTCGTAAGAAGGACAAGTTTTTGACTGTGGCTTCCAAAATATCATGCCCAAAAATTAACCTTGATGAATGTGTACCAGTAAGTATTGTAAATAAGTATCATTTGATATCTTCTACAAGGTGAACATTCACCATGTTTAGATTTAGGAAACATTCATCCAATGGCTATTCATGTTTCTACATATTAAAGAAAGATTAATGGATCTATAATTGAAGTCATAATGTTTAGGTGAAACAAACTTTTTACTGCATGTGTAGTGATCTGGTTGGCAGTTGCCACTATTTCTGTCATTTCAATAGAGTTTGAATGGAGCCAAAGCACGCATCCCCGACCGCTGCTCTATTAAAACTCCTCCTTATCATGGTAATGCGGCTGAAGGGGAACAGCGGACTTGAGTCCCTCGTTCCAGTGATCAGTGGGTGTCACACTGTTTGGACTCCCACCAATATAACATTTATCACCTAACCAGTGAATAGATCATAAATGTTTTTGGCCAGAATACCCCTTTAAGCCCTAGAATTAGTATCCACTAATGCAACCTCTTAGCTATTTTTTATTTCCGGTTAAGAATTTTCCAAATCATAAAATGTTAACAAATATTGTTATTCTTTCATAGGAAACCATTAAAAAAGATCCCAAAGGATGTTGCATAGCATGTAAGTATTCCATTTGGAGTCATTGCCCTCAAGAAAATAAAGCGAACACCACAAAGTTACAGTGATGTTCCCTATTTCTTAACCATTATTTTTATTGAGTATATACTGTCCCTATTCCAGTCTAACAAGCTAATCTTGTTATGTCAAGCATGCAGGCAACAGGAAAAATTCCAAAGGAGGCCAATTTACCTATCAGAATACATTTTGAGTCCAAGAAATAAACTAAAATACCCTAAGGACACATACAAACTCCATGCAGATATTGGCCTGCTCCAATTCTAACCTGTGGACCGAGTGCCCCAAAGCACTATGCCAACACGTCACTCTATAGTTTGAGTAATGAGTTAAGAATGGAGTGGTTATTTTTAAGTATGACAGTGTAAATACACCTTTCTGAAAACTTTATATGAGCTTTACTTAAAGGCGTAAAAGAAGTAAAGAAGTAAAGAAGGTAAAGTCCGAAGACATCATTCTTCAAAATGGCTGCAAGTCTATCAATCCTGTTGAGATGTCATATTGTAAAGGAAGCTGTGAAAGCCATTCCAAGTAAGTTACCTACAACTATAACTTGTGTGTTTGTGAACAGGAAGCTTGCTATATAATGCTTTTCCCATATTCCCTTACATAAAATAACGAATTCTATTTATAATAATTCAGTATGAACGTATTAGATCTCTTAAGGAGAAAGCTCATATTCAGATTGTTCTTGAACTAGACAATATGATGTTTAATTATTAATCTTAATCTACCTGTAGAATAAATATGATAATATATTTGTGTGGCTTCAACTGCTATGCATTATGTTTCTCTATTTTCTAATAACAAAGTGACTAATTGTTTTATTGCATTGTTTTTTACAAACGTATTCTATTACCTTTCAGGTACTCTGAAAAATCAAAGTCTATGGAGCAAAAGTGTGTTTGTTGCCGAGAGACAAAAACAGAAATGATTACTATTGACCTAATCTGTCCCAATGGAGAGACAATTAAATACTCTTTTATTAATGTCAACGGCTGTAACTGTGCTGGCACCACTTGCAAAATAGAGCAAAACAAGCAAAATACTGAAGAAGAAGTAGAAGAAGAAGACGTAGAAGAAGAAGAAGAAGAAGAAGAAGAAGAAGAAGAAGACAGCTCTGGAGATGATAACAAAACTGACACTAAAGAAAATGTAGATGAGAAAAAGAAAGATGACGATGATAAAAAAAGCTCCAGTAACCAAGCAGGTTCCTTCGATCAAAAACACCCCAATGAAGACCACTAGTCAGTTTCAGGGCAAGAAAGAGGAAGATGATAAAAACAGAGTGAATAGTAAGGAAAAGGATAACTCTAAAGAGGACAAATCAGATTCTAAAGAGAATGTAGATATGAAGAACGAAAATGATGGTTTCAAAGAGACTCCTGCAACCAAGCAGATTCCTCGAAACACAAACAAGCTAGTGAAGACCACTAAGGAGCAACAGGACAAAAAAGGCAAAATATTAGAAAATAGTGAGGAGAATGACAGTTCTGAACAAAACAACAAATCCGATACAAAGGAGAAAGTAGATAACAAGAAAGATGATGGTGTCAAAGTGAATCCAGTAACCAAGCAGGTTCCTAGAATCACAGGCAAACTAGTAGATACCACTAAGAAGAATCAGGACAAAAAACCTGAAAATAGTGAGGAGAATGGAAGTTCTGTACAAAACAACAAATCCGATTCTGAGGAGAAAGTAGATGAGAAGAAGGAAGATGATGGAGTGAAAATGTCTCCTGTAACCAAGCAGGTATCAAGGATAACAGATTAAAAAAAATGATGGCTTCTGAGAAGCCTGAGGAGAAAGTTACAAAATCAGATTTTAAGTCTGGTGACAATGGTAAATTGGAACTAAATAATTCGGAAATGAAACTAGTGACTAAGCCAGTTGCCAAGACAACAATAAAGAGAATAAAAACTACAAAACAGTCAAAGTACAACAAGAGTGACAATTCAGATAAAAATTAAAAACCTACAGAACATAAAAAGCCAGAAAACAGTTCTACAGAAGAAACAAAAAGAGAAAAATTAATGATGGTGGTTAAAGAGTCCAAAGACAACACAGGGCAAGATGATATGACAATAACGAACCACATTTAAAAAATAATGAGAATAACAAACCAGAAAACAGCTGCCCATAAAATAAATTATTTTCTAAGTTAATTTCTCAACTGAGAAAGTCATAAAATCTAAGCCCAATAACAACAAAAATAAAGATTCTGAAAACAAAAGCAAATCACAGCGAAAGCCTAATGAAGATGGGAACTCAAAAGACAAAAAGGCAATAGAAAAACTAGTGACCACCGCCAACAATCCAACTGAGGTCAAGAAAAATATCAAGTTACCATTGGTTGAAAAATACATCTGGCAAGCCCAACATGAAACCAAAGGAGAACATCATCTACAATACAATTAATTATTCAATTGAGTTATGTACTCAATTGAATAAATTGTATTTTCCTGAAATGATCATAAATTTGGAATTCTAAATAATTTAAAAACTGAATTCTGTATACTGTACAAATACCCTATTTTCTTTATCTGTTTTCTGGTCTCTTATTCTGTTGAGCTGTAATTGTCTGGAAATAAAAAAAGTTAACATTTACCTACTGTAGCTGAAATCACGGTATACTGGGAGAGCTGTCGTCGTGAATGTACCTGTTTACTCTGGGTCCATATATTTTATAAATTATGGTGTATTCATAAATCTATTAAAATAACATTGAGCAAGTGATCATTAGTTTTTGTCATTCATTTCTACTCTTGCAAACAATACTGGTGCGGATTACACTCTGGGCAAAACCTAATCAGGGTCAGACAGGATCACCAGAGGGTCAGATGATGCTCTAGTGGGTTTCGGATGAAATGATAATGTGACTCACCAATACCAGGAGGTTTTATTACTTTTTTTAGAATGCACCATATGGTATATGATATGATTACATCTAAATGTGTTTTAGTATAAAACTTCCATTGCTAGGTAACACATTACTATCATAATACAAAAAGATACCATATATTAGTATCATTAAATTGCAATATATATAAAGTATTGACCCCAAGATTGCTTTACCTAAAGTCAAACCTCTAAGTCTCTTGTTCATTGCCACTATAGCCAGTATTACATCTCACAAGAACCAGAAAACCTAAAGTGCACAGCTTATAACAGTTTATAAAAGAGATGCAACACCTCTGCATGCAAATACTTCCCAAAATTGGAAATCCCGAGTAAGGCCGCACATGGGATATAGTGTATAGTTTTGGGCACCAGTGCACAAGAAAAACATAGTAGACCTTTAGCGATATCAAAGGTGAGCAGAAACAGTAATAAATGAATTATTTATGGCCTAAAATTGGGGTTACTTTGTTTAAAAAAAAAGACAGCTGAGGGGGTGACTTAATAACTATGAATAAATATATAAAAGGTCAATACAGAGATCTCTCTCATGATCTATTTATACTCAGGACCAGGGCCGCCATCAGGGGGGTATTAGGGGTACTGGTGTGAGGGGCCCGGCCAAACCTAATTGAAAGGGGGGCCCGGCAACTGCCACGACATTCTTTTGGTAGGAAAAAACGGGCCCCTGCAATGGGGCCCGTTTTTTTCACCAAAAGAATGTCGTGAGCTGCTGCGGGCCCCCTCCCCTCGTCATGGGGGGCTGTCAAACCGTCCGCCCGCGCGCGCGACCGATCGCGCGCACAAGGAAACTCCCGCGCGTGCGCACTCGCGAGCGCGCACCCACGAACGCCCGCACTCGAGACCGCCCGCGCGCGCACTCGCGATCGCCCGCGCGCGCAGCCGCGGACACACATGGACAAAACTTACTTGGAGCCTGGCTGGAGGTGATGGACTGGACGTCTGGACCGAAGACCTCGCCTGGAAGACATCGCCGGAAGAGGACTGGAGTGGCAGTGGCAGCAGCAGCAGCGGCAGCAGCAGCAGCAGCAGCAGCTCTTCTGACACAGTGAGTAAATTACCTCAAAGTGCTGTTTATTTATGGCCCTGTTCACACATTATTTTGCAGGCAAAAAAAAATCTGACTCAAAATTCCTTAAAGAATTTTGAGGCAGATTTTGACCTGCCCACACTATCTTGCCGCGATTTTTGCCCGCGGCGATTGAGGACAGCAGACAAAAAACGCAGCGAAAAATGCATTTTCTGCCTCCCATTGATTTCGATGGGAGGTCAGAGGCGGAACCGCGGCAAGAAAGGACGTGCTGCTTTTTCTTTTTTCCGCGACGTACTCCCATTGATTTCAGATTAAATCAATGGGAGGCGGTTTTGGAAGTTGTTTGGTGCTGATTCTGACGCAGTGTCCGAGTCAATATCAAGGCCCAAAAACTCTGTGAACTGGGCCTTATTGTTAGGGCTTATTCAGACGAACGTGTAATACGTCCGTGCAACGCGCGTGATTTTTACGCGCCTTGCACGGACCTGTGTTAGTCTATGGGGCCGTGCAGACTGTCTGTGATTTTCACGCAGCGTGTGTCCGCTGCGTAAAACTCACGACATGTCCTATATTTGTGCGTGGTTGGCGCATCACGCACTCATTGAAGTCAATGGGTGCGTGAAAATCACGGCCAGCACTTCCGCAGCCGTATAAACTATGAATGAAAACAGAAAAGCACCACGTGCTACAAACATACAGAGTGTCATAATGATGGCGGCTGCGCGAAAATCACGCAGCCACGCATCATACGCTGCTGCCACATGGAGCTGTTATGGACCTTTTGCATGCGCAAAATGCCACTTTTTTTGCGCACGCAAAAAGCACACGCTTGTGTAAATCCGGCCTTAGGGTAGGAACACACTAGGCATGAACACTGCGGATTTTATGCAACACATTTTATTGTGGAAAATCCGCAGCGTATTACAGTCGCAGCAGAGTGGATGAGATTTGAACAAATCTCACCCACACGCTGCAAAAAAAATGGACCTACAGTGTGGCTTTTTAAGCCGCAGCATGTCAATGTATTCTGTGGAATCGCCGCTCGTCTGTTGCGGAAATGCTGCGGTTCTGCCGCCAAAATCACAAAAGAGAAAAAAAAAAGGCACTTTTTTAAATTGATAAAGTTTAGACTTGTTCCGTCTGAGGTTTCCGTCGGGTGAACCCCGCAACGGAAAGTGAAAGTGACAGCACAGTTTCCGTCACCCTTAGCGCAGTCGACTACGCTATTGATTCCGTCCGAAAACCAGCCGGAACGGTGACGAACGGAAACCATTAGCGATGTTTCCGTCACCATTGAGATCAATGGTGACTGAAACGGAAGCTGTGCTGTCACTTTCACTTTCCGTTGCGGGGTTCACCCGACAGAAACCTCAGACGGAACCCCGGAACAGAAGCGAACGGTGATGTGAACAGGCCCTAACACAAAAGTTTTGTCTTTTTTTAAGCTGGTTCACAAAAAAAAATAATTCCAAATTCTACTGGACCAACTGACTATTTAGAGACAGGCAGCAGCTCCAGGAGCGACATCATAAGGGACACACTAGGCGGATATGCTGAGTAAAACTACACAACTTATCCGCCCCGGTAGCCGCAGGGAATTCTGCCAGCAAAACTGCACCAAATAGTGGCGCAGGTTTCGTGAGGCATGTCCGCTGCGGGAATCCTGCAGGGAAAAAAAAGTTTAGACTTGCCCCGGCCATAGTTTAGGTGACGCATCTCTCTTTTCTGAACGTAGCCCCGCCTCCTGGGATGACGCTGTAGACCATGTGACCGCTGCAGCAGTCACATGGGATGAAACGTCATGACAGGAGGCTGGGCTGTGCTAAGAATAGAGGATCGCGTCGCCTAAACTACGGCCGGGGTAAGTATAAACTTTTTTATAAATTTAAAAAAGTACCTTTTTTTTTTTCTCATTTATGATTTTTGCGGCAGAACCGCAGCATTTCCAGAACAGAGGAGCAGCGATTCCACAGAATACATTGACATGCTGCAGCTTAAAAAGTCACACTGCAGGTCAAATTTTTTTTTGCAGCGTGTGGATGAGATTTGTTTAAATCTCATCCACTCGGCTGCGACTGTAATACGCTGCGGATTCTCCACAATAAAATGTGTTGCATAAAATCTGCAGTGCTCATGCCTAGTGTGTTCCTACCCTAAGGCCGGATTTACACAAGCGTGTGCTTTTTGCGCGTGCAAAAAAAGTGGCATTTTGCGCATGCAAAAGGTCCATTATAGCTCCGTGTGGCAGCAGCGTATGATGCGCGGCTGCGTGATTTTCGCGCAGCCGCCATCATTATGACACTCTGTTTGTATGTTTGTAGCACGTGGTGCTTTTCTGTTTTCATTCATAGTTTATACGGCTGCGGAAGTGCTGGGCGTGATTTTCACCCACCCATTGACTTCAATGGGTGCGTGATGCGCCAACCACGCACAAATATAGGACATGTCGTGAGTTTTACGCAGCGGACACACGCTGCGTGAAAATCACTGACAGTCCGCACGGCCCCATAGAGTAACATAGGTCCGTGCGAGGCGCGTGAAAATCACGCACGTTGCACGGACGTATTACACGTTCGTCTGAATAAGCCCTAACAATAAGGCCCAGTTCACAGAGTTTTTGGGCCTTGATATTGACTCGGACACTGCGTCAGAATCAGCACCAAACAACTTCCAAAACCGCCTCCCATTGATTTAATCTGAAATTAATGGGAGCCAGTCGCGGAAAAAAGAAAAAGCAGCACGTCCTTTCTTGCCGCGGTTCTGCCTCTGACCTCCCATCGAAATCAATGGGAGGCAGAAAATGCATTTTTCGCTGCATTTTTTTGTCTGCTGTCCTCAATCGCCGCGGGCAAAAAACGCGGCAAGATAGTGTGGGCAGGTCAAAATCTGCCTCAAAATTCGGTGCGCGGTTCCAGGCGGTCGCGGGTGCGCGGGCGGGCGGTCACGGGTACGTGCGGTCGCTGGTGCGCGCTGGTGGACGCATGCGCGGGCGGTCGCGGGTGCGCGCTTGCGGAAGCGCGGGAGTTTGCGGATGCGCGCGATCGGTCACGCGGGCGGTGTTTGACGGCCCCCATGACGAGAGGGGGGGCCCCGCAGCTCACGACATTCCTTTGGTCAAAAAAACGAGCCTTATTGCAGGGGCCTGTTTTTTTTCTACCAAAGGCAAGTCGCGGCAGTTGCCGGGCCCCTCACATCAGTACCCCTAATACCCCCCTGATGGCGGCCCTGGGTAGCATGATATAGTGCTGGACGGAGTACCATTAACAGGCGGTGCCACGGTAGGGGGGCCCAGAAAATGTAGCTGTATGGGGCCCTGAAATTCCTGATGGCGGCCCTGCTCAAGACCATAACTACATCTAAAGGAAAGAAGGTTTCTACACAAACATAGAAGGGGATTCTTTACTGTAAGAGCAGAGAGACTATGGAACTCTCTGTCTGAGAAAATTGTTTCGGGGAATTTACCAAAAGAGTTCAAGAGAGACCTGGATGTTTTTCTTGAGCGTAAAAATATTCCAAGTAATATGTACTAGATTACTATAGATGTGTCATTGATACAGGGATTTATTGGCTGGAACAATGAGAAGTGTATGACGCTGATTGGTCACTGATTGGTCCCTGATTGGTCAGCGTCATACACTCCTCTGTACAATGCCCAGTTGGTCGAAAGTAAAAACATGCCCAGTTGTCTATTAAGAAACGAATTAGCATAAATCTAAAATTGCTCATAACTTGCTAAAAAAATGATTGTTTTTCAAAATAAAAAACACTGCTGTTATCTACATTACAGGGCCGATCAGGTTATGTAGGAGATAGGGCACTTATAATCTGGTGACAGAGCCTCTTTAAGGCACGACTTCGGAGTGGTAAGTACTTAGGTGTCTCAAGTTAGGTATACATTTTTTGGGGGGGTCTGGTCTGGGATCTGACTAATTTAGGGTGTCTGGTGTCTGGTTTGGGGTCTGAATTAAAATTGGGGTCTGGAATCTGAATTGCTATGTATCACAGTTTAACTTGACTGATAACTTCTACAGAGTGATATCACCCATCAAAAGCCATTGAAAAACCATTAAGAAAAGGTCAAGCTAAAGTTTCTTGCCACAGTGTATTTAACGCGTTAAAATTCGTCAACAATTGCTATACCTGTAATTTAGGGGTCTGGTCTGGGGTCTGAATTAATTTTGTGGTCTGGTCTGGGGTCTGAATTCATTTTGTGGTCTGGTTGGGGGTCTGAAATAATTTAGTGGCCTGGTTTGGGGGTCTGAATTAATTTGGGCATCTGGTCTGGGTCTACCCATGTGAAGAGAGCGCTGCGTGTGAGGGAGGAGAGCATGAAGATTTCGTCCAGGTGTGCAGTGGCAGTGGGAGATCTTAGAGCAGGAGTCTCAATCTCGGGGCGGGTAAATGGGCCGCACATAAAAAAAATGTGAAGTTGACGGGCCGCATTACTTTCAAATTTGATACAATACAAAAGTTTTATAAATCAATTAGTTATTCAACTTACTATAACAATACTACATTACTATAACAATACTACATTACTATAATACTACTACATTACTATAACATTACTACATTACTATAATAATAATAATAATAATAATAATTATAATAATAGATACTGCCGCACACCCACCGGTAGAGACTGCCATAGTGCCCTCTGTAAATAATGCCACACCCCACCCTAGATAACGCCACAGTGACAACTGTAGATAATGCCACAGTGCCCTCTGTAGATACTGTCACAGTACCCTTTGTAGATAATGCCACACACCCCCTAGATAATGTCACAGTGCCCACTGTAGATAATGCCACAGTGCCCTCTGTAAATAATGCCACAGTGCCCTCTGTAGATATATGGACAGTAATGTCAGGGGCAACCCCAGAGCCGGAGTCCCAAGTCGAGTTCTAGCAGCACTCTTCCTGGGACTCCAGCTTTGCTCCTGACGTCACTGTCCATATATGGACAGTGATGTCAAAAGCAAGCCCAGAGCCGGAGTCCCGGGCAGAGGGCTGCTAGCGCTCTGCCTGGGACCCCAGCTCTGCTCCTGACATCACCGTCCATATATGGACAGTGATGCCAGGGGCAAACCCAGAGCCGGAGTCCCGGGCAGAACGCTTCTAGCACTCTGCCTGGGACTCCAGTTCTGCTCCTGACATCACTGTCCATATATGGACAGTGATGTCAGGGGCTTCCTCATAGCAGGAGTCCCGGAGCAAAGCGCTAGTATAAGCTCTGCTCCGGGACGTCATGGAGGAGCGCCGGCGCAAACCTCCTTCGGCCTGCTCTCTCCTCTCCCGAGGGAGCTACAGTGGCCCACGGGCCACAGATGACAGCCTCAGGGGCGTTATGCGACCCGCGGGCCATGTGTTTGAGGCCCCTGTCTTAGAGCATGCAGAAGCCAGAAGCGGCTGCCTGCACTGCAACCTGGGGAGTAACTGTGCTCTGTACAGGTAGCAGCTTCAGTGCAATGATTATTTTTATGTTAGCACCCCTACTCCCCCACAGAGCCCCTGCCCACCTAGTGTCTCTACCCTGCACCTCCAAAGAGCCCCTGGTAGTTTGCATCAACCCCCGGTAATGTGGGTGGTGGGGGTCCAAACTCATTGCCTGTATGGAACCCAGAAATTCCTGATGGGCCCATCTATATCATTCTTATTGCACAGGGCTGCCAGTGCCAGCCACAGAGCACCCTGTAGCCAGTTACAGTGCCCACAATAAGCCATAGTACCCCCCAGATTAATTTATACTGCCCCAGCTTCAGCCACAATGTCCTCAGTCAGCTTTAACTTATAGCATATAGCATATAACAGACTTTAATATGTAGGGTGGCATAATTGCAGCATTATGGCCTCACCCCATCCCTTTATTACTGCTCTTTGGGCCTTTTTGGCTTATTGTAGCACCTGAGACAAAGGCAAAGCTACTAGGGTAACATTACAGTGATAGCAGAGCTCAGTCGCTGAGGGGGCCTGACGACTAAAAGGGGCCCCAGAAGAATGGTGCAGTTAGTGATTACTGCCAGGAAAGGAGAAAGAGAGAAAAATTTGGCAAAAACAGTGGATAATGTAATGTGACAAGGAGATGAAGGAAAGAATGAAAAGACAAAAGTGTACAGACTATATAATGATTGATATTCTTAACTTTACTTGCTTACCCTACGCAAGTGTCCCGAAAGAGAAAAGATCTCATAGACTTCCGACAAACAGGTAACTGTCTTGCAGAGGTTACTTGCAGCCAACACTAGAGGGAGCTTGCTGCACATGTATTGATATTGCTCCGATTCCCAACTCAAACTCAAATTTATGGCACTGATGGCATATCAACAGTAGTAGGTAGTGGTGGATCCCACCTCTGGGGGAGAACCGTCCTGCATGGTGAGGCCAGGGGTGGGACCTGCACCTATCAGGTATTTATGACATATCTCATGGATACTGTATGCCATAAATGTTCGAGATGGGAATACCCCTCTAAGTGAAAATAGCACACGCACGCCCACCTCTCCATTCATTCTCCGACTGGATATGATAAAGGGCGGTCATGTCCAGAGCCACAGCTAGACTTTCTGTCACCCGGGGCAAAGTTTCAGTTTGCTACCCCAATCCCTGTATCTAAATATCCTGGCCAAGGCAAAGTAGCTTGGGGGACACCCGTTCTCCACATAGGTGCCGGTCCCAGATGTGGTACCTAAACCTATCACACATTGATGGCATATCCAGTGAATAGGATAGAAAAGTGTTTGTTGGGCATACCACTTTAATTGGAGCCATATGAATATGTATGCAGGAAGCTCCTCTTGACTCAAATAAGTCGAGTCGTGTACACCTATATTCCCCTTACCTTTTAATAAAGCAGACACCCAGAAACAGAGTTGGATTTTAATGGCCACATCAGTCGTTTTTTTATCTTAAATAACAAGGAATTTGAAATAACAAAATAAAATAACTTTTGAATTCCCACAGAGGAATTCATCATATACATAAATAACATACTGTGACCCTATCGGGGTCATAACATTACCATTTTAACCAAAGAATGACAGGGGCAAGTCCATGAAGACACCGATATTTTATTTACTGGTCATCTGCCCACCAATATCTTACCCCCAGCCGTAACCAGCTTGGGGGCACCGATTACCTTTTGCAGATGACCTCCACCATATATATCACAGCCTTCAAAAGGGGTAACACCCTAAGAAGCCGATTTCCAACTAATTGGGGGATGCATCCCGTGATGCATTCCCCCCACCACTTTTTTCGACCTACTTCAAGGACTCCCCCATCAAAGCGAAATAGGCCTTGACTACCTCAAGCCTGTGAGCTACTCCACACACCCATCGCTCGTTCAATCCCATCCATTAGAGCCAGACTCCACATAGCCATTCCCACCTCATTCAAGTGCACTCCGTCCTCCCTCTAATAATTCCCCGTCCCAAAGCAGGTCATGCTTGACATCCCGCACCAATTCCCGAAAAGGGCGTAAGCCCAAATCGTTGCCCCCAACGTGCAGCACCAGCACCTCTGGTGCCCTGTCTAAAAGTACGTAGCTGTTGAATTCCGGAAACACTCGGCTCCAGGTCATGCCACGTAAACCCATCCAACGCAAGAACGTGGTGTCCCGTGGAATCCGGAGCTGTCGACCGTCCGGCCGTACATCCGCCCGTAGGGCACCCCAGTACACATATGAATGCCCCATAATCCATACCAAGCAGGGGTTATGGCCTGCAGGACAAAGGAGAATATACACGCACACCACTCACACATGCTATCAGAAAACACATCACAGGCGGAATGCACACACCCAGATCATTGATACACAAATAAACAGATCATAACATATGCGGGCGAACATACGAATGGAAACGCACCGATTCCCTGTGCCCTATGCACCGCACCCCTGCTTCGTCTAAACCCCACCTCACCGCTTCTGTTGCTTCCCCAATGTGAAATGAATGAGACGAGTATTGTTCTGCATGCACGTGACACGCCACTAGCCATTTCCTAAATTCCGAGACACACTGAAAATGTGACAAAAAAGTACCGTCAGAATGCCACAGTAACAGGGAATCCGAGAGACATCTACCCGCTAAAAACTCCCTGAGGCAGACATTTGGACATACTGCATTCCCGGGCAATGCAAACAACACCACCCGTCTCCCCCTACCCATTTGATCCGTCTTCAGACTACGGAGAACTATCTCTACCCTATCCTCATACAAATCCACATTATCCTTCCTTAAACCCCCCGGTCTGGACGAACTAGTCAAAACCAATTCCCCTACCCGAAAAGCCCCAAAGAAAGCCAGCGAGAAAGACAATCGAAACAGCTTGCTCTCAGATGGCGATCGACACACCAGCAGTTGGAATGACACTGGACGCCTCTGATCCCTCACCAGCAGACCCCTTCTCAGGCCCCTCAATGCCCGGCCCACCAAGAAATGCTTTGTGACGTCCACTAACCCCCGGAGCTTAAAACCGAAAGCCACGAAGCAATTGACCTTGACAACCGTACAACCAGCAGAAAAGGCTTCCCCCAACCAAAACAACAAAGCAAGTATCCTGTCAGCATCAGACACAACATCCCCCAGAGATCTAATCCACTCCTCCCATTGATGCCATCCGGCAGAATACGTCGCCCACGTCGAGCTGTCCAGCGATCGTTCGATTAAGGCACCTGCAGCCCGGATACCAGCTCCCAAATACGACTGGGATAGTCCACCCCAGTTAAATCCGCGTCTGGAACCAGCTGATGAAAACGATCCAACTGCAAGCGAGAAAGCGTATCAGCGATAGAATTTTCCACCCCCGGGACATGCACCGCCACCACCCACACATTTAAATGCACACAGGTGAGCAACAACTGACGTAACAAGCGAACTACCGGAGGAGACGCCGCCGAATCGTTGTTTATCGCCATTACCACCCCCAGATTATCGCAATGGAAGCAAACATTCTTGTCCCGGAACCTGTCCCCCCAAATGGTAACTGCTACCACGATGGGAAACAGTTCGAGCAGGGCCAAGTTGCGCGTAAAACCCGCCTCCACCCAAGCAGCCGGCCACTACCCGTGCACCATTGACCTTTACAGAACGCGCCGAAACCCACCGCGCCCGACGCGTCAGTGAACAACTCCAGATCAAAACTATCCATCCATAATGAGCGACCATTATACCTAGCCAGGAAATTAAGTCACACTCGCAAGTCCTCCCGGTGATCAGCAACTAAACGAATAAAATGATGTGGCTCCCTAACTCCCGCCGTCGCTGCCGCCAACTGACGGCAAAACACCCTGCCCATCGGCATGATGCAGCAAGCAAAATTTAATTTCCCTAGCAGCGACTACAACTCACGTAGCGTAATGTTCTTAAGATAACAAGCTCTCTCCACTTCAGAACACAAATCAACCAGCTTATCCTCCGGCAATCTGCACTCCATAGCCACCGAGTCAATTGTAATACCCAAAAAACAAATGGACGTCGCAGGGCCCTCAGTTTTCCCCACAGCCAACGGGAGACACCAAACTCCCGCGAAACCCATGTAACCGTCTCTAGCAAGTTCGCGCACACTCCAGAACCCGGAGGGCTGACGCACAAAAAATCGTCGAGATAGTGAATAACTGAATCCACCCCAGCGACAACTCTAACCGCCCATTCCAAAAACGAACTAAAAACTTAAAAGTACGCACACGAAAGAGAACAGCCCATAGGTTGGCAACGATCACCAAAAACCCCCCATCCCAGTAACAGCCCAACAGCCGCTGGCTGTCCGGGTGCACCGGCAGTAATCGAAAAGCGGCCTCGATGTCGGTCTTTGCCATCAAGGCCCCTTTTCCGTAACTGCGCACCAGTGCTACTGCAGCATCAAACGACGTATAGACGACGGAGCACAATTCTGGATCTATACCGTCATTAACCGACGCCCCTTTAGGAAACGACAAATGGTGTATAAGACGGAACTTGTTAGGTTCCCGTTTTGGAACCACACCCAGGGGCGAAACTACTAAACCCGTCACCGGAACCGTCGGGAAAGGACCCGCCATTCTACCCAGCGCAACCTCTTTCTGAAGTTTTTCCGACACCACCCCTGCATGCTGACAGGCAGACTGAAGGTTGCGCTGTGTAAAAGGGACCACGTGAGGAGGAGGCGGAATAATAAAACCTGAGCCAAAACCCGAGCCAAGCAACTGTGCCCCTTCCCTATCGGGGTATCTACTTAGAAAGGAGGCCATCTTTGTGAGCCTCACCAGTATCACCCCCATGATCAGAGAAACCGCTGGCTCCCCCTTGCCGTCGCCCTTTCTTAAAACATTTGGAAGCCCCGTGCGACTGACCGTTACAGTGTAAACAGACATGTTTAAATTTGAAAGTGGCTTCAAATTTGCATTGCCCCTCATTAAACTGCCAACACGTTCCAAGCTTGGAGCCCGAGTCCTGACCTGCCTGACTGGAAGTTCCCGCCGCGGTCCCGATCCCGGGAAAGGACTGACCCTGTTTAAACAGAGCAGTCACCTTTAACCACAAGGCAATATCCTTATGGTCCCACCGTATGTTTGGCCGAACCGCTTTTCGCAGACTAAATTGTTCGTCATACCAGAGCCAAGCAGTGGTTCCCAACCGGGGTGCTGCGGCAACCTGGGGTGCCGTGAGAACCCTCCAGGGGTGCCGCGACACTCCTCTGAACATCTGCTACGGCTGTGCTTTCTCACCTCCTCACAGCGCAAAGAGGAGGAGATTTTTTTGCAGCCCCCTTATAGATAGCACCCCCCTTCCTGTACATAGCACCCTCCCCCTTCCTGTACATAGCGCCAATGTAGCGCCCTGAAGGAACGGAATCCCCTGTGTCTCCTGGTCGTAGCGCTTGATGTCTCTGTCCATAAATGGACCAAGACGTCAGGGGCTTCTCCTAGAGTGGAATCACTGGTAACAGTGTTGGCAACACTGTGAACAGGGATTCTGCTTCAGGAGTTTCCCCTAATGTCACTGTCCATATATGGACAGAGACATCAAGCGCTACGACCAGGAGCAGAATCCACTTGGCGCTGTGTACAGGAAGGGGGGTGCTATGTACAGGAAGGTGGGTGCTATCTACAAGGGGGCTGTGTGGCACTACCTACAAGGTGGCTGTGTGGCACTACCTACAAGGGGGCTGTGTGGCACTACCTACAGGGGGCTTCTGTGAGTGGCGGGTTGATGGTCATTTTACTGTGAGAGGGCGGCTGATGGTCATTTAACTGTGAATGGCTGACTGATGGTCATTTACTGTGAGTGGCGGGCTGATGGTCATTTTACTGTGAGTGGGGGGCTGATAGTCTTCAAGTGGTTTCCACTTTTAACCTCCAATTAAAATTAATAGGAGGCAGAAAATACCTGCGGTGCTTGTTTGGAGTACTTTTTTTGCCTGCGTCTTTTGCATTAGCTTCAACGGCAAAAAAAAAAAGTCAAATAACGCCGTCAATTCAAAATCTGCCTCAAAATTCCTGAAATCAATTGGAGGTGGAGGCTTTTTTTTCCCCACGAGCGGAAAAAAAGCTAGTAGGAAAAAGAAGCATCATGCCCTTTCTTCAGGCGTTTCCGTCTCTGACCACTTTTGGCAGAGAAAGTGGTTTTCGCTGCCTTTTTTGCACTCAACGGCAAAGAGAGTGCAGTCTGGTCAAAATCTACCTCAAAATTCCTAAAGGAATTGTGAGTCAGATTTTTCTGCCTGCATAAAACTCCTTGTGAACATACCCTTATAATGGTTTTGCTTTTTTAGTTATTAGTGTTACTAATTTATTTTTTTGTGTGTGTTTTTTTACAGGTTCAGTCATTGGACTATGTCAGATTCGAGGACTACTTCGATAACAGCTATCACATTGGGTGGGTGGACCCACTGGTCCGTACCGCCTTGACGGTATAGTATCTGGCCAACAGGATACCAACTCAGAGTCTATAGTTCGGATAGGTGTACCTGTGTTAACTTCAGACTGTAGCGAGGATAGGCTCAGATGGGACCTTGGTAGCAGGCAGCCACCAGGCCTGGTGTAACAAGGAAGGCGTAGTACACAGCACAACACGACTCCAACTCTAAACGGCACTTGGACCAAGATAACATGGGACACAGGATACAGGTAGCAGGAACGGGAACACTGGGAACTGGAAAACACTTAAGGGACCATTTGCAGAGGCAAATATAGGTCAACTACACAAGCAATGCAGGAAGGGGCAGGGCCCTTCTTATAGTCCAGGGATCATGGGCTAATTTTTTAACTAATTCAGGTGCGCGTGCTGGCCCTTTAAGACCGAGCACGAGCGTGCACGCACACCCTACGGGACACAGCAGAGTGATCCATGGCTGTGGCCATCAGGAGGTGAGTAACCCTGATGGTCCACGGCCATGGGTGTTGCAAGAGCGTTTTTAAAATTGTGTTGTGTGCGGGGCTTTTATTTCAATAAAATATTTTTTCTATTTGTCTGTGTTTTTTTTTACTTTATTACTACTGCCTTATTAATGGCGGCTGTCTGATAGACAGTGTCTATTGCTAAGCCGGGGCTTAGTCTTAGCCGGTGAAGAGGCTAACACTAACCCCCTATTATTACCCTGGTACCCACCGCCACCAGGGGTGCCGGAAAGAGCCGGGTACTATCCAGTACCTGACCATCTGAAGTGATGGTCGGGCACAGGAGCGGCTGCAGGTTGGTATTATTAGGCTGGGAGCGCCCTAAAACATATCAATGAGTGTTACCCAAAACTGACACTAAAGCGGCTGGTATTATTAGTCTGGGAAAGGCTAAAAACAATGGGTCTTCCCACCCTGTTACTGCTAGGCTCCGGCTTCTTTATTGTATCTGTCTGGTTATGAAAAAATAATAATAATAATAATTGAAAAGAACAACATGAGGTCCCCCCCATTTTTACCATAACCATCTATATACAGTAAAGCCTAGCATTCATTACCAGGGTAGGAAGACCCATTGTTTTTGGCCTTTCCCAGCCTAATAATACCAGCCCCTTTAGTGTCAGTTTTGGGTGATACTCATTGATAAGTTTTATCAGCACCTCATATGTATATATATTCTTACACATCTCTAGTCACCTTTTTATTATTATTTCCATTTTTTAAAAAGTTTCAGCTTTTTATTATCTTTACACAGCATCACATAATGTATGATATACTTTCATATGTGTTCTTTTTTTCTCACTGCTTGCCTTCTTTTTTTCTGTTTCAGCACTTATGCACATTTACTTCAATCACATTTTATTATTTTTGACCTTGTGTCATTATATGATAAAAATAGCCTTGCCTTCAGCCATTCTTTTCCACTTTTTTGGCGGGTGTTTATACCTAGCACATCTATATTTGAATTGCATTACTGCTTCATATGTTCTTTTCTATCTCCCTTTTATTATTATCATGTTCCTTCTCCGGTGCGTCTCCCCAGTCGGGCATTTGTATATACATATCTATCTTGTGCATCAATCTGTGCTGTGCCGAGTGCTTACGTTAGGAGGGAGTGGCTGGGGCGGCTTGCGGTGTGTGTGTCTTCATCGCGATGGGCGTGGTTTGAGACGTCAGGCGCCGTTGACCTACGCCCCTCTCGATGACATGGAACCCGAAGTATGACGGTGGCCATCTTTATACCTGGCACATGACGCCAGAACAGGCAAGCACCCTTCATAATATTATATCCGCCCACATCTGCCCGATTAGACAGACTCACCTTAAATTGAGGCCTCTGCTGGAGAGACGCCACCCCCGGACGAAGGTATTCTGCCGAAACCCGCGTCGGGTCGGACGTCTCTCTTTGCAGGAGCAGCATCATGGGTATGTTTCCATCCTCTTTACGCAGATCTGTTTAGGCCTTTTCATGTTACAGATGATTATATTTTTTGTCATTTACATGCTACATTTGCATTTATATATGTGGGTTTATTCTTTATCTAGGGTCTCCCATGGCCTTGCCGATACACACATACTTGCTCTTTCTCCATTTGCTGTGTAGTCCATGTCCCTGTTGCATTACTGATTGTACATGCTCTCTGCATAGACAGACACCTTTCTTATGCTTTGCATGGCTCATCTTTTAATTGTTTGTATACATTTTCAAATAAAGTATTTTTGGTATTTTTCCATATGCTATGTGTTAATTGCACCCCGTGTTTGTAGTTCATATATCGATTATTGTGGGTCAATGCACCAAGCTATACTTGGTTTGAATATGTCCTTGCCCCTATGTGATATATAGTGGATACTTTGATATGTTTACATGAGCAAGATTTATCCTGAATGTACCAATAGGTTATGATGGTAATACCAGCCTGCGGACGCCCCAGTGCCCTACCATCACTTCGGATGGTCGGGTACTGGATTGTTCCCAGCTCTTCCCGGCACTCATGGCGGCAGTGGGTTGTGGGGTAATAATAGAAGGGGGTTAGTGTTAGCCTCTTCACCTCTGTCTATCAGACAGCTGCCATTACTAAGGCAGTAGAACTTAAGTTGAAAATATTTTATTGAAATAAAACCCCCCACACAACGCACGTTAAACATTTTATTGAAAATAAAAACGCTGTCATCAAAGTAGTCCTCAAATCCAAAGTAGTCCAATGACCGAACCTGTAAAAAAACAACATTAGTAACACTAATAACCAAAAAAGCAAAACCATTATCATACTTACCTTCCTGGGTCTGTGACAGTAAACTAGGCAATGACAGCTCTAAGCTACCCATTGGTTAGTTTACATCACGTTATCCAAGGTTACGTCAGTTCATTGGCCTACTTTTAAAAGTAGGACAACGTACTGATATAACCGGCGGGGCGTTATTTTCTCCAGTTGGGAAGCGAGTATTTAAAAATAATAATAATAATAATCGACTGTGACCTAATCAATAATAGGGTAAATGGGCCCCAGTGTTCATGTGGGGGGCAGGGGAAAGAATGTTAACAGGGTAGTGCTGAGCATTTCTTTTAGGGTCAGTTCACACGTTGCGTCACACTGAAAATTTTCCACAACGTATTTCATTGCGAAAAATCTGAACAAATCTCATTCACACGCTGCATAAAAAAAACAAACGAAAAAACATTCATAAATTGATCAGCAATGCGTTTTTTTAAATCCGCAAGCATGTCCAGTTAGGCTGTGAGATCGATGGTTTTCTGTTGCAGGTTTTCCCCTTTGAATTCATTCGGTAGTTAAAACCTGTGTCACAATCTGTTGGTGTGTGGACCCACTGGGCCACACCACCGTAGTGAGATAGCTGGCCAAACAACAGTGTACCAAGTCAATATATATATAGTCCAAGCACAAGGGTACCTGTGATAGTCCAGACAGTAGTAACGGCTAGGCACAGACGGGACCATGGCAGCAGGTGATGCAAAACGTGGCGGAGGACACCATGTGTGGTGTAACACAGCAGGCATAATAGACAACACAACGCGACTCCATACTAGAGATGGCACAGGAACAGGATACGAGTAGTATCGAACACAGGGATCAGGATACGACTAAGGGACCATTTGCAAGACTAACAGAGGGAAAAAAATAATGCTCAGGGAAGGAATAACGAGGCAGAGCACTTCTTAGGATGGGTTCAAACACCCTATTTAGGAACGTAATTCAGGCGTTTTAGCCTCGCACTACGCCCGAAAATACGACTCCAAAGCATCGGCAAACATCTGCCCATTCATTTGAATGGGTTTTACGATGTACTGTAACGACGGTCATTTTTTTTACGCGCCCCTGTCAAGAGACGGCGAATAAAAAAGACGCCCGCGTCAAAGAAGTGCATGTCACTTCTTGAGACGTAAATGGAGCCATTTTTCATTGGCACCATTGAAAAACAGCTCCAATTATGTCCGTAATTGCCGCCGCGAAAAACGTGAGTACGAGCAATTTACGTCTGAAATTCAGGAGCGGTTTTCTCCTGAAAACAGCTCCATAATTTCAGCCGTAACGGACGTGCACGTGTGAACCCAGCCTTACAGGCAAGCAGGATCATGGGCTAATTACTGATGATTTACATGTGCACGCACTGGCCCTTTAAGGCTGGGCGCAAGCGTGCGCGTGCACCCTACGGGACACAGCGGAGCGGAAGTGAACGCTCGCATCTCCTGGGGAGGAGATGGAGACCAGCACTCACAAGTCCATGGCTGCGGCCGTCGAGGGGTGAGAAATCCTGATGGTCTGCGGCCAAGGATGAAACACTTAGCACATTTTTCAATTTTTGCAGAGGAAAAGCTTCTTTATCGGGGGCGTTAGCACTAAAAGAAGTGCCTAGGGCAGCACTAACTCCAAATACGGCCTTGCATCTGTTCTGTCTCATACACTTTAATGTAACTGTTGCCAGGGTTAGTACGTTTTTCGGCAGGAGCGTTGTTGACTTACACCTATATAGAGGCGGCGTTTCCTTTGTTGCTAGTTCATCCAGATAGTTTCCATTTGTTAGGTTTTTGCTGGCAGGGTGGTTATTATTTTGATATCTTGTGCTTATTTTGAAACTTTCAGTTCCGCTTTTTGGAGTGGGTTTTGAGGTTGTTTGGGCTTTGACGCTTCAGTACCGGATGTTGTCTTTTTAGATCCAACTGGATCTAAAGTCTGTTGCATGCTACTGCAAACTATGGAAATGGGTAACTAGGCAGTTTCAGGTGTTGCTGGCAACTGAGAAAACAGAGCGCCCCAGTACTATTGTAAAGCTTCTGCAGATTATATTATTCAGACCTTATGGAGTGTAGGCTACAGTATCATAGGATAAATTGCAAAATATAAGGATCGTTGTGCAACAAGTGCAGAGGGCCAAGAAAGGGCAGCTCAGGAAAGTACAATGGAAGTTGAATTTTGCTTGTTTGATAATGCCCATGGGCAGGAGGACACGGCTACAGCAGGAGTGGCAGTTAGGGTATATTCACACGCTTAACAAAACCCGTCTGAAAATACAGAGCTGTTTTCAAGGGAAAACAGCCTCTGATTTTCAGCCATTTTTCAAGCAACTAGCGTTTTTTACGGCCGTTTTTGGATCTGTTTTTCTATTGAGTCAATAAAAACCGGCTCCAAAAACAGCTCAAGAAGTGACATGCACTTCTTTTTACGGGGCCGCTATGTGAAAATGAGGCGTAAAATAACACCCCATCGGAACAGAGCGCCGTATTTCCCATTGAAATCATTGGGCAGATGTTTGTAGGTGTTCAGTTTCCGATTTTTCAGCTGTTTTTCGGGACGCTTACGGCCCGAAAAACGGCTGAAAATAGCCCGTGTGAACATACCCTTACTCATAATTTTTTTGCGCTTGCCCTTAGCAGTTCTATAAGATCTTGCCACCTGAGAACAGTTCCTGGGGCAGCATAATGGTCACTGGTGCATGGCCAAAGTCATGGAAACAAGCAGGGATTTTATCCAGTGTAGCTGACGGATCATCAGAATCGGACCCCCAACACAGATTTGAACAGAGCCTATATGCATTAAATACACACAGTTGCAAGAAATGGTGTTTTACACTGGGCAATTATCGGGCAGACAAGCATTCATAGAATGCTCATTGCCGATAAATGTCCTGTGTAAACAGGGCAGCAATCGGCAGATTAACGAGCAGACACTTGTTCCTCTGCTGATCATATAGCTTTAAAAACCTGAAATATTGTTGTCGGCAACACATCTCCCTGTGTAAACAGGGCGACACGTGGCCGACATAACGTATGGGGACAAGCGATCGGCGTAACAACCACTCGTCCCATCCATAGTGCCTTGTGAAAGGAGGAAACTAGCGCCAAGCTGTCTTGTTGATCGGCATTCGTTGCAACGGCCAAAATTGGGCCTTAAGTTGACTTCAATGGTTTAAGTCATAAGTTATCACATAGGCACCAAGTTATCAAGATAAGGATTTCTACATCTGTACATACAATGTCTATTATTGAATTATGGAGAACAAATTGGTAATAAGTCATATGATTGTTATGCTGGACACCTGGTTTTAAAGGCCATCATGTAATAATTATAAAGAGAATAGCTGCTACTAAAGTGTCTTCATATACTGTAAATTAAAAAAAAAAAATTAGGGCATGGGTGAGGGAGGGCAAACTAAAACTGTTCTGCATGTCTTGACATTCTTTACATGCAGCCATGCCCTAGCTTTACGGTTTTATTCATTTCTATTAAAACCCAGATAGGAGGAGAAGCTAGTTACTTCCTCACTCTGCGTGGTCATCATACATTTACCAGAATTCTTGTGATTTTAATTAAGGTTTAAAAAAAAAAAGGCATTCAGTCACCACTTTTGCCCACACCCCCACAGGATAGAGGAGCCAAGTTTAAACCATACCCCCTATCAGCAATACTGCTGCAAGCCACACTAGAGAAATTATGGCCTGTTCACATCACCGTTCGCTTTCCGTTCTGGGGTTCCGTCGGAGGTTTCAATGGTGACTGAAACGGAAGCTGTGGTTTCACGTTTCACTTTCCGTTGCGGGGTTCACCCGACGGAAACCTCCGACAGAACACCGGAACAGAAAGTGAACGGTGCTGTGAACAGGCCCTTAGCCTTAAATCCACACGCTGCAAATGTAAAGTATCTGGCTTCTATGCTGAGAGATATGCTCCAGTACAGCTACTGTAAATGTCAGTTACTTCTCCTAGATGCTGAAGCCTGGAGAAGTCTAGACCATAGAGCACAAAAGGGAAAAAAAACCACGGAACACTGTACTTGTAGGGTGTCATCTTACTAAAGTCCTCGATGGCATCTATTAAATGCAGCGAATGTCCGATTGGCAGGGGGTAACAGTAGGATTTTCCCCAGTTACTAGAATGATTAAGCAACAGCACTAAGAAATCGCTGTGCCAGTTTTGTTTTTTTTATCATCCCATCCCAGACGCTGCATGCTTGGCTAACAACTATACTGAGCTGATAAGAAATGGAGTAGACTAGAGGTTAAGTGGCACAGTGCTTTTCCTAGTGTTAAAGGGGTTTTACACCGGTGATTATCCGGCAGACGAGCGTTCATAAACCGCTCGTTGCCGATAATGGCCCTGTGTAACAGGGGAACGATCAGCAGATAAACCAGCAAAGGCTTGTTTATCTGCTGATCGTATAGTTTTAAAAAAGTTAAATATTATTGTTGTCGGCAGCACATCTCCCGGTGTAAACAGGGAGATGTGGTGCCAACAAGATCATGTATGGGGCTGAGCAATTGTTACTACAACCGCTCATCCCCATACATGGCCACTTGTGGCAGAAGCGCCGATCAACCAGGTCTTGTTGATCGGTGCTTACTGTACTGGCCGACTATCGGCCAGTGTAATAGGTGCTTTAGAGATTGGCAAGGGCTGCTACATTCAGAATTCCACCGATTGTATGCCCTAGGTATATGACATCGATGTCTTTAGTGATACAACCCCTTTAAATGGAGACTAACGCACGCTATCTGTACTTCCTATATAAATTTATTGTTTTATTTATTGGGGCTTTGTAGCTGCCATTTCAGTCTAGGGAGAGACTGACTAAAGTGTTCCGCAATGGAACTAGTAACAGACCACAAATAGGTCTGCCCCATGACTACTTTATCCCACATTTATAGTTCTTCGATCTCTCAGACAAAATGTTGTAGCAACTTATTTTAAGCTTCACCTATGCTGACATTTAGCGTTCCATTACGGCAGTGATCTGCAACCTGTGGCTCTCGTGTTATTGAAAAACTCCCAGCAGGTGTTCTCCGGGCATGCTGCGATCTGTTCTTTTGCAACAATTGAAGAAAACACAGGATTGGATTCAGGAGCACATTCTGGGGTTATACTACAATCACTTCTGTGTTCAATCGTCTGAATCTACCCAGAGCTCCGTAACAGAAATCCAAGGCTGACGTTAATTTCTGCTGCAGACGTGCCAGCGGATCCACACACGGATTAGTCCCATCGTGATTCAATAAAGCTATCTGTGGCTTTTCAGCACAGTAATGAATGTGCTAAGAATTGTATAAAATTCAACATTCAGTTGCATTGGATGCAGAAGGTCATCACAATGTAATAGTAAGGCCATGTTCACATGAGGATTTGATGATTTAAGAGACCATACATGGTGCAATTGTGTCAGTGCAACCCAATTTTCCAGGCTATTGAATTTCAGAAACGCTCCAACTATTAAATCAAAAAGGAGATTTTTCAACTTATTGGAAAAGTTGTTATTTCCCATTAGTAAAATATTGTAAACTAAATGTCATGGGATAGCATCTATTTTATTATCATTTAACTGAACAGTGCTCATCATTCCAATTGGTTTTAATATAAACTTCCTTTAAATTTAACACACCAAGAAAACCACGTGAACAATTAGGGGCACAGAACAATTCAACAAGTGCTCATCAGTTAGGGTCTATTCACAATAGATATGCAATTACCATTGGGAGACACGTCAAAAGGATTTTCCCCTCTGACGTTTGCCACTGTGTACCGACATATTGCCCTGATGGATTCCAGAATCTGTTGAGTAAATAGGGCCCTATAGATAGGTTTGACATATGCGCCAGTGAATATAGAATGCAAATAGTGTGAATAGACCCATAAAGAAAAAAAAAATAATTAGAAAAATTAAATTAACTTACAAAAACAGACATACGGAAAAAAGTTACCAGTATAGTACCTATACATGAAGACAGAACAATTTTACACAAAGTACTTCTAAACCACTTTGTATGAAATACAGATCAGTTGGTATAATACACATTCTACTATCGCAATATGCCAATCTCATTTATACATTGTACTTATTGCTTCTATGCTATAATATTTGAAAATCCCCCCTCCACACAAAAAAAAAAAAAACGACTATTTAGAGGGGAAACTTTGCTTGCATCTTGTATAAAAAAAAAAGAAGTGATTACTGTGTACCATGAGTGATAGTTCGTTACTGTATAATGGCAAAAAGGAACAAATACAGGCGCCAAAAGAACTATAGGCACAGTGGGATTGTGTCTATAAACTGCCCGGGGGGGGGGGCAGCGACTGCTGAATGGAAGCGTGCCCCTAGTGTGAAATAGTGCGGTCCCTATAGTCCCAGACACTTTAATCTCCAGACAGAAAACCTACATCCCAGCAATATGAAAGTGAAGGATAGCAAGCACTTAGTGTTAAAAACACGTGTCTGGATCTTGTTACAATGAGAAAAAAGGTAAGAAAAGGTTGAAGGCAAACAGGCAGCAATCATTTTTTTTTGGAATACGTTGCATCACTTTCCATATCTATCATTTTCCATCTGGCTGATCTGCCGAGCAGTTTCAATAACATACTCCACTTGTATAACGATGATGATGATAAAGATAATAGTAAACAGGATGGACAGTACAGTGGTGGCGATGTTTAGAGACCGGGCGGTGGAACCGTAGCTGAGGGCACCATGTCTATCTCCATGCAACTTCCGGTCTCTGGACTGTGGGGAAAAATAAAATAAAAATTAGAAAAAAAAAAGAAGTCAATGAGGCAAATCTCAAGCAGGTTGTATTTCAATAGAATATTTTTCAAAAACCATCAAGCCCAGGCCTGCAGTCATAGCTCCAGATTAGATCACTGGCGATTTCCTGTTCATGACCCTTTGCAGACCTTTATTCTCTGGGGAGGGGTGGAGGGGGATGAATTTCTTTGTCAGCACTATAGAAGTTTCAGTGAGAGCGTATGGAGGCAAGGAAGAATTCTGTGTTCACAAGCCAGGAGTAAAAGTCGATCTAAACAGTTTCTCATATTGCGGAAACAATACTTTCAAATTGACATCACTTAAAAAATATATATATATATATATATATATATATATATATATATATATATATAATAATGCAAGTTGCTTAAAAAAAACATTGAGACAGAGGCAGTTCTCCCTTGAAAACAGCTCTGTATTTTTAGCAGTTTTTTGTTAAGCGAGGGAACTTAGTGAATAGTTTGCCCTTATGCGAGTACAGATATAGCAGGGGTAGATTAGTCAGTTATTTATCTATTTGGGGGTTGTATGGTGTGTGCATTGTGACAATTTTAAGATAACTTCTTAGGATACAATTTTAAGATAACTTCTTAGGATACTATATCTGTATATAGCCGGTCTAGAATTCAATACCAAACGGAAAGCTAAGCAAAATAGCAGTTCAATAAATAACACGTTTAAACAAGTCGGCCTCACTCCCCCATCTATGTACTGTATATTCATGCCCTCCGGTTTTGTAAACCCTGTGCTTGGACTACAAGTCCCCATAGATGGCCCCTTTGGTTAATTATTTGCAGATGTTGGACTTTAAATTCTAAAGCGAGCAAATAGTTTATCTGCGAGGACTTGTATGCTCTGCACTTTCCCCTTTTTTTGTGTCCCATGACAAAGAAGAATAAAGTCTAGGCACTAACCACACGGTCGTACAATCATTTACGGAGATCAGGTTATACTCCAGAATTAGAGTAGGAGTCAGAATTTGGGACAGGCTATGAAAAACAGATTATGAAAGGCTGTTACAGCAAGAGTGGGAATAGACAGAAGAGTGGGGGAGAATCAGGATACAGTCACAATGCTCTATCTGCATCAAGGAGATACAAAAATAATAAATTACATAAAGAAATTAAGAAAAAAAGAAAGCACACACAATTTAGGCTGATGGGACAATGTTAGACACTCTCATTACAAATTAATACCACATTCGAATTACCTTGACGGAGAATACAAAGGCAAGGAGTCCCAGGCAGCAGAAATTCATGTATATGGTATTGAAAAAGGACCAGATAATGTGATCACGTACAGGAGGACCCTCAGGCATTATTGTCACGACTGTGGATTGCACAGTCTGACCAGGGCAATGCCGAAACTCCATTTCTTCCTTCAGGGGCTCATAGGATTTGGAATCATATAGAGGAGGTGCGTTAAGTTCCCGTCCATAAATACTATTTTCCATGATTCTTGAAGTGTAGATCTAGGAGTCTTGTTGGAGAGATTAGTGAGGAAAGTATCTGTATGAGAGGGAGTGAATAGTGAAGAGTTATATGATGGGAGGGGGAAGGAGGAGCCTTGTGTTTCCAAATAGGATCAGTTTCAATTCCCCTGCTATATACCACAACATTTACCGAAAGTTAGTCAAAGGAAGGAGGAGCAGAGGGGCCCGTGTCCCAAATAATTGGATCAGTTTAAAAATTCCTCTACATTCTGCAACATTTACTGAAAATGAGTCATAGGAGTTTCCAATGATGGATGTTGCCAAATCCCTAAAAAAAGTTTTATTCTATATAGTAATTGAATCTTTATGGATATTCAGAAGTCTACCTACATACTATGTAAACATACATACGCATAACTAGAGCAACGCAAGGCCCCATGCACACGAACGTGCTTTTGCGGCTGCGATTCCCACGGGAGAAATGCGACCACATTCATTTCTATGGGCCCATACACACGACCGTGGTTTCCACGGTCCGTGCATGGCCCAGGAGCCTGGACTGCAGAAAGAATGGACATATCTTATTATGGCCGGGTTATGCAGTCCAGATTCATAAAAAATAATGTGCCCACGAGCACGTCCCGCGATTTGCGGGCGGCTCGTAGAGGACTCCGCGGCCGGCCGATCCTAAAATCACGGCCGTGTACATGGCTACAGTTGTGTGCTTGAGGCCTAACCCAGCATTCATAGTCAGATTATAGGCAAAAGGGGCAATTACCCCCCTAAGTATGGGCTTACATAATACCACAAATGGTGGTATAAAGTCAGAAAATTTAGTAGTTCTACTGTTATTTAGGCATGGTTAGGCGTTCACGGTGTGGCACCATTATGTAGGCACTCTAGGTCTGCACTGTGGGCACTGTAGGATGGTACTATTTAGGCACTATATTGGGAATTCTAGCAGTATTACAATAAATGTCCCCTCTTTCCAAGATCAGAGAGGCCCCAAATGTTTGCCCATAGACCTTACCTAGCCCAGCCAGCATTCGTACTATCAATGTGCACCATAGTTTAATGGTCTTAAATTCCTTGATGTCTTCTGGTGTTTGGCACGGTTAGACATAGAACATTTGTCCACCACCGCTAGAATCTCTATAGCCAGAGTGATAACTAGACCAGTGCTACATGCGATCAAGCCCTAAAATTACCACTTTAAAGCCATGGGCTACGGTTTGTCAACACTACACATACACACACGCTCAAAGTCCAGCAACAATAGCAAGATTTTACACGTTACAATGTACCTACACCATTGATTAGGGATAACCAACTCGTGAAATTTGTCAGACAAGAAAATCTGAGGTTTACACTAGTTCATCCTTTCAGTCTAGCCACTTAGTCAATTTCAACGTACCCCAAGGCTCGGTGTACACCCAGTCTTTTACTCCATTGATCATCAACCACCCCCCCCTACCCCCACATGCCCGTCCCTACCGTTCTTAGATTTCAGTGAAGTGTGTGGGTCACCTTCCCATAAATACCTTGCCTATAAAAAGTATTTAGGACACAAATAACCTTTCCTCCCTGTATGGGTAGTCATGCTGCAGCCTGTCATTCATTCATACATGGCTAGATACTGAACAATAGAGGCAAATACTTTGAGAACGAAGCTGTGGAGAAACATTGGTGCTGAACTAAGAATAACCCATTTATAGTGAAATATAAACTTTGTCTGTTGACCAGCACAAATTGAGATGGCTGGAGTGCATACACATACTCCTAGGTCAGTTACCAATCTCCAGCAATGTAGTAGATAACTCTTAATAGGTCTTTTAAAAATGGGTCTTTTTTTTTTTAAAGACTTGAGGCTTTCATTTTCTAGATTAATTAGTTCCATGTTTAGATTTTATATTGAGCAGATAATCACTAAAAAGGTGGAGGAAAAAAAAAAGCCAACACTTGTGTAATACATATACACTGTTGCAGCTCTGTAACAATTAGTCTTTGCTCAGTCAGCCTGGATTGCTGTGAGGGGAGAGTGAAGGCTATAAGTCTGTTTTGCCTCAGTGTATCTCTAAATGTGAATCCATTTCCTGGCCATCTGACTGTTTTTAAACACCATTTACCATCAGCTCTTTCATGGCCTTTAAAAATTCTTATTTTTTACTTTTCATTAGTCTGGGTTTTTGTCCCAGCCACCTGAAAACACCAGTGCTCCTTAAATTAGAACCAGCTGCCAGCAAAACCCCCCCCCCCCCCCCTGCAGATCGTGCCATCTAAGCTCCCTCTAGGAGCAGAATCCTTGGTCAGGGCGCCTAAAGGGTGCTTAGGTGGCAATTTCTACAGGGGGGGGGGGGGGGGTTGTGTGTGGCGCTATCTAAGGGGGCAGACATTAGCGCAGTACGGCATTCAATGAAGCACTGCACTCATGAAACCCCATGTTCCTCGTTTATATGCGAAACAACTGAACGGGGCATCGGCGGTTGGAACGTATATAGCCATATGGCAGTCGTGAAGGGGTTAACTGATTAACCATTTAAGGCTGTTCAATGGCATGATTGCTTCTGTTTATGACAGCCAAAGCATTGTGCTAGAATCATCACAAGTTTAAAAACCAAGCGTCGGACCCCATTGACTTACAATGGGTTTCGTCATTTTGAATGAAAGACTAGCACTGAAATGCTGCTCTATTTTTACCATGATAAGCAACTGATCAGAACCTAACTTGTTATATGATTGCATATGTTTTTTTTGGGTTTAAACCGTATGGAACCATTAAATATCTTCTTGCCATTGTTTATTACCTAACTTGGGGCACAAAATGTTGCTATTTGAACTGTTACTGCATTTGTTAAAGCTAATATTGGTCATAGTGGGGGTAGGGTGTATTTGGTGAAGGACCGGTTGACAGCAGGTCATGCCAAGCTCTTAGATATGAGCTCCTCCCTTGAATTTACAATCATGCCTTCTAAATATTTCCTGGTCCGACCCGCAAGACAAGATAAGATTGACAGTAGGCATAGTAGTAGCCAGTGCCAGGCACATAGTAAAGCACAACATACTTGATCTGTGCTCCTTCATTCTCAGCTGTAAGGCCCCACATGAGTGTTTGGGATCTGTTTGTTTTTATAGGTTTAGAATAGGTCTACAATATGAAGCCAGTGTTATTTGATGGTAATGTGTAATGTACCAAAGGCTGACTGAATGATGACGCAGACAAGGATGGTGCAACAAAAGGTTTCTCAGACAGGACTTGCCCCAGATTAGGCATACACTTGGGGCTTATTCAGACGAATGCGATATACGTCCGTGCAACGTGCGTGATTTTTCACGCGCCTCGTGCGGACCTATTTTAGTCTATGGGGCAGTGCAGACTGTCAGTGATTTTTGCGCAGCGCGAGTCTGCTTCGTAAAACTCACGACATGTCCGTTCTTTGTGCGTATTTCGCGCATCACGCACCCATTGATGTCAATGGGCTCGTGAAAATCACGCGCACCACACGGAAGCACTTCCACGGGATGCGCGTGATTCGCGCAACAGCAGTAAAACTATGAATGTAAAACAGGAAAGCACCACATGCTTCTGTTTACAAACATCCAAACGGAGTGTCATGATGGCAGCTGCGTGAAAATCACGCAGCCGCGCATCATACGGGGCTGACAAACGGAGCTGTTAAGTGCCTTTTGCGCACGCAAAACGCCGTGTTTTTTGCGTGCGCAAAACGCACACGCTCGTGTGAATCCGGCCTTAGAGCGTAGAACAAAGTTATAGCCAGAAGTGACTGTGCCGACTTCATCTTTTTAGAGTCCCACAACCAACAGGCAACTTTGTGGCTTCTGCCCCGCTTGGCAAGTAATCTGCAGATCCGAGTTGCCCCATGCATTGCACATGCCTGCCAACACTTACACGTTTACAAGTTGCGAGCAGAAAGAGGAAGTAACCTTACACAAAACAGCATAGGCAACAAGATAGTAAAAAGGGCAATATCCTCCCTAAGGTGTCACATGAATATTCAGCTTTTACATTGAAACGCTTAGTGGTCTTCTAAGGCAGCCTGTACCCATCAGGCACTTGTGCAAGGATATACATACATGACCAGGGCCATATTAAGAGTTCATTCTTCCCGTGGCATTTTTAGTGCTCACACCCCCTATTGGCGAGTAAGGCTAAGTGTATGGCCCCACAGCAACGAGTCCACATGCGGTCTAAATCCCATCCACAAGTGGCCAATGGTTGCATGATTTTACCGGATATACAGGCAAAACCATGCCGCCATTGGACCCTGCTTGTGGGCAGGATTTTGACCACATGCAGATGCTGTGCCGTGGGATAATACCCAAAAGCTGCCCATACACTTAGTGTAATTATCATTTGGTCGATAGCTCTAATGACAGCTTTCCCCATACACATGCATGCTTGGCCAAGAATGTATACAACCTAAGGCAATTAACCTACACCATTAATTGTGACGTTGATGTGATCATAAATAAGTCTTAAGGGTGTATTCACTTGGTGCAGTTTCGCTGCACTGTCAAAACCGCACAGTGTGAATACACCCTAAATAAAACCTTACCCAGCACTGCGTCGTGGTTTGTCAAACCACAACACCGATGTAAAAAAAATCTAAAAAGAGTTAGCAAAGCACTGATTGGTAGAGCAGTCGTCAACAGGGCTGCTGTCCGCTGCTCCACCAAACCAGAGACGAGAACGGTTGGCACTCAGCACCTGGGGAGCCAGAAGGAAATGTCGCTGGACCACAGACTCCCTCCTGGATCCCCAGGTGATGACTGCAGATTGCTCTCTTCTCCGATTGGTGGAGCAGCGGACATTAGCCCCTGTTGATGGCTTCTGTTCTGCGAGACCTCCACGAGTCTACAGCATGTTAAGGACCAGTGAGACGACGTCCCTCCCCATGCTGGATTCACGGGCAAGTCGGACAAGAGATGAGGTTGAAAATAAAATTTGTGTTGTCTGGCACCTAGGGGGAAAATACAGCCCTGTGTGTTACATCACATTTGTATCAATATGTATCGGTAATAAGGGAGAAAGTATCAGTCAAAATATACAGATTAAAAAAACGCAAAGCTTATGGAACACAGTTGTAGCTAGAAACTGCATTTGGAAACTTGATCCCTTGCAGATGGCCTCAGCGTTCAGCTATGTAAACCATCACTGCTGACTGCTTATCTGTCTGTTCCACTGCACAACTTGTTTATGTGTCTTATCAGGACTCAAAATGTATTACCTCGAGCAGACAGTTATGGTAAATGCTGCTGTTCTAACCGAAGCCATCCTGTATACAATATAGCTATATGTTCACACAGAGGTTCCCCTTAGGCCTCAAGCGCACGCACACACACACACACTTAATCTTGTTTTTTTTATGCATGTAAACCCCTCCACCCCCCATGTATTTCAATGGTTTCTTACTGTATTTTATCTATGCATTTTTCAAGTCCTACTGTACAGTTAAAAAATAGTGTAGTACCGTGTTAGCTAGAGACCATATGAAATGTTAAATACTTGTGTCAAAAAAGACAAAAGTATAATAGGTATGATACCTTTATTGGCCAACCATAAAAGTTCTATATGCAAGCTTTCAGAGCACACAGGCTCCTTCTTCAGGCAAGTTAACAAAAAACTCACATGAAGGAGCCTGTGTGCTCTGAAAGCTTGCATATAGAACTTATGGTTAGCCAATAAAGGTATCATACCTATTAAGTACTTTTGTGTCAAAAAAAAAAAAGTATAACATCAAGTCCTATTGAGAAGCTGAAGTATGTCAAGAACACCATAACGAGAGAAAAAAAACAAAAAAAAAACGTGTGGGTTTAGCGGAAAAGGAGTTTGGTGCATGCCATATCTGAGTGATTGAAACTGCCTCAAGACGCACCCCTATGGAGAAAGCATGGTGTGGCAGTGAAGTGATAAGAGGACCCTACCATCCTCAGACCCAAGTGTTTATTTTCCTGTGTTTGTCAAGTAAATTGTTATTAACTACTGCCTGAGCAGCGCAAGGACAAAAGTAAAATTGAAGGTAAAGTGTGTTTTGGTGTAGTTGCCGTACTGGTCTGCCTTGCTTTGTCAGTACACGCAGTGTTGGACGGGGACACCTTAGGCCCACCAGAGGAATTAGTTTAAAGGGCACTCAATCTATTGCAGACTGTTTTATTGTAGCATAAACCTGGTCTTAACCTGGGTTCCCTATAATGTGTGCGGCTGGCACCTTCCATGGTGATCCCCTGCTCACTAATTTTTAAAGCCCGTGCACTGTCACGGTCCGCAGGGGGGGGGGGTGCAGTGTCATGCACGAGGGGGCCCTGGTGCTAGCGACAGCCACATTCACTTGCATCTGTGTCCTCAGGACGTATATACACAAATGAATACTATAGGAAGCAGACCACATTAGGCCTGCAGCCTGTAAAGCGCTGGGAGAACTCCCTGTGCAGGCCAACGTGATTAGGTCACTGCATCATGCTGGTCTGCGCATGTGTCCCACCCGCAAGGCAGTTCAGCGCTCAGCCCGTTCCTGCCATATAGACGAAGGCAAGTACCAGGGGGAAGTAAATTAATATCTAGGGGGCGCCATCTCAATTTTTGCCTTAGAAAACAGAAAAGCTAGAACCAGCCCTGGGAGTATTCCCAACAAAAACATAAACTAAAATTGATTACTGGTCTTTTCCACCAGGAAGTATTGGAAGATTACAAACCCTATAATACATGTACCAGCAGGCTGCAAACATTGAAAAGTTTCACGAACAGACCACATCTGCTTTCTACATAAACTTTTCAGAAAAATATACAAGCTTACTGACTCCCTAACATAATAGGGCAATACATACCAAGCTTTAGTTATATAGACAGACAAAAATAACTTGTGCTTTTTCAAGATCTGTTTGCTATCTGAGTGTAAATCAGAATGTTCCCATTTAAGGGGCATGGCTATAAATGGACCTGGTAGGATGCTAGATGACCTTGCTCCTATCCACCACCAATCATCCAGCCGGATCCCGGCGCTGAATAGAGAATCGGAACAGAGTTCCATCATCTGCACTACCTTCTGATCGTACAGACACCGGAATCTGTGTTCTAGGGGCAATTTGGACTTTGCGGCCTACTCACCAACTTGAAGCCACAGCCTCCTTTACTGTCTACTGTGGCAAGGACGATCGCCTCTGCTCACAGACGAAGTGCTCCGGAGAGAGAACTCCACACCGGACCACCGGCTCGAGGTACCTGCTCACCGGCCACAAGTATTCAAAATACGGGCTCCTCGGCCTGACCCACGCAGATTGTCGGCCACCATCTTGGTAGAGTCGCGGCCCAGGACCAGCACAGAAGCCGTGATTTTGGGAGCCTTCCGGCTTACAGCTCTTCCTACGCCGGAAACAAGGTTGAGAGGACCCTGGAGTCTCCAAAGGGGAGATAGAGCCCCCTAGAAAAGCCCTCAATAGACCAGCAGCATAAACTGGTGACAGTCCTGAAGTTGGAGCCTGGTACCTCCAGTGCAGCAAGGACACCTCACATTTTACTGGGGCATTTAAGGTCTAACCCTAATTTTTTCAGGCCCAAAAAGTATTTCTGGGCTGCTAAATTTCTACCAAATCCTCACCATAGAACATGTGAGGCAATATGAAAATCCTGTAACACTATCTAGATGAGGCAAATCTAGAGAGAATCTGCTTGTAAATCAGTTTACCATGGTGAAAATTGGCCCCAAGACATCACATTCAGGACAACGCCCACGCTCAAGCTACCCAAGCTGACGTAGACAAATTCCTTAACAAAATGGGAAATGGTCACAAGGTAATCTAGCTTTCCCACAGTATATGAGATGCCAACATGGGGCGATACTGGTTAAGGGTGATGGCACTGCCAAGTATGACCGCTTTCTTCCAGTTTCACATTCTTTTATGAAGAGGATTTTATCTACAGCTCTCGAAACTATGGCAAATAAATCAGAAATTAAACAGGAGCTTTCCCGTGTAGGCCACAGGGTGGAAGTTTAGAGAAAACATACAACGCTCACTGAAGTGACTTCTGATATGGTCCTCCTGTTGGAGGAACAGGATAATATCAAGATTTATGCGATCCTGGAGGATCATGAGAACAGTGACTGCTGAAAAGCTTTGTATAAAACGTCTGCCAGAAACAGTTTCGAACAAAGCCCTCCTTAAGGCTGTGACAAATCTATTTCAAGAAGTCTTAGGATATGTTCACACGGCGGGGGTCCGTAACGGCTGAAATTACGGGGATGTTTCAGCCTGAAAACATCCCCGTAAATTCAGCCGTACCTGCATGTGCAGGCGCTTGAACGCCGCGTCAATTACGGCCGTAATTAGCGCTGCTATTCATTGGAGTCAATGAATAGCGGCTCCAATTACGGCCAAAGTAGTGACAGGTCACTTCTTCTACGCGGGCGTCTATTTACGCGCCGTCATTTGACAGTGGCGCGTAAATATACGCCTCGTGTGAACAGACAAACGTCTGCCCATTGCTTTCAATGGGCAGATGTTTGTCAGCGCTATTGAGGCGCTATTTTCAGACGTAATTCGGGGCAAAAACGCCCGAATTACGTCCGTAAATAGGCCGTGTGAACATACCCTTAGAGCCAGCTGACCGTTCACTTCTTGGTGAATCAGTAGGTCTACGTCTCGGTGATCTGTGAGCTATGTCAACAAGGGATGCAATTTGTAGAATCTTGGACTTTCGCATCAAAGATTGCATCATTCAAAACAGCAGAGCTTCAGAGTCCCTCACTTACAATAATACACAAATATATATTTACCAAGACTTGGCGCCTTCAACATTGAATAGAAGAGGTTACTGAAGCCTTTCACAAATTCTCTAAGGCGATGTCCATTTAGTTTTACAATTATAATGGTCGTTTCTCCTGGCTCAAATACCCACAATATATCTCTCAGACCGGAGCAGGCCAAACTAAATTAGGTATGATCCAACAAATACCATAAATGACATATATAAAGCACAGTTAAATTTACCGCTCAGGGCGTGGAGGGTAATTCTTATCCCTGTAGTTCCACAGAGCACCCCATCGTCTCTTGACGTTCAAAGAACTCCTGGTAGGAAAAGGATCTTATGTCTCAGATGGAAAAAGGAAGACATAGTGCAACACCCTCTGAAAAAAGAAGATTGCTCCACGCCAAGTTTAATCCATACTCACAGAAGTAACAAGAAATAAAAGCATCAAGGTAAATAAAAATATCTTACAAATTTCTAGGCAGCTCGCAAAACACTCACCCAACCCTGGGTTTCGCCCTTCCGGCTTCCTCTGGCGCATGACCCAGAGGAAGCCTTGATGCTTTTAATTTCTTGTTAGGAGAAGATCTGATCTTTTCACTTGAACCAAGTATAAATACCTCCGCAGGAAAATCAATACACTTTAGAAAAACTCATATCAAGAAAGCTCTCCAATCTTACTTTTTAGTTGACCCATGGAGACCTATGCACCCATCATCTAGGAATTACACCGATTTCTCCTCTCCCCATAACTCGTATCATAGACTTGATTATCTTTTCCTACCGTTATCTTACATTACTGAGTTACGTATATTAACGTCAGTACACTCAGACCACTCCAGTATTACTTAGGTCAACACTAGCAGCCCAACCTAAACAATTTAAAACATGGAAGTTAAACGATAGTCTACTTTCTTCCCCCAATGTTAGATAACATATTCCTAGAGCACTTATGGATTACTTCCAGACCAACATTAAAATTGACATCTCTATGCCAATGATTTGGGAGGCCCACAAGGCGGTAATTAGGGGAGAGCGGATATCTATTAGCTCATACCTCAATAGATCTAGAAAGCATCAAATCTCAGACCTTTGAGGAAATATCCATACTTGAACGCTGACACAAATCACATCAAACCTCTGATACACTAACTGCCTTGACAGCCAAATGGCAAATACTAAAAGACATCCTGAATACACAGTCAGCTAGAATTTATTTCACCTGGAAGAGACTTTTTTTATACATGGAGATAGTTTCCAAATTAATGATATCCTTGATAAAGAAATCCAGATCTTACATACACACACTTAAGCTTGCCAAAGGTGATAACACACGTGATGTTGAAATAATCGAAGGAGTTTCTGAAATACTACACCTCTCTACCAATTACGTGCCACGGAATCCTCTGGGGAGAGAGATCGGCGACACCATTGACTCTTTTGTCACACGTTCATCTGCCCAGGTTATCCCGGGAACAACGGAGCACTTTAAATAACCCATTCTCTGTCAGGGAGCTTCAGTCTATCCTGTCCAAGAGCCCAGCTGGGAAGAGCCAAGGCCCTGACGGCTTCCCTGTTTAATATAGAAGATATTCTGCAAAGAGTTACAACCCCACATGCTTGCCCTGTGCAACGCTATTCTGTCAGGCTCTCCATTAGCTAAACAATCACTAGAGGTGCAAATTACACTTATACATAAAGAGGAAAGACCCGAAGTCTTGTAGCAACTATGGACCTATTTCACTGCTAAACGCTGATCTTACATTTTTTGCTAAGCTCCTGGCTCTACACCTAGGTCCATTGATGCCAGAAAAGAATGATCCTGAGCAGGTGGGGTTTGTACAGGGTAGGGAAAGCAAAGACAACTCTCCACATCTCCTGCATCTGATGCAGCTAGCCAAGGAGAGAAGTCTCCCTCTGGCCTTCCAGATGCTGAAAAGGCCTTCAACAGGGTAGACTATCTTTATGGAAGTAGTGTTAGCTTGCTTCAATCTGCCTACAACTTTTATATCTTCCGTACTTCAGAGGTACAACCACTCAGTGAGACTTCTAATCAATGGCACACTTTCACATCCAAAATGGCACCAGGCAGGGTTGTCCCCTGTCACCCCTTCTATTTGTGATGTTATGGAAACTCACAAAATAAGACATCCTAACATTAAGGGAATAAACGTACAAAACATGCACCACATAATGGCCGCGTTGGCGGATGATCTACTACTAATAACAAACCACTCTGTGGAACTCCCTTCAATACAAGAGATTCTTGAAGAATTCAGTTCCCTTTCAAACTTTAAAATAAACTAGCAAATTGGTATATTCATGCCTAATATTTCCACACTCAACTAGAGTCCCAAGTCCCTTTCAAATTGCACCCCCCCCCCCCCCAAACATTACCTACCTAGGAGTTAAGCTTTGTAAGAAGTGGTCAGATAATTTTTTTTTTATTTTTCACCTCTACTCCAAAGTGAGAAGGACATTGTTGACTCCTGGTTAGTGCCATTTATTTCTTGGATAGGCTGGAAAAATTTAGTCAAGGGCATAGTCTTACCCAAATTTACCTACTTATTTCAGAGGTTGCCAATTCCCATCCCTCTTACCTTCTTTGCAAAACTATAACCCATTCTTTCATTATATCTGGAACAAACATCCAAAAATTAGTTCTGCTACACTCTCCCCCCAAATCATTAGGAGGGATAGGCACCCCAGACTTTAAAATGTACTATCAATCTGTCACTCTAGTTAGAACTGCTGCATATGTTGCGGTTGTCGGAACAAAAACTATGGGTTTCTGTGGAGGAGGAATTCGCTCCATTTCCACTAAGCTATAATTACCGCTCACTCCACTAGCTTGAATATTTTTACTTTCAAAAAGTAAAAAATAAATAAATCAGGTTGCTATATTGAGATACAATAGTTCCTACACCCCCACCACTGGCTCAAGTGTCTGATCTTACTGACCTCTACCAAGATGGACTAGGGCAGCACTCTAGCAATCCAGTCATAAAAATACAAGACGCTATAGATACCATTTTATGAGATGGCGCTCTGGTTTCCTACTCAAAATGGAAGGACGATCCTCACTTAACACCACTTCCCTATGCCTCCCTAAAAAAAATAAAAAAAACACGCAGTCATTCCCGATCTTTCAAGAGGTCCCCTACACAGACCTCTTCATGAAATAGAGTCAATATTGACGCAAGTTGAATACCCTGGCAGGGTCTTCTAGTCTCTGGAGAGGAGGCACCGATACAGAGGTTCCTCTGAAAAGATCCTACATTTCAGGATGGGAAAAAGACAAAGAGTGATCACTGTCCGACGGACATCAAAAAGAAATCAACGTTTTCATCGTCCCTCAATGCATTAGACTCCAGGAGTACTCCCTATAAGATCATATCCAGGTGGTATACAACTCCTGACAAAACTCACCTGTGGTATCCCTCAATTTCCAACACTTGTTGGAGAGGTTGACACTGATGCTGACTCATATTTCCATATCTGGTGGCCGGGACCTCTGTTGGGTAGATACTGGGATTCTGTTATATCTATCATTAAAGATATACTCCATGACTCACATCCGAACGCTCCCTCCTCTTTTCCTGAACCTACCAGTCAAAGAGCATAACTCCGAAATGAACCACTTTATTTTGTACCTTTTGGCCGGAGCCAAATTATTAATCCCGCCTCTTTGGTGAACATCTGGAATCCCATCAGTGCCTGCATAAAGTTGATCAAATATACCACATCGAAGCCATCTCTACTTGCTCTACCTCTTAATTTGCAAGAATCTGGAAACCATGGACGACATTCCGAGATTCATCTCGATTCCGAAACCTCATTGGGGAGTCAGAGTAGCTTCTGAACAATGGGTCTACAGTATTCTTCTCATTTACACGATTCACTAAGGCCACAGATCAGTGGTTGTCACTACTTAACTAAGCATAATTCTGAGGGCATGTTCACATGCTTAACAAAAAATGGCTGAAAATACGGAGCTGTTTAAAGGAAAACAGCCCCTGATTTTCAGAAGTTTTTTTAAGCAGCTTGCGTTTTTTACGGAAGTTTTTCTATTGAGAATGAAAAACGGCTCCAAAAACAGCTCAAGAAGAAGAAGTGACATGCACTTAATTTTACGAGGTGTTTTTTTTTTAAAAAAACGGCCGCGTAAAAAACGCCCCTTGGGAACGGAATGCCATTTTTCCCATTGAAAACAACGGGCAGATGTTTGCAGGCATTCAGCCTCCATGTTTTTAGCCGCTTTTCAGAGAGTTTATGGTCTGAAAACGGCTGAAAATATCCTGTGTGAACATACACTTACAAGATATCAAATACATCATCCCTTACTGTTCTCCTCCCCACACTCCCATCTACTCAAAGTACTTTATCCTTTATATCCGAGAGCATAGTTTTTATTATGAGAATTACTACCCATTTGGAATTAATTGTATAGTCCAGTCTTGGAGTCAGATTCTTTTTAATGTATGTAAAGATTGATATTAGCTGTTCAAACTGTTTTGCTTATTTACTCTCTGAAAGAATGTTCCCATTCACGGAGGCTGAAAAAAATTCATAAAGAGCTAAAAAGTATTGTTTTTTGACATTGGTCACTACTATAGTGAATGAGATTGTTAAAAAGCTGAAACTAGTAATAGGTTTTCAACCTGCAGATGTAAACAAGAAGTTTCCATTCATTGACAGTAGGGGAGATCTTGAAAATGGTGAGGAATTGATACACAAAATACATTAAAAAGTTGCAGAATTTCTCAGGACGCAATAATTTTAGCTAACAAAACCCTTTTGAATATATTTTACACACTGTACTAAAGTAGGTAACTATGGGGAAAACCGGACAAACATATGCCCGTTTGACAGGTTAGTATCTGGATTGCTATCTCCTCCCCCTCCTCTATACTGTAACCTAATGTTAAGGGTCAGTTCACACGGCAGATTTTGCATGGCAGGACCAGCAGCAAAATTATACCTGCTGTCGCCAGGAGGATTCCACCTCCCAATGACTTCAAATGGGAGGTTTAGGCAGAATCCGCTCGAAGATCAAGCAGGACATTTCCCATTTAAGCCAAAGTCAGAAGTAGATGCTAAAAGGGAACAAAAATACCAAGGAACAAGCCTGACCCTGGTAATTAAGGCTATTTATATTTTTAAATTAAAAAAAAAATATGTCATGCAACCCTTCTAACTACCACATCAAATAGCTGTAAAGCCTAACAAATTGTACAATTGTACAAAAACAGAGGATGACAGATTTAGCTTGTTTCCTCCTCAACTGCTGCAGAACAACTGAGTAAACCTGATAAGAACTCAATTAGCATGAAACAAATCTGTTCACTCTGCTATCTTTTAAAGGGGCAGCTACACTATAGTTAACCCAATTGCAATCTGTTGCCACATACTTAATTCACATAGCACCATATTATTGTAGCATGTAAGCAGGGCCGGCTCCAGGTTTAGGTGGGGCCTTCGGCGACAGCCTCAGTGGACCCCCTTGCTGGGAAACTCAAGGCAGCAGTATAGTGCCACACAGCCCCCCCTCATTGTAGGTAGTACCATTGGGGCTTCCTCTAGGAATGGAATCCCCCACCAGAACACTGCCGACACTCTGGCCGGGGATTCAGCTTCAGGAGCCCCTGATGTCACTGGCCATATATGGACAACAATGTCAGGGGCAACCCCAGAGCCGGAGTCCCGGGCAGAGCACTACTAGCACTCTGCCTGGGAGTCTGTAGCCTAGTAAATGGCAGTAGGGAGCTACCTCCATGCTCTGCCATAGCGTTCAATAGCATCTGCATCTTAAGGATGCAGATTCTATTGAATATGGTGTTGATTCCACTGTAGCAGCCATAGCAGCTGCTAGCAGGGCCACTGGGCATGGGGCCCACAGTGACAGCAGGGGGCACAGGCCCCCTGATGCCACAGGCACCGTAACGGCTGCTCAAGCAGTAGCTACGCCACCTCCTAGACAGGGGCTCCCGGCGAGTGTCGGCAGCACCATGGCCAGGGATTCCACTCCTCGAGGAGCCACGATGGCAGTGTCAATACCCAGCAGCCGAGTGGGCCCCACCAAACGGTAGCAGGCCCCGGTACTTGCCTAGGTTCACCAGGTGCTACCGCCGAACCTGCACATAATGCTTCGTTCACATCTGCGAAAGGGTCCAGTTCCGACGGAGCGGGACCCTGACTGAAATGGGAAAAAAAAATAAATAAATAAATAAAAAAAAAAAAAATAAAAAAAAAAACAGGTCTCACAGGTCAAACGAAAACCATAGGTTTCCATCACCATTGATTTCAATGGTGACTGATCCGGTGCCAATGGTTTCCATTTGACTCAATTGTGCAAGTGTTCCGTTGTTTTGACGGGATCAATAGCGTAGTCGGCTACGCTATTGATTCAGTCAAAATATCGGAACCCTTGCACAAAGGAGACAATTGGAAACTATTGGCAGCGGATCAGTCACCATTGAAATCAATGGTGATGGAAACCTATGGTTTTCGTTTGTGTCAGTCAGAACTCCGTTCCGACGGAACAGAGCCCTGAGGTAGATGTAAATGAAGCCCAACAGAAAAAATTTTTTACGTCTATAAGTGTGTTAAAAAAGAAAATATATATTTTTTTTTAATAATTGAACATTAAAACTGGAGATTAATAAATTTGTCATAATGTGATTTGCCAGCATTTCACAGACAGGCTAATTTCCTACTATAGAGCTGTCTTTCCTGCTTAAAAAAAAATAAAAATAAAAATAATAATCTGACAGTGAACCTACAGAGGAGAACATCATGCAAATTAGAGGTTACAGTCTAGAGAAGAAAAGGAGAGTAACGCACCAGTACCTGCTGAACCAGTTACCAAGCCAGTATCTGTGCTATTGCTTTTTGAGGCAAAGAGAGAAGGGCAACAGTGTGGCTGTGGTTTAGAGCTACAGTAAAGTCAGTCAACGTACTGTACAACGCTGTAAAATGGGGTGTTACAGAATGTCAGACACATTGCAAGAAAAACCCTTGCAGATTTGAGGGAATGGTGTGGATTTTCGAAGTGCATTCCTGATTTTGCAGCAAATTTAACTCTTGACTCTGCAAAGGGAAATTTCCACTGCATGTAAACATGGCATGAAAAACTGGGCGTCAGTATGATACCCTAATAGGGTGATACTGGCATGTTAATAAGGTTTAAAAAAATAAATAATAATTCAAATCTCATCTACTCTGCCGCTACTGTACATCGCTGTAGAAAACCAGCAGTATTTACACTACGTGTGAACATACCCTAGAAAACAGAGCATGTATGTTTATGGGATGAGTGGGAAGAGAGCCATTCAACTGACAGCGATCTAATGTGTATAGCCAGTAACCTCGGGACTGCACGAGGTTCCATTCACTTGCTGAGGTGCAGTTAGAACCACTTCAACGTGTGAATGGCCCCCAAGGCCCCATGCACACGAACGTTAAAAACGCCCGTAATCACGGGCAGTAATTACAGCCCATAGACTTCCATTGGCCACGGGTACCTCCCCGTATGCCTACGGGAAGGTGCCCGGGCCGTTGAATATAGAACATGTCCTATTTTAGGCCGTAATTACGGCACGGGCAGGCCCATAGAAGTCTATGGGGCTCCTGTAATTACGGGTGACTATGTGTGCGCACCCATAATTACGGGAGCGTTGCTAGGCGACGTAAGTGGATAGTCACTGTCCAGGGTGCTGAAAGAGTTAACTGATCAGCAGTAACTTTCAGCACCAGGGACAGTGACTACCGATCACAATATAAAATGTGTAAAAAAAAAAAAAAAAAAAAGAAGTTCAAACTTACCCAGAACTCCCTGCTTCTTCCTCCAGTCCGGCCTCCCGGGATGACGTCTCAGCCCATGTGACCGCTGCAGCCAATCACAGGCTGCAGCGGTCACATGGACTGACGCGTCATCCAGGGAGGTCGGGCTGGATGTCGAAAGAGGGACGCGTCACCAAGACAACGGCCGGGTAAGTATGAATTTCTTTTACTTTTACCTCGGAAAGGGCTGCCCCTTCTCTCTATCCTACACTGATAGAGAGAAGGGGCCGCCGATTAGTGCAGTGCAATTTTGCAGCTTAAACTTGCCCGTAAATACGGGCCGAATACGTGTGACCAAGGACCCGTATTTACGCCAGTATTTACGGGAGGGAAAAAATATGTTCGTGTGCATGAAGCCTTAGGCTTTATTTACATGTTGTGGTTGAGCTGCAGTAACAATGCATTATTAAAAAAAAAAACAAAAAAAACAAAAAAAAAAAAACACGATTTGGTGTGTGTTGTTTTCTATGCAGTTGTGTATATATAATATATATATATAAAAAAAAAAAAACAAAAAAAAAAAACACCAAAGTGCAGTAAAATCGCATGCAATTCTGTGTCATACTTTGTCCTTCATTCCTAGGATGGCATTCAATCTTGTTCTTAACGGATCCAACATAAAACCCTATTATACACTTCTAAAAATCCTTTAGGTTGTATTCACATGGTGCAGTTTTTGCTGTATGGGTGAAAACTGCTCTACAAAAAACACCTTTTACAATTTAAACGCAAGTTTTGCAGTTAGCATAGAAACCAAAGCAAATACACATGCATTTTGTCAGTGCAGTTTTTAGCCGTGCAGCAAAACAGCACCATGTGAATACACCCTTAGGCTACATGACCATTTTCACCAGTGTGCTCTTTTTTTTTTTTTTTTTTCTTTAACAGATAGCACACTGACGCATTAATTTCTAGGGCCCCACACATACCACCGTGTTTTGGCCGTGTGGGGCCAAGGGACAGGCCGCAAAAGTTGGAGCAGGTCCTTTTCTTGCCCGTATTTGCAGCTCGGTCGCAGTCAATGAAAACTAGACATACAGAACCGATGCAGAGGACACAGACAACTGACAGACTACAAAATACAAACGGGTGCGCACGTGTAGCATTAGGGAATGTTCACACGTAAACGTCCCAAAAAACAACATCTGCCCATTGGTTTCAATGGGAAAAACAGCGTTCAGTTCCGACAGGGGGGTTTTTACGCGGCATGTCACTTCATCAGTTTTTTGATAGCCTAAAGAAAAAACAGCTCCAAAAACAGCCATAAGAGACACTACAAAAATCATTGCTAAAGTTATTGAGGAATACTTCTAAAGATATGTTGATTCAGGGATCGATCAGTTTCTAGATGTTGCAAGAATCCCTTTAACACGCAGTCCAAACAGAACAGGCTTTGGTATGTTACTCTCACTGCTCCCACGCCGGGCATTGAGATATTTAAATACCTTGACCCATCAATGTGAACGCACAATTACAAGGGCATCGCAATCATAGTCACAATAAACATTATGTACACACAAATACAGTATATACGGTTGTTCAGTTCACGCTGCTCCTGTGAACACGTAGCAGGCAGCTCCTTCCGAGTAACCTATATTAGGGTTTACACTGCAAACCAGATCTTGTTGTCTTATGTTCTACAGAAAATAGACCAACATCCTGGAGCAAGAATAGGACATTCATTTAGCAGTACGGCTTACTTTAATCCAGTCATCCATGCAAAAAGCAAACAGAACATGCAAACACTGAATATTGGACATTTAAATTGCTATGTGAGGTTTTCATTAAACTGTGAGCCCACCTGACACAACAAGGCACAAATGTAGTACCCTAAATACTAGACTTTACCGCAGAAGACTCACCTTTCCCTCTTGGACCAAGGTCTACACAATACACTCAGGACAGGCAGTAACCAGCTGAAGGGCAGGGCTCCACCTGGAGTTTTTGTAGTGCTACATCCAGACTTTCCAACTTTAACGAGTCACATCTGCAGTCCACAGGCGTGCACTGATTTTCATGCAACACAAGGCATTTCTCTGGACAGCAGCTCAATAGTTAAAATTGTTAACTCTCACTACAAAAAGCTCCAGCCTAGTACCAGTAAAGTTAGGCTGGGTTCACACGACGTATTTTCAGGCGTTAGGCTGGGTTCACACGACCTATTTTCAGGCGTAAACGAGGCGTATTATGCCTCGTTTTACGCCTGAAAATAAGGCTACAATACGTCGGCAAACATCTGCCCATTCATTTGAATGGGTTTGCCGACGTACTGTGCAGACGACCTGTAATTTACGCGTCGTCGTTTGACAGCTGTCAAACGACGACGCGTAAATTGACTGCCTCGGCAAAGAAGTGCAGGGCACTTCTTTGCAACGTAATTTGAGCCGTTCTTCATTGAACTCAATGAAGAGCAGCTCAAGATATACGAGCGTCACAGACGCCTCGTATATTACGTGGAGGAGCATTTACGGCTGAAACGACGCAGCTGTTTTCTTCTGAAAACAGTCTGTCATTTCAGCCGTAAATGCCTGCTATCGTGTGCACATACCCTAAATGATATTTAAGGATATCTCATGCAGGTTTTTTCTGCACGTAAATTGACCTGCGGTGCGTGTTTTAGATTATGTTCACACGGCAAACAAAAAACGGCTCTAAAATACGAAGCTGCTTTTAAGGGGAAACAGCCTCTGATTTTCAGCCGTTTTAAAGCATCAGCTGTTCTTTACAGACGTTTTTGGAGCTATTTTTCTATTGACCCAATAAAAACCGGCTCCAAAAGTGACATTCACTTCTTTTTATGAGGCGTTTTTTTACGGGCTGTTTGTGTGAAAAGACGCCCCGTCTAAATGTACCGCCGTTTTTCCCATTGAAATCAATGAGCAGATGTTTGGAGGTGTTCAGCCTCTGTATTTTTAGCCGTTTTTCGTGGTGTTTACAGGCCAAAAAACGGATGAGAATAGGCCGTGTGAACATACCCTTACAATCCACAACATGTCAATTTATTTTGCGTTTCCACTTGGGAATGTTTCCGTCTAGTTGTTAGGAAAAACGCACCAAACCCCGCAGCATGAAAATGCACCGATTTATGCATCAAAATGTAAAATCTGCACCAAAACAACACATAGAAAAACGTATGATTAGATGCAGTTTTTACCTGCGAATTTCATGCATTTTTCCACGGTTTTGATGCGTATTTTCCGGGTATGTTCACACGCTTACTAAAAAACGTCTGAAAATACGGAGCTGTTTTCAAGGGAAAATAGCTCCTGATTTTCAGTCGTTTTTTAAGCCACTCGCGATTTTCGCTGCGTTTTCCGAAGGGAATTCCATCCAAAAAAATCGCACCAAATTGTGTTGCAAATTTTCTGGCGGAATCGCTGCTGTGGAAAACAGAGGTCAAAAAGACAATATTTACTACACTGGCGTTGCCATAGCGACACGTCCCTCTGTCCTCCATGTAGCCCGGCTTCCTGTGATGACTCACAGCTCATGTGACTGCTACAGCCTATGATTGGCTGCAGCAATTACATGGGATGAAATGTTATCCCAGGAAGCCGGGCTACACGGAGAACAGCCGGGAAGGAAAGGAGTCATTGCTATGACAATGCCAGGGGGGTAAGCGTAGACTTTTTTTATTAACCCCTTAATGACTAGGCTTGAAATTACGTTAATGACTAGCTAAATTTTTGCCCTTCTTCCTTTCAGCAGCCATAACTTTTTTATTTTTTCATTGACGTGGCTGCACGTGGCCTTGTTGTAGAATTTATTTTTACCACGTGAATATATAAAAAAGCGATTTTTGCCATTGTTCTTTTTTTCAAATTACGTTCATGTTTCACGCTAAGTAACCTGTTAAATTAATTCTTCATATTATTAGGGTCGTGTAGATACCTAATATGTATAGTTTTTTTTTATTTTAACGTATGGGAAAACATATATATTTTATGCAATTTAATAGCTTTTTTGTTCCTTTTTTTTTTTACTTATTTATATTTTGTTAAATTTTTTTATTAATCTCATGAAGGGATAACTTTATTTACAAGTTTATTTTTTTACTTTTAATGTATTACCATACTCCTGTATGCTAATACATTACACTGTGTCACTATGACACGGGCTGCTGTTAGGGCCGCACATAGTGTTGTCCGATTTGAATTCAATGGGGAAAATCCGGAACAAAAGTTCAACGATTCCACAGAACAAATTGATTTGCTGCGGATTAAAAAACTTCACCACAGGTCACTTTATGAACGTTTTCTCAGCTAATTTTGTAAATGAGATTTGTTGGCCGGGAAAGGGTGAAACTTCTAATGCACAGTTCTTGTGCTGATGTATTTTTCAGAGGCAGTTTGGAACTTTTAAGCCCTATTTTCAGGCGTAAATCGAGGCATAATACGCCTCGTTCGCACGACCTATTTTCAGGCGTAAACGAGGCGTACGGCGTAATTTCAGACGTAAATGAAGTTATTGTGTGCACATACCCGTAACTGCATTTACGTCTGAAATTACAGAGCTGTTTTAGGGTATGTTCACACGGCCAAATTTCAGACGTATACGAGGCGTATTATGCCTCGTTTTACGTCTGAAAATATGGCTACAATACGTCGGCAAACATCTGCCCATTCATTTGAATGGGTTTGCCGACGTACTGTGCAGACGACCTGTTATTTAGAGTCGTCGTTTGACAGCTGTCAAACGACGACCCGTAAATTTACTGCCTCGGCAAAGAAGTGCTGGGCACTTCTTTGCCACGTAATTTGAGCCGTTCTTCATTGAAATCAATGAAGCACGGCTCAAGGTTTACGAGCGTCTCAGACGCCTCGTAAATTACGAGGAGGAGCTTTTACGTGTGAAACGAGGCAGCTGTTAACAGTCTGTCTTTTCACACGTAACTGCCTCTCAGCGTGTGAACATACCCTTAAGGTGAAAACAGCTCCTGAATTTGAGACATAAATGCATGTACTGGCGTTTTTCGCTGCGTCTTTTACGGACGTAATTTGGAGCTGTTCTTCATTGAAGTCAATGAAAAACGGCTCCAATTACGTCCCAAGAAGTGTCCTGCGCCTCTTTGACGAGGCTGTTATTTTATGCGCCGTCTTTTGACACCGACGCGTAAAATGACAGGTCGTCGGCACATTACATCGGCAAACCCATTGAACGTAATGGGCAGTTGTTTGCCGACGTATTGGAGGCGTTTTTTCAGACGTAATTCGAGGCGTAAAACGCCTCCAATATGTCTGAAAATAGGTTGTGTGAACCCAGCCTTAAGTTGCTCAAAAAACGTCTGAAAATCAGGAGCTGTTTTCCCTTGAAAACAGCTCCGTATTTACAGACGTATTTTGTTAATCATGTGAACATACACTAATAGCACTAAGGGTATGTTCACACGGCTTATTTTCGGTCGTTTTTCGGGCCGTAAACGGACGAAAAATTGAAGCAGAACACCTCCAAACATCTGCCCATTGATTTCAATGGGAAAAACGGCGTTCTGTTCCGACAGGACGTTTTTTTAAGCGTAAAATAACGGCCACAAAAAAGAAATGCATGTCACTTCTTCAGCCGTTTTTGGAGCCGTCTATAGAAAAACAGCTCCAAAAACGGCTGTAAAAAACGCAGCGAAAAACGCGAGTGGCTTAAAAAACTTCTGAAAATCAGGAGCTGTTTTCCCTTTGAAAACCGCTCCGTATTTTCAGACGTTTTTGGTTAAGAATGTGAACATACCCTTAGGGTATGTGCACACGACAACGCCAAATACGTCTGAAATTACGGAGCAGTTTTCAGGAGAAAACAGCTCCAGAATTTCAGAAGTTTTTACAAGTACACGCGTTTTTCGTGTCTTTTACGGACGTAATTGGAGCTGGTTTTCATTGGAGTCAATTAAAAACTGCTCCAATTATGTCCCAAGAAGTTTCCTGCACTTCTTTGACGCGGCAGTAATTTTATGCGCCGTCTTTTGACAGCGACGCGTACAATGACAGCTCGTCTGCAAAGAACATCGTAAGACCCATTGCAAGCAATGGGCAGATGTTTGCCGACGTATTGGAGCCATTTTTTCAGGCGTAATTCGAGGCAAAACGCCTCCATTACGTCTGAAAATAGGTCGTGTGCACATACCCTTAGGGCTTATTCAGACGAACGGGATATACGTCCGTGCGACGGACCTATATTAGTCTATGGGGCAGTGCAGACAGTTGCGTGATTTTTACGCCAAGTGAGTCCGCTGCGAAAAACTCACGACATGTCCATTCTTTGTGCGTATTTCACGCATCACGCACCCATTGAAGTCAATGGGTGCGTGAATATCACGCGCACCACACGGAAGCACTTCCGCGGGACGCGCGTGATTCGCGCAACAGCAGTGAATAGGATGAATGAAAAAGGACGAATTGGAGTCAATGAAAAACGGCTCCAATTGCGTCCCAAGAAGTGACATGCACTTCTTTGAGGGGTGTGTCTTTTTACGCGCCGTCTTTTGACAGCGGTGCGTAAAAAAAAAACCCCCGTATGCACAGAACACCGTAAGACGCATTTAATTCAATGAGCAGATGCTTGCAGACGGTTTGGAGCCGTTTTTTGGGTGTAATTCGAGGCGTAAAACGCCTGAATTATGTCCGTAAATAGGGCGTGTGAGCATACCCTTACAAACAGCAGACACCCGCATTGTATGGAGCGGGTTGACTCCGTGAGCCCGCTCCATACTTCCCCTACCCGACTTTGGCGTATGGATACGTCAAATGACGGGAAGGGGTTAAAAATATGCCTTAAAATACACTTCAAAATATACTTGCAAGCGCCAAAAACGCTTTGAAAATCAGCTCCAAAAAGTCTGGATTCAGAGGCTGTTTTCTCTTAGGCCCTGTTCACACAGAGTTTTTTTGCAGGTAGAAAATTCTGCCTCAAAATTCCGTCTGGAATCAATGGGAGGCGTGTTCGGCTGTTTTTTGGCACGTTTTCTGATGCTGTTCCTGCGTCAAAAAAACGTGATAAAAAAACTCTGTATGAACAGTGCCTTAAAATCAGCCTCGCATTTTGCTGCCTCAAAAATATGCTGTGTAAAAATAGAGCTGTAATCTGGGTATTGCTTTAAAACAAGACCTAGATCGTAGCCGTAGCTGTGCTATAGCCTGAGCTAGTGCCTTCAGTGTCAGGTTCGTATCAGATCCATCCTTGGCTACTGTAGTGCCTCCCTGACAGGATGGGCTCATGGGCCCTGATGCAAAAGTCCTTCGGGGGCCCCCAACTTCTTCTTGTGGCCGGCAGCTTTCAGCTGTGTCACTGGGTACTCTAAGTGACCCAACGATGCAGCATTAGCAGCCAGGAGCGTTGCTAAGGTCTTAAAACGTCAGGGGCAATAGCCTCTGCACCAGCTAACACTAAGCCCCATCTTAGTAATGGACGCTGTCAATCAGCCAGCGGACATTACTAAGGCGGTAGTAATAAAGTTAACAAAAATTCAAAGACATAGGAAAAATATTTTATTGAACTAAAAAAACCCACACAACCCTCGTTAACCATTTTATTGAAAATAAAAAAGGCGTCATAGAAGTAGTCCTCGAATCCGACGTAGTCCAACAACTAAAGCTTCATGCACACGACCGTGCTCGTAATTACGACTCGTAATTACGAGCACGGGCGGGCACGGCCGGCCGCGGGCAGCCGGCCGCTTTTGCGAGCCGTGCTGTCATTATAAAGTATAGCAGCACGGCCCGTAAAATAGAAAAATAGAACATGTTCTATTTTTTTAACGGCACGGGCACCTTCTCGTGAGAAAACGAGAATGTACCCGTGGCTAACACAAGTCTATGAGCCCGTTATTGCGGGTCGTAATTACGACCCGCAATAACGGGTGTTTTTACGGTCGTGTGCATGAGGCCTTCACCTGTAAAAAGAAACACAAACAAAACCCTATTAGTAACACATAAAAAAGTAAAACAATTATTATACTTACCTTTCCTGGGTCCGCGACAGTTAGCGAAGCAGTGATAGCTCTAAGCTGTCATTGGTTAGTTTACATCACGTAGTCCCAGGTTATCCCCGAGTCATTGGCCTACTTTTAAAAGTAGGACAATGAACTGAAGTAACCAGGCACCACGGGATGTAAACTAACCAATGACAGCTTAGCGCTGTCGGTGCTTAGTTTACTGATGCTTGTAAGGGGAGTAGGATCAACCCGAGATGCGCCAAAATTAAAGTTGCATCTCGGGCGTGTGCGCCACAAAAAAAAATCTAGTGCAGAGACTCCTTCAGATACAAAATAGTCACTGTACTTTGAAAAGTAAATGAATGATTGCTAGTAACCAGGTAAGGCCCTGTTCACATCTGCGTTCGGCATTCCGGTGTTCTGCACCATCAGATGAACAGAACAACAAAAATGCCAGAAGTGCAGAAGACCACTAGCGCCCGACGGAATCCATTGACTTTAATGGGTTCCGTCGGGGTGTTCATGATTTTGCCGGAATCCATAGCGAAGCATGCTGCACTATTGTTTACGGTGTTTTCGGAAGAATCTGCAACGGAGGCCCCTAAAGGAGCCTCCAACGCAGATGTGAATTAGGCCTGGGAGCCTATGGGTGACGGATGCAACTGTATGGCATCCGTCACAGGTATACGTTAGACACGTATAACTCGCGGAGCACCCAAACTCACTGTCCATATATGGACAGCGACGTTGGAAGCAGTGCTGGAGTCCCCGGGCAGAGCATTAGTGCCTAGTGGCAAATGCGAGCCTGCCTACAGGTCCCAGTAGACCGTATCACACTATATGTGATACTGTCTGCTGGGCACTGTATCTAAGCCTACCACCATGTGTGATCCTGTCTGCTGGGCCCTATATAAGCCTACCACATTGTAGGCTTAGATACAGTTCCCATGTGTGATCCTGTCTGATGGGCCCTGTATCTAAGCCTACCGCATTAGGCTTAGATACGGGGACCATGTGTGACCCTGTCTGCTGGACCCTGTATCTAAGCCTACCACATGGTAGGCTTAGATACAGGGCCCCAGCAGACATAATCTTACACTTACCCTCCTCTTCGACTACGGGCGCAGCGCAGGTCCTGACACCATTCAGCGTCACAACATTGTGCGCGGAGCACATATCATTGCGATGCATTGGAAGCAGTGCTGGAGTCCCCGGGCAGAGCGTTAGTGCCTAGTGGCAAATGCGAGCCTGCCTACAGGTCCCAGTAGACCGTATCACACTATATGTGATACTGTCTGCTGGGCACTGTATCTAAGCCTACCACCATGTGTGATCCTGTCTGCTGGGCCCTATATAAGCCTACCACATTGTAGGCTTAGATACAGTTCCCATGTGTGATCCTGTCTGATGGGCCCTGTATCTAAGCCTACCGCATTAGGCTTAGATACGGGGACCATGTGTGACCCTGTCTGCTGGACCCTGTATCTAAGCCTACCACATGGTAGGCTTAGATACAGGGCCCCAGCAGACATAATCTTACACTTACCCTCCTCTTCGACTACGAGCGCAGTGCAGGTCCTGACACCATTCAGCGTCACAACATTGTGCGCGGAGCACATATCATTGCGATGTCATGACGCTGAAAGACTTCTGGAGCAACGGTGCGCTTCGGAACAAAGAGGGTAAGTATACTGTTACTATAGTAACAGGGGCCCGTGTAGTTGATTACATAGGTCCCAGTTATTATAGCATACCTCCCAACTTTTGAATCTGGAAAAGAGGGACACCACTGCCAAATTTTAAGCCAAGAGCGTATTCTCACTGCGGATCTCTAGACTTACAAAAAAAGTCTACAAACTACAAGCCAGGAGGGGGTGTCTTCAAATTGTCTAGCACTGTACAGCGCCAATTTGTGAGTGACTGTACAATGGTAGGACATGGTCAAGGCAGCAGAAGATACAGGTCACACCAAAAGGTTGAGAATGATGAAAGTCAAGGGAGAGACCCTCTTTTATTTTTCATACTACAAAGTGTTTTTGTTTTGTTTTGCATGTTCCGCTGAACCATTTGGAATACGTCGTAGATTCGGTGGACTCCTGCGATGATGTACATTTTTTTAAAATAAAATGGTCAAAGGAATTTGTGGGGAATCTTTATTTCATAAAAAAAATATTTTCTTACGTGTCTGTTTTTTTAAATACTTTATTAGTGCCTTAGTAATGGCAGTTGTCTGTTTGACGACGTCCATTACTAAGGCAAGGCTTAATGTTAGCCAGTAAAAAGGCTGCAACTAACCCCCCATTATTACCTTGGGGTATCGGGAGGAGCCGGGTACGATCCAGTACCCGACCATCTGCAGCCACGGTCGGGTATTGATTTTTGTAAAATAAGAAACGACATGGCCCCCCCCCCATTTTTATAATCAGTCAGATACAATAAAGCCGCAGCAGCCTAGCACTACAAGGGTGGAAAGGGCCAAAAACTACCATCCAGCTACAGTATGTCGAGGTCGCCGTGCAGTCACTTTGGCTGCATGCACCAGACATTGTTAGTGGATATTCTTATAATGCAAAAAAGGCAACACAACATCAGGTACATGGTATAGCGTATAATATGGAGAAACATTTTCTAATGGCATATTGCTTTAAAGCATGCCTAACTTTACAGGTGACTTTCAAAATAAGCTGCCAGGTATGTGTACATGAAGAATTACATTATTCTTATTTTTTTTTAGCAGTTTTCCCTTCTTCAGGCAATATCTCTATTTCTCAGTTTTCTCTGAGCTAGTGGGTAGAGCTTAACCGCTATCATGTCTTCTATACACTGCACACATAGAAGAGGAGAGTCCTGGTCTCCTATCTCTATCTATTACACATGAAGAAGCTGCAGCAGCATGGAGGAGCTTATACAGCAGTAATGAGTAGTGTTGCTTAAAATCCAGCACTGGGGTAAGATATAACGCTTACCAGGAAGCTGCAGCAGCATGGTTGAGATTATACAGCAGTAAGGAGCAGTGTAGCTGAGAATCCAACACTGGGTTGACACATAAATCTTTTTTCATCTGTTCACTGGTTGTGGTGCTGTGTGTTGGTATCTGTTTCTGTGGCGCTGCGCCTGTGGGGTGTTTCATGGTCACCCACCAGGTATTGTAAATGGTTGCGTGTTTTACTCTCTCCCCCTTTTGTGTGTCCCTGTTGACTGTCTTCGTTGTTTGTATCGTCCGGTTTCTGTGTGTCTTCCCAGTGGGTAGGGTGAGACTTGGTTTTCCTAGCAACCAAGGTAATACATTAGTCCTGCACTACGGGGGTGTTCCCATTGAGCCTTGATTTGTGTGGCTCCTGTATAGGAAGAGGTGAGATAGAGAAGGGGGGAGTTCGAAAAAGGCGGGAAAGTGTGAGGTAATAACAGTGGAGGGAGTTAGAGTGACAATAGGGAGAGAGAAACTGCAAATATGAGTGTCTGGCCGAGTGTCTGGGAATCCAACACCACAACGTGTCATCAAGTCAGAGGTACCTGAGAATAAGGTCTGAATATTGGTTGAATAAATTATATCCAGAATATAATTATCAAGTAAAGTATGGTCGACCCTCCGCTCCTTGTGGTAATTTGAGTGAACAGTCATCTTTGAAGTAATATTTCCTGGCTATAAATATACAAATTACAAGCAAGGTATGTTTATGTTATAGCCGGAGCAAAAGCGGTCTTAAAGGGGCAGTAATCATCTTATTCAAGTGACTGATTTGCATGGACTTTAGACTATCTACTTACTTTACAATACCCCCTTAATTAGTTGTGTCTAAGGTACTCGGGCCATTGCCAGTTTACCACCAAGGGTGTCCGTGTGCGAAAGGTAGCGGTGACTCCGCAACAACCGATGTAAGTGTAGCAGGATTAGAAGGGCATCCTCTACAAAGGAATCGGGTGCAACCCGGTGACATAGGTGAATAAAGAGATCGGGATTAGCTGCGTGGTAGAGTGGCTTCTCTGTGACTCATGGCAGCACTATAGAAGGTGGGACCTGTGTGTCCACAGATTCCTATGACACAAACGGGCATGGTGTGAACTCCCGCAGAGGTAGAGTTCCCCGACCTCGGTTATTGACCGCTTTGTTGAAACTTATACGCTGCTGTTTAACCCCTTCCCGACATTTGACGTACATGTACGTCATGGAAAGCATTGACTTCCCGCAAAATGCCGTACATGTACGTCAAATGTTTGGCACCGGCTCAGAAGCTGAGTCGGTGCCATCATCGTCGGATCTCAGCTGTATCTTACAGCTGACATCCGGCTGTAACGGCGGGGACCGAAATTAGCTTCGATCCCCGCCATTAACCCCTTAAGTGCAGCGCTCAAACGCGATCGCTGCACTTAAGGTGTTTGCAACTCATCGGAGCCCCAGCAATGAAATTGCCGGGGTTCCGGTGGCTGCAATGGCCACCGGAGGCCTAATACTGGCCTCCCGGTCTGCCTAGCACCGAAGCTGGTCAAGATCCGTCCGGCGGCTGAGCCTGATCGGCTTCCGTAGCTGCCGGCAAGATGGCGCCGGGTCAGGAGCTGATCCGGCGTCATCAGCGGTGGAAGTCAGCTGTACTGTACAGCTGACATCCACCTGTAACGGCAGGAACCGGAGCTAGCTCCGATCCCTGCCATTAACCCCTTCGATGCAGCAATTGAAAGCGATTGCTGCATCGTAGCGGTTACTAGCAGATCGCCAGCCCTGAGAGGCAATCGGGACTGGCGACTGCTGTTATGGCAACAGGAGACACAATGGTCTCCTGCTCTGCCATTACGGAAGCCGATTTAGGCCCCGCCAGGAGGCGAAGCCTAATCGGCTTGCTGTCAGTGAATGACTGACAGATCTAATACATTGCACTACATAGGTAGTGCAATGTATTAGAAAAAAAAAATATCTGACCGTTGGACCTTCAAGTCCCCTAGTGGGTCTTGAAGAAAAGTGTAAAAAAAGTATAAAAAAGTGCAAAAAATAAAAGTTTGAAAACAATAAAAGTTTCAAGTAATCAAATAAAACACAATCCCCCTTTTACTCTTATCAAGTCCTTTATTATTGAAAAATAATAATAAACGATATGTATTTGGTATCGCCACGACCGTAACGACCGGAGGTATCAAAATATTATATCATTTATTGCACGCGGTGAACAGGGTAAAAAAAAAACTTAAAAAACTTTACCAGAGTTTCTGTTTTTTGGTCACTTTGCCCTAAAAATATTAGAATAAAAAGTGATCAAAAAGTCGCACGTATCCAAAATGGTACCTATAAAAACTATAGCTCGTCCCACAAAAAACAAGCCCTCATACACCTCCGTCGACAAAAAAATTAAAAAGTTATGGTTCTCACAACTTGGCGACAGACAGAAAAAATACATTCTTTTTACAAAAGTAATTTTATTGTGCAAAAAGTTGTAAAACATAAAAAAGTGCTATAAATTAGGTATCGCCAGAATCGTACTGACCCACAGAATAAAGTTAACATGTAATTTATAACGCATGGTGAACGCTGTATAAAAAAAACGAAAAAAGCTGTGCCAGAATTGCGTTTTTTTGTTTACCTGGCATCCCAAAAAATAGGATAAAAGGTGATCAAAAAGTCACATGTACCCCAAAATGGTACCAATAATAACTACAGCTCGTCCCGCAACAAACCAGCCCTCATACCGCTACGTCTATGAAAAATAAAATTAGTTATGGCTCCAATAAGTCAGGAAATAAAAAAATATGCAGTTGTGCCCGAGGGGAACATTTCTTCTGTTTCAAGAGGCGATTTATCAAGGACCTAAAATTAGGGAACCAGGAAGGGGAGGGCCCAAACATATCCGCTGGAAGCGACGGTGCCCGTATTATACCAGGACAACACTTTCCCAGCAAAATTCTCCAAACTACAAAAGGTGCGGAGTGTGGACCAAAAGGGGGATAAGAAATGACACCATTTATCAGTGCGACACTGGCCTGTGCGGAAAGGATTGCTTCACAGCGTAACACACATCTATGGATTATTATTATTTTTTTATACCACCTGACTATGCCCCTTATACACTCCGCCCCGCTTACATGTACCCCTACATTATAAAACACCAGCAATACTCAAACAAATATAGTACCAAGCAAAATCCGTTCTCCAAAAGCCAAATGGTGCTCCCTCGGCTCTGAACCCTACAGCGTGCCCAAACAGCAGTTTCCTTTAACATATATGGCATCGTCATACCCGGGAGAACCCTTTTAACAATTTTTGGGGTGTGTGTCTCCAGCGTCATAAGTTTGGCATGACATATTTGCCCCTGAATGGCATAGCTAGGGAAAAATATAAATTTTTAATTTGCACCATCCGCAGTGCATTCATTTATGGAAAAGACCTGTGGGGTTAAAATGCTCACTACACCCCTTAATAAATGCCTTGAGGGGTGCAGTTTCCATAATGGGGTCACTTCTCAGGGGTTTCTTTTTATTATTTCACATCTGAGCCTCTGCCGTTGTGAACCAATACTTTGTAAATCGCCAAATTAGGCCTCCACTCCGCATGGTACTCTTCACTCCTGAGCCCTGTCATATGTCCAGGCAAAAAATTAGGGTCACATGTAGGGTGTTTCTAAAACCGGGAAACACTGCATAATAATTAGAGGGCTGTCTTGTTATGGTGGCACAAGCCGGGCACCACATATTGGCATATCTATGGAAAAAAATCCCATTTTCACTCTGCAACATCGAGTGAACACTAATTTGTACAAAACACCTGCAGGGTTAAAATGCTTACTACACCCCTTGGTAAATGCATTGAGGGGTGTAGTTTCCAAAATGGGGTCACTTCTGGGGGGGGTTTCCACTGTTTTGGGCCCACAGGCGCCCAGAAACCAATCCAGCAACATCTGCACTCCAAATGGCGGTCCTTCCCTTCTGAGCCCTGCCGTTTGCCCAAACAGCAGTTTATGACCACATATGGGGTATTGCCGTACTCGGGAGAAATTGCTTTACAAATGTTGGGTTCTTTTTTTCCTTTATTTGTTGAGAAAATGAAAAATTTGCGCTAAAGCTACGTCTTATTGAAGAAAAAGGACTGTTTTTATTTTCACTGTCTAATTCTAATAAATTCTATGAAACATCTGTGGGGTCAAAATGCTCACTACACCCCTAGATGAATTCCTCAAGAGGTGTAGTTTCCTAAATGGAGTCCCTTTTTCGGCGTTTTCATTGTTTTGTCCCCTCAGGGGCTTTGCAAATGTGACATGGCCGCCGCAAACCATTCCTGCTCAATGTGATCTCAAAAAGCCAAATAGTGCTCTTTCCCTTCTAAGCCCTGCCGTGTGTCTAAACAGTCGTTTATTACCACATGTGGGGCATTGTTTTACTCGGGAGAAATTGCTTTACAAATTTTGTGGTGCTTTTCTCCTTCAGTCCTTGTGGAAATGAGAAAAAATTAGCTAAACCTAGATTTTTTTTGAAAAAATGTAGATTATTATTTTCAGGGCCTACTTCCAATAATTTCTGCAAGAAAACTGTGTGGTCAAATCGCTCACTATACTCCTAGATAATTTCCTCAATGGGTGTAGTCTCCAAAATGGGGTCACTTGTGGGGGGTTTCCACTGTTTTGTCCCCTCAGGGGCTTTGTAAATGTGACATGGCCTCTCAAACCATTCCTGCTAAATTTGAGCTCCAAAAGCCAAATGGCGCTCTTTCCCTTCTAAGCCCTGCCGTGTGTCCAAATATCCATTTATTACCACATGTGGGGTATTGTTTTACTCGGGAGAAATTGCTTTACAAATTTTGTGGTGCTTTTTCTCCTTTAGTCCTTGTGGAAATGAGAAAAAAAATCGCTAAACCTACATTTTCTTTGAAGAAATGTTGATTTTAATTTTCACGGCCTACTTCCAATAATTTCTGTAAAAAACCTGTGCAGTCAAAATGCTCACTACACCCCTAGATAATTTCCTTGAGGTGTCTAGTTTCCCAGATGGGGTCACTTTTGGGGGATTTTTACTGTTTTGTCACTGCAAGAGCCCTTCAAACCTGACATGGTGCCTAAAATATATTCTAACAAAAATAAGGCCCCAAAATCCACTAGGTGTTCCTTTGCTTCTGAGGCCGGTGCTTCAGTCCAGTAGCACGCTACGACCACATGTGGGATATTTCCTAAAACTGCAGAAACTGGGCAACAAATATTGAGTTGCATTTCTCTGGTAAAACCTTCTGTGTTATAAAAAAAATTGTACTAAAAATTTATTTCTGCAAAAAAATATGAAATTTGTAAATTTCACCTCTACATTGCTTTAATTCCTGTGACATGTGTAAAGGGTTAAGACATTTTCTAAATGCTGTTTTGAATACTTTGAAGGGTGAAGTTTTTAAAATGGGGTGACTTTTTGGGGGTTTCTAATATATAAGGCCCTCAAAGCCACTTCACAACTGAACTGGCCCCTGTAAAAATGGCCTTTTGAAATTTTCTTGAAAATGTGAGAAATTGCTGCTAAAGTTCTAAGCCTTGTAACGTCATAGAAAAATAAAAGGATGTTCAAAAAACGATGCCAATCTAAAGTAGACATATGGGGGATGTTAATTAGCAACATTTTTGTGTGGTATAACTGCCTGTCTTACAAGCAGATACATTTAAATTGAGAAAAATTCTAATTTTTGCAATTTTTCGCTAATTTTTGGTGTTTTTCACAATTAAATACTGAACATATCGAGCAAATTTTGCCAGTATCTTAAAGTGCAATGTGTCACGAGAAAACATTCTCAGAATCGCTTGGATAGGTGAAAGCATTCCGGAGTTATTACCACATAAAGTGACACATGTCAGATTTGAAAAATGAGGCTCTGTCAGGAAGGTCAAAAGTGGCTAAAGAGGGAAGGGGTTAACAAAGAAGTTGTTTGGTTGTTAGTCTGCCTACAGTGTAAATAAATAAATAAAACCATGTTACAACTGGGGTAACATATAAATCTTTTTTGATCTGTTCACTGGTTGTGGTGCTGTGTGGTGGTTTTTGTTTCTGTGGTGCTGCGCCTGTGGGGAAGATGTGGCCCAGAGCCAAGGTGGCTTGGCCTGGCAGCAGGGTTGTTGTTAGGCCTCTGGGTTGCCCCCTCTGCAGGTACAGTGTCGCAGTGGAAGTAGAAGCCATGTGGCACTGCATTTAATGGAGTAGGGACCCAATTTCCAGAGGTCGCCGTGAAGTGGCAACTGGGCTTATACAATTTGATCAAAATGTTAACAAAGAACTTCATGTTAATGTTTATAAATTTTGCTGATAAGTTATAGGTCAATGTGTATATATATAGTGGACATGCAGTCCGTCTTTTTCTACAGTAATGACACATTACAGGCAGGGAGACGCCTAGGGGCCGTAACTTCACACAGATTTTGCATGAATTGTAACTAAATTTTAACAGTAAGCCCCCTGCACACGACCGTGCCCATAATCACTGTCTGTGACTACGGGAAGTGACGGCCGCAGCAGCCATCCGCATTTGCGGACCGTGCTCTCATATAAAATATAGGAGCACGGTCCGTAAAAAGATACAAATAGAACATGTTCTATCTTTTGCGGAGCCTTTCTACGGCACGGACACCTTCCCGAAAATATACGGGAAGGTGTCCGTGGGCAATAGAAGTGAATGTGTCCGTAATTACAATCCGTAATTACGGACAAAATCTACGGTCGTGTGCATGGGGCCTAAGTAAATTAGAAAGTTGATATATCCAGTATATTATTAGATTAGCAGACATTGTTTCAAATGTTAGGCCCCATGCACACGACCGTGCCCGCAATCGCGGCCCGCAATTGCGGGCACGGCCGGCCGCTGACTGACAGCCGCATTTTCATTTCCACGGCACTGACACCCTTCCGTGGGTTATTTCTTTGTCACATGGACCACGTGGATCGCAGGCTCACCACACCAATGGGTAAGATCTGAGACATTAACTTCTGGTTGATTCCAGATTGGAAGTGCCTTTCACCTTTGGGTACATTCAGGCCATATTCCCTCTGGATATATGGCACCGGGGTTCTCTCTCGGAATACACGTGTTTGCAGATCGCTAATTAAGATGCTTAGCATATGCGGTACATGATATTTTGGTTATGTTACATATTGGACAGCAGTTGATATGGATTATGCACTATTAGTATTTACTTGCTGACCTCATGACCTTGCATTTGTTATCTTGGTTTACCGCAGCTATGTCCCTGTGTTAAGGTGTATGTGTATACTATACCCTGTGATTTGGTGGTGCATTTGTACCATTCCTGCGATTCTACAGCAGTTTTGGAGTGGTCCATATATAACTTTCTTCTTTTTAGAAACCTCGCTTTGTTTTATTACGTATGTTATATGTTTATATATTTATCTCTAATAAAATTTATTTTCTACAATATGTGTAGCCCTGTGACTCTTGGTTCTCAATTTCTTTATCTGGAAAGGTGTCAGTGTTCAATGAAAGTGAATGGCTCCGTTTTTGCAGACCGCAATTGCGGTCCGCAAAAACGGAGGTTTTTTGCTGTCGTGTGCATGGGGCCTTAGTGTCCATTTAAAGAGGCTCTGTCACCACATTATAAGTGGCCTATCTTGTACATAATAATAATAATAATAATCTTTATTTATATAGCGCCAACATATTACGCAGCACTTTACAATTTAGAGGGGACATGAAACAAACAATATCAGACATTACATAGTGACAAAGTTCATTTACAATTCAAACCTGGGGAGTGAGGACCCTGCTCGCAAGAGCTTACAATCTATGAGGACATAAGGGAGACACAAAGTGCAATAGTGTTTGTTCTGTACAATGGTCCGGCCATTTTTATACACATGCGGTGGTAACATAAAGCTGCATGAGCCGGTCACCAGCCAGTATCCGTGTATGACGGTCATGAAGAGAAGGAGTGTGAGGGAATCTTATTCTGATGACTAATCTAAAAGGAGGGCCATGGAAAGGAGTCCGATTAGGGAATGTTATAGGCCTGTCTAAATAGATGTGTTTTCAGGGCACGTTTAAAACTGTGGATATTGGGAATTAATCGGATTGTCTGGGGTAGCGCATTCCACATAATGTGATCGGCGCTGTAATGTAGGTAACAGCAGTGTTTTTTATTTAGAAAAACTATCTCTTTTCACCAAGTTATGACCTATTTTAGCTTTATGCTAATAACCTTCTTAATAGACCACTGGGCGTGTTTTACTTTTGACCAAGTGGGCGTTGTGGAGAGAAGTGTATGACGCTGACCAATCAGCATAATACACTTCTCCCCATTCATTTACTCTGCACATAGTGATCCTGTGTTGTTCACTATGTGCAGCCACATACACACACATAAACGTTACTGAAGTGTCTTGACAGTAAATAGACATCGCGTCCAACCAGGACGGGATGTCTATTCACAATCCCGACACTCGGTAACGTTTGTGTGTGACTTACTCAGACAGCACATCGAGATCAAGCTGTGCTGTCATTTACAGTGAGATCTCGCGAGATTACGCTTGCTGTGCTGTAAGTCACACACAAACGTTACCGAAGTGTCGGGATTGTGAATAGACATCCCGTCCATCGTTAATGTGTGTGTGTATGTGACTGCACATAGTGAACAACGCAGGATCAGTATGTGCAGAGAAAATGAGTGGAGAGAAGTGTGTGACGCTGATTGGTCAGCGTCATACACTTCTCTCCACAACGCCCACTTGCTCAAAAATTAAAAACGTGCCCAGTTGTCTATTAAGACTGTCATTAGCATAAATCTAAAATAGGTCATAACTTGGTGAAAATAGATTGTTTTTCTAAATAAAAAACACTGCTGTAATCTACACTACAGCGCCGATCACATCATGTACAAGATAGGCCACTTATAATGTGGTGACAGAGCCTCTTTAAGCATTATCAGTAGTGTGGCCTGCATTCACTAGAATTAAGATTTATTTTAAATAACTTGTGTATTTGTTAAGGAATGTTTATTGAATAACCTTTACTTTTACAATTCTAGGAAGCTGAAAGGAAAGAAGCATTGTCTACATTTCTACGCTACCATAGTTTTATTGCAATCTGAAGTGTAAATTTGGTCTAAATGAACTTTTGGTATCTCCGTTTCAGATTTTTTTTAATTATACTCATTATAACATTATCAAACAAAGACTTTGCTCTCCAGTACATAGTAGAAGTCTGATGTTTATTGTTCATGTCCTGTCCATGATGGAGATCATCAGATTAGCGGTATTTAACTACAGATGGCCATACACATTAGATTAAAGCCAAAACCCAACAATCTAGCATCTAGTCTGTAAAAAACAAGGATCGGCATGTTAGATTTCAACATGTCTAATCTTTTGTTTGCCCAGGAGATAAGCCGCTGCCAGATATTACCAAAATAGGTTGTAAAGTTGTTCTCTTAAATAGCAATATTAACCCCTTCCTGACATTTGTCGTAAGTATATGTCATGGAAAGCCAGTGCTTCCCGCAAAATGTCATATACTTACGACAAATGGATGGCACCGGAACAGCAGCTGAGTCAGTGCCATCATCCCCGGATATCAGCTGTATCTTACAGCTGACACCCTGCTGTAATGGCGGGGACCGGAGTTAGCTTCGATCCCCGCCATTAACCCCTTAATATAAAACACAATCGCCCTTTTTGCCCTTATCAAGTCCTTTATTATTTTAAAAAAAAATAAACCATACATATTTGGTATCGCCGTGACCGTAACGGTCTAAACTATAAAAATATTATGTTTTTTATTCCACGCGGTGAACAGTGTAAAAAACAATGCCAGAATTTCAGTTTTCTGGTCACTTTGCCCAACAAATATTGGAATAAAAAGTGATCAAAAAGTCACATGTATCTAAAAATGGTACCTATAAAAACTATAGCTCGTCTCGCAAAAAACAAGCCCTCATACAGCTCCGTCGACGGAAAAAATTAAAAAGTTATTACAACATCGCGACAGAAAAAATACATTATTTTTACAAAAGTAATTTTATTGTGCAAAAAGTTGTAAAAAAAAAAGTGCTATCAATTAGGTATCGCCGGAATTGTGCTGTCCCGCAGAATAAAGTTAACATGTAATTCATAACGCATGGTGAACGCTGTATAAAAAAAACCTAAAAAAAAAACTATGCCAGAATTGCTGTTTTTTGGTCACCTTGCCTCCCAAAAAATAGGATAGAAAGTGATCAACAAGTCGCATGTACACCAAAACGGTACCAATAATAACTACAGCTCGTCCCACAAAAAAACAGCCCTCATACCACTACGTCTATGAAAAAATAAAACTAGTTAAGGCTCCAATAAGTCAGGAAATAAAAATATGCGGTTGTGCAGGCCCGAGGGGAACATTTCTTTTGTTTCAAAAGGCGATTTATCGGGGCCCTAAAATTAGGGAACCAGGAAGGAGAGGCCCAAACATATCTGCTGGAAGCGAGGGTGCCCATATTATACCAGGACAACAATTCCCAGCAAAATTCCCCAAAATGCAAAGGTGCGGAGTGTGGACCAAAAGGGGGATAAGAAAGAACCATTTATCAGTGCGACACCGGCCTGTGCAGAAAGGATTGCTTCACAGCGTAACACACATCTATGGATTTTTTAATTGTTTTTTTTACCCCATTGTTATACCACCTGACTATGCCCCTGATATACTCTGCCCAGCTTATATATGCCCCCACATTATAAACTGAAATACCATAATTATTGTGCTGTCTGTGTTTGCGGTGGAGAGAGGAGAGGGGGGCCGTTAAATTACAAACCCCTCCTCCTCTCTCCACCGCAAACTGCAAAATACAATGCATTACAAACTGTGGGTCACTCACCGAGGTCCCAGTTCCATTCAATGCTGAAGCACGGAGTCGGCTTCTTGCTCCAATATTCACTGTGCGCTGAGCCATGAGCGGCTCAACGCAGACAGGCGCGATGAAGTGAGGTCATCAGTCTGCGTCGATTCACTCATAGCACAGACCAAAGGAGGAGAAGGATCTCTTCCACCCGGCGTGGGAATAGAGATAGGTAAGAATTTTAATATTTTTCTATTATGCACCATACGGAGGCATTATACTGTATGGGGGGCTGATATGGCGGGGGGGGGGTATTAAACTGTATGGGGAGGCTGATATTCGGGGGGCATTATACTGTATGGGGGGCTGATATGGGGGGACATTATACTGTATGGGTTGCTGATATGGGGGGCATTATACTGTATGGTCAGCTGATATGGGGGGAATTATAATGTATGTGGAGCTGATATGGGGAGCATTATACTGTATGGGGGCATTATACTGTATGGGGTGTTGATATGGGGGGGGCATTATATTGTATTTGGAGCTGATATGGGGAGGTATTATACTGTATGGGGCAGCTATGGCAGAGGCGTAGCTAGGTTCTCCAGCACCCGGGGCAAAGATTCAGTTTGGTGCCCCCCCAACCTCTTTCCCGACATCTCCTTCCCCCTCGCCATGTTTTTCTTTCTCTACCAATCAATGACATGTTATTTTTTTTTCCATATTTTTTTTTATGTAACTCAAGCATAAAAACATTTGTACATTTTACAAGCAATATAGTTCTATATACAGCACCAGAACAAAGCTCAGTACATAAATACAGCATCAGAACCAAGCTCAGTACATAAATACAGCTCCAGTACCAAGCTCTGTACATATATACAGCACCAGAACAAAGCTCATTACATATATACAGCACCAGAACCCAGCTCATTACATATATACAGTGCCAGAACAAAGCTCAGTACATATATATATATATAGTACCAGAACCAAGCTCAGTACATATATACAACACCAGCACAAATACAGATAAATTTAGTGCAACCCCTGCCGTATAGTTTTGCACTAAATTGTTTCCAGCTCCCAGATCATACAGTGACTACAGTACTGATTAGAGGCAGAATAAACATTTACATTAAGTCACTCACCGGTGACGTCTCAGATTCTAGTTCTTTTTCTCCATCCGGTCCAGACCTCTATGATGACTTCTACCGGTCACAGCCCATTTCTGCAGTTTGCTGCCCAGATGTCTTCAGCTTCTCACTTTTCAAACATTTCTACACCTATAAACAAAGGTAAAGTTCTCATTATACCACACACTACTCCCCTAAATATAAAAGCACCATACACTGCACCTCTAATTATAATAGCACCATACACTGTGTCCCACACACACACCGTGCCCCCTGCAGATAGTGCCTGCCATAGAGCCCCCTGTAGATAGTGCCCTACATATATCTCACCTTATAAATAGTGCTCCACATATAGCCCACCCCTGTATATAGGGCCTCACATATAGCTCCCCCTATAGTGCTCCATATATAGCCCACCCCTGTATATAGTGCCTCACATATAGTTCCCCCTATAGTGCTCCACAGATAGCCCACCCCTGTATATAGCCCCACTGTATATATAGCCCACCCCTGTATATAGTGCTCCACATATAGCCCACCCCTGTATATAGTGCTCCACAGATAGCCCACCCCTGTATATAGCCACCCTGTAGATATAGCCCACCCCTGTATATAGTGCTCCACATATAGCCCACCCCCGTATATAGTGCTCCACATATAGCCCACCCCAGTATACAGGCCCCCTGTAGATAGAGCCCCCCATAGATAAAGTCCCCCCTGTAGATAAAGCCTCCCCCCGTAGATAAAGCCCCCTCCTGTAGATAATGCCACAACTTTTTTATTAGGATAAAAAACAAACTATGCAAACTCACCTTAATCTTGTTCCCGCGCCTTCCGGCGGGTTGAACGACGCAAGCAGCGCGATGACGTGATCGCGCCACTTGCGTCTATGAAAGGCGCTGATTGGCAGCGCAGAATGACTTTCCCTGTCAATCAGCGTCTTTCAAAGACGCAAGCGGCGCAAAGTATCGCGCCGCAAAGTATCGCACTGCTTCTCTCGTAGAAATGCGCTGAATAGCCAGGCACGGAACGTACCTGGCCATTCATTGCTTCTAATTGCACCTATGTCCTATAGACGCAGGTACAATTATAGTGAAGGAGGGGGTGGCGGCGGCTGGTTTCAGTGGCGCCGCCGACCCCTCAGAGAAGCAGCAGGCCGTGGTCATGGACGGTGTGACCCTGGCGCCACCCTCTAATTTGCGCCCGGGGCACATACCCCGTCTGCTTCCCCCTAGGTACGCCCCTGGCTATAGGGAGCATTAACTGTGTGCGGGGGCAACTATGGGAGCATTATACTGTGGGGGTCAGCTATGGGGAGCATTATCCTATGGGGGGAAGCTATGGGGAGCATTATACTGTGGGGGCAGCTATGGGGAGCATTATACCGTGAGGTGCAGCTATGGGGAGCATTATACTGTGTGTGGGCAGCTATGGGGAGCATTATACTGTATGGGGCAGCTATGGGGGGCATTATACTGTGTGGGGGCCATTATGCCGTGGAGGCAGCTATGGGGGCATTATACTGTGTGGGGCAGCTATGGGGGGCATTATACTGTATGGGGGGCCATTATACTGTGGAGGCAGCTATGGGGGCATTATACTGTGGGGGCAACCGGGGGGGCTGTTGAGCTAGGTGGCTGGGCATAGGCGCGCGCAGAGGTCTGGTGGTGTTGTGTATAGGTAGGGGGCCCCAAGCTGAATTCATGCACGAGGGCACATGAAACTTTAGCTACACCCCTGGCTACAGATGGTAAAATTGATTCACCATGATCAAAATAAGTTTGCATTTTGGAGAATCAATTGAGAATAATATAAAATTGTTCTGCAGGAAAAGGCTGTAAGTCCTTTTGTTCCCCAGCAGATGGAGATCTACTTCCAAGAATGAACATTTTTATTTAATAGCATCAGTGTAATCAAAAATAATGTCATTGTTTCTAGACTGTAAAAGTCCTCTTACACGGGCCAGGGGCAACGGGCGCCGAACATCAGGACAGCTCATTGAACGGCGCTCGTTTGCTCCTGTCATAAGGAGCTATGTATGGGGACGAGCGGTTGTTACTCTGATAGCTCGTCCCTATACATTATTATTATGTCAGCAGTGCGTCTCCCTGTTTACAGAGCAATTATAGGGAATGAGCGTTCTAGGAACGCTTGTTTGCCTGATAATTGGCCCGTGTAAACGGGCCTTAAGTTGTATACTGTTTGTAATCTGGAGGATTCTGTGATATACATTATAATAGGTTCAATGACTCATATAAAACATATATAACTTTTATTACATATATAGACATAGTAGAAAAAATCTGCCTCAAAATTCCTTCAGGAATTTGACGGGTTTTTTTTTTAGTTACTTTTTAAGCCGTTGAAGCTAATGCAAAAGCCACATGCAAGAAAAAAACTCTCCAAACGAGCGCCACAGGTATTTTCTGCCTCCTATTTATTTCAATTGGAAGTCAGAGGTGGACACCACTTGAAGACCATCAGCCCCCACTCACAGTAAAATAACCATCAGTCCACCACTCACAGTAAAATGACCATCAGCCTGCTACTCACAGATTCCCCCTGTAGATAGTGCCACACAGCCCCTTATAGGTAGTGCCACACAGCCCCTTGTTGGTAGTGCTACAAAAACCCCTGTAGGCAGTGCCACACAGCCCATTTGTAGGTAGTGCCACACAGCCCCCTTGTAGGTAGTGCCACCCAGTCCCCTTGTAGGTAGTGCCACGCAGCCCCCTTGTAGGTAATGCCACACAGCCTCCGTGTAGGTAGTGCCAGACAACCCTTGTAGGTAGTGCCACACAGCTCCCTTGTAGATAGCCTCTCCCTTCCTATATATAGCGCCACTGTAGCTCCCTGAAGGAGCGAAATCCCCCTTGTGGACAGTGATCCCCAATTATGGACAGTGACGTCAGGGGCTTCTCCTGGAGTGTAATCCCCGGTCATAGCGTCGGGGATTCCAATCCAGGAGAAGCCCCTGACGTCTCTGTCCATTTATGGACAGTGACGTCAAGGGCTTCTCATCGGGTGGAATCCACGGTCACATTGTCGGCAACGAGGTGGACAAGGATTCCATTTCAGGAGTTGCCCCGGATATCACAATCCATATATAAACAGAGACATCAAGCGCTCCGTCCATGAGCGGAATCCACTACGCCACTGAGAGAAGAAGCGCCCGGTCGGAGAGGCAGCTCCTGAGTCGCCGGGCACGGGCGCTTCTGAAACAAGCAGGGGAAGGGAGTCAGCGCAGCGCCCCCTTCCACCTGCTGTAGTGATGCGCCCTAAACTATCACATCTAACTTAGATGCGCAACCGAAGTGGCGTTATGAATATCGGGCAATAAGTATATAATGCATATTTAGAGACAGTCTCTATGAGGAAGACTCAGATGAGACCCTCCCAAACTATTCCAAATCCGGTGCCACTGGACCCGGATTCCAAGTTGACCCTACTTCAGAACCTCAAGCATCAAGATCAAGAGGGTGCAAGCTTGGCCGTGGAGATGAGGACACCAGGGTCATGATTGACACCCAGGTGCTGGCCCATCTAACAAGTCGTCAAGAGGAGAGCCTGGAGGACACATTCGCTCTCACAGTGGCCACACATTTGAACCATAGAGTCCCTAACTAATAACTAAAACCAGGAACAACTAACTAGCTATGAAAAGAAACAGTCCAGAACCAACACAGGAAAGCCAACTGTACACATGAAACTGTCTCCTGCCGTGGATTGAATCCATATGCCAAGGAACTACCCCAGCAGAGGACAGGAAGTAGTCTGCATAGAATTCCCGGATCGACAGTCAAACTGCTCCAGGTCTTCCATGCAGGGTGTTGTCCAGAGTGATGGTGGAAGTCTCAACAAACCGCTTCAGGTCACTGTCAAGCGCAGACTCATGATTCCGGCAGAAGTTATGTATAATGACAATGGCTTGGATAACTTGGATCGTGTGAAGAAAAAAAAATAGTACTGCAAGCAGTAACAGGGTGGCAGGACGGCAATAGACACAGGGACAAGTACGGTTATACTATCTGTAGCAGGGTGACATGGCGGCAATGGGTAAAGGGGACATTATGTGTTATTACCTGAGGGTGACGATGAGCCATTCCTCCGCAGAGATGCACCGCTGCATGTTGGAGTCCTGGAAGGTGATTCCGGGAAAGAGGTCCGACAGCAGACGGTCAAAGCCGGAGATCGACATGCAGCAGAAGTTCTGAAAATTGTCCATGTGCTACCACAGGTCAGCGTAGAGAATGTACAAATGCCCCTTCCTGGGCCGTTAGGAGATAATGGGGTGAACCCAGTACCACCTCTTCCTCTTTGGTTCTTCTTCCAGGCATAGTTTGCTGTCCAAATCGAGAGGCGAGCCAGTCCAGAAGAGCATGATACACACGTGTGTAGGGCATCCTTGCAGCGAAAGAAACTCCAGAAACCAAAGGTAGATCAGCCGAGGAATCCAACAGAGCTCTCACAAAGCACCAATGCCAGAGAAAATGACCCCAGAGTGATCATCTGACCTTTTCAAAGGGTTGGGACATATTGGTGACATTATTTGTAGCCTCTTTTTTTTTTAGTGGATCTGTAAATGCGGATGCACTACGGACCGTAATTACGGATACCATCCCGTATATGCAGATGACTTGCGGATGACTACAGATCCGTATTTGCAGACAGTAAAAATCATTACGGTCGTGTGTAAGGGGACTTAAAGGTTAAAAAAAAATGCAGTACCCACTATGACCACCAGAGGGTGATTCGAAGGCTGTAGAAATGACAAGAGGATTGTTCAACCTATAGTTCAGCCACATGTGACAGCCACCGGAGTGCCATATGTTAGTTGTTTTATATGGATACTATATATGTATGGAAAAAGGGAATGCAGCATCATACTATACTGTATGCAGTAGTAATTCTCGTACTTGTACCTGACTATGTCACAAACATCCTGGTCTGGGATCTAGTAAATAACGTAAGATAGAAAGATAGAAAGAAACATTAAAATGTTCACCATGTTCCATATCTGCACAGTGTTTCTTCACTCTGGGACTGTTTCAGGATATACAAAAAATGTTGTGATCTGGCATCCAAGATTGACATCCTTGTATATAGGACAGAGAGGGTAGATTAATTGTTCTATGCATTATGTCCAGGGCTGGACTGGGACTTGAAATCCGCCATGGCATTTTTAAGCATACAGGCCCACCGTGGGCCATACGTAGCCACCAGTGTTGGGCTGGAGTACACGGGACCACCTTTCAGCTATACAAGACTTCGGGAGACTTATTAAAACAGTTTAAATGAAAAGAGGAACAGTCCTGATAGCTCCAAATCCAGCAAATCCACTGCTTTTCCATGAGAATAATGAGCATACTCATTATTCTAGAGGATTTTTTTTTTGCGGAGCGGAAAAAAATTCAAGTACACTTATTTCCGTTGCATGTGAATGGGGTTTAAAATAGCCCATTCACTTGTAATGGATTGAGAATGTTAGAGGATTTGAAAAGGATTTAGGTGTTGAATCAGGGACTTTGTTCTAATCAAATCATGATTGCGTGATCATGGCCTAATACTGACATATAAAGATTGCAAATTACACCAGTATACAATGCTAAAATATCACCATACTGTAACTAAATAGTATGATTTCAATTTTATATTCAGCCATATACACACACACTCACATACCGGACACATGACACAGATGCAACCCACAAGCTGGACACATGCGCACGCACACCACTCTAACCTAGGACAGATGAGCACGCACACCACTCACACCTAGGACACATGAGCACGCACACCACTCACACCTAAGGACACATGTGCAGGCACGCCACTAGAAATCATCCCCCACTCACACCTAGGACATATGCCGCACATGCACCACTCACACATAGAACACATGTGCACGCACACCACTTACACCTAGGATATATCCTCCACTCTCGCCACTCACACCTAAGACATATGCCGCACGTTGTCTATTCACACCAAGGAAACATGTTGAACACGCAATACACACACCTGGCACAGATGCTGCACACACCACTCACATACTAGACACATACCACTCACCCACTAGGCACGTACCACAAGCTAGACACATACCACACACACTACTTACACTAGACACATACCGCACACACCACACAAATGCTAAACACATACCTCACATAACACTTACACACTAGACCTATACCACACATACCACTCACACTCACATTGAAAACAACACACACACAAATGCCACTAATACATTAGAGGAAGACACAAAACTCACACAAATTGCATATTTCACTCAGACAATTGACATACAGGCTGGGTTCACACGACCTATTTTCAGACGTAAACAAGGCATATTATGCCTCGTTTTACGTCTGAAAATAGGGCTACAATACGTCGGCAAACATCTGCCCATTCATTTGAATGGGTTTGCCGACGTACTGTGCAGGCGACCTGTCATTTATGCGTCGTCGTTTGACAGCTGTCAAACGACGACGCGTAAAATGACTGCCACGGCAAAGAAGTGCAGGGCACTTCTTTGCAACGTAATTTGAGCCGTTCTTCATTGAAGTCAATGAAGAGCAGCTCAAGATTTACGAGCGTCAAAGACGCCTCGCATAATGCGAGGAGGAGCTTTTACATCTGAAACGACGCAGCTGTTTTCTCCTGAAAACAGTCTGTCTTTTCAGACGTAAAAGACAGTTCTCGTGTGCACATACCCACACTGTTAACACTACATCAACCAGTCACACTCCAAAAATCAATCCAACACTTCACTCACATTGATATATTTACCTGCTTTCTTTTGTAAACAAATCAGGAGGCGGCTTGATACTCAAGAACTTAAACAGGGTACTTGCACTTGCTCCTTGAACTTGTAGGTAGAACTAGTCACTGGTTCCCTGTGTGCCCCAACACTCCACTCACTCTACATGTCTGGAGGATTAGGCCCCTTAGCAGGTCTCAAGTCAGCAAGTATCTCTCTTTCTTCTGTTGTTGTAGAATAAGCGCAGCAGGTCCCTGTAACACTACACACAGTCTCTGACCCACTCTGGCTCTCTTCCATGTGCCACCTCCAACTAGGGACCTCTCCTAGGGTTTTGCTTCATATTTCTGGGATTAACTAATACTCAGGCTAGGAGCAGGCTCCCATGGCACTACACGTGGCTTCCATGCCACACACTGCCCTCCCCTTCACTCTCTCAGGCTATATATGGGGGTGGCCCCCTCCTCCACGTCCCCGTTTAGTTTGTACTATACTCCTCTCCTACAAGTCAGGGAAATGTCTTGCTTCCCCCTCCATTCATCAACCCTATGGCACACGGCACTAGCATATGACGATGCTAACGCAGTGCTCCCTGCCTGCTTGGGAGCTATACTCCCTCATCGCCACTCTAACCAACGCTCTCTATACTGTGGCGCTACAGACAGTGAAGGCACAGCCACAGAACACACGGGAACTGCACAGACGGACAGGGAAGGTGAAGAGGCAGACAGACAACAAGAGGAGCACTAGACAGGTAAATTGGAAACACACACAATGTGAGAAAAACTTATACAAAAAGGCACTGCACAAATTAAAGCAACAATACTATTTAAAGGGGCAAGATAAAGTTAAAAGTAAAAAAGTTTTTTTTAATAAACAGAAAATATATATGTATTAAAAGGTTTTTTGTTTTTTTTTTAAACTTTGCCCTTTTTCCCTTAAGCACAATGCAAAAAAATAAAACATTTACATAACTGGTATCGACGCATCCGTAAAAGTCTGAACTATTACAATATATCATTATTTAGTCCGCATGGTGAACGCTGTAAAAAATAAAAAACACCAGATTCGCTGTTTTTTGGTTACTTCATCTCCCACAAAAAAATGAAATAAAAAGTCATCAAAAAGTTCCATGTACCCCAAAATGGTACCAATAGAAACTACAACTCGCCTCGCAAAAAATAAGCCCTCATACCGCTCAAACAACAGAAAAATAAAAAAGTTATGGCTCTCAGAATATGGGGACAAAACTCAAATTTTATTTTTAACAATCAGCTTTCTCCTTGTAAAAGTAGTAAAACATAAAAAAAACTATATCAATTTGGTATCGCTGTAATCGCATTGACCCGCAAAATAAAGTTAACATGCCGTTTTTACCACACAGTGAACGCAGTAAATACAAAGCCCCCCAAAAGATTGAGGAATCCCTGTTTTTTTCCTATCCCACAAATATTTTTTTTGTCCAGTTTCCCACTACATTATATGGTACAATAAATAGTGCCGTGAAAATAGGCAATTTTACTATGTCGCCCAGGAGCCAGCCCTGATCTTGTGCCTATCACTTTGGCTACTCTTTACCCTATGTGAGCTCCATGTAAAGATAAAACATTGCCCTTATTTACTGCTATGCAGAGACAAACCAATTCACAGGAAGACAAGACGATCCTCTAGTGGTTTTTAGGCCCTGACACACAAAAAAAAAAAAAGGCTTAGCCACAACGGAGCCCACGAGGTTTATCATAGACAACCTCATTTGCAGAAAACTTGCTACCAGGGTTTAACACTTTTTTCTATTTCAGAAATTAATCTGATATTTATTTATGTTGCGTATGTAGTGCCAACATATTTCATGGCACTGTACAAAATGTGTCATCAGTCCCTGTCCCTAGTAGTTGTTGAGAAAAAAAACACCAGAGCTTACCATGCAATGGATATAGTGGAGTACAAAAAAAAATTAAATAAAAAAAAAATATATATATATGTGTATATATATATATATATATATATACACACACACAAACTCCTCAACATTGGAATTGCAACACCAAGAAGGACAAGCCGCAAGGATATGCAAATCGAGGAAGTAGCAGGCGTCGCTAAGATCCGCAAATGATCAAATTTTCGAGCACCTAGCTCCAATCTGTGGCATCTGGGAGGAGCATAAAAGACAGATTAAAAGCCACATGAAACCTCAGAAGTCAGATCAAGTGGTGCGGGATGATTGTGCGATGCCTCCTGTTCGTCGACGTCCCAGTTATCACCACTTGTTGCAAACTGAGAGGGACAGAATCCTTGTTCTGGGAGACCTTGGTTTATCACTCCAGCAGATCACTGCGCGCCTAGGCTGAGATGTCAGCACTGTTCAACGTTGTGTGTCCCGGAGGTTGGGAGAACAACAACAAACGGGAATGACAGCAAAAGGTGCACGGAGGCGACCCTCTGCACGGATGGATCGTCTGATTGGAAGAATAACACGTAGTGAGTCATTCTGTACTGCAAGTGAAATTGGACATCACATCCCAAGCCTAGGGCGGCAACTAGTGTAGACACAAACCATCATAAGGCGTTTGCCCGATATTGGGCTACAAGCCAGACATCCAGCTACAGGCGTTCCATTGACCACACGCCACTGCTTTCAAAGGCTATCATGGTGCACAGCAAGACGACAATGGAGGCTGGAATGGAGGTCTATCCTCTTCTGAAATGAGTCCCGCTTAAGTCTCGGAAAGCAATGATAGCCAGGGATTGGTCTGGAGACCACGTGGGCAATGCCATGAAGCGTCCTTCACAAGGGATCGGTCCTACTCCCAGGATTATGGTGTTGGGTGGCATATTTTACGGTAGCCTCTAGTCTTCATTTCAGGTACACTAAAAGCTCGGCGTTACATTGATTTGGTCGTGGAACCAGTGGTACAACAATTTCTCCAAAATATCCCAGAAGCCGTTTTGCAACAGGACAAGGCCAGGCTGCATGTTGCTCATGCTACTGTGAGCAGCCTGCGTGACCTAAATGTACTACCATGGCCTGCAGCGTCTTCTGACTTTTCTCCCAGGCACATCTGGGACGTCATTGGTCGGCAATTACTCAGGGAGCTGCCAGCAGCCAATCTTGATGATTTGCATACCCGAGTGCATTCAGCGTGGCAAAACATTCTTCAGATAACCATTAATAACCTCATTGATAGCATGCCAAGATGTGTAAGTGCTTGTATTTCTGTGCGTGGTGCTCATACTCGACACTGAATAAGGGCCTGTTCACATCAGCGTTCGGGTTCTGTTTATCTGTTACGTTCAACCTTTCCATTAGAGGAACAGATGAACGGAAAAAACTAACAAAAATTATCGCTTCTGTTTGCATTATAAAAGAGTATCCGGCACACCAATTTTGAAACAAAGGTATTTTTATTTTGTTTTTAATGCCAGTGGCAGAGTGCGACGTATCAGTCTTACCGACCTTCATCAGGCACTAAGCCGTGCTGGAAAACTGCATGGACGAGCACTAGTGGTGCTGATGGCAGCTGGCCGCTGAGTCTGTTTGCATTATGTCACGACTGTGGGATATGTGAACCAACTAGGCCTCTCGGGAGTAGCAGCCGGTCAAACAGAGAGTCTATGACAGACACTAGGGCGAGAGTACCTGGGCAGCTGGCTTGTACCGGACTAGCGGAAGCAGGCTTGTGCCGGACTATCGGAAGCTGGCTTGTACTGAACTATCGGCTCGTGCAGGATAATCGTACTTGAACACTGAAGTCATCTCAGACACTTGACTTGACATGGACACTTGAGATTTGAACACTGAAGTCGTCTCGGACCCTTGACTTGACATGGACATGGATAGTGCAGTCGTCTTAGACACTGGAGTTGGCTCGGACACTGGACATGTATAGTGCAGTCGTCCCGGACACTGGGAATGGCAAGGACACCAGAGACGGATAGTGTAGTCGTCTCAGACACTTGACTTGGCTCGGACACCGGACACATATAGTGCCGTCATCTCAGACACTTGACTTGGCTTGGACACCGGAAACGGATACTGGATATGGGATGCAGAATATAGCTGGGGAACCTTTGCAGACAAACACTGGGTTAGGCACAACATTGCTCAGGCAATGACGGAGTGTGCAGAGTTCCTTTTAAAGTCCAGGGTGTGCTGGGATAGGTTGGGGGTCAATAGTCCTGGTGTGCGCACTGGCCCTTTAAGAACGGGGTGAGCGCCCACACACCCTAATAGCACAGAGTAGTGGAGTGAGCAGAGTGACAACGAGGCTGGTGGCTTCTGGGGTGAGTGAGACCAGCGGCTGCTGGTGCTACACATTACCATTGATTGTAACATACAGCTGATGCTTGCTGGGTAAGAAGCAGGCACAGCCTGTGAGCCAGCTCCATACTCCCCCTTCCTAGCCATGATGCACAATTACAACAATTGCTGAGAGCGGGTTAAATATCATAACTCACCCAATAATTTTATCTCTGAGTTTTATTTTTAATTTCCAAATTACAATCTTATATGTGTCAGGAACATCAACGGTTCAGCTAGTCATTAGCGGGATCCTCTGATAATCTGTGTATGGGGCCTGCTGAATTGTTGGTTTTCAATATGCCTGATCCTTTGTTCACCCTGTTGATAAGTGATACCAGAGGTGTTAGACAGCCTCTCATCTCCTGATATTTATGGGGAATCAGGGGGGCAGCAGTTATAGCTGTCTCCAGCTATCCTATGCGTATGACCTACTATTGTAAATTGACACACTTGGGAATATTGGATCAGTCTCAAAATAACTGCAGCACGCACGCCTTATTGTCTTGAACTGTCTTTGCACCAGTGAACTAATTCCAGGTTAATCTGAAAGGATGTGGGTTTTTTTAATCCTCTCCTGGTTTACCAAATATTCTGCATGATTTGGACACAGCTGATTCTGCAGGTACCTGCTTTATCTCCAATTCATTGATAGAAGAAAGAGAATAATACTATGCTTCCCTTTATTAGGTTACTCTTCCGGGAACATCTCCAATATTTATAACACACACATCATAGGGGCATACTGAGGCGATAATAGGCTTTCTGCTACCTGAGGAGAAAAGTGAATTACCTTCCTGAATTAGAGATGGGAAACAGGTACATGTGGGGTGCGCAGCTTGCCATGCCAAAGTGTTTTCAGCCCTACCTTGAATATACTTGTTAAACTTTTAAAACCATATCTGGCCATACCTTAAAGTGAGTGTCCACTTTTCATTACTACGTTGTTATTTGGGTTTAACATTCTGTGCCGATTAATTTCATAATGTATCTTTGTAGCAGTCAGTTTTTCCTGATACAAACTCCAAATACCCTGCATAGACAAAGAACTAAGTTACAACATTCTAGCAGCATGCAGACTCCACTAGGGGGAGCTTAGCAGCTAACTGCACACTGATATGGAATTTGACGTATAAACAATAAGCACCTAAGCTCCCCCTCGTGGTGGCTGCAAGCAGTCAGAATTGTATAATTTAAGACTATGTCTATGACAGGTTATCTAGTGCTCTGCATTACAAAAATTGAGCTCTGACTGCTATTCACATATATTGAGAAATTCATCAGCACAGAATTTTGCATCTATTTAGAGGAAGAAGAAAAAATTGTTGTCAAGGGTGAACTTCCACTTTAAGACATTGCACAGTATAAGTCAGTATTTATAGGAGAGCCCACAGTGGTAGACACAATCTAGTGCCCATAGTGTAGTGCCCTAGTTTCACACTAAATCACAAAATACTTGTCCCACGCGCACCTTGCTCCCTCCTCTGCTATCTGCAGGAACATGGCACGTTCCAAATGCAGGAAAGATGCTTCTGTAAATGCTTGAGAAATAAGGTACAAAACCCATTATATAAGGGGGTTCAGTTTTATGTAAAAAAAAAAAAAAGTAAATAATGAAGTGTTTTCTATTTTTCTACAAACACAACTTTGTAATATACCTTGTGTCTCAACTGGTCACCAAAATTTCAGCCAAATGTCAATCAAAGTCAGCCTCCCGCTGGTGATCATACAGGAATAGCTGCATCTAACTGTATGGCATGGTGCATGAAAGCATTGCAGACCATGATGAACAGTCAGGTTTAGTACTACCCCCCCCCCCCCCCCCCACCAGCACCACCGTGACTCCCAGATTTCTTCTAGATTGTCCGTGATATCATATACCACTGTGCACGTATGTCATAAGAAATTAAAGTTATTGTAGATTTATTATTGGAGTTGGGGTCGCCGCCTAATGTTTTTGCCCTTGGGCCCCCACCAACAATGACCCAGTTCTGCATGAAAACTGAAAATGGCCCTTTAAATTGTTTTTTGTTTTTTTTTTTAAAAAAAAAATAATTTTTATAGAAATACAAACTAGACTATAAATGAATACTTTTTTTTTTTTTCGGCAACTATGATATGAACAGAAACATAGCGTGTTATAAAATGTTTAGTTCCCTTGGTATAAAGAAGTAGCTGAGCTGATAAATATTGAATGAAACACTGGTTGCTGTATGTGTGCAGCTCATGTAAATGATGTAGAGTACAAGGCAACAGATTCTAAATATGAGTCCAGCAGTGTGAAAGTACAAACTTTTCAAGATCTACAACTCCACTTCTGCACCTCGAATCTCAGGGAAAGCTGAAGATGTAAATAGAGCCAAGATCCATGAAATGTATATCCTCGAGGGATGGAAACTAGCTTTATTTGAAACCCTCCAGTAAGCAGAGAGTTAAAATTAAAGTTGCAGAGAAGGATCAGTGTTGCTTTTCAAGTCCAAAGAATTCAGAAGAAATAAGGCTCCAGGCAGTGACACCTTCAACAGCTAGGGGTTGTCTTGTTTAAAGAACTAATTTTTAATCCCTTGAGGCCCCATGCACACGACCGTAGAATACATCCGTAATTACGGACCCATTCACTTCTATTGCCCACGGACACCTTCCCGTGTATTTACAGGAAGGTGTCCATGCCGTATGAAAGGCTCCGCAAAAGAGCTTTTTGCTTTTTACGGACCATGCTCCCATACTTTACGGACAGTGATTACGGGCGCGGTCATGTGCAGGGGGCCTTATTCAAGAATTCAGAGATAATAGAGGGGAAGTTCCCCCATTCGGGACCCTCATTTATTAGCTAGAACAGAGAATAGCTACAAAGTCCATTGATTTCAATGGGCACTGTGTGGGAATGTGGGAATGTGCACTCCATTTTACCTGTGGTGGCCCAAGGTCACTATCAGTATAGTACAGGTGGTACTGCTGTCAAGGGCCCAGACTAAAAATGGGCCCATCCTCTTCTGCTACTTAGTAGTCACCCCACAGGACCAGCACAAAAAGCCCTGCATTAAACAGCCAAACCCTATTCCATAGGCAATAATGTTCATACCAAAAGTACTCAATGAAGAGTAGTGTAATGGTCAAATATTTTTTGGTACTAGTGTTGAGGCTCTACTTTGAGCTTTAGGCACATTACTTTTAGTACATGTTGGTAAAATGGGCAGTAATTGGTATAATCTAGAATTGTATTTCTGCATATGATTGGCCCTTTGCATATACATCATTTTTGCCCATACTGCTTCATGGTATAATTGGTTTCAGAATGTGCCCCAGAAATGACAGAGGGACAAAATTCCTGAGCACCAACATACACTATATGGACAAAAGCATTGGGACACACTTCTGAAGAATTGAATTCAGGTGTTTCATTCAGTCTCATTGCCACAGGTGTATTTAATTCAGCACCTAGCCATGCAGTTGCCTTTACACACATTTGTGAAAGAATTAATCATTCTAAAGAGGCCACTGAATTCCAGCGCGGTACTGTAATAGGATGCCACCCTTGAAACAAGTCAGTTTGTGAAATATCTTCCCTCCTAGATATTCCATGATCAACTGTGAGTGGTATTATTGCAAAGTAGAAGCATTTAAGAACCACAGCAACTCAGCCACAAAGTGTCAGACCACAAAAGAGTTCCAAACCTCCTCTTGCATTAACATCAGCACAAAAACTGTGCGCCAGGAGCTTTATGGCATGGGTTTCCATGGCCGAGCAGCTGCATTCAAGCATTATATCACCAAGAACAATGCCAAATGTCAGGTGGAGTGGTGTAACGCACACCACCACTGGACTGGAGAAGTGGAAACGTGTTCTGTGGAGTGATGAATCACGCTTCTCTATATGAGAGTCTGGGCTTGGCGAATGCCAGAAGAACGTTACCTGCCTGACTGCATTGTGCCAACGGTAAACTTCGATGAAGAAGGGATAATACTATGGGGTTCTTTTTAAGGGGTTGGCCAAGGACCTTAGTCCCAGTGAAGAGAAATCTTAATGCTTCAGCATATGAAGACATTTTGGACAATTGTAGCTTCCAACTTTGTGGGAATAGTTTGGGGTTCGGCCCTTTTCTGTTCCAGCATGACTGCCCCCCAGTGCACAAAACAAGGTCCATAAAGGCATTGTTGGGTAAATTTGGTGTGATAGAACTTGTCTTGCCCGTATGGAGTCCTGACCTCAACCCCATCCAACGCCTTTGGGATGAACTAGAACAGAGATTGTGAGCCAGGCCCTCTCCTCCAACATCAGTATCTGACCTCACAAATGCTCTTCTGGATGAATGGGCAAAAATTCCCACTGATACATTTTCAAAATCTTGTAGAAACCGTCACAGAAGAGTGGAAGATGTTTAAACTGCGAAGGGAAGGACCGACTATTATATTAATGACTATGGCTCTAGAATGGGATGTCATAAAATCTCCTGTAGGTGTAATGTGAAGGTTTCCCAATACTTTTGTCCATATAATGTAATTTGTTGTGTATTCTATAGACTGATAATGAATGCTAATATTTGCTCTAACATGTTCTGCATATCATGATCTAATAAAAATGAGTTCCTTCCATCCTTGCATATTCTATATATGGTTTTACTTAGTAGCAGTTGGCTGTTAACCTCTCGGCTTTAATGGTACTTGATCAGTTAATCGTCGGATGGTTTGAGCACATTTCCTATATGCACACCAACTACTGAGTGACCCTGTCTGAGTTTTACACCATTACTGAAATCTATTTATCGTTCCTTTTGTAAGGTTCTGAAAATCATTCATTATCTCCATTATCTAAAGGTACTATTACACAGCCCCACGTGGGCCGTGTAAACGAGCGCCGATCAGCGAGACAGCTCGTTGATTGGCGCTCATTTGCTCCTTTCACAAGGAGCTAGTATGGGGACGAGCGGTCGTTATTCCGATCTCTCGTCCTCATGCATTTCTATCATGTCGGCAGCACGTCTCCATGTTTACACAGGGAGATGTGCTGACGACAATAGTTTTGGCATTTAACCCCTTCCCACTTTGGGCATTTTTGACCATCCTGACAGCCTAATTTTTCAAATCTGACATGTTTCCCTTTATTTGGTAATAACTTCGGAATGCTTTCACGTATCCAAGTGATTCTGAGACTGTTTTCTCGTGACACATTGGACTTTATGTTACTGGCAATATTTGCTCGATACATTCAGTATTTAATTGTGAAAAACACCCAAATTTTGTGAAAAATTGTAAAAATTAGCATTTTTCTAAATTTAAATGTATCTGCTTGTAAGACAGGCAGTTATACCACACAAAATAGTTGCTAATTAACATCCCCCATATGTCTACTTTAGATCGGCATTGTTTTTTGAATTTCGTTTTATTTTTGTAGGACGTTACAAGGCTTAGAACTTTAGCTGATATTTCTCACATTTTCAAGAAAATTTCAAAAGGCTATTTTTACAGGGGAAAGTTCAGTTGTGAATTGGCTTTGAGGGCCTTATATATTAGAAACCCCCAATAAGTCACCCCATTTTAAAAACTTCATCCCTCAGAGTATTAAAAACAACATTTAGAAAGTTTCTTAACCATTTAGACGTTTCACAAGAATTAAAGCAAAATAGAGGTGAAATTTACAAATTTAACTTTTTTTTGCAGAAATTCATTTTTAATCAATTTTTTTGTAACACAGTAGGTTTTACCAGAGAAATCCAACTCAATATTTATTGCCCAGAGTCTGAAGTTTTTAGAAATATCCCACATGTGGCCCTAGTGTGCTAATGGACTGAAGCACCGGCCTCAGAAACAAAGGTGCACCTAATGGATTTTGGGCTCTCCTGTTTATTAGAAAATATTTTAGGCACCATGTCAGATTTGAAGGGCTCTTGCAGTGCCAAAACGGTAGAAAACCTCCAAAGGTGACACCATTTTGGAAACTAGACCCCTCAAGGAAATTATCTGGGGGTATATGGAGCATTTTGACCCCACAGGTTTATTGCAGAAATTATTGGGAGTAGGCCATGGAAATTAAAATCTACATTCTTTAAAATAAAATGTAGGTTTAGCTATTTTTTTCTCATTTCCACAAGGACTAAAGGAGAAAAAGCACCAACACATTTGTAAAGCAATTTCTCCCGATTAAAACAATACCCCACATGTAGTCCTAAATGGCTGTTTGGACACAAAGCAGGCCTTAGAAGGGAAAGAGCGCCATTTGGCTTTTGGAGCTCAAATTTAGCAGGAATGGTTTGTGGAGGCCATGTAGCATTTGCCAAGCTCTCGAAGGGACAAAACAGTGGAAACCTCACACAAGTGACCCCATTTTGGAAACTACACCCCTTGAGGAATTCATCTACGGGTGTAGTGAGCATTTTGACCCCACAGGGGTTTTATAGATTTTATTAGAATTGGGCAGTAAAAATAAAAACAATCCTTTTTCTTAGTGAGCATTTTCACACCACAAGTCTTTTCCATAAATGATTGCGCTGCGGATGGTGCAAAGTAAAAATTTAAATTTTTCCTCAGATATGCTATTTCAGTGGCAAATATGTCGTGCCACGCTTATGCTACTGGAGACACACACCCAAAAAATTGTTAAAAGGATTCTCCCGGGTATGGCGATGCCATATATATGGAAGTAAACTGCTGTTTGGGAACACTGTAGGGCTCAGAGGGGAGGGAGCACCATTTGGCTTTTGGAGAGTGGATTTTGCTTGGTAGTAGTTTTGTTTGGAATTTTACTGTTATTTCAGTTTATAATGTGAGACATATGTGAGCTGGGCAGAGTACATCAGGGGCATAGTCAGGTGGTATAATAATGGGGTAAACAATAAAATAATTCATAAATATTTGTTACGCTGTGAAGCAATCCTTTATGCGCAGGCCAGTGTCGCACTGATAAATGTCCTTTCTTATCCCCATTTTGGTCCACACTCTGCACCTTTGCAGTTTGGGGAAATTAGCTGGGAAGTGTTGTCCTGGTATAATATGGGCGCCCTCGCTTCCAGCAGATATATTTGGCCCCTACCCTTCCTGGTTCCCTAATTTTAGGGCCTTGATAAATCTCCACTTGAAACAGAAGAAATGTTCCCCTCGGGGCTGCACAACCGCATATTTTTCTTTCCTGACTTATTGGAACCTTAACTTTTTTTTTTTTTCATAGACATAGTGGTATGAGGGCTGTTTTTTTGCAGGACGAGATGTAGTTTTTATTGGTAGCATTTTGGGGTACATGCGACTTTTTGATCCTTTGTTATCCTTTTTTTACGGAGGCAAGATGATCAAAAAACAGCAATTCTGGCAAAGTTTCTTTTATACAGCGTTCACCACACATCATAAATTACATGTTACCTTTATTCTGCGGGTCAGTCCGATTCTGGTGATACCTAATTTATAGCACTTTTTTCTGTTTTCCAACTTTTTGCACAATAAAATTACTTTTGTACAAAGAATGTATTTTTTCATAACTTTTAAAAAAAATTCGGCGATGGAGCTGTATGAGGGCTTGTATTTTGCGAGACGAGTTATAGTTTTTATAAATACCATTTTTGGATACATGCGACTTTTTGATCACTTTATTTCAGTTTTTGGAAGACAAAGTGACCAAAAAAACAGCAATTCTGGCATTATTTTTTAGTTTTTTTTTTACGGCGTTCACTGTGCAGGACAAATAGCATCATATTTTTATAGTTCAGGACGTTACGGACGCGGAGATACCAAATATGTATGGTTTTTATTATTTTTTTCAATATTAAATGACTTGATAAGGGAAAAAGGGCGATCATGTTTTATGATATTACTTGAAACTTTTTTTTTTTTACAACTTTTATTGTTACTTTTTTTACACTTTTCACTAGGGGACTTGAAGGTGCAACTGTTTGATTGATGTTCTAATACTACCTATGTAGTGCAATGTATTAGAACTGTCAGTTGTTCACTGATAGCAAGCCGATCAGGCTCCGGCTTCGGTTGGGGCCTAATCGGCTTCCGTAATGGCAGACAGGAGGCCATTGTTAGGCCTCCTGTTGCCATAGTAGCAGTCAGCAGCCTTGCCATCTTATGGCAGGCTGTCGATTTGCTACAAACAACTAAGATGCAGCGATCGCATTGGATCACTACAGCGAAGGGGTTAATGGCAGGAATCGGAGCCAGCTCCGGTTCCTGCCGATACGGCGGGGTGTCCGCTGTAACATACAGCGGACACCCACTGCTGATGACACCGGCGCCATCTTGCCAATGGTACCGGAAGCCTTTTAGGTCCCGCCGGCGAGCAGGGCATAGGAGGCTTCCGTTGCTGGCTGACCGGGAGGGCAGTATTAGGCCTCCGGTTGACGCCGCAGCCACCGGCAACCCAGCGATCACGTTGCTGGGGTGCCGGTGGGTAAGAACTCCTCACATGCTGCGATTTCTATTTAACACAGCATCTGAGGGGTTAATCGGCCGGATCGGATGCTAGCTCGGGTCCTAGCCGTTACCTCAGGGTGCCAGCTGATACAGCTCGCACCCGGCGATAATGGTGCGGGCTCAGCTCCTGAGCCCGCACTATCACCACGACGTAATAGTACTGTGCTTTGCGGGAAGTCCTGCCCAACAGCGCCGTATATATACGGCGGATGTTGGGAATTAGTTAAAGCTATACAATCAGCCGATGAACGAGCGTTGTTTTACAAAGCTCTACTATGTTTTACATGCTGGTGATTTATGCAATTCCATTCCTTAGTCATAGCTAAGAGACGACTATCGAGGGCTATTAGGTTCCATGTTTCACAGAGCACTTACCAGCACTTCACATCACTTATACAGGCAGTTTAATGAGTTATAACATTAAGAAGAACCTTTCATGACTATGTTGTGACCTATATTTATGGAGTAATAATTAGGTCATATATTATGTGAGTTTTTATTTGGGTAATTTCAATACATCAGCAAAAGAGTTGATATAACAGTAATTGTTCTGCTGCTGAAGCCTTTAACCCCTTAAGGACAAGGCCTAGTGTTTTTGCTTTACGTTTTTTTATCACCGTATTACGAAAGGCATAACTATTCTTATTTTACTATCGATGTGGTCGTATGAGGGCTTGTTTTTTTTTTATTTCATTTAGTTTTACGTAAGACATTTTCTAAGAGAAAAAATTGGGTTTTTGGTTTTTTACATAGATTTTTTTTCTGTAATGTAGCTTTTTTTTAAAAAAATTTTTTAGTTCCACTATAGAACTTGTAAATGCAATTAGGCTCATGTACATGGCAGACCTTCGCTCTTTTTTTAGGCCACCAGCTATCGGCTCTCAGAAACCATTGGGGCAGATTTATTATTGTCTTTTCGCGTTGGTTCAGATGTTTCATACGCCTATTTTCTTGGTGCATATATAGTTGGCCAAATGTATCAATCGGTGCGCCAGAAAGTGCCAGGTTGGACCTGTTTGCGCTAGTTTTGTGGTTTCAAAATACTGGTCTAAAGTATACCACCCAATAGGTGGTGCAAAGAAGGGAAATTAGTTTAAAATGCGCCAAGATACACCAAATCTATTAAACAACGTGTGCGTCAGTGAAAAATTTGGCACATCTTCAGCCTAACACCTTTAGCTTTAGGCTGCCTATTTTATGCAACCCATTGGCACCCTGCGATCGCGTTGTAGGGGCACCAGTTTTCTTACAGAGTTGAATGGCCAGAATCAGAGCTAGTTCTGACACTGGACGTTGCAGCTATATATTACAGCTGACACCCAACGTGAATGGCGCAGGCACAGGTCCTGAAACCGGGTCATCCCCACACTGTACATTTACAGCGCTGTGTGGGAAGGGGTTAAAGCGGTTGTCCCACAAATATTACATTTCTCTGTTAGATCAGACATAACAATTTTTTAATTGGAATAATTTTAACCTTTCACTGTCAAGGACGTATGTAATACGTCATGCCTATAAATGTGACTTTAATATAAGGACTAGAGGTGAGATCTTGGTACCATATTAAAGCCCAGAAACTTAGCTTTCATATGATACCTATCTGAAGGCGACATATAGTGACAGAGACCCTGGTTCTATTCTAGATATGCGAGGCATATAGAGGTACAGTAGGGTCCCATAGATTTTATTTTATGACTGTATTACATACTTTTCAATGATGAGTAATTTTTGTAAGATTGACTTTATGTCCTGCAACCTGTATTGATAATCTGCATCTAGCCCTGCCCACCCGCTGATGATTGACAGCTTTCTCCCGATACTGGGCATTAAACGACTGTTTACGGAAAAGTAAGTAATACAGCGATGGAATCAGGGTCTCTATCACTACTTCATGTTACCTTCAGATAGGGCAGCAAAGACCTGATGACAGATTCCCTTTAGACCACCTTCACACGGCAGTATTTAGGTCAGTATTTTTTATCAGAAGCCAAAACCAGAAGTGGATCCAAAACACAGAAGACTTGCAAGCCTTTCCATTATAATTTTTCTCAAAACTCCTGATTTTGGCTTCCAAATACTAATGCAAAATGCTGACCAAAATATGAAATATATAAAATGTGAAAGTGGCCTAAAAAAGGAAAATAATTTTGGAAAATATCTTAAATATAAAATGATAGTCACATTTTAACCACTTTAGATCACCAGGGATGTATCCATTAACCTCTTTCCTGCCTTAGACCACCACAGATAATACCACAGATAATACCACACTCTGCTGGCAGAGCGCTCAGTTGCTTCCGTCACTCCCATAGTGTTTAAATGAAGCCGGATCGTGCATGCTCGATCGCTGCTCCATTCAAACACCTCCTTCATACAGAATATGACAGAAACCTCCATGCACCTCGTATGAAAGGCATGCGAGGCATATAGAGGTACAGTAGGGTCCCATAGAAGCTTATGGATGCCATATTAAGTCTCTATACGAGGTTGTACGGCCATGTGAATTAAGCATTAATATGTCTATAATTTGTAATACAATTTGGGGAAAAAATATTCTATCATCCTGAAAGCTCAGCATCGCAATTCACAAGAAAAATAGTCCAAGAAAAGATCTGCGGTGCCTTTATTACACTGTGTGGATTGCTGTTTGTACTTGTCTATTAGCTAATGCTCAGAACATCTGATAGATATCTAGATATTTGTGATTTACTATTGTTCTGAGATACATCTGCCCACTCATTTCTTTCTATCCAAGCAGCTGACAGAGATGGCTCGAAATGACTGCGCAGTATATCTTCTTCTAAGGTTTCGAGAAGGAAATGTGGTTAGTAATTACTGAAAAAGCGAAACCATCACTAAAATACATTTTCAGACATCAGTAAGGAAAAGTAATGGTAAGCAAAAACAATAAAAAATGTTATGGGGCACCATAACAAAACACAAAAAAGTCACAAAAAAAACGATTTACAAGCTTGCTCTTTATTTCTTCAATTTAAAGTGGATCTGTATGCTCAATATACTGCCCTATATATTACAGCTACAAGTCTATACTCCTGGTAGCCAAAACAGCACAAAAAATGTTTGTGCCGTTTGGCTAATAGAAGCACCGAAAAAATACAGAAGACTGCGGTAATGGGGGGAGAACTTTCTTCGTCTCTCTCCACCTCCCCCGACCTTCGGGCGTTTTTTTGACAGGCTTCTATGTATACACTACAGAGAGGAACGGGGAGAGGTTAAATAATGTTTCAAATTTATAGTACGGATCGTGACACCAATTACGTGTCGTTTTTAAATTTGTATTTTTCCTGTAATAAAACATTTTGTAAGGGTAAAAAAAGACTTGCCCGCACCATCACTATGCCGTAATAGTACAGTGGTTCACAGGAATAGCGGGAACGACCCGCTTAGCGCAGTATACTATTACTCCGCAGGATGGGAAGGGTTTAAGTTGGCACTGCGCACGCACTCATTTATGACATGGACAGTGCAAACAAGAGGTCTCCGACCCAGCTGCATCATGTAGAGGGCGGAGGACGCAAGGAAGACAGAGAGGGCAGAGATTATTTAATCTTCCAGTCATCTCTCCCACAGCCTTAGCCAATCAGTGTGCTCCCTACACAGCCTTTCCTGCTACCAGCCTGTAAGTAAACAGTATGAGGGTCTGAGCCCCTGTTCCTCCACACTGCACGACTGCAGTTAAGAGAAGCGCCAATGGAGTAGCGGTCGAGCATGCACCATGCCGCTCCATTCAATGTTTTATGGAGCTGATGGAAACAGCCAAATACTGTACTCAGCTGTCTTTGTCTACCCCATAAACATTAAATGGAACGGCACTGTGCATGTTCGACCGCCGCTCCATTCAAACTCCTCCTCACTGCAGTCGTGCACTTTAACCCCTTCCCGCTTTGGCCATTTTTGACCTTCCGGACAGAGCCTCATTTTTCAAATCAAATCGGAATGCTTTTACCTATACAAGCGATTCTGAAATTGTTTTCTTGTGACACATTGGACTTTATGTTACTGCCAAAATTTGCTCGATACATTCAGTATTTAATTGTGAAAAACACCAAAATTTTGTGAAAGATTGCAAAAATTTGCATTTTTCTAAACTTAAATGTATCTGCTTATAAGACAGGCAGTTATACCACACTAAATTGTTAATTATGTTTAACATCCCCATATGTTTACTTTAGACTGGCATAGTTTTTTTAACATCCTTTTGTTTTTCTAGGACATTACAAGGCTTAGAACTTTAGCAGCAATTTCTCACAAAAAAAATCGAAAGGCTATTTTTTCAGGGGCCAGTTCAGTTGTGAAGTGGCTTTTAGGGCCTTATATATTAGAAACCACCAATAAGTCACCCCATTTTAAAAACTTCACCCCTCAAAGTATTCAAAACAGCACTTAGAAAGTTTCTTAACCCTTTAGATGTTTCAGAGGAATTCAAGCAAAGTAGAGGTGGAATTTACAAATTTCTTTTTTTTTTTTTTTGCAGAAATGCATTTTTAATACTTTTATTTTTTTTTTTTGCAACAAAGAAAGTTTTACCAGAGAAACGCATCTCAATATTTATTGCCCAGGTTCTGCAGTTTTAGGAAATATCCCACATGTGGCCCTTCTGTGGTAATGTACTGAAGCACAGGCCTCATAAGCAAAGAAGCATCTAGAGAATTTTGGGGCCTTCTTTTTATTAGATTATATTGTAGGCACCATGTCAGGTTTGAAGGGCTCTTGCTGTGCCAAAATAGTGGAAATCCCCCAAAAGTGACCCCATTTGGGAAACTACACCCCTCAAGGAAATTATCTAGGGATATATAGTGAGCATTTTAACAGACACAGGTTTATTGAAGAAATTATTGGAAGAAGGATGTGAATATTAAAATCAACATTTTTTCAAAGAAAATGTAGGTTTAGCTAATTTTTTCTCATTTCCACAAGGACTAATGGAGAAAAAGCACCGCCACATTTGTAAAGCAATTTCTCCGGAGTAAAACAATCCCCCACATGTGGTAATAAATGGCTGTTTGGACACACAGCAGGGCTTCGAAGGGAAAGAGCGCCATTTGGCTTTTGGAGCTCAAACTTAGCAGGAATGGTTTGCGGAGGCCATGTCGCATTTGCAAAGACCTTGAGGGGACAAAACATTGGAAACCCCACCACAAGTGACCCTATTTTGGATACAACACCCCTTGATGAAATTATCTAGGGGTCTGCTGAGCATTTTGACACGTGTTTCATAGATTTAATTATAATTGGGCAGTGAAAAGAAAAACAATCCCTTTTCTTCAATAAGACGTAGCTTTAGCTAAACATTTTTATTCTCTCAACAAATAAAGGAAAAAAAGAACCCAACATTTCTAAAGCAATTTTTTCAGAGTACGGCAACACCCCATAAAAACAGCCGGATGCAGGACTTAATAGGAGCACAAAGATGGCAGACCTGGGGGCCTTCATTAGGCCCCAGGCTGCCATAGCAACCATCGCCACCCTGCTATTGCATTGCGGGGGGCGCAATGAGCTGATAGAGGGGGTCGCCCCACTCTTTCTAACTATTTAAGACCACAGCATTTAATGGGTTAAACTAGCGAGATTGCACTCGAGCGCTATCCTGCTAGTTGCTGTGAAGTGTCGGCCAGGGGCGTAACTAGGAAAGACTGGGCCCCATAGCAAACTTTTGACTGGGGCCCCCCCTCCCCTGGGTATCACTCAACCCCCCCTTGTAGATAGTGCCTCCCTATAGATTCCGCCACACAGCACCCCCTATAGATAGCACCATACAGCCCCCTGTAGATAACATCATACAGCCCCCCTGTAGATAACGTCATACAGCCCCCCCATGTAGATAACGCCATACAGCCCTCCCCCTGTAGATAACGCCATACAGCCCCCTGTAGAGAACGCCATACAGCCCCCCTGTAGATAACGCCATACATCCCCCTGCAGAGAACGCCATACAGCCCCCTCTGTAGATAACGCCATACAGCCCCCCTGTAGATAACGCCATACACCCCCCTGTAGATAACGCCAGACAGCCCCCTGTAGATAACGCCATACAGCCCTCCCCCTGTAGATAACGCCAGACAGCCCCCCCTGTACATAACGCCAGACAGCCCCCCCTGTAGATAATAGCCAGACAGCTCCCCCTGTAGATAATGCCAGACAGCCCCCCTGTAGATAACGCCAGACAGCCTTCCCTGTAGATAACGCCATACACCCCCTGTAGATAACGCCAGACATCCCTAAACCCCCCCTGTAGGTAACGCCATGCAGCCCCCAACAAAAAACGGCCTATAGTTTGTCCTACAAAAGACACGCATCCCCTATCCACAGGATAGGGGATTCATGTGTGAGATCACTGGCAGCGATAAGGAGAACAGGAACCGAAAGTCCCCCGAAGTTCTCCATGACAAACCTTGGACTTCCGGCGTCTGTGCAGTTCAATAAAAATGAAAGGCGCGCTGGTCACGCATGTGCACAAGCACGATCTGTGCGCAAGTCATTTCTACAGAGCTGCTGACACAGACCCCGGAAGTCCGAGGTTTGTCATGGAGAACTTCGGGGGACTTTCGGTCCCCCCTTCTCCTTATCGCTGTCAGCGATTACACATTTATCCCCTATCCTGTGGATAGGGGATGCATGTCTTTTGTAGGAACAACCCCTTCAGTGGAATCGCGCTGTAGCAGTCATAGCCGCTGCTAGCGGAGCCTCTGGCCATAGGAGGGGGGGCTGTGCCGGCGGGCGAATCTGGCCCCCTCATGCTGCGGGCCCCAGTAGCAGCCGCTACGGCTGCTACTGCGGTAGTTACGCCACTGGTTTCGGCTGTAATAGCCAACACCCGCATTGTATGGAGCAGGCTCAGCCCGTAAGCCTGCTCCATACTGCCCCTATCTGGCTATGACGTATGGATATGTCAAATGTCGGGAAGGGGTTAAACTAGTTAGAGGCTATAAAGTTCTTCCACCGTACATTCTCTGAACTGCTATAATGATTGATGACATCAGTTATGAATAATTTCTAACTTTTGGTTGCCGCAGGTTAGATTTAAAGAGACACTACACTGTTGGTATACTTTGATATTAGTCAACGGCAGTCCTGATGCATGCAACAGGTGACGGTGCTGCGACTGCCAGGGAAGCTGTACGCTAGTTTGGGTTGTCCAATTTACAGACAGTTGTAACGCACTATAAGGAATCCTTCAGATGGCGCATTGTACCGGTGTTTAACAATCTGTATTTGGCATGTCACATCCGGACTCTACATGGTTCTACTGAATCGAACTATACAGCCCTATTGAAGTCTAAGGAATAGAGACATTTATATGTGGGTACAATCTGCCCATCAGAACAAGATCTGAGGCCTATTTCAAATGCCTGGAACATTGACTCTGAAAAGCTGCCGTATTATTCCCATATGAAATGAGCCTAAGGCTAAGTTTCCATCTTGCATTGCGCTATGGGTAACATGTGGTTTTGTCAGTTGCAACCGTTTTTTGTCATAGCAGCCATTTTTTAAAAGATTTCTATTGAAAGCCTTTTTACAATAATTTTTATGAAATATTATTCTGCAACATCTGTATTCTGCAGTTTTTCCAAAAACCCAACAGGAAGACAGTGTAGGGCTTAATAGCATAATAGGCATATGTGGCATAGAGAAGTGGCAAGTTATTACCAGTGGCATCCGTTTAATGTCAAAAAAGGTTCATTTCGTACTCGCAAAACGGATGCCATAATAGCCTATGAGTGACGGATGACACTTCAAGGCATCTGTCATAGCCTCCGTTTAACGTGTACGTTGGGAGCTTTTCCCGGCATATACACTAAAATGTGATATGCATGGGCCGTATCCATCAATGTGTCATAAGAGGGTATTGAAAGCTGTATGTTACTAGTGCTATACTTATCAAACAGCTGTGAGACTGCTAAAGCTGGCCATGGACATAAGACTTGATCAAACTTGTAACTATGATAATCAGCAGATCGTCCCCCAAATCTGTCATTGGATTTATTCCAAACATATCAGATTATTTCCCTCCAAGAGGTGCCGGAGGTGTCTAGTGTTTCTGGATTGTCCGGGGATTGTCAGACAACAGTTTTCTCATGTATATGGCCAGTTTAAGACACTTTGGCGTGACCAAAATGTTACGGGAGTGTAGCTTGTTTGTCACAGCCGTGCAACATAGTTATCAATGTCTAAAGGCAGAGTTTTGTCTAGTTTAGCACGTGTGCGCCTTAGATGAAGCTACGGGAACATGCTTTATACATACTTAATAATACAATGTCACAATACAAAAAACTAGAAATTGCACAGTGTTGTCTAATTTGATAATCCATGTCCAAATGCACTATTAGAACTCCCTCTATTAGCCGGAGTGAAGAGTCGCTCATTAAAGTGGAACTCACTTTGGAGGACTCAGCATGACCATGTATTAAGTTTATACCTATTCATTTGAATGCAAGGGCTTCGTCATAACTCCTTTAACCCTTTCACGACCAGACTAATTTTCATTTTTATGCTTTTGTTTTTTCATCCCCTCATTAAAAAAATAAAAACTTTTTTATTTTTTCATTGACACAGCCATATGAGGGCGTCATTTGTATGAGACAAATTGTACTTTCTGATGGTGCTATTTAATATTATGTGCGATGTACTGGGAAGCTGGAAAAAAAATTCACAATGGGGTGGAATTGGAAAAAAACAGCAGTTCCACCATTTTCTTATGGGTTTCGTTTTATCGTATTCACTGTACGGTGAAAATGACACATTACCTTTATTCTGCGGGTCAGTACGATCATGGTGATACCAAATTTATATAGTTTTTTGTTATGTTTTAGTACCTTTAAAAAATTGTACAAGTTTGAAAGAAACAAAAAATGTTTTTGCATCGCCATATTGTGACCCCCGTAACGTTCTTGTATTTCTGTGTACAGAGCTGTGTAAAGCATCTTTTTGTACATGGAAATATGCAGTTTTTATTAATAGCATCCTGGGAAATGTCTGGCATTTTGATCACTTTTTATTACATTTTTGAGGGACGAAGTTGCAGGAAAACTGCAATTCAGCCCTTTTGACCTTTTTCCCCGCTATGGCGTTCAGCGTATTGGAAAAATATTTTTATAGATCAGGCATTTCGGACGCAGGAGTACCTAATGTGTTTATGTTTATTGTTGTTTATTTTTAAATGTGATCTAGGAAAAGAGGGTGATTTTAATTTCTATATATTTTTATATTTTTTAAAACTTTTTACATTTTTTTAACCCCCTTAGAGGGCTTGAACCTGCGATTATAAGGGTATGTTCACACGAGGTCATTACGTCCGTAATTGACGGACGTATTTCGGCCGCAAGTCCCGGACCGAACACACTGCAGGGAGCCGGGCTCCTAGCATCATAGTTATGTACGACGCTAGGAGTCCCTGCCCCGCTGCCGGACAAATGTCCCGTACTGAAAACATGATTACAGTACAGGACAGTAGTTCCACGGAGAGGCAAGGACTCCTAGCGTTGTACATAACTTTGATGCTAGGAGCCCGGCTCCCTGCACTGTGTTCGGTCCGGGACTTGCAGCCGAAATACGTCCGTCAATTACGGACGTAATGACCTCGTGTGAACATACCCTTAGATCGCTTATGCCATAGAATGCAATATCACAATATTGCAGTCTATGGCAAAATTAGTGCATTGTAATTGAGACCTGTCACAGGCAGGTCTCAGGAGCAATCTTCCTATTGCAGGGCTGGGAGCGTTCACAAGGCTGGAAAGGGCAGTAAAAATCCCTGAGGTGCCGATGGTCACATTGGACACTGGCAGCTGATGGGTTAAATGCTTGCGATCAGACATGTTTCTGATCGCAAGCATTGCCGCTGCGTCCCTGCTGTGTAACAAACGCAGCAGAGACTCTGCGGCTTTGGCGTTAATCTACAGATTACCGAGGGGAAAGGGTTAAGATAAAAGCATAATGCCTTTGTATATAGAAAAAATAGGGTCAAAAAGAACCTGTTCTCCTGGAATAGAGAAATATGTTCAAAGCAGATTGCTGCCTCCCGGGAATGCTGCTTGCTCCTCTTCAGAGACACACTGAGAAGTTTCTGCCTAGGATTGCACATAATGGATTGTCCACTATATATGTAGAAAGGAAGACCTGTGGCATTTTTCTATATATACAGTACAAATCAAACTAAATAGGGTAGGAAGCTTCTGACAGGTCTCCTTGGAAGCAGCAATAAAGATTTATGCCCTTGCTAAAAGAGAACACCTACACATTAGAAGCATAATCTGAAGGTCACAATAGATCTCATTAGTGTCTTACTATAAGACCACATACGTAGCTATTCAATATCTCGAGAAGTGCACGTCTGCTTTACAAGCCAGCAAGATTCCTTGTAATCTCATTGGAACATATTTCACTGCTTTTTGTGAATATAAATTCTGTTTAGAACAATTTATTAGTATATATATTTTATGTTTTTCATATATATACTGTATATATATATATATATATATATATATATATATATATATATATATATATATATATACACAGTCCAATGGTAGATGAACACAGCACTCCAATGGTTTCCAAAAAATCAGGCCATGTGCTCGTTACCTGGGGGTGAATCAATTCCCCAAGAGAATAGAGAGAAACAAAGACCACAGCAACGGCACCAGGACTTCAGAGTAGATGAAAGCAAAAAGTGGATTTATTCACCTCAATAAAGCAACGTTTCGGTTCAACAGGAACCTTTCTCAAGCCATGGCTTGAGAAAGGTTCCTGTTGAACCGAAACGTTGCTTTATTGAGGTGAATAAATCCACTTTTTGCTTTCATCTACTCTGAAGTCCTGGTGCCGTTGCTGTGGTCTTTGTTTCTCTCTATATATATATATATATATATATATATATATATATATACTAATAAATTGTTATAAACATAAACATAATTTATATACCCTTGTGAGTTCTTGATAAGTCCTGGATAGTTTTTCGTTTTATAGTCTTTTCTGCCAGGATGGCACCGTGTGGCATTTTTTTTGCTGCATTTTTCTGGGTCATTGAATATGTAATTATCCTTTTTCTTCTTTTTGTGAATAAGCTTCAGTCTGGAAAACATGTAATGTATACATGTTTGTAAAATAGGTTTTATTCACTTATAAAAAAACAGTAAAAGATTTTCTTCATCATCCTCATATCATGCGAAAAAACGTGACCAAAAATTGTCATGATTGAAAACACTAATGAATGAAATTTACAGTATATATTTGAGTCATAATCTCCCAGATGTTCCAAAAATACAACGCCAGCAAGGCCTAGGCAAGGGGTAGGTAAAGTAGACTTCCTAGGGTGCCATTTGGGGGAGTGCAGTTTATGGATTTATAGTGATGACCAAGGACCTAGGGTGATGGGCCACATTTTGAAACCTCTCTGCATATTTTCCAAATCTGTTTCTGTAACTACCATTCATTTCTATGGGAGTTATGAAAATAGTGCAGCTCAGCGAGCTACGCAGTTTTCAGTATTTCTGACTATGCAATCAGGAAGTGGCCCAGGAGGCAGCGGGAATGAGAAAGGTAGAACGGGGTTTAGAGAGCCCCGTTCTAGAGATAGGTGCAGGTCTCAGAGATGGGACCCGCATTTATCTGACATTTATGGCATATCCTGTGGATGGGCAAACCCCTTTAAGAGTCCCTGGTTTCAGATTGAGGGTGTCGTGTTGGCTATAGTACTTGTTATGTGAGCATCAGATTGTGTGTTTCAGTCTAGTGTTGCCTTCCAGCTTTGTCTAAGTATTTTCTTAGTTCATGTTTGTGATAGATAGAGCAGGTAAGGGTTAGGTTGTTATCATCTATCATCATTTGTTTGGTATCAACCGTCTGACTGTGGTCATCATCGTTCATCCGTGGTTACCATTACCCGACGTCATCCATTTGTTCCCATTATCCGCCTGAAATCTTCATCTTGTTCCATCCCTGTCTTTAATTGGTGGTTCCCTGTTTCTTATATTTTTGTTGCCTGTCAGTATTGTGATACTTGTTCCATAAATCCCTTCACTTTGACTGTCTGTTTGGTTCAAAACTTGGCTCTACTTTAGTCCTGGCATCTTGTAGTAAACCATAGTATTTACATTAGTTATATTTCTATTTGACAGGTCCCTGTCCATAAATCCTATTAGGGCATTTGGACGTCAGAAGGGGCTCCCCCATTCAGGACCCCCTCTATGAGTCAGAACCGGTATACTCAACCTTTTCATGTATTACTGTCACGGTGCGAGCTGTGGACCCACTGAGCCGTACCGCGTAGCGGGATTTCAGCTGGCCAAACAGGTATATATGCAATGTCTATAGTTCTGAAAGTGTACCTGAGGCAATGTAGACAGTAGCGATGGTTTCAGGCTATGAGGCTCCGGCAGTAGACAGACACCCGACGGGGTGTGGCACAGTAGAGGGCACCACATGACTCTAACTCTTGAAGGCACGGTAGCACAGGATACAGGGTACAGGCGGCAGGAACAATGCTCAGGCAATGATTGAGAGGGCAGAGCTCCTTTTATAGTCCAGAGGAATTCTGGGCTAATTGCTACTATTCTGCAAATGTGCGCGTACTGGACCTTTAAGGCCGAGCACGCGCGGGCGTGCTCACCCTGCGGGAGACAGTGTCTGAACCAGGAAGGGAGTGCCGACGTCTCCCCAGAGGGAGAGATGCCGCCGGGAACTCGCTCGTCATGGCTGCGGCCGTCAGAGGGTGTCAGGACGATGTTCCGCGGCCATAGACGTTACAATTACATAGACAGCCATTCGTTTGAATAGCCACTATGTAATGCTACATTTCCCCAGCCATATGGGGCTTTCCTGGCAATAACCGCTGATGACCAGGGGTTAGAGAAGCCGCTCATCTATCATGTTTAGTGTGTACATCGGGAGCATTCCTGCTGCTCAACGTAGCAAAAAAAAAAAAAACATGATGTGAATAAGAACTAGGCCCAAAAGTTTGTCAGTTATTCCATTTGTCAGCATTAAAATGCAGTACTAAAGCCTAATCTGTGGCAAAAATAAAAACTTCCCAATTTTTCTAATTATCATATCCAGAGTCAATGAACTGCTAAATTGGGACACCACCAGGGGCGTAACTAGGAAAGACTGGGCCCCATAGAAAACCCTTGACTGGGCCCCCCAGGTGCCACAACCAGCCCCCCTTATATATAGTGCTCCTCGTAGAATGTGCCATACAGCCCCCTATAGACAGTGCTATACAGCCTGCCTATAGACAGTGTCACACCCCACTTGTAGATAGCGCCCCCGACCTCCCCCTTGTAGATAGTGCTATACAGCCCCCTGTAGATATCGCCATAAAGCCACCCCTGTATATAGCGCTATACAGCTCCCACTGTATATACTGCCACACAGCCCCCCTCCCTTTTATATAGTGCCACACAGCCACCCCCCATTAGTAGATAATGCCACACACAGACACCTGTAGATTGCTCCACACACAGCCCTCTGTAGATAGAGCCACAGCCCTCCCCCTTGTAAATAGTGCCATACAGCCGCCATAGTAGATAGTGCCACACAGCCCCCCCTTAGTAGTGCCATACAGCCCCCTGTAGATATCGCCATAAAGCCACCCCTGTTTATAGCGCTATACAGCTCCCACTGTGTATAGTGCCACACAGCCCCCTCCCTTTTATATAGTGTCACACAGCCCCCTTAGTAGATAGTGCCACACAGCCCCACCCTTAGTAGATAGTGCCACACACAGACCCCTGTAGATTGTGCCACACAGCCCCCTGTAGATAGAGCCACAGCCCTCCCCCTTGTAAATAGTGCCATACAGCCCCCCTAGTAGATAGTGCCACACAACCCCCCCCCTAGCAGTGCCACACAGCCCCTTGTATATAGTGCCACACAGCTCCCCCTTATGTATAGTAACACACAGCTCCCCCTTGTGTATAGTGCCACACAGCTCCCCCTTGTGTATAGTGCCACACAGCCCACCTTCTGTATAGTGCCACAAGGCAATGGCATATCCGAGAAAGTTGTGTCAGCCAGGGGACGTCAATGAAACATGGAAAGTTGGGTTTGGAGGCAGGACTGTGTGACTTTTCAGTATAGCGGCACCGCCCCTGACCCTTTAATGAGTAATTAGCATATAGTGAGTGCCGTTTTTAACAGTGGATTTTAAAGATTTTGCTGCATCTGAAAAAAACATACATTTGGAAATAATGTCAGGTCATGTATTACCACATGGTGGCGGTTCAAGGGGTTAAAACTACCAGACAGGTTCCCATGAAATATACAATGAATTGACAACAATTCCATCTGCCCTGCAATTTTGTTATTTTAAATATATTCTATATAATTACATCTCCAGAACCAAACTCTGACATATACGGCTCCCGAACCAAGCTCAATACAATTATACATCCCCAGAACCAAGCTCAGTACATATATACAATACTAGAACCAACCTCAGTACATAAATGCAGCACTAGAACCAAGCTTAATATATAAATGCAGCCCCAAAACATAGCTCATTATATAAATACAGCCCCAGAACCAAGCTCAGTACATAAATACAGCACCAGAACAAAGCTCAGTACATATATACATCCCCAGAACAAAGCTCAGTACATAAATACAGCACTAGAACCAAGCTCAGTACATATATACAATAGCAGAAGAAAGATCAGTACATAAATAAAGCCCGAGAACCAAGCTCAGTACATAAATACAGCAACAGAACAAAGCTTAGTACATATATACATCCCCAGAACCAAGCTCAGTACATATATACAGAGCCAGAACAAAGCTCAGTACATATATACATCCCCAGAACAAAGCTCAGTACATATATACAGCACCAGAACAAAGCTCATACATATATGCAGCACCAGAACAAAGCTCAGTACTTAAATACAGCATCAGAACCAAGCTCAGTACATATATAAAGCCCCAGAATCAAGCTCAGTACATATATACAACACCAGAACAAATACAGCTCAATTTAGTGCAACCCTTGCTATATACGTTTATACGGCATAAAACTACAGCTCCCAGCATGGCCCGAACAATAGTAAGGATATGCTGGGAGATGCACAAAAAAAGTCATACCACCCATCATCTCGCTGCAGATCATACAGTGACTACAGTGCTGATTAGAGGCAGAATAAACATTTACATTAAGTGACTCACCGGTGACATCTCAGATTCTAGTTCTTTTCTTGTCCCCCCGGTTCAGACCTCTATGATGGATTTCTTCCGGCCACGACCCATTTCTGCGGTTTTCTGCTTAGATGTCTTCACTTCTCACTTTTAAAACATTTCTGAACCTATAAACGACGTTAAAATTCTGAATACCTCTAAATATAATAAAGCACCATACACTGCACCATCAACTATAATAGCGCTATACACTGTGTCCCTGATTATAATAGTACCATACACTGCACCTCTAATTATAGCGCCATACAGTGTCCCTGATTATAATAGTACCATACAATGTGTCCCACACACACACCGTGTCCCCTGTAGATAGTGCCCCCATAGCCCCCTGTAGATAGTGACCCCCATAGCCTCTGTAGATAGTGCCGTACATAGAAGCCCCAGTAGAAAGTGCCCCACATACAGCCCTCTGTAGATAGTGCCCACATATGGACTCCAGAGCTGTAAAGCAATAGTGCTAACCACTGAGCCACCGTGCTGCCCTACATATAGCTTCCCCTATAAATAGTTCTCCACATATAGCCCACCCCTGTAGATAGTGCCTCACATATAGCCCACCCCTTTAGACTGTGCCCCACATATAGCCCCCTGTAAATAGTGCCCCACAGGTAACTTACCTCTGTATATAGTGTCCCACATATGGCCCACACCTGTAGATAGTGTCCTACAAATAGCTCCCCCTATAGATAGTGCTCTACATATAGCCAACCTCTATAGATAGTACCTCACATATAGCTCCCCCGTATATAGTGTCCCATATATAGCCCACCCCTATAGACAGTGCCCTACATATAGCCCCCAGTAGCTAGTGCCCCACAGGTAGCCCACCCCTGTATATAGTGTCCCACCTATAGCCCACCCGTATAGATAGTGCCCTACAAATAGCTCCCCTATAGATAGTGCTCTACATATAGCCTAACCCTGTATATAGTGTCCCACACATAGCTCCCCCTGTATATAGTGCCCCACATCCCCACATATAGACCCCCCTGTAGATAGTGCCCCACATCCACACTTATAGAACCCCCTGTATATAGTGCCCCACATATAGAACACCTGTATATAGTGCCCTACATCCCCACATATAGACCCTCCCTGTATATAGTGCCCCACATATAGACACCCCCGTATATAGTGCCCCACATCCTCACATATAGACCCCCCTGTAGATAGTGCCCCACATCCCCACATATAGACCCCCAGTTTTATTAGAAAAAAACAAGAAACGTTGCATACTCACATGATCCCGTTCCCGCGCCGTCCGGTGGCAATGCAGATCTGCTCTCTTCTGAGCAGGTCTGCCGGAGCTGAACGACGCGTCTTTGAAAGGAGCTGATTGGCGGTGCAAGTCATTTTTCCCCACCAATCAGCGTCATTGTAAAGCGTTGAATGGTCGGGCATTCAGCGCTAATGCATGTATTTGTACCTGGGTGCTGTAGACGAAGGTACAATTACTGCAAGAGGGGCTGGCTGTCACTAGCACTGGGGCCCCCTCCGGTACTAGCGGTGCCCCCGGGCATGAGGGGGCATGAGGGGGCCCGTGTCGCCCGGCCCATAAATGTTAGAGGCTCGGCGGCGTGTGCCCCGTAATAGCGTTGCTACAGCTCTAGCAGCCATAACGGCTGTTAGCGGCGCCACCGGACATATGGGGGGCCTGTCGGTTAGCGGCACGGGCCCCCTCAAGCTGCGGGCCCCGTTGCTGCCACTAAGGTTGCTTCCGCAGTAGTTACGCCACTGGCTTTATAAAGTAATGGATCACAGGTCACGAAACAGCTTTAATCACTTTTAGTATACACCCTGAGTCACATATCCTCATATTATAGTCACTGGAATTCTGCTTTAATGTTATAATAAACATATACAGTGAAACCTCTTTGAGCCGACCACCCAAAATTGCACAGAAAATTGTTCTTTTATGAGGGTGTTCCTCTTAATGAAAAAAGTACACAGAATGCAGGTTAAAGTGTGTAATGCAGTCAGCAAACATGTACAGCACACAAATAAGCAGCCCTTTCATTCCTAGTGCCCAGCAGCATGGCTCCCCTTTTAATCCTGCTCCCCAGCATAGCTCCCCCTCTCATTTCTGGTCCCCAGCATGGCTCCCCCTCTAATTCTTAGTCCCCAGCATGGCTTCTTCTCTCATTCTTAGTCCCCTCTGAATATTGTTTCCCTCTTGGTCCCCGGCATGGCTCCCCTCATTCTTAGCCCTCAGTCAGGCTCTGTTCTCCATATCCTCCTTTACTGCTAACCTTGACACCAGTGGCAGTCTTAAGGTTTCCCTGCTCAGCAATGCCCCTTTTTTCACAGTCTCCGTCCTCCTTCTCCCTCCTCTATGATGCTATGGGTTGCTGAAAATGCTCCTCCTCCTGCTCTTTCTGCCCCAATGATGCGGTACAATGCTGGCAGCCTCTCTCCCCTGATGCGTCATGCAAGTCTCCTCTTTCTGCTCTTGCTAGTCCAGTGATGTGGCGTGGCGAGGACCCGCCTTTAGGTGATGGTCTGCATATAGAGGGGCAACTTCCATGGACTATAATGGTGGGGAAAATCGGTCTAAGAAAAATTCCATCTGGATGGGGGGTCTTCTCAAAGAGCTGTTCTTCTGGGGAGGTTTCACTGTAGTTGACCTTTGAAATGGGACACAAATGTAACAGCGTTAGGCTTTGTTCACATCTGCGCTAGGGCTCCGTTCCGTCTGAGCTTTCTGTCACAACGGAGCCCTGACAGACACAAACGGAAACCATATGTTTCCGTTTCCATCACCATTGATTTCAATGGTGACGGATCCGGTGCTAATGGTTTCCGTTTGTCTCCGTTGTGCAAGGGTTCCGTCATTTTGATGGTCGACTACACTATTCATTTCGTCCAAACGACGGAACTCTTGCGCAACGGAGAGAAATGGAAACCATTGCCACCGGATCCATCACCATTGAAATCAATGGTGATGGAAACGGAAACTTATGGTTTCCGTTTGTGTCTGCCAGGGCTTCATTCCAACGGAAAGCTCAGATGGAAAGTCGGAACGGAGCCCTAGCGCAGATGTGAACGAAGCCGTACAGGTACAATATCAAAATAAAAGTTTTGAAATGAAGTGTCCTACTTAGCAGCTCAATTATTTCTGCTAATGAAATGTAGTAGTCCCAAGTCTACAGTATTTCTTTTATCTCTAGTGCTAATCACATTATTCTAGTCAACGCCTGAATAATTGAAAGCACACATAATTAAAACATGCCCCTGTGTTGCCAACTTTCCATTTGTATAAGTACAGTAGCTCATTCCCCCCCCCCCCTCCCCCCATTGCAGATAATTTGTGCTTTCTGGTAGTTTGTGACAATGTATCCCTTGTCAATTGTTTTATTCCTGGAATCTGACATACTGTATGTGTACTTTTTGTTTAGATCTCTTCTAAGCTAAGCAGTAGGGATTTACCAGAAATAATGAATATTGTGGAGAGTTATATCATCACAAAGTGCAAATAAGTATTGGATCCATAGTAACAATCGACAATGAGTTTAACTATAAAAGCAGAAGGCTAAACTGGAATCATTTTAGTCTAAACCGGTTTATAGGCATTAGATGGAAACAGTCCTTCAGATGGACGATGGATGAGAGGTCCGTCATTGCTCTTAGCCGATAACATTACAAACGTATACAAATCATGCACAAAGATTGTCAGATGCAACTAAGAAAGAAGTTGTCACTTTTGCATAACCCTCCTCCTATGAAAAGCTGATCACACTGCAGGATCAAAACCTCAAGAATGAATTAAAACTAATTCTGTCTTAAAAAAAAATAAGGAAGCTGTGTCATAATAGGGCATATAAACGTCATAAACGGGGATTCCCGCTCGGAATACTTCTCTGAGTCAGCGGGATAAGCTGCTAACAAAGAATGTATGGTCAGATGTCGCTTTTCCAGCAATAGTAGCCGATTGCCAGGGGTTTCTAAAGCCAGACCGCAAATCAGGTGATTGTCTTCATGAGCCAACCCCTTTAAAGGAGTATGCCCATCTTACCCACTTATGGCATTTCCACAGAATAATAAATGGAAATCAATGAGATGGCCGTGCTAGGCTCTTCCTGCACCTCTAATAGACTTCCCCTGACTGCCAGATTGAATTGGCCAACGCGTCACGGTACCCCCTTTCACCCAGTAGGTGAAGGTCCTGAAGGTGGGACCTGCACCTATAGGACATTTATGCCATAAATAAGTAAGATGGGAATACCCCTTTAATGGGTAAGTAAATGTTCAACAAACTTCTGGGGGTCCAAGCACTGAAACCCCCACCAATCACTAAATCGAAGCGGCAAAAGAGCTTGTGTGAGCGCTCAGCCGCTTAGTTTCTGTACGGCTTTTTCCGGAAATCAATGTAGCGGAGTACGGGCTCAATAGAAAGTCTATGAACCTGTACTCCGATACATCGGTTTTTGGGAAAAAGCCGAACAGAAACTAAGTGGCTGGGAGCTCACACGAGCACTTCTGCCGCTTCCTTTTAGCGATTGGTGGGAGTCTCAGTGACCCCCACCAATTAAAACTTCTGACATGTCACTATGACATGTCAGAAGTTTTTTTAATGTTTAGCTACACTTTAAGTCTCAACCAATCACAGTGCAGCTCTCATTTTTCAAGAGCAGTTTAAGAAATAAAAGTTGAGCGCTGATTGGTTGTTATGCGCAGCAAAGACATTTCTTCTTTTGTTACCTTTGATAAATGTGTCCCTTTGTGTTCCTTTGTTTTAGCCACATCTGGTGCCGTTTTTTATTACTATGTAGTTTATATCAGCCTCATTAGGTAGTCCTGGAGAATACCTATAATGAGCCAGAGTTTGAGATTAGGACCAGATGACAGATGGGATCTACACCAATAATTAACTAAATAAGATCAATATTAAAAAAGTGAATTACATTTTCCCTGAGAAACAGTGTGATTAAAAGTTTGGATATACAGTAGGGAGATTCACAATCACCAGCAATAACATTTCTTTTATATGTGTCTGTGAGGGGATCTGGCGCTCTGCTACGCTGTTTCCTTAGTTTGCGTTTATTTACACGCTTGGCTGTTTATGGAAAACCCAGCTATCCTGTCAGCCATTTGCTGGAGGCCAGCGACAGAATATAGGAAGGGGGGTTAGAGGGTCCCATTCTGGAGATAGGTGAGGGTCTGAGATCTCATTTTTATTTTGTTTTTATGCTTTTGAATTCAGACAGCCATATATTTTTTTTCATAGCTGAATAGGGCATGTGTTTTTGCAGGACATGTAGAGTTTTTAGTCATCATTTTGTGGTACATATAACTTAGCATTTAATTTATATTCGTTTTTTCAATGAATAATGCATAGAAAAGCAATTTATCCCTTTTTTTTTACCCTTTTATTAATAACTAGCTTTTATACCCGGCGTTGCTCGGGAGGTTGATTTACGGTATAGATAGGGTAAAAGCTCACTATTTAAATACCCAATTATCTGCTGTAAGGCCCCATGCAAACGACCGTAGAATTCACTTCTATTGCCCATGGACACCTTCCTGTATATTTACAGGAAGGTGTCCATGCCGTAGAAAGGCTCCGCAAAAGATAGGACAAGTCTATAGGACTTTATATGGGAGCACGACCCGCATAATAATTAGAGAGTATTAAAAGTTAACTGACCTGCTTCTTCCTCCAGTCCGGCCTCCCGGGATGACGTTTCATCCCATGTGACCTTTTCAGCCAATCACAGACCAATCACAGGCTGCAGCGGTCACATAGACTGCCGCGTCATCCAGGGAGGTCGGACTGGATGTCAAGAGGGACGCGTCACCAAGACAACGGTACGTATGAACTTCTTTTACTTTCAACGGTAGATATGAACTTCTTTTACTTACTCATTGCTTCTCCATGCATTTTAGTCCCTCGATTATACGAGACAGGACAACTGTCCTGCCTCTGTGTAAACCCGCTGTGGCCAACATCGCAGTGCTGCTGTGTTAGGCAATGCAGCGAGGAATTATGTACGTTGCAGCCAATTATGGGCTGCCACGTCATCAATAGGGGCGGAGCCTATTCCATGATTTTAAACCAATGAAAAATCAGGCTTCAAACAAACTTTCGAAAATATATATAAGATAAGACATAATATTTATAGTATGGATTGCTATGGTTACAAGGAGGTAATAAATGGGTATATCTTTCAATTTCTTTGATTGAATCCTTGAAAAAAACAGGGACGGGAGAGGGGAAGTAAAGGGGATGGGTAAAAAAAAAACAGAACAGGCGCTGCTCTAAGGTGATATTGTTTGGACAGTTTGTAATACAATTGTTAAAAAACAGTTCATCCCCGTGAGTGAGTACAACTAGTGAATTGTTTACTCACCCTTTGAGTTTGTGCGGACTCATCGGCAGAACTCAACATTTGAACTTCGTATCGTACGGTGTGTTAGCCCTTGGAGTCAGCACTGACGGCAGGGAAACACCAAATCCTCCGGTGAAAGGTGATATCTAATGGATTATGCAAAACAAATACTCCTTCTCGTGGCGCTCCTGTATCTGCTTTATGTGGTTCTTGGTTCCCCATCCGTTCGGTAAGGAACGATCCACTCTCTTTTCCATTTAGGTAAAACTTGAAATTGATTACATGTTAGAATAAAAACGAATAAAACAGTACTGGCATGCAATTTGTTTGATTGTGATGTTTATTTAATAAAAAGTATTCATTACAAAATTTGTTTGTGTTGTCTTTAACATTTGCAGCCTTGTTTTTATATTTCTGTTATTTTTATTTAACTTTTCTTAGTCTCCCTATGGGACTTGGCTTGATCATTTATTTTGAACTGTAATGTATTGGAATATCTGTATCTTCAAATACATTACTGCCTATGCATATAAAATACACAGGTATACACCTAAGGTATGTGTTACTATCTATGCTCTATAATGCTGTTAATAGCTGTGCTAAAGTAATTTGCAGTGTTTCTCACATATAAAAGTACTTTTCTCATCTTTTTTTGCTTCCCTGTGTCTCCATGGTGCTGCTGCTAATCTGTGGTGCTGGGGGCGGTCTCTGAGCAGAATCAGTCTCTATAGTCCCTTCTTAGGGCATGGCCACACGTGGCGGATTTCCTCTGCAACTGTCCGCATCAATGCCGCACCTAATCCGGGTTGCGGATTACGGCTGCGGATCTGCCCAAAATGTGCAGAAAATTGATGCGGACTAGCTGCTGCGGACTGCGGGAAAAGTGCTTCCCTTCTCCCTATCAGTGCAGGATAGAGAGAAGGGACAGCACTTTCCCTAGTGAAAGTAAACGAATTTCATACTTACCGGCCGTTGTCTTGGTGACGCGTCCCTCTTTCGGCATCCAGCCCGACCTCCCTGGATGACGCGCCAGTCCATGTGACCGCTGCAGCCTGTGCTTGGCCTGTGATTGGCTGCAGCCGTCACTTAGACTGAAACGTCATCCTGGGAGGCCGGGCTGGAGACAGAAGCAGGGAGTTCTCGGTAAGTATGAACTTCTATTTTTTTACAGGTTGCTGTATATTGGGATCGGTAGTCACTGTCCCGGGTGCAGAAACAGTTACTGCCGATCGCTTAACTCTTTCAGCACCCTGGACAGTGACTATTTACGGACGTCTCCTAGCAACGCTCCCGTCATTACGGGAGCCCCATTGACTTCCTCAGTCTGGCTGTAGACCTAGAAATACATAGGTCCAGCCAGAATGAAGAAATGTCAAGTTAAAAAAGCAAGACGCATCCGCAGCACACATAACATGTGCATGACAGCTGCGGACTTCATTGCGGAAATTAGAATCTCCATTGAAGTCAATGGAGAAATTCCGCCATGAGTCCGCCACTGCTCCGCAACAGACAGAGCATGCTGCGGACACCAAATTCCGCTCCGCAGCGGAATTTTACACATCGTCTAAACGAACACTGCTAAATTAAAGTGGGAGTCAATGGACAAACGGCTCCGCTGCGGATTAACGCTGCGGAGTGTCCGCAGCGGAATTTAAGTGAAATTCCGCCACGTGTGAACCCAGCCTTACTCTTCCTGCAGAGCAGTAACCTGGGATCCAGAAAAGTGAAGATATATATTGTGCACTGTGTGACATCTACAGTATGCACTCCATAAGAAACCAACGAAAATATAATGAAAGAAAAAAAATGAATGACCATGTTCATATCAGCTTCATATCAGCTGTCAGGATGTAGAGCTTTAGGGTATGTGCACACGGCAGCGTCCGATACGGCTGAAATTACGGAGCTGTTTTCAGGAGAAAACAGCTCCGTAATTTCAGACGTAATTGCTCGTCCTCGCATTTTGCGAGGCGTCATTGACGGCCATAATTTAGAGCTGTTCTTCATTGAATTCAATGAAAAACGGTTCAAATTACGTCCAAAAAAGTGTCCTGCACCTCTTTGACGAGGCAGTCATTTTACGCGTCGTCGTTTGACAGCTGTCAAACGACGACGCGTAAGTTACAGGTCGTTGGCACAGTACGTCGGTAAACCCATTCAAATGAATGAGCAGATGTTTGCCGACGTATTGGAGCCGTATTTTCAGGCGTAAATCGAGCCATAATACACCTCGTTTACGCCTGAAAATAGGTCGTGTGAACCCAGCCTTACAGTCCTAACCAGCTAAGAAGTAGGTAGCATCCTCAGCTATACTGCAATGCTACTGCAAGGGCTCTGCTCCTTCCCTGACAAGCAGGGAAGAAAGTTATTTCTATTGGCTACTATGCATTGAACAGAGGATCACTATGCAGAAACCTGGCTGTGGGGAGAATGACTGAGCATGCGTCTCCACCACCACTCTCCTCATTGGGTGGATATGCACTGGATATAAATGGCAAAGATTGTTAATTTTTTTATCATTTATACAATGAATATGATATTTAATGCTGGAACAACCACTTTAACGCATCCCCACCTCTAATTTGTAATAAACTTACTAATGTCTATGTCCACTCCATATTTTCCTTGCTACTTCTACCTCAGTCAAGCCACGTTCCACTGCAGTTCCTCCGCTGCTCTAAGGCTGGATTCACACAAGCACATTACGCCCGTAATGGACGGAACGTATTTCGGCTGCATGTCCCGGACCGAACACACTGCAGGGAGCTGGGCTCCTAGCATCATAGTTATGTACGATGCTAGGAGTCCGTGCCTCGCTGCAGGACAACTGTCCCGTACTGTAATCATGTTTTCAGTACGGGACAGTAGTTCCACGCAGAGGCAGGGACTCCTAGCGTCGTACATAACTATGATGCTAGGAGCCCGGCTCCCTGCAGTGTGTTCGGTCCAGGACTTGCGGCCGAAATATGTTCCGTCCATTACGGACGTAACATGCTCGTGTGAATCCAGCCTAATTCCCTGCAGCCAAGTATATCAGTGTGCAAAAATGTCACCTGACCTCTGCAACAGACTTCAACCCTAGGTTTTTTTGAGAAGTTTAGCCTAGCCATTATTCCTTAACTTGGAAATTTTTGAATGAATTATTTTGAAAACTACTTGTCAGGGATAAGACAAGCTCTCTTTGTGCCCAAGGCAGGGGTTTCAGAATGTGAGCCTCCCCCCATCCTCATTCTCTGAAGTTCAGATTAGATGTCAGATAGTTATTAATTTATTGCCTGTGTGTCCCCACCCCTCCCCACCAAACACTAGCATTTTAATTTATCATTTTAATTATTCCTCATTTGCCTCCACTCCGCTCATTCACACTTCCTTATATAGTAACCATAATAATTCTGTTTTTCATTGAAAAAAACTGAGCCAATACATTTAAATGGTTTTAGTCACATTTCCATTTTCATTAAGGCTATGTAAACATTTGAAAGGCAAACATTTTTTTTTTTATATATAAAAAAGTGTATCAGTGTGTTTTGTGTAACTTTATAAATACTTTTTGTTAAAAATAATTTTTACTTTTTTAGACACAGCTGCTCTGTATTCTCTATACAGAGCAGCTGTATCTAGCGCTAAGACCTGAATACGTCAGGTCCGCGGGACTGACGGCTTCAGTGACAGAGGGTCGACACATGAATTATGAACTTAGATGTGATAGATTACAGGTGGATCCTGCATGTCAGAGACACGCAGGACCAGCCGACACTGTCAAAATACGGCCCGTAAAATGATGGCTTGTCAAAAGAAGTGCAGGACACTTCTTGGGACGTTTTTGGAGGCGTTTTCTCATAGACTCTATTGAAAAAAGCTCCAAAAACGGCCGTAAAAAACGCTGCGAAAAACGTACCCTTAGGGTATGTTCACACGATTAACAAAATACGTCTGAAAATACGGGAAAACAGCTCCTGATTTTCAGAAGTTTTTTGAGCAACTCGCGTTTTTCGCTGCATTTTTTACGGCCGTTTTTGGAGCTGTTTTCAATAGAGTCTATGAGAAAACGGCTCAAAAAACGTCCTAAGAAGTGACCTGCACTTCTTTTGACGAGCCATATTTTGACAGCGCCGCGTAAAATGACAGCTCGTCTGCACAGAACATCGTAAGACCCATTGCAAGTAATGGGCAGATGTTTGCTGACGTATTGGAGCCGTCTTTTCAGGCGTAATTCGAGGCGTAAAACGCCTCCATTATGTCTGAAAAGAGGTCGTGTGCACATACCCTTACTAAGAAAATATAGCATAGATATAGCAGCCATTCAGGTCATTTCAGAACCTGGAAAACAAATACTACAATCTGCTTTTTCTGTGCACTAGTTCTCATAAATATGCCAAATGTATTACGTGTTTAAGGCTGGATTCACACACAGCGTTTTGCTGCGTTTTTCATGGTGCTTTTAATGGCATTTTTTGTGGCATTTTTTTCATGCAGCTTTAAGCGCGGCCAGATGTTAGATTAAAGTCTATAGTAAAATATCAAATGCACTACACACAACTGCGTTTTGGTTTGTGGCGTTTTTTTAGGCAATTTTGTGGTCATAGACGTTTTTTCCAAACGTAGCATGCTCTGGGTATGGCGTTTTTTCAGGCGTTTTTCCCATAGTCCTCTTTTTAGGACTTTAAAAACGCCAGAAAATAAGCATCTACAAAATGACACCAAATGAAAAACGACGATTTGTAAAGTGCCATAAATTTTTTTAAGACATTCTCTATTGTTTGACGCAAAATATTGGTGTAAACATATATGTCAGCCAACAGGTGGCATAAAGAAATATTTTTAACACGTCCAGCCATTTGCACCAAATATATTATGCAGCACGCGCAATTTGGGAAAGTGCAATTTGCGTCATTTTCACAGACAACCAATTATCTGGCACAAGGCCTGAAGCTAACCAAGGACCACCCATAGTATGCCGTCTGCTGTCCTCCAGGCTACAGTAGAGCCTGAAATAACTGGCGACACAGCTGGATCTCATGTGATACGTAGTCATATGGGGTGAGCAAAATTCATCTTTCTGCCTGACTCTCAGGTGGAGAAGAAGTTCTGGATGGCCCTGTTAACCCTTTTTAGTCTTTTAGGAAGAGCAGGATAAAGAGAAAAAATTAAAAAATAGTATGGGGATCCAGCTTTTGGCTGTGCAATATAAGGATGAACTTGTGAATTTGTCTCTATTAAAATGGGTTGTCCAGGATTGGATAAGAGGGTTTGTTTTCTTTTGTTTTAAGAAAAAAAAACAAAAAACAGCGCCACTCTTGTGTGTAGGCTGTGTCTGGTATTGCAGCGCTTTTCTGTTCAAGTGAATAAAGGTGAGCTGCAATACCAGACACAACCATTGGACAAGAGTAGCGCTGTATTTGGAAGAAGAAAAGAGTTAAACCATTTTTCTTATCCTGGACAACCCCTCTAACTATGGATCGTTGTTTCTCTGGCAGAATGGCATTGTAAGCATCAGGGCTGGGGCACACATGGCACTACCAGTTCTTGCTTTTTGCACTAGTTTGTATAAATCTCCCATATTTTCTGATTTTGCGATCAACCACATATAAATGCAATGCCACTGTTTTATTAACCCTTCTCAATCACATGTAGATCCATTCAGATTCTACACATCATTATTATTTTACATCATCCCTCATTCTCCATGCACACTCCATATAAATGATGGTTTTATGTCCAAAGTACACAATACTGCATCCTGCTTCAGCTCTTAGCATCACTGCAAACCACAAAGGCTCTTCTCATCCACTCAGAACCTACCATCTAATCAAATGGGGGAATATTTTGTCATGTCATTTAAACTTAAACTCAATTAAGCCCTTTATTAATTTTAACCCCCAGCACTTAAGTTGGAATCAATTTTTAAATTTCAGAGTTCACCGCTTTCAATAATACTGCACAGATTACAACCTATTTAAAAAGGCAACATATTCTGGTCCACCCCGTTTACGGAATGGTTTATCCCGCAAGGTGTGCGCGCGTTGGCGTGGAGATGGACGCCGGGTGCAACCTACCCCTATGCGGTCCCGTTAACCTGGGCATCTGATTGGGCGGCATCCACATCGCAGACGTTTCATTGGATAGAGCGTGCCAGTGTTTAGAGTGGTCCCGTTTCATGCTTGGTTGCTCTGCAGCGGTGATGCTCTGTAGAGGAGACAGAGAAAGAAGGAGAGAGACAGCAGGAGAGCAAAGAGACAGCCTGGGGCTGAGGCTTGAAGGGAAATCTACTTGACAGGCGTGAGACGAGAAGAGCTCAGGACGAGTCAATTCAGTTATCTGACAAGAAGCTACCCTGACGGGAATAAAGAGACAGCTGCCAATGAGTGAAGAGAGAATGCAAAGAAAAATAGACAGTCGGTAGTAGGAATAAAGAGACTTCCCGGTATTAAGAAGACCTGTGGAATGAGAAGGACTCCTGCAGTGCAAAGTAATCATGTGAACAGCGCAAAAAGACGCGTGAAGGACACCCAGACAGTGATTGACCATCCCCGGGAGATCTCGGTGAGAGGAGGGGGTGACCTTAGACTGGGCCTGGTGAGCAGAGTAATAATGCATCACATGAGTGACAGTGAGGATGATAGAGAAGCATGTGAGTGCTGGGATCACAGGTCTATTTGCCTCTGAGCATAGACTGGCACTGGAGGGTGTCAGTGCCGCGGCATGTCTCCTGCTAGGAGGAGGAGGAGGAGAGCGGCACCTCACTGGTGTCTGGATAGTGTCACAGACAGACTGATGACTGGCTGGGTGTAGATGGGGGCTTATTGTTACTATATATGACTGTGTTTGCATTTGCTGCCCAATATAATTTTGTATTTTATTTTTTAGAAAAATGATACAATATATTTTCTGATGAGCCCAGGATTCTTGCAAATACAAATGTTTCATTGTAACTACGACTGTGCCTTCTCACAATTCGGCCAATAAACTTTTCCTAATGGCTGATCACATCCAGTTGTTTTGGTGGCACTCATTACCGATCACATTGTATGATCTCTCAATGCCAGCTCTATAATGATACTAGTATTTTCTAAAATCCTGTGGATATAATATTGATTGAAGATTAGCACTTAAGAGTCTCGCTATAGTGGGACCCACATAGGTCTCGATGCCATGCTTGCCCGAAGACAGACCTCTAGCTTGGTCATCGAGCTTGTAGAAATGAGTGCAACAAGTGCCATGGAAAGAAGGGATGTGTCGTGTGGGTGCCACATGTAGGTCTATGTATTCTTTCTTTATGCTGTGTGGATTACGTTGTTTGTTTATGTATTTTATGTTGTATTTTATGTTGGGTAAATATTTGTATAGAAATGATACATGTTCTTGTGATGCCACCTGACTATTTCTCCACTAATATTGACAGACTGCCCCCTTTGGCTTGATGTGCTCAGTAAGTGTGTGAGGGAGGCCAGCCCGCGGCCCCTCCGCTGCGCCTGGTGATGGTGCCGTCAGGATGCCTTGGTTGCCAGTGAAGAAGATCCGTAGGCAATTTAAACTGCTGCTCTTGTTGGTGCTACTAACCTCCGCTGTCTGGGTCACCTACCTACATATCAGTCTCGCAAGGCAGGGCAAAACCCTTCGGCTGCCCTTCGTGTACAGTAGAGGTAAATGTCTTTGAATATTCTTATTTGTCACTCTTTACCTAAATTATAACTTCGTGCTACTCAGATAATATATTTTGCAACAAAGGAGCAGTTGCTTGTTATAAACATGCATGTATGTGCAGATGTAGCTGAGCCGAATGTGTTATTTATAAGGACCTCATATGCTGCCCTTTGTAAACCGCACAGCTAACACTCAGCTCTGCTACATCTGTAATATGTATTCCTTTTTTATTTGTATAGTGCCGACATACTTTCCAGCACTACAGACAGTTTGAATGATCCCGTACATAGCAGGCATCTGTTTCTTGAGAAAATCTTCACTCACAAAAATGAAAGATTGGGATTTCTGTTCCTTTTGGCAGAGGTCTTGATGGGAGGAGCCCTGTAATTAGGGATCTCAGTGGCTTGTTATTACATTAACTCTCGGGATTGACTTGGCGAGCCCCTTCGTTCCCCTCCCTTAGCTGTTACTATGACTCAAGCATGATACTTCCAGCTGGCAGGAGAAAAGGGGCAGGGAGGAGGTGAAGTTGTGGGATCCCCTCACTGACATGGGTGTGAGCGTGCCCAGGAGAGACCCGCGGCACTGTACACATATCTGGCTGAGAGACTATTGTGGCACTGGGAGTCGTGATCTGGTCCTTCATTAAAGTGATGATGATTTTGTAGATCCCATTAGTTACAGGAGACCTAATCCTTATGACCTGTACACCGTGCTCTTCATCCAGAGATAAGCGTAGTCATCGTGTTCTGTATATGTTCATCAGCTTCTATATGATTCCCATCTTGACCTGCTGCGACTTGTATTTTAACAAACATGAAATTCCCTGTGTGCTCTTGTGTGCAGTCTTTTAATATTCTTTCCAGCTATTTCTGAGACATGTTGGTCTCCTTTACAAGTAAAATGCTGCCACTAATGTCAGCCATTCCAATGCCCATACAGGTTGTCACCCACCTTTCCACAGCCCTTGGCACATATGTCACCCACCTGTCCACAGCCCATGGCACATATGTCACCCACCTGTCCACAGCCCTTGGCACATATGTCACCCACCTGTCCACAGCCCTTGGCACATATGTCACCCACCTGTCCACAGCCCATGGCACATATGTCACCCACCTGTCCACAGCAATGGCGCATACATTTTCTTAGCTATGCAGAATTTTATTCCCCCTACTCCATGTCTCCTTTAAGGGACATTTTCACTTTAGTGCTGACGTTCTGTTCGTGAACTGGGAAGATCAGGATGAACAGTGCTAAAGGGTCTGCTCAGATAGGGGTTTCTGTTCTGCAGTACATGTATTTGTAGGCAATAAAATAGTTTGTAGCAAATGTGTGACTATCATCAGCAAGCGCTACTGCATCCATGCCTGCGGTGTATGGGGGCACCAGGGTTAACTCTTTAAAGGAGTTTTTCCCCTTTAAGGAGTTTTTTTTCTTTTGGCGCTATTGCTTACAAAGGCAGCAGCCACGGGGAACTAAATCAGGACTTGGAGGTATCATTGGAAGATTAAATGATTTCATTGTATAACTGGTGAATATTCCAGACCAAGATACTTCTTGATGAACGGCTCCAGCGCAAAGCTTTAATTTCCTAATATAGACTGTTGTTATTGAGGGAACATGTACGTAGAAGAACCCTGTGAACAAGATCATTACTTGTGGACTTTTTGAAAAGTAGAATAAAAGGCCAACTCTATAAAGAAGCAAAACATTCAATTTTACAGCACTGCAGAAGGATGTGAGTTACACTCCGGGCAGATTAGACTTCGAGGTGTTAAATTTGGATTTACTCTGCAAGTAGTAACTTGTTTTACTTTAGAACAAAGGAAAAAGATCTAGGTCTATGTATACTTGGTGTTGGGAGACGTTCAGTGACTTGTTACTCCTCTTTTAGAAGTCATTGGTTTCATGGTTTCTGGTTTAGGTTTTCAAACTGGGACTGGAGGAGTTTTCGATGAAAGACTTCCATTCAGAGCAGTCTCTATTTAGTCTGGGCACGCTCACAGTCTCTCAGAGTGCCAGGAAGAGCCCGCCTATGTGTTTAGGATGCTTCATTAACTACCTCTTTGCTGAACTATTTTGTATACTGTGTATTTTGTTTGAAGTATATAATGTGTCCTACCTAACATGTAACTTAGTAGCCAGTCATAAAACCTACAGGTACCCTACAAATGGTTCTCCCACTGTGTGAGACACATATTGTTAATGAATAACCCAGAATTGGACAACTTTATTTGTAGTTTGAGTCATTTTAGATATTTAATGGGTCTTCTTGATGAACGGCTCCAGCGCAAAGCTTTAATTTCCTAATATAGACTGTTGTAATTACGTTATTGAGGGAACATGTACGTAGAAGAACCCTGTGAACAAGATCTTTCCTTGTGGGCTAATATTGTATTCTAGGAAATTAGACAAAGACCAGGGATGATTGTTTTCAGTGCAGGATAGAATTTCTTTTCAGAATAAATTTCTTCTTACATAACTAATGTTATTTAACCCTTTAAGGAGAGCCCACTGTCTTTTTGACAGCCAGCGGCGCAGTTCTTCAGTCTGCAGCGATGTGTTTTGGCGTACCTGCTTTAAAGGGTGCCCATGGGTCAGAGACAATCGGGGACCCCGAGGAGAAACTAGAAGCTGTTTATAATGTCAACTGTCTTCTGTTTTCCAGCCTACATAGCTCTCAAAAGACCCAGCATGGACCAGATCAGCGCTTCCCATGATTAGTGTTAAGGCAGGGGGGTTCCTATGGTTGCCCCAGTTACAGTAGAAAACAAGAAAAATGATAGTGTGAATGTCCCCCAGAGGTCTTTTGACCTCGCGGGGGTCATATTATGTAACAAAAATCGATACATAAAAAAAAAATTAATATAAAATAAAGTACAAATAAAGGAAGAAAAAACATACACATTGCCCAGGCCAACTCAAACCGGTGTTATAGCCGCCCCCGTTCACCAGGGAACATATTTTAATACAACGGTCCTGCCCAAAAGTTTTGACACTGACACAAATTTTGTTTTTCACAAAGTTTGCTGCTTTAGTATTTTTAGATCTTTTAGTTAGAGGTTTCTGTGGTTACTGAAGTACAATTCTAAGCATTTCATAAGTTTTTAAACTTTTATTAACAAACACATCAAGTTTATTCAAAGACTAAATATTTACAGTGTTGACCCTTCTTTTTCATGACTTCTGCACTTCGCCCTGGCATGCTGGATATCAGCTTCGGGGCCAAATCCTGACTTATGGCAGCCCATTCTTACCTAATCAGTGCTAGGAGGTTATCACAATTTCTGTGTTTTTGTTTGTCCACCTGCTTTTTGAGGAATGACCACAGGTTCTCAATGGGATTGAGATCTGGGGAGTTTCCCAGCCATGATCCAAAATATCAATGTTTTGTTCACCGAGCCACTTAGGGCCTGTTCAGTTGACTGCGCTATTGATGCCGTCAAAAACAACGGAACCCTGTCACAACGGTGACAAATGGAAACCTTTAGCAAAGTTTCAGTCACCATTGAGATCAATGGTGAAGCAAACGGAAGCTAAGGTTTTCGTTGGCCTTTCCGTTGAGGGGTTAACCCGACGGAAACCTCAGACGGAACCCCTCAATGTAAGGGCAACGTTGATGTGAACACAGCCTTAGTTATCACTTTTGCCTTGTGACATGGTGCTTCATCGTGCTGGAAAATCCGAATTACTCCTGGATCGTTGGAAGAAGTTGCTCTTGGAGGATTTTCTTTATTCATGGAAGTGTTCTTAGCAAAATTGTGAGTGAGCCCACTCCCTTGGATAAAAAGCAACTCCACACAAGGATGTTTTACTGTTGGAATGACACAGGACTCATGGTAACGCTCAGCTTTTCTTCTCCAGACAATCATTCTTCCAGATGTCCCAAACAGTCTGTAGGGGGCTTCATCAGAGAAAAGAACTTTACCCCTGTCCTCTGCAGTCAAATCCCTGTACTTTCTGCAAAATGTCAGTCGGTCCTTGATGTTTTTCTTGGAGAGAAGTGGCTTCTTTGCTGTCCTTCATAACACCAGACCTTTTCCTCACTGTACGTGCAGATACACTGACACCTGCTGCCATTCCTGAGCATGCTCTGTACTGCTGTTGAACCGATCCCGTAGCTATATCCCCTTTAGGAGACGGTCCTGGAACTTTCTGGAGTTTCTTGGGCACCCTAAAGCCTTCTTTACAGCAATTGAACCTTCTTGAAGTTCTTAATGATCCGATAAATGGTTGATTTAGGGGCAATTTTACAAGCAGCAATGTCCTTGCCAGTAAAGCCCTTTTGATGCAAAGCAATGACTGCACGTGTCTCCTTGGAGGTAACCATGGTTAACAGAGGACTATGATTTCAAGCACCATCCCCCATTTAAAGCAACCAGTTTGCTCTTCTAATTCAATCTGCATGACAGAGTAATATCAGCCGCCTTGTCCTCGTTAACGCTTTCTCCTGAGTTATCAAGAAGATCACAGAAATGATGTTAGAAGGTCATTATGTGGCAGGGCTGAAATGCAGTGGAAATGGGGTTTTGGTGATTCCGTTAATTTTGATGCCAAGTAATGACTTTGCAACTCTTTTACCATTCATCTCATCACTCTTCATAACAATCTAGAGGTAATGCAAATTGCCAGTAAAAAAAATGAAACTGAAAACCCAAATTTGTGTCAGTCTCAAAACTTTTTGCCAGGACTGTTTTAATGCTAATTTGCAAATGTAAAGAATAAAGAACTAGAAATTGGGAAAAAAAAAAAAGTTGTTTTTTACTTTTTGTACACTTTACCCCTAATAAAAAAAATATTTATCTAAAAAACGATATTAATAAACGCCCTATTGGTAGTACTGTAATAATAGGACATTTGAAGTAATAAAATACTGTATTGACCCCTGCTTTGACGTCTGTAATATTTACAATGTAAGGAGCTGAATGTGGACTGTATTTCAGCATGGTGATTGACAGCTCTGGTCTTAGGTGCTGCTGCATAATCCTGTGCTGGCAGATCAGTGAATACTATACTTTCACCATCTTGCGCTGCTATGTTTGCATATATCTCTAAACTTAGTAACACAAGATACTCACAAGTAAGGAGTTAAAGTAGGATCAAGCTTATCCCCCTCTGTCAACGGACAGCATACCTCCCAACTTTCTAGTATCCCAAAGAGGGACAACCGATGACGGCGATTTTTATTTTAAGACACACCAATAATCCCACCCGATCCCCGCCCATACTCACCCAGTTCAGCCCACAAAGTATCATGCTATGATAGTGCCTCCCACACAGTATAATGCCCCCTTAGGTGCCACCATACATAGATGCACCCATACATCATAAAGCTCACACAGATACCCCATACAGTATAATGATCACACCGATTCCCCCATGCAGTATAAATAAGGTGCTGTGCCTGGGGAGTCCTCAGCCTGCGGAGGAGCTCACTCTGCCCCTCCGCTCTGAACTAATGCTGAAGCAGGGAGCTGACTGTTCCCTGCTTCAGCATTGGATTCAACTGTATCTGCGTCCTGAGGACGCAAATACAGTTGATAGCGGGACGCCATCCAGAATCCGGTATTGTCCTGCTGAATCCGGGACGGTTGGGAGGTATGGGACAGCCATGGACATTTCATATGGTTACTAAACATAAATAACATTTGCATTTCCTGAAGCGGCTCTAGAGTGTGGAAACCATGCAGATTTGAAACACATTGGCGCATATTTACTAATAGCGGCGCACCACCAAGCAATATGCATTGCCATATTCCTAAATGCCCCATGCACACGGACGTGCTTTTGCAGCCGCAATTCCCCCGAAAATCCATGGGAGAACTGCGGTCACATTCATTCCTATGGGGCCATGCACACGACCGTGGTTTCCACGGTCCGTGCATGGCCCAGGAGCCCGGACCGCAGAAAGAACGGGGCATGTCTTTATTACGGCCGTGTTCTGCGGTCCAGGCTCATAGGAAATAATGGACGCGGCCATATGCACGACCCGTGATTTGCGGGCGGCTTGCGGGTGACACTCCGCTGCCGGCACACCCGAAAATCACGGCCATGCACATGGCTACGGTCGTGTGCATGAGGCGACACACGGAGCATGCCAATCAAATAATATGCAACAGCTACTGAGCTTACATGTAGAAAAGTGATGTAAATGGTAGTAAATAACTTACATAGTTTGAGATATTCCCCCATTTTCTAGACCCTTACAGAAAATTCATACGTATCAGAAAAAGCGTCATTGGAGGGTTTGATAAATATGGCGCTTACCAGGAGTCTTTAGAAAGTTTTTGTTTTTAACTCTAGGATTGCTAATGTTCATGGTACTAACAATTTGCAATATATATTTTTTTCTGTCTGGTTTCCATGAGAGATTTCCATGGACAGAGAGAGCAGTCTATAGATCGCTTGCTTTACCCTTTCTGACTCTTCATTGTCTGCTTGTGCTGTGTGTATTTAGGTTTGTGTCTTTATGATGCTGTGTTAGATGACTGCATACAGCCTTTTCAGACGCACATGTCCATCTATATGTGTATGTCTGTGAAAATGGTGTGTTAGCCAGGATCACACACAGATTCTGCTGCAGTTTTTGGATGTGTTTTTAGTCAAAGTCAGAAGTGAATCCAAAAAGAGAGGAAGGTATAAAGAAAAGACTTTATGCATCTCCTTTCTTTTGTGTCCACTCCTGTGTTAGGCAAAAAAAAAAATAGAGGCAAAAACTGTGTGTGTGATTTCTGGCCTTTTATGCAGAATTGTGGCATAACCAGACTTATGTTGTATTCACACGTGTCGGTTTATATTTTGAGTGTTTTTTTTTTTTTTTTTAGCAAAACTCAACTTGAATTACAGTCCCACTGGCATTGAGTTGCTCAGTAATGTAAGGCTAGTAGAGCATGAATATGAAAAAATAAATAAAAAAATATAGATATATATATTAATAATATATATATATTTTTTTAAAGTGCAGAAATAGTTAAAGTAACTGTCCAGTCCCTCTTAGTAATGCTGCGATTGTGCTGGTTTTTAGGCTCCAATTTTACTGAAAAATAAAAACAAAGGCCAGGGCCTAAAAGTACTTTTAAGCCGCTGACATTTTATGTAATGTCACCCTCTGCCCAGATTGTCTGTCTATAATTGTTTAGTTTTTTTTAAAGGACGCTTCGGCCAAAACTGAACTTTCCCATGTGCTCCATTATGGTATTCCATGTGTCAGTCTCTCACCTGTTATTTTTTTTGCTGTTTCTATCTCTATGTATCAGACAGGGATGTTGCTTAGCAGCAGTGTAAATCGGGCTCGGTGACACGCTTTCTCTACTTAAGTCTATGGAGATCTACGGGTCACCCATCACAGGCTTCAGCAGTTCCTGTACCACACTAGTTTTGTACAGGGGGGGGGGGGGGGGGTGGCAGAAACTTCTATCATCAGCCAACACTGATACTTAGACGGATTCCTGTCACACAGGTATAATGTAGAAGAATATAGTGCAGCCTCCCTGTCTGTGTACTTATGGTTTCTTAGCTTATTTAAGAGAATATAGAGAGGATGCTAACCTCAGCATGCAGAAATAGTGTGGACTTTAGCTGGTCATGTGATTCTGTGCTGAAACATCATGGGATTGATAGCAAAGCAGAGAGGAAGAGAAAGCTGGGGAAATCTAATAATCAAAATGGAGGCTTTTTTAAAGCACAGACAAGGCTTCAGTTCAAAAAGTAAGTACAGTATACATAAAAGAAGTGTAAAGTGTGGTATACAGACAGGTGGGGAATGCAGGCATGGAAAATTGTGTGTCCACTGGTGGTCTTCTTTAAGCTGTACACCTATTAGACAATCTGCAATCTTCTACTTTGCATTACATACTTTTTTTTTGTAGAGAGTTGTTTTGTTGCATTAGGTTAACCTTGCTCTAACCTTTTATTGTATGGCCAGATGGCGAAAGACTTGAAGGAACCGATCCTGCCCGAAAGACAGGGAAAGTTCAGTCCTCTCCTCCTCGCTCACAAGCAGGGGATTCTAGTGAGGAACTTCCTACGGTAAGAAATAGTGTTGGTTTCTTTCAGGGGAATGTGATGTTTGTGAGTGGTCAAGATGTCTTCAGCATTTTCATTCATCTATACAGATGGATGCCCTCGGATGGAAGAGAAGCCACCGATTGCACCCTAACCTAGAACAGGTGAACCTTACTGACACTGCTGTGCCCTGGGATGAGAAGGTAAGTGGTTTCATGTAATTCTCTTGAGTTGATATGATCAGTGCCGTAAAATGAAGCTGCAATCTCTGTGTGACCTAGTTTAATTCCCTGTATCCTTCCTTATTAAGACGGTAGGGCACCTTAGTGCAGTCAGACAAGTAGAGCGTTATGCTTTCAAGAACATTCCACCTAAATTACAAGTAAATATTCTGTCAAATTGTTTTAGTCCAATCTGTATCTGGGAAAGCCGGCTGACAGCCAATATGCATGCCATCAAAGGTGTTTTCGCTCAGTTTTCCTAAACTCCTGCCAAGCTATGCCTTAAAGGATTGTCTCCGCATATACATTGGGTGGCATATCAACTGGATATGAAACCAATGTCCGATTAGCGTGAGTCCGATCGCTGAAACCCCACCCGATTGCAAAACTCAAGGAAGCAGCATCGCTAGGAGCACGTCGTGCCTTCTCATGTAACTGTACGTGATGGTGATAGAGCGTGCTCAGAGACTGAGCCCGCGCCATCACCAGCAGGTGTCAGCTGTATATTACAGTTGACATCCCGCTGTAACGGCCAGGACCGGAGCTAGGCTACTATCCTGCCGATTAACCCCTCAAATGCAGCGATCAAGTGATCGCTGCATCTAGGTGGTTTCTAGCCTTTTGGCATCCCTGCGTCACTGTCACGGGATGCCGGTGCTTGCAACGGCAACCGAGGCCTAGCAATGGCCTCTTGTATGCCAAGCACGGAAGTATTTTAGGCCCTGCCCGGAGGCTTACATGGCTTAAAAGGCTTTCTATCAGGGCCAAAAAGATGGCGCAGGCTCAGAAGCTGAGCCTGCGCCATCATCCCCGGATGTCAGCTGTTCGTTACATATGGGGTCACTTATTTGGGGTTTCTACTGTACTCTGGTTCCCTTAGGGGCTTTGCAAACGCGGCATGGCACCTGTACACCAATACAGCAAAATCTGCACTCTAAAAGCCAAATGGCGCTCCTTCTATTTTAAGCTCTGCCATGTGCCAAACAGCAGTTTAGGGCCACACATGGGGTATTGCCGTACTGGGGAGAAATTGAGTAACAAATTGTGTGGTGTTTTTTTTCCTTTTACCTCTCGTGAAATTAAAAAAAATTGGGAGCTAATTCTACAAATTTTTGCCTAATTCTAATAAAATGTATGAAACACCTGTGGTGTCAAAATGCTCACTACACCCCTAGAAGAATGCCCTGAGAGGTGTAGTTTCCAAAATAGAGTCCCTTCTCAGGGGTTTTTACTGTACTGTTACCTCAGGGGCTCTGCAAAAGCGACATTGCGGCTAAAAACCAATCAAGCAAAGTTTGCATGCCAAGTAGCACTCCTGCCATTCTGAGCTCTGCCGTGTGTCCAAACAGAAGTTTATGACAACATATGAGGTATTGCCGTACTCGGAAGAAATTGCTTTAGAAATGTTGGGATGCTTTTTCTCCTTTATTCCTTGTGAAAATTGTACGTTTTTAAGACAAAAAGTAGATTTTCATCCTCACAGACTAATTACAATAAATTCAACAAAAAACCTGTGGGGTAAAAATGCTAACTATACCCCTAGAAAAATTTCCTGAGGGGCGTCGTTTCCAAAATGGGGTCACTTTTGGGGGTTTCCTGTGTTTTGGCACTACAAGACCTCTTCAAACCTGACATGGTGCCTAAAATATATTCTAAAAAAAGGAGGCCCCAAAATTCACTAGGTGCTCCTTTGCTTCTGAGGCCTGTGTTTCAGTCCATTACCACACTAGAGCCACATGTGAGATATTTCCAAAAACTGTAGAATCTGGGCAATAAATATTGAGTTGCATTTCTCTGGTAAATCTCTCTGTGTTACAGATTTTTTTTTTTATTACAAATAAATTTCAGCGAAAAAAATGAAATTTGTAAATTTCACCTCTACTTTGCTGTAATTCCTGTGAAACATCTGAAGGGTTAAAACACTTTCGGAATACTGTTTTGAACTGAACTGGTCCCTGAAAAAAAAAAACTTTGAAAATGTGAGAAATTGCTGCTAAAGTTCTAAGCCTTGTAACATCCTAGAAAAATAAAAGGACGTTCAAAAGACGATGCAAACATAAAGTGGACATATGGGAAATGTTAACTAGTAACTATTTTGGATGGTATTATTTTTGCAAATTCTCTCAAATTTTGGCGTTTTTCACAAATAAATACAGAATTTATCGACCACATTTTTTCACTAACATAAATTACAATATGTCACGAGAAAAAAATCTTGGAATCGCTTGGATTGGTAAAAGCATTCCAAAGTTATTACCACATAAAGTGACACATCACATCCTGGGGACTGTAACAATGGATAGAGAAATAGACTAAGGGCCCTTTTACACCGGCCGGCACGAGGCCAGTGCACCGAGCGCCGATCAACGAGACATCGTTGATCGGCGCTCCCTTGCTCCTGTCACACGGAGCTATGGATAGGGACGAGCGGTTGTTACTACGATCGCTCGTCCCCTACATTATTATCATATCGGCAGCGCGTCTCCTTGTTTACACGATAATCTTTTACTTTTTTTAAAACGATACGACCAGCAGATGATCGAGCGTTTCCTCATTCATCTTCTGATCGCTGCCCTTTTTACACACGGCAATTATCGGCAATGAGCGTTCTATTAACGCTCGTCTGCCCGTTAACCGTCATGTGTAAAACCCCCTTAACTCCCATTCCTTTCAGCTGCCATAAAGCGAGCACAGACAGTACAGGAAGGAAGTGTGTGCTTCCAATATAGCCACCCCAGGAAAGTTTTTAAAAATAAAAAATGAATAGCTACATTTCAAAAATTGAAAAAAAACGACACACTTTAATTCTAATCTACAGACTAAAATCTAACAATGTAAGCTAAAATTAACTACATGAGACATCTCTTTAACGAAATTCTTTTTCTCTTTAAGTACAAGGGCAAAGTCAATCTTCATGTATTTGAGGACTGGTGTGGTGGATCAGTGCTGCACCTCAAAACAAACCTACATTTTCCCCTGTATCCGCACGTAAGTATTTTCACTTTTATTTTTTTAAACATTACTTCTCTTCTCACCTTCCTTTCTTTTAGCACTTGGTGTTTTTTCTCTCTTCTAGACTCGCACCACAGTCACTAAACTAGCTGTGTCACCCAAGTGGAAGAATTACGGACTAAGGATATTTGGGTACATACACCCTTATAAGGATGGTGGGTGTACCCTATGATATATTTCCATTAGCCTTCACAGTTATATCACCTCTTCTCTTACACATTGCACAATGGTATTGTTTTCTGGGATCTTTACTTTGGTGCTGTATTTGACACAATTGACATAACCTGCCTCTTATCTATATGCCTCTGACACTGTCCTATCAGCATGAAGCTGCTTCACACCGTGTGAGAGACTGAGCCTGGAGGGAAGGGGATCACTTCAAACAGCCATATCTCTGGCTGTGGACCATCTAGAGCAGCGATTCTGATGGCATTTGAAAGTTGAGATTCTAATCTTTCATATAACATCATGATTGCAGTTCTAGAAGCTGTACACTATATGATCACGCTGTGTTGCTGGGCAGGGAAGGGGAATAAACTATGCTGATTGGACAGCGTCATACAGAAAACATTACACCGCCCAGAGTAAAAAGAAAGAGTCACCTCCTATTTGGCTATTATAGCCACATTAGCATATTTAGAAAAATTCTCATAACTTTGCAAATAATAAACGTTTTTGAAAACAAATCACACTGTAGCATAGCGCCTATTAGATTAGTTAGGAGATAGGGAGTTAATAAACTGGTGACAGATCCTCTTTAAAGGAGACCCTCCAAAAGGACAATATTGAAAGCCCGATCAGAGTGTTCTCCACATAGGATACCGGAATCCTGATATATCCTTAGTACTTCGGTCATTTTCTACAAATCTAGGCCACAATAGTCCTGTGGGTCTCATGACAGCAATTTCAGTTTTCAGCTCTTAGTTGGCTGAATTTGCATGGATTAAAATTTTGATCTATTTTATTATCCACAGTCTAACCGCCCCGACAGCAGTAATATTATGGACATTGATGGATTGGGATTTTGATCTACATCATTAAACCCTATAATAGTGCAGCCCGTCAGCCCCTGGGGGATCCAAAAGTTTTGACAGATGGCAGTGGTAATTGTATAGCAGGATCTTCTTGGGGCACAAATTGATTAAAAGGAGAAAAACTGCAGTTAGTGAACACTATGGGCTTCATATAGCCCCTTTAGAAGGTTTTCTGGGAATATAGAGCATGTGCAGTGCTGCAAATAATAGATTTTCTGTCCAGTCAATCAGGACCATGACGCAAGAGAGGCATTGTTTCCTTAGGCCGGGTTCATACGTAGCGTAAACACTGCAGATTTTACGCAACGGATTTCATTGTGAAAAATCGACAGCGTAATACAGTAGCAGCAAATCTCATCTACACACTACGTAAAAAAATGCAGAAAATACGTTCATAAATTGACCTGCGGTGTGTGGTGTTTTTTTTTAGTCCGCAGCATGTCAATTTATGTAGTGGAATCGCTGTTATTTTGTTGCGGGTTTTCAATGAGGAGGTGAAACCCACAACAAAGAGCAGACGCTGCGATTTTTGCAGCAGAACAGCTGCGATCCACGTCGAAAATCGCAATTCATAGAAAATTGCATCCAGCCTGACCTCCATGGATGATGTTTCGTCCCACGTGACTTCTGCAGCCAATCACGGGCTACAGCGGTCACATGGGAGGAAACTTCATCCCCAGGAGACCAGGCTGCAGGACGTCAGAGGGACACGTCGACATGATTACCAGTAAGAATTTATTTATTTTTTTCTACCTGCTTTTTTCCCCAACGGACATTCCGGCAGAAAAACTGCACCACAATTTGGTGCGTTTTTCGGACGGAATTCCTTGTGGCGTCCGGGGCGGATACGCGGTGTACTTTTACGCAGTGTATCCGCCCTGTGTGAACATACCATACTGTGTGAATGTCCCTGCATTGCCTATGTCTGTTCTACACAGATGGGATTTGTTAAGGACTCTAAAATGATTCATCCAGGCTTTCCATGTGATTCTGCTGTAAGCACATGTAAGCATTGCCTCCCCTCAGCAGGGGAGCTGAATATATACAGAAGGTTTTATCGGTAAGTTGCAGGATATTCTCCGTAATATAATCCTGGGTTGGACTCTCATACAGACACGGTCATATTCCACTTTGTACACATCCGTTGTTCTTGTCTCAGTTACTTCTTTTGTCTTCTGCAGGAGACTTTCAGTTTGCTGTAGCCTCAGAAGATAACTCTGAGTTTTGGCTGGGCACAGAGGAGAGCCCGTCCAGTGCCCAATTGATCGCTTATGTAGGGAGGGTGAGTGCTATATTCTATATTATCAAACCCCAAGCAAATATTTATTTAACAAATGTTCCTTACAAGTAAGCTGCCCAGTAAAGAATATTGCATTTATAACCCATTTAGGCCTCATGCACACGACCGTGCAGTATTTTCTGTCAGTAATTCCTGCACGGACGGGTCGGGGGGTGTCACCCGCATTTGCAGACCGTGCTCACATTAAAAAGTATAGGCGCGCGGTCCGTAAATGCAAAAAGAGAACATGTCATTTTTTGCGGGTTATTTCTACGTCCCAGACACGCCTTCCCCCTGTAAATATATGGTAAGGTGTCTGTTGCTGATAGAAATCAGTATTTTATCAGTAATTTCAGATAAAAATTACGGTTGTGTGCATGAGGCCTTATACAATTCTAAAACATCTAGTCAGATAAAATGGCTGCTCCTTTTACTTAATCTTCTGCTTTTCTACCTAACAATACTGTACTGTATGTAGATTTGCTATCGGTGGTTGGAAAAGTAGCAGCGATTCTTTAAAGGAACACTCCAGACAAAACGTACACTGTGAAGTTCTCCCACCGTGCGGCAGTAAAAGTAAATCTCCTCCACTGTGTTATACCTAGTGGGTGGGGCATGACACAGTGATCAGGTCGTCGCTCATGCACTGCCCTCTCTGGGCTCTAACTGGACATAGCCCAGGGTATATATTTTGAGTGTTCTATATGTTGCCTTTTAACGTTATGTTAGTTGCTGCAAAATATGTTGTACTTATACAGTATATACCCTGATGTAAAAGTCTCATGTTATATTTTCCACCAGTTTAGAAAGGGGTATATCTGATTAAAGTTTCTATTTAAGCTGTAACCCCTTCCTGCACAATGTTGTAAATGTATGGCTCTATGAGTAGCATGTGTCAGCTGTAATATACCATGGCAGCCTGGCCTTCATGCATGCCATTGGCTACGCCTAGTAGGTCCTGCCTAAGGGAGGACTTAATAGGCTGCATGTCAGTGTAAGGCCAGGATCACACACGCAGTTTTTGGTGCTTTTTTTTTAACCAAACACAGGAGTGGACACAAAATAAAGAAGATGCATTTTTTCTTTATACCTTTCCTTCTATCTGGATCCAGTTCTGAAGTTGGTTTGGAAAAAAACACCAAAAAACTGCATCAAAATTGCATGTGTAATCCTGGCCTAACCCTGACAGGCATAATTTACTGCGATTCAGGAGTATTTCAATGTATTATAGTAGGGATAGGAAATAGTAAAATTGATGTCCCCTAGTGCGTAGCGACCCGTACAATAAAATAAGCAGGTTATTTATACTGCAGGGTGAATAATGTAACGTAAAAAAAACTCAAATTGCTGGTTTATGTTTATTCCCCCTTTCCCAGGGATAAAATTGATAAAAGCTAATAAGTTCTATGTACCCTAAAATGATGCCAATGAAAACTACAGCTTATTCAGCCCTCGTAAAGCTACGCTGACGGAAAAATGTGGCGAAATACAATCAAATTATTAAAAGGAAATGCTTTTTGTGAGCAATAAAACGATACAAATTTGACATTGCTGTAATTGTAATGACCTGTAAAATAAAGTAACACGTCCGTTATAGCACACGGCAAACAGCATAAAAAAATAGATTAAATGGAATTTGTTTTTTTTCCATCACCACCCCAAAAAAAAAAGTTATTCAATACATACAAAAGGTGCCATTAAAAATTGCTTGACTGAGAAAAAAAGTATGTTAAAAATGTTCTTCCCCCTCCCCTATATCACCCTGTCACCAGTTGTGAGGCTAAAAACTGCTGACAGGTTCCCTTTAACACTGGAGTAATCCGTCATTGTATATGTAGCTGTAATTGGTGTAGGACATGGCAGGGATTTATCCAGAGAGTTCATATGATTGCATTTCATAGAGTAAGCCAATGAATATCTTATGAAATGGGATTCCTCACAACAGGCTTGCTGTGCTTTTTGCTATAGCCTTTCGCTGGAACAACACAATTAATTTTAATGAAGAAATGCATTTTGTAAACCTGTGACTTCACAGCCGGCCTTGCTCATGCTAATAATGTTGCCACGTGATTAAGCATAGTATGCCTTCGCATTGCACTTGTAGACAAAGAACAGTTTGTCTGCCGTCTCCGAGAATCTTAATGTGACTCTTTCTTGCATACCTCAGGTTGGCTCTGAATGGACAGCTCCGGGGGAATTTACAAAATTTAGCTCTCAGGTTTCTAAACCTTTCAGGTAAGGGATAATCCCACATCTATTCACATTGTTCTACTCGAATGATCCAGCTGTATAACAAATTGATATAAATGAGAATGTTTGTTGTATTTGCCTTTGCTGAACCTTATCTATTGCATTTTATAAAATTGTATTGCCTTAATGTTTGAATTTATGACCATGGAAGGTTTCTATAAATCAGAATTATGTCACAAACGTTGAATGTGTATCGGGCTTTTAGGATCAGACCTATACAAGGCCAAGACTAAAAATGTATTCGCCAGCAGCAACACATTTTAGGGCGGGGAAATACAACCTGTCCATGCATCTGAATGGCCATCATGTAATGCTGCATTTACCATGCAGTGGCCTCTGAAAGGGAAAAGAGCAGCCAGATCCTTCAGTGGTAAAGTCAGCTGTTTGCCAGGGTCTCGGGTTCACAGGAGGCCTCCTCCCCGCACAATACTCACAGCAGGCCTCCTCCCCCCACACTGGTCACAGCAGGCCCCCTCCGCGCACACTGGTCACAGCAGGCCCCCTCCGCGCACACTGGTCACAGCAGGCCCCCTCCGCGCACACTGGTCACAGCAGGCCCCCTCCGCGCACACTGGTCACAGCAGGCCCCCTCCCCGCACACTGGTCACAGCAGGCCCCCTCCGCGCACACTGGTCACAGCAGGCCCCCTCCGCGCACACTGGTCACAGCAGGCCCCCTCCGCGCACACTGGTCACAGCAGGCCCCCTCCGCGCACACTGGTCACAGCAGGCCCCCTCCGCGCACACTGGTCACAGCAGTCCTCCTCCCCGCACACTGGTCACAGCAGGCCCCCTCCGCGCACACTGGTCACAGCAGGCCCCCTCCGCGCACACTGGTCACAGCAGGCCCCCTCCGCGCACACTGGTCACAGCAGGCCCCCTCCGCGCACACTGGTCACAGCAGTCCTCCTCCCCACACAAGTCCGTTTCCCTCTCCCTTCAGTAGTAGATATAGCAGCCCTAACCCCCTCTCTTCAGTAGCCGTCACAGCAAAAGTAAGTCGTCCCCCCTGCAGTAGTAGTCAAAAGAGAATCTCCTCTCCTTTTTTATTTTATTTTGTATTTTTTCTAAAATACTAAAGTCACAGTAGATATTTCCCAACCCCATTGACTCCCCTCCAGCACGCTCTTGTGCTTTGATCTGCAGGAGCCAGTGCTGACTTCTGCAGGGAAGGATGGAGCTGAATGCTGTTGATACCCATTCAGCCCAGATTTATTATACTGTTCTGACATCTTTAACTCTGTGTCCCCTGATGAGTTCTGCAAAAAACACTTGGATGGAAGCGTAGAAGAGACATTCCAGGGTATCATTAGGGTAAGGGCAGGTTCCGGATCGGGTCACCCTTATAGGGGTGGTAGCTCGTTATAGACATCTGGGACACCATCATCACCTCATTAGGGCATAGCAGGGACAGTGGATGCATCCTCACACCACGTGGATTACCATTAGGAGTTACCTGAGCCCTTTGCTGGATTACCAGTAGGAGTCACCTGAGCCCTTTGCTGGATTACCAGTAGGAGTTATTTTAGCCCTTGCTGGGTTGTACATAGTGGGAGAACGTTTGGTAGGGCCATACCATTTTTTATATACCTGCATGTTACGGGTCTGATGTCACATTATGGGTCCAGTATTATTATTGACTTGAGATATATTATTGGTTTTGTTCTTCTCTTTTGAAAGAGATTCTTTGTGGATTATTATATCTACTCTTTTGTTCTTTCACATGTGCCACATATTAGAAAAGGATTAGTAAAAGTTATGTTTTAATATTGGTCACCTTTGCTGTTAGAAATTAGATTTTTTGGGTTATTGCAGTTAATTTATACCTCATTATTTGGGATATACTGCATCATTTGCTGCTATCTCGGGCTGTCAACCGGGTTTTTGCCAGCTTTGTTTATGAATTATAGCATCTAACACTGTACAATCTAGTCAAGGATCTTGTCCAATTCCATGTATTAGTTTCCATCTCCTAACTATTAGACTAAGGCCAGACATAGAGTTTTCTGCTGCAGATTTCACCCTTTCCATTGCGATGAAAATCTGCAGCATTTCTGCAACAGAATGGACATGCTGCAGATCTGAAGATCTTCTACATATCCGCGATGTCTGAGCATACCCTTAACATCCAGGCTTTTTCCTGAAATGTCATGAAATGAGTGTCTTGAAAGTGTATGTACTGGGTCTATAGTCTGTACTGGGATTATGTATGAACATTGTTATTTCTTGGTATCTATAACGTAGTTTTTAAAATGTTATAATAAACTAGAGGAAAAACTATAAAAAAGGTCCAGGCTTATATACGTATACCTGGGAGCAAGTGAATTGTGTAGTAGTGTCTTGATACATATGTTGCAATAAAGCAACTGGCTAGTCATGTCCTTTTATAGGGGTTTTCCCATAATCCATATTTATCACCTATCTACAGAATAGGTGATAAATATATGATCGGTGCGGTATGACCGCTGTGACCCCCACTGATCAGTAGCGGTAGTGTGCATGCACGGCCACCTCTTCATTCATTTCTATGGGGCTGCAGAAGATGGCGCTCGGCAGCCCCATATAAATAAATTGAAGTGATGGTCGAGCATGCGCACTAACGCTCTATTCCTATGGGGCTCCCAGGAACAGCAAGGTAAGCTTGTGATCGGTGGAGGTCCCAGTGGTCATACCCCACCGTTCAGATATTTATCACCTATCCTGTGGATAGGTGGTAAATATTGAACATGGGAAAACCCTTTTAAGGGTAGGAACACACAACATAAACACTGCGGATTTTCCGCAACTGATTAATTGCGGAAAATCTGCAGCGTATTACAGTAGCAGCAGTGTGGTTGAGATTTCAACAAATTTCGTACCCACACTGTGGTAAATATCCGCCGAAATGTCCGCACATAAATTGACCTGTGGTGCGGTTACTCCAACAGCAGCATGTCAATTAATTCTGCGGATACGCAACTCTTCTACTGCAGGTTTACCCATTGAATTCAATGGGGTGCCTAAACCCGCAACAAAGCAGTGTGTGTCGCGATATTTGTGACGGAATCACAGCGATTGTTCCGCAAAAATCGCAAGTACATTAAAAAAAATATATACTTACCCAGAGTTCCCTCCTTCTTCTACAGTCCGGCCTCCCTGGATGATGTTGCGGGCTATGTGACCCCCACGACCAGATATATCCTGAGGATAGGCCATCAATTTTACATTACCGAATAACCTGGTAAATGGGAAACTCTGTCACAATTTTCAGTTATTGTTGTGCCGTTCTGTATACTTTGATGTATACGTTGATGCACATTAAAGCAGAGCTAGACAAATTGGCTTCCTTGGTGGCCAGGCAAGTAAAACTTAGACCTTAGGGGTGCACAACCTGTTCTCAGTCAACTCTGCAGTAGAGGTGCCGCAAAAGGTCCACACCTTGAATAATCTTTCATCAATCTATCTCTATTACAATTATATGGTACTGTTATTAGATTACTTGATGTAATCACTGTATTTTGGTATTATTTCAGCACGGTATGATGGTATTCGCTTGTGTGGCACTGCTACCTAGTCACTGTAAAGTATATTATTTTTGCACTGTACAGCATTGTTAAACAACTATATTGAAGTGTCATTTGGCCAACATAGGGCACTGTTATTTGGGCACCATCCTTTATAGCACTTACAATTAGACATTTGTTAATCTGGTTTATTGTACACTGTATGATACACCAATAGAAGGTAACGAACAGGGCACCGTCCAACCTAAGGCCGCCCCATGGCTCCACATTTCTAAGGTTAAATGGCTACCTAGCGAGATAGCTGGTTGGCTCTGGAGAAATCGGCGGCGATGTGTCTTTGATAATAAAGGAGGACTTTGTCTTTTATAGCCACAGACACACATACTAAACAAGAATATAGTTGTTTTAACTACTCCTCATTTCTAAATAGGCGACACATTAGAAAATAAGGGCATCTCTTGTCAATTGAATTTATTGCTGCTAATATATGTCATAACAATTATTGAATTTATATATATTTTATGTTGTCAGTTCCGCAATAAGAATCTATTCAGCAAATGTTTGTGCATTCTCAATATCTGTTTAACCAGCTAAGTGTAATTCTATGATAATCTGCATTGGCATAATACTGTTCAGTCCTGTGTAGACCAGCTGCCAGTGTTTAGGTTTCCTCTTCGGTTTTCTTCGCCCAGATATGCTGTTGTTGCCCCTCTCTGCCCAGGCGCTCCTCTAGCAGCAGGACGCGCTCTGCTAAGGCATAATGTCGGAGATGTGAATGGCATGCCGACTGAATGACATTTCCACATCATTGAGCAGCATTTCTGCCTCTTGACTGCGTGGTGTAAACTTTTCGAGTTTCTTGTCTAGTGCTGTCAGGGCTTCCCCCAGGGCATATAGCCGGTCCTCTAATGGATGCCAGCGTTCTCTAACCCCTTCCGGGGTTATGGAATCAACATTCACATATTCTGCAGATGTTGTAGTAAGCGACATGGAATTCATGCTCCATGTCTCAAAATCGCTGGGCTGTATTGGCACCATTCGTGTGAAAGGGTTTATATCTATTGTGCCAAATGACACCATGGGGATTACACTAATGCCGACTGTACCTAGTGTTAGAGAAGCAACATTCACTGCCCCCGTTTCCAGGCATTTGACTGGCAGAGACGCCACGTGCCAGTCAAATCCTGTGATACTAAAGTTTATTGAATGGAAAGCTGTAGATCCTGCGCCAATTTCATTCAGCGTCTGTGAGTTGCTCCTTACCGAAGAGACACGTAGCAATTCCATGGGCACCAGACCAAAGTCTTCTGTCCCTATATCATTTGTTCTCATGAACTCTATGTCTGAAGAGGGAGCATCGCGTGACAGCGGGTATTTTCCATCCGTGTCCACCTCAGGCTCTATCCCCTCTGCATCCAATATGAAAGAATCGCTGTTTCTCAAGCTGTGGCTAGAAGTTTCCGTATCTGTAGACGCTGCTCTTAATGTGGATAAATCACTGTAATTTCTTTTACTGCTGATCTTGACGTAATCTTCCTCTGTATTGCTGTCATATGTCATTTGCTCCCATGATTCTTCACTCTGTGTTAAATCACTTAGTTCCCGGTCAATGCTGTCAGTGTCTTCCTCTCTGGAGGACTGTTGAGATTTGGCAGCTTGATTTAAAAAGTCACTAGAAACTAATGTTGCACCAGAATCATCCTGCGTTCCGCACTCTGCATCCAGTATGAAGGTCTTACAAGTTTCTTGGTTAAAAACAGCTGCAGCCCTTTGTTCAGTGTCAATGTGATCACTGTTCACTATTAGGGAGTCATTTTGTTCCAAAATATTTCTTGCTATGCCCAGCTCAATCCGGTTTTCTTCACGTTTCCAAAATTCATGGTCCACACCAATCTTCTTGTTGATGTCGTCTTCTATAATATCCATCTCTTTTTCCCCACATCCTTCACGTAGAACTAGCGAGTTGCTGCAGAGGTTTAACACTTCCATTGCCTTGTCCGTCCCGGTGTATGCAGCGGTGGTCAGGCCATCCAACTCCATAAATGATGAGACAATAGCCTCGATGCCAATCGCCAAGCAGTCTGCGCCCTCTGCCACAGAAAGGCAAGCTATGCAGTACCTCTGTGATGCCTGGCCCCCTCCCTGCACTTCTTAATATCCCCATGACTCTTCCAGACGGTCTCCATTGTCCTTGTCCAGGTATTACTTTCAATCAGAAAATCCTCTTAGCTTTATGTGAGTCATACAGATAGTGTCTGAGGGTGACACATGTATAAACGTATTCTTAAGTCCTGTAAGACACTATCCGGGCTTCCCTAAATGATGTACGTACTAAATTATGAACATATGTTTTTATCCATGTTTGTGATTTTATACAGAATACCCAAACTATTTTGAGCTTTTTATAAGCTGTGTTGTGGTGAAGTCTTTTATTAGGATCCAAAGTCATTATATTGCAAATTCTTTTGTAAAACTTCGTAACGTCTTCACAAGGCAGATGGAGGATGAAGTTAGTGTAAGGAGTTATCTTCAGATCCGAGGGCCTTTTTCAGGCTTCTGAAATAAGAATTTAAAGGGGTTTTCCATCTGATAAAAATTGATGGCCTATCCTCAGGAGGTCATCAATAGCTGATGGGTCGGGGCACGACTCCCGGGACCCACACCGATCAGCTGTTTTGAAGGGGCCAAAGCGCTCGGAGCGAGTGCTGCTTCCCCTTCATTTGTTCTTGCTCACTGTGAATGTTTGACATATATTTAGTGGCGATTCACAGGGTTTTAGTGAATATCTCAATTCCACGTAAAACAACACATCTGGAGCAATGTAGTAATACATTTATAACTGGGTGTTACTATTCCCCTTGTCAATGGGGTGTGTCCCTGCGCACCCGGACACTGTTTAATCAGCAATGACCGTGTGAGGCGGTAATGACACACCCTATTGAGAAGTGGATTGGTGACACACAGTTGTCTATTTATTCATACATTTACAGGAGGAATAACAAAGGAACGGCACAATGCAAAACAGATATTTCTGTAAAGCTGACAGGTTCAAGCTTTCTATTATTTCTTTAAAGGCTGTGTAAACTTTTGAAGTAAATCTTCTATGTATCCTGTATACATAGAAGCTGTATCTCAAAAAGTAAAAAAGCTTTTTCCAATAAAAACCAATGCAAAAGTAATCTAAAATGAAATATAACTGTAATGGCCGGAAGGAGGTGAAGGGAAGTGAGCCCTAATCTACCCACCGCCCTGTCCCTGCCTACTTGCAACGACTCGCCCTAGGCGACGAAGTACAACTGGGCGGCGGTCCCTACGCTGTCTAAGTGCACAGGAAAACAAACAGGGAACATGCAAGGGAAGGGGCAGTAGCCACGGAACGCCACGAGGAAACGGAGCGGCGAACGGACAGTCAGGACCAGGACGAAGAGAGTACACCCAAGCGGGCAAGGAGACAGAAGCAAGCCAGGGGCAAAGCAAAGCAGGTCAAGCAGAACTGCAGCAAGGCAGAAGCACGGCAGAAGCAGGCTGGAGCAAGCAGCAGTGGGACCAGGAATCCAAAAGAATTACAAGCACTGAGGGAGAGAACAGGGCAGGTAATAAAGGACAGGGGGCGGAGCTAACTCCGACAGACCAGGCCGCGATAGGCTCTCCCACTCCTGAGCCTGCCACCCTGGTTGGTGGGAGATGGTGTCAGTCGAACAGGTCTGGCCTCAGGTGTGGATTGATTAATCCCAGGAGTATACCTAGATGAAGTACCTGGCAGATCCCTAACAATAACATTGATTTATTTTAAAAGAAATTGCCTTCAAAAGTGTACATAGCCTTTAAAGTAAACCCCCCCCCCCCCCCAAAAAAAACAAACTACTGGTTATAACTAGTAATTGCAGTTAATTAAACCATTAAACCTAGAAATGTATGATAAAGGTAAACAATAGATGTATCCCCCCCACACACACACTGTTTGCCAGTCTGCAGGATTTTATGCATATTCCTGAAACAAATAATCTTGTTACTCCGGGGTTAATCTCTTGCTGATCTGTTTCATTTTCGACTTCGGATCGGCTGGGGGGGGGCTTAACGATTTATTTGTCCTACTGCAGACTGGGCACGGAGGGAGGCTCCTACTGCAGCCAGTTGTCTTACAACCAGACACAGGGTTGTGAGGTGGGGGAGGGAGGACATATTTTGAGCTTCTGGGACACAAAGCGATTTCTTTATATATTTACCAGTTTTAATTGCAATATGAGACACAATAGGATCAATAAAAAGAGGAGATTAAGGCTATGTTCACACGGAGTATTTTGGGGGAGGAATATCTGCCTCAAAGCTCCAAACGGAATTTTGAGGCAGATATTCCTCCCCCAAAATACTCCGTGTGAATAGCAATTATCGCGCCGTTTTTTGCCCGCGGCCATTGAGCGCCGCGGGCATAAAACACGCTTTCTCCTGCCTCCCATTGAAGTCAATGGGAGGTCGGACGCGGAAGCGCCCGAAGATAGGGCATGTCGCTTCTTTTTCCCGCGAGGCAGTTTTACTGCTCGCGGGAAAAAGACGCCGACGCCTCCCATTGAAATCAATGGGAGGCGTTCTCGGGCCGTTTCTGCCGAGTTTTGCGACGCGGTTTCCGCGTCAAAAAACTCGGCAAAAGACCCCGTGTGAACATAGCCTAAGAGAGGAGTTACTGGGATATTGTTTTGTGTGTGAATTTTCTATGTTTAGTATTCCTTTACTAACAAATTGTTATTTATAAATCGGATTTGTTATCATACTTTGCTCTCCTGTAAGGACGGTACTGTATGGGGAAAGGTCCGCTGCACTATTACCTCAAAAGACACAAAAAAACATTTCTGCCGTTTTGCACATAGCAGCTAACCAAGAATACTGCAGACTCAAAGTTATAAGTCCGCTGTGTTCATGAGGGGAGCGCTCTTCACCAGGGTTATTGATGGCTACCATCGTATGATGACAGATCCACATTATGGACAAAAATGTGTTATTATCAGTACCTTTTCTTCACTTTAAGGAAATTCATCGTTCATCGGCCAATTTTATAGTTTACGCTGCAAGAAATATTATTGTTGGCAGGACATCTCCCTGTGTAAACCGGGAGACGTGCTTCCGACATGATGGTAATGCATGGGGACAAGTGATGGTAGTAACAAATTCTCATGCCCATACATAGCTCCTTGTGGAAGGATCAAATGAGCGCCGATCAACAAACTATCTCGTTGATCGGTGCTCGTTTACACGGCCCATGTCGGGCCATGTAAGAGGTCCTTAATGTGTATGGTCAGCTTTAAGATCCAGCAGGGTCTGGAAATACTGTTTTGGCACAATTTGATACAAAATGACATAATTTAAATGCTTTCTGTAGTAGCAGCGACCAGTCAAAATAAATAATGTCGCGTTGTCCCGGGAGATAAGACCTTATTCGTTAAATTCCAATCCCACCCTTATCTCTACCACTCCATTCCATTGTCAGATGGTGTTTGGAATGGAGATGGATTGGTTTTCTAATAGACAGGGCTAAAGAAAAACTTCCACTGCTGTTCACATTTAATTTGCTGAAAGGGTTCATTCACAACTCGAGAACTCAATAACTTTTATTCTAAAGAGAATTTATTGGCTTCATTATATTCTTTATTGCAAGTTTTATGTGTGTTTCAGTAATTACATCATTATACAGCTTTATCTTTCTTGCCATAGAGTTTTGCCACAGAGGTACATCCCAGATATAAGTGCATCTTTTGCTCAGAACTGTTTCTACCCATGAGCTACAAAAAAAATATTTTAAGGTTTGGACTATAGTTAGTTTAAGCAATATATTTAGTAAAAAAAATGAATGGGAAAAAAGGTCTCCATAGAATCTTCTAGTTCAGGGGAACTTAACTATTTTTAGTGAAGGTCGATTTATCTGGGTCTGCTATCAGGTGAAGGTCCGAGCTGAACACCAACATACGGGTTGGATTTGCCATATGTATGAACACAATTCATATGGGTTGGATTTGCCATAGGCAATTCCGACCCATGGATATGTAGCCGAAGTCCGAGGCTTATCTGCCACAATGCCTTTTGTAGAGAGTGCCACCCACACAGTTCCCCCTGTAGATAGTGCCACACATAGTGCTACTTGTAGACAGTGCCACACAATGCCCCCTGTACATAGTGTCCCCATTAAGACATAGTGCCCCTAAACAAATAAAAAAAACTTGTACTCACATAGCCTGCAGCCCATGAGACGCCGAGATGGGACCTTTTCCGTAGTCCAGCGTGATGCAGTGACGTTATTACTCAGGGATCCTGTTCCAGCGTCTTATATGCTGCAGGACTAACGTGGCCTGTATTCTAGTAAATAGTTGAGAACGGAGCTGATAGCTCCCTGCTCCGCCATTGTATTCAATTGTATCTGCGTGCTGAGGAACCTGATACAGTTGAATGTGGCAGTCACCCGGGGATCCGCCCCGCAACTCCACTGGTCTGGACAACTGCCATCCGTGGTTCGGGTTCAGACCGCAGTCCACCAGTTAAGGAACCCTGTTCTAGTTTATTAACTTAAGGATACTTACACAGCCAGAGTAGAAGAAAATAGGGAACTGGGAGGAAGAATGTATAGTAACGCTATAATCAAAATGTATATGGATTTTTGGAGAGTTTGGTGGCAACCACAGTGAGCAATGTAATGGCTACCATTAGTGGTTATCAATCAGCCTATGTCACCTGGGTAGCAGACCAACATAATTATAAACCTTTTTATTCAACTGTTTTTTAATGTGATTAAATAGTTACTGTTCCTGTAATAGTATTATGTAGGAGAGTTAATACACTCAATCTCCTTTTTATCAGATTGATGAGTTCTCGTCGATATTACTTTGAGCTTCTTCACAAGCAAGATGATCGAGGCTCTGACCATGTGGAAGTAGCTGTAAGTATCGAAATCTATTCCCACAACAAGTTGAGAAAGTTTTGAGGTCTACACCAAATTTAAGGTTTCTATAATGTAATAGGCGGTTTTTCTTCCCGAAGTTAAAGGAGTTTTATAAAGACAACCCCTGTCTGTATGTCTTGTTCGAGCATATTGACATAATGGAGGGAGGGCCTCGTTTTTGAACTAGTGGCTCCTGTTCTGGTGGACTCCAGCCATCATTGCAAAGACAGCCAGTCATCTGAATGGCTTCTTTGTAATACTATAATTTCCTGCAGGAAAAATGCCTAGCTTGCTGTGGCCACCCCCTGGCTAAATCAGCTGTTTGCCCAGAGTGGTATTCGGGGTGGTCTGCTAATCACGCCAGGGGCCGCCAACTGATGGGGATTGTCTCTGATTAGAATGCTCCTTTAAGCACAACCTTCTACCCCCCTTTTCCCAAGTCATACTTATAGTCTCCTAAAAGCCTATGTATATGGGGTGCTCTTCTGTGGGGTTCTCATTTTAATATATCGATATATATATATATATATATATATATATATATATATATATATATATTTATATTTTTTTTTTTAATCTGTATTTTTAGTGGCGCCTTTCTCTCCCAGGGATGAGGTTTGAAATTGTGGACTCTCAATACTTGTCTTTATATGCAGGTAAGTCAATGATGTATATAATCTGCTATTACAGAATTTCTGATGTGCTTTGGATCTTCCTCAGCAAGTTTTTCTCTTATAGATGAGACGGCTTATAAAATGAATGAGATCTCCCACATCCCACAAACATTTTCCAGTGTGATTGACCATCGCTTGGCCAGAGAGGAACCCACTGTTGATATCTTGAGACCAGATCATCGAGACACTTTTTATATGAGTAAGTGTTACATAATGTAGTGTTTTACAGGTAGGTCAAAGTGCACTGAAATCCGCAAAATCAATAGAGGGATTTTTAAAATTGTGGTGCAAATACTATTTGTTCTAATGTTACAGTCCAAAGTGTAAACAGATATACTTAAAGAGGAGCTGTCTGCTCTCCGGACATGTTTCTTGTAGTAAATAAGTGCTAAGAAAAGATGCTCCAGCAGTGTTATTTTATGGAGAATGCAAGTTTTTACTATGAAATGTCTCTTGAGAATAAGGTGATCACAGTGTCCCGCCTGCTGGGATCCCCAGCAATCCTCTGTAATCCATGGGGAAAATGGCAGTAAGTGATCCATATGTCTGCAGCGCCACCAAAGGAGAAATTAACCAATACACAGTGCCCATTCATATCAATGTCTTGTCAGTGTGATACAGGACAAGTCCTCCAGAGCGAGAGTCTCTTTTTGTAGACGCTCACCACTCTAGCCAACTAAGAATTCCATAATTGGGTATATGAAAATGGGTTTTATAAACTGGATAAGCCCTTTTAAAAGGATTGTTTTAATATAAATATTCTGTTTCTAGTTCTCCTATTAAGGGAATTTTGGGGTACGGAGCCCACCCTCTTTTGGCCGAAGCAAAGAGCCTCTGCAAACAAGGGCTTTCACTCAAAAAGTCCACAGTGGAGAACCACGATTTTTAATGGTCACAGTGTAATACTTAAAAGGGTTATCCGTGACTTCTCAAAATTGGCAGCAGGGCAGGGGATGGCATCACATAATAGACAGATACCTACCCCCCAAGTGCCTCCAGCTCTAAGGTCCTGTTCTCTGCCACTTCAGTCCCGACCAAGCGCTTACCTCAGTGGCATGTGACTGAAAGGCTTGTGACCACTGCAGGATCCTCTGGGACCGGAGCAGAGGCTAATTGAACCTCAGCGCTGGAGCGGTGCGCCCTTCAGGATGTAGGTATCTGCTACTTTATTATGTAATGCCATCCCCTGCCCTGCTTCGAATTTTCAAAAGTCCCAAATAACCCCTTCAATACCTAAATTTCCTTGCAGTTTTAGTGACTCTCCCAAAACTGGGAGTCCCAGGAGGCTCAGCTTCTCCACAAGGCACCTGTCCCGTATGAACGGACAAATTAATTTATTAATAAAATATCTCTTACCATTACACTTTTTTTCAAAGTATCTAAATGACCTGCGTCTTAAGTAACATTAGGCTATATTCATATCTGAATTCGGTATTCTGGTGTTCTTCTCTGTCCGAGGAGCAGAACAAGGGAATAACCGGAAGCGCCGGTTCTGTTGCACCACGGACACCATTGGGGGCCGATGAAACTTATTGACTTTAATGGGTTCCATCAGTTTTCCCTCGGGACGACTGGTTTTAATAAAATCTGAATCAATGGAATCTATTTCTTCTGATGTTTTCGCCAGAATCTGCAACGGATGCCCCTAATGGAGATGTAGATGTGAACTAGACCTTAGTCATTTGTTACATTGCTTCTATTTATTTATAAGTGGCATTAATTCCAGGGTCCTGAACATATAAAATATAGAGGGCTTTAATACATAACATTTAAGCACAATACACATGAGTTTTCTGATCGACCGACTAGTACAGGAGGAGTGAGGGCCCAGCTGACAAGGCAAGGAGACAGTAGGTGAGGTCAATGGAGGACAGGTTGTAGACTACCCTGTATGTCCTGATTCGTATTTTGAACTGAATTTATTGGGCAATGGGTATCCAGTGAAGGGACTGGCACAGAGGAGAAGCAGTAGAGGAACAAGAGGACCGGTAAATAAACTGGGCAGCGGCTTTGAGGATGGATTGAAGAGGAGCAGAAGAGTTAGATAGGAGGCCACAGAGGAGGATGTTGCTGTTTTCTAGACGGGACATGATGAGGGCATGTACAAGCAGGTTCATTTGAGTGTCATCAGCGAAAAAGTATTTAAAGCTATTGGATTTTATGAGCTGTACTAGACTAAATATATAGGGGGAATTCAAAAAATTGTATACGCTAGAAATTTGCGGTAACAATTGCGAGTTTTGTGCCATTTGCGCTGCTCGTGCCACTTTTCATAAAAAGTGAATGGGGCTTTGTGGAAGAGGCGGAGTCAGAAACTGGCGCAAGACTTCACATTCTGGTGCGCTAGCGGCCAGAGATGCGCTTAACTACTTAACAGACGCGCGCCTTTTAATAAATTAGGCACATTTTACTCCAAATTGCTTTATATTAAGACTATCGTATGAAACGCCAATCTTAATAAATTCCCCCTTGAGGAGAGCAAGGGCCCCAGGACAGAGCCTTGTGGGACACCCACAGAAAGAGGGTGAGATTAGGACGTGGTGTGTGAGTGGGAAACAGTAAATTAACGAACGGTTGATGAGGCAAATCCATTAAAATGAAGTTGTTTCACATTTTTATTTTACTAGAAATTATTAGAGCAAAAATCTCTACCTAGCCGCTTGTATAACATTCTTCTGTATGTGGAGTATAACACCTAACATCTCTCTGCAGTCCCTATGATTGAACAATCCAAAGTGGAGAATGTGCTGGTTCCCTGTGCATACAACCCCACTTATGTGGTAAAGGATTTTCCCATAGCCCGTTACCAAGGCCTGCAGTTTGTAAGTGAACGCTGAATAACTTTCACTGCATATACATAGTTACATAGTTACATAGTTAGTACGGCTGAAAAAAGACACATGTCCATCAAGTTCAACCAAGGGAAGGGAAAAGGGAAGGAAAAATTTCTACACATAGGAGCTAATATTTTTTTGTTCTAGGAAATTATCTAACCCTTTTTTAAAGCCATCTACTGTCCCTGCTGTGACCAGCTCCTGCGGTAGACTATTCCATAAATTCACCGTTCTTACTGTAAAGAAGCCTTGTCGCCTCTGCAGCTTGAACCTTTTTTTCTCCAGACGGAGGGAGTGCCCCCTTGTTTTTTGAGCGGGTTTTACAAGGAACAGGATATCACCATATTTTTTGTATGTGCCATTAATATATTTATATAAGTTAATCATGTCCCCCCTTAGTCGTCTTTTTTCAAGGCTAAATAGGTTTAATTCTTTCAATCTTTCCTCATAACTTAAATTCTCCATGCCCCTTATTAGCTTCGTTGCTCTTCTTTGTATTTTTTCCAACTCCAGGGCATCCTTTCTATGAACTGGAGCCCAGAACTGAACTGCATATTCTAGATGGGGCCTCACTAATGCTTTGTAAAGTGGCATTATTACATCCCTGTCCCGTGAGTCCATGCCTCTTTTAATACACGACAGTATCCTGCTGGCCTTTGAAGCAGCCGATTGACACTGCATGCTGTTATTGAGTTTATGATTTACAAGTACACCCAGATCCTTCTCAACAAGTGAATCCGCCAGTGTAGCGCCCCCTAGGACATATGATGCATGCAGGTTGTTGGTACCCAGATGCATAACTTTACATTTATCTACATTAAACTTCATTTGCCAAGTGGACGCCCAAACACTTAGTTTGTTTAAATCTGCCTGTAATTCATGAACATCTTCCATAGTCTGAACTATATTACATAGCTTGGTGTCATCTTCAAAAATAGAAATAGTGCTATTAATCCCATCCTCTATATCATTAATAAATAAGTTGAATAATAGTGGTCCCAGCACTGAACCCTGGGGTACACCACTTATAACCGGGGACCATTCAGAGTAGGAGTCATTGACCACAACTCTCTGGATACGGTCCTTGAGCCAATTCTCAATCCAATTACAAACTATATTTTCTAAACCTATAGTCCTTAATTTACCCATTAGGCGTCTATGGGGGACAGTGTCAAATGCCTTTGCAAAGTCCAAAAACACTAAATCCACAGCGGCCCCTCTGTCTAGACTTCTGCTCACCTCTTCATAAAAACAGATTAGGTTAGTTTGACAACTTCTGTCCTTAGTAAAACCGTGCTGGCTGTCACTTATAATGCTATTTATTGTCACATAATCCTGTATATAGTCCCTCAATAGCCCCTCAAACATTTTCCCCACGATGGATGTTAAGCTTACTGGTCTATAATTACCCGGGGAAGACCTAGAGCCCTTTTTGAAAATAGGCACCACATTTGCCCTGCGCCAGTCCCTTGGCACTATACCAGTCACTAGAGATTCTCTGAATATTATGAAAAGGGGGACAGAAATAACTGAACTAAGCTCTTTAAGAATTCTAGGGTGTAACCCATCTGGTCCTGGGGCCTTGTGCACATTTATTTTATTTAATTTAGCTTGGACCATCTCTACATTCATCCAATTCAGTATATCAACTGATATATTAACAGCACTGGCACCGGCTACATCAGCTGCTCCTTCTTCTGTTGTATATACAGAGCTAAAGAACCCATTTAGTAACTCTGCCTTCTCTTGATCCCCTGTGATCAACTCCCCATTACCATTATCTAGGGGTCCTACATGTTCAGACCTTGGCTTTTTTGCATTTATATGCTTGAAGAATTTTTTAGGATTTGTTTTACTATCCTTGGCCACCTGCCTTTCGTTTTGTATTTTTGCTAATTTTATTACATTTTTACGGATTTTATTAAGCTCTTTATATTTTACAAAGGCTACAGCTGTACCCTCAGATTTGTATTTTTTAAATGCCCTTTTTTTGTCATGTATTGCCCCTTTCACAGAAGGTGTAAGCACTCTTCTTTTTTTTTTTTTCTTTTTTATTATATATTTTATCCCATTTCATTGCTGTATTGCTGTTTTTATATATATATATTTTTTTTTTTTTAGGTTTACCTCACTTTCGTCTACCCAAATGATTTTACACGCCTTACCCATATGGAAACAGAAAACAGATGCTTCTACCGAGAGTCCCCAGTGTACTTGGAGAAGTAAGTTCTTTGTGGCTTGTACTGACCTGTCTCTTGGCTCTGATACACTACATATATTCTTTCCTCCTTCCCAAAAATGACCATGTTTCAAAGCCACAGTCCTGCTTCCTTTATAGTCACTGTCACTGTAGTCACGCATATAGTACAACAGAATATAATTTTATGTTTTTGTTCCCTAAGGTTTGGATTCTATAAGTATATGAAAATGGATGACGATGATTCTCCCCAAATGCCATTTCTCTTCTTCAATCGTCAGCGTATGTACAGAATGTTACTAATATACCCTGTTTTCCACTCTTCACGGGCATTTGAGAAATCATGACTCGTGCCCTTTTCGAAGTGTTCCTTGCCATTTTATTCTTTGCCACTGCTGTACCATTAATTTATAGCTGAAGAGTGTCAGATTTGATAGTATTGCAATATACCGTACGAAGTGAGTATGTGAAAAGCACTTTTAATCCAGACATTCTATCCTCTTAGCCTAGACTCACCTGTCATATATTTGTTCTAGTGTCTTTGGGATATTTTAACTGTAGGATTTTTAAAAGTGATCGCCTATCGATGGTATAAGTAATCAATATTCGATTGGTGGGGGTCTGACTCTCGGCACCCCTGCCGATCAACTGTTTGAACAGTTCGTGGCAGTACTTTGAGCGCCGCAACCTCTTTATTGTTTACATGATTTCCTTCTTGTTTGTACTTGAACGCGCTGTTACATTTGTAAGTGGCTGTGCATGGTATTGCACCACTATCCAAGTTACTTGAATAGGACAGTGGTGTAATACCTTTGAATGTAACGGCACGTGCAAGTACGAACCGTAAGGAAAACTAAATAAACAATGAAGAGGGTGCAGAGAGTCGGACCCCCACCGATCTATTATTGATGGCCTATCCTAATATCCTTAATTTAAAATACCTGGGTAATCCCTTTAAAACTTGAAGTGTACCTCTAGTTTCACTGGCGCTGGCGGCCGTTCTGCACACAGGTGCTATTGAGATGAGCAGGACGCTCTGTCTCCTACTGCAGTTATGAGCCGCTGGCAGCACGGACTATAGACAGTCCGTGCTGTAGTTAGAAGCCAAAACGGTAATACAAGTTATTTAGAAAAACGATTATTGTGAACACTCCTGCACTATAATCATTTTTCTATATATTGTCAGTGAAACTGGAGGATCTCTTTAAGTCTTACTAGGTGGAATTTCTTTGACTTTAATTACTACTGATATTGAGATATTTTGCCCTCTGGCGGCAGTATAATCAGACGCTGTGATTTATAATATGGACATTGGAAAGATCTTTTATACACTGTATTGCTGTTTGTTTTGGTTAATCCATAAACCGTAAAATTCTATTAATCCGGCACCCAGCGATCCTGAATTTTTGGTAATCCGTCATGCAATAAATATAGTTTCCTGGCGGATTACTGGGGAAAATCACCCAGGTGGGTAATTGTGTCGTGGAAATCTATTAACCAGCAGGAGGTTGGGGGTAATTGTGCTATGTAAATTATCCTGCATATACACATGTAAAATGTATGTGGTTTAAAGTATTCCAATAGTTCTCACTTTCTAATAATCTAGTACCTCATCAGTCCTGAGGATTCTGGATCATGGGACTTTTAATGTACTTATTTTTGTGTATAACTTTTTTTCTCCCATTTTGATATAGGTTTAACTGCAGTAGTAAATTTAAAAAATAAATACAGGAGGACTTATCTGTACTGACCAGTATTTATAGATGTAAAGATCAAAAGCTTTCAAATTACTATGCAAAAGAAGTACGAGGTTTTGCTCTTACATGCCTTAATATTCATTATATTATAAAGAGCAGATTTTTTTTTTAGCCTTTAATTCAGATTTGGCTTTTTAATCCGTGAAATAAATCAGTGAAAAATTACATCAACATGCAATGATCTCCAACAGGAACAGATGTCTGGTCAGACAGGCTGGCGGTCTGTGGAAAGAACAGGGGAGGGGTTTGTGATGTGCTGGCTTTTGCCACCCTATAGAGCAGTGATGCCCAATTGGCCACCCTGGTGTTCCTGCTGTGCATCGCAAGCCCCGGGTTAAGGCCGCTTCTGTAGGGTAATGATCAGACTGGGGCGCTCCTGTATTCCAAGTACTCTGTCCAGTCATAAAGAAAAGAAGAGTTGTTCATCCCTATGTTCTGCAGTGTGCCGTCTTTCCGATTTCCACAAGTGTGTGTGTATATGTACGTGCATATGTACTGTATGTTTATATATGGGCTTGTGTATATATGGGTATATTTACAGTCTATGTTTACTCCATTTGTTTTGCGAAAAACAAGAATAGATCACAGAAAATCAGTTTTGCTAAGTTTTTTTTTTTTTCCTCAAAGTCCAAACCTGTTTTTTTGCAACAACAAAAAAAAGTATATCACGAGCACTGCTGTGTGCCTGAGTTGTATGTGTTTTTAGGCTTAAGGTGGCCATACACATTTAGAAGAATATTGTCCGAACCCGCCGATCATCGGCTGTTTATGGCAGAGTCCTGACTGGGGGAAGATCAGGATTGGGCTGCTGGATCTCTGCATGCCCAATCCTTTTGTTTGTAAGAAGATAAGCTGCTGCCAGAGGTGTCTGTCAGCGACTTCTTCCTATTGAGAACACAACGGCCAAGCTGAGCATTCATGTGTATGGGGAAGTTTGGAGGAATAGCGAACGTTCGTCCGACAGCTTTCTAAAGTGTATGGCCAACTTTAGAATTGTCCCAGGGCTGGCTAAATGTGAAGTAAAGCCCTCTGATGGCTTAAAAGGGCCACATTTCAGGCCCCCAATATGTATTGGTTGACCACCACTGTTCTAGAGCTTCCCATAGACAGTCTTTTTGGTTTTTATGCCATATAATGGATAAACATCAGATCTTTGCAATGCTTGTACAATTTATCATTCATGTTTTAAAATATTCCTGGGTCATCGTTTAAGGGGTTTTCCAGTGACAAGAAATTGTTGGCCTATCCTCAAAATAGGCCAATCCGCTGTTTTGAAGGTGAGAAGTCTGTTTTCAAGTGAATGGGAGAAGGCTGTAACACTGTGAACCGCCACTACAGGTGTGTGGGTGAGTCGCAGTACAAAGCAGGAAATAAATGAAGAGGATGCAGTGCTCACATGTGCGCCGCGACTCCATAAAAACAGCAGATCGGGGGTGCCACGATCCTACGATCAGATACTGTCATAAGTATTAGTATTCGTTCGTGTGTGTGCCATTTTCAGTACACAATTGTGTATATATGTATATGATTGTTCAGGAAACAATGAAATTGTCATAAATCATCAGTGCATTTGATATATACATTTTCCTGAAATGGATTGCATGCTGCTGAAAAAAAATATTGTATTGTGTAGGATGATGTTGAAAAACATCCCGCACCTATCTCTAGAACAGGGCCCCCTAATCCCCTTTCTAGCTTTTTGTGCTCACGCGGACTCCCGTCACTTTCTGATGGTCGTGAATTGCGGAAACAGCGTAACTCGCTGAGCTGCGTGGTTTCCGTAACTCCCATAGTAGTAAATGGCAGTTACGGAAGCAGTGACGCATGCGAGCTACACTGTTTCCATAACTACTATTCAGTTCTATGGGAGTTACGGAAACAGCGTAGCACATGAAGCTAGAACAAGGTTTAGGAGACCATGTTCTAGAGAAAGGTGCAAGTCCCAGGGGTGGAACCTGCATCTATCTGACGTTTATGACATATCCTTTGGATCTGTCCTAAATGTCTCTGATGGGAAAACCCCTTCAATGTCTTAATATGTCTTTATAGCAGTCGGAGCTAAGTTTTTCTGAAACAGTGCTCCAAATCCCCTGCTCAGATATAGCTTTAAAAGATAGCCTGTTGTCCGCTTGCAGCAGGGAAGCTTAGGATTTAATACTGGTTTAACGTATGATATTATGCACTAAGCTCCCCTGGCGGTGGCAACAATCGGTCAACATGTTCTCTTTTAAAGCTATGTCAGTGGAGGGGATTTAGAGCTCTGTAACCAAAAAACTGCGCTCTGACTGCTTTAAAGATATATGAAGATGTTAATCAACACAAAACTTTGAACCAATTTAGATTAACAAGAATTGTATTAAAGGATGGACATTCATTTTAAAATATGATTTGCCAGTCTGTGGAGAGGCATGGCATTGCCGCAGTAAATTCTGCTGCTTGTCGGTGATCTGAAACTAGCAAGCTCAGGTAGCCGCTAATAGAGCTTTACATCTCACATGACCGATTCCAAGTAAATGTAAGTTTATAATGGTAAATCATGGGTAAGGGTCAGTTTTGGGTGAAGATGTATTATATAGAGGCAGTCTGTTTTTAATCTGCTGTCTGAGCATGAACAAATTAAATGCATTCTAATTCCAGACTTTTAGATCCCGTCTTCTAAGTATTTCATTGTAATCTGAATCTTATATAAGATAGATCGTTAGCCAGTGTGAAATTCTTAGGGCTCATTCACACGCACGTGAATCTCGTCCGTGTGACGGCCGTTAAAACAACGGCCGTCACACGGACCCATGTATTTCAATGGGGCTGTTCACACAACCGTTGTTTCAACGGAGCGTGTGAACGGTCCGTTGAAGAATAGGACTGTATCGCGCATCCCTCCATAGACTGTAGTCTGTGGGGGACACCTCTGACATGGAGAACTGTAGTTTTTCACCTCTGAGGTGGGCTACGTTTGTGTGAATATAGCCTTAAAGTGGTATTCCCAAAATCATAAATTATCATGTTCTAATCGCTGGGGGCCCCACCGCGAGGACCCCCACCAATCATGTGAATGAGGATCCCAATCCCCAGATCCTCCTCACTGCTCGACCGCAGTTGAGGAGGACATTGAATGGGACCGCTTGACTGCACTCCATTTAAAGTTAATGGGAATGATGAGTACAGCGCTCAGCTCTTTCCGTCATTCTCATAGACCGTAAATGGAGCGGCTGGGAGCATGCTCGACCTCCGCTCCATTCAAGCTCCTCCTCTCTGCAGGGGGTGCAGTGAGGAGGACATGGGGTTTCGGGATCCCCATTCTCACGATTGGTGGGGGTCCTAGCACTTGGGCCCCCAGTGATCAGAAAATGATAATTTATCCTGTGGATAAGTGATAATTTATGATTTTGTGAATACCCCTTTTTAATGTGGCATTTAGTGAATATTAGAGAAAAGTTGTTAAATTGATATGTAACTGATTACAAATATTTATGCATGATAAAATGTATTTTGGTTGCATTTTTTTCTTCATCTACACTTTCTATCAAATCTTGCCTCAGTTTATAATTTTACTTTCTCAGACTTCATGGATGAAGATGAGGATGACTCACTGTTGCCTGGCATCTCACTGAAGAAAAATGTTAAGGAAGAGATGACAACTGATGCCATGTCACCCTCCCCTGTGGTTTCTCAGCACACCAACATCCGTTATAATGATTCTCTAGAATCTATGCCTATAATAAATTATAGCACAAGGTCCTCTCTCAGATCTCTCTTGTGGGCACCTAGGGAAAGTCCACCTTCTGCTCGCCGGGGAAGTAGGAAACGCTTAATGCCGTTGCTTGGTGGACAAGGAATTGGAGATGATCCAGAACCAACTGGAGGAAAATCTGTTCTAAGAACAAGAGAAGGAAATTATATTGATCATAGGACAAAGGGAAAAAATACAGGCAGTAGAGCAAGAGTCAGAGGAAAGTCAGAGGCTCGAAAGCGAGGCGAGAAAACAGAGGTGAGAGATAAACGTGTGAAATTACAAGAAGTTACAGAAAAACACGGCGATGTAAAAGTAAGGCCTAGTGACGAAAGCAAAATAGAGGTCGCCACCAAGGCAGAGAATGTAAAACAAAGCTCAAAGAACTCAAATAAACAAGAATCTGATAAAGTATATGTGACTCGTCTCCTCTCTGGAGTTAGAAAGTCTCGAGGTCAAGTCTTCCCTGGGATGTTGTTACCTAAACCTAAACCACGAAGAGCCTCTAGAGTTCATGAGCGCCATCATCTCCCTACACCCCCAAAACTGTCTCATGGGGGAAGACGATCTAGACCTTGGACTCCCCCTGATACCTCAGAACTTGGACTTTTCAGTTGGGAAGGTCAAACTGAAGTCCCTGGAATTTCCCTCCCTACCTCACCTAGTCTTCATGGCGGCCCTCCCTCACTTAGCTTGTCTTCAGAAGCCCCAGCAGAAGAATTACAGGACTATAGCTATGAGGAAGCAGAGCCTCGGCAAACCTGGCCAGAAGATGCCATTAATTGGCAACGTACATTTAGTGTAGGAAATGTCGATTTTGAAATGTTAAGGTCAGATTGGAATGATCTTCGTTGCAATGTGAGCGGTAACCTGCAGCTTTCTGAAGCGGAAACTGTGGATGTGGTGGCTCAGTACATGGAAAAACTCAATGAGAGGAACGGAGGGTGAGAGAACCATATTATTTTTGTCTTTATTCATTTGCGTATCTGTTTCCATGGTATCACCTGGATTTCTCGCTTGAACCAGTCCCTTATTTTTTACGTACATGTTAATTTTTTTATCATTTTCTTATCAATCCCCTCTTCTAGCATTTACACTTTACTTCGCATAATCAATGTGGAGAAGCGTCGTGACTCTGCAAGGGGCAACAGATACCTCATAGAACTCGAGCTGGAGGAGCAAGGACGTAAAAAAGTGAGACTGGCAGAGTACGTTTATCTTCTACTACACCGTGGTGCTGGTGGGGAAAGTGATGAAAGCCCTCCTGCAGAACCACCTGAAGTTTCTCCCAGTCCTTCCATTTACACTAAACCAATCTTGTGCCGCCCAGTCAGTTTGAACTGGAATCCTCGTGCCACAGTGCACTTTGTAGTGCCTGGTGAGTTGGTATTTCCTTGCGAGACTTTATTATAATTTGAATTTTTATTACATTTTAAATTGTTTATTAAAAAAATAATATATATATATATATATATATATAAAAAAAAAATTTAAACACAAAGCTTCGTAGGCTGCACGTAGAAATTGCCATCAGATGATGATAAAGTGTCATGTTGCACAAGTACTGCAGAAAAGAAAAGTAGCAGCACTAAATATAGTAAATTCTTTTTAGGGTAAACGCCTTGCAAGACTTGATACAGGGGGTCCCTCGCAAGACGATATATAGAAGCCAAGGCAGCACTTCCATAGAAAATGACCTTTTATTCACCCGTGCGATGTTTCAGCTCAAATGAGCCTTTCTTATGGTTATGCTTGGGAAAGACTTATTTGAGCTGAAACGTTGCATGGATGAATAAAGGTCATTTTCTTTGGAAGTGCTGCCATGGTTTCTGGGGATCATGTTGCAGAAGTAGTCAAGACCACAACAGTTTAGTTGTTCTACTGAGAATTCTATATTGTATATTGTAATATAGTATATATAGTTAATGGTATTGACTGAATGTATTGGAACAGTCTGGAGAATACAGTGTAATGCTGTGTCTTCAGATCACAGCCAAATATCACATTTCTGCTGTTCTATTTCTGTGTTTCTAAGCAGTGAGTTGCTGTTAGATCATAAAATGGGTCAGTAGGGGGGAGGCACAGTGCAGAGTTTGCTGTATTCTTTGTTCCAGCTATGTGTCTCACAAATAGAAAATCCTACTTTATGGAAGGCGAGTTTCCATGTACATAGTCTGTTTGTGGAACAAAAATGTATCCATTGCTTTGATTAAAGGGATTCTCCACATTTTATAGCCGTTTTTTATATTGCAAGTACCCTTTTAAGAAGCTAATCTCATTGAGTTGCAAGAAGAGGGTGGATGGGGGGTGTTGGTCTTAGGCTCTTGGAAGATCTTAAATATTGGTTTAGTGGAACATAATTGCATCCTAAGAACTTGCAATGTCTAAAATGAAAGGCCAAACACACTTTATCTGGTTACAGCTATGAACACCTTTGCATCAATATTTTTTTACTGTTCATTTGCTTCCTAAATGCAAAATTGAGCAACTTTCTAAATACTCTTCTTTTAAAATGTCCTACCATTTTGCTGCTGTAGAGTATGTGCAACTCCAGTACATAGCTGGCTGTGCTGCTGCTTCTGATATAGATCCTGCACTACTGCTCCTAGCTACTGTCACTCAGGGCTGATGTCATCTGCTCTCTCTGCCTCCCCTCTCCTCTCAGTGTAAGAGATACCAGCAGGGAGGAGAGGAGAATGTACTGTAGTAGAGGAGAGCACACTGAGTCTGCAGGAGGAGAGCTCACACAGGCAGCATCAGTGAAGAGAGAGGAAAGAACCCACCACAGGATCTTCAGTTGAAAGGGGGAGAGATTATTAACACAGTTTGTATCAGTGTATAGAGAGAGAGAAGACAATGGCAAAATCTTGAGGCTGAGAGATCACACTCACACACACACACACACACACACACACACACACAGCATCAGCGTCTGTGTCAGCGCGTGAGAGTACATCACTCATGGGCTGTAGAAGGAGTACGAGAATGAAGCTGTGCTGACATACGTAAGAGCTAGTGACTACAGCAGTATCCTGGTCTCACAAACCGCACATCCAGCATGTATTACCGGGAGGGATAAGATCACGTGAGAAAAGTTTGAAACCAGGAGCAGGTTGCAAACTGCATATCCGGGGCCTTAAATGAAGGAATGAAGATTGCAGCCTTAAAAATGTTGCACTAAATTTAACTCCAGTTAACTACTAAAATTCTCAACATGGAAGAAAGTAATCCTGCAGTAAACTATAGACAACCAAATTGTTCATGTTCGTTTTTGAGAATGTTCCATGAGTTTTTGAAGTCTTGTACAAACAATTTCTAGTAAAGTCAAGAACATCTGGGTATTGTAAGCTTTGCAGTTTTTAGTAATAAATGCAAATGCATCAGTGGTGTTAAAGCATGCTTAGTTTGGGTATGTTCTACTTTCTCTTTATGTTTTGATATTGGCCCTATTTTTTCATCTTTTTCTGTTTTGCCTTTCTATGTTGTGGCAGTTAAGAACCAGGCACGTTGGGTCCAACAGCTGATCGATGATCTGGAGTTTCTGTACCTCCAGACGCACGATGACCAGTTCAATCTCATCCTAGTGGATTATGACAGCGAGGACATGGATGTTGAACAGGCTTTGCGTCGTGCTAAACTGCCAAGGTATTGGCTACTGGTTACTCTGTAAATGATTAGTTTCCTAACAAGCATATATTTACTTTCTACTCATTTATTCTTGTGTCTAAATTTGGATATTGGTAGAATTTTAAAGTGCACCCCCAGTTGTGAGACTACGAATTAGATTTGTGGGCAATTGGCAGTTTTTCAAGGTTTAATAGATCTCCAGATCCATATTCACATCACCTCCATGACTCGCACTCCCCCTCATCCCTTCCCCTCTAATAAGATTTTCTGCAGTATCTGTCAGGCTCCTTTGATTAATGTTTGTCATTCCTGTTCTCACTGTTTCCAGGAGAGGTCTTTTTGACTCATCCATGGATATGTGCAGGACATGTTTGTAGTGATTGTCCAATTGCAGGAGTACAGAACTTTGTAACCTTTCTTTCAGCTGTCTTTGTGAAGGCAGGGCATTTAGAGGTGCAGTAAATGTGTCAGCACTTTATGGTAATGTGAAAAAACAACTTTGTATATGGTACGTGTAGACTAGGAGCAGTGCAACATGACTCCTGGTATGAAATTAGACAAGTCTGTGAGGAACAGGAACAGTGTGACAGTACTGTGCTCAGAACCAGCTCAAAGGGGTTGGGAAAAAAACAATTAAAAATAAATAAATAAATATATATATATATATATAATGTGTGTATGTGTTTGTATACACACACACACACACACACACACACACACACACACACACACACACACACACACCGTTTAGCCATAAAATAAAACCACTGCCTAATATTGGGTAGGTCCCACTATTGCCACCAAAACTGCTCTGACCCATCGATTCAATGGACTCACATAAAACCTGTGAAGGTTCCTGTGGTATCAGGCACCTAGAAATTAGCAGCAGATCCTTTAAGTCCTGTAAGTTGCAAGGTGAGACCTCCAAAGATCGGACTTGTTTTTCCAGCACATTCTACAGATACTCGATCGGATTGAGATCTAGGGAAATTGGATGCCAAGTAAACGCCTCGAATTCTTTGTCATTTTCCTCAAAACATTCCGAAAGTATTTTTGTAGCGTGGCAGGGCGCATTATCCTGCTGAAAGAGACCATGGCTGTTAGGGAATACCGTTGCCATGAAGGGGAGTGCTTGGTCTGTGATGATTAGGTAGGTGGTACGTGTCAAAGTAATATCCACATAAAGGTCAGGACCTAAGGTTTCCCAGAACATCACACTACCTCCGCCGTCTTCCCTTCTTCCTATAGTGCATCCTGGTGATCTGTCTTCCCCAGGTAAGCGACACATATGTATCCGGATGTCCGCATATTAAAGAAAATGGGATTCATCAGACCGAGCCGCCTTCTTCGATTGCTTCATGGGCCAGTTCTGCACATGCTCATGTGCCCATAATAGGCATTTTCAGTGGTGACTGGTCGGTATGGACGCTCTGACCATACGCAGCATGCTGTGATGGGCTGTTCTGACCGCTGCATACTGGGATCACCCCTCAAGACTCGTCGTTTTGGAGATGCTCTAAACCTAGCCTTATACCCATCACAATTTGGCCCTTGTCAAAGTTGCTCAGCTCCTTGCGCTTGCTGATTTTATTTCTTTTTAAATTATTATTATTTTTTTTTCCTGCTTCCAAAGCATCCACTTCAAGAACTGGCTGACCACTTGCCTAATATATCCCACCTCTTGTCAGGCGCCTTTGTAACAAGATAATCAATGTTCTACACTTCACCTGTCTGTGGTTTTAATGTTATGGCTGAACGGTGTAAATTATTTTCTTCAAGGTGCTACACAAATCAGCAGCAACTTTACATACACATATATGTAGACACTAGTCCTCCGGTTGTCTTCAAATTAGAGCTGCCTTTATAATTTCGTGAGACTTCAAGCGAAGCAGAAAACCTATTAGCGACCGCCTATTACAAGACTCCGATGATTAAAATACAAAGTAATAATATACTTCGTGTTGGGATTTTTATTATTTGGAGTTGCATGCTGATTTTCATTTTGCTCTGTCTTCCTGGAGAATCTCTACCAATTAAAGTAATTTTTATTTGCTTCCTGATGTCTGAGCTTAGCTGTAATGGTCTGGCCCATTTCCCACTGAATTGAAGATCTGTTGTTATTGTGTATACAATATTTTATTTTTTGTTTTTTTTAACTTTAAAACAATTCTTTATATTATGCACTGGGGGGTGGGGGGGCTGTTTTTTCATTATTGTTTAAGCGCAGCAATCCTTAAAAGTGCTGATAAGATCGTTGGCAATACTTACACAGATGCTATAGATTTTATTTTCAAAAAGTTTTGCAATCGATAACAATCAAATTAGGTTCGTTATGGTTTTATGCATTTTTAATACTGTGCGAGCCAATATCTGGCAGCAGATTTGCTTGTTCATCACTTTCCATAAACATTTCTTGCTTTTAAGACTAGCAATTGTAAAAAGCTTTTCTTGTATTTTATTCATTTTTTTTTTAATACAAAGTTAGTTGAAACAATCATTGTTTGCAAATACAAATTATAGAAATGATCTGACTGAATGTTATGGGCATTGCAGACACATGATGTATGCACTAGTATTTATTTATGACGTTCATTGTGTAGTATTTCAGTCCATGAGAGCAGATCTTGGCTCTGGTATGCATGTAAAGGGGCTGTCTATCATTGACTAACCCATTCTGTGAGGCATCTCAGGAGAAAAGTAGTATTACATGGCTCCCTTTATCAATGCTTTAAAGTGGTGGTCCACGACCGGACAACTGATGACCTATCCACAGGATAGGTCATCGGTGCGTGTCTGACACCTGGGTCATCAGTGGTCTGGTCATGGACAACCCCTGTAAGTCTGGAAGATTGAGTCTTTGCCCCGGCTAATACTAGTGGATCTCTCACCTTCTGTGATGTCTATATGGCCAATATCCCATATCCTGAATGTACATCCCCTTTTTAAATGGTTTGTGTAGCTGCTGTTTCCCATTATTTGCTCTCAAGGACCGAAATGTTTTACAAACCTTGTGCACATGCAATTCTCTTTTCTATTAAATTTGGTTACCAAAACAATAATATCACCACACATCCCAATATTCTTTATAATTTATAGTAGAGGCTAAATGATACTTTTTAACAGCTGCTGCAAACCCCATTTTTGAAATAAAGGGACTTTCCTGTCTACCATTCATGAAACTCCCTCATTCTTTTCAAGAAGCATCATCTGCAGCCTCTAAGGTGCATATTAAGGTTTTTTTGCACACTGCAGCTGCTGAAGAACTTATTTTTTTTGTTTAATGAGTGAGGGAGCTTTAGGGTATGTGCACACGATAACTGGCTTTTACGTCTGAAATTACAGACTGTTTTCAGGAGAAAACAGCTCCGTCATTTCAGACGTAAATGCTCCTCCTCGCATTTTGCGAGGCGTCATTGACACCCGTAATCTTGAGCTGTTCTTCATTGAATTCAAGTTCATTGAGTCGTTTGACAGCGACGCGTAAATTACAGGTCGTCTGCACAATACGTCGGCAAATCCATTCAAATGAATGGGCAGATGTTAGCCGACGTATTGTAGCCCTATTTTCAGACGTAAAACGAGGCATAATACGCCTCGTTTACGTCTGAAAATAGGTCGTGTGAACCCAGCCTAACATGGCAATCAAATAGTTTTTGCACAGGAGAAGGATTGTCTGCAATCTGTAACAAACTACTTCTGCAGGAAGATAATGAGTGCCTATGTAGCGCCACTCAATACTGTATAACTGTCCGATCCTGGCGTGTGATGTCTATACAAATCCTATTTATAGACATGTCAATTAAACATTTCCAATGATGTATTGTATGCAAATAACATATTAGGGCTCCTGCAAAAAAAAATAAAAAAATTATCTTTAGTAACCAAATCTGATTTATTATTTGACTTTTAAACCTGCGATTTGTGTGCTGTCTATGGGCAACACTGATTTTTTTTGCATAAGGGCCAATATGTAACTGTTAAGGTCCTCTTACATGGCTGATATGGGCCGTGAAAACAAGCGCCGATGAACGAGGCAGCTCGTTGATCGGCGCTCGTTTGCACCTTTTAAGAGGAGCAATGATCAGTAATGTATGGGGACGAGCGATTGTTACTACGATTGCTCGTCCCTATACATTTCTATTATGTCGGCAGCATGTCTCCCTGTTTACACAAGGAGATGTGTTTGCCGACAACGATAATATTTAATGCTGCACAAGGCAATGATCGGAAGCAAGCTTTTATATTAACGGTATCCCTTCCTATGAATAGACTTCATACTGACATTTTATTTTGTTTCAGTTATCAGTATCTGAAGAGAAGCGGAAATTTTGAGAGGTCAGCAGGACTACAGGCAGGAGTTGATACTATACAGGTTAGAAATGACTGCTGCTCGGAGCTCTTTAGTGATAATGATTCTTTTTATGTAGATGGCGCTATTCATCACTTCATCGGTGTGTTTCTGCAGGACAATCATAGCATTGTGTTCCTGTGTGACCTGCACATACACTTCCCTCTTTCAGTACTGGACAGTGTGAGAAAGCATTGTGTGGAGGGCAGGTTGGCTTTTGCCCCTATTGTAATGAGACTGAGCTGTGGAAGCTCCCCCCTGCACCCCAGAGGTAAGAACATAATAACAATAGGACTGTACCATTTTAGGGCTGGACACTTTCCACTGGCTTGTGATCTATGGGGTTTACCCTTCATCTTCAGACTGTAAAGTTTTGCTTTTAGAGATTGACTAAGGCTGGCTTCACATGCAGCGTGTTTTTTTTTTTTTATTTGTTTTTTTTTTTCTTTAAAACGCCACATTTTTTTGTGGCGTTTTTAATGGAACTTTCTGCAGCAAAATACACTGTGGTCAGATGTTAGTTGGAAGTCAATGGGGAAATATAGAACACACTACAAACATTGGGGGAGATTTATCAAGACCGGTGCAAAGGAGAATTGGAGTAGTTGCCCATAGCAACCAATTAGGTTCAAGCTTTCATTTTTCAGAGGCCCTTTTGAAAATGAAAAAAGCAATCTGACTGGTAGCTATGGGCAACTACCCCAGAAAACTAGTGTGAATGTGTTTTTAACTTTTATATGGTATTTATAATGGCGTTTTTTCTAGAATAGATTGTGTTGTAAGGAGGTATCTATGCAACACATGATTTATGAATCATATAATTTTCAATGGGAGAATGGCATCTAAATAAAACGCAGGTACAAAAGCATGCTGTTTACAAAAAACGCCACAAAAATCACATGCACCATTTTCCAAAAACACTTGAGTTTTTTTTTAGATGTATTGTTCTGGCCGAGAAAACGCCACAAAAAATGTGTGAAGAAAGCCTAAAGAATATATCCGGAAACTGCAGCCATCGCAGTTCCTGGATATATATTTTTGTTAGCATGGAATTCTGATTTAGTTCGGATCGGTTCACACCTGCGTCGCTGCTTTCCGTTGTTCTGCTCTCTCAGAGGAGCAGAACAAGGGAAAACCAGAAGCGACAGTTCTGTGACATCACCGGAAGCCGACTGAACCTGTTGACTTTAAGAAGTTCCGTCAAGCTGTCCGTGGTTTTACTGGAAATTATTGTTGTGCTATTTTCTTCAGTAATCTCGGATAGATCTGCGACGGATACCCCTAATGCAGCCTCCCAATGCATATGTGAACGAGGCCTTATACAGTCGTGATGTTGTCTGCGGATGGGCGAACCTGCAGCATATTTTTATATGCTCCAATAAATTCATAATATGTTCATTAAAAACAATTCCAAATATGTGCTTAAGGCCTCATGCACACGACCGTAAAAACTCCCGTTATTACGGGTCGTAATTACGACCCGTAATAACGGGCTCATAGACTTCTATTGGCGACGGGTGCCTTCCCGTTTTCTCACGGGAAGGTGCCCGTGCCGTTGAAAAAGATAGAACATGTCCTATTTCAGGCCGTAATAACGGCACGGACAGTCCATAGAAGTCTATGGTGCTCCCGTAATGACGGGTGGCTACATGTGTGCACCCGTCATTACGGCAGCGTTGCTAAGCGACGTCAGTAAATAGTCACTGTCCAGGGAGCTGAAAGAGTTAACTGATCGGCAGTAACTCAGCACCCTGGACAGTGACTACCGATCAGTATAAACCTGTAAAAAATAAAAGACGTTCATACTTACCGAGAACTTCCTCCAGTCCGGTCTCCCGCCCGTTGCCTTGGTGACGCGTCCCTCTCGACATCCGGCCCGACGTCCTGGATGACGTTTCAGGCCATGTGACCGCTGCAGCCAATCACAGGTCAATCACAGGCTGCAGCGGTCACATGGACTGCCGCGTCATCCAGGGATGTCGGGCTGGATGTGAAGAGAGGGACGCGTCACCAAGACAACGGCCGGGTAAGTATGAATTTCTTTAACTTTTTTTACAGAAAAGGCTGTCCCTTCTCTCTATCCTGCACTGATAGAGAGAAGGGGCTGCCGATTAGTGCAGTGCTATTTTGCCGCCAAAAACGTGCCCGTAAATACGGGTGGAATACGGGTGACACCGGACCCATATTTACGGGCACGGGTTCGTAAATACTGGTGCAAAACGGGTGGAATACGTGTGACACCGGACCCGTATTTACGGGTGGGAAAAAATACGGTCGTGTGCATGAGGCCTTAGGCCAGAATCACACACTCCGTTTTGATCTAGTTTTTGGCTCCGTTTTTTGATGGCCTATCAATCTTTAGAGACTGGGAAAACCCCTTTAAAGAAACACACACTGCGGGCACGGCCAGACGTGGCGGAATTGCTGTGGAATTCTGCTGCGGACAGTCCGCAGTGGAATTCTCCAGCTGCCGTTTTTTATCGTTGTTTCAATACATTTTTAGGCAAGTTAGTTCAGACGTTGCGGAAAACTTCGCTGCGGACCTTAGGCTGTGGTGCGGAATTTTCCCTCAGCAGAATGCACTGTCTGTTGCGGAGAAGAAGCGGAATTTCACTGCGTATTTCAGCCTTTGCAATGCAAAAACTGAAATCTGTGGCAAGTCCGCTGTCTTTTCTGCAACGTCTGAATTACCTGTCAAATATGCAAATGTTGGTGCAGATTCATTGCGTAATTGCCCCAAATCTGCACCAACATTTGCAGCGGAAAAACTCTGCCACGTCTGACCGTGCCCTTACCTTGCTTATCCACGATCCAGCATTGAATCCCGCCCGCCATCATCCTCTTTCTAAGGGTATGTTCACACGATGAGAGGCATTTACATGTGAAAAGACAGACTGTTAACAGCTCCCTCGTTTCACACGTAAATGCTCCTCCTCGCATATTGCGAGCCGTCTGAGACGCTCGTAAATCTTGAGCTGTGCTTCATTGAGTTCAATGAAGAACAGCTCAAATTACGTGGCAAAGAAGTGCCCTGCACTTCTTTACCGAGGCAGTCCACTTACGAGTCGTCGTTTGATAGCTGTCAAACGACGACGCGTAAATTACAGGTCGTCTGCACAATACGTCGGCAAACCCATTCAAATGAATGGGCAGATGTTTGCCGACGTATTGTAGCCCTATTTTCAGGCGTAAAACGAGGCATAATACGCCTCGTTTACGCCTGAAAATAGGTCGTGTGAACCCAGCCTAAGGGCAGATACAGACGGACGTCGCGTTTTTGCGCGCACAAACAACGCAGCGTTTTTCGCGCGCAAAAACCATTTGACAGCTGCGTGTGTCATCCGTGTATGATGCGCGGCTGCGTGATTTTCGCGCAGCCGCCATCATAGAGATGAGGCTAGTCGACGCCCGTCACTGTCCAAGGTGCTGAAAGAGCTAACTCTTTCAGCACCCTCGACAGTGAATGCCAAACACAATATCGAAAAACCTGTTGAAAAAAAAAGAAAAAGTTCGTACTTACCGAGAACTTCCCGGCCATTGCCTTGGTGACGCGTCCTTGGTGACGCGCCTCTCGACATCGGGCCCCACCTCCCTGGATGACGCGCCAGTCCATGTGACCGCTGCAGCCTGTGCTTGGCCTGTGATTGGCTGGAGCTGTCACTTGGACTGAATTGTCATCCCGGGAGGTCAGACTGGAGGAAGAAGCCGGGAGTTATCGGTAAGTCAGAACTTCGTTTTTTTTTCTACAGGTTCATGTATATTGGGATCGGTAGTCACTGTCCATGGTGCTGAAACAGTTTAACTCTTTCAGCACCATGGACAGTGACTATCTACTGACGTCGCGTACCGATAATTTTTTTGCAGAGTTCGGCCGAACCCGGTGAAGTTCGGTTCGCTTGTCCGGCTTCGCTCATCGCAAAGACACTCCGTTTGGATGTTCGGAAACAGAAAAGCACGTGGTGCTTTTCTGTTTACATTCATCCTTTTGACAGCTGGTGCGCTGTTTCAGTCGGTTCGCACGGAAGTGCTTCCGTGCAACCTGCGTGGTTTTCACGCACCCATTGACTTCAATGGGTGCGTGATGCGCGAAATACGCAGAGTTATTGAACCTGTCGCGCTTTTTGCGCAGCAGACAAAGGCTGTGCAAAAAGCACGGACTGTCTGTACTGCCCCATAGACTTGTATTGGTCCATGCGTGCCGCGTGAAAACCACGCGGCCCGCACGGACCGAATACACGCTCGTGTGAATCCCCCCTAAGAGTTTGGACTACAACTCTGGACATGCATGCTGGTGTTGTAACCTGCAGACTACATCTTCCATTACTAGAAAGTAACTCACACAAATTAGCAAAATTATTCATTAGGGATTCTAACCGACACCCTAATGAATAGTTACAATGTGAACCCCATTTTTGTTTACTACGAATTTCCCCTTTTAAAGGGATTGTTCAGGACTTTTCATGGGCCATCCTTAGAATAGATTATTAATGTATTAGCAGAATGGAGGGGCTGCAGTATTCTCTGTAGTTCCTGGTACCCTTTTCACACCATATGTTTTTTTCTCTACGCTTTTTTGAGCCTTTTATTTTTTTTGTCATCCTAAAAAACTTGGGCACCTCTGAACCTTAAGGAATGCATTCCCATTGGCGAACGAATTACTATTGAAGCGCTGTGCGGGAACAGACTACATATTTATAATGTACTTTTTTGGGGGAAAAAGATTCCAGCAAGTGGCGAAAAAACGGGGCGTGAAGTGACAGACAAATGATTGATGTATACACCTCTAACAAATCTCCGCTCTGTTCTACATGTTTGCTATTTGTGACATTTTCTTTTTCATCTTTCTCTGCTCTTTTTCGTTTGTGTAGGCTACTGGGAAGTTAACGGTTTTGGTCTGTTTGGGATTTACAAGTCAGATTTTGATCGCATTGGCGGAATGAATACAGAGGAATTTAAGGACCGCTGGGGAGGAGAGGACTGGGAGCTTCTAGACAGGTATTATTATTATTATTATTGTCTCCTATACGGAACAGATCCACTGTAGATTACATTATTTTTAGTATATGTAATAAACTGGATAAACCTTGACGTCCACTGATTGTATTATTAGCCCCTTGGAGAAACAGACAATTTTTCGTTTTTCCATCGCCCCATTATAAGAGCGATCACTTTTTTTATTTTTTCGGCAACATAGCTATATGAGGGCTTGTTTTTTGCGACTTGAGTTGTAGTTTTCAATGGAACATTTATTGTACCATATAATGTACTGAGAAAGTAAAAAAAAAATATTTGTGGGGCGGAATGGGAAAAATACAGCGATTCAGCTATTGTTTTGTTTTTACGGCATCCTTCGTGTGATAAAAACAACATGTTAACTTTATTCTGAGGGTCAATACATTTACGGCTATACCAAATCTATATAGGTTTTTTTTTTTTTTATGTTTTACTACTTGTACAAAGAAAAAAAGTAAATGTTAAAAAAAAATAATTGTTTTCTGTCTCCATATTCTAGGGGTATGTTCACACAGAGTTTTTTTAAGGTAGATTTTGATCTGCCTGCACGCCCTGAAGCGTCATAACTTTATTTTTCTGTCGAGCGATCTGAGGGCTTCTTCTTTTGCGGGGCGAGATGTAGTTTTTATTGGTACCATTTTGGGGTATATGCGACTACTATCACATTTTTTTTTTCCATTTTTGGAGGGAAGTTAGGTGACTAAAAAACAACAATGCATTGCTTTTTTTTTTTTTTTTTTTTTAAGGCCCTTTAGGGGACTGAAACATGTGATGTATAGATCACTCATACAATACACTACAATACAGTATTGCCTTTATTTGTGCTTCTGGCAAGGTTTAATCACTAAAGGCACACCTGTAAGCTTTCAATAGGCCTCCTTCTGTCATGACAAACGATGGGCACCCCCACAATTTTAGCTGGGAAGGGCAATTGAGGGACAGAGGGAGACCCCTCTTTTTGTCGAACAATCAGATGCCATGGTCACTATTGACCGCGCCATCTGAGGGGTAAAACGTCTGGAATCAGAGTTATCTCCAATCTCGGTAATTGCAGGTGGGTGTCAACTGTTTAAAAATAGCTGGCACAAGCAGCATTTGGTTCGGGCTCAGATCCTGATGATATAATGTAATGGTGTAATAGCACGTTGGATGTTGCGAAGGGATTAAAGGGGTGATTCAGTTTATACTTTGTAGTGAATGTAATGTCATGTATGGACAGTGACGTCAGGGGCTTCCTCCCAGGGCCGGGGATTCCACTCCTTGAGGAGCCCCTGAAATCAATGTCCGTATATGTCGGCAACGCTTTGGCCAGGCATTCCGCGACTAGAGGGAGCTTCAGTGGCGGGGGTGGCGTGCTATCTACAGGGCGGGAATGTGGCGCTATCTACAGGGGAGGGTGTATTCTGGTATCTCAAAGCCCCAAATGTCACTGTCCATAAATGGACTGTGACGTCAAGGGCTTTCCCCAGACATTAGTCCCCTGCCAGTGCGCTTGCCATTCTCTGGCCGGAGACTGCATTGGGATGAGAGCCAGCAGACCGGAAAGTGCAGCACTGCTTCAGTGTGTGCAGCGCTGTACTTCTAAGCCCATAACCGTAATCAAACATATGAACTAAGGGGGAGAGTTGTCAGCACTTGTGGAGAGAGCAGGCAGATGGGAAAGTGCAGCGCTGCTCACACTGAAGCAGCACTGCACACCTTAAACCCCGTTCCAGGCTGCCAACGTTATTATATGTGACAACTGCGCGGCGCATCGGCAGTTGGAATTTATATCGCCATATGGCTGTCGTGAAGGGGTTAAAAGGGGAAAAGTGGATCAAATATACAACCTCATGATGAGGCTTTTACCCTAGTGTTAAATGCCAGTTTTATGGTTTTGACCCTGGTGCCGATTTCTGGTAATGCTGTGACATCATTGGCTCCTCTAATGCACAATAGTATCTGTAGCTGCCAACAGGAGAGGAGCTGCATGCAGTGGGTTGCAAGAGCCACATGTGGATGCCAAGACACTGGTTGGGGAACACGAGCATTTATGCCCATTATTCTGAAACAATCAAAGCTAAGAATCCGCAGATGCTAAGCGACCAGGGAAGAGTTCTGGCTCAATATAAATGACTCCTAGAAGTTATGCAGTAATATTTACTAGTAATGAAGCCAAATAAAACTCACTGGCAAAGCAAGACTATGCATTTTACATGAACATAGGAAGATGTAAGGAAAATAAATCCTGTGACTAGTATTCATGGCCATCTAGCTTGTGAATTGTGGATGAACTAGGGGCTTTAGAATCTGGGAACCTCTATGAAATCAAGAGTTAGATTAGGCGGAACTAATATGTGCAACTACTCTATAGGTCCCCCAGTTTTGGGAGCGATGCCCTGCTTTTTCCTTTCTTATGATTTTGACAGCCAGGTATCACCGTGTAAGGCCAAGTTCACACAGCGTTTTTTGACACGGAAATTGTGTCCGAATTTGCGCCAAAAAAACGTCCGAAATCGCCTTCCATTGATTTCAATGGGAAGCAGAGGGGGATAAAGCGGCATGTCCTTTTTTTGCCATGGTTCCGCCTCTGACCTCCCATTGAAATCAATGGGAGGCAGAAAAAGTGTTTTTGCCCGCGGTGCTCAATGGCCACGGACGAGAAACGCGGCAAAAAAGTGCAGGCAGGTCAAAATCTGCCTCAAAATTCCTGTGAACTAGGCTTAATATATTTTCTGCCTGTCTATGGATTTTGGTAAATCTGTATCATCATGAGTACTCGTAGTGATTCTGGTTTGGGTGGCTAAAACGAAGCGGCAGAAGCACTCGTGTGAGCGCCCAGCCACTTTGTTTCTGTTCGGCTTTTTCCGGAAAGCCGATGTAGCGGATTACAGTCTCATTGACTTTCTATGGAGTCCGTACACCGCTGCATTGATCTCCGGAAACAGCTGAACAAAAATGTAGCGTCTGAGCGCTCAGGCAAGCACTTCTGCCGCTTTGTTTTAGCGATGGGTGGGGGTCTCTGTACTCGGACCCTCACCAATCAAAACTTCTGACATGTCACTATGACTTTTCAGAAGTTTGTTGAACATTTAGTTACCCTTTAAGGACTTTCCCTTGAGGACACTTAAAGATTATAGAACAGCTGTACAAGAGTGTACTGAAGCCTTCCTTCTATATCCTTGACATCATTTGGCAGAAACCACTTTCTTGGAACAGTGTCGGTTTTATACTTGGATGGTGCGAGGTTCTGAACAGTACAGGCCCAGTTCTGCTAAGTGTTTCCACAATCCTTATTTGGGGGCATGTGTAAATGCTTACTTTGGCTGCATAGGCTTCCTTGCAGCTAGTAATTTCAGGAAAGCACAATGTGTCTTTGCACTTATGTTATTTCTTTGATGTGAGCTTCTTCTTTGAATTGGTTTGCTTCTACATTTAGACATGTTTCCATAAAAATGATGAAAGCAGGATTTGCCAATTTATCTTTAAGGGTATGTTCACACACAAACACAAAATACATCTGAAAATACGGAGCTGTTTTCAGGCGAAAATAGCACCTGAATTTCATACGTTTATGCAAGTACTCGCGTTTTTCGCGGCGTCCATTATGGACGTAATTGGAGCTGTTTTTTTCAATGGAGTCAATGAATAACGGCTCCAAAAACGTCCAAAGAAGTGACATGCACTTCTATGACGCGGGCGTCTTTTTACGCGCCGTCTTTTGACAGCGACGCGTAAAATTACACCTCATCTGAACAAAACATTGTAAAACCCATTGCAAGCAATGGGCAGATGTTTGTAGGCGTAATGGAACGTCGTTTTCAGGCGTAATTCGAGGTAAAACGACCTAATTACGTCTGAAAATAGGCCGTGTGAACATACCCTAATCCTCCAGAATAACTATGATTTTGTATCATCATTGTTACTTATTCTGATGATTTACGGTCTTTTTCTTAAAGGGGTTGGCCAGGATTAGAAAAAGGTCTGCTTTTTCTTCCAGAAACCGCGCCACTCTTGCGCATGGGCTGTTTCTGGCATTGTAGCTTAACCACACTCAGTTGAATGGGGCTAAGCTGCAATACCAGACACAGTCCATGGAAAAGAGGGGCACTATTTAATTTTTCTGATCCTGTCCAACACCTTTATGAAAAAGAATTCTCTATAATGGTTGTTAACCCTATGTGTGTGCATGTATGTGTTAACTTTGTGTGTGTGTGTGTGTATATATATATATATATATATATATATATATATATATATATAATCTCATGGACACATCCCTTCAAATTGTTTCCGCTCAAATTGGTCATCCACAAGAATACACATTCACTACATCCTTTACCTGTAAGTAGCATTACATTGTTTAGCGAGAGAATAATCACATTTTAAGGATTGGTGGTATTAATAAGATTAATGTGTCCCAGACCTATTTTTTTTTTCCTTTTCCAATATTTTTATTGCTATTCATTAGATTATAACTCTTTACGAAATATATTTTTAGTAAAGTAATATAACTATTATAAGACGTTTCAAGTGACTCTTAAAGAGGCTCTGTCACCAGATTTTGCAGCCCCTATCTGCTATTGCATCAGATCGGTGCTGCAATGTAGATTACAGTAACGTTTTTATTTTTTAAAAACGAGCATTTTTGGCCAAGTTATGACCATTTTTGTATTTATGCAAATGAGGCTTGCAAAAGTACAACTGGGCGTGTTTAAAGTAAAAGTACAAGTGGGCGTGTATTATGTGCGTACATCGGGGCGTTTTTACTACTTTTACTAGCTGGGCGTTCTGACGAGAAGTATCATCCACTTCTCTTCAGAACGCCCAGCTTCTGGCAGTGCAGACACACAGCGTGTTCTCGAGAGATCACGCTGTGACGTCACTCACAGGTCCTGCATCGTGTCGGACGAGCGAGGACACATCGGCACCAGAGGCTACAGTTGATTCTGCAGCAGCATCGGCGTTTGCAGGTAAGTCGATGTAGCTACTTCCCTGCAAACGCTGATGCTGCTGCAGAATCATCTGTAGCCTCTGGTGCCGATGTGTCCGACACGATGCAGGACCTGTGAGTGACGTCACAGCGTGATCTCTCGAGAGCACGGCTGTGTCTGCACTGCCAGAAGCTGGGCGTTGTGAAGAGAAGTGGATGATACTTCTCGTCAGAACGCCCAGCTAGTAAAAGTAGTAAACACGCCCCGATGTACGCACATAATACACGCCCAGTTGGACTTTTACTTTAAACACGCCCAGTTGGACTTTAGAAAGCCTCATTTGCATAAATACAAAAATGGTCATAACTTGGCCAAAAATGCTCGTTTTTTAAAAATAAAAACGTTACTGTAATCTACATTGCAGCGCCTATCTGCTGCAATAGCAGATAGGGGTTGCAAAATCTGGTGACAGAGCCTCGTTAACAATAGGACATCAATCCTCAAGACACACTTAGTATAAAAATGATTGTTTATTACAACTAGAAAAAAAACTAAAATATGAGGATTTTTGTGACTTTTTTGACTTCCACTGCAGTTTATGGAAACTTTAATTTTACTTTGGCAGAGAAAAATATGAAGTCTTTCCAACTTCTTTACTTGCTTTATTTTTGAGGTTAAATTAGGATTCCCTGTGCGGAGTCTGTCTTATTACACTGAACATTTTGGGGTGAGTGTTTGGTTATGTGAACACTGCTGTATTGATAAAGGGATTGTCAGTATTAAAAAAAACCACTTAAGTATAATAACCTGTTTAGGTTCTCACCTATTAGTCAGAGTGGAGAGCGGCTACAAAGAGTGTTTCCCGCTCTAGAGGACTCTGCATGTCTGTGCATTACATAAACTGCCCATTTATGACATTGGGCACTTTGTAATGCTTAATTTCACCTCAGTTGGCACTGCTGGGAAATTGAACCCTCACGTGTAAACTGGGCAACAGACCGTGAGGATGCCACCAGGAAGTCCTGTACAATCTTCTTTATAGAGGAACAACACTCGTGGTCTGTAATGGGAAAGCTGCAGAGGGGCGAAAGTTGAGGTTGGGGACCTCAACCCTGCAAGAGTTCTGTCTGATCAGAAGCAGTACAGCACCTGACATGCTCGGCTTTCACCAAAGCGGGCATGTGTGGGTCACAGTGGAGCCGCCACTACCTCATACAATACCGACCACACGCGAGCGCCTCTTGCACAGCAGTACTATGCTCCTGTCTCTTTTTTTATCACTGCTGGGCGAATCCTAGTGGTTGGCCGCTACCTTACCCCCTATTATGACCCCTCAGAGGCTGTGTACTTACTGTAGCGTGCAATGACCTACTAATATTAGTAGTGTTGCGTTGTTTAAAGGGGTTGTATCAGGAAAAAAATATCACTTTCTGATCACTTGTGGGCCCCAGCATGGGAATCCCCACCAATTGTTAGAACAAGCGTCCAGAACCCCCTGTTCCTCCTCACTGATCGACTGCAGTGAGGAGGACATCGAATGAGGCGGCGGATGCAAGCTGCCACTTCATTCAAAGTCTATGGGAATGACTGAAACAGCAGAATACAGCGCTCGACTGTCTCCGTCGTTCTGATAGACATTGAATGAAGCGGCGGGTGCCTGCTTGACTGCTGCTTCTATCAAGCTCCTCCTCACTGCACCCTTGTGATCGGTGGGGTCCCATCGGTGGGCCCTTAGCGATCAGAAAGTGATTACCTATCCTATGGATAGGTTGAATTGTCTATTCTGTGAATAACCCTCTTAAATGATAAATTATAGGTGCTGTGATAAATTGCAATCTGTCAGAGTCTGGGTATGTGCACACACACTAATTACATCTGTAATTGACGGACGTATTTCGGCCGCAAGTACCGGACCGAACACAGTGCATGGAGCCGGGCTCCTAGCGTCATACTTACGTACGATGCTAGGAGTCCCTTCCTCGCTGCCGGACAACTGTCCCGTACTAAAAACATGTTTACAGTACGGGACAGTTGTCCTGCAGCGAGGCAGGGACTCCAAGCATCGTACATAACTATGATGCTAGGAGCCCGGCTCCCTGCACTGTGTTCGGTCCGGTACTTGCGGCCGAAATACGTCCGTCAATTACGGATGTAATTAGTGTGTGTGCACATACCCTCTTTGTGAACTGAAATTCCCTGCACCCTTTGGGTTCTTATCAGAACTGTAAAAGAGGTAAATGTATAGTTTTCGTTAATATTAGGCAGCAAAGCGGTCAGCACTGCAGAACTGGGGTCCTGAGTCCTTAGTTTCTTTATGCACTGTGAGAATATAATGCAGAAATTCCAAACTTGTGTTATGCCTAGTGCAGGACCTGAGGGGGCAGTGCATGACACCGGGATTAACATAAAAGAGATGACCGCTGTGTCCTGCACCGCCCCCTCATGCCCTGTACTAGGTATTACACAGTCTGAAATAAAATGTATTTGATCATAAGGACACTAAATGATTATGAGAAACTTGAAGCTATGTTACGCAGCACAGTCCTACTGAAAAATATACATGCTATTTCACCCTTTTCATTATTTAACTACAAATTTGGAAATTCTTGCAGGGTCCTGCAAAACGGGCTGGAGGTCGAGAGGCTGCGTCTCAGAAACTTCTTCCATTACTATCACTCCAAGAGAGGCATGTGGAATATTCAGAGCCAGGAAAACGCTGCCAAGGATTGAAATGGCGCTGAGTTGACTTTCTGAGCCTAGTCCACTATGGAAACTTCCCTCCCTTGGTTTGTGGTTTGCACAGAGAGGCTGGCTGTTTCTGCCTAATAAATATGGTACTCCCAGAGTAACCTGCAGAGTCTGTCCTTGCACATTTCACCCACTGCAGGCTACTCTGGTCGTGTTCTGAGGAGGCTGCGATACTCTGCAGAAGATGACTGATGACATCATACATCCAATTTTTACTACTTTATAGGAGGGTAACTATGTAGTGCACAGGCAGATCTACTTGTAGTAACATGGCGTTCTACTGTACACAACAGCTGATTAATAGGAAAATAGCACTCAGGGTTCTGCTGCCAAAAGATTTTACTGTTCGTGTTTATTCACTCACATGTATTTAAGTTATTGTACAAACAGTTTTCTTCATGCATTTAACACAGGTAAGAACAGAAATTCTGTTTGTCTAGTGTACACAGACGTGTACTTGAATGAAATGACAGTGGTAGGAATATTTCCTGCACTGTACATACTGACCACTAGGTGGCGCACAGTGACACCTTGCTCATTGAATATGTCAGGTATTCCCAAGCGAATATTGACCACGAGGGGTCACTACAGATTTTTAGGATGTATGTTTTAATGCAGGAAGTAATAGAAGGGAAAATATTCCAATTTCTGCAAGCCATTTTATATATTGTGGGGCTATATTTGTGTTTTAGAATGTCAGCCCTCGACGTACTTCAATTTACAATGGTCGGTGTAAAGTCTGCACGGTAAATCACGTTTACAGTAATAATGTCATTTTATGCCCTAGGAGATTATGAATCGGCTGATGATACAATAACTTGGGTCATGTTTGAATGCAGCTCTTGATTTTGCACTGAGTAGCATTATTTATTAAGAGGCCTAATGCCAAATCTAAAGGCATAATTATATATATTATATAATGTTTCGCCAGAATTTGGAAATATGCCCAGCAGTTTCTTGAGAAAGCAAGACTTGGTGTAGGAGTGCTTGTCTTAATATAATATATTATCCTTGACTTTGGCGCCAGCCTGCGCGATGGTATTAGAGAAAGGTAAAAATGTTCTAGAAAGTACCAGTAAACCTGCTGTTGTCATCTTCTGCAGAAAACCAGCTGTTCTCAGCATTTACAATGATTTCTGTGAAATTAAAATGTAGCAAGAGGTTTTTAGAAGTTTTGAATATTTTTTTTTTTTTTCATTTTAAACTAAAATAAAACCATTTTGAGTTTGGCTTTTATGGTTGTCTCTTGGTGATTTTAATTCCGACCAGACCCACCAGAAGGAATAAAAACACAATATTTTTTTTATTTTTGCATAGTAACAATTTTTTTTTTTTTTTTTAGTACCTCTCCTCTATGCTGAAATTACAGGGCCATAGCATCCGGCTGTACTACTGAGACATTCTCATGTCAACATTTATAATTCTTATTTTTGTACAAATCACCATCCACAAATGTACACACCCTAAGGCTGGATTCACACGAACGTGGCGTTTTTGCGGACGCAAAAACGCGGCGTTTTGCGCGCGCAAAAATTACTTGCCAGCTCCGTGTGTCATCCGTGTATGATGCGCGGCTGCGTGATTTTCGCACAGCCGCCATCATAGAGATGAGGCTAGCCGACGTCAGTCACTGTCCAAGGTGCTGAAAGAGTTAACTGATCGGCAGTAACTCTTTCAGCACCCTCGCCAGTGAATTCCGATCACCATATCTAGCAACCTGTTAAAAAAAAAAAAGAGGTTCGTACTTACCGAGAACTTCCCAGCCGTTGCCTTGGTGACGCGTCCTTGGTGACGCGTCCTTGGTGACGCGCCTCTCTTGACATCTGGCCTCACCTCCCTGGATGACGCGGCAGTCCATGTGACCGCCTGTGCTTGGCCTGTGATTGGCTGCAGCTGTCACTTGGACAGAATTGTCATCCCGGGAGGTCAGACTGGAGGAAGAAGCCGAGGAGTTAGCGGTAAGTTAGAACTTTTTTTTTTTTTTTACTCGTTCATGTATATTGGGATCGGAAGTCACTGTCCATGGTGCTGAAACAGTTTAACTCTTTCTGCACCCTGGACAGTGACTATATCCGAACGTCGCGTACCGGAAATTTTTTTGCCGGGTTCGGCCAAAACGAGTTCGGCCGAACCCGGTGAAGTTCGGTTCGGTTGTCCGGGTTCGCTCTTCTCAAAGACACTCCGTTTTTCTGTTTACATTCATCCTTTTGACAGCTCTTGCGCGAATCACGCAGTTCGCATGGAAGTGCTTCCGTGCGGCATGCGTGGTTTTCACGCACCCATTGACTTCAATGGGTGCGTGATGCGTGCAAAACGGCCAAAGAACGGACATGTCGTGACTTTTTTTTAGCGGACTCACGCTGAGCAAAAATCACGGACATGTCTGCACGGCCCCATAGACACATATAGGTCCGTGCAACGCGCGTGCAAATCACGCGCGTTGCACCGACGTTTTTCACGTTCGTCTGAATAAAGCCTAAGGGTCAATGCACACAATGCGTATTACGTGGGTTTTGCCACTCAAATTTGTGAGCGGCAAAACCACAGTGTAATAAAGTACCAGCATAGGCAATGAGATTCCAGGGCAGCTCATGTACACGCTGTGGTAATTTCCCGCACGTAAATTGACCCGCCGTTCGTATTTTCAGAACTGCAGCATGTCAATTTATCTAGTTATTCCACTTGCGAATTCTATCCCCTAGTTCTACAGAAATACGCAGCAAAACCCGCAGCTTGAAAAGGCTGTGATTTACCCAGCAAAACTGAAAAAGGTGCGTTTTTTTTTCCTGCAAATTTCTTGCCGATTCCTGCTGTTTTGCGTATTTTCTGCAGCAAAATACGCAGCTTGTGCATGTAGCCTAAGGCCTTGTTCACACAGTGCAGATTTTGCATGGATTTTTTTTGAGCCAAAACCAGGAAAGGAACCTAAACCAAAAAATATATATAAAGGAAGGACTTCTAGGTCTGCTCTCCTGGATCCAATTCTGGTTTTGGCTTAAATAATGCAATCAAATCTGCACTACGTGAACACGGTCTTACTGGCTTAAATAGCGGCTGTTGAGTGTATGTGTAGACATTGATGTGGATGTTTTTGGTTCCACGCTGTCTCTATGCTATCACTGAACTTGAGAGAAATCTAAACTGGAAATGGTGTCATTAAATGACCACAGCACAGCAGCCTCAGGCTTTTGGGCCTGTGCCTTTAAGCACTAATACATTAGCATAGAAGCTGTCAATGGAGTTCACTGGAATCCTATCTCATTTTGCAAAAGACTTTGTTTTGCAATTTGGTTTTGAGATCTGTTGGCTTACATTCTGCACCTGACACTACACCTGCCATTCAGCTCCTTTACTCATATGGGAGTTAATAGACTTACTAGAATAACATTTAAAGAGGGCCATTTAATGTACATAAAAATGTGAAAACCGTTTTTTATATCTTACTGTTGTGATGATACATGAACACTTGCATTTCTAGGCCCAAATCCTGTGTGGTAAAACTCTCAGGTTCTGATGACATTTCCTGACATCATTTTTAGTCAAGTTCAATGATGTCATGGAGATGCCACTTTCAGGGCCTGTAACTTCAAGTCACCATATGTCAGCAAAGTAAGATGTTATGAAATGTTTTTCACATCTTTAATGTATATTAGGCTGGGTTCACACAGACTTTTTTGCAGGCGGAAATTCTGCCTCAAAATGTGGTATGTGTGAACTTCTTATATCTTAGCTTTTTGTAGTCCATTTTATTTGCATGAGGGGTCTGCTTTGGTATGAATTTTAGACACAAATTTGAATTTTCCTGGAATTCTTTTGCTTATAATCACTGTTTTATGAAAAATAAGTTGTGTGAAGGTGGCTGTGTGTACATATGATTAAATTGTGTTTTTTACACAGTATGCAGTTCGCACTCAAAACATTTAGATTTTGGTAGCATAGTGTAAAGGATCTGCCAGGCACAGCTTCTGTGTCGATGCCCGTGGTTAGTCAGTCTGCACCTGCTCCTGCTGATCAGACCCCCTGAGGAAGCTGATACAGCGAAACGCGCGTTGGGGTGGCCTTTCACTGCTTGTGGATCACGACTTTCATCTTCTCTACCATGGGTGAGTGCACTCTTTCTGGCTCCACCGGGTGACTCCGGAGTAGTAGCCGTGCATACCTTGCACACTTTGCACACCTTGCGTACAGAGTACAGTTATCTCTGGATTGGATGGCACTATGTACTACTATGTATTACTATTGGGGATCCTGTGTACGGCACAGTTATTGTTGACACTAAGGTCTTATGTTGTTCTCCCCCCTGAACATCAGCAGTGCTGTTCAAACTACTAGGTGTGCATTTGAGTAAGTAGGTATTTTTCTTGGATGGCCTATCCTCCCTTCCTGGGATGATATAGATACAGTAGTGTGAGCTGCAAATTTGACAGATAGCAAGTTGTTTCCTTACAAATAATTTCCATTGTATTATACTTCTGTATGCTCCTCTGCCATTCATACCTTGTTACATTTATGTCCCCATGGTTACATACCTTCTGAGTGTGACCCACATGCATATTTCTTCTTTTTAGCAACCTCGCCATTTTTTTAATCTAATGATTCATGTAAATTATATGTAATAAAATTTATTTTTTGTATTGTATACATAGCATATGGACTCTCTTTTCTCAATATATGCCATGCACCTGCTCCTAAGTCTGATAGAGTGACTCATTCTACCACTCAGGCTGGGAGGCTGAGGAGTGGGAGAGCCTATCACAGCCTGGCCAGACGGAGCTAGCTCCCGCCCTCTGTCTATTTATACCTTCATTTCCTCCTTCTCCTTTGCCTGTGATTCTGCTTGTTTCCTGGCTCTGCTGCTGCTTGTACTATTTGTACTCTGCTTCATATTGACCCTGGCTTTATTGACTACTCTCCTGCTCTACGTTTGGTACCCCGTACACTCCTGGTTTGACTCGGCTCGTTCACTACTCTAGTAGCTCACGGTGTTGCCGTGGGCATCAGCCCCATTTCGCTTTGCTTCTATTTACCCTTGTCTGTTTGTCTGTCGTGCACATAGTGAGAGTAGGGACCGTCGCCCAGTTGTACGCCGTCGCCTAGGACGGGCCATTGCAAGTAGGCAGGGACTGAGTGGCGGGTAGATTAGTGCTCACCTGTCTGTCTCCCTACCCCGTCTTTACACATAGTAGCTGTTTACTAGTATATAATTGTGGATGATTGACAAGTATTGCATGGCCTCTGTTTCAGTGTTTTTGAGAGCACATTGATGTAGGCGTTTGTGGTATATATAATCTTTGCACACCTTGATCTATTTTTACATTGTTTTTGCGTTTAAACCTCTGCTTGTATGTGAGTTTTAGGCACAAATGTAAGTTTATTTATTTCATTTTTTTAATTATTCCTGTTTTGATCCAAAGTTAAAGGGGTTGTCCGGGAATACATTTTATTTAAATTATTTATTTATTTTAATTAGTCATATTTAATAACATTTCTAATATAGTGTCTACTTACCTGTGCCAGCGTTCTCCTGTTCTGATCTGCCGTCACGTGACCACACCCAGGGTACATTTTTTATTTCCTGTGAGGTACCGTGTCTTTGCTCAGCCAGCACTTCCGGCTGAGAAAGGCACGGCGCGTCATCAACTACATTTCCAGGCAGTGGGCCGGGCGGATGTTTCATGAGCTCTTCAGAGCTCCGCCTCCTCTGGTCCCGCCGCCTGAAGATGTGGTTGATGACGCGCCGTGTCTTTACACAGCAGGAAGTGCTGGCTGAGCAAAGACACGGAGCGTCATCAATCATAGTACACGCCTCCTCCTCCTGTCTCGTCGTCCACGCCTCCTCCTCCTTCTTTACTCTTGGAGCTCCCGCACTGAAGTGCATGTGAGGAGGAGGTCTGGAATCCCTAATCCGTGGCCAGGGATTACGCTCCAGGAGAAGTCCCTGACTTTTCCTGGATATCGGTCCCCTACTACTGAAACTGAACCCCCGGACACAGCGGCCGACGATTCCGTTCCAGGAGAAGTCCCTGCCTTCACTGTCCATATATGGAAACAGTGACGTCAGGGACCTCTGAAGCGAAATCCCCACCACTGTGGCCGGGGATTCCGATCCAGGAGAATTCCCTCGCTTCACTATCCATATATGGACAGTGAAGTGAGGGACTTCTCCTGGAGCCGTCCCCTACAGGAAGGGGGGTGTCTATGTACAACGGGGCGGTGTGACATTACCTACAGGGGGGAGCCGTGCGGCATTACCTACAGGGGGGGGCCATGTGGGACTACCTACAGGGGGGCCGTGCAGCACTACCTACAGGGGGTGTGTGGCATAACCTAGAGGGGGGGCTGTGTGGCATTGCTTACAGGGGAACTGTGTGGCACTACCTACAAAGGGGGCTGTGTGGCGTTACCTACAAAGGGGGCTGTGGCAGTATCTACAGAGGGCAGTGTGGCAGTATCTACAGAGGGCAGTGTGTGGCAGAAAATGTACAAATTAAATTGAAACGGGTGCAAAACGGCCGAGAAAAACGGACCAAAACTGCAGTTTTTATCGGCCTACAATTGGACCCTGTCGTGTGAATAGAGCCTAAAGTTAGTGGATGACGCATCGTGTCTCTACACAGTCTTAGCAAAGACATGGAGCGTCATCAATCATAGAGCACTCCCCCCTCCTCCTATCTCGCCGTCCACACCTCCTCCTCCTTCACTCTAGGATTTTCTGCGCTGCCTGGTCGCCTCGTCTCTCTTCTAACACACCCCCTCTTTTGCGCGCGTGTGTTTGTGTGTATACACACACACACACACACACACACCACTAACAGGATGTGGTTATATTGCTTGATCTGTATGTGTATGCATGTGTGTGTGTGTGTGTATATATATATATATATATATATATATATATATATATATATATAGTGAGGGACACTTACACACATTTATAGTAAACTATGTAAAAAAAAAAAAGTTTTACCATTGTTTGGAGTGGTGTTTGGTGTTTGCTTCACTGTAAGGCCCTGTTCTCACAGAGTTTTTTTCAGGCAGAAAATTCTGCCTAAAAATTCCATCTGGAATTTTGAGGCAGATTTTGATCTGCCTGCACGCCGTTTGCCACATTTTTCAAAGCGTTTTTTTGCCCGCGGCCATTGAGTGCCGTGGGGAAAAACGCTTTCTCTGCCTCCCATGTCAATGGGAGGTCAGAGGAGTAAACGGCCGAAGATAGGGCATCTCGCTTCTTTTTTTCCCCGCGAGCCAATTACCGCTCGCGGAAAAAAACGTGAGGCATGTTCGGACGGTTTTTTACACGTTTTGACGTGGAAATCTCATGGAAGAACGCGCCAAAAAAGGTCTGAAAACGCCTACTATTGATTTAAATGGGAGGAAAAAAGAAGCGACATGCCCCATCTTCGGGCGTTTACATCTCTGACGTCCCATTGACATCAATGGGAGGCAGAGAAATCGTTTTTCGCTGCGTTTTTGACTGCGGCGCTCAATGGCCGCGGACCAAAAATGTGGCAAGTGGCGTGCAGGCTGGTCAAAATCTGCCTCAAAATTCAAGACAGAATTTTGAGGCAGAATTTTCTGCCAGTAAAAAAACTCAGTGTGAACAGGGCCTAATACAGGATCTCTTGGAACAGATCCAGCAGCAGGTGAGGAAAATGTGCTGACTGGATTGTGTGTACCAAGATGTCTGACATAGGTGGAGTGGGCAGACTTACATTTATCAGGCTGTGAAAGGGGTGGGGGAGGGAGATGGGTGCCTGTACTTAGATCAAGGATAGATGGAGGCACAAAGGATAATGATGATTATTAGTGTGTAGGACAGCATGCAGGGAGGGAGCTACCTGGAATTAGAGCAGAGGAGGACCTGTGACCATAGAGGGGCGTGGCAGTATGCAAATAGCTGAGGTGCTTTGGAGGAAGGGAGGGTGCAACTGTCTCCTCAGATGTAGCAAGGGATCATGGGTATGGTGGGTTACAAGACAGGAAACAGACAGAGCAGCAGTGACGATGGAGATCAAACAGAAAGTGGTTAGAAGTTTAATAGGGGGTATTAGGGAAGGCAAACCAAGGCTAGGGGACACTTTTTAGAATTTTTTTTTCCCTGGAAAACCCCTTTAAGTGAGGGAGGACATGACTGCCAACAGTACGCCAAAGATGAAGCAATCATCAGATTGTTGTTTTTTTGTTTTTTACATTACCAGCTTAAAATCCTATTAAATTCTGGTAATTTTATGAAGATATGTTCATGTAGACAGGCATAAATGGTATGTATGAATTTTGCACTTATTGAACTTTTATTTTCAGGATGTCTGGTACGTCTATATTTCTGCTTGGACCACACTTATAACCACAAATATAAATTTTTGTGCATTTTTTTTTTTATTATTAAAAATTACACTATACACATAGGCACCGTCATGCAATTTTGTGTTAAAGTGCTGAGTGGCATTTTGACAATTGTCTACTTTAAGAAACTATACAGGTATGGGGGTTTAGTATGATTTTATATTTTGTAATCTTGTTTTTTATGTACATGTAAAAATTGTCCTGGCTACCAGAGGTGCAATATGTCCAAAAACCTCAGGCGGTTAAAGGGGTTGTCTAGTTTAGAAAATCCATTTTCATATACCCTCTTAAAGAATTCTAGAATAGAGGGGGCGTCCCTGTCTGGATCCTCTTCTATTAACCAGAGAGAATAACGTTTACAAAGAGCATCTCTCTCCCTTTGGCGGTCCTGTCCTGTCCTGTATTACAGAGAAAATGTATTGGTTTGAATGGGCACTGTGTAATTCTTAATCTCCCCTGTGGTGGCACTGCAGGGAAACTGCACACTTACTGCCTGTTTTCCCCACAGATTACAGCTGATCGGTGGGAGTCCGAGCAGGGGGACATTCTATCTGGCTATTGTCAAGGGAACCTTACCAAGTCAGGATTGCCCAAAGCTGACAACCACTTTACAATTCCTACTTTCACGATTACAATGCCATGTGATCGATTACCCCATTATGACTTTTATTTTACTCTCAATTTATTTTTGCTATATTTTCTTGAGCCCATATTTCAAAATAACCTCTCTGAATAGAAAACAAGTTAAAGTATGTTTTACAGTAAATAACATGACCACTTTTCCTTAGGAAAAAAGTATTTTAAACTGTAGCTGCAAATAACTTTTTATTATTTCTGAATTCAAGCCACTGGCTGATCTCGTAGGGAAAAACATCAGGCCTTCCAAACCAGAAAGTATAATCATTACATGGAGATGAGAAAGAAAACACATGTCGATGGAATGGGGATGAAGCTTTACCTTGGGAGCGGTCATAAAAATTATATTGGTGAATAACATAAATAACAACTACATAATACAACGTCATAATTGAAAACATTCCCCGGCTACAATTCGGAGCTGTTTGATAATAACATGAAGGGCTGCATAAATTTTACAGCCTGGAATTGCTATTGGAATAATCCCAAAACTATAGGAAGACATTCCATCAGTAACACTATGTGTACATGGGTTATTTGATCTGGTAATAAAATTGGCGTAAATTATTTGATCTAGTTTTGTAACCGATGTTTTCTCAGTAAAGGCCCTACTTGAACAAGTCCCACCAAGGTATTTATGCCATTAAAAGCCTCCATTTTTGTGGATCTTTTTTCTTTCATACACAGGATACATACCGTAAGTCATGTGGATCTTTTTATAACTCGCATAGACTTCCTCTCCACTAAACTCAATGGAGCATACAGTGGCCGGGAATTCCTCAGAGGTTGTAGCAACAGTATCCGGAATTATTCTGTGGATAGGCCATAATTTTGGAGTTATTTATTTTCATAAAACTATGTATTATGTGATTTTATGCAACTTTTAAATAGGTTTTTATTAAAAAATGGTTTTACTTTTTGAGATACAGCTTCTATGTATTCTGTATACATAGAAGCTGTGTCTTGCCGTCAAAGCTGAATCCGTCAGGTCAGCAGGGTTGACGGCTCAGCTAAAAGCTGGTCCTGCGTGTCTGCTACAGAATACATAGAATCTGTTTCTCAAAAAGTAACATTAAACTATTTAAAAGTTGCATAAACTCGTATAATACATAGATTTATTTATTTTTTAAATTTACTTAAAATGTTTAAGATCAGTTTACACTGATTTTGACGTGGAAACCTGCCAAAAAACATCCCAAATCGCCCCCATTTATTTCAATGGGGGGCAAAGCCTTTATATTTCACGGATGGCTTTTGGCCACTTGGGGGGAAAAAAAGCAACATGCTCTTCAAGCGGTTTTAGCCTCTGATCTCCCAATCAAATCACTGGGAGGCAGAAAAATCAGTGACGCTTGTTTTAAGCGTATTTTGCTGCATTTATTGCTCACGGTTTTTGTATTGGATTTGATGGCTGCGGGCAAAAAAATGTCACAAACAACGCAAATAAAAAGGCATATAAACAATGCTGGCAATTCAAAATCGAACTCAAAATTCCTTCAGGCAGTTTTTTTCTGTCTGCGCAAAACTGTGGGAACAGGGCCTTAGGCCTCATGCACGCGGCCGTGCCCGTAATCACGGCCTGCGATTGCGGGAATGGCCGGCTGCCGACGCCCCTGCGGGCCGCATTTTCGTGCCTTGCTGCCATACAAACATTTATTAACCCAAAAGTTTTAGACCACCATGGACATTATCATTAAACTCCGAGCCCTTTAGTAATATAAATTTTTAACTAAACCCCCAGCAACATTCGGTTAAATACAAGGCATTCACCTAATCCATGTTCTCTTTACTGCTTGGCTCCGTTTCCCGTACAGGTTACCTTCTGCAGCCGGGGGCTCTCCTAGAAATTTAAAGAGGTCCTATGATATGGTGTCAGGGGGCCCAGAAATTCTATGGATGGTCCTACTCATGGATGCTTTCAACAGCTTTGCAGCAAAAGACATCACATGTAAGCTCACATATATTTCTACTCAATAGAGCAACAAGGACGAATTTTGTTGCCAGGCCCAAAAAATATTCCCTCACCCATTTGGGATTAGGCGCTTTTATGTACTTGCTCTTCAGTCCTACAGAGCTAAAGCAATAGGTTTTGGTTCTTGTAAAAATCCAGTTTTCACTAGTTTTCTTTAGTAATTCAGTGGCTTCTGAACATTGGCTTGACTTGCAATTGTGACAATGACCCTTGTTTTGTCTCTTTATCTTAATTCTGTTCCTATGTTCTGTTCCTATGATCATGAACTTTCCTTACTATAAGGGCTTATTTACACGAACGTGTAATACGTCCGTGCAACGCGCGTGATATTCACGCGTGTCACACAGACCTATGTTAGTCTATGTGGCCGTGCAGGCAGTCAGTGATTTTTACACAGCGTTTTAATGCAGCGTAAAACGCACGACATGTCCTATATTTGTGCGTTTCTCGCGCATCACGCACCCATTGAAGTTAATGGGTGCGGGAAAACCACGCGCAGCACACGGAAGCACTTCCGTGTGACGCGCGTGATTTGCACAAGAGCAGTAAAAAGTATGAATGAAAACAGAAAAGCACCATGTGCTTTTCTGTTTACAAACATACAAACAGAGTGTCATAATGATGGCGGCTGCATATGATGATGACACACGGAGCTGTTAAGTACCTTTTGCGCGCGCAAAACGCACATGCTCGTGTGAATCCGGCCTAAGTTTGTTTTGTCTTGGTCTGTTTCTCCTCTCTGTAGGATGTTACATGCCATGAAGTCTAGTACTTGCAGTTCCTGGCAAAACCAGAAGCCATACAAAGTATGGGAACACGGCACATAAAATCTGAAAAGTAGGACATAATTCCCGGCACAGTTCTACGGAAAGGTGTCCGTGGCCAATAGAACCGGACGGGTCTGTATTACTGAGTTTTTTTACGGTCGTGTGCATGGGGCCTTAGGCTGTGTTCACATCGCAGTCTATGTTCCGCTGAGGGGTTCCGTCAGAGGTTTCCATTGGGTTAACCCCTTAGCGGAAAGGCAAACGGAGGCTCCCGACACAAAAATTTTACCGACATATCCAGAGTGTGAATAGGCATCCCGTCCTGGCTGGACGCAATGTCTATTCACTCTATAGACACTTCAGTAAAGTTAATATGGGTGTATGTGACAGCACAGCGTGATCAAATGGACATAAATGGAGAGAAGTGTATGATGCTGATTGGTCACTGATTGGTCAGCGTCATACACTCCTCTGCACAACGCCCACTTGGTAAAAAGGTAAAAAATGCCCAGTTGTCTAGTAAGAAACTAATTAGCATAATCTAAAATTGCTCATAACTTGCTCAAAAATGATCGTTTTTCAAAATAAAAACCACTGTTGTTATCTACGTTACAGCGCCGATCAGATTATGTAGGAGATAGGGCACTTATAATCTGGTGACAGAGCCTCTTTCATGCTTCTTAGCAGGGCCAAAGATACTTTAAGCAAACTGTTTTACCTTATGCTCCCCCTATATATGTACATGCCCCAAACCCATGGCATTAGATTTACAAATAGTTCATATAACCCCCTTCATCAGACCCCAAAATAAATACAGACCCCAGACTAAACCCCCAAAAGTATTACAGAACTCAGACCAGACCCCCTAAACAAATACAGACCCCAGATCAAGTCCCCTAAAGTAATAAAGAATTCATACCAGATTGCAGATCCTTGTTCCAGATCTTGTAATCCTTTTCACTCCTGGGTTCTGCCATAGACAATGTGACGACCGGAAGTGCAGAGGATTATAAGCTACAGTACCGAGGAGAGATGAGCCAGCCTGACGTAACTACCTCATGGATTGGCTACAGTTACGTCATGGTAATCGCGCGGGCACAAAAGATGTGCCTGAATGATTGTCGCAGTAGCACAGCGTTGAATGGCAGTCAGTAAATTTCGAAAAGTAAAATAAAGTTTTTACAGTAAAACATTTCTCTAAAAAGTAGTTTTATTTTATAAACGTGCAAAAAAAATAATAAATTACATACAGTATATGGTATTTAAACCGCAAGAATTGGCTCTATTGAGCAAGGTCAGGCCTGGGTCTGTATTTGTTTAGGGGTCTGGGCTATTTATGAAGGGGTCATATGCACTACTTTTAATTCAACATAGTTTAGCGGTGTACCCTATTTAAGTAGGACAGGAATTTTGCATTACACATTTCTTCTCAGAATCTACATGATGTCACTTCTCAAGAATAGGCAAGTATAGTTAAAGGGAATCTGTCTGCACGTTTATGTTGCCCTCTCAGGGCGGAATGAAGTACTGACAAACCCTGATTTCATAAGTGGGTCAGGTATGAATGCTTATGGTGTATTTTGTGTGAAACACAGTATATTAGTTGCAGCGCAATGCGAGCGCTGTGAACTAGGAGTGTGGCGCAGTTATGAGCTTCTTATTAATGGCCGCTGATTGATAGGGAGAAAGTTATCACTCTGCATAGAGAGTAGCAGTGACGGGAGAAAACCCGCAGCTCATGCATATACCGGACTCCGAGTTCACATTGCTGAAACTAATAGACTATAAGTTCCACCGAAGAATACACCATAGGCCTGTTCCACGGTCGTGTTCGGTCTGTGATATGCAGACCGTATGTCGGCAGTATTCCCCGGACCGAGCACAGTTCAGGGAAGCGGACTCCTAGCATTATAGTCATCCATGATGCTAGGAGTCCCTGCCTCCCCGCAGCAATACTGTCCCCTACTGTAGTCATGTTTTCAGTACGGGACAGTATTCCCGTTGGGAGGCAGGGACTCCTAGCATCATAGATAACTATAATGCTAGGAGTCCGCCTCCCTGAACGGTGCCGACGTACGATCTGTATATCACGGACCGAACACGGCCGTGTGAAACAGGTCACACGTAACTTACACACTGCTGAAATCCGAGAGGGCAGCATAAATTTGCTGACCGATTCCCTTTAAAAACCTTATCTAAATCGAAATAAAATGAGTGAGTTGACCTTTGATTAATGTGGAAGTAGATCGGATGTACGGACCACAACCTGTTTTGGCAAGTGCGGTTTTGTGTATGTAACTGCAAACTATTCGGAAACATGCCAGACATAAAACCTACAGATGTATCACCCCGTCCTGACATATGCTTCTATCCGCTGAGTGAACATTTTTTCCTTTCAGGGACGGCTCTAAGCCAGTGGGCTGAAGAACAATGACACTGTATATTCTGATATGAAATACAAGTTTTACACTGAGGTGCAGGTCCATGAATTATTGATATGGGTGATAAATATTTCATTAGCCCAGTCATTGTATTCTAAGAGCACTGTGCTATAAATGAGAGCTCTCATACCCGTGTATACTACATTGATTATACGGATTTGCCTTCGTGAGATTATAATGAAGGGAACTAAAGTGTGTTATTTCTTTACTAAAATAAATTCAATCAAAATGCCTTTAAGACTATAGCTAAACACTGCTGTGCCTATTAAAAGCAGAGCGAACGGACAGTGTGAGTACCCCCCTAAAGCGTGGCATGTACTCCCCAAGGCACCTGTACCACAGATAACCTAGGCGTTCTACCTTTTGCTCAATAGTCAAAACTTATTTCATAAATCATTTTGACTGGATTTCCCCTTTATCATGTTTGTTAGATGTATCTATGACATGTCTTTTTTTCAACTTTACTAACTATGTAACAATGTCAGAAGATTATTTTGACTGGATTTCTCCTCTGCCGATACCTTTTTTTGGTCTATTGCTGAGTGCTGTGACTTTAGCCTCAATGGGTTATGTTTTAAGCGGGTAATAATAATAATCTTTATTTATATAGCACCAACATATTTCGCAGTGACAAACTAAATAACAATTTAAACCAGAAGAGTGAGGACCCTGCTCGCAAGAGCTTACAATCTAAGGCCATGTTCAGACGTGGCGGAATTTTTCCGCTGCAAATGTTGGTGCAGATTTGGGGCAATTACACAACGAATCTGCAGCAACATTTGCATATTTGACAGGTAATTCAAACGTTGCAGAAAACACAGCGGACTTGCCACAGATTTCAGTTTTTTCATTGCAAAGGCTGAAATCCGCAGTGAAATTCCGCTTCTCCGCAACATAATGAGCATGCTGCGGAGGGAAAATTCTGCACCATTATTTTCCGCAACGTCTGAACTAAGTTTCCTAGAAATGTATAGAAACACATGTAAAAAAACGTCTTCTGCAGAATTGCATTGCGGACTGTCCACAGCAGAATTCAACAGCAATTCCGTCACGTCTGAATGTGCCCTAAGAGGAAATATGGAGTCCGATGGAGCATGCTGCAATTTATTTTACTGTCAGATACGTGTAAGAACCTACAGATTCCTCTATATGAAATTTAGAGACACCACATTTTGCATCGCCATATTCAGAGAGCCAGAACTTTTTTTGTTTTTTTCTCCCAACAGAGCTGTGTGAGGGCTTATTTGGTTGTGGGACTTTGAGGATAGGCTTCCTGTCCGTGTCACACTGACCGCTATAATACATTACACTACTTGGGTAGTTAAAGAAAGAATAGATCCGGAGTACTAAAATATAACTTTTACTGATGTAGGTAAAAATGAACAAACATGTAAAACAACATGAGGATCCTATCTGCCAATACTGCATGCAAATATATATTTGATTTCCATCAAAATATTGTCAAGATTTCCTGTTGACAGCAATGAACAGCAATAAATCAGTCCACCTTTTGTATGGTTTCCTAGTGTGAATGGTGCTTGATTCTTGGATCACATGTGGAAAGAGTGTAAAAAAACAACAATGGGGCAATTGCCCTCCTACCCCGTGTCTGGTTGGTAGTCTTCCACGTGAATGTGTCCAGAGTAAAATATTAAATCCTCTCTTTGGAAGGTGAAAAACGACAGGTAATTCTCCCAACGCGTTTCCTGCTGACCAGGCAATTCCTCAGGGGAGATAGGTCGCTGAAGCAGTGATGTCCAAAGTCAGGGCTTGCTGCTTAAAATGTAGCTGTCAATCTTGATAGAGAGGAATGCTCAATAACTTAGAGCATGTTAAATCAGAGCAGCAGTTATTTTCAATGTGCTGCTCAGCTGTCATTTCTTGCACAGGGAAAAACTCGATTAGAGCAAGTTTGCAGTGGCAAAAGGAATCCTTTAGATCAATCTTGCAGTGGCAACGATTATGTCCTTCCTGGTAGGAGGTAAACAAAGAACGCCTGTCCCTGGCGTGTGCCGTCAATGTACTGAGGGATTCCCTGCTTCTTATACTCGATTATTTCCCCTAGCCCATCCCACCTATCACACCCCCTTGTGACGTATCGAGGGAGGTGTGTGTTAGAGGTGACAGATCTCTCCTCCCCGCGGCTGAAACGCACGCCGGGCATGAAAATCATGCCACGGCTGTGTGAGCAGTCGCGCCGAGAATGAGTGCCACTTAGAACCCCCGGCAAACTTATCCAGATTAGTATACTGCAGATATAACTGCATATTCTGTCTGCGAATAAGTGCAGACAGGGTATGCATTAAGGTGACGTCCATTATGGTGACGTAGCAGCCAATGATTGGCTGTGACGTACCCAATGTATTTCTCGTGCATCAGGTCCGTGTGCCGATACAGGCATCATGGGTCTGTGTTAGAGAAAATAACATGGAAGATATCCATGCTTGGTGATAGGGAGCGTGGTCAGGGAATAACTGGTGGGATGATGAATAGGGAAGTGTCAGAACGGAACAAATGCCGTGTGCAAGGGACAGTGATGCCGACATAAACATGTCAGCACTCATTGAACCAGGGACACACCATTATATCTGAACATAATCAAAAAAGCTATGTTTAGTTTAGGGTAATCCATTTGTAAATAGTCATGTGACTAAAATTCTTTGAATATTTAAGTGGCAAACTGAGTTTGATATTTTTAAAGCTATTATCAGAGGTTGAGAAAATTCAAAATGTATTAAAGATACTTAGCAAAGATAGTCTTCAATATTTGAATATTGAAAATAAAGTGTATTTAAATGAAACAACCAAAGTCCAGTTGTTCATTTAAACCATTTGGTACCATAGTTCCTAGTTTGAAAATCCACTTGGATTCTCTTTGTAACAGAATTCTATCCAGATCTCCACCCCTTATGGATGGTCGTAATTGTTCTATTACCATAAATTTAAGGCAATTTGAATCTCCTTTGTGTTTCAAGTGTACATGACGGGAAACTGGTTTATCTCTCTTATGGCGCACGTCACCTATATGTTCTAAAATTCTCTTTCTGAATTCTCTTGTTGTTTTTCCAATGTAGTCCAAGGGGCATGAGCAGGTGATTTTATATACCACGTTATTGGAACTACAATTTGAGAAGCTTTTAATCGGGTAATAAATTCCTGTGTGTGCACTGTTGAACATTTTAGTAATTAGTATGAATGTGCACGCTTTACAGTGCCCACATTTGAAGGATCCATTTATTTTACGATCCAGCCAACAGCCTTCACTTTTTGTGGTTTCTAAATGGCTGTGCATTAGTTGGTCCCCGATACTTCTACCTTTTCGATAGGTAACTTGTGCTTTAGGTGTAACTATCCCCCTAAGATCTGTGTCCATCTGGAGAATTCTCCAATGCTTGTCTAATATACTCCTGATTGTATGGTTTGCCATATCAAATGTGCCTATTAGTCGTATAGGTTGTTGTATAGTTACTTTCTTTTTAGGTATAAGTAATTCCTCCCTTTTTGATGAGTGTGCATATTGATAAGATTCTTTCAAAATTTTTGATGGGTAACCTCTCTCCATGAATCTAGCCTTAAGGTCCCTGGCCTTTACTTTAAAATCATGCGGGTCAGAACAATTTCTTCTAAGACGAAGATATTGGCCCTTAGGTATACCTTTTTTAAGTGGTAGAGGATGGTAACTCTCCCACCGCAGGAGACTATTAGTGGCTGTGGGTTTCCTATAGATTGAGGTTTTTATTTTTCCCCCACCATCTATAAAAATATGCACATCCAAAAAGGGTAAGGAATTCTGACCAATTTCAAAAGTAAATCTCATTCCTATGTTGTTCTGATTTATGGATTGAACAAATTCTCTGAATATGTCATGTGGATCGGTCCATAAGACAAATATATCGTCTATATAACGCGCCCACATTGAAATCGGGAGGTTCTGTATACACCGTTCGTCAGTGAATATAATAGTTTCTTCCCACCAACCCAGGAACAAGTTGGCATATGTAGGAGCACATGAGTTGCCCATTGCAGTGCCCCTGAGTTGGTGGTACATTCGTCCGTTAAATAAGAAATAATTTTTAGTTAGAACAAACTCCAATAATTTCAATGTGAGCGCGTTATGGTCCCTATGATGTATTCCTCTAGTGTCCAGGAAGTGATGTACTGCTCTAAGTCCCATTTCGTGAGGGATAGATGAGTATAGAGCTTCTACATCTATACTACATAAAACAGTACCTGGTTCAGTTGGTAAACCATCAATTTTGGAAAGCAGGTCCATAGTATCCCTTGTGTAGGAGGGTAGTGTTTCCACAAATCCTCTCAAGACCCTATCCAAGTAGACCCCCACATTCTGTGTCAAACCCAAAATACCAGAGACTATAGGGCGCCCCTTCAAGGGATTAGTACCCTTGTGTATCTTGGGAAGAGCATAGAATGTGGGGGTCCTAGGCTTATCAATCATCATGAATTTGAATTCATGCTCACTGATGAGGTTGTTTTTCATTGCTTCATTTAATATTTTAAAGAGCTCTCTTTTATATTTGGATGTGGGATCTTCTGTTAAGATCTCGTAACTGATGGGATCATTCAAAATATTTTGGCACATTTCGATATATTTTCTTTTATCCAGTATTACCACATTACCCCCTTTATCTGATGACTTAATCACTATCTTATCATCCCTTGCTAAAGAAATTAATGCGTTGTTATCATTTCTGGTTAGATTAGTGAACTTTTTTTGTATATTGATCTTCATTAGGTCATTAATGACCAAATCCTGGAATACGTCAATAACTGACGTCTCTCCTATTGGGGGCATTTTCTGGCTTTTAAGTTTGCAATTGGTGAATGGACCTGTCCCTCTTTGTTTGTCATTGGAGGCCAATAAGTTAGCTAGGTCTCTTGCATGCGGTAATTCTTCGAGTGTAATCCCTAACTCGGAGCATTCTTTTTTGTCTTTTAAACTGAATAATTTGTGCCATTTCAATTTTCTCGTGAACAGATTGATGTCTTTCACCCAATTAAAGGTATCAAATCCTGTTGTTGGTACAAATGATAGTCCTTTAGTAAGAATAGAGGTCTCGATATCAGAAAGTTCTCTTTTGGATAAATTAATGACCGTGAGCTCTTTTTTGTTGTTTATTTGCGGTTGTTTGGTTTGTTTCGTAGTTGATAGGGAGTTCTCGCTTCCTCTCTGTCTAAAAAAGGAGAAATTTCTGCATTTGGTCCAAGGTTTTGACTTGCTCCTGCAAAGTTGGAGATACCCGAATTTTGCGCAAAGTCCCATCGTCTATGAGGGTTTCTATCTCTCTGGGAGTATCTGCTCCTTCCAAAACGGCTGGGATTCCTTCCTCTGTTGTTTTTTGACCAATTCTGATAGTTTGATTCCTGATCTGTATGGTCTGTGTCAGATGAGGATTGATCTGTTTCGATTCTGGATTTTCCTTTTTTTACTTCAAATGTATATATTTTGTTGTCCTTGAAATCTTGCAAATCCCGAACGAACTGGTTGTGTTTTCTTTCTGTGAGATTAAATTGAAATTTTTCAAAAGTATTTTGTAACATCAATTCTTTCGCAGTGTATTCTGGTTCGGATTTGAATTTAAGGACAACTTCGATCTGTTCTTTCAAGTTTTTTGTGGTAATGTCCAGAATGCGTTTTTCTTCATCCAATAAGATCTGAATTAGTCTCAAGGAGCTGTTAGTTGCTTCAGTTTCCCATTTGTGCATTAATTCAGGAGTCTGCAATCTAATGGCAGGTGTAAGCAAAATTCTCAAACCTCTTGGAACAATATTACTTTTCAGATAATTTTCAAATGATTGTACTTCCCACCAGGAGGTAGCTTGCTCTTTATAGCATTTTAACAATTCGGAAAATGCTGATTTCAAAGATGGTGTGAATTTTTTTTGGGAGAACTCTTTCTCTGAAAAAACATCCTTGGCCTGGTGTAGCCAAGCCTCTGTATTAATAGCGTTTGTGATAAAGTTTGCCATATCCTTATGTCAATTGAATAGATAATTCGTGGTGTAGTATATCCCCCACCTGGATTATTGTGAATTCACTTCTCCGTAGTATCGAAAATAAAGAAAGAATAGATCCGGAGTACTAAAATATAACTTTTACTGATGTAGGTAAAAATGAACAAACATGTAAAACAACATGAGGATCCTATCTGCCAATACTGCATGCAAATATATATTTGATTTCCATCAAAATATTGTCAAGATTTCCTGTTGACAGCAATGAACAGCAATAAATCAGTCCACCTTTTGTATGGTTTCCTAGTGTGAATGGTGCTTGATTCTTGGATCACATGTGGAAAGAGTGTAAAAAAACAACAATGGGGCAATTGCCCTCCTACCCCGTGTCTGGTTGGTAGTCTTCCACGTGAATGTGTCCAGAGTAAAATATTAAATCCTCTCTTTGGAAGGTGAAAAACGACAGGTAATTCTCCCAACGCGTTTCCTGCTGACCAGGCAATTCCTCAGGGGAGATAGGTCGCTGAAGCAGTGATGTCCAAAGTCAGGGCTTGCTGCTTAAAATGTAGCTGTCAATCTTGATAGAGAGGAATGCTCAATAACTTAGAGCATGTTAAATCAGAGCAGCAGTTATTTTCAATGTGCTGCTCAGCTGTCATTTCTTGCACAGGGAAAAACTCGATTAGAGCAAGTTTGCAGTGGCAAAAGGAATCCTTTAGATCAATCTTGCAGTGGCAACGATTATGTCCTTCCTGGTAGGAGGTAAACAAAGAACGCCTGTCCCTGGCGTGTGCCGTCAATGTACTGAGGGATTCCCTGCTTCTTATACTCGATTATTTCCCCTAGCCCATCCCACCTATCACACCCCCTTGTGACGTATCGAGGGAGGTGTGTGTTAGAGGTGACAGATCTCTCCTCCCCGCGGCTGAAACGCACGCCGGGCATGAAAATCATGCCACGGCTGTGTGAGCAGTCGCGCCGAGAATGAGTGCCACTTAGAACCCCCGGCAAACTTATCCAGATTAGTATACTGCAGATATAACTGCATATTCTGTCTGCGAATAAGTGCAGACAGGGTATGCATTAAGGTGACGTCCATTATGGTGACGTAGCAGCCAATGATTGGCTGTGACGTACCCAATGTATTTCTCGTGCATCAGGTCCGTGTGCCGATACAGGCATCATGGGTCTGTGTTAGAGAAAATAACATGGAAGATATCCATGCTTGGTGATAGGGAGCGTGGTCAGGGAATAACTGGTGGGATGATGAATAGGGAAGTGTCAGAACGGAACAAATGCCGTGTGCAAGGGACAGTGATGCCGACATAAACATGTCAGCACTCATTGAACCAGGGACACACCATTATATCTGAACATAATCAAAAAAGCTATGTTTAGTTTAGGGTAATCCATTTGTAAATAGTCATGTGACTAAAATTCTTTGAATATTTAAGTGGCAAACTGAGTTTGATATTTTTAAAGCTATTATCAGAGGTTGAGAAAATTCAAAATGTATTAAAGATACTTAGCAAAGATAGTCTTCAATATTTGAATATTGAAAATAAAGTGTATTTAAATGAAACAACCAAAGTCCAGTTGTTCATTTAAACCATTTGGTACCATAGTTCCTAGTTTGAAAATCCACTTGGATTCTCTTTGTAACAGAATTCTATCCAGATCTCCACCCCTTATGGATGGTCGTAATTGTTCTATTACCATAAATTTAAGGCAATTTGAATCTCCTTTGTGTTTCAAGTGTACATGACGGGAAACTGGTTTATCTCTCTTATGGCGCACGTCACCTATATGTTCTAAAATTCTCTTTCTGAATTCTCTTGTTGTTTTTCCAATGTAGTCCAAGGGGCATGAGCAGGTGATTTTATATACCACGTTATTGGAACTACAATTTGAGAAGCTTTTAATCGGGTAATAAATTCCTGTGTGTGCACTGTTGAACATTTTAGTAATTAGTATGAATGTGCACGCTTTACAGTGCCCACATTTGAAGGATCCATTTATTTTACGATCCAGCCAACAGCCTTCACTTTTTGTGGTTTCTAAATGGCTGTGCATTAGTTGGTCCCCGATACTTCTACCTTTTCGATAGGTAACTTGTGCTTTAGGTGTAACTATCCCCCTAAGATCTGTGTCCATCTGGAGAATTCTCCAATGCTTGTCTAATATACTCCTGATTGTATGGTTTGCCATATCAAATGTGCCTATTAGTCGTATAGGTTGTTGTATAGTTACTTTCTTTTTAGGTATAAGTAATTCCTCCCTTTTTGATGAGTGTGCATATTGATAAGATTCTTTCAAAATTTTTGATGGGTAACCTCTCTCCATGAATCTAGCCTTAAGGTCCCTGGCCTTTACTTTAAAATCATGCGGGTCAGAACAATTTCTTCTAAGACGAAGATATTGGCCCTTAGGTATACCTTTTTTAAGTGGTAGAGGATGGTAACTCTCCCACCGCAGGAGACTATTAGTGGCTGTGGGTTTCCTATAGATTGAGGTTTTTATTTTTCCCCCACCATCTATAAAAATATGCACATCCAAAAAGGGTAAGGAATTCTGACCAATTTCAAAAGTAAATCTCATTCCTATGTTGTTCTGATTTATGGATTGAACAAATTCTCTGAATATGTCATGTGGGTCGGTCCATAAGACAAATATATCGTCTATATAACGCGCCCACATTGAAATCGGGAGGTTCTGTATACACCGTTCGTCAGTGAATATAATAGTTTCTTCCCACCAACCCAGGAACAAGTTGGCATATGTAGGAGCACATGAGTTGCCCATTGCAGTGCCCCTGAGTTGGTGGTACATTCGTCCGTTAAATAAGAAATAATTTTTAGTTAGAACAAACTCCAATAATTTCAATGTGAGCGCGTTATGGTCCCTATGATGTATTCCTCTAGTGTCCAGGAAGTGATGTACTGCTCTAAGTCCCATTTCGTGAGGGATAGATGAGTATAGAGCTTCTACATCTATACTACATAAAACAGTACCTGGTTCAGTTGGTAAACCATCAATTTTGGAAAGCAGGTCCATAGTATCCCTTGTGTAGGAGGGTAGTGTTTCCACAAATCCTCTCAAGACCCTATCCAAGTAGTTGTAAGGCCTCCGGTTGCCGTGCCAACCATTGGCACCCCCTCGCGATGGCGTCGTGGGGGGTGGCGATCTGCTCCAAACCCCTTAAATATGGAGCTCACTACTATCGATCGCCGCATTTAAGGAGTTAATTGCCTAAATCGCCGGCGTTTCACCGCTGGCCAACAACAGGGGCGTGTCAGCTGTCGGTGACAGCTGATCTCCCGGTTCCCTGACGCTGTCCATTAGGACAGTGCTCACCGGGAATGGTTCAGTAACTGTATGTCCTGATGCGGGAAGTAACTCCTCGCCTGGACATACAGTTACGTTCTAGTGCGGCTTCTTTCCCTCGAGCATAATGAGGGGGCTTTTATGCTCTTGTATGACGGACGCAACAGCCGGAGTTAAAGTCCCAAAAATCCACGGGAGAATTGCCGCCCCATTAATTTCTATGGGCCCATGCACACGACCGTGGTTTCCATGGTCCGTGCAGGAGCCTGGACCGCAGAAAGAACAGACATGTCTTATTACGGCTTTGTTTTGCAGACCAGGCTCATAGAAAATAATGGACATGGCCATGTGCACTGCCCGCGGTCGTGTGCATGAGGCCTAAAGGCCCTTTTACACAGGCCAATGATCGTGAAAACTAGCATTCATATGAAGGCTCGTTCCCGAACATTTCCCTGTATAAGCAGGGCAACGATGAGCCGATGAACGAGTGTTTGCTTGTTCATCTGCTGATCGCCTCTTGTATACAGCTAAAAAAATTATTGCTACTCGGCAGCACTGTGTAAACAGGAAGATGTGCTGATGACATGATGCAACGATTGTTTTTCCCCCATGTTTCCAAAAACGGCCATAAAAAACGCGAGTTACTACAAAAACATCGGAAAAACAAGAACTGTTTTCACCTGAAAACAGCTCCATATTTTCAGATGTTTTTGGTCACAACGTGTGAACATACCCTTATTGTTCCTGAGCCTGTTTAGTAATTGGAGTCGTGTCCTGCTGCACCCGTTGTCATCCGCCATGTCTGGCGCAACCTACTGCACCCGTTGTCATCCGCCACGTCTGGCGCAACCTTCTGCACCTGCTATCATCCGCCATGTCTGGCGCAACTTACTGCACCTGCCCTCATCCGTCACGTCTGGCGCAACCTGCTGCACCTACTACCATTCGTGCCAGAGCCCCTGCCACCATCTGGACTATTTCAGGTACCCTTTTGCTACGAACTTGTACAAACTTTAGCATAGACTGTGACTTGGCCAGCTGCCTCTCCGCTACGGCGGAGTGGCCTAGTGGGTCCACATACCCCTAGATTGTCACAGTATGCTCAGGCCATAGAACCCGCTGGCCAGCCCAAGACCGCAGTTCAAAGGATACAGACACAGATGCTTGACCTACAGACACGTCAGGATCAACTCCTTGAGGCTGTAAATTCCATGATGGCCCGTCTGGATCAACTCCGGCTCCACCTCCAGAGACTATTGCCGTACCACTGCCCGTCGCTCCTCCTGTTTCTTCCGGATCCACGGTTTCACTGCCGCTAATACTGTGATCCCAGAGCCTGTAGAGGGTTCATCAACCAATGCACGGTTCATTTTAGGCTACGAGCTCATCTCTTCCCCTCTCAGGAGGCCAAAGTAGCGTTTATTATCTCCCTCCTCGCTGGCAAGGCCCTCGCATGGGCGAATCCCATCTTGGAAAAACAGGGACCTGAATCCTTGGACCTAGCCTTGTTCCTGCAGTCTTTCCGTGCCGTGTTCAAGGAGCCGGGCTGAACATCTTCTGCCATGGCCACTCTGCTGATCCTCAAGCAAGGAGGTTTCACAGTAGTAGAGTGTGCTATCTCCTTTTGTACCCTGGCAGCAGAGTTGGCATGAAACAATGAGGCATTGGTGGCGACCTTTTGGCAGGGACTGTCCTCCCACATCGAGGACGAGTTTGCAGCCTGCGACCTTCCTTCTACCTCGGATGCCCTCATCCTGTTGGCCACTCGGGTTGACATTAGGATCTGGGAGCGCACTCAGGAGGTTTGAAAGTAGAGCCGGTTTCATAGCACCCTCGATCCAGAGAACACTATTGCCTTCCCCTAGTGCGATACCTGAAGAACCTATGTAGGTAGACAGAGTCCGGCTGTCCGAACAGGAGAAACAGCGCAGACGCTCTTCTGGTTTATGTCTGTATTGTGGCCTTAAGGGTCATATCGTGCGCCAATGTCCACAGGAGCCGGGAAACTCCAGTACCTAGGGTTGGTTGGAGAGGCAACTCTAGGGGGGACGTCTCCAAACGTGAAAACCTCTTCCAAACTATCTATTCCTGTGACCATCATATCTGTAGAGATATCACATTCCTCTTCTGCCTATCTTGATTCCGGAGAAGCTGCAAATTTCATCCAGCAGGATCTAGTGGATTGCTTATATCTACCCACAGTTCTTTTGGAGAGACCTCTGGCTGTTGCCTCTATGAATGGTCTACCATTGCCCGATCCAATTGTGTTCATCACGGAACCACTGACAATACAAGTCGGAGTTCTTCACTCAGAACAGATCGCCTTCCTTGTATTGCTTAAAGCTATCAACCCTATTCTGCTGGGCCTGCCATGGCTTCGTCTACACACTCTGGTTCTCGACTGGAGTTCCAGAGAAGTCTTCCAATGGGGCCCCAAATGCCTTAACCGCTGCCTGCTACAAGTTCGTACAGTTTTGCCTCTGCTGCTTAAGTCACTCTCTGATCTACCCTCACACTTGCCAGTTTTGCAGACGTTTTCAGCAAGAAGGAGGCAGAGACTCTTCCTCCCCATCACAGCTACGATTGCCTAGTCGAGTTACTTCCTGACGCCTCACCACCCCGTGGGCGAGTCTGCCAGAGACCCTAGACATGTCCCCCTACATTAAGGAGAATCTGGAGAGAGGGTTCATCCGGAAGTCTTCCTCCCCGGCCGGAGCCGGATTCTTCTTTGTGAAAAAGAAGGATGGATCTCTTCATTTGAACAAAATCACGGTCACGAATAAATACCCCTTGCCGCACATTTCAGAACTCTTTGATAGAATTCGCGGGGCTAAGGTTTTCATGAAGCTGGATCTACGTGGAGCCTATAACTTGATCCGTATCCGCAAAAGTGATGAGTGGAAAACCACATTCAACACCCGAGATGGTCACTACGAATATCTCGTAATGCCCTTTGTACTGTGTAACGCTCCAGCTGTGTTCCAGGAGTTTGTGAATGACATCTTCGGGGATCTGCTGTATGTCTGTGTGGTGGTCTATCTGGACGACATCCTGCTCTACTCACCTGATTTGACGACACACCGGAGGCATGTTCGCCAAGTTCTGTCTCGATTAAGGGGGAATCTCCTGTATGCTAAACTCGATAAGTGTGTGTTCGAGAGGAACTCTCTGCACTTCCTGGGTTATGTAGTGTCCAACCATGGACTCAAGATGGATCCAGAGAAGGTGAAATCTGTTTTAGTGTGGCCACATCCACAGGGGCTTCAGTCCATACAATGATTTCTAGGATTTGCAAACTTCTATCGGCAATTAAACCCGAACTTCTCATCTCTGACTGCCCCAATCTCCGCCCTCACCAAGAAGGGGGTGAGCGCCAAGGTTTGGCTTCTGGAGGCAGAGTCAGCATTTATAAACCTCAAGAACGCTTTCACCTCAGCCTTCGTACTTCATCACCCTGATGCATCTTGGCTGTTCTTACTGGAGGTGGACGCTTCCTCCGTTGCTGCTGGAGCATTACTATGTTGATAAAACTCTAAGGGCAAGATGGCGGCTTGTGGCTTCTTTTCGAAACTACTCTCTCCAGCTGAACGTAATTACTCCATCAGGGATTGGGATTTGCTGGTCGTCAAGTTGGCATTAGAGGAGTGGAGACACTTGCTGGGGGGCGCGGTTCACCCTATTACCATCTATACAGATCACAGGAACCTTCCGTATCTACAGTCAGCACAACGTCTAAATCCTACTAACGCCAGGTGGTCGTTGTTCTTCGCCCGATTTCTATTCTTGTTTCACTTCCGTCCTGCCTATAGGAAAGTGAAGGCTGATGCCCTGTCTCGATCATTTGAGACTAATGACTCTGAGATTCCTTAATATATTATAGATCCTTCTAGGATTATTACCGCTAACCCTCTGCAAATTAGAGATATTCCTCCCGGAAAGAATTTTGTTCGTTTTGCAGACAGGAGGAGAATTCTCCGCTGGGGACACAGCTCCAAACTGGCGGGGCACTCTGGTGTTCGAAAGACTCAGGACTTGGTAGTTCGTCATTGCTGGTAGCCCACGCTGCCTAGAGATGTTGCGGATGACATCTCTTCATGTACAAACAGTGCCACGAACAAGTCTACCCGCTCCAAACCTGCTAGTCTGCTCCTACCACTGCCTGGAGAGGGTTTGGTCCTGAGGAGAGATCCTGGGAGCCAGAGGAGAACCTCAATGCCCCTACCCTCATTAAAAAATTCTCTCTCAGTCTGGACCCAAGAAGAGGGAGCGTAAGGGGGGTACTGTTACGGCCGCGGTTACGGACCGTTACCTCCACTTACCTGCCTCCCACAGATCTTCCTCTTCCTGCCGATGTCTCCCTCCCAAAAAACGCCAGCACATGCGACCGCTCTGTCCCGTAGTGTTGACTAGAGGGCGCGCGCGTGCTGGTTCCCGTCCTTAGAGGGCCATATGTAATTCATTATTTAATTATGCTCAGATCACCTTGAATTATAAAAAGGGCCCTGCCCTTTTGATCCTTGCAGGAGCGTTGTTTGTAATTCCCATGTTAGTCTTGCAGTTCCTTAGTGTTGCCCTGCTACCTGTATCCCGTGCTGTGTTATTGTTCTCAGATCTGTGGGACGCAGGTCTATTCTCTACACAAGAGTGTAAACTGGGCCAAAAAAAAGAATATGCTGTTTTGTTTTTTTTCCGTGAGCGGCCAGAAGTCCCCCGGGAAACCAGACGGCTCTGGTTTCCATTAAAATCAATGGGGAGCGAATTGGGCTTTTTTTGTGGTGTGGTTTCCGCGTCAAAATCAGTGCCAAAAAAATCTGTGTGAACTGACCCTAATGGTTTACTCACTGATATGTCCTACCTATGTTGGAGACCAAGGGTGTCAGGTGCCAGATTATCAGGTATTCCATTTTTTTTATTATTACATGAGACTTTAATGGATTAATTGAATTTGACTGTACCATCAACAGCACTACATGCTTACTAGCAATGTTAAATGTTCTGATTGATCTAGACAAAACCTTAAAGGAAAACACAACCTCTAAATAAATGATAAAGGTAAGCAGGAGAGAACCTTGCCCACACTGTTTAAGAATCTGCAGACTGACAAAGTGTTGCAAAAATCCTGGAGAGAACATAGGTGTTTAATTCCTGCTGATCTTCCATTTTGGTTGGTGGTGGGGGCAGAACGTGGCACAGGGGCAGGACTTAACATGTTTTCTCTCCTGTTGCAGACCGGGTAGTGGGAGAGGCTTTCTCTGTAGACTGTATCTTACAGTCAAATACAGGACTGTGAGGAGGAGGAGGAGGACTAAGTAACTGATCTCCTGGGACACAGAGAATACATTTTTATATATTTTAAATTTTGTTGTAATATGAGACAAATTAGGATCACATGAAAGGAGGCGATTGCTTGAGAAATTGCTGGGTTTCCTTTGTATATATTTTATGTTGGTGTTTCTATAAGTGCACATTCACAAGTGGCAGAATTGCTGTTGAATTCCACTGCGGACAGTCCACAGTGGAATTCTGCAGCAGACGGTTTTTTCATTTCTTTCTATACATTTTTAGGAAACTTAGTTCAGACGTTGCAGAAAATAAATGTGCGGAAATTACGCTGCGGTGCAGATTTTTCCCTCCGCGGCGTGCTCTTTCCATTGCGGAGACGAAGCGGAATTTCACTGCAGATTTCAGCCTTTGCAATGCAAAAACTGAAATCTGTGGCAAGTCCGCTGTGATATCTGCAATGTCTGAATTACCTGTCAAATATGCAAATGATGGTGCAGATTCATGGCGTAATTGCCCCAAATCTGCACCAATATTTGCAGCAGAAAAATTCCGTCACGTCTGAACGTGCCCTAAGCCCCTAAGGACGCGGCCTATTTTGGGCCTTCAGAACGAGGCAATTTTTTCCAGTTTTTTTTTGTCTCCTTTCAAGAGCCTAAACTTTTTTATTTTTCCATCGATATAGCTGTATGAGGGCTAGTTTTTTGTGGGATGAGTTGTAATTCTTAATGGCACCATTATCGTTTTGGGGTGTATATATACAATACTGTATTGTAAAAAACAGCAATTCTGCCATTGTTTCTTCGGTTTTGTTTTAACATCATTCACGGTGTGGTATAAATAACATGTTAACTTTATTTTGCAGGTCAGTACAGTTAGGCCTGATTCACACGAGCGCTGAGCATCTCGGACGTGAAAAACGGCAGTTTTTCACGTCCGAGGTGCATACGTGCTCCGCGCTGCGGGACGCGATGTCACGCATCCCCCATAGATGAGAGTCTATGGATGGATGCGTGATGCATGAAAAGACAGGACATGTCCTATTTTCTCATGGACCCTTCACATGGTCCGTTGAAACAACAGCTGTGTGAGCGGCCACATTGAATTACATAGGTCCGTGGGACGGCCGCTGTTTCAACGGCCGTCCCACGGACGTTTAACACGTTCGTGTGAATCAGGCCTTAGGGTCAGTCCACACGTTGCGTAAATACTGCGGATTTTCTGCTATTGATTTAGTTGCGTAAAATCCGCAGCATAATACAGTAGCAGCAAAGTGGATGTGAGAGAACAAACCTCATCCATATGCTGCTTAAATGCTGAGCGGAAAAAAACTTTTAGAAATTGACACGCAGTGCGGTTATTTTAATCCTTAGCATGTCAATTGTATCACAGGCTGCAGCTGTCACATGGGATGAAACATCATCCTTGGAGGTCAGGCTGCAGAATGATGGAGGGATGTGTCGCCACGGATACGTAAATATTACGCTTTTTTTTTTTCAGTTGCAGTTTTCTGCAGTAGAAAAACTCCTGGTGTGGTTTTTCAGCCGGAATTCCCTGCAGTGCACAGGGCGGATATGCAAATATCGATGTAATCATCCCTTGCTATATTTTCCTTGGTATCGTCGGACAAGTGAGTGCCAAGGGGGGTAATACCACAAAAGTATGTATCCATGAAAGCGGGCAGGACAGGGATTGCAACACATTAAATATATCAACATCAGAAGTACCCCCCGAACCCCAGGTCCGAAGGCAATCATACTCCCCGTGTACAGATGACGATGTAGGGACCAAGGCCATCAAGGGTGGAGGAGGAGGAAAAGGCGCTGAGGCTGCTACTGGGACCTCCGTAACGCATTTTCTTGCTGAACGACGGCGATATATTAAAGGGTAGTTCCACCAAGACAAACCTTTATTAAAAAAAAAAAGCAGTAACAACTCCACCCTAGCGATCAACTGATTGCCTGGATTCAGCTCCTGGAATCCCTGGCAGTCAGCTGTCGTTTCAAGGGGAAGTTTTGTCTGGCAATTAAAATTTAGTATTATATGGCGCCTATTCAAATTAATAGGTGAACATGTAATACAGTACATTGCCGGGCAGGGGCGTAGCTAAAGGCTCATGGGCACTGGTGCAAAATTCCTTCTTGGCCCCCCCACCAACCTCTCATGGTTGACAGCCCTCAGTTTACAGCTGCATTGCTCGTTCTACAAAGTGACCCAACGATGCAGCACTAAGGTCTTATGTGTATTCGGGCTAATGACCCTGACGTTTTGTGTGTCCCCAAAAAAATGTCTGTGCCTGTATGTATGTAGGTATATGTCTATTACATTATAGGAGACAGCATATCTATAGCACTACGACCATATAGCTATGGATGGGATTAGATACAGTGGCTCAGCAGAATTTATCACACATGATAGGCTTAGATATAGGGCCCAGCTGTCTCTGATATTGCGGCTCCAGTGCTGGACCCAGGAAAGGTACGTATAAGAATTGTTTTGCTTTTTGTTTGTGTTCTTTTTTACAGGTTCGGTTGTTGGAGTACTTTGTATTCGAGGACTACTTCGATGACAGTGTTTTTTTCAATATTCTCAATAAAATGGTTAGGCCTCATGCACACGGTCGTGCCTGTAATCACAGCCCGCGATTGCAGACACGGCCGATGGCCGCAGCCCGAATTTTCTGCAAAGTATGGGAGCACGTCCCGTAAAAAACGAAAAGTAGGACATTCCGGTTCTACGGCACGGACAACTATCCATAGCGATACAGAAAGGTGTCCGCGGCCAATAGAACTGGGCTCGTCCGTAATTGCGGACCGTATTATGTTCCGCAATTACGGAGATTTTTTACAGTCGTGTGCATGGGGCCTCAACGTGGGTTGTGGATGGGTTTTTTATTTCAATAAAAAAAATTTCTATGTGCTTGTATTTTTGTAAACTTTATTACTACCGTCTTAGCAATGGCCGCTGGCTGATTGACAGCCAGTAAAAAGGCTAACCCTCATTATTGCCCGGTACCCCCAGCCACCAGTGGTACCGGGAAGAGCTGTGTGCGATCCAGTACCCGACCATACAAAAAATGTGGAGGACGCCACATCGTCATTATTTTTTTTAACCAGCCAGATACAACATAGCAGCAGGTTAGGATTATCAGGGTGGGAAGGCCCACTGTTTTTGGGCTTGCCCAGCTTAATAATAACAACAGGCTGCGGCCACCCCGGTACCTGACCATCTCTACATTTGGTCGGGTATTGGATCGCACCTGGCTCTTCCCGTTACCCCTGGTGGCGGTGGGTAGCAGGGTAATAGTGGGGGTTAGTGATAGCCTATGCACCAGCTAACACTAAGCCCCGCCTTAGTAATGGATGCTGTCAATCAGCCAGCGGCCATTACTAACTATTTTATTGAAAAAAAGCGTCATCGAAGTAGTCCTCGAATCCGACGTAGTCCAACAACCAAACCTGTAAAAAAAAAAGCACAAACACAAAAAAAAACATTAGTAACACATGTGGTAAGCTTAGATACCGCTGTAGGTAAAAAAGGAAACAAAGTGCACATAGTGCATGAACCTGTAAAATTTAAGGAAAATTAAAAAACGGTGGTCAATTGTGCTGACCTGATAGTGTTATGCTAGGAGCATAACATCCAATGATGCGTGTCCAAGTCACACTTGGGTAAGACAGTTGCAGCCCAAATTCCGGTCCGAAGATTGCTAAAACTCCGCTGTGTGGATCCAGGAGATAAGAAAGTAAAAAAAATGGAATGTCCGAGGGCGCAGCCGTACTGAAAATTGCTTCTATTTTTGTACAGTAACTTGAAATCACTATCATGTACCAGTGTGCAATGTCTGGATATACTATGGAGTAAAAATTTATTTTTACAGTTAGATCGATGTTTGTTTAATCGACAGTGTAAGGCTGGGTTCACACGACCTATTTTCAGGCGTAAACGAGGCGTATTATGCCTCGATTTACGCCTGAAAATACGGCTCCAATACGTCGGCAAACATCTGCCCATTCATTTGAATGGGTTTGCCGACGTACTGTGCCGACGACCTGTCATTTACGCGTCGTCGTTTGACAGCTCTCAAAAGACGACGCGTAAAATTACAGCCTTGTCAAAAGAAGTGCAGGACACTTCTAGGGACGTTTTTGGAGCCGTTTTCTCATAGACTCTATTGAAAACAGCTCAAAAAACGGCGCGAAAACGGCCCATAAAACGCCGCGAAAAACGTGAGTTGCTCAAAAAACGTCTGAAAATCAGGTGCTGTATTCCCTTGAAAACAGCTCCGTATTTTCAGACGTTTTTGGCTCAGCGTGTGAACATACCCTAAGGGTTGAGTTGTTCTTCCCACGTATTGAAGTCCACATTTGCAATCTATTAGATAGATCACGAATTTTGACTGACATTTTAAGTTTTCATCAATATTAAATATTTTTCCTGTTTGTTGGGATCGGAATGTATGTTTTTATCAGTGATGGATTCACAGCACAGGCATCTTGTTATTCCGCATTTAAAACTGCCTGTTTTAGATAATTGATTATGTTGTTGTATTTCTCGTTCAGAGTTGCCTTTTTTTAATAGTTCTAGCCCTTTTGAATGTAATTGTAGGTTTTGCTGGTAAAATTGTTTGAAGAAAAGGGTCAGTTTGGAGTACATGCCAATGATTGTTGAGAATGTCTCCTATTTTTTTGTATGTGTTATATTGTGTAATAAAGTTAAATCCAAAGTTCATAATTGTTTTAGTATGTTCTTGTGGTTCTATTGTGGCTCTTTGGTCACTAGTGGTTGGTTGTGGTAGACAGTCCTCTTGGTTAAGGATTTCGTTTTTTTTGTAGGCATCATTCAGAAGTGTATTTGGATAGCCTTTCTCCTTGAAGCGTTTATATAGTATTCGACTTAGTTTTTTAAAGTCTGTTTTGAGTGTGCAATTTTTTCTAATTCTCTTATATTGGCTATAAGGAATGTTCTTAAGCCATTTAGGGTGGTGTCCACTGTTAAAGTTCAGGTAACTATTAGTATCCACTTTTTAAAATGGGTGCGTGTGATAAAATTATTTCCTGATGAAATTATTGTTAAATCCAGAAAATCTATTTCTTTTTCTTGTATATTAGATGTAAATGTGATGCCCCAATTGTTATCGTTAAGTGAGTGACAAAAATGACTGCCACTTGTCTGATCACCGTTCCATATGAAAAAGAGGTCATCTATGTATCTTTTATATAATAAAATGTGGTCCATTACCCAAGGGTGTTTCCAAATGAAATGATCCTCGAAAGCGCCCATGAAAATGTTGGCATAACTTGGTGCTACCCTAGTACCCATCGCGGTGCCCTTCACCTGATGATATATAGTTTTGTCAAAAGAGAACACATTGTTTTTAAGGCAAAATAATTGAATTTGAGGTGGTTGAAGTTCAGTATCCCTCTACAGGGTGTTTCTAAGGTTTTTAAAACCTAGGGAGTGTTCAATGTTACTATACAGTGCGCTTACATCTAGAGTGATAAGGAGTAAATTATTTTTAGAAGGTATCGGACGAAGTTCACTAATGAGTTGGGTGGAATCTTTTAGATAACTTGGTAATGTTACTACATATTTTTGGAGGCTCAAATCTAGGTAATGGGACAGGTGACCGGTGGGTGATTGTATCCCAGAAATAATTGGTCTGCCCGGAGGATTTTTAGGGTCTTTATGGATTTTAGGTAAGTGATAATAAAATGGTAGATTGATATTTCTAGGTGTGAGGCTTAGATACCGGGCCCATATGAGATACTGTCTGTTGGACCCTGTATCTAACCTTACCACAAGGTAGGCTTAGATACAGGGCCCAGCAGACAGGATCACACATGGGCCATGTATCTAAGCCTACCATGTGGTAGGCTTAAATACAAGGCCCCAGAAGACCGTTTAATTTTCAGAATGTTTTACTTACTCTCCTCTTCAGCTTCAGGCACAGCAGAGGTCCTGATGGCAACCTGCGGCGCAATGTTGTACGCGGCGCACAGTGTCGTGACCTCATGCCGCGAAGAAACGTCAGGACCTCAGCTGTGCTCGGGAACGAGGAAGGAAAGTATACTGTCTGTTACTATAGTGACAGGGGCCTGTGTAGTTTATTACATAGGCCCCAGTTGCTATAGTAACTTTTAATAGACGTGTTGCGAGGGGCCGGGGTCCCGGGGATTGCGACCGCTGCGACCCTTATAGCTACACAGTGGCGGATTAAGTAGACCATAGGCCCTGGGCTGTTCCCCAAACTTGGACCCCCCCATCCACACCACCGCTCTGCCTTGTCTATAGTGAACACCACCTTTTTGTGTGAGCATTGACAAATGGGTGTTACGATTCCCCTTGTCAAAGGGCTGTGTCCCTACATACTGACAGTCTCCAACCATCGCTGACAGTATCACACTTGCTCTTGACAATGGGAATGCTAACACACATTTGTCTATTAGTCCTGGGTACACAAAGATATGTAGAATACAAGGATTTCCTACAACAGACATGTCAGGATCCCCTATAGATCCAGTGACTCACAGGTGATGTCTTCTCTTCTTTTTTTCTCTATCTGATGCAGACCGTTATGGCGACTTCTCCTGATGAGACATCTTTGCCCCGTGCCTCTGCAGCCATTTCCAGCCTCTATAGAAACACACAAATTTAGACACCAAGGCCCAGAACCATACATTAAAGGGGTTGTCTGGGCACGGACCATTTTTTATACTGATGACCTATCAATGTGCCTGGAATACCACTTTTACACAGACTATTAAATTTGGAACCCAGACTAGATCATAGAATACATACAGACCCAGACCTTCTAAACTATTGCAGTCCCCATAACAGGCCCCCCTAAACAAATACAGACCCCAGAACAAGCACCCTGAATAAATACAGACCTCAGACTAGACCCCTAAATACGGACCCCAGACCCAACCCTCTACACTAATAATGACCCCAAACCTGACTCCCTTAATACAGACACCAGACCCCCTAAACTAATACAGACGCCTAAATAAAGACCCCTAAACTAATACAGACCCTAGACTAGGCCCCCTAAATACAGACCCAATAAACTAATGCAGACCTTTAAATACAGACTCCAGACCTGACCCCCTACACTAATAATAACCCCAGACCTGACTCCCTTAAGTAATACAGACCCAGACCAGACCCCTAAATACAGACCTCTAAATAAAGACCCCTAAACTAATATAGACCCTAGAACAGGCCCCCTAAATAGATCCCATAAACTAATACAGACCCCAGACCCCTTAAACTAACAGACCCCTAAATATAAGACCCTAAACCCCTTAAACTGATACAGACACCCTAAAAATAGACCCCAGACCCCTTAAACTAACACAGACCCCTAAATATGCAGACCCTAAACACCTTAAACTGATCCAGACCCCTTAAACTGATACAGAACTCAGATACCCTAAATACAGACCCCTTAAACTAATACAGAGACCAAACTTCCTAAATACAGACCAGACCCCGTAAATACAGTCCCCAAACCAGACGCCCTAAATATAGTCCACACACCAGACCCCCTAAATACAGACCACTTAAACAAATCCATCCCCTTATACTTAAATAGCAGCTCACCTCAGTCTTCTCTGTGGAGTCGCTGCTGCTGCTCATGGAGCTGCGGCGGTCATGTGACCAGCAGGTCTCTAAACAGTAGTAAGAACTTCAGAGATGCGGTCATGTGACCTTATGTCTAAAGGTCCTTTTGCAGGACGCATTCAACGTTGTTTCTTCGCGTTTTTTGCCGCAATTCGCGGCAAAAACGTGACAAAACTACATTGTATTTTGGGTGGCTATGAGCCCCCCGGGAGCCTCGGTCGGCCGCCCAGAACGCCCTATGATGATCCGCCATTGTAGCTAAGCCACTGTGGCCAGGCCAAGTTTCCCAGAGTGGAAACTGACTTGAGTCTATTGATGGATCCATGAAAACGGTACATAATAGGACATGTTCTATTCTTCAACGGACCCTTCACACGGTACATTGAAACAACGGCCGTGTGAAATTCACGTGTCTGTGTGACGGCCGTTGTTTTTACAGCCATCACACGGACGTATACCACGATTGTCTGAATTTGGCCTAAGGGGGAGTTTTAATATGTGATTCGTGCTAGTTTTCTGGCCGGAAAAAGTAGCACACTGGTGGACACATTGCGACAATTTTGCACTGACTGTGCTAATTCATAATGAACGTGGTCATTGAGAATTAGTTTGCCACACCACTTTGCATCTTTTTTTTTTTCTTCAACTCCATCAAACATGTCACAGAGCTAGTTATGTTTATTTATTTATTTTCCTCACTTTTCTCGGATTCACTTTACTCATTTATGCCAGATTTTGTTCGACAGGCCGCAGTTATGAAATCCACCAAGACTGTGCGCATACCACTATTATGTTCAGGCTAGGGTGGATTATGACATAAATCATATAAATAATTTCAACGACACTCCATTAAACTTTTAAACGTGGGATGACACGAGGGTCGGCCACAGCTTTATTTATTATTTAAATATTTTCAAAATAAACTGTTTTCCTATTATACCCGTATGCCAGCCGCCTGAGGAAGGGCATGTAGGTCAAACCCTTCACTAACAATTTACCGCCTGCTGTGACATAAGTCTCCGAACAGAATACAATGCATCATGACCTGAAAAACCACAATTCCTTTGACAAACTTGCAGACACTAAACAACATAACAATTGCACGGAGTATATTTTCCGTATAAAATATTCAGAGCGCCTCTGAGAAAAATATATATATATTGTTTTTTAAATTAGATTGAACACAAAACAAATAGGGAGGGAGGGTGGGACAAGTAACGGCCAAAAGAGGAAGATGTCTGCCCGGCCTCGTCTTATAAACCCAGTGGTATCTCTGTCCCTATAGGCCCTCTGGCCCACCATATAACATGGACAGCCTACCCCTAGCAAGATATATCTCTCCCTTAACCCCTTCAATGCCACACAGTCATGGGCCCAAAGGCCAATAAGCCTGAGGGCCTCCAACAATCCCACACAAAATATGCACTAAAACGAATAATAATAATAATAAACAAAAAAGCGAATAGATTTTTAGTGCAATATGTTTTTTTTCTCACTGTTTAGTTTTAGTTTTTTCAATTGAAGTCACCGGGAGAAAAAAAAATCCCCAAAAATGGCCAAAATAGAGCAATTTTCAGGTCATATCAAACTTTATATCCACCATTGTTTTGTATGTAAAATTTGTATGGTTAATGTGTTTTTTTATGTGCATAATTTAGGACATACACGCCCCATGTGAACCCGGCTTACTTATACTCTCTCATCAGCGTAGTAAAGTGCTCAGCCCTGTAATCCTTTGGCCGGATGTGTAGTAGTTAATTCATTCTGTGGATTAATAGCATTCATTATCCAATGGTTTATTGATACGAGCTGCCTAATCTTTCAGTGTGACTGATGAGACCGTCCTCAATGGAAGGTGTAGTCACAATGCAGGCAGGTCCTGTGTACATTGACAAATCACAGCTACGCAATGTGTCTTGCAATACAAACTTTGTTGCATCCAATGCAAACGTTCCTTTCAGTCGAAGTTGAATAATAACAGATTTTCAACCAATCCGAGGCCGGTGACTCAAATACTGATGACACCTGAACAGGCGGCTGGGATTAAAAAGGTGCTATCAGCCGGAGTCTGCAGCTATGAACTTTAACTGTGTGACTGCCAGAGTCACAGCCATCTGCTTCACATAATTGCTGCATGATAAATACATATTATAATATTATATAATATATATAATATTATTACATAGGCAAATGCATTTGATACTTGACACTGCACCTGTCACCTGTAAATGGTGTTTGACAGTTCATTCAGATTCTTGTCACAGGACATTGTTACAATATATTTTTTAAAGTTAGGGACTTATATTCAGGCTTCATACACACTACATTATTATGGACCTGTGTCGTACGTATACGTAATATGGCACCTACGGAAATCTATGATGTCCATCTATCCCCGATTTCACACGAAGGCATAAGAAGGTTGGCATATGCAATCAGCTTTATTACGGAGGTATTCTCCCTTGGAAGTATTGCTTCTAGGAGAGAATATGATGCCGTAAGGATGACGGTTTAAGCACTCCACGTGCCTCTGCACAGGCTCTGAATGACTTTACTATGTGCATGATGCCTTATCTTTCAGTACAGCGCTGAAGAGTATATTCACACATGGCAGATTTGTTGCAGAAATTTCTGCTACTCCAGCTGACTGATAGATTCGACTTACAACGTTATGCAGCTTCTATGTATAGTAGATACATAGAAGCTGCTGCGCTAAATCTAAATAACATTTTTAATAAATGGTGAAAAATGCTTAAAAACACGTATTCTTTAAAATATCCTGCGATTTGGGATTCAAATGTTGGGAGTTAGGCCTTAAGCACACATCCGTTGCCAAATATAAGACCGCAAATCACTGATCCGCGAAACACGGACTGCACACGGATGGCTTCCGTGTGCAGTCTGTTGTTTTAACGGACCAAATGAATAGAATGGTTGAGACTGATCTGCAAAAAACAGACAGGAATAGGACCTGTTCTATTTTTGGCGGAACGGCCACACGGTTCTGTAAAAAACAAAAAACAACGGAACTATGCATGGCCCCATAGAAATCAATGGGTCAACACGGTTCTGTAAAAAAAAAAAACGGAACTGTGCATGGCCCCATAGAAATCAATGGGTCAGTGTACTATCCCTTAAAAAAAACTGGATAGCACATTGAAGGTGTGCTTGAGGCTTTATGTTGGTGGTATGTATTACATGCCATAATTTTGCCTACCTAATCTTGGAAACAATCTTAGAAGACCATGGAGACTCCGTATTGTCACATGCCCATTGTGTCCTCTGTTCTTTAGCAGCTGGTTGAACATATTTGGGCCACTGCTTAGTGATTAATACTGCAAAAAAAATGACTCATTCGAGACCGAAAGGCTCCGTAATAAATAATTACACTGGGAAACCTTTTTTTTTTTGGGCTTCCCTTTAATAATTACGAAACTACAAGGGTGGGTGCATAGATTCTCTAGGAGAGATGTTTAATAAGATATTTGTAGTTAGTGATACATCACTGAGCCAGTATAACTACATTACTTGTAAACCTGTCTGGCATTCAGATCCTGCAGGCAAAAGGCAGAGGGCTAGCAGTTTGTCACTCATGCATTACGAGACTAGAAGATCGTGTTTTGCACCAATTTACTTGTCTGTCATTGTGCGATACTTAGTTAACCCTTGCGTTTCACAACTTCTATACGAATGCTAAGGTTAGAAGTGAATTTGGCCAGGGTCACACTGAGCTATAGTGTGGCAGTTTACACCAGACCAAAAACACACAAAAAAAATGGAAATGTTCCCAGATCATTTTTTATTCCAGCTGCATAAACACCGATGTGTGAATGGGTATTTATTCATGTGTTGGTTCCTGCCATGTCACCGTAATATGGAGGCCTGGTGCTTATTAACTTTCCTTTACTAACTATTGGATAGAAGAGCATGACACCCGTTCCTTATTGTCTAGGGTCAACCTGAGCCGGAGACCTTCTCCAAAGACCCTATAGAAGCCTCTGGAGCTTTCGCTATCATTTGCATGTTCCGATAAATATATAAAAAGTGTCAAACATTACTGTGATGTATTGAAAATGTGATAGATGACAGACCAATTAGATTTTTGAAGGAAACCTGAAACATTGTAATAAAGTCTTAAATGAATTGTCCAGATCTTGAATGGGTTTGATCTGTAGGCACCGTGCCAGGTACTGAAGCTCATCCCATTATCTAGAACGGGACTGTGCTAGGCACGGCTGCTTGCATGGACGAGTCGCTGTGCCTGTGTAAACAGTGTAGGGGAAGTGGAATTTGCTGGAGGACTGTGGTCCCTTAATCGTGGTGATCAGTGGGAGTACCGGAGTTTGGAACCCCACTAATCAAATGTTGATGGCTTATCCCAAGGATAGCCCATTAATGTTTAATTCCCGGAGAACCTCTTTAAGTCTGATGTTCTTCTAGGTTGGCACCATCTTTCCTCATGAGTGGTGTGAACCCGTGCTCCCCCTCTCCACAAGCACAACAATGTCAAGAGCGAGGAACCAGCCTGTTGATGTTTGAGGGTGGCAAAAAGTGCGGGGCCCTGCCATAATAGGTAATATGAAATGGGGGGGGGGAGTGTTAATTTTGCTATTTGGCTACTGTGATATTTTCAAAATATTATTGATGACCGACACTCTTGATTTGTTGTAGGAGACTTATCTGTGTTTATATGACAAATTTAGATTTCTATTGGTAATATGAAGCATTACCATAAATAAGTCTTAAAGGGGTATTCAGCAAATATACTGCATAGTAATACAATATTCTAATATACTTTTTGTATCAATTCCATAAGGTTTTCAAGGTCAGTATAATTGAATAGGAACCTTTATCTTTTACTTCAACAGAGATTTTGAAAACTGTGAAGAATTGATGCAGAAAGTATATTGGAAAGTTGTATAACTTTTTATTATGCAAAGCATAACATTAAGATACTGACACCGGAAAACCTCTTAAAGGGGTTGCCCAGTTTAGAAAATAATTTTTCATATACTCTATTAAAGGGAATGTGTCGCAAATTAAACCTTTTTTTTTTAAGTGTTGTTACTTATTTCTATTATATTTTTTAATTTTTGTGCTGTATTTTATTTTTTTTCCGTATGGTGGAAAGTATTCAAAATTAAATAATAATTTGACATGTTTTCCAATGTTGGCCACCAGGGGGAGCACTTCCCAGAATTACAGCAAGGTGAATAAGGCAAAGCAACCTGACTCACAGCTGCTGTAAATGTGGGAGGGAACCTCACCCCCCCTCTCACAAGCCAGGTAAAGGTGTCTTCAAATTGCTAAGCAGTGTCCGTCAGCCATTTTGGGTGTGTTCTAGGACACACCAAAAGGCTAAGTGTATGTTCACACGCTTACTAAACAAAGGGAAAACCGCTCCTGATTTTCAGCCATTTTTTAATCAAACTCGCGTTTTTTAACGGCCGTTTTTGGAGCTTTTTCTATAAAGTCAATGAAAAACGGCTCAAAAAACGTCCCAAGAAGTGATGTGCACTTCATTTTGGTTGGGCGTCTTTTTACGTGCTGTTTTTGGAAAACTACCACTTAAAAAATGCCCTGTCGGAACAGAACGCCGTATTTCCCATTGAAACCAATGGGCAGATGCTTGTAGGCGTTCTGCTTCCGATTTTTCAGCTGAAAACATTGTGTGTGAACATACCCTTAGGGTATGTGCACACGCTAACTGCATTTACGTCTGAAATGACGGAGCTGTTTTCAGGAGAAAACAGCTCCGTCATTTCAGATGTAATTGCTCGTACTCGCGTTTTGCGAGGCGTCAATTACGGCCGTAATTTGGAGCTGTTCTTCATTGAATTCAATGAAAAACGGCTCAAATTACGTCCCAAGAAGTGTCCTGCATATAATGTATAGAAGTGTCCTGCACTTCTTTGCCGAGGCTGTTATTTTACGCGCCGTCTTTTGACAGTGACGCGTAAAATTACAGGTCGTCGGCACAGTACGTCGGCAAACCCATTCAAATGAATGGGCAGATGTTTGCCGACGTATTGGAGCCGTCTTTTAAGGCGTAAATCGAGGTGTAACATGGCGCCGCACCTGTCCTCAGGTCGTGTGTGGTATTACAACTCTGTCCTATTCACTTCAATGGAGGTGAACTGCAATACCAGACACGACCTGAGGACAGGTGCGGCGCTGTGTCTCCAGTCCAGATACCCCTTCTGTCCTGAGATGACCCAACGGGGGAGGCGGGTGTCAGAGCCACCCACCGCCATCACTGCAGACAGAACCACAACTACGGCATGAGGGCAGGGCTTGTCCTGAGTGCACTGTCTCTTGTTATGGACAGATTTATAGTCACATGAACCCCGTCTGATGAACCGGTAACCTAGGTCCGATCACATGACAGAGGGGGATCACCAAAAACCCTGTGCGCCCTCAGCCCGTCCATCCAGCCCTTTCCTGGTTATATCTGCGTCTGGGAAAGCTGGATGACCACCATTACCCCTCATACTGGAGTGTTTAGGGATGTGACTAATGAACATCTCACACTCCAGTGGGAGGGGTAATGGTGGTCACCCAGCTTTCCCAGACCCCTGAACGGTAAATCTCTCTAGTTGTGCTGAGACTGTTTGGGGATCTGACTAATGAACCTCTCAGTCTCAGCACAATTAGAGAGATTTATCATTCAGGGGTCTGGGAAAGCTGGGTGACCACCATTACCCCTCCTAGTGGAGTGTGTTTGGGGATGTGACTAATGAACCTCTCATACTCCAGTAGGAGGGGTAATGGTGGTCACCCAGCTTTCCCAGACCCCTGAATGATAAATCTCTCTAATTGTGCTGAGACTGAGAGGTTCATTAGTCACATCCCCAAACAGTCTCAGAACAACTAGAGATTTATCGTTCAGTGCTTTCCCAGTACAGTTTCTTCATGTGTCCAACACACAAGGGGGGGGGGCCGTCGGGGGGGGGGGGCCGTTCGGGGGGGGGGCGTTCGGGGGTCACGAGAGCGGGGGTCTGTGAGAGAGAGTGGGACATGCAGAGACGCACATCTTACCTGCAGTGCAGCTGGTCTTCAAGATGGCGCCTGCTCTCTCCCTGCAAACAGCTGCTCTGCTCTGCGCAGGACAGAGCCATAGTGCAAAGTCAATGGGACGGGTCCCGTTCATTGACTCCTATGGACTGTAGCTGCCGTATTCCATGTCTGTATGTGTCGTTAATCGACACACACAGTAATGGAAACAAAAATGGCAGCCCCCATAGAGAAGTAAATGAATTAAAAACGAAAAAAGTACAACACAACAACATACATTAATACAATTTCTTTATCTATCACACTAAAACCCATAACATATTAAAAAAAAGTTGGTCGTGACACTGTTCCTTTAAGGAAATCTGAATTAAAAGAAGGGGGCGGGGTCCCGAGTTCAGGATTCTTATCTCTTGGCCAGAGTGGCCAGTTGTTACAAAGAGCAACTCTCGCTATAGAGGACTGTTCTGCATTACACAAACAATACACTGATTTAAAAGTGCACTGTTTAATGCTAAATTTCTCCTCTGGTGGTGCTGTAGAGAAATTGAACACTTACTGCCAGGTTTCCCCACAGATTACAGCTGATCGCTCGGCTCCCGGTAGTGGGACACTTTGTGATCAGCTTATTGCCAAGGGACCCTTGTAACAAGTAGAGATTGTCCAAAGCAGAGAACCCCTATTGGTTTCTTATACATAAGCAATCTCAGAAGGGAAATTATGTGTAAAAACCTACAAGAGATTTAGGCCCCATGCACACGACCATAGATTTTATCTGTAATTATGGACCCATTAATTTCTATGGCCGACGGACACCTTCTTGTATATTTACAGGAAGGTGTCCGGGCCCTAGAAAGCTTCCATAAATAATAGGACATGTCCTATTATTGTTTTTTTTTTACGGACCGTGCTCCCATACTATATAATGGGAGCACAACACGCAAATGGACCGGGAACACGGCTACGGCCATGAGGAGGGGCCTTAAATGTGGGCATAAAAGTGCTTGGCCCTGCTGTCCCCTGGAAGGCCATGTGGATGCATGAACAGCACCAGAAATTTGGTGAATGTAGATTTTGCCTTCACCCTCTTCTCTATGTATGCCTTTGATGTAAGGGCAGAAGTTATTTCTCTTTTAGCGCAGATTACTGATCTTGTATAGAAACTTGGAAGTGTGATTAAAATGTTCGGATATTTGACACCCATGTGGTATCATTTAACAGTTCCTGTATGATTATCCCAGTCATGCAGTAATTATACGAACAATTTGTAGACTGTGTCCCATGCAAACAAAGATAAAAATAGGGCGTATCGTCATTCCAAGCATTGTACTGTACTTTCTGTAATGGATTTGAAGATGAATAAGCATTGCGTATTTGTCTGACAGCAGGATTTTGGGCCTGAGGTAAAACTCATTCACTGGTCGTAAAAGGAAACAAATCAAAACTTACTGCAGAGCCAGTAATATTTCAACCCAAAGGTAGGTAGACCTATTTCAAATGTAAATATAATACAATGCAAAAAACGCTTCTCGTGGAATATGTTTTTTTCTTTAAAAAAAAAAGTGGTGCAGATAGTAAAAAAAAAAAAAGTTCTAGAATGGACCAGCTAACAACTTTCGTTACTCTCTTACTTGTGTTCTCCCATTTCCAGGCCAGGCCTGGGGAAGTTTCTTACTAAGTAAAGATAAAAACTTCAGAAGAGTTTTTGGCACCCAGCTGGGGCCTTCTTAAAACAAGATATGGATTACCTCTAATAATAGAGACATGGGTAGGGGCTAGAGATGAGCGAATCGATTCTACATTAATTGAATTCAGCAAAATGGTGGCCACTGTTGAGCGCTGGAAACCATTTTACAGTTTAGAAAAAGGATAACATGACCCCTGGCAGGCTTCTCAGGCAGCCTTTCCAAAGTTATCCCTTTCTCTAGCGCAGCCAATCATGGGGGTTATAGGTATACCTGTCAACGATTGTAAAGAGGGAGATATCATGCGGCGCGGGAAGTGACAAATCACTGCACATCCAGTTCCCTTTGTGCCCCCGTATAGTAAGGGTAGGGCCACACGGAGCGGCCCTGACACGGTCTCAACGTGGCTAACAACTGTGCCGACACCATGTTCGGTGCGGCTGTCAAATAGCCTGTTTGTGGCCGCATGTTAACGCGGGTAAACCGTCCCTTTATCTGCAAAATCATGCGGCCATAAATGAATACACCCTTTATGGCCCCACGATTTAGCAAATTACAACAACTTACCCCCTATTCATTCTCTATGGCAGTGCCGGAAAAGCCGAACACTGCACTCGGCTATCTCCGGCGCTCCCATAGTGAATGAATGGAGTGGCAGTGCACATGCGCATGTAACCCGAATACCCCTTAACGAGGTATTTGACAGCCGCTCCTACATAGTGCCGGCGCGGTTGTTGGCCACGTTTCGACTGTGTCAGGTCCGCTCCGTGTGGCTGTACCCTAATAGTGTCCTCTTTTGGGCCAATTGTAACCGGGGGGAGGGGGTTTAGGATGGTTACTGCCCCACAGAGGAAATCACACAGCAAGAACTTCAGGCGACACAGAACTTTACTCCAACAGAGGCACAATCTTCATAGTTACAATATTCGATACATTATATAGACGGTTTCACTAATAAATAGTCTCTATAATTATCGGTTTCTGATATAATGGGTGAGAAGGGGACATTGTGTTGACTAATGGTTCAGTCTCAACTTGTGGTTCAGGGTATGTTTGTTCTCATATGAAGTGCTGAGCTAACGATACGCCATTCAGCCCAGCAATACAAAGTCTTTTTGGTGGATCAGTGACTTGGTAGCTTGCGCCCTACCTGGCAATCTCAAATGGCAGCTCTCGCCCTGCCCGGCTATCCAACAGCGGCTCACGCCCTGCTCGGCAAATCCACCCACTCTGTACTGACTTCTTTCTCCCTCTCCTGCTTATCCCACACACATCACTCTTTCTGTCTCTCTCCTCCATCACTCACCAACTTCCACTATCTAAAAAATAGTTTTTTGTATTCTTTACAGACTAGGCTCCTCCCATTTTGTTTTAAAGGGGCCGCACGTCACAACTGGCCTCTGATGCTAATGTGCCATCACAGAGTTCCGTCTGTACAAACTATATAGTGCTCTATGGAAAATAACCTTTTCTTCTAACAAACCAGGCACAGTAGAAAGAAGTTGGCACTACTAGTCAGCCTTTCAAGTAGGGAGCAGGTACGTAGAGTGAAAAATGGGACAGGAGTTTCTTATCTTCTAATACAAATAGAGTTGCATTACATAACATTACATTAGGTGCTTAACAAATATACAGTGTGGGTTCGGGGCACACCCTACACCCAAGCACTTTCATAGTGCCCTTTTTGTATGGCACACAGTATTAGCGTCCCCACATAGTGATGATACCTCCTTAGTGCCCCCACAAAGTGATATGTCTCAGAAGTGCCCCCCACACAGCATTGTGCCCCCATAGTGCTTTCACAAAGTATCACGCCCCACAGTGCCAGAAAACAGTATGTTGCCCCCAGAGTTCCCGCACACAGTATGATTCCCCCAGAGTGAATCCACACATATGAAGCCTTCAGAGTGCGCACACACAAGATGATTCCCCCATAGTGTCCCCACACAGTATCATGACAATATAGTGCCCCTACACAATATCATGCCCCATACAGTATCATGCCCCCATAATGCCCCTCACAGACAGTATAATGCCCCCCATAGTGCCCTCACAGACAGTATAATGCCCCCCATAGTGCCTCTTAAAAATAAATGCTCATATAGCCCCGTTCCCTGGATGAATGGAAGAGATCCCTCTGCAGGCTTCCTCGGGTGTGTGGCTCGGCACAAGCAGGCAATGTGACGTTACTGCATCACACCAGTCTTCGCCACGTTGCTCATGGCAGGTGTCACAGGGTGAATAGTGGAGCAGGGAGATCACGGTTCCCTACTCCACTATTGTAAACGACTGTATCTGAATCCTGAGGAAGCAGATACAGCTAACACTGGGAAATATATATATATATATATATATATATATATATATATATATATACATGCATACAATTTTGAGGACCTAAGGAATTAGTTGCATGCATGTATTATGTATAAACACCCTCCTCCCCCCCGACACACACACACCTACTTCTAACAACTCGCCGTGGGACAGTGTTTTTTTTCTGCATCAGATTACTGTACAGTACCAGGTTTGAAGACATTTCCCAGAATACAAATCACCAGAGCACGCCCTGCGCAGACATTAAAGGGAAGGGGTCGCTGAATTTTTTTTTAAATATATATAAATTTGCTTTTAGTATGTTATTAAAATAAATGTTATTTATTTGTGTTTTTGTGTTGTACTTTTTTTTTTTTCTTACTTTTACTTCACTATGGGGGCTGCCACGCACGTCACAGGCTGCCGCGGCCGCTGCAACCAATCACAGACTGCCGCGTCAGGAAAGAAGGTCGGACTGGAGGAAGAAGAGGGACTCGTCACCAAGACAACGACCGGGCACGTATGATATGCTTTTTATTTTATTTTTAATCAGCAGCCTCTTTTCTCTATCAGTGATTGATAGAGACAAGTGGCTGCCGATTAGTATAATATTTTTGTAATGTTTTTTCTGCCCGCCCAGGTTCGGTCAAAACGTGTTCGGCCAAACCCGGTGAAGTTCGGATTCGCTGCGAACCGAACTTTTCGCGATGTTCGGACCGAAACCGGGTTCGGTTGTCCCGGTTCGCTCATCTCTAACTATAGTGTACGCCGTCTGTGTGGGAACGGCGCATGCACCGCTCCCACACAGTCCAAAAGGATGGTCTTCGGCAGAGCGACATCCGGCACCATTTTCATGTGGACCGGAAGCCGCGGCCGGACAGTAAGATGACTACTTCCGGTCGTGGCTTCCGGACATATGTTCCAGGCAGCGAAGACACGAGGAGTAGGATCAGAGGCAGCAGCGGCGGCAGGAGCAGGTAAGTTATATTTGTGTATGTGATGTGTGTATTATGTTCGTGTTGTAGAGTCTGATTACCACTGTATCTAATCCTCCTACACTGTGTGCCGCCATTTTCTGAGCGAATGCACAGTGTAGGAGGATTAGAAGATTCAACCACCTCCTTCTCCTGGCACTAGCCAGGATAAGGGAGGGGGGATTGTGTGAGCACACTAGAGCGTGTGTGTCTACACCAAATTTGCAGCATAAAGCAATGAGGTTGCTTTACCACATTGCAATGCTGCAATTTTGGGAATTGCTCCCTCTAGTGACCAGCACATGGAAATGTTATAAATTAGAATCTAATTTATAATATTTCCTGACTTGTGAAAAAATAAAAAAAATTAAAACAATGTTTAATCACTTAAATACTAACTGTTTAACTGAAAAAAACAAAACAAAAACATTTCTAGCGACACATTCCCTTTAAGCCAACTAGGAATGATGGGAGATTTCAGCTCTGAAGCTTGCAAAATTGTGAATGAAGCTCTCTAATACATGCTCTAATTCAGGAACATTGCAAAACGCCATGTATGTAAGTTATGTTACTCAACTTTCTATTATATACTGTAGATAGATATACTGTAAAAAATATAAAATGGACCTACACTTAAAATTTACTGTTATTGAATATAGATGTTACTCTCAATTATTCAAAAGTATTGAGAAGAATTATATACTTTTCATCATTATTTGGCCACTAGGGGACACATTTCAACTTTAGTTACTAGAAACATGCAAATAAGTTAGAATTTAGTATGATCTCATAAACAACACCCTGCTTCTCGAGATCATTGGATTCCTAGTGGTTGGACTCCCTCCGATCAGATATTTATGGGATATGGTAAAATTGACTTGTCATAAATATAAATTGTGGGAGAACGTCTTTAATAGATAAATAGATGAGAGTATATATGTATCTGTACAAATCCCCTCGGCTTCTCTTTTCTTGGTGTCATATGGGTGTTGTCTTTTGGGTGGAGAATATATTAAGAATTGGGTGTGGCCCCAATAACCCTTCATGCAAGCTTATACCTGCTAGGGAGTAAGGTAATGACTACCCCCAACACACCTTGTGAATTGCAAAAAACAAGGCTGAACTTGAGTTTTGCCGTAGGGGTTTTCAAAGAGCCAAGTTGCTCCTTTACAATCTCAGTGCTATATTCTTGTATGATCATATTTGCTTTTTCTGCAGTCCAAAGCTTGTAATTGTGATTGTACATTAGTTATGGACTTCACTACATACTATACTATCATAGTGCCGCTGGTTAAAAAACAGCACCTGCCATTACAGCTAGTACTTACTGCAAAACAAGGACTATTTGCCGTTCAGGAGTTTTGGAAAGTTGTGTAAAAATCTTAGGCCAGGTTCCCACGGGTCGGGTACACTGCGTAAAAACTGCGCAGCTTATCAGACCTGGAACCCGCAGTGCAGTTTTTCAAACGGAATTTCTGCAGCGGAATGCAGCGCTGGGAGAGGGAAAAAATGTCCCTACTTCTCTGCGCGTAGTCCGGCCCCCTACGATGACGTTGCAGGCCATGTGACGCTGCAGCCTGTGATTGGCTGCAGCAGTCACAGGGGATGAAACTTCATCCCAGGAGGCCGGACTGCAGGAAGAAGGAGAGAGTTTTGGGTAAGTATGTTTTTTGGGGGTTTTTTTTGCTGCAAAAGTCGCAACACATGGCTTTCTGTTGCGGGTTTTGCAACCCCATTGAATTCAATGGGGAAAACACGCAACAGAAAATCAACGAAAATGCAGCATAAATTGACATGCTGTAGATTTAAATTCTGTATCGCATGTCAATTTATAAACGTTTACGCTGCGGTTTTTTTAAATCTGCAGCATGCTTACTCTGTTCCGGATGCTCAAAGTGGAATTCACCCATTTCACTACAGAAGGGGCAAAATCTGCACCAAAATCATGCATGCAGATGTTACTGCAGATTTGCTCCTCAACAATTCTGCCACATGTGTGGTTACCCTTACAAAGCAGATAAGGCAGCTATTTCCAGTTGTCAGAAGAGAACGTACATTTTATAAAGGCAGAAAAAAAAATCCCTCCAGAAATATTGCTACTTTGACCATAGCCTGTGTCTGGTATTGTACTTCAGCCTCATTCAAGTTAGGCTGTGTTCACATCAGCATTGCCCTTCCATTGAGGGGTTCCGTTGAAAGTTTCCGTCGATGGCGCTATTGATTCCATCAAGAACAACGGAACCCTGTCACAACAGTGACAAATGGAAATCATTAGCAACGTTTCCGTCACCGTTGAGGGGCTAACCCGGCGGAAACCTCCGAAGGAACCCCTCAACAAGCCCTTAAAGAGGCTCTGTCACCACATTATAAGTGCCCTATCTCCTACATAATCTGATTGGCGCTATAATGTAGATAACAGCAGTGTTTTTTATTTTGAAAAACGATCATTTTTTAGCAAGTTATGAGCAATTTAAGATTTATGCTAATTAGTTTTTTTTCTCGTTTTTTAACTTTTGACCAAGTTGGCGTTGTTAAGAGAAGTGTATGACAATGACCAATCAGCGTCATACACTTCTCTCCATTCATGTCCATTTGTACTCAGCACAGTGTGATCTCACGAGATCACGCTGTGCTGTCAAATACACCCACATTAACTTTACTGAAGTTTTTCTTGAGGGTGAATAGACATCACCTCCAGCCAGGACACGATATCTATTCACACTAAGAAACTAATTAGAATAAATCTAAAATTGTTCATAACTTACTAAAAAATTAGTTTTTTTTAAATAAAAAAAACAGTGTTGTTATCTACATTACAGTGCCAATCAGATTATGTAGGAGATAGAGCATTTATAATCTGGTGACAGAGCCTCTTTAATGTGACTGAGCTGCAATACCAGACACCGCCAACGGACAAGAATGGTGCTGTTTCTGGGTGAAAAAACAGACCCTATTTTCTAATTTCATATAAATTATTTATGTTACTGGTGGAAATGCTCAATAATAAAAACAAAAAATGTTTACTTTACAAAAAATGTTGCACTCTTGTTTACTAGGTTTTCCGGTTTTATGTTACTAAAGCATTATTTTATAGACATTTGTCATTTTCTAAAAAAAAAAATTTTAATTACTGATTATTTTCAAGATCTCTGCTTGCTAATACAGACCTAACGCTTTATAAAGCTAACAGTTTGCCATAATATTCCGCACTAAAATCCGCAACAAATTACAGTACAATACATGTGAATGGGGTTTTCAAAACTGGATTTCAGGGCATGCTGTGGATTGTCAAATTTGCAACATGCCCATTATCTTGCAGATCAGCCACTGATTTTTGCTGCTGATTTTAACCTTTGCAATGCAATGGGTTAAATGCACAGCAAAATATGCATGTAATACGTGCAGATTTAGTTGCAGATTTGCAGCAAAATATTGCAGGAAATATTTTGCCCCATATGAGGTCACATGTAGCGGATTTGCTGCAAAAAAATTATACAGAAAGAAGCAGGGAAATCAACACGTTTTTTTCACATCCGAGTTGCCCCCGCGCGGATCTTGTTTTCATGGATCCCCATAGACTTGAGTCTATTGAGGGATACGTGAAAACGGAACAAAATAGGACATGTTCTGTATTTCAATGGACCTTTCACACGGTCCGTTGGAACAATGGCCATGTGAACGTCCCCATTGAAACACATTCTACATTCGTCTGAATTCGGCCCAAGACGTATGGATTTTGGTGTGGCTTGCGCAGAAAACAGCTGGATGTCTAAAAAACAACACTATACTCACCTCCCCTGGCACTTCTGTGGCAATGCCAATGTGCTCTGTACACCTGGCCTTCAGGTATGATGTGTGGTCACGTGGCCGCTGCAGTGGTCATGTGTAGGCATGACATGTCTTCGCTGGAGGTCGGGTGTACAGAGACCTGTGGGGATCAGGAAACAGTGCCACAGGTGTGCCAGGGGAGGTGAGTATAATATTATTTTTATTTTAAACTTTCCGCATTGTGTTGTTTTTTTAATTTTACTTTTATCTGGACTTGTAGATTTTGATGCGGATCCACAGGTAATCCGCACCCAAATCCGTAACAATAGAATTTGCTTACAGATTTATTTTTCCCCACTGGAATAAATAAGTGCACTTTGCTTAGCAAAAAAATGTCATGTTGCAGATTTAAATATCCAACTGTGGGTCAATTTTTGTGCAAAAAATTTCACCGCATGTGGATGAGATTTGTTCTAATCTCATTCACTTTGCTGGTACTGAATTCCACTACAGATTATTTGTCCGCAAATATGGGCGGAAAATCTGCAGCAAATCTGCTACATGTGACATAGCCTAGTAGCTCATGAACATGGCTGTTCTGTACAGAGCTTCAACAGAGTCCTTTACTGTACCTCCGTATGTCTCTAATTTCATACAGAGATTTTTTTCTGTCGGATTTCGTATTGTCATACCATGTTCCATTGGGCTTGATATATACGGAGATACTCTCTCCTAGAAGCATTGCTTCTAGGAGAGAGTATCTCCATACACATGGAGTCCAACTGAGCTGAAAGAGTCGTACAGGCTCCGTACACTGTTGTACAGGTTCCGTGCCAGTATCCTTCAGTCTTTAAAAGTATTCGTTCTGTACCGATGTAAACAAGAATATTTATATTCAATGACAGCAAGCAGCGATCTTGAAAATTGTGTGGAATTGAAACACAAAGTGTTTTTTAGTTATACATTGATTAAACTTTATTAACATGAAATCAGAAAACTTATTTTAAACACAAACCACCTAGCCATTGCTTGAGCGTATTTACTATAGAACTACTTAGTACGTTGAGTTGAACGATAACGTAATTTGTCGCCTGGCACTTATATGTGATTTACAACACTTATTGCAGGAGTGCCCTTTGATGGAGTTGTTCTTGAGCATTAGGGGCTCAGTAGCACTAAAGCTAAAGAAGTCCCCAAGTACAACTTACAGCAAGAGCCATTCTCACTATGTAAATGTTTGTGGAAGTTCAGAACTGCAGCCCTGTCCACTGCTGGAAGAAAACAACTGAGCATTAGATCTTAGAAATCATCCCACCCCATACTGGAAATGAGGAACCCCTGATGAGCAGAGCTGGGAAGGAAGATTAAATCTCGAGCCAATTTAAAGTGCTCCGTTTTTGGCTGAAGATTGACTGCAACTCTATTATAAATGGGAATGGATAATCTTCATTATTTTTACTAATTAAAACTTTTTTTTTCCTACTATTTTATTGCTTTCTGATTGTATACTATTTATTCTATTTTGTTTGAAGGCAACCATCTTGCCTGAGTTGCTGCAACAGCAGAGATTTATTTTACGACAGGCACCTAGGCATGAAAAAAAAAATACCTATTGACTTCTATGGGAGAGTCCTCCAGGCATGCTCTGTGACATTTTTCCTCTATAAAAATGCCTAGTCGGACCACACATACCGTATTGCTGGATGCCTCTGGATAGAATAGCATAGTGTAATACGCTTTTTTTATCTATCAGAAAAATACTATACCAGCGGACGCCAAAAGATATAATGGGAGATTGTGAGTATGTTTGAATTTTTCGCCAGAATCTTTCACGATGTGCAGAAAAAAGGCTTCTTATAGCTGCCAAAAGGCCCATATTAGTGGTCCATGGGGTGATCAGTGGGATTATTTTATATGCCATACACAGATACAGATGGTCCTTACGATTTGCTTTGATTTTGAACAGTCACTTGCAGAGGAAGGGGGAGACATATAACTCAAGATCATAATGGGTGTTTTTCTCCTCCTCGACACCCTTTCCGTGACCCTTGGACCAATATCCCGGCTTCTTGCTTGCTAACATTGTCGTCCCTCTGGTTCTCTACAACCACCCCAAAGGGGATGGGATCAACCATGGTGGGGGCCCCATAACAGCCACATAGACTGCCTCTATGTTACGTGCATATTGCTTATTTGTTCTGGTTTTTTTTTGAGAATCGTAATTCTTTGCCATTTCACATAGAAAAAGTGATAGCTCACGCCACAAAGCATCTGCAGGTGAGAGTTTAATAGTGGGGTTCGGATAGTGGAAGGCCCTGCAGGGAAGTCATGGAGAAAAATGAAACAAAGCAGAAGTATTTTAGTGCCAAACAATTTTACTTGCAGTCTCAAATAATATACACACACAGTTCTTGCCACTGAAAATGGCAAGAACTTTGTATTTATTACTTTACAAAAAGAGTAGCATGTTAGGACGGTTCTAGTAACCCAACCAGTGGAGTTGGTGTCGGAAAAAGACAAGGGCATTGAAGCCCCAATGGTGTTCTGATGAAGAAAGAGCTGATGGTAAAAAAAAAATGAAACGGCGCTCCAGAGATCAAATCCAGAAAGACATCAGTTTGCTGGAATGGAAGCGGGAGGAAGAGGCCAGCCAGATAGAAATGGATTGTGGCCAAGAAGGACATTTGGTCCTTGTCTGCCAGTGCTGCCCCGCAATAACCAGAGGCAGGAATTTAAACTTGACCAGCCTGTTGGTTCATGGATTCTTTTTATCATTCTTGTATGTATATGTTATTTTGAATAAAATATTTTGCTCATTTTTCTAAATGTTCTTGTGTATTGGCATTTGTTCTCTTCTCGGTTATATATTATGTTTTGGATGCCTTATGGGTATACACCCCTGGATCTGGTTCATATTTAACATGCTTGCTGACAGCCGCATTCTTACTTTATTTTGAACCATTCTGGATCCATGCTGTGCTTTTTGGTCATATTATTTGACCAGCCTGCAGTTGAGCAAAAAAGGAGTAGTAGTGGTGGAGAGTACAATGGACTTTGATGTTCCAGTGATTATTGGGATGAATGTATTGCAGGAGTTAGATGGACTTATTGACCTTGAGTTGGGCACAAATTACTGTAAGTATGTCCCAAGTCACATACCCTTACAAATAGCACGGCATAGAACCCTGAGGCAGCGCCGGACTCATGAGATGCTTCTAGACTTACCCAGAAGAGCAGGTCAGGTAAGGGTGCCACGCTCCAGACAACTAGAATTTACATCTGACCATGCTGTATCCAGGTGTTGCTGAGAATGGTCTATGTCACCAAGCACCACATGACTCTTGCGCCCAAGGAGCTGATGGCCAAATTATTCCCTGTGAGAGAAGACTAGGTTGATCAAGAATGAACGATTGAGCCTTCGTCTATGGGCACCCCTACCCTAACAGTGTGCCAAGTCAGCTCCAGCTCAATGACCATACCTCCCAACTTTCAAGTATAGTAAAGAGGGACAACCGATGCGGCACGCGGCAATTTTTTTCCTTTTAAGCCACGCCTCTAACCCTGCCAAATTCCCGCCAATACACAACTGGTTCAGCAAAGACAGTATCATGCCCCCATGGAACCCCCACACAGTATAGTGCCACTATAGCTGCCTCCCACACAGTATAATGGCAAATAGCTTCCCCCCCCCCACACAGTAAAATGCTAAATAGCGGCCCACGCACAGTATAAAGCCCCCATACAGAAAAATGCCCCCGTAGATGCACTCATACAGTATAAAGCCAATACAGATGCCCCCATACAGTATAATGCCCACACAGATGCCCCCATACAGTATAATGCAACATAAATGTCCCAATACAGCATAATGCCCTCATAGCTGCTCCATACAGTATAATGCCCCCATAGCTTCTTCCATGAAGTATAATGCCCCATAGTGCCACAATGCCCTTGTAGATAGTTCCACAGTGCCCACTGTAGATAGTGCCCTCATAGATGTGCCTGTGCCCACATACCACCAAAGTTCCCACATATATAGTGTCAGTGCCCACATATAACATGCCAGTGCCCATGAAGATGGTGCCAATATAGTGCTACCCCCTGAAGATAGCTCCACCCTGCCCGTAGATAGCGCCAACCTCCCCCATCCCTGTAGATAGCTCCATTGGGGCTCCCTCTAGGAGCGGAATCCACAGTCAGAGCATCGGCCATGCTCTGGCCGGGGATTCCGCTTCAGGATGTGCCCCTGACATCAGTGTCCATATATAGACAGTGAAGTTAGGGGCTTTAAGATGTCAGAATCCGTGGCCAGAACATCAGCAATGCTCTGGCCCGGGATTCTGCTCATATATGGACAGTGACGTCAAAGGCTTTCCCAAGACAGGAGTCCCCGCCCAGAGAGCTTGAGCTGCTCCTCCACGACTCCATAGTTGAATGCTGGAGCAGGGAGCTGACGATTCCCTGCTTCAGCATTGGATTCAACTGTATCTGCGTCCTGAGGACGCAGATACAGTTGAAACCGGGACATACCACCGGCCGCCCGGGATACCGCCCGAAATTCGATAGAAGCTTACAGTTCTGTGTGGATTACAGATGCCTAAATACATATGCAGTACGGAATGCCTACCCGCTCTCCCTGATTAGGATACTCCTTGATTGGTCAGCGTTTCTCTATAAGAAGTGGAACATACATTGTTCAATGCTACCCCCAGACGAAGGCAGTTGCTCCGAAACGCGCGTTGGGGCAGACATCTCGCTGTGCACTTTAAACCTGGGCTCTAAATGGGTATGTTTATTGTCATTACCTATTGTGACTACTTCTTATACTTTAGCATTGCTTATTTCTCTGCGGCGCTGTCACTACGTATTTGAGTACTCTTTCTTAGACCATTGTATATGGTATATATTTATACTTACCTGTACTCATTATAATAATATACAGCTTGCCGACATACTCGGTGCCAGGTTAAGCCACTTGGCTTTCAGCATTTTCGTCTATTCAGACTTCATTTACCATATAAATTGCATGGCTTGTATGTCTTTTTTACCTGTTGGTTTATGGATTCTTTTTTAATCATTGTATATTAATGTGTCATTTTCAAATAAAGTACTTTTCTATTTTTCTACATTTCTAGTCTTGTGGCATCTTTTTCTTTAGGTTATACGCCTAAAATAGTATGACGCCTAAAATAGTATAAACACAACAAAAATTGAACAGCACATTCCAACTAAATGATACAAAATACGCAGGTGCAAGAACACCTATGACTGCAGATATACAGCAGATATTAAAAAATGGCGACAGCACCCTGCAACACTAATGCCACCTAAACCACTAAATATAAATAGATATGCACTAAAGCTCAATCTACCTACAAATAGGGAGGTTCTTAGTGCACATTTTGATCAAAAAGTGTTAGCCCACCTGCCACGACAAGGCGACCTCTGTAAGGTGGGAACCTACGCTGCACATACACCCAGAACTGGGACTAAGCCTACATATATACCTGGGGATGGTAGGATCCAGCATTGAACTGATTAAAATCACCCAGGGCAGAGGCGTCATACTAAAATAGTATGACGCCTAAAATAGCTCTTTATTCCCTAACAAAAGTTTTTGATCTGCAAATCAGGTCACAGATTCCTGGAATTGAGCATTTGATTACTCTCAATTGCTGACCAGATTTAGGCCTCCTCCACATGCACTTTTTTGTCAGCATTTTAAAACCATAAAAAATTTTTGTCAAATAACTGGACAGAGCACCCAATCCGGAGATTGACAATTAAAACCCCAGCTCTAAGGGTACTGCCCCACGTAGTCACTTCCACATGTAGCTGAAAGCACGCTCACCTGCGGCAGCCATACACCATAGAATTGTCATAGCCTAACAATCCAGTTCCTGCTGATTGAACAATAACAGTCAAATGTAGTAATAAAAAGTAGACTTGAAGTTTCAAACTTACAAACGCCGTTTCATAGACTCCATGCGTTGGGGATGAATGAAGACAATCTAGTAATAATCTCACCACTCCATGTCGTTTAGATGTTGCACGATCCCTCTTCTTTCTTCCCATTTCGTCGTTCTTTGCTCGTTCTCTCGACACCTTGTGGATATTGTTGACATGTTCCTTTAACCTAGATTTTTAACTTTCTCCCGGTCCTCCACACATACTTAAAGGGGTTTTCCAATCCCTAAAAATTGATTGTCTATCCTCAGGATAGGACATCAATAGCTGATCGCTCGGAGTCTGATTTCTGGGACCCCACCGATCAGCTGTTTTGAAAGGGGTTCAGCGCTCGTACGAGCGCTTCTTCCCCTTTATTTCTACTTGCTCACTGTAAATCGTCGACACACATGTAGCGGTGATTCATAGTATTGCAGCTTTCTCCCATTTACTTCAATTGGAGAAGGCTGCAATACTGTGAATGACTGTTACATGTGTGTCGACGATTTACAGTGAGCAAGTAGAAATGCTCAAAACTGCTGATCGATGGGAGTTGGACCCCGACCGATCAGCTATTGATGGCCTATCCTGAGGATAGGCCATAAATTATTAGGGACTGGAAAACCCCTTTAAATATCCCCACCCGCAGTGTTGCAGATTTATTACATTTGTAGGATCACAGCTTTTCATTTCATTTATTCATTTATTTGATAATCAACCGCGCAATTTTTTTGCAGTGGAAAAATTATAATTTTTTTTGTTTATAATGCTTTGCAAGAATTATTTTTTTCTAGCATGTCCTTTATCCTTGATTTCATTTACATTCCCTCCCAGGTGACTTCTCATCAACAGATTCTTGATCATGCAAGCCCACCTATATACCATTTTTGGTTTTGCTGGTATCAGAGGGCGTAGTGTTTATCACTCTGCAAAATATGCCAGCTTCGTTCCAGAAGTTTTTTTTTTTTTAATATGTTACAATCTCTAGAAAAATTTTTAATAAATGGTGGTTATATTTCGGCAACTTCATTTTTTCTCCCATCTGATTTACGTGTATTTATTGTGTTTCCACTCTATTTTTCTGACCTCCTCAATCCCTTTATTAACCAATTCAGGGGAGTAGTTGTTCTCCTCAAATCTCCTCTGTTTTTCAATTCAATTACTTAATGTTCCAGATCTTCTTATTTTTCATCCCATATCAGGAGGCAATTGTCTATATAGCGACACCATTTTTTTGCTGGGGCCACAATGCCATAAAAAGATTGCCGTAACTGGGGCGTATTACACCCCCATTGCCATACTGGTCGCTTGTAGGTAATATTTCCCCTCCCAACAGAAATAATTATGTGTAAACAAAAATTGTATGCGTTCAATGAAATATCCCTTTGTTCATCACGTATTAATATATCTCTACACAGAAATAAATTTATAGAATCAATGCCTTTTTTCCATAGGCTTCTCTATAGGACTTATCATGCTATTATTTTATGAAGTTTAAAACGTAGAAAATAATTTCAGATCACTGGTCCAGATAATGTAACTAAATGTAGTAAAATATAAATTCTAAACTTAGCCTTCAATTAATTTGCAACATATGCTTATCATATGGGTGACCTCCCATGTCAATGGCATTTCCACATTAGCCATTGGACAGGACAGTAGGAGTTCACCTATGACACATTAAGGAAAGTTGTTCTTCTAATTATTACAAACCTGCAATTCGGATTCCAATTTGCATTTCAAACCTGCACAACCTTTTTTCTTTTTCCCTCTTAGAGTCTTTAGAACTGTCCTTTCCCTCCTAATAGCTCACATACTCCCATAATATTGGCACAACCTCTTGCCATCCTTTCTTTCTGTAAAGTTGGCCAGTGGAAGGGTTAACATTCTACAGGGCGGAGGTGCACAAACAGGTCCAATGACGACACGGGATGATACAGTTTCCATTCTCTGCCTTTGATACAATTTTGTTTGTTACCTCTAAAACTTCTCACGCCCCAGTCATACTGCAGAAGTGTTTCTGAACACCATGATGAGCCAGGGCCCCATTCTCCGGCCTCAGGTATGGACTGTTATAAACTTTTAATAGGTGTTAGTTCATTTCTACAGGTGTGTGGCAAAGGTGGGGTTAACTGTTTAGAAGGGGAAGGACAGATAAGGCAAGTTTGAGGAGAGGCTGAGCAAGTTTAAAGGGTTAATCCGACTGTAGGTGTATTGGTGGAGTACTTAGCAGTATATGGCAGATAACAAGAATTTACTCTATATCAGTCAGGTACGCAAGAGAATAGAGTGACAAGCGTGTATTACTTATGTTCTGCAGATTACTATATGTTCTACCAATGCTGTAATACCGTCTGCACATGTTCTACAATGTGCAATAATTTCGGTAAATCTGGCACTTTAATGAGGAATTTGTGGCAATGATCTGGAAAAGAAAACTTACCAAGAGGCACGTCACTGCTCATTGTATGGGGCAAAATCCTGGGGTTAATTTACAACACCATTTATAAAGGTTAGAACTGGATTTCTACATCACAATCCCATAGACCAATGGTGCTCAACTTGTGGCTCTCCAATAAGTTACAACTCCTAGCATGCCTTGACCAGCATGAGGAGAGTTGTAGTTTCAGGACAGCTGGAAATCCACAGTTTGGAAAACGTTAGCATAACCAAACATTTGTAACAGAGAAGGAGGCAATAATTTAGTGTCTAGGCTCAATGTTTGTACAGTAGTTATATCACAAAGGAAGTAGTAACTGTATTCATAGTGGTATTTCAGATAAAATCTACATCGTAAGGACATTAAAAATCAAAGCACATTTTTTGGTGTTTGCTTTATTTTGGCCAAATGCCAAAATGAGACAGCCCCTAGCCTAGGCGGGTCTTCTGCCCAACTTGGAGATCAGAGATCTGCTTTCTCATAGATATTATGGGTGGGAAGAGCTGTATCAGCAACATATGGGTGCAGTTTAGTGGCGACCATAGTCTTGTTACTTTGATACCCCCAGATCTGGGACCTGGGGAGATGATAAATGACAGTGAAGAAACTGTAATACCAGTCCTTGTAAGATTACACATTCTGAACATTCTCTTGGCGCGGATTAAAAGTGCAATTCTAGGAGAACTACTCTAGTTAAAGAGGCTCTGTCACCAGATTTTGCAACCCCTATCTGCTATTGCAGCAGATAGGCGCTGCAATGTAGATTACAGTAACGTTTTTATTTTTTAAAAACGAGCATTTTTTTATTTATGCAAATAAGGCTTGCAAAAGTAGAAACGGGGCGTGTTGAAAAGTAAAAGTACAACTGGGCGTGTATTATGTGCGTACATCGGGGCGTGTTTACTTCTTTTACTAGCTGGGCGTTGTGTATAGAAGTATCATCCACTTCTCTTCAGAACGCCCAGCTTCTGGCAGTGCAGACACAGCCGTGTTCTCGAGAGATCACGCTGTGACGTCACTCACTTCCTGCCCCAGGTCCTGCATCGTGTCGGACGAGCGAGGACACACCGGCACCAGAGGCTACAGATGATTCTGCAGCAGCATCTGCGTTTGCAGTTAAATCGATGTAGCTACTTACCTGCAAACGCTGATGCTGCTGCAGAATCAACTGTAGCCTCTGGTGCCGATGTGGCCGACATGATGCAGGACCTGTGAGTGACGTCACAGATCTGCACTGCCAGAAGCTGGGCGTTCTGAAGAGAAGTGGATGATACTTCTCATCAGAACGCCCAGCTAGTAAAAGTAGTAAACACGCCCCGATGTACGCACATAATACACGCCCAGTTGTAATTTTGGAAGCCTCATTTGCATAAATACAAAAATGGCCATAACTTGGCCAAAAATGCTCGTTTTTTTTTAAATAAAAACGTTACTGTAATCTACAATAGCAGATCGGGGTTGCAAAATCTGGTGACAGAGCCTCTTTAAGGCTGGATTCAGACATTGCGTATTTGTTGCAGGTTTTGATGCAGATTTTTGAGCCATAACCACAAGAGATTTCAAAAGAAATGGGAAATATAAAGGAAAAAAATTAGATTTCTCCTAACTCCTGGATCCCTTTCTGGATTTGGTTAAACTAAAATTGCATCAAAATCTGCACCAAAATACTGCAACAAATAGGCTGGATTCACACATCGCATAACAGATTCAAAGCCCCATCCTGATACATCCATATCCCATATGTCCACGTAGTTTACTTTTTAAAAAAAAATAAATAATTCTACTACATGATATGTCACAGTGCAGCACTGCGTGTGTTACCACTGAAAACTAAGCGGCTTTCACTTTGCTTGGCCCTTGAGGCTTCTAGAGTAGTTTTACACCTGTTATCAGACCACAAGCTGCCGAAGCTGCACCGTTGACGGGAAGACCCACCGTGTTTTCAGATTGAACTGCTCATGGGTACACTGTGGCCGTGACAATGTCATTTATTCTAATGGACAGACCACACAAACATGGCCACTTCTCTATTTACATAAGGAGGAATTAACAGGGTTTTCCCATGATTATTATTGATCACCTATCCACAGGATAGGTGATAAATATCTGATCGGTGTGGGGCCGACCACTGGGAGCCCCCACTGATCACGAGAACAGGCTAACCTTGCTGTTCTTTGTAGCCCCATAAAAATGGAGCAGTAGTGTGCATGATCGGCCACCGCTACATTCATTTCTATGGGGCTGCTGAAGATGGCGCTTGGCAGCCCCATAGATGGAGCGCTGGTCGAGAATATGCACTACCGCTTTATTCCTATGGGGCTCCCAGAAACGGTACGGTAAGCCCATTCTTGTGATCGGTAGTGGTCCCAATAATGATTATGGGAAACCCCAAATATACTTACCAGCGTTCTCATATATAGTTTTCCAAAAATCTGAATCCAAACAATTCCTAGGCAGGACTTCCACTCTCCCATTGACTTCTATAGGGGGAAGGGGCAGAAGGTTGTCACTTTTAAGCCCAGATCTGGGATGGTGAGGGAGGACACTGTAGTACTACAGGATCTGTAACTACTCATCCATATTAAGTCATGGTATTCTGACCTTAAAGGGATTGTCGATTTTATAAAACCGATTTTCATATACCCTATTATAGAATTCTAAGTTGATATAGGTCTGTTCAGGTTCCTCATCTCTTGGCCAGGGTTGAAAGCGGTTACAAAAAGAGTATATCTAGCTCTGGAGGACCTGTCCTGTCCTGCATTATACAAACAGCCTATTGATATGAATGGGCCTTGTGTAAAGCTTAATTTCACCTGTGGCGGCGCTGCAGAGAAATTGAACGCTTACTGACAGGTTTCCCCCTATATTACAGATGATCACTGGGGGTGCTAGAAGGGGGACACTGTGTGATCAGCTTATTCTCAAGTGACCCTTCTAACAAGTAAAGATTGTCCAAAGCGGAGAAGCCCTATTAAGTTAGCCATACAAGTCAGACAGCTAGTGAGGTCCGACATCTATCTCCCTTGACTCCCACATTAACACGCATGCTGGGATCGGCATTAGGCTGCCGACAGACTGCCACCATACACATTCAATTAATATAATGTATATGGTTAGCTGTATTCCTAGAGTAGTACAGCAAACAGTTAAATTCAACTATGTTCAATAGCACAAAGCAACAGCCCATAGAGTGACATTATTTTTTACTATGCCCTTAAGACTTTTAGAAAAGCTGTACACCTGTTATAAGACCTACAAGTCACATTACACATGGACAGAAAGATCCATCATGCTCTCAGATAATCATATCTGTAGGTACACCATTTCTGTGAATTTAGCAATGTAGCCGAAATCTTAAATCACATGTAGATTAATGGTTGGATGTTGATAAATGTTCACACTCCACTCACATATAGGGCTGCAGTGTTTGTTAACACCTGTGTTTGCACTTTGTACTAGATGGGTATTAGTTTCTATGGGAAGACACCATAACATATTAGCTTACCTTTGTCCTTTAAATCATGACCTTGTAAAAAGGGTCACAAGTCTTAAAGTAGGTCATGGGCTAGAAAGCCTTAAGGGCTTATTCAGACGAGCGTAAAACTCGTCCGTGTGCTGTGCATGAAAATCACGCGCAGCACACGGACCCATTGATTTCAATAGGGCCATTCACACATGCAGGAGTTTTAATGCAGCGTGTCCGTTGCGTAAAACTCACTGCATGTCCTATATTGGTGCGTTTTTCCCATCCGTGTGCGGTGCGTTATTTTTTGCATCAAGTCAATTGAAATTAATAATGAAAAAAAATATGTGCTTTGCGAGTGCGTGAATAACGCATGCCACTCGCAAAGCACTCTGATGCATGACGGACCAGATTCACGCGTGTTTTTCACGCACGTGAATCTGATATGCTCGTGTGAATGTAGCCTAAAGAGGATCTGTCACTAGTTTAGTAATGCCCCATCTCCTAGCTATGCAAATAGGCGCTGTCTCGCTAATAATACTAGTGAAAATTGTGTCCCAAAAAGTTTATTATTTTAAAAGTTATGAGCTTTATTCTAAATATGTAAATGAGCCTTTATTAGACAAGTGGGAGGTAACAGCAGCGATTCTCCTGAGGTGGAGCCTCCTCACAGCCTCTGACACTGTCCTATCAGCATGAAGCTGCTTCACACAGTGTGAGAGACTGAGGCTGGAGGGAAGGGGGATCACTTAAACCAGCCATATTTCAGGCTGTGGACCACCTAGAACAGCGCTTCTGGTGTCATACGAAAGATGAGATTCTAATCCTTCATATGACACCAGGTTCGAGCTGTGAAACAACCGGAGATGTCACCATTTGAAAACACAGTCAGGAATGGAAGCTGTATACTATATGATCACCCTGTGTTGCTGGGCAGGGACGGGGGAGAAGCTGTATGCTGATTGGACAGCGTCATACAGAAAACATTACATCGACCAGAGTGAAAAGAAAGAGTCACCTCCTATTTGGCTAAGAGACAAATTAGCATATTTAGAAAAATTCTCGTAACTTTGCAAATAATACAAGTTTTTGAAACAAAATTACACTGTAGTTATCAGCATCATAGCGCCTGTTAGATTAGTCAGGAAGATGTCCTCAATATGCTATCAATTTTGGCAGACATAAAGACCCAAGCGCCAACCAACCTGTAGGTTTTAAAATATGCACCGCAGGTCAATTTACACGCAGAAAAAATCTGCACTGCCCAAAAAACGGCCGGAAAAACAGAAGCAGAACGTCTCCAAACATCTGCCCATTGATTTCAATGGGAAAAACGGCATTCTGTTCCGATGGTGGAGGTCACTTCTTGGGACGTTTATGGAGCCGTTTTTCATAGACTCTATAGAAAACAGCTCCAAAAAGTGCGCGGAAAAACACTGCGAAAATCGTGAGTGGCTTAAAAAACATCTGAAAATCAGAAGCTGTTTTCCATTGAAAACAGCTCCGTATTTTCAGACGTTTTTGAGTTTGCATGTGAACATACCCTTATGCTGCGGATTTGCCACATGAAAATACGCGCTGCAAATCCGCACGTAATACGCATCGTGTGCATTGACCCCAAAGATGCTCTAGTAATATTGGGCTAGAGGGCACAATGGAGCTCATTTACCAGCAACTCAGTGTGCCAGTCTGAGGGCTGAAAAATGTCTTGTCAAATATGCTCCTCACCCATTTGGTGTAGAAAAGACGGTGCTCACGTCTTCTGTCCTCCTTATTGGAAGCATGTATTAAGAACAATAGCAGCCAAGAGTTTGTTTATAAGGAAATCATGAACCAGTCATGGAGGAAAGTTTCGTTTAATTCCAGTCTCACCTTCTTGAGAAGCTCTCCACCATGAGTTGTCTGTACTCAGTGAAGGCGGACATCAAGTGCGCTAAAGCAATGTTTTAGAAACTTTCTACTGACTCAGATTAATGCCAAACAATAACAGTTTGGAATAAATGAATAAACTGGACACCATGTTGGTTCATCCCACGCAATGGATGACTTCGCTGATTGCAGTTAAAATTGTTTAAATTGGATTTAGAAATAAAATTTTGAACGAATTCATAAAATAACAAAAAGAATCTAAATCCATTGTTCACATTGATATTTCGGTCTGGGAAACCTGGCTGCATTGTTCTACTTAAATCAACAGTCATTTTCTGTGAGACAACAGTCTTTGTGAGGTCCATTGTGATCATGAAAGATCATGGAGGTTTCAGGGAACCATGAATAGAATGCTATACTTCTATCGTATGATGTGGAGAGATAAAAGGCTTATTTACTAACATAGGAGTCAACTGTAAAAGAAAGAATAGTTCAAATAAGGACAGCAGCGTTGGTCAAAGTAACCACGGAAATTCCAGCGATCAACTTGGTCGATTGGTATAGGAGTGCACACATCTAATTGGAACATTTGTTCTGTGTTATTCCAGTGACTTTAGTCACATAGCCAACTTTTTCCATCAATCACAATTTAGTAAAAGTCAAGTTGCACCAAAATCGTGCAACTCTTGAGATTGGGGAAGAGAGAGATTGATTTCTGTTAGTACATGAATTACACAATAGGACCATGTGGTGCAAAAGTTTCAGGAGGATGCAGCCTATGACAAGATTCACATTGAGGTTGCAGTGGTTTGGACATGTGAGGCTTAAGGTATGTACACACGCTGTCTTTTCAGGCGTATTTCAGGGCGTAAACGCCCTGATATACACCCGAACAAACGGTAGCTGAACGCCTACAAACATTTGCCCTTTAAAGTCAATAGGAAAAACTGTTCAGATGGGGCGATTTTTTACGCCGCAGTTTAAGAAAAAAACACTGCATAAAAAACTGCCCCATAAAAGGAAGTAGCGTGTCACTTCCTGAGCCGTTTTTGGAACTGTTTTTCATTGTTCCGATAGAAAAACAGCTCCATAAGCGGTTCCAAAAAACAACGGAGGAAACGTTTTCAGCTTCAAAAACGGCTGAAAATTAGAAGCTGTTTTCTCTGAAAACAGCTCTGTAATTTTGAGCTGTTTTTTACTCAGCGTGTGAACACACCCTTAAAGAGTAACTACATGTTTATCAAACGTCTGATATGTCATAGAGACATATCAAATGTTTGGATCTGTGCGGGTCCGGGTGCCAAGAGCCCCCACCGTCACTGAAATGAAGGAGCAGAAGCGCTCAGCTGAGCGCCCCGCACCTTCGGATGTGATCGGCTCTCCCTGTCAGGTTGAAGATGATTCACATACACATTCTGAGACCCCCACCGATCCAAACTTTTTATATGCCCCTATGACATATAAAAAGTTTGAATAAAGTGTAGTTACTCTTTAACGGATATGTCTACCTTTGAACCCCACTCGACAGTTTACATATAGATATAAGTTACATAAAATGTTAAAAGGAAAGTCTCATGTAGTTTCATTAATTATATTTAAGTTTGTGGTAGAGCAATAATGTGTCTGTTCTTATTTATAAATGGTTTTTTTTAAGCCATATTGAAGTTTGTGTGTACTTTATGGCAGCTGCGACTAATAGGTATCAGAGAAGTGCCATCGATTATTGTCTCCAGTAAGTAATGGAGTACAGCCCCTCCCCCACAGACCAAGGAGTGACAGAGCCTTTTCTGTGTTTATCTAGATCTTATCCTTATCTAGACATCTCACAGACAACAATAGAGCTGTCATTAACTTACTCACACTCTAATGGTATTGAGATGACTCTGCTTATTCTCTCCCATATTATACAGCAAAGCTGACAAGTCAGCTGCAGAATACAGAAAGAGTCAGCCTATTGTGACTGCTCTAGTGGCCAGGGTGAAATTTTTTATATTTCAAGATATTTTTTTCTGTGGACGGTCATATTATAAAAACAGCACCAAAAAATATGTTTAGAACAGATTTAAACAATATCTCATTTTTTGATGAGATGATACACTCCCTTTAGGGAAGGGCTCATGCACACAGTAGTATTCAAAATCCAAGTTGTAGAGATCTGTAATATGTAATTCAAATTAAGCAACGGGCCAACAGCAAGAAGACAGCAAACCACTTGACCACCAGGGACATGGCAAAACTATACAACAATAGTTTGAAAGGCATCGGGTGTTTGCCCACTGTGCAGCCATAGAGTTGATTCTCCCTACTGGTCACTAAAAAGTGGCTGCTGTCAGTCCACGATCACTAGCCAGTCACGCTAGCTCAATAAGATTATGGGAATCATCTATGACAAATCTTCCAGTTTTGCAGTAAACAAACCATTGCAAAATAGATTTTTACAGCACTTTGTGAACTATTTTAACTAAGCCATACAACCATATATATATATATATATATATATATAGTGTATGTGTGCAGAGATATATTTCCACTTTAGAACCTGTATAGACACATTGACATGACGCAATTTCCAAAAAAACGATTGTTGAATAGCATTATGGTTTCATTATGGAGAAACATAGATCGGACATTTTGGGATTTACAATGCCTGTTCTTTTGTGTCCTTTAGTGATCGGTGGTGCCAGAGGATTCTGGTCAAAGCTTATGCCTATGACAATTAACATACACGCTTGGGCAATTCAACCATGGCTAACCTTAAAGGGATTGTCCGGGACTTAATTGACAGCGTATTCTATCAAATGACAGGGCCACTCCCCTTAGTTTTGCTGATCGATAGTGGTCCCATGGGTCATATACCCACCTATCATACATTATTGACCTATACTAAGAATAGGGCATCAACTAAAAGTCCCGGACTACCACTTTAACCTGGCCACAAGATTTAGATGGGATCCGTCAACAATCTAACATCTAAGAGGATAGTCTCTTGTCACCACTGAGATAATCAGCACTATAGGTGGGGGAGAACTGCTTATCTCCCTCCCTCCATAGAAATAACGCACTTTCAGCTGGAACTAAATTGGCATGTTAATGGGTAAGACGGAGATGATGGCCGTAAGCTGAACTATTATTTTGCCGGATGCTATCATATGTTTATGGCTTTTTGCCATGTTTATGGAAACAGCTGGATTAGGGACTGTTATATTGTTTACAGGCATGATATGTAATCTTGATACTTTATACAACTTAAACTTCTCATAGATCTTCTGAGCAGTGTATTGATTGTATATGGCAAAGGTCACAAAAGATTAGCGTCTTCTGAATATTTGGCCTGTGACTGTATTGCCCATGTACTATGTATTTTTTTTAAAGGGGTTTTCCCAGACTGTAATATTGATGGCTTATCCTAAGGGTATGTTCACACGGCCTATTTTCGGCTGTTTTTCCAAAAAATCGGAAGCGTTCCGACGGAGCGTTTTTCGCGGCGTTTTTTACTCGTAAAAAAATAGCTGTGAAAAAGAAGTACAGGTCACTTCTTGGGACGTTTTTGGAGCCGTTTTTCATTGACTCTAGCGAAAAAAGCTCCAAAAACAGCCATAAGAAACGCAGCGAAAAACGCAGCAAAAATCGCGAGTGGCTTAAAAAACGGCTGAAAATCAGGAGCTCCGTATTTTGAGACGTTTTTGCTCACTGCGTGTGAACATACCCTTACGATAGGTCATCACTATCTGATCGGTGGGGGTCCAACTCAAGACACCTCTGCCAACCGGCTGAATAAAAAGCACCATACATGTGGTTGTGGCTGTGCCTGGTACTGCAGCTCAGTCTAAGGCCTCATGCACACGACCGTGTTCGGTCCGTGATATACGGTCCGCATGTCGGCCGCATGTCCCGGACCGAACACAGTGCAGGGAGTCGGGCTCCTAGCATCACACTTATCTATGACGATAGGGGTCACTGCCTGTCCGCGGAACTACTGTCCCGTACTGTAATCATGTTTTAGTGTGTGACAGTAGTTACGTGGATAGGCAGTGACACCTAGCGTCATAGATAAGTATGATGCTAGGAGCCCGGCTCCCTGTACTTTGTACGGTCCGGGACAAGCGGCCGACATGCGGACCGTATATCACGGACCGAACACGGTCGTGTGCATCAGGCCTAATTCTGAGCCGCTGTGAGTTGCAGGAGTAAGCCCAACCGCAACCAAATGTACGGCTTTGTGCCTAGGTAAACAATGAATAAGACGCGGCGTAGGGTCAGCTCACAGCTGATCAGATATTGATGGCTTTCAATTTTACAGTCTTGGAAAATTTAAGCCTCAAATTTCTCTAAGTAAAATTTCAGGGCATATGGAACTATATAATATGGAACAATATAATATAGCCACAGAAACGTAACGAAGCTCCTGGGCCCCATGAAAAATCTGTAACAGACCCCCACCTACAATATCATGTACCATTTCTAATATGGTATCTTCCAAAGGACCTGGGTACGGCTGCTACCTTGGCACCTATAGCTACCTGTATAACAATATAGTGGGGAACTGATAGGTAAGAGTGGCGCCCACTTCAGCAGACCTGGCCCGTCCATGTAATATATTGTCAGCCATTCATTTAATAACCTGAGCTTCCACCGTGGATTACTGCTCACTGCCGGTACAGGTGTCCACAGGTCCACAAAAACTTTTACAAGTATGTGGGTGGGGAAAATAGATATTCTAAATGAATAGAATATAAAACAATAAAACCCATATGAATATATTAGGTAAAAAAAAGGTCAAATTCATCCAGTTCTGTATTTTAAATTATATAATGTGAGGTACATTTGGACACCGTGCTGATACTTTTGCTCCCTGTATATGGATAACATGATCCCTATGAGCAAAAAGCCCACTTTCTACATGATGCCCAAAGCTGATGATATATGAAACTCAACAAGGGCCAATGATTGGGCAAATGAGCATTCATATGAAGGCTCGTTCCCGATTATTACCCTGTGTAAACTGGGCTACGATCTGCCGATGAATGAGTAAACGCTAATTCATCGACTGATCGTATCATTTATGCAGCACATCTGCCTATGTAAACGGGGAGATGCCGACAGGATGGAAATGTATGGGGACGAGTAGTAAAGATTGCTCGTCCTCCTGCATAACCAATCATTGCTCTATGGGAAAAGAGCAAACGAGCAACGATCAACAAGCTGTCTCGATGATCAGCGCTCGATGTTATGGCCCATATTGGCCGGTGTAAATGGACTCATACTCTCTTGCCGACAACCCCCAGAAAATCGCTACAGGTCCAACTTCTAATTGAGAATTAGATGTCTATTCCAATTAATTGGAGATCAATATTGGCCCATGTAAAAGCACCTTTAGCCCTGGCCACCATTAACTGAAAACTTTCCATGAGTCTTAGAATGAATACATATAATTTGTGCCATATATAGAGTATCGTGATCCCTAGTAAAAACACATGAATCACGCAGGCACATTGTTGCATCAGTCTAGAAGTCTGGGGAGTTGCGTTATATGGGATTTAGTAACATTCGTAGCTACGTAAAACTCTCGGGAACTTCTGTATATCAAAATATAGGATAATCCTGAGATTCCTTTTTACAAGACAGACTAGATTCTATATTGTATTACTCACAGTTTATTGGGAATGTGACATTGGGACAATGAGCTGTCAGATTCATTAGCGATGAAAGTATACAGCTTCTGCTGTGAGAAGGGATGAGAAATTGCCGCCTTTGTGAGCTTAAAGGCAAAAGGCTAAGGAGACGTAAAACCGTTACCTCTGACCCCTGAACTTTCTACAGGCCTTTTATATTGTACCCCATAGATCAACCACACCCCTGCTTTCCCAGGCCACCAGCAGGACTTTTGCTCTATTGGCCCTTTTGCTCCATTGGCCCTTTTGCTCTATTGGCCTTAAAAAGTTTCTCGAGGAGTAATAAATGGCACGTTATAATGTATAATAATATGTAAGTCACACTCACATACACCAGAGACTAAGGCTTCGCTACATATGTAGACTTTAATATATATGTAGCATGTTCATAGTCGCTGTTGTATGGACGTTCAGATACATTTTTTTTATGATCGTGCCACTCTAGTTTTAATTTTTGAAAAATGAAAAGCATTGAAAAAATTATGATTATAATTGATTGCATCAGTTGGATACCATGTTTTAAATTGTAGTAAATAAGGTGCCCCTCCGTCCCCCCAAAAAACACACCTTTTTTCATTTTTAGTCTTATTTTGTAGTGTTAATTACATTGTTGTGAAATGTAACAGAAACTACATATGATCTATTAAATGTTTTATAGCAAATTTAATCGAACACTTTGGAAAAATTACACTTAAAATATGCGCCATGTTTTGGGCCAGAGCAAGATCTGTGGAGGTCCTTGGGCACACCTGTGTGTGGCCTCCCTTCCTTTTTGTCCCCAATGAGGGGCTAAATAATACCACCATACAGTGCCCAAATAAATCTGTCACAGAGTGGATATATAGAGACATACGATAAACACATAAGGCTTCGTTCACATCTGCGTCAGGGATCCGTTTCGACGTTCTGTCTGAGCTTTCCGTCGGAACGGAGCCCTGACTGACACAAACTGAAACCAAAGGTTTCCATTTCCATCACCATTGATTTCAATGGTGACGGATCCGGTGCCAATGGTTTTAGTTTGTTTCCGTGGTGCAAAGGTTCCGTAGTTTTGACCGGATGAATAGCGTAGTCGACTGCGGTATTCATCCGGTCAAAACTACGGAACCCTTGCACAACGGAGACAAACTGAAACCATTGCCACTGGATCCGTCACCATTGAAATCAATGGTGATGGAAATGGAAACCTTTGGTTTCCGTTTGTGTCAGTCAGGGATCCGTTCAGACGGAAAGCTCAGACGGAACGTCGAAACGGATCCCTGACGCAGATGTGAACGAAGCCTAACTGTCATTAATATGTATTGCTAAAATAATAATGTTATATGTTTCGAATTAATATCAGTGCTGGTGCCAGGACATAGCTTTATGCCATGGTATGCCCCTAAGTGCCCCCCTATAATGTATTGTGTTCCATTTGTTTTTCCCAAGTATTGATATCTATAGAAAGATCAATACAGTAGTTGTAAATCACACTATCACACAATCAGAATCCTAGAACATGTTCATTTATAACATTTAGCAAAGGGAATTACGTAACTACACGTCATTTGTATAGCATGTTCCTTTTTGTTTCATACATTTATCCCAAGATGAACTAGAGGAATGCCTGTAAATCTAGCCTGTAGGCATGTGTACGAGCGATCATGTATAATGTATACCTACGGGGTCGCATGAAAACACATGTTCATGCATCTGCGCTATTCCAATTGCAAAAAAATCCAATAAAGTTGGATTTTTTACAACAATTCTATGGAATTACCTCCCCATAGGTTTATATTAAATGTACAGGTACTATTATACAATGGTGATAGTGCAGAGTATTGCAATGCTATTTTTAACCTTGTCGAAGATAAATAATAAAACCGTCAATTTTAAATTGCATGTAGAATTGCTGGTTATTTTACACATCACATAATATCTCGATATACTGTACATCCAATTTTGTGGGAAAGCACCACATCACAATACATCACATGAGATAAGTCGCCATGGAGCCCCAATCTAAGGGTGGATTCAGACGTCGCAGATTTAGTTGCAGAAATTTCTGCGACTGATCTATTCATCTAAATGGAACCATCCAGATGAATGAAATTGATTTTCAGTTGCAGGAATTTCTGCAACAAAATCTGCCGCATTTTAATCCACCCTAAGGCCGGGTTCCCTTGTAGCGTAAACGCTGCGGAATTTCCGCAACGGAATTGTGTGCGGAAATTCCACAGCATTTACAGTAGCAGCAAAGTGGATGAGATTTAGTAAATCTCATGCCCACACTGCAGATAAAAAACACAGCGTATACGTTAATAAATTGACCTGTGGTGCGGAATTGAATTCCGCAGCATGTCAATTTATGCTGTGTTTTTGTTGATTTTCAGTTGCAGGTTTTCCCCATTAAATTCAATGGGGATGAAAAACCTGCAACAGAAAGCCATGTGCTGCGACTTTTGCGGCGGAAACGCAGCAATAAAAGATAAAAAATCATACTTACTTCTTCCTGCAGTCCGGCCTCCTGGGTTGACATTGCATCTCATGTGACTGCTGCAGCCAATCACAGGCTACAGCATCACATGGCCTGCAACATCATCGTAGGAGGCCGGACTACGCGCAAAAAAGACGGAGGGGGAAAGCAGAGGTGTAGCTAGGTTCTACAGCACCCGGGGTAAAGATTCAGTTTGGCGCCCCCTCCAACCTCTTTCCCGACATCTCCTTCCCCCTCGCCATGTTTGTTTTCTCTAGTAATCAATGACGTGTCATTTCTTTTCCACATTTATTTTTATGTAACTCGAGCATAAAAACATTTGTACATTTTATAAGCAATATAGTTCTATACACAACACCAGAACCAAGCTCAGTACATATATACAGCACCAGAACAAAGCTCAGTACATAAATACAGCACCGGAACAAAGCTCAGTACATAAATACAACACCAGCACAAATACAGCTCAACTTAGTGCAACCCCTGATGTATAGGTTTGCACTAATTTGTTTCCAGCTCCCAGCATGGCCCGAACAATGGTAAGGATATGCTGGGAGATGCTGTATCACAAAAAATAAATCCTATCATAATCATCTGACTGCAGATCATACAGTGACTACAGTGCTGATTAGAGGCAGAATGAACATTTACATTCATTGACTCACCGGTGACATCTCAGATTCTAGTTCTTTTTCTCCATCCGGTCCAGACCTCTATGATGACTTCTCCCGGTCACAGCCCATTTCTGCAGTTTGCCGCTCAGATGTCTTCAGCCTCTCACTTTTCCAACATTTCTACACCTATAAACAAAGATAAAGTTCTCATAATACCACACACTACGCCCCTAAACATAATAGCACCATACACTGTGTGTGTGTCCCCCCCCACACACACACACACACGCCGTGCCCCCTGTAGATAGTGCCTGCCATAGAGCCCCCTGTAGATAGTGCGCCTCATAGAGCCACCTGTAGCTAGTACCCCCATATAGCCCACGCCTGTATATAGTGTCCCACAAATAACTCCCCCTATAGTGCTCCATATATAACCCACCCTTGTATATAGCCCCACTGTAGAAATAGCCCACCCCTGTATATAGTGCTCCACATATAGTCCACCCCTGTATATAGTGCTCCACAGATAGCCCACCCCTGTTTATAGCCCCCCTGTAGATATAGCCCACCCCTGTATATAGTGCTCCACATATAGTCCACCCCTGTATATAGTGCTTTACAGATAGCCCATCCATGTACATAGTGCTCCACAGATAGCCCACCCCTGTATATAGCCCCTCTGTAGATATAGCCCCCCTGTATATAGTGCTCCATAGATAGCCCACCCCTGTATATAGCCCCCTGTAGATATAGCCCACCCCTGTATATAGTGCTCCACATATAGCCCACCCCTGTATATAGTGCTCCACAGATAGCCCAGCCCTGTATATCATGCTCCATAGATAGCCCACCCCTGTATATAGCCCCCTGTAGATATAGCCCATCCCTGTATATAGTGCTCCACAGATAGCCCACCCCTGTATATAGTGCTCCACAGATAGCCCACCCCTGTATATAGTGCTCCATAGATAGCCCACCCAAGTATATAGCCCCTACTGTAGATAGAGCCCCCCATAGATAAAGACCCCCATAGATAAAGCCCCCCACCAGTAGATAAAGCCACCCCGTAGATAAAGCCACACACTTTTTTATTACAATAAAATAACAAACTATTCAAACTCACCTTAATCCCGCTCCCACGCCGGCCGGCAGCAATGTAGACCTGCTCTCTTCCGTACAGGTCTCCTGTGGTTGAACGAAGCGTCTATGAAAGGCGCTGATGGCAGGGCAGAGTTACTTTCCCGGTCATTCAGCGCCTTTCAATGACGCAAGCGGCGCAAAGTATTGCGCCGCTTCACTCATAGAAATGCGCTGAATGGCCGGGCACGGAACGTACCCGGCCATTCATTGCTTCTAATTGTACCTGTGTCCTGCAGACTCCGGTACAATTATAGTGCAGGAGGGGATGGCGCTAGCGCCAACCCTCTAAGTTGCGCCCCGCCTGCCCCCCCCCCTAGCTATGCCCATGGGGTAAGTATGAGCATTTTCTTGCACAGCGGAAATGTGGTGCGATTCGACAAAGTGGTGCGATTTTTCGGACGGAATGTACTGTGGATACCAGGTCAGACATGCTGCGTGATTTTTACGCAGCGTATCTGACCCATGGGAAACCGGCCTAAGGCTGGATTCACACACATCGTTTTGCTGCGTTTTTTTAGTGCAGCCAGATTCTACATTAAAGTCTATAGTAAAATATAAAATGCACTATATACACCTGCGTTTTGGTTTGTGGCCTTTGTGATGCAATTTTGTTGTCAGTGGCATTTTTTTCCAAACGCAGCATACTCTGGGTATAGCATTTTTGCAGACCTTTTTCCCATAGGCTTCTCTTTAGGACTTTAAAAACGGCAGAATGGAACTTGCAGAAAACCATCCACCTGTTGCAGAAACAACCTCATTAAAGAGGCTCTCTCACCAGATTTTCAAACCCTTATCTCCTATTGCAGCAGATCGGCGCTGCAATGTAGATAAGAGTAACGTTGTTTTTTTTTCAAAAACGAGCATTTTTGGCCAAGTTATGACCATTTTTATATTTATGCAAATGAGCCTTTCTTAAGTACAACTGGGCGTGTTTAAAGTTATGTCCAACTGGGCGTGTATTGTGTGTGTACATCTGGGCGTGTATTGTGTGTGTACATCTGGGCGTGTATTGTGTGTGTACATCTGGGCGTTTTTACTTGTTTTACTAGCTGGGCGTTGTGAATGGAAGTGTATGATGCTAACGAATCAGCATCATCCACTTCTATTCACAACGCCCAGCTTCTGGCAGTGCACAGACACACAGCGTGTCCTCGCGAGATCACGCTGTGACGTCACTCACTTCCTCCCACAGGAACTTCATCGCGTCGGACTCGCAAGGACAAGCTGTGTGTCTGAACTGCCAGAAGCTGGGTGGTAACGAAGAGAAGTGGATGATGCTGATTCGTCAGCATCATACACTTCTATTCTCAACGCCCAGCTAGTAAAACAAGTAAAAACGCCCAGATGTAACGAACACAATACACGCCCACTTGGACATAACTTTAAACACGCCCAGTTGTACTTAAGAAAGGCTCATTTGCATAAATATAAAAATGGTCATAACTTGGCCAAAAATGCTCGTTTTTGAAAAAAATAAACGTTACTGTTATCTACATTGCAGCGCCGATCTGCTGCAATAGGAGATAGGGGTTTGAAAATCTGGTGACAGAGCCTCTTTAAGGCTTCGTTCACATCTGCATTGGAGGTTTCAGTTTCCATCACCATTGATTTCAATGGTGACAGATCCGGTGCCCATGGTTTCCGTTTGTATCTTTTGTGCACCAGACTCATCATTTTGCCAGAAGCAATAGCGTAGTCGACTTTTGTCGCGCCGTTTTTTAATGGACGTTTTTGGAGCTGTTTTTCTATAGAGTCAATGAAAAACGGCTACAGAAGTTTAAAAAAACACCCCGTCGGAACAGAACGCAGTTTTTCCCATTGAAATCAATGGGCAGATGTTTGGAGGCATTCTGCTTCCGATTTTTCAGCCGTTTTTCAAGAACTTTACGGCCCGAAAAATGGCTGAAAACACTCCATGTGAACATACCCTAAGGTTGAGTTCCCAGGTAGCTTAAATGCTGTGGATTTTTAGCAAAGGATTCCATTGCAGAAAATCCGCAGCGTATTACAGTAGCAGCAAAGTGGATGAGATTTGAATACATCTCATCCAAACGCTGCAAAAACCTGCCGAAAAAATATTCATAAATTGACCTGCGGTGCAGTTTTTTATCGGCAGCATGTCAATTCATGTTGTGGAATCGCTGGTTTTCTGTTGGAGATTTTCCCCATTAAATTCAATATGGATGTAAAACCTGCAACAAATAGCAGATGTTGCGATTTTCCGGCGGAAAAGCTTCGATCCCGCCGCAAAAATCAGAACTTAAAAAAAATAAAAATTATACTTAACCACAGCTCTCTGCTTCTGCGTCTAGCCCGGCCTCCAGGGTTGACGTTTCATTCCATGTGATTGCTGCAGCCGTCACATGGGATGAAATGTCATTCCAGGAGGCCGGGCTATAGTATGTCAGAGGAACGTGTAGCCATGGTTACAGCCAGGTTAGGTATGAAAGTTATTATTTTTTTTTTACGGTTGCTTTCCGCAGTGGAAATTCTACCCGGAAAACTGCACCACAATGTGGTGCATTTTTTTTTTGACGGAATGTGTTTTACGCCGCGTATCTGACTCGTGTGAACCTGGCCTAAGGCTTCCTTCACAAAACATTTTCTGTGGCATTTTTTTTGAGTCTTAAATAACTCAATTATTTTAGGAAAAATAGTAAAAACGATACCTAAAAAACACCTTGTTCGTAGTACATTTTATATTTTCCTATCGACTTCAAGCTAACATCTGGCTGCAGCATTTTTTGCCACATAAAAGCCACATAAAGGCGAGATTCACACGGGCGTTACGCATCTCGGATGTGAAACATGACCGCTTTTCTCATCCGAGGTTCATCCATGCTCTGCGCTGCCGAATGCGATATCCCGCATCCCCCATAGAGTAGAGTCTATGGAGGGATGCGTGGAGCGTGACAAAATAGGACATGTCCTATTTTCTAATGGACCCTTCACACGATCCGTTGAAACAATGGCCGTGTGAACAACCACATTGAATTATATAGGTCCGTGTGACAGCTGTTGTTTCAACGGCCGTCACACGGACGTTTAACACGTTCATATGAATAAGGCCAAAATCTGTTGTTTTGCGCAGTATTTGCCGACAAGGTGCATGAACGGTGGTTTTACCTGCCAATGTTCTCCATCATGCCACAGAAAAGTGGGCAGAAAACTTTTATAGCTTTTTCAGATTGTGATTTAAAATACCGCCCCCCCCCCCTTTTCTGAAACAACGAAAATTCTTGTAGGTGTTAGAAAAAGGGCAGAGAAGGCTTTAATAAATACTTATAGATATTTATTTGAAGAGTAAATTGCTTTTTTTTTTCTACTGGATCCGAACATGGAAGGTGCCAACATATGCCATATGTTTGGATCTTTCTGCCCATTGACTAAAATTGGGGAAAAAAAATATAAATCCATATTTTTCCATCGCACGCTATTCAGCACCTTAAAAAATGTCATTCAGACATACTGTAAACGTGCCTAAATAATTTTGGCCATTAGAAACCCATGGGGAACATTACGGTATTCGTTGCTATACAATTTTTAGTAAAAAACAAAAAACGTATCCTACAAAGAAGAACGTATACTAATGTAGCCTGTATCCGTGACGTGGATGGAGTCCCACTGACTTTTCTGCCAAGATAAGGTGTCCAGGACTTGCTATAGAGTTTTTCAGTAAGGGGTTGGGAAGGGGAGGAAGATTCTTTGCTGACACTGAGAGGGGGATGTTACATTCCTGTATAGAGTGCAGTGAGTGAGGTGTGAGACCGGCAGAGTGCAAGGAAGAGAGTGCACAGCCCTGCGTATGTTGTTCTTGGAGAGATCTGAGAGCTTGCAAGGTGTAGGATCAGGTGTGAGTGATCTGCAGAACATATACAGGTGTGAAGGAGCCAGCGAGGAAATCCGAAGGAGACAGACACTGCAATTAATCAAGGGACAAAAGGATATTGTAGCAGAACAGGGACAGAGTGACAGCAGGATAAGAGTATTAGGTCACAGGGCGGAGTAGAGAGAAAAGCAGGGACAGGTAGGAGTGCTGAGGTAATGGCAGGGTGGGGCATGGAAGCAGAGACAGGCTGAGAGCGTGGAGAGGAGGTCAGTGACAGGTAGGGACTTAGTGCCATACAAACAACCCTGTAAAGCGTAGGCTATATAGGAAACAGCCATAAGAGAGGTGGAGGATAGTGCCACGTATAGTGCGCAGGTGGTGAGCCTCAGGTGAGCCAGACGCGGAGTATAGCCAGGTTCGCATTGTTGGGAGATTGCACAAAGCTTAAAAATGCAGGACGGTCACTTCCTTATGTCGGCCCTGCAGCCAAACAACAATATCACCTCACTGGCGCTGCCTACGGATTCGCAACTGGACCGGCGACTGCGTGACGAGGGCCTGGAGCTGCGCAATGCTCGAGTTCAGGAACAGGTCCGGGCACGGATGATGCAAAAGGGACAAAACTCATCAAAGGGCAACGCTATTTATGGAGGTAAGGAAATTCTACGTATAAAAACCTAAATTGTATATTATAGTATCCATGTGACCTCCATAGTCATTGATCCAGATTCTCCTGTTGGTGAAGTCCATGTTCAGTTCTTACAGGCATGGATAGGGTTAAGCTGACCGCCTGTGGCTATCCTAGACGTGACAAGCTAGTTACCACACCACTCCTTACTAGACTAAAACCAGAATGAAAACCACAACACCTGGCACAAGGCCAGTTTATTTTTCCATTTTGCCCACTGCACTGACTATGCCCAGGCCACTTGTTTTGTGCCATGTTGGTCTGAAGAGCACGTCCAAGTAAAATGAAAAAATCCATAGATCATCCAAGATTTAGCATTCTATTCAGTCATATCTTCGTAATATATGTTCCTAGGAAAGCTGGATGACCTCGAATATTACAGTTGTACCACCTACAGGGGTTGTTACCCAGCTTTCCCAGATCTGAATGGCAAATCTTACCACTTATACAGTAGTATTCTATCTGAGGATGTATAACGAGGCAGATTTCACATTTATGAGCCTAGGAAAGTTGGGCTACAACCCCTGTGGGATTTGTGATAGAGACCATATTGGTTGTCACTTCTCAGAAACCGACCTCTAGATGGCAAGGTACACGTTGATACTCCCCTCCCATTCTTAGGCCAGGACCCACACACAGAATTTTAATGCAGTTTTTGGCTCTGGTTTTTGAGCCAAACACTGGAGTGGACACCAAAAATGGAGATACACCTTTTTTTTTTCTTTCCTTTAGATCCACTTCTGGATTTGGTTAAAAACTGCATCAAAACTCTGTGTGTGATTTGACCCTTATATTGCTGCATAAAAGACAGAATAGCTATTGTGGAGCCTGGGGGAGCTGGATGACAACCCAACTTTCCCACAATCCGGTATCCATTGCTTACAAATGGCTGAATACAATTTTCAACAACTTGACTGAAGAACTTATGCACGCTTTTGATTTTTATGGGAGCTTTCTCTTTGAATGAGAAATAACGTATCCGTCTTGGAACGTTGCGTTTGACCAGTGTCGATCTCTAAGCCTTTGCGATGGATTTTTGGGTGTTCTGTATGTTGCTGGTCCATTACTCACAGGGTAGTGAGGATTTGTGTACAGTGCACATCAATCAACAACCTTATCCCATAATGATGTATTCCTCGCATACATCTTCCCAGGGATCCTAATAAAAATCAACAAGTTGTGATTTTCTCCATTTGTGGGGTTACTCAGCCCTGATCCTTGTGCTGTTGGGAGTTTTTATGACCTTTTCTTTCTCTGCTTGTGTGTCAGACCTGCTCTCATTAAAAGTCACTTGGTAATAAAATGTCCTAATGCTCGGAGCTTTGAAGTGACTTTAAGGTACATTACTAACTGTATAGGATGGGGTTAATTACACAGAATTTGTCAATGGAATGTGTAATGAGATGGTTTATATAGTTATTGCTGTCACCTGAATACATTATATTTGTCACTGGATATCCAGCATTGTATGGCGTTGAGTCTCTGTGGCCCCCATAGGGGGTGCTGTCTGCTACCACACTCCTCTTCTGGTCTTAAAGAGGTATTCTATGGACAGCATCTTTTAAATAGACCAATTAGAATTGACTGCTATGGGGGTCCAGGATCTGAATGAAAAGGTCTTCGTATTAATTTTCAGAAAATAAATAATGGCTCATTCAAAATCGTGCCTCCAAGTAAGAGCACTCATAGGTACTGTAATAATATTTCAACTTGATGGACTTGTCTTTTTCAACCATACTATGTCACTATTAGTTGGAGGTCCCACATCTCCGTCACCAATTTGACCTTCTGCTAAGCCTAATTAAAGGGATTGTCCAGGATTTAAAAAAAAAAAAAAAAGTCTGCTTTGCCCCCCCCCCCCCAGATACAGCACCTCTCTTTTCGATCGGCTGTGACTAGTATTGCAGCACCACTCTATTTACTTGAAGAGAGTTGAGCTGCAATACCAGGCACAGCCTATGGCCAAGAGTGGCGCTGTTTCTGGAATCATAAGATGCTATCAGTGTACAGAATTATTGATCATCATTTTAATGGTTTTCTGAAGACGTACAACCAGTATGTTGTGTTCCATAACATTATTGTTAGTGACTAACTCGTTATTGGATTTATAAGGCCTACTTTATTCTGTTATGCCCATCTTAAGCTTATATGTATACATGGCCATAAGTATTGAATTATTATATGCTATGTATATCTGCCACTGTGGATACACATTGAAGATGGCATTCACTATTTCAGCAGGAGGCGGTACACAGCGGCCAAACCCTTGTGCATATTGTGTGATGCCAACTGTATGTAGTCCATAGTTCATAGTCCCAAGTTCAGGTTGTATCTGGTTGTTGAATGAATGAGCCAGTTCTATTCCTTTACATGCAGATTCTCCGTGTATATATGAAAGGTACTAAAAGTCCCAAGCAGCCAGAAAGCCGCAATGTGTCTACTCCAAATATCCAGGTATAACTGGTTATTTAGAAGCAATAGTTTTGGAGCAGTTCCTATCGATATACATGGGGCCAGGTATAAAAAGTGTCACTACAAAATCTAAATTTTGGAAGCATAAGACACGGACGGAGTATGTGCTCCATTGTAAGGACTGAATTATCATATTTTATCAAAATGCATCTGAAGTTCTAGAGGACAACAACCCTCATCATCCTGGGTCAGCTTCGAGTTCATGTTCGCAGTGGAGTATTTGGCTGATTCAGAGGAATATCCGCCAGTCTCTGCATTATGACTTGCATTACTGTGCAGATATTGTGTGACTTTGGGTGGAGTACGCACTTGGCAAGCTAAGTCCTGTTTCCCCTGTGTATGAAAAGGCCCATTACACGTGCACACGGTGTAGTACACATTCCTGCAAAATGATGCGCCGTTTTGTTAGTGACTTGTGCCTGTCCTGTGTCTGGGCAGGGACGGGTGTGTACTCTTCCTGTGCTGTTGTCACCTGTGTGTAATAAGGCGGTGCATATAAGGGAGTGTACGTGCTTTCCAACTTGGTGTTGAATTTCGAATGCTATGTGTATAGACTTGTAGTAGTGGATATAACCATTTCTGTGCCGTATGATCTCCCTTACGCCTGTGTAAGATAAAAAAAATTCCCTGTGTATGATCGCTATGATAGTACTATGATCACAAGGAAATCTTGTATCGGGAATGGCAGAGCTTTGCCTTGCTATAGTGGAAACTATATTCCTGTTCTCTAGGCGCAATGTCTTACTGGGCTCAGGTCGATGGGCACATTGCTTACTCTGTGGCTGGGCAGTGGCATAGGATTGCAGAGGTGGCATTCACACATCGGACCAACACCTTGAAGACCAAAAGTCCACCCAATGCAAATTCTGTACAGCGGTATCCAGCAATCATGTCTCCGTTGTAGTACCTTCTATGTGGTAGAGTGGGCCATTGGGTCCCATTAAGGACCAGGGCCCAGGTGTGACTACATCCTCTGTACCCTCTATAGTCCCACTCTAGCGGCCACATAATTTATTCATGCTTGATGGAGATATCTCACTATACAAAGCAGTGTATCATCTTATTAGATACAGTACTGTGAGAAGTTGGCAGCGGTTAGGTGGAGGGACCAGATATAAGTTTTGCATCATGCCCGGGTCATCCAACCTTCACCTCTAGTAAGAAACCAGTATATAAGCTGCCATAGAGCGTTCCTCAAGTCCTCTACCCAGAAAAACCATACAGGTCTGATAGATGCCTCATGTTAAATGCTGAAGTTGGCAAACAACTCGGCTCCTTTGCCATGCATTGTCCAGCGGTTATTACCTGATGTCATCAGTCGTGTTCTTATTTTCTTTCAGTAAACCAACCTCTTAGATCAATGTAAATTAAACTGCATTTCACCCTTAAATTTAAAAAAATCACTTGTCAATGTTTTTCTCCTAAAGTGACATCATTCATTTTATCCACTCGTTTCTTCGTTATAGCTGTTTTTGGGCAACAGCCAACATGACCAGAAATTGTAACATCCACATTAGTTGTCGCCAAGGCTCTCTTTACATCTAGGTTTTTTTTTCACTACATGTACATACTGGAACTATGTCCTGATGTATGTATGCATCTGTATACACAACAGTTACGTATGTCGCCCGTTGGCTTGAATTGGACAAAATGGATACAGAACGCTATACGATTTGTCAGGACCCTCTCATATTGAAAAGCGTAGTCAAAAAGTATGCTGGCCAGATGTATGTAAAGAGGACGCTCTATTGGCATGTCGTTCTGCACTCTATGAAAGATGGCCCGAAAACCTTTGCGAATTTGTAATGTCAGCCATCTTGGCTGCCATCTGGATTTTCCAGGAATAGTTATAACTGAGAAATGTCTAAATAGTATTTTTAACAATTTGACAGAGGACACAAGTCAGAAACTTAACAATAACGTTGCTGATCTGACCCATAGAAAACGATAATTGTCACTTCGATGGAACCCAAAATATTAGTGAGAAAAATGAGTCATTGTTAGTAGTCTGTAATACAACAAGCGTACTGTTTATTAATAATAAATTTCCCAACATTTCCCATTTGGGACCATGTACAGTAAATGTTTTTCACTACAACTTGGATTCAAATTCTGATCATTTAGTAGGTAAGGTTTGGAGAATGGAGCTTCAATATAAACCTTTAACACCTGGTCAGAGTGTTTTTTCTTCTAAACATTCAGCAAACCAGTTGTGTAATCAGTTTCTGTCCGGAGGATTTGGTCAGACAATAAGGTGAGCAAATAGGTCCCGTCCCCCCCCCCTGTTTCTTGTTGAGCAACCTTTTTAGCGATCACTCCCCAGACTGGTCTGGCAGGACGCTCTATTGTCTCTCCATCACCGGGCTACTCAATACTACAGGCTAGTAAGAGAGAGTGACTGCTCGCATCTCACTAGGACACGTTAAGCTTGCTCAACTTGATTTACAAACTTATAGAAGGAATCACTAACCCCCTCTCCCTCCATAACTGATCCACGGTGATTTAGATAAAAAATGTATCACGTTGTTGGGTCCTGTTTTTTTACATTAACAGGTGGCATTTTTGTTCTCCGGTAAAAAAAATAATTTAATGTATGAATGCAAACTGATACATTTGACATGATTTTTGAATCCCTTTTAAAATCAATTAATTTGACACATCATGATAGGTGTCAAAAGAACGTTAAAACTTTAAAAAATAATAAATATATATATATATATATGTGTGTGTGTGTGAACTGGGCCATCGCACAATGCACGACACAAACCGTGTGCACAGAGCATGTATGGCAGTGCACGGAGGCCACACCGTTTCCTAGTACGGATCTGCATGGCCTCCGCGTGCTGCAGTGAAGGCTCCGTCAAGGTCTTGTGTATATACGGTGATATTTTCCCATAGAAGAGAAGCTCTGGAGGATGCAACAATTTTTTTATTTTTTTTTCTGGGAAAAAAACCCTCATGTTTTGATAATTTTTTGTAATGAAATCTCTACGGGGCCATACAAGATGGAGCTATAGTACAGCCGTGTACATGAGGCCTCTTGATTATTTTGGTGCAAGGGGTTAATTGGAAGATCCGAGTTCTGCCATTGAGTCCTTTTTACACAGATGTTATGATAGTGGTTCTCAAGAAACAATCTAAGCAAGACAGATATAAAATATTATATTCTGCATGTATTCTTTAGATCAGGTGTCCCCAACCTTTTCTAGCTCATGAGCCACTCATGACAGATGGTGTTCAGTCGCACTAGATATTAAAGGGGGGAAAACATTTTATTAAAGATATGACAGAGATAGGCTCATAGAGTCCGTACACTGATACATTTATTTCCGGAAGTAGCCGAACAGACCCGAAGCGGCTGAGCTCTCACACGAGCGCTTCAGCTGCTTCGTTGTAGCGATTGGTGGGGGTCTCAGTGCTCGGACACCCACCAATCCAAACTTCTGACATGTCACTATGACATGTCAGAAGTTTGTCAAACGTTTAGCTACACTACACTGCTTTAGATTGTGGACATAACTGCTGAATGCATGCCTTGTCCATGGATGAGATCTATGTAAACCAATGCTGGGACCGTCTTTCCTGTTGCCGTAATCCCTGAGATCAACACTTGGAGATAGAATATAAACAGTACATATATTAGAAAGGGCATGTGGTGTCTAATGCTGGGTTTACACATGACACTTGTGCCAAAATCAGACATATGTTTTGAGAATTGAACCAGAAACTTTACTCCTATACGTTTCATACACTCTATTTTGTTCCAATGTCTTCTGTCTCCGGTTCTGTGATGATCTAAGTCTGGTTCATTTGACCCGCTGGGGTTGAAGGTCTTGCAGCTGTAATATGGATGTCAAAATGCGGCTATACCACGGCTGTCTGAAGAAGGCCTTATACAGGCACAAGACCCAGATCTCTGTAGGACTTTAGCAGTATTCCGTCACTTTTTGCGGCTATGTGGCAGTACATTGTGACTTTACTCTGTAAGACAAAAATATACTTATGTCTTCCTGATTCTTCTTTGTAGACTTTTTATCTGCTTCATTCTGGGCACCAACGGACCAAACCATCTCGTCATGTAATTGTGTATTGGCCAATGAATACAGAGTGCTACCTACAGTTATGGCTCGGCTAAATAATTTAACGAATGCCTGAAGCTGTAGCATTGCAAGAGTTGTGTGTGGAAAGACCAGCTCTATTTTTTTGGAGCTACTTTAATGAAGTTATTAGTAAATTGCTTATAAGGCAACTTGCTAATAAAATGTTACTGCTGCAGGAGTGATCTGACAGTACGGACTTGGCTGCAGGGAAAAAATTTATTTTTTTCCTGTAGAACGCTTTTCTCAGACTGCAAACCTCAGAACTACTGCAGTCTACAGTCTGGCATCGAGCTGCAGACTACAGACTGTTGTAAATTAGGGTAATTGATATATTCGAAAGGAGAGGGAATTAAAATTTTACCCAGAAGCCAGTTTAATATTTCCCCCCAAATGGAGTGCTGTTGCTATTGCATATTTCCTATTTCCTCCTGTAGAAGGCTCAAACTTTTCCATGTGAATATTTAAGGTTGAAAAAGCTCATGGCGAAACGTGCTTCGGGGCTCTGAGGTGGGGGCGCACTATGCAGGAAACCGGTTGGTATTTGTTTGACTTATTTCTGAGATCTAGGCGCTCTGGGACTGCACTGATATGCGGTAATTCGCTGAGTGTACTTTTTGTTCCTGATGGCCTATTTTCTATGATCTGTGATGATGATACTGTCCTGTATATTGTGCTCCCCTGGCCACCACCATCTTTTAACGTGTATGTCTTACTTTTAGGTCTTGATGGGCAATGTTTTTTTTATTTCTTACTTAATAAAATGTGAACTTTTTGTATGGTACAAATTGTGTGCTATAGGTTTACATACATACATACATACATACATACATACATACATTCATATGTATGTATCTACTTTTGTCTATAGGAATTATATTTATGAATATTAAGGTGGCCATACACCCTGAGATCCAACATCTATCTGACACGGACATGTCCTTTTTATTTGTGTGTGGTAAAATACGTTGTCCTAGCCTTGGGTAGCTCCATGAGGTTCTTATTGGTGTAGTTGTGGGATTGCCATACACAAGTTTTTGGAAGCATCAATTACACCATTTTTTTTTTCTATCCATCCCGTGGACTTGTGATGGAGATCCAACTCTTTTATTCTTCATGCCATACACCACTGGCAACTAGTGACATGCCAGGCCTTTAGTGTGAGTAGAAAAACACATCTGTAAGCCTAAGGGTATGTTCACACGACAGCGTCCATAACGGCTGAAATTACGGGGATGTTTTCAGGAGGAAACATCTCCGTAATTTCAGCCGTACCGGCATGTGCAGGCGCTTGAACGCCGCGTCCATTACGGACGTAATTGGCGCTGCTTTTCATTGGAGTCAATGAATAACGGCTCCAATTACGCCCAAAGAAGTGACAGGTCACTTCTTTGACGCGGGCGTCTATTTACGCGCCGTCATTTGACAGCGGCGCGTAAATATACGCCTCGTGTGAACAGACAAACGTCAGCCCATTGCTTTCAATGGGCAGATGTTTGTCAACGCTATCGAGGCGCTTTTTTCAGACATAATTCGGGGCAAAAACGCCCGAATTACGTCCGTAATTAGTGCGTGTGAACATACCCTAAAATGTGACAATATGGCAATACATCCTGTCACATCTCTTTGACGGTTCTTTCAGGAACTGTCAAACATAAAGAGCAATGTTTATGCTGTAGAGGTTATAATATAGGGGTGTACTCTCTCTGGATTTTTGGGGTTCTTTTGTTTCAAAATCTTCTTACACATCATTCAAATACATGAGAAGATTTCATTGGTTTGGGTTTGGCACCCAATAGCTAAAAAATTGATGTTCTGGCACTTAGGCAGCTACAATTTTATGTATTTCCCGAAGACACACAAGCAATCGGTGGTCAGAGCCAAAGGGAAATGGTCTGTTAGGGAGCACCAGGATTTTCTTATTCAAGCCCGCAGTAGAGGTCTGCGCTAGGCCTTATTTAGTTGCGTTTTTTGCATCCGTATTTGTAAGTGAAAACTCTGAGTGAGTTCAAAACATGAGGAGGTGCAAATTTTGCTATTCTACTTTGACAAAAATATGCATGTCTGAATGAGGCCCTATGCCCCACTTGCATCACATTTTATGTTTACTTTTAGCGTGTACGTCGGGAAAGTTTCTGACGTATATGCTAAATGTGTCCATAGGGCTTCATTGTCAGACAGAAGTCAAACGATTGTCCTTTTTGTCTCTGTCTGGCTGGTATTTATCAGTATACTGCATAAAAAAAGGTAAGAAATAGCGTAGTTAACTACACTATTCCATCCTGCAGAGTCCAGTAAAAATAATTTATACGTCAAACGTATATATATTTTTTTAAACATGGTAGCCTATGGGTTAAATGGATACGTTTATGATCTTTTCATTACATATTCGTTAAATGGATGTCATTATGGCCTGTAGGTGACGGATACGTCGAAAGCCTATGTGTTAGAGATGTCAGTTTTAGGCAAATATGGTTTCCTTTTAACAAATCCGTTGTGAGAATTCATGGCGTATTTGTTAAATGGATGCCCATATAACCTATGGGTGATAAACGTCACTCTTAGGCATCCGTCACAGTCTGCGTTTTAAAGTATATGTCGCAAGCTTTGACCGGCGTATATGTCAAACGTAGGCCAAAAAACGTTAAGTGAACATAGCCTAACTCGTCTTCTGCCGTGTCTTAATGACCGCTCAGAAGATACAATAACCAAATATCCCATGTAAGGCTGTAACACTATTGCTTTCACTGACTTTTTTTTTTTTTCTTCTTTTTGACTGCCCTATATTCGAGTTAATAAATTAAGACATTCATTTTCATAAAACTTTTGACCCGTCATAGTGACGTATTAGAAGTTTTGAATGGTGGGCTCCGGGTGTGGAGATCCCCACCAATCGCTGAAACAAGCGCTGTGTCCCTTCGGTTGTGATGAGATCACTTTGGCTCTTCTCGGAAAGACAGAGTTAGCTGAAGATGGGCACAAACTTCTATGAGCCCGTCTACGCCTAACTCCACCTCTCTGGTAAAAGACGAGGTAAGCAGGAGTTCTACCATTACAGCCAAACCCAGACCCCACTGATCAAAACTTCTTACATGCCACTATGATGTGTCAAAGGTTTTATGACGTTGCAGTTACTCTTTAAGGCATAGCTGCATTTTTTACATATATTTTGTTGTATGTGGAATAGTATAACTCCAATGCATACATGCTACAACGTGTTCACTTATGGAAATCTCTCCTTGTTGCTCTAGTTGACATTTCTTTAGCAAAACGCTTGTAGCACGGTGACTGTAGAAATAGTGGTGAAATTAATTTGTGGGACTGTAGTTGTCTCCTGCGTGTGCTGGCTACTCTGCTGTTTTCGTTTCGATCACTCTTGTTTCTTTTCTTTAATCCCCTAGTAGAAGTCTTTCCATCCTAAATTAAACAACGCCATATCCACCCTTGAGTGGTTGTTGTCTTTGTGGGCTTTGTAATTTCATATTCTTTAGAAGGAAGTGTTACGTTTGTGTATGCATAAGCTATGTGTACAATGTCACCCATAGTTGTAGTTTTAATGCTACTATGAATATATAGTTTTTTTCCCACTTTCCTCTGCTTGTAAAATTGCCTTCAGTCTTAATTCCGGTCACCCCTGTTGAAAGTTTCTCAGACGACATGTTATCTGTTTTCCCGTCCTGTAAACAGAAGAACGTAAATGAGAAAGTGGTAGAGGTCGGACACTGCCCAAACAAGATCTGCAACATTTTACGAGTCACATTAGTGTTTAAAGTATAAGCAAATGACTATGGGGCAGGAGTTGTAAAACAATATAAGGACGATTTATTCTGTTTCTGATTGAATATGAGGCAATGTTTTAAGGATCCTCCCATGGTTTGACTTACTAGGTAAGACCTTAGTAATGTGTAGCGTCTTTTTATGTTCAAGCCGGTTGTGTGCCTGTTGGTGGGCTAACACTCTTGTCGGTTACAACCGATATGCTTTTAAAATGGATGATTGGCACAAATACCGTCCTAAAACTCAATTAGGAAGATTTACTATTCAAAATGCGTCAGAATTCTGGCGTACATGCTATGCGCTAGATCCACACTTTTTTTTAATTTTTTTCGACACACTTGACAAGGAGGCGTGGCTTGGTAATAAAGGTGTGGCATAAAGGGCATGGCTTAAAATGCAACCTTGTGCGCAGCAAAATTTTGGACAAAAAAACCTGCCATGTTTAAGTGGGCACTGTCTAAAACGCACCCACGCTGTGTGTCTGAACTGCCAGAAGCTGGGTGGTATCGAAGAGAAGTGGATGATGCTGATTCGTCAGCATCATACACTTCTATTCACAACGCCCAGCTAGTTAAAGAAGTAAAAATGCCCAGTTGTACACACACAAGACACGCCCACTTGGACATAACTTTAAACACGCCCAGTTGTACTTAAGAAAGGCTCATTTGCATAAATATAAAAATGGTCATAACTTGGCCAAAAATGCTCGTTTTTGAAAAAAACAAAAATGTTACGGTTATCTACATTGTAGCGCCGATCTGCTGCAATAGGAGATAGGGGTTTGAAAATCTGGTGACAGAGCCTCTTTAATAAATTGAAGGTATAAATATAACCGCCCTTATGGCGTCCTCTATACCATTCCCAACCCCAACATATTCATTTTACACACGAATCCTGTGTAAACAGAATGATGGAAGATCCGGAAAATTAATTGCATTTGCCCTTAATTAGCAAATTGGGGGTCATCCACTTTGGACCTGTCTCTATTGGTAAAAGGCAAGAGCCGTTTCAAGTGCAGCTCTAAGCACTTGATGATGATGATGATGATTATTATATATTTCTTTTTTTGTGTTGCACTACAATATCAATGAGCATTAGTCACAAAAAAAAATTTCATTAGGTTTCCACAGCAAAACTTCTTACAATCAAATTCTAGCAAATGGACCGACATGAATTTATCCCAACTAGACAAACCTACTAATCATGTTCGGTGCCGCAAATGAGCGACCTTATCATTATGTGATTATAAAGCAATGTGAAAAATGTCACCCATAATGATTGTACGTGTGGCAAGTTTTAAATGATAGGAAACTGATAAATATTAGGGGTTGTCTTCAATAGAAGAAATATTACAAAAACTGATGACATTTGTCAGCAGGAATTTCTTGGCCTTTGGCTAAGTTGCTTTATAGTCTAATGTCTAAAAGCACTGCAAAGATGCTCTGGTTTAAAACCTGGACTGAGATAATGCAATTCAATTTCTTGCTTGAGATACCTTCTGTGAAACTTAAAATATTACAAAAGCATTAATTAGCGTCGAAGGTCAAACATTCACAAGTAAACGTAAATCCCAGCAATCATGCCCTTTTACACGGGCCAATGATTGGGCAAACGAAGGTTTGTATGAACACTTGTTCCCGATCATTGCCCTGTGTAAACAGGGCAATGATCAGCCGATGAACATGCAAACGCTCGCTCATCGGCTGATCTGTGCCTTTATGCAGCACATCTCCCTGTGTAAATTGGGAGATGCGCTGCCGACATGATTGAAATGCATGGGGACGAGCGATCGTAGTAACAATTGCTCGTCCCAATACGTTACTGGTCATAGCTCCTTGTGAAAGGAGCACCGATCACTTTGGCTGTCTCATTGATCAGCGCTCGATGTTACGGCCCATATTGGCTGGTGTGAAAGGACCCGTACTCTCTTGCAGACAACCCCCAAACAATTGCTACGGGTCCAACTTCTAATTGAGAATTTGATGTCTATTCCAATTAATTGGTGACCATGTAGTATATGGTTGGGTTGAGTCTAGCTGGAGAGCTCTATGATGTCTAATAGAGCACGTGGAAAGTGGTTGTCCAGTTGAATGACCCATTTGAAGAATTATATTCTGCTGTTATCTATAATTGATTTTTGGGAAAGTTGGTTGGTCACCAATATGGCCACCTTTACAAATCCCACAGAAGTCCTCAACCAGCTCTCCTAAAGTACATGATACTAGGTAGCGATATTGGATGTCACCCAGCTTCCTTACAGGTTGATAGATGAGCGTTATAACTACAGCTATGTCACAATATTCACCCTCTATTTGCTTTTGTACCGTGGTAAGGAAGTGCCGACTTGGGACGTTGGACGCTAGTGCAAAGTAGTTGTTTGTTTGTTTTCTAAAGCTAAATGGGTCATAACGTATAACTCCTTTATGCTAGACTGTTATCTTGACGAATAAAGTATGGGTGGGTCAATTGTCTGGGCATTATGCCAAGTCACCTAACGATAAAACGGCTTTGTCAACTATTACGGTAGATGGGGTTGGTGGGACAGATTTAGGTGGGACAATTATAACCTCATGCACAGGGGAAATATTTTTTTTTGCGCTTAAAGCTGTAATGTGATTGTTGCTTAGGACTGATGATACATTTTTGCTTTGCACTAGTTTTGATAGCCCCAAATATGTGTATTTTTATATAGCCTTTGTGCACTGATTAAATTAAACTGATTGAATACAGGCTGCAATTCCGGTCATAACATTATAGTAGGAAATTGCTCTTTATATAGTTATAGTACTTTCTTTAAAGGGGACCTGTCATCTGGTTAAAAAAAACAACTGCAGCTAACATCAAAGTTAGGCCCCGTTCACATCTTGTTTCTGCTATTGGCTGGGCGTATAGTTTTTTTGTCTAAAAACCTGTACCTTTTTTTTTTTTTTTAATAGCGTGTACTTTTAGCATATACACATACGTTGGTATACGTTTCTGTCAGTTTTTTTTACCTAAAAAAAACAACTTGTTGTTTTTTTAAAGTGAACACTGATAGAAAAAAAAAACCGAATATATTTACTGTATGTAAACTGATACAAACGTATAGTATTACATTTGCATACATCGTCCATTGAGATCAATGCTAGAAAAAGTTACATCACGTATAAGTTTTTTTTAAAGTACAGAATAGCGTAGCAGACTACGCTTTTCAGTACTTTCAAAAAACAGTATCCCAACGTAAACCATGACAAACATAGACCAAACAGATGCTATTTTGGTCTACGTTTGACACATTATAGACTATGTATATGCCGAGCTATAGGTTTCAATACTTTTTTAGTATTTAAAAACGTATACACCCGGCAGATAGCACAAATGCGATGTGAATGGGGCCTTAGATTGTTGGCACTTCTTCTGAGGTTCATTAGTTTTGATGCCCGATATGCAAATGAGGCCTTTGACTGTCGAGTGGAAGTTTAACGTTTGGCAAGTGAGCAGAGTAAACCACCCATTTAACAGTCAAAGACCTTATCTGCATATCGGGCACCAAAACTTAGGGCACAGATATCTCCGGAACGGTGGGGATACTTGGAAAACAAAAAAATCCCACCAGAATCTGAGAGGTGCCGACAATCTAAGTCAGATGCAGTTTTTTGGGCAGGTGACAGATACTCTTTAAAGTGGCTTCATTGGAGTCCTGTTCTGGCCCAGGGCCCTGGCATTGCTTTGCAACTACAGTGTTTGCCGTTTGTAATGCCTCAATATGTAAGTAGTGTATACAATAGTGTCATTTGAATAAAGAGTTGCTAGGAACACAAACTCTAGACCTCCTTTTGTAAAATGTTACAATGTTCTTGTGCTTGGCTGAATTTTACAGCCTCTTACAACCAGCAGTAAGAAAGTTGCTATTTCTTGCAGGTAGACTTTCCCCAGAAGCATGACTGTGGCTTTTAGACTATAGAATAAGAACTTGTTCTGCAGCTCCTACATAACCATATCCATGTGTAAGGCTTCGTTCATATCTGCGTTGGGGTCCCGTTCTGACGTTCCATCGGAGGTTTCCGTCAGCACGGGACCCTGCGCTGACACCGATGAAAACCAGAGGTCCCATTGTTTTGCCGGAAGCAATAGCGTAGTCGACTACGCTATTGATTTAGTCAAAAAGACGGATCCGGTGCACAAAAGAGACAAACTGAAACCACGGGCACCGGATCCGTCACCATTGAAATCAATGGTGATGGAGAGGGAAACCTCTGTTTTCGTCAGTGTCAGTTTGTGTCTGCTCAGGGTCCCGTTCTGCGTGACACCTCAGACGGAACGTCCAAACGGGACCCCAACGCAGATGTGAACAGAGCCTTAGAAAAATTAAATGACACTAGTAGTAAACCATGATGTTGCATTTCCAAAGAGCAGAACCAGAAGACTGAGCAGAGAAAACCAATGACAAGACTCCTCTGATTTAAAAATCAAAGTAACATAAAAGAAATGAGCTCTTTATCTAGCCTAAAGTAAATGTTATATATTGCTTTATAATGCTTGTCCAATAATCTAGAATATCTGATAAACTGTAGCCCGTCCCGTTAATTCCAGATTAAAGGACGTTTACTATAGATCATAGTTCTCGGCACTAGGGGACAGCAGGCAAGCACCAGTGACATGGACATCTGGTAATTGTTGGTGCCCCGTCATTCTTTGCAGTAGGCTGTATGGCGGTATGGTCTAAAAACAAACCGCTAATTCAGGGGCCAAGGAGAGAGACAAATGAAAAAGACAAAATCAGCGGATTCTACTTTAGAGCATGTTCACACCCACCTGAGGAAATAGCCTGAAATATGTGTAACACGTGGATATTGCTGCAGATTTCACAATTTATATTGAAAACCTCTGCAACATGCCTTCAAATCCATGCAGATTTTTTTTCACAGCGTCCGTTTTTATAAAACCCCATTCACATATATTGCACTCTACTTTGCAGAACAAGCCACATGTGAACTTGGCCTAAAGGTGCCCATATACATCAAATCATGTCAGGAAAACCCACCGACTTTTGGATTGACTGGCCGACCATCGCATGTGTATGGAAGGGACCCGACTCTCTGCCAACTCCAGATATCTGGGAAGAAGGGAACAGGATCGGGCGTGTTAGATTTAATCATGCCCGATCCTGCAAGGGATACGTTTTATTTCCTCTTTCATATTGAATACAATTGCATGCTCCTTGGCATGCATAGACTCTCTTGCTGTGTTCACCTGTGTCTCCTTGCATTGAGGGTATGGTTGGAGAACAGTATCACTTCCTTCTGCTTGCTGTCCCTTCATGGTTCTCCTTTTGTTCTTTGCCATCCTCAGACATAACTGTTAAAACACAGGGGAGAGTGCTAAGAAACTAAACCAATCCTCATTGCATTGTATCTCTGTCTAACCAGTTGCCTGTTGTATTGCAGTTTTGCCATATACAGTACACTAGAGTATTGCATTGAAACCAAATACTGGAACCGTTTTGCTTCCGGTAGACCTCCCTTTACATGAAAAATCTCAAGAGTACCTGTTCTTTTGTATCTCCAAGTCCCACGGCGTAATTTATTATTTTTTTTTCTTTTAAATATCCAGAAAGTGTAACTTAAAGTTCCTGGGCCCAAATGCAAAATCTGTAACATGGGCCATTTATAATACTGGTGTTTTCTTAGGTGGCAGGGGACCTTTGGGCGCACACAAGCAACAAGGTCTGGGTGCGACTGATACCTCTACAGTCTGCACCCCCTGGAGCTACGCCCCTGGGTTATAGTAACGCTATAGGCAATAGGTTATCCAAGGCAGTAGGTGCAGTAAAAACAAAAGCTGCCCATAGAGATGACATCTTTCTTGGCAGATTCTAATAATTTCACTGCCAGAGCTTCGTCTGATGTCGGGGGTAGAGCAGACAGGTTGTATTTTTCTGTCATATTCTTTCCTCATTGATCCTATAAGCGGCGTCTGGGGGTGTCCGCAGCTGCTCATCTCCCCCTGCTCCATAGTATAAATATACAGGTCCTGGCTGAGCTGAATGTGTCTTATGGGGGAGTCTGACATTATAGTTGCTGGCCAAAAGATCCTTCGGAAACAAATATTTTATGTTTGTGGCGAAGTTTAAATTTATCTACAATATCACACAGACTGAAAGGAGAAAGTGGGAGAGTTTTTGTAGCAGTGCTATTTACGGTGCTGAATGAATGTGCACCTCCCATACAGAGTCTCCAGTCTCCCTCCCTTCCTCCATCCATCCATCCCGCCCTTACAAATCATTCACTAGTTATCAGCGGCCTGAGTTTGTTCTCTGGAAAACTCCCCATGAATAGAGGCAAAGTCTGCGGCCCAGCTGTGTGTGGGTGCGGTTGGGTGTGTGTGGAAGTCACTATGGCTATGTCTTTGAATGTGGGTATAAATCATGCTGAGTCTACATCAGTTCCTTTTATAATGTATGTGCTGTGAAAGAATGTATATTAGTCTATGTATGCAGGGTCATCTATTGTTTGGTGGCAAAGGGCACGAAATGTGGAAAAGAATCACAAAATTGTCTGAATCCAAACAATTTGTAGGCAGCTTGTGCAAAGAGCTTGTTATCTGCACATGATGTAGGAGGTAATCTGCTATGTATCTGTGTATTGTCACACATACGCAGTCCTATCGGAGGTGGTTTAATATATAGCATTCATTTGTTGGGATAGGCTGAGATCATTTTCTTAGATTTGTCCATAAAATATATACAGGCAGGCAATCTATTGTTAGAAAACATCTAAGGCTTCGTTCACATCTGCGTCAGGGCTCAGTTCAGGCGCTCCGTCAGCGCTTTCCGTCAGAACGGAACTCTGACTGAAACAAACGGAAACCATAAGTTTCTGTTTGCATCACCATTGACTTCAATAGTGACGGATCCAGTGCAAAAGGTTTCCGTTTGTCTCCGTTGTGCAAGGGTTCCGTCGTTTTGACGAAAGCATTACCGTAGTCGACAACAGAGAAAATTCTGAAACCATTTGCACCGGATCAATCACTGAAACCTATGGTTTCCGTTTGTTTCAGTCAGGGTTCTGTTGCGACGGAACGCCTGAACGGAGCCCTGACGCAGATGTGAATGAATCCTTCGACCTAAGCTACATGAGGACTTGTGGTATCACTATGTGTTTGGAAGGAGCCATTACACAATCCTCATGATCAATTTATGAGTAGCCCGATGTGTGTGGCTTAATATGACCAAGACACAGGGTAGCAAGAAAATTGCAGTTAACCCAACTCGTTAGGTGGGTACTCTTGCCATGCTAGAGTCAACATCCTGTTGGCATATTTTACAGTTTTACATTTGACTATTTTATTACAAATATTGGAAAAAAAAATGTGGTGACTCTTTGAGGCCTGTGCCATGATGGGCATAGAGGGCTGATTTTGTATAGTGAACCAGCCGCACCTACGAGAGGTGAAAGCTAGGAAAAGAACAGTAGAAGTGAGGTTCTCACATAGCTTCCAAGTCCTAACTGCAACGTTGTGACGAAACGCGGTAAACTTGCCTTGAAGGAGTGTTTTCACGGCACACACAACTGTAAATTGTTGTGAATATTATGAAAGGCCAATGTTAAGCATCCTAGATTATAGATGCAGCACAGGAGAAGTCCAGGTGGAGTAAGTGATGCACCCAAACCCATTTGGTAGTGGTCGGAGTCTCCTATAACTAAAAATCAAGGAACATGGAATTACTATTGATTTTAATGTGGAGAGTTTTGAGAAATTTAGTCCAAAGGCACCACAATACAGCTTGGAGGATGTATGGAGCCACAATGTATGTGCGTGTGGTCGTATTTATACAAGGAGATGGTTTATTCCCGGTTCACTATTTACAGATGGTTCTTATGACAATGCATTTGTTTGAATTCATATAGAATTGAATGATGATTTCTGGATATTTTATTTTCATGCTCCTATTTCCATTTAATAGTTACGTACACAAGTTTCCTTTGCTGCCCTGTCTTTTATATTTGTATATGTAAAATGAGTCTTCCTAAGTCCACCTTCCCGTTGAATCTTTTGCATAGCGCAGTATCGTGAGTATTACGCAGACACCGTGGATGCAGATCATCTTTCACCGTATAATGCAGCCTGTCTGAAAATGCAGGCAAGAGGAACATATATCACTGTATGTACTTACAATGTTCTATTACTGAAATAACCTTTAAAAAAATTTAAGGTCTTGGAAACCCCATAGACACACAGATGCTGCCTTACTTAGTCATGGTAATCACATGTGTGTTTTTTTTAATGTATATAGTTTATCATTTACACATGACTATCTGTACTCCCATCATTGTGTACACTGCAGCACCGCTCAAACGTTTATAGGAGAGACCTACAACACTGGTCATCCTAATCCTTCTAGTTCGTGAATAGAAGGCCAAAGCGACTGGCAATTACACAAGCAGAGAGGACGCAGGAAGCATTGGCATGTAACTTCGCTTTTCAGTGCATTTTATAGCAAATAGTTGCATCACAGAACATTTTGGATGTTACATCTCATTTGCAAATGCTCATTCATCGGCTGATCGTATAGTTTATGCAGCAATAAAGATCTGTCAGCAGCGCATCTGATGGAAATGTACGAGGACAAGCGATCGTAGTAACTTGTGAACGGAGCAAACGAGCGCCGATGAACGAGCAGCTCGTCTGGTTGATCGGTGCTCGTTTACACGGTCCATGTCCCACACGTGGAAATTTGTAATTGATAAATCATCAATCTGACTGTTGTGATTGCAATTGACTACCTAGATTAAAGGGGCTTTCCAGAAATATCATACTGTATTTGCCAACAGCCATAATATTTATGGGTCTAACCTTTGAACCAGACTTCCAAAAGAGTGGGAAATGTTCCTTGACATAAAAATGTTTCTGGGCAATTTTGTGGCATTCTGGGTAAAGTGAATGGGACTTAAATGGGATTCAATTAAATTTGGGATTCAAATGTTAAGTATGGAATTATACATTGATGTAGAATTAATGTTAATCCAGGCACAGTGATGCGTCCGTACTGGTACTTTAGGTAGATCTATTCAAGTGGAGTGGCGCGGCGCCTTCATTTTCCCTACTAATGGGGGGTCCTGGATTTGGACCCCCGACAAAACACACATTCATTGTGATCCAGCTAAGACTGGTGATTCCAATTTACAAGGTTACAAAATAATTGGAACATTTACTGTAAGATTTATAGCTAAATAATGTTTAGATTGCCAATTGTCTCCATCTAGAAACATGGCATCTCGGCTTCTGTGACTGTCACTTTTAAGGGCCCTTCACACCGGCCGGTAATCGGCCGATGCAGCGATCACGATCAACTAGACAGCTCGTTGATCGGCGTTCGTTTGCTCCTGTCACACGGAGCTATGTATGGGGACGAGCGGTCGTTACTCCGATCGCTCGTCCCCATACATTATCATGTTGGCAGTGCGGAGATGTGCTGCCGACCAACTATAATAGTTTCGTTTTTTAAAACGATACGACCAGCAGCAGATCGAGCGTTTTTGTTGATCTGCTGATTGTTCACCTGTTTACACAGGGCAATTATCAGCAACAATCGTTCTACGAACGCTTGTCTCCCCGATAATCGGCCAGTGTAAAACCCCCTTTAGTGTTTGATTCGTCCATCCCGCTTGTCCTTTGTTTTACACCGGTCCATAGACATGACCGTTTTTCATTTGTTTACCAGCTGCTGATACTCCTATTTATTTAACAATCATTGAAATATGAAGTCAAACCAGATCATTTTCATTACTAGAGTGTGATAAATGAAAGAAAAACACAATCTGTTACGTGGTATATTGCTGCCAACATGGATCATGTCTATTTCACAACTTGAATTAGTACCTTGTAATGTGGAGCATAGGACGCACCCATTGAAAACCTGTTAACACTCAGCAGCGTTCAGTGAGTAACATATGATGCATTTTTTTTTATTGGTGTAAGACAACACACCTTACCAGGGACGGGCATCCAGAGCAGAAGGCCCCTGAGCAAGAACAGTGTGCAGGTCCCTTGCCATCCAACAGCGCTGGCTTGTTCAACTCTTTCCATAACTCCCTTAGACTCTAAGGGTATGTTCACACGAGGGCGTCCGTAACGGATGAAATTACGGGGATGTTTCAGCCTGAAAACATCTCCGTAATTTCAGCCGTAACGGCATGTGCAGGCGCTTGAACGCCGCGTCCATTACGGACGTAATTGGCGCTGCTATTCATTGGAGTCAATGAATAACGGCTCCAATTACGGCCAAAGAAGTGACAGGTCACTTCTTTGACGCGGGCGTATATTTACGCGCCGTCATTTGACAGCGGCGCGTAAATTACGCCTCGTGTGAACAGACAAACGTCTGCCCATTGCTTTCAATGGGCAGATGTTTGTCAGCGCTATTGAGGCGCTATTTTCGGACGTAATTCGGGGCAAAAACGCCCGAATTACGTCCGTAATTATTGTGTGTGAACATACCCTAAATGAAATTGCGTTGGCCTGGAATCCAGAGCCCCATTCTCCCCATAAGTGTGGTACCCGAGTCTATTAGGCACTTACGGCATATCCTATGGCGCAGATATAGGAAGTGCAGAAGTAGCAGTTAAACCCGGGCCCTACTGCATTACAGCCCCTCTGCCACATAAGAAGACATTCATATTATAAGTGGCACACGGTATGTGGGGGCCCAGGAGCTTAAAGTTGTGCCTCTGAACAGAGGACCCTATAGGGATGTTCACATGGCATAATGTTGAAGCTGGAAAAAGGATGACGTGTAAACGTCTCAAAAACACTCGTGTTTTAAGAAGTACTTTATAAAATACACACTTTTTTTTTTACACTTTTTCACCGTGCTTTGTGACGCGTTCTGTCCGTTCTTTTTGCACGTTTTTTTGTTTTTTTTATCGGGACCCCCGTTCACTATATAGGAACATTTGGCATTTTTACGGCGCACTTTACGCACCAAGCTTTGACATGACACTTCTTTTTTTATTTATTTATTTTTTTTCCCACACGACACTTCATTTAAATACACTCACGTAAAAAAGCATGTGCACTAACTGCGTAGACCGCAGCAAAATACGCATCAAATACACGTCGTGTGAACAGGGCCTAACATTACTGCCGCCGTTGATATTCCTAAATGAATCATACTGCAACCCTTTCATTGCAACCCATAATACACAGATTACAACACAAGTTTTGTGTTCACCCAAACGGGGGAAAAAAATCTCCGTAGCTATAAAGCTTTACTAGTGTCACAATGTCCTATGTGTCATGGTAAGACTATAGCACCCCCCCCCCCTTTCATCAGTCCAGGAAATCTGGGTGACAACGTATTTAGGAGCAATTAGTGATCCTGATGTTATAACAAGAAACCTATATAACGAAATAAAACCAAGACTGAATACAAATTGAACCAATTAGTACATAATGGAAGATATTTTTTTGGTTATTGTACAGAGAAAAATTCCGGTGATTTTCCTGGTCTGCATTCTGTTAGTCACTCAGGTTTTCGGCTAAGGCTGTATAACTGGTTTGGTCAGTGACTAATGCATTAGTAGCCATTTGAAATTTTAAGTATTTTTAGCTGATTCGGCAGTAAAGTATAATACAGATTAGTAATCGCTTAGTAACCTACTTGGTGAACAAGAACATAAGGAGTTTGTGGGAATTTTCTAGACATTGTGCAATGTATTAACTAATCTCCATGACTACAGTAAATAAATGCTTGCGTATCTGTGTGCCCAATAATCTGTCCTTTCACAAAATGTACGTCTGAATATTTAGTGATCCGCGTTACCTCCAGGCCGATTTAACAACGCCCCCTTCCTATTAACTAGTTGCTCTTTGAGATGACCATAATTAATAGAAACCGTTTCTGTACTCGGCTGTCTGTCAGACTTTGAATAGGGCGGCATTGCTAAAGCTCGTTCTCCTCACTCCATTCTAGTGGTCGGTGGGGGTCCCAGCAGTGAATATCCTGTGGATAAGGGGATAAATGTATTTTCTGGGAATACCACTTCAATAGATGGGGGGGGAGGGTCTTGAATTGTTTTTGTTTTCTTGCACTCTATAATGTTGGGCTTCTCTTCCTTCTTTATGGGTCCAGGCTATAGAGTGACACCAATGGCCTATAAGGTTGCACATAGTAAGTTTACTACAAAAAATAGCGATGCAATCGCTGTCTATACAACGGTATTGAGTGTCTTGACAATCTCTTAAAATCACTGCAGTCAATTGTAGCATTGTAAAATAAAGATATATAGATATGGATATATATTTTATTATTATTTAAAAAAATTATTATTTTTCACATTCGTATCTTGTGAAAACTTAAAATTGTATATGACGACATCTGCAGCTCCAAATGTTACATCCTGCTGCCCGGATTCTATGGTGATTCAGTGAATTTGGCAAAAGCGCTGCTCATTCATGTGCACGGCAGCAAGAAATGTCCCGTAAAGATCAATTAACCCCTATTCCCATTCAAATAGAAAATGGCCTATAACTCTTCTAGCCATGCAGGGTATTCAGGGAAATCGCTGAACATGATGGTAACCAAGGATCCCTAAACAAGCGCTAAAGGCTTCTTGGTTGATCTAGAAACTCATAAGAAGGGTACCTTTTTTCTTCTATTTTACTTGTCCTAAATAAGATCCTTTTTGTGTATGGTTGAATGACTGCCTATTGAGAACACTTTGAGTAATTTTATATCCATTTTTCGATCCACTTATAGTGTTATGACAAGGGTAAGATTATCTTTTTGAGTTCATTTTTAGGACTGAAGGAATACCAATTTACTGGGAACACCTCACAAGCCACTATTCTGATTGCTGAAGCTGGCCATACACGTGAGATTAAAGGGGTTTACCCATCAGGGACCTTTATGGCTTATCCAGAGGATATGCCATAAATGTCAGATTCGGGTCCCACCTCTGGGATCGGCACCCCTCACTAGAACGGGGCCCCTTAAACCCCTTTATACCTGTCTCGGCTCCCGCTGCCTCCCGTCCACTTCCTTATCTCCATGACTTGCTGAGCTACGCTGTTCCTGTAACTCCAATAGAAGTGAATGTTAGATACGGAAGCAGGCATATCCTGTGGCTATCCCATAATATCCCTGATGGACAGACCCCATTAAAGTCATCTGAATCTAAAGATCAGCCAATGATCTAATGTGCATAAACCCCCTCCAAACAAAATATCGGGGGTGGATTGGGCATGTCTGATTTCAACATGCCTAATTCTTTATACCTGCAAGCTGCCAGATGTGTCTAGCAAAGACGTCTCCCCCTCTCCTGAAATAAACATGTACTATTGGCCGAGCCATGTATGCCTGGTTATGGGGAGTCGGGATATCGGCAAAATGCTCATGTGTATGGACAGCTTGAGCCTGATATGTTTATTACAATGTCTTATTGGTTTTATGACCCATTCAAGTAAATGGAGCCGTACTGCAGTTCCCTGCAAAGCCAGTGGCCGGTATGTGCAAGGACAATTTTGAAGTGGACGCAGCCCCTTCATTCTAAGATTCGGTAGGGGTCCCAACAGTCAGAACTCCATAATCAGAAAGTGATGCCATATCTTAGCGATATTCCATCGCTCTCTGAGATGGGGAAACTATTTAAAGTATTAGCCAATACAGAAACATACTGTCTATTTTGTTTTATGGTGGGAATATGTATGATGTTAAGTCATTTTGAGAAGGCTGAATGATCACAGTGCGCACGCTTTGAGGCGTGACATTCGATAACTGGTACATAGGTTATTATATGTTTTAGTTTTATTACTGTTAAGTCAATAGCTCTATGAAGTCATTCAGGAGCTTCAAAGAAGGAGAAATGTCCCTGCAGCAGCAATTTTCCTAAATTGTTTAAATTGGAAAACTACACTCCTCAACATTGAAAATGCAACACCAAGAAGGAAACGTTTTCGTTTTGTGGAAATCACAGGATCGATAGACACGTTAATGATCTGCAAACTATATAAAAAAAAAATAGAAACAAAATATTCCAAATATCTTGATTTATTCAGTATCGTGAATGAGCGCCACACACAAAATACACTCACTTAGAAGCCTTCGCATGTTATCGATGAGGTTATTAATGGTTATCTGAGGAATGTTCGGCCACTCTGAATGCGCTTGGCACGCAAATCATCAAGATTGGCTGCTGGCAGCTCCCTTTGTAATTGCCGACCAATGACGTCCAAGATGTGCTCGAATGGAGAAGTCCGGAGACACTGCAGGCCATGGTAGCATGTTTAGTACACGCAGGCTGCTCACCGTAGCACGAGCAACATGCGGCCTGACGTTGTCCTGTTGAAAGATGGCTTCTGGGACACTTTGGAGAAATAGCCGTACCACTGGTTTTACGACCAAATCAATGTAAAGCCGAGCTGTTAATGCACCTGAAATGACTAGAGGGGTCCGGCTACGGTACACTATGCCACCCCACACCATAATCCTGGGAGAAGGACCGGTATGACATTCCCTTGTGAAGGCCTCTTCATGCCGTTGCCCACGTGGTCTCCAGACTGATCTCTGGCTATCATTGTGTCCGTGACAAAAGTGGAACTCATCGCTAAAGAGGATAGACCTCTATTCCAGCATCCATTGCCCTCTTGCTGTGCACCATGATAGCCTTTGAGAGCGGTGATGTGTGGTCAATGGAACACCTGTAGCTGGATCTCTGGCTCGTAGCCCAATGTCATGCAAATGCCTTCTTATGGTTTGTGTTGACACTGCTTGTTGCCCTAAACTTGGGATATGACGTCCAATTTCACTTTCAGTACAGAATGGATCACTACGCGCTATTTTTCCAATCAGACGATCCGTCCGTGCAGAGGATCCCCTCCGCGCACCTCTTGCTATCATTCCTGTTTGTTGTTTTCCCAACCTCCGGTACACGCAACGTTTATCAGTGCTGACATCTCGGCCTAGGCACGTAGCGATCTGCTGGAGTGATAAACCAAGGTGTCTCAGTTCAAGGATTCTGTCCCTCTCAGTATGCGACATGTTGCGATAACTGGCACGTCAATGCAGGAGGAGGCATCGCACAATCATCCCACACCACTTGATCCGATTTTTGACGTTTCAAGTGGCTAAAAAAAACTTTGCTTTCAAACTGGCTTTTATTTCCCTCCCCATGCCACAGATTGGAGCTAGATGCTTGATAATTTAATGATTTGCAGATCTTAGCGACCACTGCGATTTCCTCGATTTACATAACCTTACGGCTTTCCCTTCCTGGTATTGCAATGTTGAGGAGTGTATAAAAGCTGCACTTTCATTGGTATTGTGCACATATTGCTGGTTGATCTCAATAAAGTTTAGCAGATCTGCACTTCTTGAGTTGTAACCCACATAGTATTCCTCACATAGAAAAAATACAAAAGACCGAGGTCCATAAGACAACCCGTCCATAAACAGAAACTACATCCAGCTAGAGATATCCATGGTCTTGGGCGCGTAGTTTTACATGCCGTTAATTCAGATGAAATGGCTGACCATGTTTTACATGCCGCGCCGGATGCACCAGAGCAGGAGCCACTCTTATGGATTAGCTCTCTGTTCTAGCTCATAGTGGGGGTTCTTTGTGGTGTACCCCCCCATATATGATTTCCATAATGCCTAGTAGGGTATATGGACAGGCTTTTTCTTGTGAGACAACTTTGTGTACCAGTATAATATTTAGAAGACCTGGAAGGATTTTCCATAGGGAAAAATATATTTCAATGTTTGCAGATATCTTTAGCAGTGTTCCCATTTAACTAATTCACCCATGTAAAACCGGCAGTCGTAACTTAGGCCCCCTGCGTAAAATCTGTAACAAAACCCCATCTACCATGTCCATTTATAATACTGATGTCTTTTTATGGTCAGAGGGGCATTTTGGCCCCCTCAGGCCTCAGGTATAACTGCTACCTCTGCACCCCTATAGCTACATGCCAGTTTAAATCCAGCTGTGTCATTGGATTCAGAAGTAATTCTGGACTTCAAGAAATACCCCTCTCCACCTCCACTAACCGCAAACATTTTATCTTTAACTAGTGATGAACTTGTACTGAACTAACGTCACATATAAATCTATAAAGTCACTTTTCTTAATTCAGTCTGGGGCTTGCTCTAAAACATGTTGAGATTTATGGGATATGCACTACAATTAATGGTCCATTGATTGTAAATTGTTCTTTTTAATCATACTATTGACACTTGGCACAATTACAGGTTTACACCTCTGTGCCTATAGCCGGTTCACCACACATCAGAGGTGTATTCTATGTCGCTATAACCATGAAGATCTAACATGATGCATAGCCCTCCACTAACCCTATGCTCGATCCATTCCTGGTTTTCTTTAAAAGTAAATTGGAGCACAATGCAGCAGCAGCAGCATAGTGGATGAGATTTGACGCTGTGTAAAATTTCAGAGCTGAAATTAACCTGCGGTGCGTATTATTCAGTCTGCAGCATGTAAATTCCTGCTACGGAAAGTGTCCAGAATTGCAGCGTTTTTCATAGATGACTCCATCAGCTAACATTGGGAAAAACGTAGCAATTTACGCACCATTTTCTGCCGCAAAAAAACGCAGGAAATGGTGCGTTTTTGCCGCAGAGGAAAGCCATTGACTTTCAACGGACTTGCTGCAGAAATTTTCTGCAGCAATTCCATTGTGTGTGGACAAGTCAGAATACTTCAGCAATACTGATACTGTGTTATGCCATCAACGAGAGAATCCCTGTGACAAGCACTGCCCCCTCAAACCCTAACGTTGTATATTCGTTGTCCGACGTGCTCTATTAAAAAAAACACTAGTGTAAAAAATGAGCGGTTCTGAACCGGTTTTCACATTGGTCTTTATCCATTCAAGTGCAGGCCCATAGATGAACCCAGACATAAAGATTTACCCCAATCGAGTGAACAATCGAATGCAATATTTTCTTTTTCAATTTCTTACCCATAAATGCAACTACATTTTAGAAGAAATTGAGCAATTTTCCAAAGGAGAATTATCCTGATTAACGTAACTTTTTGTATTGGTCCCACTTGGCCACTTAATCATAAATGTGAAAATTTAGGTTTTTGATTTTCAGATGGGTGGAAGCAGTTTTGATTGAGACAAAAGCAAATTTAGATCATCATCAAAAACACAAAGATGACCAATTCTGTTCTACGACCAGGATGTTGTCATCTGCCTTGTCTACTGCACCAATAGAACTATAGTCCCAATGCAACTAGGTACTTCCAAATGACAACAGTGAATAACAAATGACTATTGTTTTGGTTTTTTTCTATACGTGAACCTGGGAGATGTTGTTTGTGTTTGTCACTGTTTAACTTCTCTCATGGCTGTATACAGTTTGAGGTTGAGCTGTCACAGCATGGTCTCCGTCTTAGTATCCATGTCTGACTCCATTTTACTTAATATTTCCATTATGTATGTGCTATTGGCATGCATGTTGTCACAGTCTGGGAGGGAGTAGCTGTTGTTGACGCTTTTATAAGTGTAAAACTTCCCGTCACCGAGCCAATCCTACCTTCAGTAAAGAGCTTAATGATTTTGGAAGTTTTTCATCTGAAGTGAATGAGATGTTGATGGCTGCAGATCAAGGACCTAGTTCCACAAAAGTGTTCATGACCTTGTCTGGTATGTGATCCGTAGACATCCATCTATAGCTAAAACCTTCCTATAGAACTGTATTGGCTTCAGAGGCTAAAGGAAAGTGACTATTGAATAATGAATATTTTTGCTTTTTTGGTAATAATGGTTTGAGAAGGATATACTGCATTCTATGGTGTTCAGCACAGTAACTAGGGGTATAATTTATGATAAAGTAAAATAACTTTTATGGAGGGAAAGGTAATGTAGTTTGTGTTACCCATCTAACCTGAAGGAACAAATTATAAGAAATATTTGGTGGATGCACTATAATTTATGCATGTTTTCTTACTTTTCAATACCATGTGTAACATATAATTTGGGAATGCTGTATGTATCTCTGTGCGGCCGATGTGTTTTACACTGAATAACTATTATTGGACCCAGTATATTAGATTTGAGACCTCTTTCTTCATTTCTAACTATAGTTTTGGGACCCATCCCTTTTTTTATTAGTACTAGGTGCTTATTGTATACAAGATGGAAGCAGGGTCAGCCAAAACACCTGTGCAGTTTGTACCTCCTTTCCTGCACCGTACTAAAGGGGTTGTCCACTTTCTGAAAACTGATGACCTATCCACCGGTGTCCGACCTCCGGAAACCGCACCGATCCGCAACTCTAGCTGCCTCTGTGCACCGTATGTTTGGAATGGGATGCAGTAGTTGGAGCCGGAAGCAGATGGCTCCGACCACTGCATAGCGGCTGTTCGGCAGCTCTGCACCTATTCACTTGAATAGGAACAGAGCTGAAATACTGCAGCTCGGCCGCTATTCTTTGCCCGGAGCCGTCTGCTTCCGGCAACATCGTCCAGTGCCTGGAAGCAGCCAGAGTGGCGGATCGGTGCAGGGTCCGGGGGTCGGACACGCACCTATTACATACTGATGACGTATCCGGTGGATAGGTCATCAGTTGTCAAAGTGCAAAACGCCTTTAACATTAGTACTTATGCATGTACCAAGTTTAGCCTTATCTAAGTCCTCAAAACTTTCTAGAGTAATTATTAAATTGATGAGGGGGATGCAGCTGCAGTTTCTTTTTGTCTATGAAATTGCATGCTGTGAGAGGGCGGAAGGAGAAGGTGAAAGACTCATCCCATTAAAGACAGAAAATATGCATTTTAAAAAACACAGGTTAGGCACATTATTTCTGGCCACACTACATCTACAGCTGTCAGGGGTTTGGACAGCCCTAGGCAGTAGTGGGTGCACGAGTAGGGAACCAATCCAATATGTTTAGCAAAAGAAGTACTCGGCACACCAGATTGGAGTGAAATTCTCAAGTCTTTTTATTTATATATGCCAATATGCATGTGAGACGTTTCGGTCAAGTTATGACCTTCATCAAGCACTTGTTGCAAATTGTGCCTTGGTTAAGAATTTCACTCCAATCTGGTGTGCCGAGTACTTCTTTTGCTATAAATCTACAGCTGCCTAATGAGTTTTTTTTTTTTTCCTTTTTAATGATTTGAAAAACTTGGAAAATAAATATTTAAGGCCCTGTTCACATATATGTTCAGGTTTCCATTGTCTTCCTCCGCCAGTCAATGGGTTTCGTCGAGGTGTCCGTGGATTTAGCATGCTGTGCTATTCTTTCTGGTATTTTTGGTGGCCTAACCGTGCCACCAACACAGCTGTGAACAGGCCCTATTAGGTTTACACCCTGGGCATCGCAACAAAATCTACGTACTCTTGCTTTTATATGTATACTTTTGGTAAAGCTGCAGGTTGACCTACAGAAAATGAGATCTAGTATCCACACGTTGATAACATTGCAAACAATTTTTAGAACCGTTTCTTTCTCCAGATAAACTTGTACCACATTTGCAGATTACGTGAATGCCTTTAACGAATTTGCATTCTCACAGGGGTGTAACTATAGGGGGGCAGTGGTTGCAGTTGCAAACTTGGTTCCCAACATGATGTTTTGCATCTCACATAAGTGTAATACATAGAGCCCTAAATTAGTATTCTGTTCCCCTTCCCAATGGAACCTCTAAATCTAACGTATGGGACCGAGTGGCTGCATAAGCATTATATTTATTTTATTACCCTCTACTTTAAAATAAGTGGGTCACTGTGCTTGCAAAGAAGTCTAAAAGCCTTCCCCAAGTGTGCAGTATATGTACAAGATGGAAGTTGATATACATAATCAGGTGTCCAGGGGCCCTTAACATTCGCCCATATGGAATCCTGCAAGCTAGACACAAACTATTACATTCTGTAGGGTAGTTCAGGCCTGTATAGTGGTCTATTATTTTCATTACGCATTGATCTTCTCACCGCAATATTGGAATACATAGCAGAGAAAAACCGTCAGGGACTTCATTTACTGTACTGTTGCAAAGAGAATTTTATTTAAGATGACCAGAAGTCCAATGAATTTGATGCTCATGCATAATCTGAGTAATAATTCGATAAATTATTCTCAAAATCTTCACATGTAAACCAGCCTTACTGATTTTTAGAAGATGAAAAGCCGCATTGTCCGACAAATAAGGTTTTCCATGCTGTGCTCCAAATCCCACAGGATATGTTCACACGGCTTATTTTCGGCTGTTTTTCGGGCCGTAAATGGCCGAAAAATTGGAAGCAGAACGCCTCCAAGCATCTGCCCATTGATTTCAATGGGAAAAATGGTGTTCTGTTCCGACGGGGCGGTTTTTTATGTGACCGTTTTGAAAAACAGCCACATAAAAAAACGCCCGCGAAAAAGAAGTGCATGTCACTACTTCAGCCATTTTTAGAGCCGTTTTTCATAGACTCTATAGAAAAAATGTGAGTTGCTAAAAAAAGCCTGAAAACCAGGAGCGGTTTTCCCTTGAAAACAGCTCTGTATTTTCAGACGTTTTTGCTAAGCGTGTAAACATACCCTGAGGGTATGTACACACACAAAATCAAAAACTTCTGAAAATACGGGGCTGTTTTCAAGGGAAAACCGCTCCTCATTTCAGACATTTTTTTTTATTCAGTCGCATTTTTTCGCGGCGTTTGTAACAGCCGTTTTTGGAGCAGTTTTTCTATAGAGTGTATGAAAAACGGCTGAAGAAGTGACATGCCGTTTTGATAACTGGCCAGGAAAAAAACGGCCTGTCGGAACAGACCGCCGTTTACCATTGAAATCAATGGGTAGATGTTTGCAGGCGTTCTGCTTCTGATTTTTTTCGGGAAGTTTACGGCCCGAAAAACGGCTGAAAACACTCTGTGTGAACATACCCTAACCATTACTAGGAGAAAGCAATTTTCACTAATAGCTGAGAAAAGGCTTCCGTTTGCATAGAGGTTGATTGCAGGTACATAATATTTTCCATAGGGAACAGTATTATTGCAGTTACAGCTGGTTTAGTAAACCCATTTAGCTTAGACCCTGTACACATCGTGTTTTGGTCCTCCTTTGCCTGACAGAGTCCAAAAGGACTCTTTCGGGCTGGAGTAACGTAGTTTTACGTACTTTCCTATTCCATCCTGAGGGATTCCCCCCCAAAAAAAGTATACAGTGCAGTATACAATTTTTTTTATTTATTTTCCATGGGAGCCTGTGTGTGACTGTATGGCATCCGTCAAATTTATACGTTAAACGTGTACCTTGGGGAGCTTTCTTAGGGCTGGAATTTCCGAGCATCTGTAGCGCTCGGATTCTGGCTCTGGGGAAGCCGCTGATATCACTGTCCATGAATAGACAGTGATGTTGGGGACTGTCAACTGGGGAGTCCTCAGCCAGAGAATCAGTAGTATTGTGGCCAGGTACTCCGGGACTAGAGAAGCCCCTGACGTCAATGTCCGTATGTCAGGAGCTTTTAACTACGGAGACCCAGGCCAGAGCATCTGTAGCGCTCTGGCCGAGGACTTCGGGACTGGAGAAGCTCCTGCCGTTAGTCCATATATAGACCGTGTTGTCAGGGGCTCCTCCAGTCCTGGAGTCCCCGGTCAGAGCGCTTTCGATGCTCTGGGGTAGTACATAGTTTAAAGCCCCTGACATCAATGTTCATACATGGACTGTGACATCAGGGGCTCCCTCTAGGAGTGTTGCCAATGCTCTGGCCAGGGAACTAAATTTTCAAAGCCCCTGACATCACTGTTCATATATGGACAGTGACGTCTGGGGCTTCCTTCGGCTCAGCGCTTTAAAGTAGCTCTGTGCTCGGGGAGTTTAGGCGACGTATCCCACTGTATGCATATACAGTCGGATAAGTTGGTGACTTCCGTCGGAGGTATACGCCAGGACTCCTCCCGCCGTATACCTTCAACAGAAGGAAAATAATGTGGTGTGAACAGGGAACAGGGCCTTCGTTTGACAGGCTATAAGTTGAATGGCAAAATGACCCCATGTTGCTCTAGTTGCCCCTTCCTTTCCGAAGGTCGAGGTCAAAGATTGCCATTCTGGCAGAAAAATGGCACAATTACATTGATGAATATGACTTTATATTTTGCAAGTACATGTTTTTTTAGTTGCTACAGATGTAGCCAAGTTTATCTTGATTTTGATAACTTTCTGCAGCGTGATATCACACAACAAAAGCCATTGAGAAAGTCCAGGTAAAGTTTCTTGCCACTGTGTATTTAATGTGTTAAAAGTCAAGATAAAGATGGCTACATCTGGAAGTACACAGGTCACCTAGTGCACTATATAGTAAATGGAGTCATTCGTTGTCATAGTGATAATCGCGATGCATCAATAATCGCGATGAGTCAATGAGCACAAACTGCATTATCATTTTATGAAGCTAACCGCTCCTCTAGTTGGTGTACGTATCATTCTCTCTGTTACTGGCTATATAGTAGTAAATTATGATGCGCTATCCAATAGTCGAAAGAAAATATAAATGCTCAGTGGTGGTTTCTGTTTTTGCATGCCATGAAAAATTGGTCTTAACATGCATGGAGGATATGCTGTAGTTTAGGTCCAAGATCAAGAATGCTAAATAGTTAACGGTTTACTGAGCGTCTTTCAGGTGTAAACTGCTAAATGAGTGCGTGTCGAAGTCCTTATTTGAGGCCACAAACCAGACAGTAATCCTTGCCTGCATGCCCTGGAGATATCTTATCAAACCCTACAAAATATCTCAGAACATGGATGTGTGATATCCTCATTGAACTCTGGAGTTCCAGACAAATGACTCATAAGTAATAATATGGTCACTTATCAGACTGCAGATGATCCATCTAGGGGGAACAACTCAGACACTGTGATTTCATACCATTATTTGATATTCATACTCGTTTAGTAGCCCTGCCCCATAGGTTGGCATCTCATAATGTTTAAGGGCCCAGGCAACGAAGAAAGAAGCATTATAAAGTCACAATTGAAGAAAACACTTTTTTTTTTTTTTTTTTTTAAATGCTTACGCTCTTTATCATAGAATTTTGATTGTAATTGATGTAGTATTCCACAAGCCATTACAAATGCTTAAAAAAAACATGGTCTCAAAATCCATGAACAATCAAAATGGATCCGCTGCAGTATAAACCCATGATAAGGTATACAATATACAAGGGTCAAGGAATAAATGAAAAAAAGTAGAATTAAAAAAATAAAAAAAAAATATATATATATATATATATATATATATATATATATATATATATATACACACAGTGAAGGAAATAAGTATTTGATCCCTTGCTGATTTTGTAAGTTTGCCCACTGTCAAAGACATGAACAGTCTAGATTTTTTAGGCTAGGTTCATTTTACCAGTGAGAGATAGATTATATATAAAAATAAAAAAAATAAAATATATATTTATTTGTATTGTGCACAGAGAAATAAGTATTTGATCCCCTACCAACCATTAAGAGTTCAGCCTCCTCCAGACCAGTTACACGCTCCAAATCAACTTGGTGCCTGCATTAAAGACAGCTGTCTTACATGGTCACCTGTATAAAAGACTCCTGTCCACAGACTCAATTAATCAGTCTGACTCTAACCTCTACAACATGGGCAAGACCAAAGAGCTTTCTAAGGATGTCAGGGACAAGATCATAGACCTGCACAAGGCTGGAATGGGCTACAAAACCATAAGTAAGACGCTGGGTGAGAAGGAGACAACTGTTGGTGCAATAGTAAGAAAATGGAAGACATACAAAATGACTGTCAATCGACATCGATCTGGGGCTCCATGCAAAATCTCACCTCGTGGGGTATCCTTGATCCTGAGGAAGGTGAGAGCTCAGCCGAAAACTACATGGGGGGAACTTGTTAATGATCTCAAGGCAGCTGGGACCGCAGTCCCCAAGAAAACCATTGGTAACACATTACGCCGTAATGGATTAAAATCCTGCAGTGCCCGCAAGGTCCCCCTGCTCAAGAAGGCACATGTACAGGCCCGTCTGAAGTTTGCAAATGAACATCTGGATGATTCTGAGAGTGATTGAGAGAAGGTGCTGTGGTCAGATGAGACTAAAATTGAGCTCTTTGGCATTAACTCAACTCGCCGTGTTTGGAGGAAGAGAAATGCTGCCTATGACCCAAAGAACACCGTCCCCACTGTCAAGCATGGAGGTGGAAACATTATGTTTTGGGGGTGTTTCTCTGCTAAGGGCACAGGACTACTTCACCGCATCAATGGGAGAATGGATGGAGCCATGTACCATCAAATCCTGAGTGACAACCTCCTTCCCTCCACCAAGACATTAAAAATGGCTCGTGGCTGGGTCTTCCAGCACGACAATGACCCAAAACATACAGCCAAGGCAACAAAGGAGTGGCTCAAAAAGAAGCACATTAAGGTCATTGAGTGGCCTAGCCAGTCTCCAGACCTTAATCCCATCGAAAACTTATGGAGGGAGCTGAAGATCCAAGTTGCCAAGCGACAGCCTCGAAATCTTAATGATTTACAGATGATCTGCAAAGAGGAGTGGGCCAAAATTCCATCTAACGTGTGCAAACCTCATCACCTCATCATCAACTACAAAAAACGTCTGACTGCTGTGCTTGCCAACAAGGGTTTTGCCACCGAGTATTAAGTCTTGTTTGCCAAAGGGATGAAATACTTATTTCTCTGTGCACAATGCAAATAAATATATATAATTTTGACTATGTGATTTTCTCTTTTTTTTATATATAATCTATCTCTCACTTGTAAAATTAACCTAGCCTAAAAATTCTAGACTGTTCATGTCTTTGACAGTGGGCAAACTTACAAAATCAGCAAGGGATCAAATACTTATTTCCTTCACTGTATATATTATAATAAAATAAACCATGCAATGAAATGAGTCATTTAGAATAGACTGCCCAAAGGTGAACAAGCACTACAGGGCTATGAGTAAAGTGTCTACTAGTGCATGAACTACACCATATAAATAGAAGAACAATGTGACATCAAAGTATGAGAAACCTAGTAACAAAAGAAGTAAAAAAAATAATATACATGACTCGAATACTGTAGTGTGTGTGTGTGTGTGTGTGTGTGTATATATATATATGTATATTTTTTTTGCGTGTATGTATGTGTATATATATATTTAATTCTACATATTGTTTTAATCGCAATATTTTCGTAGTGTTAAATTTATCTTATTTTTTTGCTGCTCCCCGAACTCAGTACTTCATTGAGTGGTGCCCGTTCGCCATATATCCTTATAAAGGAATTGTGATGTGCCACTAGAACCCCTTGTGGAAGTCTTAATGTGTTACAAGGAGTTTCACGGGATTCCTCTCAAGCGAAATGGAATACTAAGGCTGCGTTGTGGCTTCCGTTTTGGCATATCCGTCAGAGGACTAAAAGAATGGAAGTTAACGTTTCCGTCCAAAAACCCTTTGATTTTCAATGGGTTTTATTTTTGCATCAGTTGTGCTCAGTTAGACTCCATTCCGTTAGGTTTCTGTTTTTTTTTTAACAGAATAAATACTGTAGTCTGCTGCGCTATTGGTTCTGTCAAAATTTACAGAAACCTGACGGAAGGGAGCTTTCCGGGTATTTTTTTTAATATTGAATTCAATTGGTGACAAATACAAACCGATGGGATATCAGTTTGTATCAGTCAGGGCCTGTTCACATCAGCGTTGGATTTCCGTTCCAGGGTTCCATCGGAGGTTTCCGTCGGGTGAACCCCGCAACGGAAAGTCAAACTGAAACCACAGCTTCTGTTTCTGTCACCATTGATATCATGCTCTTTACAATATGTATGTGGCCGTATTTTATAAAGATTTTTTTTTTTAAATGGCCTTGTTGTAAATGGCAACCAATCACAGTGCTGCTTACATTTTTCCACAGACGATTAAAAGGTGAGAGCTGAGCTGTGATTGGTTGCTGCAGGTAACAAGACAAATTTTCTGTTAGACGGTTTTGATAAATGAGGCCCGTGTTTATTAAAATGTGCAGACAATAAATACACCTGGCTGAATATTTTATTATGGACTGCCATGGCAAAATAAATGTGTGTTGCATTAAATATCAAGGGAAAGTGTTTGTTACTGCTATCTATAGTGTTTGTTAAAACTGCAAATAGTCTTTAACCTGAGATTACAAAAAAAGTATATAGTTTTCCAGAAAAAGCGCCACTCTTGTGCATGGACTGGTATTTCAGCTCAGACCCATTTAAGCTAATGGGGGTGAGCTGCAATACCAGACACAACCCATGCACAAGAGTGGCGCTGTTTCTGTGGAAAAAGAAAGCAGGTTTTTTTTCTAATCTCACACCCCACTGTTGCAATGGTCATGGGCCTTTTGACGGTTTGAAGAGTGTTTTTTTTTTTTATTTTGACAGAGAGCTACTCCTCTCGATCCCAGTACAGTACTGTGCCAAGTTCCTACAGTTCCCGCTCCCAAATCCTCGGCACTGATCAAAGGATATCTGTAAGTACCTGTTGAGTGAAGTTGGTGGGGTGGAGTGATATTGTTGTACACTGTAAATACAACACAAGTATCCCGTAATATATTAATAATCCAGTGCAAATACGATCTTTATTTCAATCTCCCCAGTCGTGTCAAAACTCGTGTTTCCACTTTATACTAAAATACCCCATTTTTCAGGTAGTGCCATGCTCTCCAAGAATAGTGTTGTTCTTGGAATTGAGAAACCATTGTTCTTGTAGAATACTAGCTTAATTAAAAGAATTAGAAAAAGATTAAAACGAGTAAACTAATAAGAAAAAAAATGAACTCTTGTTTGTTCTTTGCAGTCTCCTCGACAATCTGGGTATGGCACAACGGGCGCCATGCGTACAAACTACTCTTCCCGCTCTGCTGTGGATATTGGGGCAACACAAAGAATCAGTGTACCTCCACAGCAACAACGCGGATACTCTACCTCTCGACCAACGTCCTACCATGAACGAGTGTATCCAAGCAAAAGGGAATATGATACGATGTCTCTGAGGTCTTTACGTATTGGAGATGGTGAAGAGAGATATGATCGTGGATCTTCTCATTCAGGCTACTATACACGCCAAATGTCTTCTGCGAGTGCGGGGCCAGCACTACAAAGGTCTCTCTCTGGAAACATTGCCCAGGATGATGGCCCTTCATGGGTTGAACGAGCAGAGGTGGCACAGACTCGCACAATCCGGGCCCCTGCAATGCGCACCTTACAACGCTTTCAAAGTTCCAACCGTGCCCGCGTGGCATCTGGTTCTTATGGCACTTTGAATTCCATTGCCCCACAGCAAATGCAGCAACAACAGAATCTTGTAGGCTCCGGTTACATGACTAATGTAATTGAACAGACCTCTCGGGCTCCCTCTGTGCGGAGCCTTGCAGAGTCTTCACACCAAGTGCAAGATATAAGGGGCATGGATGTATATGATGGAAACAAAAGTTTGATGAGTCAACATTCATTTACAAGCGGGTAAGCCATAAATAAAATCCATATATTGTGCAAATGAATGCTTTTTTTAAAGCGTTTTACGAGATGAGAAAAAAATTAAATTTGCCTTTTTTAGAGACCGTGCCACTCTTGTCCATGGGTAGTGTCTGGTATTGCAGCACAGCCCCATTCATTAGCGTGGCACTGTTAATGCCTGGCACAAAACATTTGATGAATCCACATCCATCCTAATAAAGAGCTTTCCCAGTTATAATGCTGTAGTTAATTTTTTGGTTAAGGTCTTTTAAACAATGTCTACATCGTTCAGCCATAACATTTGAACACTCTGTCTAATATTGTGCAAGTACCCCTCATGCCGCAAAAACAGCTCTAACCCATGAAGGCATGGACTCTACAACATCTGGAAATGTCCTGTAGGGTCTGGCGCCAAGATGTTAGCAGCAGATCCCTTAAGTCCTGCAAGCTTCATGGTGGGGCCTCCATGGATCAGACTTGTTTGTTCAGCACATCCCACAGGTGCTCGATTTGGATTTGAGATCTGGGGAATTTGGACGCCAAATCAACACCTTGAACTCTGTCCTGTTCCTCAAACCATTCCTGAACAATTTTTGCAGCATGGCAGGGCGCATTGTCCTGCTGAAAGAGGCCACTGCTATTCGGGAATACCATTGCCATAAAGGGGTGTACTTGGTCTGCAACAAAGTTTTTATGTTGGTGATAAGTGTTAGGCTACGTTCACACGCTTAAAGAGGCTCTGTCACCAGATTTTGCAACCCCTATCTCCTATTGCAGCAGATCGGCGCTGCAATGTAGATAAGAGTAACGTTTTTTTTTTGTTTTTTTTTTTAAACGATCATTTTTGGCCAAGTTATGACCATTTTTATATTTATGTAAATGAGGCTTTCTAAAGTACAACTGGGCGTGTTTAAAGTTATGTACAACTGGGCGTGTATTATGTGCGTACATCGGGGCGTTTTTACTTCTTTTACTAGCTGGGCGTTGTGAATAGAAGTATCATCCACTTCTCTTCACAACGCCCAGCTTCTGGCAGTGCAGACACAGCGTGTTCTCGAGAGATCACGCTGTGACGTCACTTCCTGCCCCAGGTCCTGCATCATGTCGGACGAGCGAGGACACATCGGCACCAGAGGCTACAGTTGATTCTGCAGCAGCATCGGCGTTTGCAGGTAAGTCGATGTAGCTACTTACCTGCAAACGCTGATGCTGCTGCAGAATCAACTTTAGCCTCTGGTGCCGATGTGGCCGACACGATGCAGGACCTGTGAGTGATGTCACAGCGTGATCTCTCGAACACGCTGTGTCTGTGCACTGCCAGAAGCTGGGCGTTCTGAAGAGAAGTGGATGATACTTCTATTCACAACGCCCAGCTAGTAAAAGAAGTAAAAACGCCCCGATGTAACGAACACAATACACGCCCAGTTGTACTTTTAGAAAGCCTCATTTACATAAATATAACAATGGTCATAACTTGGCCAAAAATGCTAGTTTAAAAAAAAAAAAAAAACACGTTACTCTTATCTACATTGCAGCGCCGATCTGCTGCAATAGGAGATGGGGGTTGCAAAATCTGGTGACAGAGCCTCTTTAACTAAAAACGGCTGTAAATACGACACTGTTTTCAAGGGAAAACAACCCCTGATTTTCAGCCGTTTTTTTGCGGCCTTTATTTACAGCCGTTTTTGGAGCTGGTTTTCTATTGAGTCAATGAAAAAACGGCTCAAGAAGTGACATGCACTTCTTTTTACGGGGCGTCTTTTTACACACCGTTTTTAATAACCGTTTTTCCCATTGGGCAGATGTTTGGAGGCGTTCAGCCCCTGTATTTTCAGCCGTTTTTGGGGCATTTACGACTCCAAAAACGGCTGAAAATTGGCCGTGTGAACATACCCTTAATGTAACATCCACATATGAAAGGACCCAATGTTTCCCAGCAGATCATTGCCCAGAGCATCACACTGCGTTTGTAGGCTTTTCTTCTCATAGTGCATCCTAGCACCATCTCTTCCCCAGGTAAGTGACGCAAACGCACCTGGCCGTCCACATGATGTAAAAAAAAACAGTGAATCGTCAGACCAGGCTACCTACTTTCATTGTCCAGTTCTGATGTTCATGTGCCCATTGTAGGCACTTTCGGCAGTGGTCAGAAGTAAGTCGGAAATGCACGTTTTTACGTATTTCTATCGTAGCCAGAATTAACTTTTTCAGCAATTTGTGCTACAGCAGTTCTACTGTTGGATAGGCTCAGATTGGCTCGCCTTCACTCCCCATGCGAATCAATTAGCCTTGGGCGCCCATGAGCCGTTGCCGGTTCACTGGTTGTCCTTCTTTGAACCACTATTGGTAGGTACTAACAACTGCATACCGGGAACACCCCACAAGACCTGACATTTTGGAGATACTCTGACCCAGTCATCTTCCCATCACAATTTCGCCCTTGCTAAAGTCCTTTAGATTATTACGATTGCCCATTTTTTTCTGCTTCCAACACATCAACTTCAAGTACTGACTGTTCATTTGCTGCCGAATATATCTCACCCCTTGACAGGCGCCATTGTAATGAGATAATCTGTTCTTCACTTCACCCATCAGTAATTTTAATGTTCTGGCTGAACAATGTACATTATTACTACTAATTTTGAAAATAATTTTATGAAGCCAATTCAGTCTTCAGTCCTGCGAAACCAATAGATTCATGATGTACTGTAAGAGGTCAAGCAAAACCTTTTTTATGTAGGTTAAATTATTTTTAAGAAACCTGAATGAAGCCTTTTGTAGGGCTCATTCAGGCAGGTGTATTGTACTAAACCATCCGTATTCTGGATGGAACACCTGGACCCTCTGCAGATCTGCTGAATCGGGGAAATAGGAATCTATGGTGCTGTATGTTTTGTTAGAGCCACAGGGTTTTTGTGTATTTCATCTGGAATATGGACTGTTTAACACAGATACAATACACCTGTCTCATTGAGGCCTGAAGAGGTGTAATGGATATTACTCTTCTTATGCAGATTATACTCTAGGAAGCATGCATCTGGAAGCAAATTGTGGTACTTTTGGCGCATACCTTCCTTCTTGAGAAAGGTGTTGTATCCACTGAATACCAATCTCAAACTTGCCGCCTCTTGTAATGTCACGTTCTATAGCTAATGTACTTAAAGCAATCTATATTGACATTCAGGTTTGAAGACATGAACATGACAACTGCTGTGAAATATCTAGTGGCTGAAGATGACCCAAGCCTACAGGTCATAGGAGCAGCTTACATACAGCATCGATGCTACAGTGATGCAGAAGCCAAAAAGCAGGTAAGCCATACCTTGGAATGCATTAAAACTAACCATGGCTGCTGATCTAAGAATGTAATAATTTCTTGGTTCCATCAATACCTTTTCACATTATACATTTTCCAGGCTCGAAGCTTGCAAGCTATACCAAGGCTAGTCAAGCTCTTCAATAACCCAAACCAAGAGGTACAGCGTCATGCCACCGGAGCTATGCGTAATCTTATTTATGACAGTGCTGATAATAAGATGGCTCTTGTGGAAGAAAACGGCGTAAATGAGCTGCTACGGGCGCTGAAAGAGCAAGATGATGAACTTAGGAAAAATGTAACAGGTATGTGTGTGTGTGTGTATGTGTGTGTGTATATATATATATATATATATATATATATATATATATATATATATATATTTATTTTTTAATCTGTTTTATAAATTTTAGTCCTTATCTACCATAGCATGTAGGCCTTGGGGATGATTTAGTCTATTGGTTTGTGCTAGTAGACATGAAGTTACAAATAACTGGGTAATACTTTCTGCCAGTAGTGCTAGAGGGAATATTCCATTTGTATCATTGATGGGGCCTAATTTTTGGTTCTTAGGGTAGTGACTACACACTACCAATGGATGGCTTACTGGACCCACTTCTGTGGCATGGTCACTAAGGACGTTATTTATGAAAATAAAAATATGATGGATATGGTCTAGACATGTCAATATCTGATGGGCGTTAATATGCTCTTCAAATATACTTTTATGGATCCATTTAAAAATGTGAGATAAGTAAGGCAACGTAATCATGTCACGCAGCTGTAGATTTTACAAAATGTAAGTGCTTTTTTTTTTTTCTTTCACCTTTTTCAATTTCAGGAATTTTGTGGAATTTGTCATCGAGTGACAACTTAAAGTCAAGATTGGCACGTGATACTTTGAGTCCCTTAACCGACCGTGTGCTGTCTCCACTGTCTGGTTCTCCAGGATCTGCTCTTATCCAACAGAATGCATCGGAAGCGGAGATATTTTACAATGCCACAGGGTTCCTCAGGTAAAATATCTACCAAGCTATTGTAAGCCATTTGAACAGGTTTTTTTTTTCCCCGGTTGTGGATAAATGGATGATAGATTAAAGTTAAGGCCCAGTTCACACAGATTTTTCCTTTTTTTTTTTTTATGCTGATTTTTGACCTGGAAACCGCATCTGAATTGGCACCAAAAAAGATTCGAAACCGCCTCCCATTGATTTCAATTGGAGGCGGAGGTGTTTTTTCCCCGCTGCAGCTTTTACCGCGGTTCTGCCTCTGACCTCCCATTGAAAACAATTGGAGGCAGAGAAAGCGTGTTTTTTAACCTCTGTACTCAATGGCAAAAACCGCAGCAAGAAAGTGCAGGCATGTCAAAATCTGCCTCAAAATTCCTGGAGGAATTTTGAAGCAGATTTCTTCTGCCTGCAAATTCCTCAGTGTGAACAGGGCATAAAAGTTTACACATTGTAGATTGCGTTAAAGATTCTCTGTCAATGTTCCCTGTTGCTCTCATGTAGGAACCTGAGCTCAGCTAGTGAGGAGACGCGTCAGAAAATGCGAGACTGCGCTGGTCTGTTGGAAGCATTGGTTGGCTACACAAACCAGGCATTACAGGCTGGAAAATGTGAAGACAAGGTAGGAAGCAGACACTGTAGGGTAGTCTGTAAGATTGCGGTCTGTAACTAAAGGGTCTTGATAAAAGTTACTAGGGGTGACATTCCTTTACACTTCAAAGGACAAAGCTACATAATCCACCCGGGCCTAAGATGAACAATTGTGGCTGGCACTCTGTTTAGATTGCATTTTTTTTTAAGGCGTAATGATTATTGTGTATTCGTGAACCGCGTTAGCAAGGGTTTATTTTGTGTGGGTTACTGCAACAGAACTCCACAGAATCTATACCGTACAGCCATAAAACCACTGACAGGTCAAGTTAATAACATTATTTGGTTACAATAGAATCCGTCAAAGGGCTGGATACATTAGGCCGCAAGTGCGCAGTCAGTTCTTGAAGTTAATGTGTTGGAGAAGATAGGAAAGCGTAAGAATATGAGTGACCTGGACAAGGGCAAAATTGTTATGGCTAGCTGACTGGGCAGGTCTTGTGGGGTGTTTCCGGTATGCAGTGGTTAGTACTTGCCAAAAGTTATCCAAAGAAGGATGTCTGGTGAACCGGTGTCAGGGTCATGGGCGCCCAAGACTCATTGAAGCATGTGGGTAGTGAAGGCTAGCCTTTCTAGTCCGATACCACAGAAGAGCTACTACAGCACAAATTGCAGAAAAAGTTCCAGCTGACCATAATTGAAAAAGTGGCAGAACACACCCTGCATTGCAACCTGCTGCATTTGGGGCTGAAAGGACGCAAACCAGTCAGAGTGCCCATGGTGACCTCTTTCCAATGCTGAAAGTGCCTATAATGGGCACATAAACATCAGAACTGGAGCATGAAGCAATGTAAGAAGGCGACCTGGTCTGATGAATCATGTACTCTTTTACATCATGTGGACATACAGGTGCGTGTGTGTCGCTTTCCTGGGGAGGAGATGGCCCCAGGATGCACTATGGGAAGAAGGCAAGCCTGGCAGAGGCAGTGTGATGCTCTGGACAATGTTCTGCTGGGAAACTTTGGGTCCTGGTATTCATGTGGATGTTACTTTGACACGTACCACCAATCTTAGTTGCAGACCAAATATACACCCCTGTATGGCAACAAAAATGTTTCTTAAGGTCAGTGGCCTCTTTCAGCAGGATTATGCGAACTGCCACACTGCAAAAATTGTTCAGGAGTGGTTTGAGGAACGTGACAAATAGTTAAAGGTCTTGACATGACCTCCAAATTCCCCAGACCTCAATCTGATTGAGCATCTGTGGGATGTGCTGGAAAAACAAGTGTGATTGCAGAACTAAAAGGATCTGCTGGTAACTTCTTGGTGCCAGATACAACAGGACACCCTCAAAGGTCTAATGGGGTCTACACATTGACACATCTGAGATGTTTTGGTGGAACAAGGGAACCTACACAATATTAGGCAGGTGCTTTTAAAGCCGTTTTCCAGTCCTACCTCCTCCGGCTGGGCCTTCAATATCTTATTGGCTGGGGTCAGACTACAGACACCCCCGCCGATCAGCTAATTTAAAGGGGCCGTGGCGCTCGTGTAAGCGCTCCTTCTTCTTCATTCCTTACCTGCTTGTAATGTGAATCTCTGACAAACTTGTAGCATGGGTTCACAGTATCAGACTTCTCCTATGCAAGTGAACAGAAGAAGGCTGTAATACTGTGAACCACTGCTACAAGTGTGTCGGCGATTCACAGTACGAGTAGGTAAGGAATGGAAAGGGAAGCTACGACCTCTTTAAAGCAGCGGATCGTTGACGGTGTCTGGAGTCAGATCCACACCGATTTGGTATTGGTCTTAAGACTGGAAAACCCCTTTAATGTTATAGCTGAACAGTCTGTCTTAAAGATTTTTCACTATTCTTCTAGAAATTAAAGCAATTGTTTTTATCCGTTTTCTAGAGTGTGGAAAATGCAGTGTGTGTACTGAGGAACTTGTCTTATCGACTTTATGATGAAATGCCGCCGTCCTACCTGCAAAGGCTTGAAGGTACCCAAAGTGGACGAACTACAGGTGGAGACACTGTGGGCTGTTTCACTCCTCAAAGCCGCAAACTTAAAGAGGTAAATTGGCCTAAAAAATTAATTTACCGAAGGGAAAACACTTTGTGGTTGACGTTGTAGTTGCTAAAGTAATTCTCTATATTCTATATATCTAGTAGAGTGTGATTGGAGCCAATTAACTAGTATCTTCACAATGTTTTGTTAAAAAAAAATTATATTCCTGTTGCATAGTCTTATAGTACATTTTTTTTTTTCCCTCTACAAGCAGCAGCAGGGCACAGACCTTGCAACCTTTGCAGAGATTTCTAGGGATCCAAAGGGAATGGAGATACTGTGGCACCCGCAGATAGTCAACTTGTACAACCGGCTACTGCAGCAGTGTGAACTAAACAGACACACCACAGAGGCGGCTGCGGGAGCGCTACAGAACATCACTGCTGGAGACCGCAAGGTATGGAGCACTTAGATGCATTAATCTGAATAATATAGTATAAGATTGAGTATGAAATAACATAAAAGGAAATGCATAGCAACATGTTAGTTTCATGGCCCTAGATTGGAGTAATAAAACGTGCTTTTAAGATCCAAAGGGCACCAAAAAGCATGAGTCACAATCCTACTAGATACGTACCTTGTTGTGGTAAAGATCAGCAGATTTTACCTCTGGCCAGAAAAAGCTGGTTATGTAACATGCAAGCTTGGCTGGGTTTGGAGTGGGGTCTATAGTAACGGGAGATAGCTGTCGGCTGAGAGTTACCTTATCTTGTGTATCTAATTTTATTCTTATGAATTTGACTTAAGCGTGTAGAAATATATATATATATATATATATATATATATATATATATATATATATATATATATATATGTATATGTTTTTGTAGCTTTTTATTTTTAAAAGCCTCATGGCAACTGCAATGAATGAGAGTTAATGAACAGAGAAATGTCATAGACACCTACATTCTACAGAGAGATGGAGTAGGGCTCCCCCCAGCCAGGAAGTGACAGGGGAGATGCATGTATAGCCTTATCTGCGTGTATGGTGTTGCTATATTGCCTTATCCTAAGCCCACAGCAATACAATAGAGCTATCCTTTTTAATTCCTTACCCTGCTGTCCCAGTCTACACAGCAAAGCTTACAAGTAATAAGGAAATATCAGCTATTGTGTCTGCTCTCATGGCCAGTGTAAAAACGAAAGTATTTCAAGATGCTCTTTTCTTATATGGATATTCACATAAAACACAAAAAAACAGCAAGCATACATTTTTATAGTGAAGCCTTATTAAAAAAAAAAAAAAAGTGTTTTTCCCTGATTTGAAGTTAAGGATGCGGCATAAATTGCTCTACTCCTTGGATGCCATATTTAAAGCATCCATTGTTAAATTTTTGTTTTTTTACAGTGGGCAGCTGTTCTGAGTCAGGTGGCATTGGAACAGGAGCGTATTCTAAACCCAGTTTTGGATCGCTTGAGGACTGCAGATCACAGCCAACTGCGTTCTCTCACAGGCCTTATTCGCAACCTGTCTAGGCACGCCAAAAATAAGGACGAGATGTGTGAGTACTCAATATTTGGCGCTCTCCTCATGCAGACTTTCTACACTCTTGAGTTTTTCCTCCCGTTTAATTCATAAGACTCTTGCCTATCTTATTTGTTGGTGTATAACTAAATTAAACTATCTTTCCTCTCTCGATGTCTCAGCCACCAAGCTTGTGAACCACCTTCTCGAGAAGCTTCCTGGGGAGAGCACAGACAAGAGCCCGCCTGCTGAGGTCATAGTGAACATAATTGCTGTGCTCAATAATCTGACTGTAGCTGGACCCCTGGCAGCCCGAGATATTGTATACTTCAATGGGCTCAGCAAATTGATGTACATAAAGTCGAAGCGAGATGGGTAAGTTGAAATCAACATATTGTCACAGCACCTTTTACACAAAATATACGGAGAATTAACATTTTAATTTTTTTATTTTGTAGTGCTATTATTTATGTTGTTTTTTGTTTGATTTTTTATTATTAAGTTACAAGTTACATCCATTGGGAAAACTTTGTTCCTTATGGGTTAGCTGCTTTTTAGTCAATGATGTAGCTACGATCAAGTCGGTATGGAGCGAAGACCTATGTTTAAGTTGGCCCCATACTTCCATCTAGCAGCGAAATGACCGGAGGTTCACACTGCTCTCCTCTGCTACAAGGGATGCGTGGAAGGCCCTGTTCACACTGAGTTTTTTTGCAGGCGGAAAAATCTTGAGTGCCGGGGGCAAAAAAAATGCATTGATGTATCTAGGTGGTCAGAGACGGAAACGCCCGAAGAAAGGGCATGGCATGGTTTCCGCGTCAAAAAACATGCCAAAAAACTCTGTGTGAACAGGGCCTAAGGGTCAGCAAGTGATGTGACACAATACCAGACTAGAAGACCCTCTCTCCTCCATAGACTGCTGATTTTAGCGAACTCAAATGTTTCATCGAGCCTGTACAAAAGGTCATGGAGTCCATGTGGTTCTGTACTACAAATCCATAGGCACTACATGTTCTTCTTTATGATGCCTCCATAATATGTCATATGACTACAATATTCTAGTGTCCCATGGGACCTGGCACAATTTTTCTTTGCTTCATATGGAGTATGAAAGAAAAACTTCTGCATGCCTTTGTGTGACATCAGAGTCATACAAATGTACGGTAGAACCCCATAGATGTCATTGGGAGACGTATTATGTCTTCGTCTTGGATGTTGTACAGACCCCCGTGCCGCGCGCAGTCTACAAATCTGCAAGTGACGTCAAATTCATCTTTCCGGTTTTACGCTTGGCTTTTGCAGTAGATCTAGATAACCTGCTGTGACAGGCATAGGTTACTAAACCGTTACTTCTCTCTTCTCTCCAGCCCAGACAGTGAGAAGACTTCCCGGGCAGCTTCCAGTCTTCTCACAAATATGTGGCAGTACAGCAAGCTGCACCGTGACTTTAAAGCGGTGAGTAATCTCATTTTTTATTTGTCATACAGGTCATATCCCAGCAATAACCCATAAACCACTGAATCAAGCAAATGCCAGACATGTAATCTCTCAACGTCTTGTTCTTTTGCAGAAGGGATACCGGAAAGAAAACTTCCTAAGCCCATGATGTGTGCTCTGCCAACTACACTAGTGCCTGCTTCCTTCTACGCGTGGAAGATCATGAAGAAAGCACTGGATTTCCCCTGCCCCAACACACATACATTTTGGCACTATAAATACTACAAAGCAGTGTTTGTAGGGGTATTGTATGTAGCTAGATAGAGAAAAAAAAAAAGTAAAAATAAGTAGATAAATGCATTAGTCTGCTTTTATTTTGTATAAAATTGGAAAAAAAAAAAAGTAATAAAATGAAAATTAATGTATGGGGTAGTATGTAAAACATAAACTGGACCTTTTAGGGGTGTTTTGGGTTTGTATATTTAATACATGTGACCACATACTATTGAGCAGTAACACATATTCCTTTAGCTAATGTTGAACTCCTTTACTCCACATCAGCTGGAGAAAGAATACTTGCGGACCTGTAGTTCTCGGTGTATATAACCACCTGTATCTCGCGGTTTCTATACACTGCCGGCTCTTCTGACGCGTCTGTTTTATGAAATCCTTGTATCCCCCAAAGAAATAACTATTCTGGAGCAGCTTTTCTTAGAACTCTGCGTTGCGCCATTCTATGTTATCGCCTCTGGAAATAAAATAATGCATTGACAGTTGGGTGTTACCATTCCCCATATCAATGGGGGTGTCTCCCTATGCAGTCTGACACTGTCCAATCAGTGCGAACAGGGACAGAGTATGTAGGTAAACACCCTATTGACAAGTAGAATGGTAACACCCAGTTGTATTATTCCTCTGTTATTCCTCCTGGAAATGTATGAATAAATTGACAATGCCAAGCTCTAAGAACAGAAGCTCCAGAATTGTTATTTTATGGGGAATGCAAGTATTTACTAAATCGGACAGACCAATCAGAGAGTTGACGGGTCCACTTTAAAGAATGTATCCTGCTGAAAAAAAAAAATCAAGTAAATAGAAGTCCCTGTTGTCCTCTAAAATTCTATTTATCTGTGGTTTCGTTTTGTTTCCAGGGAAAGTTGGTTGACGACCGATATGGCCACCATTACAGCTCCCACGGCGGCTGTCATCCGGTTTTCTAGACTCCTCAATGGAAACTCCTGAGAGGTTGTAACTTTGCAAAACTAGACTTGCTAATTGAGGAGACTAGGAAACCGGTTGACGCCCCATGTGGGGGGATAAAATGAAGGCCATGTTGGTTGTCACCCTGCTTACCCACAATCTGGTAGGAGTAAAAAATAGCTGACTGTAATTTGACAGCTTGACACAAAATAGACAAGTTAGTTACTGGTGTGGCCCCCGCCTTTAACTCCCTTTGGTGCCATTTCCAGGAGCCATGTGCCTAATATTTTCTGGGCTACAGTATATTTTAACATAAATAAATATTATATAATTCTCATGTGGGTGGGTGCAGTTAATAAAGTAAATTCCTAGTATGAATGTTGGTAAATGTGTGTATGGCTTGGGCGACTGTGGGTAGACAGAGTGCCTGACTCCCTTCCCCCCCTAGGATTTTTGCAAATGAGAATACACAGTTTTTTGTTTTTAAATCTCAGGGGCGCATTCATGTTTGTGTGGTTATGTCCTTGGCTTGCTCCAATGTGCCTTATTCCTTCCTGTATCATCCTTGTAAACTATAGCACAGTGTTCCGGTAAACAATAAAAGTTTTGAATTCTATAGTCCGTGTTGTGTTTGTGATTTGACCTTAAAGGGTTAAGTGTGGGAACTCTATGAAAGAGACAGCCTCACATTCCTGGGCGGAGGTGGAATCTTCTCACAGATTCCGTCGCCTTGCTGGGGCCTGTCTTATGACATGTGCTCCCTGCGGATATTTAATGTGTGCAATTCATGGGGAAAACAATTCTTTAGGATCTACTTATTTGCATGTTCACAGCCTTCCTGTCTTTTCTTCTAATGTGCTAAAAAATAGGGTGATATTCACCCAATACAAAAAAAAGACATCCAGACTGCAATCCAATTGTATTCCTACTATTATCTCTTCTCCGTTGTCCTGTATATTGACCTGCCCATTGTTTTTCTATATAGCAACAGGATATTTTTAAAAGGTGGAGCTTCACTCTAAGGATATGTTCACACAGCCTATCTTTAGCTGTTTTTCGGGCCATAAACGCCCCGAAAATGGCTGAAAATACGGGGGCTGACCGCCACCAAACATCTGCCCATTGATTTCAATGGGAAAAACAGCATTTTTACGGCGTTTTTTTTACGTGCTGTTAGTAAATCCGGCGCGTAAAAAAAAAAAGTGCATGACGCTTCTTGAGCCGTTTTTTTAGCTGTTTTTCATGGTCTCCATAGTCAGAGGCTGGTTACCCTTGAAAACTGCTCTGTATTTCACAGCCGTTTTTTGTTAAGAGTGTAAACATACTTTTAAAGGGTGCAGTCACATGCAGCAGATTTCTTTTTAGGCTGGGTTCACACGACCATGTTACGTCCGTAAAGTACGGAACGTATTTCGGCCGCAAGTACCGGACCGAACACACTGCAGGGGGCCGGGCTCCTAGCATCATAGTGATGTACGATGCTAGGAGTCCCGGCCTCGCTGCAGGACAACTGTCCCGTACTGTAATCATGTTTACAGTACGGGACAGTAGTTCCACGCAGAGGCAGGGACTCCTAGCGTCATACATAACTATGATGCTAGGAGCCCGGCCCCCTGCAGTGTGTTCGGTCCGGGTCTTCCGGCCGAAATACGTTCCGTATATTACGGACGTAACATGGTCATGTGAACCCAGCCTAAAAAGAAACTTCTGCGACTGAAAATTAATTCCCTTCATCTGAATGGAACGTGCAGAAATCCATTGTTGCAGAAACAGCCACATTCAGATGAATGGAATGGAGATTGTTGCAGAAGTTTCTGCAGCAAAATGAGCTGCGAGTGACTTCACCCTTAGAACAATTATCAAGTTGCTGTTTGTGGATCTGTTATTTTGGAGTACTGTTGTGAATGGGCTGGGGACTTGGTTGGTTCGTTAGGGCCCTAATGTCTCTTGAATCCAGCTCATTAATACACAGTGGTGGATCATTATTAGGGTGGTACGGGCCGCCGCACCCAACCGCTCATGATTGCATGGGCACCTGACCGGTTCAGTGACTGACACGTATGATCCACCTGTAAACTAGTACATCTAAGCTCACAGAATTACAATAGTAATAAAGCCAGAATACCCATTAGCAGAAGTCTGTCTGCTTGCTGATGGTTTCCTGGCAGCATCACCTTTTCTACACTGCACAGTGCAACAATGAACAGCACGAAGAGCAACTTTTACATTTTTCCGGCAATGTAGCTGTATGATGGCTTGTTTATTTGTGGGACGAGTTGTATTTTGGGAGTACCTATCATTTATTTAACTTTTTTTTTTATTGGTTTAAAAAAAAAAAAAAAAAACTTTTGCACAATGAAAATGTGTTTTATGGAAAAGTCCTTATTGTGTCGCCGCATTCCAAAACCCATAAGACTTCTTCTTCTTCTATTGATGAGGCTATATGATGGCGTTATTTTTTTTTTTGCGGGCAGGTTGTGGATTTTAATGGTAGCATTTTGAGTTGGGGGACGGCCACACTGAGCGGCCCTGACACAGTCGCAACGCGGCCAACAACCTCGCTGCCACTATGTAGGAGTGTCTGTCAAATACCTCATTAAGGGGTATTCCGGTTACATGCGCATGCGCACTGCCGCTCCATTCATTCTCTATGGGAGCGCCGGAGATAGCCGAGTGCAGTGTTCGGCTTTTTCCGGCGCTGCCGTAGAGAATGAATAGGGGGGAAGATGATGTAATTTGCAAAATCATGCGGCCATAAAGGGTGTATTAATTCATGGCCACACTACTTTGCAGATAAAGGGACGGTTTACCCGCGTTAACATGCAGCCACTAACAGGCGGTTGCTAGCCACGTTATGACCGTGCCAGGGCCGCTCCGTGTGACCCTACCCTAACAAATAATTTAAGGATTAATGCAAAAAAAAATTACACAAAGCAATTCCATCATTGGTTTTTATGCATTTTTTATTTATTGTGCGGTAAAAATAGCATGTTGGCTTTATTCTCCGGGTCATTACGATTGCGGCAGTACCAAATGCATTTTTATGGTAAACTATTTTTTAAAAATAGGCAATAATGCTTTGGAATATTCTATTTTTAATAGGCTAGATTAACACGAACGTGTCCATTTTGCGTCTGCAAAAAAACGCAGCGTTTTCCGTTTAGCGTGCCATCAGTGTGTGTTCCGTGTGGCATCCGCTGTTCTGCGGGTTGGTGCACATTTTTTATTTTTTTTCTCTGCATTTCTTTAGCAACTGGTGCGTGAATCACGGACAGCACACTGATGACGCCCGTGTGCTGTCTGTGATTTTCATCACCCATTGACTTCAATGGCTGCGTGATCTGCAAAAACGCACCAGAATAGGACATGCAGTGAGTTTCACACAACTGAAACGCTGCGTGAAAAATCACGTATGTCTGAATGGCCCCATTAAGTTGTATAGGTCCGTGTGCTGTCCGTTGTTGTCACTGACCGCACGCGGACGTATACAACATTCGTGAATTTGGCCTAACACTAACCGGGGAAGGGGCTTAGCTGCTACTAGACACCTCTGGCTTATCTCCTAGGGGAACAAAGGGTGTGGCACGCTGACATCTGCCGTCAGCCTCCGATCTGCCAAAGTTTGTCTTGAGGCTGATCTGACCGGTTCTGCTCATTGGCTTCAAGGTCCACCCCTGGAAGCCCCGCCTCTTTCAAGGTCCATTGGATGGGACAGACCTACAGACTCTTGGCCTATTTAGGCTGGTAAAGCTTTCTTAATAATCACATCACATATTATTATTATTTTTTACGTGATCATTAAATGCTGGAATGCCCTGCGTATGCCACTACTAATCACCCCCTGCCAATCTGCTGTGTCACTGCTGTGGTATGTCACTGTAATGTGCTTATAAGTAACCTATTATATAATGTGTAGCGCAGATTATTATTTTTGGCTGTAGTGAACCTTTTTCCTAGTTAGCGGTTTATCTCTTGAAAAATTTACGGTGTTTTCGTTTTACTCCCACACGACACTGGCCTTGCTTCCATGGGTGTATTCTGCACCTGTGGGCAATGTTTTGGGTTTTAGCACATTAAAACAATTAGGAAGCTGGAGAAGTGTGTATCATAGACCAGCCTAAGAAATGAAAGGAGTCCTATGCATTTAGCAAAAGAAGTAGAAAACCTGTAGTTTGAAAAGTGACCGCAGATAACTTTGTACCCCCCCCCCCATCCTGCAACCAAAATAAGCAATTCTGTTAACAAAAGGACATTAATGAGTTGCTAATTATGCCATAGGCGGCAGAGTATTAAATTGAGTTAAAGGGGTTGTACAGGATTAGAAAAGAGAAAGTACACTTTTTTTTTTTTCTTCCCAAAACAGCGCCACAGAATATGTTGGTGTTGTATAAATAAAGATAACTATTATAAGGTCTATTTCACTTCTTTTACACAAATTCCCTTAAAGATGGTCCCTGCTTGAGTAACTACATAGCAAATGTGATGGTATTTTTTTCCCCCTGTCCGACATTGCCACCTTGTGGTAAAAAGCAGCATTGCAATTTTTAAGGATAGTAAGAACATTGTATATTAACAGAAAGATAAATATTATGTTTATTACTGAGTAAAATTTAAAACATTGGCTAGCCGTTTACTATTAACAGTAAGAAAATGTCTATTTAGACGCACTGTAAGGGTATGTTCACAGTTTTTTGCAGGCAGAAAAATGTGCCTCAAGATTCCTTCAGGCCGTGGCCATTGAGTGCCGCGGGCATAAAACGCCGTTAAAAACTCTCTGCCTCCCATTGGTTTCAATAGGAGGTAAGAGATAAACGCGGGAAGAGCTTTTCGCTTTTTCCTGCAAGCGTCTTTTCCGCTCGTGGGAAAAAGCTCCTCCACCTCCCATTGAAATCAATGGGAGGCGATTTGGGATGTTTTTTTGGCGCAGTTTCCGCATCAAAGACAGCACCAAAAATCTCAGTGTGAACTAGACCTTAGGGTGTGTTCACATCAGCGTTGGGGCTCCGGTAGACCTTTCCGTCAGATGAACCCATCAACGGAAACCATAACTTCCGTTTGCATTACAATATCAGTCGACTACGCTATTGTTCCATCAAAAAAACGGAAGCGTTATGGAACGGAAACCATTTGCAAAGGAAGCATAACCATTGAAATCAATGGTAATGCATTTCCATTTGACTTTCCATTGATGGGTTCCTCTGACAGAAAGGTCTAGCGGAACCCATCAACTGAACCCCGATGCTGATGTGAAGAGGCCCTAATATGGATGATATAGGGAGGCTGAAGAACAACATGATATATGCTATGTTAAAACTGGCATAAGCCATTGGCATTTAACCAGTTCAGATGCCATATTTACTAATTTCTTTACATCATGTGCCCATATGCCCTCCCCTGACCAGGCTGCACATGGCACATATTGCTGTGTCTTTCTAACATTTGCTTTTTAAAGGGTGAAAATTGAGGGTGAAAATTGAGTGAATGGGTGCACCCGTCCACAGGGAACATCAAATGGGCTTTGTCCATGGATATACTTTACTTAACTAGAGTGAGATGGCAAACAACCAGTATTATAGAAAGGACATCCACCTGTTCTGCCAGTCAATAAGCCGGGAACAAATTCTATGAACTGAGGCATGATCTGTGCAAGGGCGTAACTAGGAGAGACTGGGCCCCATAGCAACTCTTGACTGGGCTCAACCCAGGTGCCCCACACAGCCCCCATTCTGGATAGTGCCCTCTGTAGATTGAGCCATATAACCCCCCCCCCTGTAGACCGTGCTATACAGCCCTGCCTGTAGAGAGTCACATCGCACTTGTAGATAGCGCCCCCACCCCCCCTTGTAGATAGTGCCCCCCACCTCCCCCTTGTAGATAGTGCCCCCCACCTCCCCCTTGTAAATCGTGCCATACAGCCCCCTGTAGATGTCGCCATAAAGCCACCCCTGTATATAGCGCTATACGGCTCTAACTGTATATAGTGCCGCACAGCCCCCTGTAGATGTCGCCATAAACCCACCCCTGTATATAGCGCTATACAGCTCCAACTGTATATAGTGCCACACAGCCCCCTCCCTTGTATATAGTGCCACACACAGACCCCTGTAGATTGTGCCACACACAGACCCCTGTAGATAGCCACAGCCCCCCCTAGTATATAGTGCCACACAGCCCCCCTTAGTAATGCCCCACCTCTCCCCCATGTGTATAGTGCCACACAGCCCCCCAAGTAGTACAAGGCAATGGCGTATCCGAGAAAGTTGTATCAGCCAGGGGGATGTCAATCAAAACATGGAAAGGTGGGTTTGGGGGCAGGACTATGTGACTCTTCAGGATAGCGGCACCGCCCCATGACCCTTTAATGAATAATTAGCATATAGTGTGCAACGTTTTAAGTGGATTTTAAAGATTTTGATACATCTGAAAAAAACATACATTTGGAAATATTGTCAGGTCATGTATTACCACATGGTGGCGGTTCAAGGGGTTAAAACTACCAGAGAGGTTCCCATGAAATATACAGTGAACTGAGAACAATTCCATCTGCCCTGCAATTTTGTTATTACAAATATATCATATATAATTACAGCACCAGAACCAAGCTCCGTACATATATACCACACCAGAACAAAGCTCAGTACATATACACAGCACCAGAACAAAGCTCATACGTATATACAGCACCAGCACAAATCTCATTACATATATACAGCACCAGAACAAATACAGCTCAATTTAGTGCAACCCCTGCCGTATAGGTTTGGTACGACGTAAAACCATACCACCCATCATCTCGCTGCAGATCATACAGTGACTACAGTACTGATTAGAGGCAGAATAAAAATTTACATTAAGTGACTCACTGGTGACGTCTCAGATTCTAGTTATTTTCTTCTCCCTCTGGTCCAGACCTCTATGATGCATTTCTGCAGTTTTCCGCTCAGATGTCTTCAGCTTCTCACTTTTCAAACATTTCTGCACCTATAAACTAAGTTAAAATTCTCAACACCTCCAAATATAATAAAGCGTCATACACTGCACCTCTAACAATAATAGCGCCATATACTGTGTCCCTGATTATAATAGTACCATACACTGTGTCCCACACACACAGTGCCCCCTGAAAATAGTGCCCCTATAGCCCCCTGTAGATAGTGACCCTGATACAGCCCTCTGTAGATAGCGCCCACATATGGACTCCAGAGCTGCAAGGCAATAGTGCTAACCACTGAGCCACCGTGCTGCCCTACATATAGCTTCCCCTATAGATAGTGCTCCATGTATAGCCCACCTCTGTAGATAGTACCTCACATATAGCTCCCCTGTATATAGTGCTCCATATCCCCACATATAGACCCCCTCCTGTATATAGTGGCCCACATATAGACCCCCCTGTAGATAAAGCCCCCACTGTAGATAACGGCACTCAGTTTTAGTAGAAAAAAAAATACAAATTACATACTCGCCACCGGACAGCGCAGGAACGGGATCAGGGTAATGCAGATCTGCTCTCTTCTGAGCAGGTCTGCTGGAGCTGAACGATGCTAGTGGTGAGTCGTTCAAAGGCGTGATGACGTCATTGCGCAGCTGGCGTAGATGAAAGTCGCTGATTGGCGAGGCAAGTCATTTTGCCCTGCCAATTAGCTTCATTGTAAGGCGCTGAATGGTCGGGCACAGAACGTGCCCAGCTATCCAGCGCTGATGCATGTATTTGTACCTGTGTGCTATAGACGCAGGTACAATTACTGCAAGAGGCGGTGGCTGTCACTAGCACCGGGGGCCCCTCCAGTGTTCGCGACGCTCCCGGGCATGAGAGGGTCTGTGTCGCCTGGCCCATACATGTTAGAGGCTCGGCGGTGTGGCCCCCGTAGTAGCGTCGGTACCGCTGTAGCAGCCGTACCGGCTGCTAGCGGCGCCACCGGGCATATGGGTGGGGCGTCTCGGCTGGCGGCACGGGCCCCCTCAAGCCGCAGGCCCCGTAGCAGCCGCTATCGCTGCTACCACGGTAGTTACGCCACTGGTCTAACTCCTTCCACTTTGCTTAAGTTCCTGATGAACTAATCTTTGCTAGGATTGTGAACCAAATGAGTTACTTCACTTTGAAGATCCGTTCATTTTGAACTGATGGTTCCTGAACTCCCCATCACTAGATAGGAGGGGAAAAAGGTAGCATAGTGAGACTGTTTGTCTTTCTGCCTCTGAGACGCTGCTGCTGCAGCTTCTAGTATACTTTTGACAGCTAGAATAGCCATTGCACATTCCTGGAAGAAATCTTACCAGCAGCATCTCTATGCGACACAGCGTGGCTGTTGCTTACTCAGTCCCTCTCTTCTCCCTCCTCCCCTCTCCATAAACTTGTATGGGCAGGCAGTGAAGAGACACATCCCCACCTTCTGCAGTCCGTCTCCTCTGCTCTGTAAACAGGGACCCGCTTTGCTTGACAACAGGGGGTGGACAGCAGATTACATGAAGGGAGACACCTAGTGGCAGTAACTTCCAACAGAATTTGCATGGATAAAATATTTAAATTTTAACAGTAAGTAAATTACAAGTTTGATTTATATCATATACTATTAGATTAGCTTAAAGTTGTCTGAAAAGTTAGTGTCCATTTAACTAAATAACCCCAGTTTTGATAATCTTTCTGGATACTGAAGTCCACCTATTTATTACTTTGGTTGCTCGCCTTTAGACTTGCTCAGGCTACCATGTCTTTCTTGTGCACTGTTGTCCAAAGCTGTAGACAATAATTGCCCAATGCAGTTAAATGTAGTAGTAGCAGCATCATATTTTATTAAAATATTACTTTCCTGTAATTAAAATTAGATTGTATGTGACAAATGTTAATGTTTTGCGTTTTGCATTTTGCATTTGCCATGTCACTATGAACAATGAGAAAACAATACCATGTCAAAAGGGAGAATGTAAAATAATGTATATTTACATTGAAATACCACATTAAAACTGGACCCTTCCCATATCGTCCATATTTTATATTTTTAAAATCTAACTTTTCTGCTTATCATTTAGCATGGGAGATCAAATTAAAGTCAAGAGGTCTTGTGTATGTTGTAACACGTTCAGAAAAGTTATGTGGCTTTACAGGAGATTGAATGTTGAGAAAGGGGAATCTATGCCAGATCATTCCTACAGTACCTGGAGATATGAGCAGCCCCTATGTATAATAGTATGGTTCAGATATCAGAATGTGATAATCATACAAATATTACTTACATGTCAGTGAAAAGTATCAATTGATGTTTAATATATGCTGGCAATACACAGCGCCACCTACTGATTGTGTAGCCATTTTGGCCACCAACTTTAAATTTAAAATCGCTCTGAATGTGCAAAATAATTATCATGATACCGATGTAAAGTCACAGGGGCGTAACCAGGAAAGACTGGGCACCACAGCAAACTTTCGACTGGCGCCCCCACACTAGCCTACGTGCCACACACACACACCCCTCCCCTGGGTGCCACACACAGTGCCCCCCGTAGGTTCTGCCATACAGCCCCCCTTTAGACAGTGTAACACCCCCTTGTAGATAGTGCTCCCCTTGTAGACCGTGCCCTGCAGCCCCCCACCTCCCCCCTGTAGATAGCACCATACAGCCCCCCCCACTGTAGATGCCACCACACAATCCCACCTGTAGATACAGCCACACAGCCCCCGTACCTCCCTGCTCTGTCAGTGTTCAATAACGCAGATACTATAGAATGTGGCGTCGCTACGGATGTAGCAGCCGTAGCGGCGCCACCGGGCATGGAGGGGCCATGTCGGTGGGCGGCAGGGGCCCCTCATGCTGCGAGCCCCATAGTAGCCGCTGTGGCTGCTACAGAGGTAGTTACGCCACTGTAAAGCCACACAGACTTATATTGCACGGGGAAAGAAGAATGTTGCAAACCTTTGTAAATATGGGGCGGGTTATGTACAAATTGCATAATGTCTGTAATGACTGTCTTACTCATCACATTTATAGACTATTAGAGGCTGAAGGACTCACTAAAGTATTTCTGTATCTGGTTAATTCTAGCATATAGCCTTAAAGGGATTGTTCACTTTGGAAATCCAGATGAAAAGTACCTTGATAAGGAGCGGATAAGAAAAAGCACCCAGGTTGTAGTATTTTTTTTCAGTGCTGCTGCGGGAAAAAATAAGGCATTACTTGCGTTCATCTAGAGAAGGGGTTCACAACCCTAAACCCGGGGGCCACATGTGGACTGCTTTTCTATTCTGTTCGGCCCCAAACTTTCAGGACACAGACATGCTTGTCAAAGGCCAGTCACATCCTGGTACAGAGAACAGCGTGCTACCCTCTCTCCATTGTACTGATCATAGATATCAGTGCAGGTCTTTGTAGATACATGTGCTCGCCCTTTGGTGGCTGCTCACAGTATCTTCCAAGCAGGAGTGTGGAAGAGCGGCACGCAATATCAGGGACAGGTACATGGAGGCATAAGTCAGGAGTTTTTCCTGATGTATGCCAATGAATAGGCATACGCCGCCCATAGGCAACCATGTTAAAACGAGACTTAGAAGTCTGTATACGTTTAATTACTAGATGCTTCTCTATTGCATAGAGTTGAAAAGAAGGTATACTGATGTATACTGGCCTGACCAAAAGGATACTCGCTTGGCGTCTGTTGGATGACTAAGGCTCTATGGGCGTATGTGCCACGAGCATACGCTCAACGTAGCATATGAAAAGGGGTTGTCTAAAGCAGACAACTACTGCAATACACATCTATTACTCCCCAAGTAGGCATGATTTGGATAGTTAGGCCTTATAGAGACTGCCGTATTACAGATCCATGTTTGATATGTACCCATAATATGGCACCTATAGTTTGCAGTGGACTGACACTGTACCTTTTGTGTGCCCCTGAGGCGGCACACACTGAGGCTCCATAGCAAGCCGTGTTATGCTGCACAGATGCATCATACGGTGGCACATGGAGTGTCTATAGGTCCATAAAAAGGACAGGTAGGGACTATAGGTGCTGCCTGGTTGGAGTCCATGCAATAATCATGGCAACTGTTCTTTGTCAAAGGAGAGAGCTCGGAGCAAACACTATAGAATCTACCTGCAGCTGCTCCCCCCTATAAGTTGAATCACTCCAGTCCATGACGAGAGTGGGTCCGACTCAGTAGAAATATGTTGTGGAATTACTAATACAGCATATGATAAAACAATCAATAAGGTAACTATCATATTTATTTACAGTAAATTATATTTATATACAAATATAAGAGGAAATAAAATGTTCACATTTAAAAATATACAGCTGATCTTTGGGTAAAATAATTGACGCAGAAAAAAAATACCCTAGACAGCATTGTTATTAGAATAATACTTATTAGACAGACCGGAAACGTATTAAAACGTAGTCCGTCATCAGAAGATGTGTGATCCGGGGAGTTACCGTCCAGTCACGTGGTAATTTCCACAGAATATACCAATTTCTAATAATGCTTAAGCACTTTATTGCACTTCGCACATGACATACAGCAGTCTGGTCCCGTATAAACTTATTTTCCAGTAATTTGACTTCTCTAATATCCTCATTATCAATACTGCTCCCTTTATAAACTGGAGCATTCAGGGCCGCAGGTGAATTAAAATTCCCCTCTAGTGCAATAATATATTTAAATAAAATTCATATTTAAAAAAAAAAAAAAAAGTATCAACTTTGCAAATAGTCTAGATTAAAAATATCCTACTGCTTTGTGTCTACAGATCCTATGCAGACCTATGTGTTTCCATGGTAACAGATTACAAATAAAACCCGGTATAGTCTGATCCTGCAGTCACGTCTTACCCCTTCTCACCAACCTACATACACTAGAATAGGGGCAAAGGGAGAAGAATAACAAATGACAGTAGTATCAGGCCACACAAAGGGGTTTTTTTTTGGCCCAATTTTGGCAAAATGCAGCAGCTTTGCAAAAAGACACGAGTTGACTGCGATGTGTGAATACACACTAAATCTTGTATAAATTTTAAATTGTAGTATAAAATTAACTATAATTGAAGGTGTAACAGTTTTATATTACAAACGTAAATACATTATTTCTTGATGGTGGGAACTTCTCGTAGTAGATGAGATTCATCGCCGTTACCGGTCACTTCCCCTTTCCTCAGTTAGCTTTATTTTCTCGCTCTCCGTTATTTTTAGGTTTGTCACTGACATAAGCTGCTCTCGGTAATTACGGACTTTCACATCTACCAGAATAATTAGGCATAATATGGACATCCTGATGATTGTAGCGTAATAAACTGATATAAGAGGATTATTTTACTTTGCATTTGTCACCTTTTTAACCCATCGTCACAGCTTTAGGGCAAATGATTGTCTGCTTTCAGTCTGTACTCTTTTGGTTTCCTTCTTTATAGGAGTCATAGTCTCATTGGTCACCTCCAATGTCCTTCACTTTCTCCTTCTTCCTATAAGTCAGGCTCAGTGACCAGACAATAATAATCTGCTCTGGCTGAGTAGTTACGTGAACCTAAATCTGAGATGTCCACATCTCCTGCAGGTTCTCCGTCTGCGACACGTGTCACTGGGGCAATTCGAGGTGGTGGAGCTTTATAGAACGTCCTTCGAACACCTGGAAATAATGGACAGTAGTATAGAAATGGATAAAAACGGACATGCAAAGCAATTCAACAAGTGTAGCAGTAAAGGTAGATACAAAAAAATAAATACTGGTATTAGGTACCTAGATCGCCATCTGGATCAATATCTGTTGCTTCGCTGTTTAAGGTCAGCATTGGATCCTTATCATCTTGACATTGAGTCTGAGGATCACCATTGCCTTCAGACAGTGAAATCTTACGAGGGAGAGCAAGACGGAGCTCCTTCCAGAACACAGAGGCTGGAGACTGTATGGAGATACACAATACAAGGGCTCAATTATTTATTTCCAGAAGAGGTTACATTTACAAAATTCCTAAAGGGGTTTTCTAAAAACAAATACATACATTAAAAACCTATCCCAAAAAAATCACGTCTTTAAGAAGACCACCACTGATTTAGGAAATTTTTTTACATCTCATATCTTATGGACCACCCCCTGCCATTTTGGGTGGTCGTCTTAAAGAGGTTTCACTGTACAGATTAAACTACTGAGCTCTACATATACACGTGACCTCGATTTCAGCGGGTCTGTGCAAGTCCAATACGGTCCGTAGAGATCTAAGAGATCTGAGACCATGAACTAACATATGTGAATAAACATTTCCCCTCCTGTAGATGTGACCATCCAGATCAGTGGTGTGAGACGGATTCCACCAGTAAGAATATTGAAAATTTAGTGCACCTTATTAAAAAAAAATTCTTGAACCCCCGCCCTCAATTCCCCACAGACAGTCGTACCACAGAATCAGTCTTCCACATCAGTATTTTCAATGTTTCTTTCTGACTGTTAAGCAGTTGCGTAACTTCGGAAGGCAGATCCTTGTACTGATTCTCAAACAAGATGAAGATAGGAGTATGTGAGAGTTCCAGGAGGCGAAAGAAACCATCCCTAGGCACGAAAAAACAAAACACTTACTTAAAAATGCCCTTTATCCCAAGTTATCTTTTAATTGTAACACCTAGAACCTCCAGAGCATACTTGATCATTGTACTTAGGCCTCGTTCACATTGCATTGGGGGCTCCGTTAGGGGCCTCAGTCACAGATCCGGTAAAAAATACCGGACAAAATAGCGCAGCATGCTGCGCTGTTTTGTCCAGTAAAACGACTGACACTATGTAGGAAACCCAACAGAACCCATTAAAGTCCATGGGCGCCGTCGGGCGCGGATGGATCCGGTGCTACCAGAATTTTCGTTGCTGTACTCCGATGATGCAGATGTAAACGAGGTCTTAAAGGGAAAACTTAAATCATCTTTCTCTTGCCCATGCGGCTACTGGAGTGGCCTTGGTTTTTATGCAGCCTGCTGGCAAAAGTAAGAGAGAGGCCTTACTTCCATTTCAGCCTGCATTGAGAGTAAGGTTACCTATTTGTCATGTAATTTGTACTAAGGCTTTAGGGTATGTTCACACGGCTTATTTTCAGCCGTTTTTCGGGCCATAAACGCCTTGAAAAATGGCTGAAATCAATTGGCAGATGTTTGGAGGCGTTCAGCTTAAATTTTTCAATGTGAAAAACGGTGTTTTGTTCCGACAGGGTGTTTTTTTTACGCGGCCGTTTGAAAAACCGGCGCGTAAGAAAACGCCCCGTAAAAAGAAGTGCATGTCACTTCGTGAGCCGTTTTTCATTGTGTCAATAGAAAAACAGCTCCAAAACGGCCTCAAAAAAACGTTTGATGCTTAAAAAATGGCTGAAAATCAGAGGCTGTTTTCCCTTGAAAAAAGCTCTTTTTCGTTTTGCATCTGAACATACCCTTATTCACATTTGCGTATTTTTGTTAGAATTTTACTTTAGTATTTCTACGTCAAAAGCAGGAATGGAACATAAACACTGAAAAAGTAGAATACATAGATTTGTACCTTTTCCGTGTTTCGGCTTACAAATACGGGTGCAAAATATGGACCAAAGTCCGCAAGTGTGAACAAGGCCAAACTATGCAATTAGGCCTGAACCTCCTACAAGCATTGGGTGCAGGGAGGATTTCTGGTCTCCATCTCCCATATAGAACATTTTATAAAATCAAGATAGGTGACCCCAACCGTAGTCTGTAGCACCTGTAAATGCTCATGTGTTTATTTCATAGGGAAAAACATCATTGCGCTGTATTTGTATCCTTGGGCAAACAAGGGTGTGTGGAAGTCAAGGCCTCACTTACGTCCCAGGAATAAATGGCAGTTCCTGCTGGCAGAGAATAATCCTGCACTTTAAAGGGGTTGTCCAGGCATGGACAACTGATGACCTATCCGCAGGATAGGTCATGAGTATATGATCGTGGTGGTCCGACACCTGGACACCGCACCGATCAGCTGCCTCCGGGCACTGGATGTCCATGCCAGAAGCAGATGGCTTCGGACACAGAATCGCGGCCAAGCTGCAGATCTGCAGAGGTGCTGTTTTGCAGCACGGCCGTTATGCAGTGTACGGAGCCATCTGCTTTCCGGCTCCGAATACTGCATAAAATCCGTCTAGAGGCAGCCGGAGCAGCTGATCCATGCGGAGTCAGGGTGTCGGACCACCACCGATCATATACTGATGACCTATCCTGTGTACAGGTCATCAGTTGTCCGTGCCTGGACAACCCCTTTAAGTCCAATAAGATCTTATAGTGCAGTATTCTTCTCTGTCAGCGGTAACTGCAATTTATTCCTGGAACGGAAGGGAGGACTTTACTTCCATACACTCTTGTTTGCCCGAAGATACCGGTAGAGCACAATGATTATTTTAAGAAAAAGGGACAATTTATTTACATTGTTGCTGCACCTGGCGGTCTTTAGTGCATTGTGGGGGATTATATTTTTCATAGTGAAACAAATAATGGCAGGTGCTTTTTAAGCTAGCCAGACACGGAATAATCCAACCCTGTGGGCCCAGTGTCAGGAAAATTACTTAATTTGGCTATTCAGGTGATTGGCTAAATGGAGTGAAGAAAAGATGCGTAGCCTCTTGTAGATTCTATTCAAACTTGCTTATGCAGTAGCAATATATCCACACATATACTGTAGATGTACCAGGGACTTATAGCACTCACTTCTCAGTAGGGTTTTAAAGATCACGATGGGCCTTTATGGATATGCTGCAAAGTACTTTACATTAGAAATTATCAAGATAATGTAAATCACGTACAACGCAAATGCTCAATTCAAAAGGGCTGTGGTGCACAAACATTGTCCATTTGGCATATCTTTGATCAGTATAAGTCGAGATACCGTAGCCTCTACTGTATTGAAAAGCACGGCCAACTATGTTTTTCAATACAAATGTATGCAAAAAAAAAAAAAAACGCATATGCTGCACATACATATATTAGTCCTCAATTAATTTGAATATCAAAAACGTAAATTTCAGAAATTCAATTCAAAAAGTGAAACTCATATTATATAGATTCATTACACACAGAGTGATCTATTTCAGCATTTTTTTCTTTTAATGTTGATGATTACGGTAACAGTTAATGAAAACCCAAAATTTAGTCTCAGAAAATTAGAATATTATATAAGCCCAATTTCAAAAATGATTTTTAATACAGAATTGTTGTCCTACTGAAAAGTATGTACAGTATATGCCCTCAATACTTGGTCGGGGGTCCATTTGCATGAATTACTGCATCAATGCTGCGTGGCATGGAGGCGATCAGCCTGTGGCACTGCTGAGGTGTTATGGAAGCCCGGGTTGCTTTGATAGCGGCCTTCAGCTCGTCTGCATTATTGGGTCTGGTGTCTCTCATCTTCCAGAGTCAGCGCAGCGTCTACCAGGAAATTTTCGAGCACTTCATGCTTCCCTCTGCTGACAAGCTTTATGGAGATGCGGATTTCATTTTCCAGCAGGACTTGGCACCTGCCCACACTGCCAAAACTACCAATACCTGGTGTAATAACCACAGTATCACTGCGCTTGATTGGCCAGTAAACTGGCCTGACCTAAACCCCAAAGAGAATCTATAGGGTATTGTCAAGGGTAAGATGAGACACCAGACCCAACAATGCAGATGATCTGAAGGCCGCTATCAAAGCAACCTGGGCATCCATAACACCTCAGCAGTGCCACAGCCTGATCGCCTCCATGCCACGCCGCATTGATAACACCTCAGCAGTGCCACAGGCTGATCGCCTCCATGCCACGCCACATTGATAACGCCTCAGGAGTGCCACAGGCTGATCGCCTCCATGCCACGCCGCATTGATAACACCTCAGCAGTGCCACAGGCTGATCGCCTCCATGCCACACCGCATTGATAACACCTCAGCAGTGCCACAGGCTGATCGCCTCCATGCCACGCCGCATTGATAACACCTCAGCAGTGCCACAGGCTGATCGCCTCCATGCCACACCGCATTGATAACACCTCAGCAGTGCCACAGGCTGATCGCCTCCATGCCACGCCACATTGATAACACCTCAGCAGTGCCACAGGCTGATCGCCTCCATGCCACGCCACATTGATGCAGTAATTCATGCAAAAGGAGCCCCGACCAAGTATTGAGGGCAGATACTGTACACACTTTTCAGTAGGCCAGCATTTCAGAATTAAAAATCATTTTTGAAATTGGGCTTATATAATATTCTAATTTTCTGAGACACTAAATTTTGGGTTTTCATTAACTGTTCCCATAATCATGAACATTAAAAGAAAAAAATGCTGTAAATAGATCACTCTGTGTGTAATGAATCTATATAATATATGAGTTTCACTTTTTGAATTGAATTACTGAAATAAATGTAACTTTTTGATGATATTCTAATTCATTGAGCAGGACTAGTGTATGTATATATTTTTTTGTTATGGCAGACAATGGGTATTACTTTTGGTGGACCTGCCAAATGTATTGACTAAAAGAGATATAGGTCACAAGTCTTTTAAAACTTTCCAGTGCCATCTTATATTACTGCAGCAATTTCATATTACCGCAAGTCTAAAACATATTTCCTAGTATATATAATAAAACAGGATCATTGTCGATGATGTTAAGGATTGTCCGCTACACTTTGTATAGGGTTGTACCTAAAACATCCCTTTATCTACGAATTTAGCTTCACTCAACTGATGGCCTTGGGAGCGAGCGTAGCAATTTCATTTTGGTTCATTCGTCTTATTGCACCATTAAATTCTTCACAATAGATAGAAAATGACGGTGAACCTTTCTGCTGACAATTTCGTACAGTAGGTAAACTTACCTGAAGTTATTTTGGCACCATTCCTGCTCTAGATACGCCATTGAAAGAACCACGATCAGGCGTCGGCTGCGGCTGACATTCATAAGCAGTTCAGCGGAAGGCTCTGCATTTGAAGAGAACGATTGTATGTGTTTGTTTATTCAGCACTTCGTATCTAAGGGTACGTTAACAGACTGTCAGAGTGCCAGGTATGGATACATTAGGGCTTGTGTGCATGGGCGCTTCATAATCTAACATTTATACTATTCTTTCACAAGACGATGCTCTGATCTCTGCGGAGCGTTACATGAGGTGCCAAGATTGTACACCCATACGAAGCAGCCATTGTGGTTTCCATGGCCTCATAAAGACGGGACAAGGTAAAGCAAGGTGCACAGTTGTTGACTCCATATGCGAAAGCGCGTGATGCCGCCGGACTCTCGGTAACTTAAGTTATTTTACGATTACCTAAATGGCTGGTTTTGACCTGGGCATATTTGGGACAGTAAACCCTAGCTGCATAATGAGGACCAACTTATTTTGGGCTTTAAGGACTAAGCAATTTTTTTTGTTTTTTCATTGTCGTATTCCAAGAGCCATAACTTTTTTATTAGAAATTTGGTATTGCCATAATCGTATTGACCCGCAAATAAAGCTAACATGTCGTTTTTGCTGCACGGTAAATGACATAAAAACAAAACCCAAAACAAATTGAGAAATCCTTATTTTTTTCCCATTCCCCTCCGCAAAGAAATTTTTCCCAGTACATTATATGGTACAATAAATTGTACAAAAAAAAATAAAAATACAACTCATCCTGCAAAATGCAAGCCCTCATACATCTATATTGACAGAAAAAGCAAAAATGAAAATCCAAAAAACGGCGGCAGAGGGAAAGGATTAAAGAAAAAAAAAAGGTGTTTGTTTCATTTTTGAAGACTTTTTCTGCTAAGGCCTCATGCACACGACCGTAGTGGTGTGCACATCCGTGATTTGCGGCTCAGACGGCCGCGGAGCATCACCCGCAGGCTGCCCGAAAATCGCGGGCCGTGCACATGGCCGCGTGCATTCATTTCAATGAGCCTGGACTGCAAAATGCGGCCGTAATAAGACCTGTCCCATCTTTTTGCTGTCCAGGCTCCCGGGCAATGCACGGACCGTGGAAACCATGGTCGTGTGCATGGGCCCATAGAAATGAATGGGACCGCAACTCACCCACAGATATGCGGGTGAATTGCGGCCACAAAAACACGTTCGTGTGCATGGGGCCTAAATCTTATTAAACTTAGCTTTGTTTTTTGTCCAACCAGGGGACTTGAATCTGTGATCCTTCGATTGCTTCTATAATGCTTTGGAATCCATAGTATCCCAAAGCATTATTGCCGGTCATGCCTCTGGAATGACCTATTAAGCAGATGCTTATGACAGACCTGGAGGTCTTTGCTAGGCCCCCGACTGCCAAAGTAACCCATCAGTGCTCCACGATCAATGGGCGGACAGAAGAAGCTCCCCTCCCTCTATCAAACCACTCAGAAGTCCTCTGATCTCCGCCGGGGCTGCAGCGGTGCAATACAGCCATTGCCCACGCTGATCATACTCGCCCAGCATCATCAAGAGTTTAACAGGATCTGAAGCTGCGCGTTCTTAGAGGCAGCTCTGCAGTGTTTGGAGAAGAATGCAGAATTTAAAAAGCCATTGCTGCTGAGAACAATCCTGCCATAAAACCCATTCACCAAGCTGAATAAGCAAGCGAATAGGGGAATAAGCAAGCGCATAGGGGAATCCGGGAAGATTGCTGCCAACACAGCAGCCGAGGATAAGTAAAACAACATGAATATCCACTTCTCTGTACTGAATAGTCAGAATATGGCTTAAATTTCAGACAATTCCTTTAGGACCCTCTGGTCACAGATGTATTAAAGCTCTGCGCATGAGCCATATATATTTAGTGCCATGGACAAGATCAGATCCCGTCCTGTAAGCCGTAATTACGTTAAGATCCCATTAAAAAAGAAGCCTAATGTGTAATGATATTACCTGTGCTGGGCAGAAGACTGCGCTCATCCAGGTGCAGTTTGTAGCCGTACCTGTTCTCCAATTGTGGCTTCAGGATGAAATTGGTGAACTTTGTGTCAATGTTTGAAGGGCAAAAAGATACATATGCATCAAACAGACGGCCATCTGTGGAAAGCACTGGGAATTACACTTACAGAATATACATTCTAGTAACTCTTCTTGCTGCTTTCAGTCCGCATAATGCTAGAATCACTCCGAGAACATATCATGGAATCACAAAATATTAAAGGAACACTCCAGGAAAAAGAGATATGCCTAGTGCAGGGCCTGAGGGGTGGTGAATGTCACAGTAATTCGCTCTTTGGTGTCCTTTGAACCTCGGTGTCCCGCACAACATCTCAGGCCCCACACTAGGCACAGTGTTCCTTTAATAGCTCCAGAATGTGCTGCTGGCAGATATTATATCCTGAAGTCGATTTCAAATTGAACCACAAATAAAAATTTAAAGTGAATTTACACCATTGAATATAATTATTTTTTTTAGCTACATAGGTTCAAATTTCTGTGCCAATTAATGATATAATAGATCTTTATAGCAGTTATAGCTCTTTTTTCAGATACAGAGCTCCAAATCCCCTGCATGGATTTTGATTTAAAAGAGAACATGCTGGCTACCTGCTCTGGCCACTAGAGGGAGTTTAGGAGCTTACTGCATACAGTTTATACATTGAAATCATTAAGTGTGCAGTAGGCTCCCATTCTCCCTCTAGTGGTTGCTGCAGGAATTCAGCATGTTATGATTTAAATTTGTTTAAAAAAAATGGGATTACAGCTCTTTTAAAGATAAATGATCCTAGTGTTCTCTATCTTTGGAGCCACTTTACAGAATGTATATAGGGAACTGCATAAATAGCAATGCCCTGATATATGGAGCAATCCAATAATATCCTGCCTGCATGCATGCTGCTGTTTATGGCGGGCTGTAGTCGGTCTACAGACTGTGAACTGCAGCACTACAAGTAGATGTGGGAAATCTCCCGAGGTTAAAGAAATTTTATAATTACTGATAAGAATTTAATCTGAACAATACGGTTACCGAGGTTCAGTACTGCTGAGAAATAAATTACCGTCACCATCCTGGCACCTACCATTTAATTCCGGGTCTCCATATTTGTCTCTATACCAAAGATTGACATTTAGACGACACTTGAGGTAAAGAATGACAGCGATTACCAAAACCACAAACACGAATAGAGCAAGCATGACGGCTGCTACGTGTCCAGCTTTATCTACAGACAAACAAAATCAAATACTTACAGAGAAAATATGACGCCCATACAATTCCTACAGCAGCATAAATTATATTATCAGATTAGATTACTCGTATTGTAATCTGAGGTATAAGCAATCATTGAAAAATTGCACAACATAAATTAGCATGTTATGAAACAAAAAATGTCATCAGTACTACAGAGAATCGCTGTAACCTACAAATAAGGAGACAAATTATATTCTATAGTGGGAAGCGAGTGATTCTCTACTCTTAAAGACTATGTACACCTTTGAAATATTTTTCTTTTTTTAAAAAAAAAATATTTTTCTGTGTTTTGTGCAACTTTCTAAATACATTTTATTAAAAATTATTTAGCCTTTTTCCAAAAATCTATTTCCTGCATTTCATGTCCGTTTGCCATCAGTGTGCGTTGCCATCAGTGTGCGTTGCCATCGTTGCGCGTTGCCATCAGTCCGCGTTGCCATCAGTGCGCGTAGCGCGTTGCCATCGTTGCGCGTTGGCATCAGTGCGCGTTGTGTGTTGGCCTCAGTGCGCGGTGCGCGTTGCCATCAGTGCGCGTAGCCATCACTGCGCGTTGCATGTGACATGCGTTTTTCACGTCCAAGCAAGCATTTTTTTTCTATGTTTCTCTGCATTTGAGGCGTGAAACACGGATAGCACATGGATGACCTCCGTGTGCTGTCCGTGTTTTTCATGCATCCCATACACTTCAATGGGCGCCCACAAAAAAGCAGCAATATAGGACATGCAGTGAGTTTCACACAACGGACACACGCTGCGTGAAAACTCCTGCATGTGTGAACGGCCCCAGTGAAATCAATGGGTCCGTCTGCTGCACGTGATTTCCCTGCGCAGAACAAGGACGTTATTCACGTTCGTCTGAATGAGCCCTATAGGGGTTGTCGGATTTAGGAAAATAAATTTTATAGTTTGTACAACCATTATCCAGAGGCCCTTAGGGGACTATGGGCTTCATAGATGGGGATTCTCTGTTTGGGTCACCCTTATTAGCCAGAATAGAAAAGCTACTACAAAGGTCATCTCTCCCTCTGGAGGACCCAGCTTGTTTGTGCATTACATGGACAGCCCATTGGGCGCAGATTAATTCAGCATTTATTCTGCTTCGTTGTTGCAGAGAAAATTAGTAGTTGACAGCTGCTTTTCCTAATACAGCGGACCGTGGTGTTCCCCAGCAGTGAAACCCACAAAGTCAGATTATCATAAGGGTCCTGTAAAAAGGAGAGGGCCTGTCAAAACAGGACAACCCCTTTAAGGTGAAGGGGCACCTTTGATAATCATTTGCCATATGGTAAACAGCAAATATAAACTCTAGAATTTTTGTAATAAATCATCACCTTTAATTTCACTTATAGTTTGATTTGTAGTTTTTTGCTTTGCTATATTGCAACATTATTATCCATTGCCTTGAAACCGATACTGAACTGTACTAAGGGTGTGTTCACATCAGCGTTCGTTCTCTGTGATGGGAAACGTCAGACCTTCCCATCGGAAGGAAACCATCAACGGAAAGGCAAACGGAAACCATAGTCGACTGCGCTATTGATTTAGTAAAAAAAAACTGAAACCTTACGGAACAGAGACACGGAAACCATTAGCAACAGAAGCGTTACCATTGAAATCAATGGTAATTTGTTAATTCTCGTTTAATTCTGTTTGCATTACCATTGAAATCAACGGTAATGCAGACAGAAGCTATGGTTTCAGTTTGCCTTTCCGTCGATGGGTTCCTCCGACGGAAAGGTCTGGCGGAACCCATCGCCGGAAACCAAATGCTGATGTGAACAGGCCCTTACCTTCATATACAGTGAAGGAAATAAGTATTTGATCCCTTGCTGATTTTGTAAGTTTGCCCACTGTCAAAGTCATGAACAGTCTAGAATTTTTAGGCTAGGTTAATTTTACCAGTGAGAGATAGATTATATAAAAAAAAACACAGAAAATCACATAGTCAAAATTATATATATTTATTTGCATTGTGCACAGAGAAATAAGTATTTGATCCCCTACCAACCATTAAGAGTTCAGCCTCCTCCAGACCAGTTACACGCTCCAAATCAACTTGGTGCCTGCATTAAAGACAGCTGTCTTACATGGTCACCTGTATAAAAGACTCCTGTCCACAGACTCAATTAATCAGTCTGACTCTAACCTCTACAACATGGGCAAGACCAAAGAGCTTTCTAAGGATGTCAGGGACAAGATCATAGACCTGCACAAGGCTGGAATGGGCTACAAAACCATAAGTAAGACGCTGGGTGAGAAGGAGACAACTGTTGGTGCAATAGTAAGAAAATGGAAGACATACAAAATGACTGTCAATCGACATCGATCTGGGGCTCCATGCAAAATCTCACCTCGTGGGGTATCCTTGATCCTGAGGAAGGTGAGAGCTCAGCCAAAAACTACACGGGGGGAACTTGTTAATGATCTCAAGGCAGCTGGGACCACAGTCACCAAGAAAACCATTGGTAACACATTACGCCGTAATGGATTTAAATCCTGCAGTGCCCGCAAGGTCCCCCTGCTCAAGAAGGCACATGTACAGGCCCGTCTGAAGTTTCCAAATGAACATCTGGATGATTCTGAGAGTGATTGGGAGAAGGTGCTGTGGTCAGATGAGACTAAAATTGAGCTCTTTGGCATTAACTCAACTCGCCGTGTTTGGAGGAAGAGAAATGCTGCCTATGACCCAAAGAACACCGTCCCCACTGTCAAGCATGGAGGTGGAAACATTATGTTTTGGGGGTGTTTCTCTGCTAAGGGCACAGGACTACTTCACCACATCAATGGGAGAATGGATGGAGCCATGTACCATCAAATCCTGAGTGACAACCTCCTTCCCTCCACCAGAACATTAAAAATTGCTTGTGGCTGGGTCTTCCAGCACGACAATGACCCGAAACATACAGCCAAGGCAACAAAGGAGTGGCTCAAAAAGAAGCACATTAAGGTCATGGAGTGGCCTAGCCAGTCTCCAGACCTTAATCCCATCGAAAACTTATGGAGGGAGCTGAAGATCCGAGTTGCCAAGCGACAGCCTCGAAATCTTAATGATTTACAGATGATCTGCAAAGAGGAGTGGGCCAAAATTCCATCTAACATGTGTGCAAACCTCATCATCAACTACAAAAAACGTCTGACTGCTGTGCTTGCCAACAAGGGTTTTGCCACCAAGTATTAAGTCTTGTTTGCCAAAGGGATCAAATACTTATTTCTCTGTGCACTATGCAAATAATTTTTTTTAATATAATCTCTCTCTCACTGGTAAAATTAACCTAGCCTAAAAATTCTAGACTGTTCATGTCTTTGACAGTGGGCAAACTTACAAAATCAGCAAGGGATCAAATACTTATTTCCTTCACTGTATGTCATCATTATGGCTATGCAGAGTTTGTACTTAATGCTTGCGGTCATAGTAACATACACATTTCTAACCATAGCACTCTAGGAATACTTTACTGAATATTTATAGGGATCTGCACTGAGGTTTTTGTTTTATGTAGTGGATAATATAAGTACCTGTTTTGTGGAGTGTAAATGAGGCGGAGACATTCTGTAGCTGACATGTAAACTTTCCATAATCTTCTTCTGTGGTAAGATTGACATCGAAGACGCTGGAGAGGAACTTAGCTGAACTATTGAGACCATCCCTGTGAAAAAAATGTGAGAATTATTTATCTGAAAATAAAATATTTAAAAAACACACGCACGCACAATACATTATAATTATGTTTACGGATACAACACACAAATCTGAAGCCTCATCTGGTAAGTGCAGGCGTTGAACGTATTTTTCAGCATATTAAGATCAAGCCACACCTTAAAATGTAATAAATGACAGCTATGAATAGGACTGCAAATTTCACTCATCCCTAACTTTGTAAAACTGCTTAGAGATGCTCCTCACAGTGATTGTGGGTTAAATGCTATTTACCTTCCCCGTACTTCTTACTAAGATTGGGGGGGGGGGAAGTAGTAGGGGAGAGATGGAAGGGACTATGACTGCAGGATCAGACTACATAGGGTTTGTTTGTAGTCTGCTACCATAGAGACACATAAGCCTCCATATGAGCTGCGCAAACACAAAATGTTGGTCTGCACATCCTACCAAAATGACATAAATCTGTAGGTGCACGTACGCTGGGACTGCAAACAGTACAAAAAAAAACCATTGCAATGGCACTCAACAAGGAATTTCATGCATTAGTCTTATAACGTATGGAGATTTCTACAATGTTTTCTTAATGACTGCATTGACAGGAATATCCTGACTATTTATATGACTTTATAAGAGCTCCAATCCAAGCTGTACAAAAAGGCATTTACGATCGTTATGCCCATTATTTGTGCCGTTTCATATTTATTGCCTGATCTAGTGCTTGATCTAATCCCGGTAGACAAATTAGCAGCCCCAGAGTTAGCGAGCAAGGCTGGATGCCATAACTAAGGCTTCCATACCCCTACTACTTGCAGTTGCATTATCCAGAACACACTTCCCTGACTTCGGGGGGCTAGTGATAATTTTGGCAACTATAAAGCCAATAAAAACGCTTTTCCTACCTCCAATTTGGGAATGGAGGGGAAATAATTTATGGTATTTGCCTCTTGCAGAAAGAAGGCTAGCAGCACCCCCAACTACATGCATAAAAAAAATGCTCACTTGGGTCGGCAGAGTGTATTTTATTATGCATAGAGCAGGGTTGCAGGGGCCGTGGTTATGGCACCTAGTTTAGGCAACTCCGCTCGCTCACTTTACATTCATTATGTAGTAAACTACTTCTGATTAACCGGTTCTCATTCTACAATAAATTTTAAGGGAGTTCCTGACCTGTTAGTGAACCTATATTACTGGTATAATTGCCTGTACTTACACCACTACAAATAACAGCGTGTTATAATGACACAGAGATCCTATCCACTAACAGAACACTCTCTTACCACATAATGTCTTGCCCGGTGTACAGGTGTTCGGCTGCTTTCCCATCCTTCAGCCATGTGACGTTGCCATTACATGAGCCAGGAACTTGCAGCGTACAATTGAGGGACACACTTGTACCAAAGTGTGGCCACAGCTCCTGCTCCATGGTCGAAGGTGAAATAAAAGTCAGCGGAAACCCGCATTCTGTACCTATTGGGGAAGAATTGGGGGGCATCAATAAATACCAGAATAGGAAGACTAACTTCTACATAAACTGTGTAAATACAGTGATTTCCCATATAATGTTATGTCAGGCTTGACATTTCGAAATATTTGCTGAACAAGGAGGAAAAATGAGCTTGAAATGTATTTAAGAGTGAAGCTGTCTCTCTGAAGACTTCTTAAAAAATATTTGCCAATTGAGTCAAGTGGTTTTAGCAGGAAGAGTGTGACACAAAGAGCGTCTCTCATTCTGGAGGACCTAGAACATCCATGGACTATACTTGGAGCCTATAATTAATTAAGAACTGTGTAATACTTCTTTTACCCTGTGGTGTCACTGTAGGAGAATCACTGATTAAGCGGATTGTTAGGGGTCTATGATCGGCGACACCTCATCAGTACATTTGTAGACTGGCGTGACAATACCAGGAGCTCCCACCCATCCTACCTAATCAATAATTTACATTTTCCTCTTAAACAACAGATTTTCTAACTTAATTCCATTATCAAAAATCACCTAGGGCTAAAGAGAGTCCCTCTAATAACATAAAATAATAATAATAATAATAATATGTTAACATACCAGGATGCAATGTATATACATGTCCTGAATTTGGAAGCCTACTAGCATAACGGCATGTATTAGGGTATTACATTCTTTTTTTTTACAAAAAAGAAGAATATATTTATAAGCAACCCTAGAACAAAAAAAAAATGTTTCTCGCACTGGAATCACAAGGGCTAGAAAATAAAATTACTTTTGCACGATAGACTAAAAGTAGCTTTCTGTCCTTTCATTGCTCCCTTCTGTCCTCCACTTGTGTTTCACATATAAATATTGATGGGATCAGTGCCGCAGCGTCTGCATAGTATGGTGTTTGTGAACTATAAACAATGGTTCTATTGATCAATGCCCAGAAGTTTCTACAGTAAAATTCCTTTAGTCTCTAACCAGGACAGACATGATGTAGGAGAAGGACTTCCACGTTCACAACCTCCCCAGATGTATTCCAAAGCACACCTCCAGACCCTAGACTAGTGGTGGTCATCCCGACATATTGTGGTGGCTTTAACTATAGCCCTTGACTCCCAGGCTTGGACTTATTTACCTCGGACCCACCAAAAAAAGTAATTCTGATAGCCCAGCCTCCATCTATCCTGAACTGGTGCACTTCAACCATTATTTTTTAGTAATTTTTATTTTTGCACACACAGGACAATTTGTCAAAAACATTGAATAAATTTTTGGGGAATCAACCCATAAGAAAGAGACCCTAGTGGCTAGAGAATGGCTCCAGAGCCAGCTCCAAAGCCTTTTGCTGGACTTTGAGGCCCTGAGTATCAGGGTCCAATCATGGTGTCAGAGCCTGGGCCAACCAAAAAGTCCTCTGGTACTCTAGTGGGCCAGTCCACCCCTGTTGACTCCATCAAACGGCCGCACATCAGCACGGGTTGGTTCAAGGGGAAGGCACACCACACGTATTACTTTTTTACACGGATCTACTTGAGGTCAATGCTTTCCTAATAAATTTTTGGTACATATGACCATTTCGAAGTAGATCAAAATAATTTTCTGTTACTCTCTAATTAAAAGAAACGTCCAATTTGAGCAATATTTAGCCGTAAAAATAAACATAAAGGTGGAACAACAGCACATACCTTCCTATATTTATCTTGTACTGACTTTGAACTACATCTCATTTTCTTCACCACTTACACGGAATGAAAATAAAAATTCTGATGTGACTGACAGGTTTCTGTGAACGCACATATACACTGCAGCCTGTCAATCACCGGCCTGAGGTGGTGGACATGCAGGGGAGCGCTCCCCTTATAAATATGCCGGACTCATAACTTGGAGTCCGCTGTATTTTTATAGCAATCCTATAAGCTAAGTGCCATTTTGGCTACTAGGAGGATGGACTTGCTGTAATATGCTGTCCATACACAAGAAGATTTTATGGTCAGGACTGTAGGAAAGCTGGCTAGCTAACAACTTTTGTAGCGGCTGTTATGTCGGCCATACACGTCACGAGGCTTTCCCAGAAACAGATATAACTAAGAAACGGCTGAATAGCGTTTTTAACAACTTAACAAAAGACGGCAATACAAGGACTTTTTTTTATTTTTGGAGGAGCTCTACCTTAACTAAAGGAACAGAAAGCAATGAGTAGTCACCAGTCTGAGCAGTATTGGATGACGGGGGATGATTTAAATGTAATAATTAAACAGACAGCTCGACTGTGACCATCAGTGGTTATGGACAGGGTAGACCGCCCACACTTTGGATAGAGGATGAGTTATATACTGTAAGCTTAGGTCAATGTTTATTGACCCATGACATGGTAAAGAATAATCCCATACGTGACAGCAAGTCATTCAAGGCAGAGCAGGAACTAAATTATAAGGTGAGACTTTGGAAAAATACTTAGTCACTAATTAAACTGATAAGTCACACGTCCACGCCTTCATCCACCAACCGGCCAAAAAACAGCTGTAGACGTATTTAATGTATGTCAGGAAACAATGGACTGCGCTGTTCTGCTCTTCTCTGAATGGGACTGGCAGACAGAAATCACATTAGCAAAAGGCACTGTGGGGAATATTATGAAAAGGTTTACGCCAGATTTACAGCTCAAATTGTGGCACACGGCATATTTGCGCTTAAATTTGCAACTTTTTACTTTTCTCACCACTTTCCGAAAGTGAAGAGAAAAGGGGGCGGATTTTAGCCAAAGGGTGGGGGCTCCAGGGGAACAAGAGATATATCATATCTTACGCCAAAAACTGGTGTCAGTTATGGCGCAAATCTACACCTGCTCATAGCAGGTATGGATTTGCATTTCTGTCACACAGCCAGCCAAAAGATGCGACAAATATATAAAGAGGTGTGCACTTCTTAATATATTTGCCGTATTTTCAGCGGACGTAAATTAGTTTTAGACTGACGATTAAAAAAAACACATGCCTTAATATATCCCCCCCCCCCCCCCCCAATGACTAGATTCAGAGTGAGAATATACTGATAATAGAGCAGGGCAGCAGTGGAAAAATAACATTTTCCTCTAGTTTGCGAATACATATCCTGACTTTTACTACCAACAGTCACAGCAGAATTTTACACGGTAGAGCACAAGCTACACAAAAAGTGGTGAAATGCTAATAAACACAAGGATGGACCCTGTATCCTTAGTAGGGTACCGCATGACCTCCGTGAACTGCCGTACAGCATATGGACAAATGGAGTCCGATGGAACATGGCACAATTTTTTTTTCTGTCAGAGTCGTACAGAATTTGACAGAAAAAACATTTGTATGAGGCATACAGAGGTACAGTAGACGCCCAATGTAGCTCAGAAAGTACTTATATCTGCAAGGTCGTTTTTATGATGTGCGCCAATATTACCATTATTTACACGCTATTTTTGTAAACCAATTTGGGCACCATCTACTTGTCTTTGTAGCAAAGAAGAACTGCGACCATAAGGGTATGTTCATACGCAGAGGTTTCAGACGTAATTCGGGCCATTTACGCCTCGATTTACGCCTGAAAAAACTGCACCATTACGCCTCCAAACATCTGGCGGAATGGTGACGAACGGAAACCATTAGCAATGTTTCGGTCACCATTGATACAAATAGTGACGGAAACGGAATCTGTGGTTTCAGTTTGACTTTCCGTTGCGGGGCTCACCCGACGGAAACCTCAGACGGAACCCCGGAACGGAAAGCCAACGCTGATGTGAACAGGCGCTTAATGATACACAAATGAAACAGGAAACGTTATTACCAACAAGTGCTGGATTCACTGGTGTTTGGATCGTTGGAATCGGCTGCAAGCCGGCAGCTTTCCGTGCACTTGGATATAAGGATTGGGTTTCAATCTGCTGGACATTCAAAGCGGTAAGCTCTCTATACTATTTTTTTGCTTTTTTGTATTGTATACATCTGACGTAACATCCAATTTTAATATGAATGGCGCCATAGTTATGCCGGATACTGCAAAACCGACAACCAGTGTGTTCACCTGGGCACCATCATCCAGCTTCGCCAGACTCAACAGCAAATCTAGCTACACATCAGTGCACCTTATGCGATGTCAGATCGGATCGGGACATGTTGTCTTTATTGCATTGGCTAAGGGACGCTTATGAAGCGTGTTTTTTCTGTCGCAAAAGTGAATCGTTTTGTGTCGTCGTTAGCTTTTGGTTTTAAATTACGGGGTGTACAAGACATGACAAAGGAATTTTTGGTAGGACAGGCGTTAAGAGGTTTACGCCGGGGTAGAGCCGAATTGGATCAGAGACGGTCCGTTTCATTCCATCTCCTCTGCGCTTTGGGTGCGGCGGTGGAAAAGCTTTCTAGCTTGTCTTTGAAGTTCAATTGTTCCGCCTCGCTTTTTCACTGGTATTTTTGGAGCCCTCAGGCTGGGTGAGCGGGTCTCTCCGAAACACATCTCGTGCAGGGGGTTTGAGACAGAATGATATGGAATTATATGGGGATAGATTGGAAGTTTTGTTGTGTCGTTCAATAACGGATCAACTGGGTCATGGTAAGTGGATAGTTCTACTTGCTCTTCCGGGGTTAGCGGTGTGCCCTGCCAGCATGCATGAATTAAGGTCTCAAATCAACTTCCCTGTCTTACCTTTACTCTGTCACGAGGACAGCATTTTTCTTTCTAGATTAAATTTTTTGGGCCTTATTTGAGAATTGTCTGTCAGTGGTTGGGGTCAACTCTGACTAGGGCGCTTCCCATTACTTCCGCATCGGCGCAGCGACCGAAGCAGGGGTTGGACGAAGTGGGAGTTCGACGTATTGGAGGGTGTGAATCGAACAGTACTTCATTTATGTTCGCCCATATTTGTTATAATTAATGTTCTGGTTGTCTGTGTTTTTGACGGGTCTGTATGGCGGTGGGTCCTGCTGTTGTGGTCGTGGTGTGTTTGCTGATGAGTGCGCGTGTGTCTTCTTTTCGTTTGATTTACACCCATGTCTAGTGTTGATTTTAGGGTACTCATACCTGCACTTGGGAACCCTGAGGGCTGATATTCGCCCAGATGGTCACCAGTTGAGTATCCCTTGGTTGGGTTTTAGAGGTAGGCTATGGAGCTGGGTTTTCGCCCGAATTCCAAACATACTCGCAGCTGGACCGGGTTCCTGAGATCCTGGTTTTACATGTTGGGGGGAATGATTTAGGTGTGCGCCTATTCCGGGAACTTGTTCGGGACATTAAGCATGACTTACTCTGCTTGTGGGATTCTCACCCGAGCCTGGTTGTGGTTTGGTCCGATATAGTGCCCACGCTTAGCACAGTCAGTAGGGAGGCTCACTAAGGCCCAAATAAAAGTGAACCGGGCTGTTTCAGTTTTCGTGGCTAGGAACTGTGGCATTTGTGTCCATTGTGGGGAACTCCCTGTGTTTTCAATAATATTGCATTTATTTTTCTTGTGAAAATCAATAAACAACTGCTGTGGCCATGTTTCTTTTTAGTTAAGTACTATTCACACGACATGGTCTGAGTGTCGGCCGATAAAAAGGGCCGTTCTGGTCCGTTTTGCATCCGTTCCGTTTCTGTTCCGGGTGATTTTAACCCGTTTTGCATCCGTTTTTTTCCCTGTCCATTTTAAAAATGGATGAATTTAATTAGAATTTCTTGCCATACACTTCCCTCTGTAGATAATGCCACACACTTTGCTCTGTAGATACTGACACAGCCCCCCGTAGATACCGCCACAACCCCCGTAGATAGTGCCACACAGCCCCCCTTGTAGGTAGTGCCACACAGCCCCCCAATTGTAGGTAGTGCCACACAGCCCCAATTGTAGGTAGTGCCACACAGCCCCAATTGTAGGTAGTGCCACACAGCCCCAATTGTAGGTAGTGCCACACAGCCCCAATTGTAGGTAATGCCACACAGCCCCCTTGTAGGTAATGCCACACAGCCCCCTTTCACATAGCACCCCCCCATAGATGGCACCCCCCCCTACCTTCCTGTAGATAGCGCCACTGTAGGGGACCGTTCCAGGAGAAGTCTGACTTCAATATCTATGTATGGAGAGTGAAGTCAGGGACTTCTACTGGATCGGAATCACGGTCCACAACTCCGGCGATTCTTCTTCAGAAATCCCTGATGTCACTGTGGCCGGGGATTAGGGATTCCGCTCATACAGGGAGCAAAAAAAATACCCTCCTCATCCTCCTATGCACTTCGCACTGTGAGAATGAGAACAGAGCGAACGAGTGGCAGAAAGCACAGCCGTCGCTCGGATCACATCCGAGTGACAAACACGCTTTACACAGCCCCATAGACTTCTGTGGGAGCCGTGCGGCCAGGAGAATGGACGAAAATAGGGCATGCTCAGTCAAAAAAATCGGCCGCGTGAATAGCCCCATTTGGGGACTATTGTTCCTACTGCGGCCGTGTGACAGCTGTTCAAAAAACGGCATCACACGGCCGGGAATCCCTGTCGTGTGAATAGGACCTTAGGGGTTGAGTAAGGGTAAGTGGAACAACAACACATGACTCTACTTATCCAGGTCATGCTAAATAACTAGCGGGGAGGGGGGTTTGCTGTTCAGGACAGTAGGAAAGCTTGGTAACATCCCTTGAGTGAAATGTAATGGTGGACATATTAGTTGCCACCCAGCTTTTCCTAACAACTATTATAAAACTTAGAAAAAGCAAAATAGGGCTTATATGTATTGGCCATCCTTTAAAGGGGTTATCCATGTTAATTAAAATTGATGGCCTATACTTAAAATAGACCATCAATATTAGATCGGTGGTGGTTTGACTCAGCTGATCGTAGGGGCCACAGCACTCATATGAGTGCTGCAGCCTCTTCATTGTTCACGTGGTTCCCCTCCTTATTTGTACTTCCACGCGCCGTTACAATTATAGCGACTGTACAAAGGTAACAGCGCGTACAAGTACGAACGAGCACCATGTAAACCACGAAGAGGCCGCAGGGCTCATATCAGCGCCGTGGCCGCTTCAAACAGCTTATCAGCGGGGGTGCCGAGGGTCAGACCACCACCGATCTAATATTAATAACCTATCCTAAGGAAGGGCCATCCATTTTAAACACCCAGATAACCCCTTTAAGTTTACTCAGAAACGCTCTGTAATGTGGTATAAAAAAAAAAAAGAAAACACCCTTTAGGCCATGTTCACACATGGGCAATTTATTGCATATTTCCAGGCTGCACCAAAAATCTGCAACAACGTGCAATGCAACGCAAGTAGATGGGGTTTTTGAAAATCCATTCATAATTTGCAGAACATCCACATAGAATTGAGAATGTAGATCTACAGCATGCCCAATCCATTGCAGATTTCTCGTGGATTTCACCCATTGTTCAGTGAGTAGTGAAATCCACAGCAGAATCCAATATAAGATCCAGGTTCTCACATATGGCTTTACTTGTGGATTTTTAAGGACACTGTTGCAGAAAACAAATCCACAGCATCTGAACGTAACCTTACAGTAGTGCCAGACAAGGAACATAACGCCAGCATATATCTTAGGCCCCCTGTACATGGCCGTAGCCGTGTGCACAGTTTGTGATTACCGGGACGGATGGCCACCCGCATGTGCGGGCCCTGCTCCCATTATAAAGTATAGGAGCACGGTCCGTAAATTAAAAAAAATAGGACATGTCCTATTTTTTGCAGGTCATGTCTATGGTCCGGACATCTTCCTGTAAATATGGGCCATAGAAATGAATAGATCAGTATTTGGATCTGTAATTGCAAATCAAAATTACGGTCGTGTGAATGGGGCATAAATCTCTCATTGTAATCTGTGAAGCCTTTTTGGCCCTTGATAAACACACTACATATTTCCAGCCACAAGATGCAAATTCTCTATAGACAACACCCGAATATGACATTATAGAAGCTTTGATGACTGTTTTTTGCTGTGCTTTACTTTAGCTATTAAAAGAAATTCTGCATTCCAAAGTTTTACAATCGTCCGCCCTTAGGCCCCAAGGAATAGTCCTCACTATTCTGGTCACACTCGCTCTGAAGTGTGTAATACATTAATTAAAAGGGTTGTTGGAATGGGGCTGGGCTGCAATACCAGACACAGCCTATGAACAGAAGTGGCGCTGTTTCTGGTTTTTTAAATCTAAGACCGTTCCTTTGAATATTGTACGCGCCATATACTACTAACTGGACATATACCGTATGTTATTATATAGTTCTCTTCTGTGCCAATAATTCAGCACAATTAATATCTGTATAGTTCACGCAAAAAAATATTTTACCTTCGTATTCGCTTCTCTCCATTTTATCCTGCTTCTAACCCGGCTGGGGTTATAACATCATGATCAAGTTAAAAAAAATAAGGGATCCCTTAAAAGAAAAATATAGTTCCCAATTATAGGAATTAATTCAGGACTAAGGACTAATATTTTCTGCCTATTACGTAGTAACAGGTGCAGATAGAAGTAGGTAACACCAGATCTACTTATTCCTCTGGTGACCAACCCTCCCATTCACAGATCTAAAAAGAGGAAAAGGGACTGTGACTATCCATGCAAGGTCCTTCTTTTCATTTGCACATTCAAGTGTGGCACATGAGATGGCAGGAGACATTGGGGCATATTTATCAATGCAATTTAGACACTTTTTACGACTAACAAATTTTCAGTAAGGGTATGTTCACACGTAGCGTAAACACTGTGGATTTTCCGCAACAAATCTCATTGCGGAAAAAACGCATCGTATTACAGGAGCAGCAGTGTGGATGAAATTTTAACAAATCTCATCCACACGCAACTTAAAAAAAAATCAGCCGAAAAAACTTTCAGAAATTGACCTGCGGTGCTTTTTTTTTTAATCCGCAGCCTCTCAATCACAGGCTGCAGCGGTCACATAGGCTGCAGCTTCATCCCTGGATGACAACAGAGAGCGGGGTAAGTGTTTTTGTTTTTTTTTCAACCATTGTTTTTCGCAGTGGACATGACACCCAAAAATCTGCACCACAATTTGGTGTAGTGTTTCGGACAGAATTCCCTGCAGGTTTCAGGACTGATAAGCTGTGTACTTTTACACCTCGTATCCGCCCTGTGTGAACATGGCCTCAGGTTTTGTTCACACACGGCAGATCTATTGCAGAAATTTCTGCGACTGTCAGATTCATCTGAATTCAGTTTGCAGAAATCGATGTGTATGCTGCAGAAACAACCCCATTCAGATTATGGAACTGATTTTCACAATCACAATTCGCACAAATTTCCTGAGACAAATCTGCCGTGTGTGAATATACAATTAGTGTCAGTAAAAAGGGGTGTGGATTAACAAATCCGCAACAAAATCTGCATGTTTTAGGGTATGTTCACGCAACTTATTTTCGGCCGTGAACGGACGAAAACTTGGAAGCAGAACGCCTCCAAACATCTGTCCATTGGTTTCAATGGGAAAAACGGCGTTCTGTTCTGACGGGGAGTTTTTTTTACGCAGTCGTTTTGAAAAACGGCTGCGTAAAAAAAGTCCCCACGAAAAAGAAGTGCATGTCACTTCTTGAGCCGTTTTTGGAGCAGTTTTTCATTGACTCTATAGAAAAACAACTCCAAAAACGGCCGTAAAAAATGCATCGAAAAACGCTAATAAGGGTATGTTCACACGCTTAACCAAAGACGTCTGAAAATACGGAGCGGTTTTCAAGGGAAAACAGCTCCCGATTTTCAAAAGAATCAATGAAAAACGGCTCCAAAAACGTCACAAGAAGTGACATGCACTTCTGTCTCCTGGGCGTCTTTTTACGTGCCGTTTTTGGAAAACGGGGCCTAAAAAAAAACGCCCCGGTGGCACAGAACGCCGTATTTCCCATTGAAATCAATGGGTAGATGTTTGTAGCCGTTTTTCGGGGCGTTTACGGCCTGAAAAACGGCTGAAAACACAGCGTGTGCACATACCCTTAATTAAAAAACGCCTGAAAAACAGGAGCTCTGTATTTTCAGACGGTTTTGGTTAAGCGTGTGAACACACTCTTGCATGCAGATTTTGCTGCGCATTGCAAAGGGTGAAATCTGCTGTATAAAAATCTAACAAAATGGACATGCTGCAGATTTTGTAATGTGCAGTAAGACCTTAATAACCCACTGATTTCTTCCACATGTGGACAGGGTTCTACACGTATTGTACTTTAAATTGCTGAGAATTTCAGTGTGGAATCCGAAAATCCACAGCGTGTAAATCCACCCTTAAACGTATTCACTAAATACTTCGACCACGTTTGCGACATATGCCTTAGTTTGGTATATATGCCCCGTTTTGTCTCGTAGATAGTATTATTTTTCCAATAATATAGCCTTCAAAATACACCACGTGAGCAAACAATTTCTAGATATGAGCTCGGGAAAGGTTGTTAGTAAGAGAGCGTTAATATAACATCAATAAAAAAAAAACAGACCATCCTATTTGGACTGCAGCAATACCAGAAGACATGTACCATATACCTTACAACACCATGACCATGAAAGAAATTCTCGCTCGAAAATAATAACGTGTATGGTCACGCTGGAGTTCTACGTTGGTAATAGTGTAATTGAGTGCCAGTCCTTACCAGTCATTATCTTGGAACGTCACTTGCTTATTTATCGCTGAGATGAGGATGTCTCCAAAGCTGCTAAAAGACAGATAAGACTATGTTACAGCAACACTCAAAACATATACTGTCTATTGTGGCAGTAACAACACAATGTAAAACATGTAAACCTCTTCACACAACACATACAATAGGTTTATAATACAAATGTGACGGTCTCAAGGTCACGTAATCATTCCAGGTGCAGATACCAGGAACTCACTTTCTCTGCCACTTCCCTTCATGAAGATATTTCGCAAGAGATATATAGACTACACACAAAATTTGTTACCATCAGCAAGAAATCAGCCACACGAAATAAAAGGAAGGGAAAAGCGGAGAAGAAGAAGTGGAAAGACCTGGACAACAGAGTAAGCTAATGATTACCTCCTGACATGTCAACCCAGAGCTGCAAGAACGCACATGATCAGGAAGAATGCACAGCATCCACCAGGAAGGTAACGGGCTCAGAAACACACCACTTCCCAGGATTTTCTCATAGACAGTCCCTGTATCCACTGCAAACACCTCCGAGACACACAACTATTACCTACAGCCGGGCACTCTTCTATACTATGCTCCTAGCCTGGCACCCTCAACACCTGAGAGAGGAGGAGCGAGGAGGAGGGGGCAGGAGAAACAGGAAGTATCTGACTACCTGGACGGAGCACACAGACGCTGTATTACTCAATGATTGCCAGGTACAGGGCAGGGGATGGAGTAATAAGTTACCATTGTGGCCCCAGAACACCATAACCACCTTCAGCGGAGAGTGAGTTCACAACATGAAAAGCTTAAAATGATGGTATCCACTGGTCCCGGGACTTTTCCTTTTAGTAATCTGCATCAAAATTTCCAGAGCCACTTCCATAATACACAGTAATACATAAACTCACGTCACATCGGAGTGGTGTTGGTCCCCCGTAGTTGCTATGCCTGCTACCCTGGTAGCTACACTTATGGTATATTCATTACAGACACAGGGAACCTGTACAATGCCCAACGGAGTCCCTACAGCTTAGGCCCCATGCACACGACCGTGCATCTGTGGCTGCAATTTATCCGGATACATTAGTTTCTATGGACCTATGCACACGACCGTGATTTTCACGGATCCGAGCTGGGGCCACAAAATTTCAGGACAAGTTATTTCACGGTCCGGATTTGCGGGTTCACTAATATTAGTGATTTTTTGTGGATCCGTCAGTCCTGACAGCACACGAATGCACAATGTTTTTTTTTCTGTCTGATGGACCTCAACAACCCGTGGTTTTTTTTAAGCCGCAAAATCAATGCAGTCGTGTGCACGAGGCCTGATAGGTATTCTGTGTGCTCCTGTATGTTGCCTCCATGCCATGTTTTTTTTTTTTTATTCTATCGTGTTCCTTACCAAATAAGATACAGGTACGATATGGTTCTGTACAACTCAGAGCTTGTACAGAGCCATAATATGGCTGTGTGTATGACTTGCTTTATGCACTAGGCGCAATCACGCTAGAACAGGAAAGGGTCTTCCCCAAACTGTTGCCACAAAGTTCTAAGCAAGATTCTTAAATGTATTTCTTTGCTGTAGCATTACCAATATCCTCCACTAGAAATAAGAGTCCCAGCCCTAATACTAAAAAACAGCCCCAGACATTATCCCTCCTCGACCAAATGTTACAGTATGCACAATGTATTCCTGTATATAGCATATTCCTCCATCAGGATGCCAGATGGTGAGACATATTTCATCACTCCAGAGAACTCCCTTCTCCAGCGTCCAGTGCGGGCATGTTTTACACCACTCTGGCTGATGCTTGGCATTGTGCATGATGAACTTAGGCTTGTGTGCAGCTGCTCAACAATGGAAACCTAATTCATGAAGCTCCTGTTCTTGTACTGATGTCACTTCCAGGGGCAGTTTAGAGCTCTGTAGTGAACGATGGCAACAGAGGATAGGCTAATTTTATGCGACACAGGCGCAATTGGTGGGCCCGCTCTTTGAGTTTCTGTGGTTTACCACTTCATAGCCGAGATGTTGTTACTTCTAGATGCTTCCACTTCACTATAATACCACTTAAGCCAGGTTACACATAAACTTTTTATTGTGGTACTGATTGATTTTAACTCTTGAGTGACAGCTGAGGTCCACCAAAACGCATGCAACTCAATGTATTAGTTTGGGCTGCAGTTCCATAGTTAAAATCAATCAGTAGCACTACAAATCGTCTAGGCCTTACAGGTCAGAAATGTTATGACCTGGCAAAGCTTAAAGGAACAGTGTCATCACAAATTATTTTTTTATATGTTAAAGATGTTAGTGCTTTATTAAAAACGTTTATATTCATTTGTGTGTTTGTGTTTTACTTTTTCTTTTTACACTTTTTCTTCCCTATGGGGGCTGCCATTTTTTTTCCATTTCTGTCTGTGTCGATTAACGACACATACAGACATGGAATACGGCAGCCCCATAGGGACTGCGAACGGCTCCCGTCCCATTGACTTCCGTGTACGGCGTCTGTGTGGGAACTGCGCATGCGCCGCTCCCACACAGTCCAATTCGAAATTGGCGCCGTCCGGCGCCATTTTCCTGTGGACCGGAAGTCGCGGCCGGACAGTAATATTACTACTTCCGGTCGCGGCTTCCGGATTTGTGCACTTGGACCAGCGGCAGCAAACGGAGCGGACGGGCCGGAGGGAGCCGCGGCGGCAGGAGCAGGTAAGAGATTTCAATGTATGTTCGTGTTTGTGTGTGTTTACTACTGTATGTAAACCTACTACACTGTGTGTTAGCTCAAAAAATGGCGACACACAGTGTAGGAGGTTACACCGTTCAAACCCCTCGTTTATCCCGGCACTAGCCAGGATAAAGGAGGGGGGATGCTGAGAGCTCACTAGAGCGAGGGCTTTTAACCCTATGTTGCACTGCTGCAATTTTGGGAATAGCTCCATCTAGTGACCAAAAATGGGTAGTATTATAAATTTAGAATTAATTTATAATATTTCCTGACTCGTGAAAAAAATAAAAAAAATTTGAACAATGTTTAATCACCCACACACTAAATGTTTAATTTTTTAAAAAAAAACATGTTTTTCTGGCAACACATTCCCTTTAAAGTCTAGGTCTTTAGTACGACTCATACTACTACCTGTGTCTGTGCATAGAGATTGAATGGCTGTGCGCTTGATTTTAAGCACCTGTTTGCAATAGGTGTGGCTGAAACACCTGAACTCAATAATTAGGTGTCCATATACTTTTGGCCATATAGTGTATAGTTTCTATTTGGTTTAAAGTGGCTACAACATGGAGTCTCCGCTTAAGCAATTACTGAATAAATCCTAGTTCAAAATACTCTACGGGGAAACTCCTTGCTTTGGATCTAAAATTAAGTCAGAATTTAAAGCTTCTCTTTTGTCCCCTTATCACGCTTTTTTTTTTATTAGGGTATGTTCACACGAGGTCATTACGTCCGTAATTGACGGACGTATTTCGGCCGCAAGTCCCGGACCGAACACAGTGCAGGGAGCCGGGCTCCTAGCATCATACTTATGTACGACGCTAGGAGACCCTGCCTTGCTGCCGGACATCTGTCCCGTACTGTAATCATGTTTTCAGTACGGGACAGTTGTCCGGCAGAGAGGCAGGGACTCCTAGCGTCGTACATAAGTATGATGCTAGGAGCCCGGCTCCCTGCACTGTGTTCGGTCCGGTACTTGCGGCCGAAATACGTCCGTCAATTACGGACGTAATGACCTCGTGTGAACATACCCTTAGGGTCTTCTTTTGTGTGAAAGTGGGAGGTTCCATCACTGGAAACCCCCTTGATTATCTGTTCTGGCCAAAGGGACATTAACAAGCCCCCCTGCCTTGACCAAGGTATTTAGATACCAGGATATGGCAGCAAACAAAATATTTTCCCCCGGAGAAGGAACTACTAGATTTCATATCTGGAAAATAGTGGACCCACATTCTAATAACTTAACATGCCTTCAGAATACTCCACGAAAAAGCAATAGACATGTTTACCCTAATACCGCATACTCTAATGCAGGGGTCTCAAACATGCGGCCCCTGGGGCTGTCCATGAATGGACACGCGATGTCTGGGGCTTCCCCAGAGCTGAGTCTCGGGCAGAGAGCTAGCATAGGCTCTACTCCAGGACTCTGTGAAATCCCCTGACATCGCTGTCCACATATGGACAGCGATGTCTAGGGCTTCCCCAGAGCTGGACAGTGATGTCAGGAGCACAGCTGGAGTCCCAGTAGGAGTGCTAGTATTTGCTCTGCCCGGGACTCCAGCTCTGGAGTTGCCCCTGACATCTCTGTCCATATATGAACAGTGATGTCAGGAGCAGATCTGGAATCCCAGGCAGGGTGCTAGAAGTAGCTCTGCTCCAGGACTCCAGCTCTGGGAAAGCCCCTGACATCACTGTCCATATATGGACACTGATGTCAGTTGCTTCCCCAGAGTTCCGGAGCAGAGCCTATACTAGTGCTCCACTCTGGGACACCAGCTCTGGGGTTGCGACTGACATCACATTCCGGTCCAGGAGGATCCCCTGACGTCACTGTGTATGAACAGTGACATTATTGGCTCCTCCAGCAGAGGAATCTCTGGCAAAAGCGTCGGCAACGCTCTGGCTGGGGATTCCACTCCTAGAGGGAGCCCCAATGGAACTATCTACTGGGGGTGTCTGTGGTACTATTCACAAGGGGTGTGTGTGGCAGCATCTACAGAGGGCACTGTGGCAGCATCTACAGAGGGCACTGTGGCAGCATCTACAGAGGACACTGTGGCAGTATCTACAGAGGACACTGTGGCAGTATCTACAGAGGGAACAGTGGCAGTATCTATAGAGGGCTCTGTGGCACAATCTAAAAAGGGGCTGCCTAATTTTGACATGCGTGTCTGCCAAACGCTGCCAACTGAGCTGCCGGACTGCATTTAGCGACACTTAAACTGTAAAACTGGATTGTTGAAATAAGCACGTGAAGAACTGTCGCAAATTTCCGGTAAGTTTAAACCTAGCGCTATTATTATAGTAATGTAGTATTGTTATAATAGTTCAAATAACTAATTAATTAACAATAATTTTGTAATGTATCAAATTTGAAAGTAATGCTCCCCGTCAACTTCACATTTTTCTATATGTGGCCCACTTACCCGGCCGAGTTTGAGACCCCTGCTCTAATGGTAGACAGAAAATTAAGCAAAATGGAACAAAGAGATAAAAAGATAATTTAATCCCCTTTTAAATTTGCACTTATTTTATAGCTCTCCCCAAGAATATTCCACAAAAATAATTTCTCCTAAAACTCAGACTTATTGTAAGTAAGATGCAAAAATTAACGCATGGTGGGGTTTCACCTTAGATCATTGTAGTGACTTATTTCTGGTTGACATCTAAAAACAGTTGAAAATGTGAAGTTCCCGTTTAAAGGGGTTTTTCTATTTTAGACATTTATGGCATATCCACAGGATATTCCATATACTGTATGTCTGATGGATACGGGTCCTGTATAGAGAACTACCAATCCCAGTTTCCTCTAGTGCGCCGGCCACTGACTGCATAATCCAGGTGTAAACTAGTGAACAGAGGGTGGCACGGCTCCCTACATTGTTGTATGGTTGTTACGGAAACAGCCAAGGAACGCTCGCTCTGCTGTCTTCGTAGCTCCCATTAAACAGAACGTAGAGAGCCGCGACCACACACGACCCCCTCTCCACTAGCGTCCGTCTGGATTCTGCGGCCAGCAGCCAGGCGAAATGGAGGTCGGGACACCCCCGTTCTCTTTATAGGAGTGGGTCCCAGAATTGTGACACGCATCTATTAGACATTTATGGCATATCCTATGTATATGCCATAAATGTCTAAGATAGGAAAACGCCAAGTTGAAATTGGCTGGAAAGGACTGAAAAGAACTGGGGGTCAGTAGTAAGTTAGCACTCCTTCTCTTCTCTGCCAACATAGTCATTACGTGTTTTTTGTCCACCAGCGATTCAGTAAAAACTTCTCAAATTGCCTGAAGGTGCCCAAATTCCACAGATCATTTCATTTGATCTTTACATGTCTACAAGACAAGATCGATGGCAAGTAACACTTCTTTTGATCTCCAGAGAGTAATGGAATATCAGTAGTAATCTTGTTGGTGATCGCTTTGTGTAATGTATTATTCAGTGAGGAAAGTTATGTTATGCAATAAACCATTGTCCTTTACACTATTGCATCAATTGAAAACCATCATTATGCAATAAGACAACATTTGGAAGTTCATAAAGGAACTTCATAGGTTGAGTGTATTATGCAAGGAAAAGTTACCACTAGAGTATCAACACCTTACTATCTAATATAGATACAGACTTATGTAATAAAAAACTTTGATCGCGATGATTCGGCAGCTCTACTTCAGCTCTGCATACGTGCCCAAGTAGGCGCCGGACATTTTTAAGGACTGTATGCAATTCATGGCATTTAAAAAGGTCGTCATGCTTACTGTGCTGGCATACATAAGTGGCTGTGAAGACTGGTACCTTTGCCAAATCCAAGAGTGCCCAAAATAGCCCTGACTTCAATTTAACACATAGCCAATTTTGGCTTTAACCCCTCACATTAACCCTCAGGAAGTCGTAGTTGTTTCATAGTCATATTCCGAGACACAAAATTTGTATCTTTTCGGTGAGTCAAATTGGTTCTATTTTTTTTTTGCCATCTTTGGGAGATATACATTACTTATTAATGAACTTTTATGGGGGGGGGGGTTAACAGGAAAAAACAGAAATTCTGCCATAGTTTTTGGATTTTGTCGTTTACTGTGCGGCACTAATAGCATTTTTATTTAAAAAAAACAGGTCATTAAGAATGCAGCGATGCCATATATATATATATGTACGGTATATTATTTTTTTTCAATCTCACTCTGGAACTTCACTCTGCGCTCTCCTTTAATGGAGGAGGTTGGGCCAGCATGGTTTCTTTGACATAGTTTTTAAGCAGGCGTAGATTTCATTTTCTGTCTTTAGGATTGCCCAAGATTCACCAAATTAAGAGGTGTGCGCCTCCTAATAAATTTGGCACATTTCACTCTGACGAATTTCAGTTTTGGGACGGGCGTATGGAACGTCAGCCGAAGTACAGATTTGGGGAGATTAAGTGACTAATTTATATAAAATTTTAACAATGGCTGAATGCACAAAGAAAACCAACGTCATTGTTTCTTTATGTTACTTGTCATTCACCATTATTGAATTTCATGGAGTAGAATTTCAACTTAAACCTTAGTAGAAGACAGTCACTTCCTAACTCACTGATCTCACCAATAAAACAAACTTATTTATTAGCATATAACCTTATAAGATATGAACTAGAATAAAGGCTGTGTGATGCAACCCAAAGGACAAACATCGAAAAGAAAAGTGGGTTCTCATGTCAGTCTTGCAGATGAAAAACCATAGAATTCTTCTGTAATCCATATATAAAAGGTTTCAGTATGGCTGGTCGATGGAGTCGGAGTTCCCCTTTAACATTTTACTACGACAAATAAAGCCCTCACAGGCTTCAAAATGCTCCTTTTCATGGCCAAAATGAATAATAATGACCTCTAATAGGACTGTCCAGATCATCCATATTAAAACGCTCAATTTTAGGTGTTCATTTCCACTTCTAGATTAAAGTGAAGACTATATTCAATACCGCTTTTGCCAAGGTTGCCCTTTAATTGTAGTTTTCGCAAAACATACATCAAAAATTACCCTCAATTCAAGTTCTAACTCTACATATACCACATTTTCCTTTACAAAACACATGGAAACAACCATACATAGAGAGCTAGGGATCAGGAGAGCTATTTTATAAAAAGGACCTGTCGGAAGGACTATTTTTAAAGCGGATCGGTCATGAGACTATGCTGGCCTATGTAAGGGCAGTATAGTATTTTGACCGGTCCGATCCCCTATTAGACAAAACGGCACAAAAAATTATTGTCTAAGAGGAGTAATCAGAGAATATACCGGACACAGTTGATGAGTCCAGTGAGTTCATGAGGAGAGCGCTCCCACCCTATGAGATAGTGCCATATGAAAGGGAGGACCTAGTCTGGCTTGGTCCCAACCCTATATTATTAAACCAGTGGAGGACTCCCCTCCCCACAGGAACTGAACGGTTAGAAAATAAGTGGGTGGGAAATCAAAGAACGAGCCCTTCTGTCCTAGGTGGCAAAACCCAGCACCATAAAATGTGAGTTCTAACAGGTCCCCTTTAAAGACATTGCACAGACTGATGTTATGATTAATTTAAAGGGATTCTTCAGGACTAGCAAACAAGTTCTTCAGTAAGAACACCAAGTGCTTGAATATACTAGGATGAGATTCAGTCCCTGAGAGCAGAACCCTACACATGCATTGTTCTTTCATGGATGTGTATAACGGAAACAAAACACAGAAGTCATTACACAGGGTATGAAGCACTCACTGCAAAAAACTATGTCGGAAACACTGCACCCATTTAAAAAGGATCACAAAATCTAAAAAGTCTCCCACTTATACCAGGGAACTTCTAAAAAGAGCTGCTAGCTCCATTCACATATATGTATGGAAAGGTCTCAGGAGGTTCTGCAGCCTAAGTCGTGACAAATTAGTGATCATGGGGGGGGGGGGGCGCTATTTGACAGCCGCGCAGAACATAGGGCCCGAGCGGTAGTTGGCCGCATTGCGGCCAGGTCAGGGCAGCTCCATGTGGCCTTACCCTTAGGCCGAATTCAGACAAGCGTATATCTCGTCCATGTGACGGACGTTTTTTAAACGACCATCAGAAGGACGCTTGTATTTCAATAGGGCTGTCCACACGGCCGTTGTTTTAACGGACCATGTGAATGGCCTGTGAAAAAATGGGACACGTTCTATTTTCGTTCGTTTTCACGGATCCCTCAATAGACAAGTCTATGAGGGATCCGTGAAAACGCGTCCCCCACGTGTGCGACTTGGACGTGAAAAACGTTCTTGTGAATCTGGTCTTAAATTAAGTTAGGTTTAGTGTCCCTTTACCGCTTGCTGTAAATCATGGTATCAGGTTGGAACTAGAACTAACAATAGCCTGAACAATGTTACTACCGTATTATTATATTATTACATTTCACTTGATATACGCTAAAATGACCTTGATGCTATAGATGGTTTTCCCATAGAAACCCCAGTCCAACCCATGATCATCTTCAACCTCCTTAAGAAGTGTCTCCTTCCTCTTCATGAACGGTTTTAGGCCGGATATTTTTTCGGACCCGTTTTTTAACTCCATGAAACCCCAAGCTCTCGGCCTCTGCTTGCTCCTCTTTCTCTTCTTGTCCTTCTTCGATCAATGCCTCGGGCACGTCTAGAGATCCCGACTGCAACCCACTTTTATCACTGCTCTGCTGGGCCTTTTTGGTGGGCCTTGAAAATAGAATTCTGCCCTCTCCAGAACTGGAGGAGTCTTGGTTGTACGAGAGCTTGCTTGTATCTTTGGGGACCTCTTTAGCTTTCTTTTGTTGCTTTAGCTCGGTTAGGAAGTTCAGAGCAGTTTTGCGGTTTGTGCGATCACTGGTGTCTGGAACATTCTCCAAGCTGTATTTTGTCCAGCGCTCTGGGTGCGCTAAATAATCGGGAACACGCCCACTGGGACCTAAGGATTTTGCACTGGAAGACCCCTTGTTGGCTGGTTGGATAGGTGCTGCTTCAACATCTGGACTGATTTGCTCAGCTGAGACAATATCAGATATCTCCCCAGTGATGTCATCCAGTGACGTATCCGACGCCACACGTTTTCTATTTTGTTGGACAAGAGGCGATTTTTTCTGTAAGTCTAGTAGACCTCCAAAGATGCCATGGCTGCGCTGGGAGAAGCTTGAATTGGTTCCCTTCAAGGTGAAAGGAACTACTGAAGGTTTTTGATCTCCTTCCGGTTTTGTGTCTTCTTCGTCATCCTCTTCTTCTCCAGGACTTAGAGACGTCACTTCTGCTTCATCTGACAAGGCTGGGTCTGAATCACTGAGAGAGAGTGTGTCAGGATCATTGTGGGATTCATAGGCAAAAGCACTGTAAGGCTTTGGAGGGCTGTCTTTTCCTTCTGACTCCGACATGACTCAAGAGCTGGGGGGCGAAGGTGGTCCGGCCGCAGAAAATAGTCTCTTCCACACAGATAAAGACTCAGATGCCTGCGGGAGAAACATGTAATCACGTTAAGCATCCCTTAGAAAAAATACATCATTTGTCGAATTAAAAAACAAACAAAAAAAACATTCAATAATTTTCTAAAAAGGGCGCACTGGCGGAGCCGGCACATTGATTTGATTTGTAATACTGCATTTTCCAAGGTGGCCAGATGCAGCTTCCCCTGGCCAGAACAGCTGAACGCTGCGGGTTAGACCCAAGACGATCAGTTGATCTATGTGCCACGTTACTTGTTTTTAAAAGGGGTTTTGTGATTTTTATACAACTTAGTCACATTTTATGAAACTCTAATTTACACTGGATGACAAGGCAACCCATAGACAGGTGCGTACGAAGACACTGAACCGCTGGGGCTCCTCAGATCTCGGCCGGGGACTACATTGGCTGACAACGTAAATGACAAGGTTTTATTACACACTGTGATCATTTATTGCTTTAAAGCTTCGGTATAAAGATATATAATAGAAAAATAATAATATAAGAGAAAAATAGACCATAAATGCAGAATAAGTCCCATACAACAAATGTACCTCGTCCTGGCCTCGTGCCAGCTCTCCTTTTTCAGGGTCTGTGAATTCCACCAGCTGTCTTAGAGACTTGACTCTACAATAAAAGAACAAACAGTATATCAACGTGTGCATCAGAACAAAGTGTCTCCAGTGATTTATATTCTACAATGGATATTGAAGGGGGTCGTCCTATCAAGATAACTCCCATTCCTATGTGCCCCCCCCCCACCCTGTAATGTCATGATAATCGCTAGGGGGTCAAACTTCTGGAACTCCTGGCAATCAGTTGTTATTGCAGCAGCTAATAGAGGTAAGGGGGGTCCGGAGCAGGAGATCCTGGACAGGGACCCCTACTTTATTACTTCTATAGTTTTCTAATTTTATATATATTTGTATGTATGTAATGGAAGCCACAACACATTGCTGAATCCGGGGAGCGGTGGAATAACAACGAATCTAACGGACCCCTTTGACACAGTAGGGTTCGTCGGGTCCCGCCTGCGTTATTTTTCCTGTCAAATCTGACAACGGAAGCTCTGATGTCAGTGTGAACAAAGACTAAAAAGGGGTTTTCCCCACAAACATGTATCCCCTATCCACAGAATAGGGGATACATGTGTGATCGCTGGGGGTCCAAATCCTGGGACCCCCAGCGATGAGGTCCCAGAAGTCCCATAGAAATGAACGGAGCGATGACCGAGCATGCGCACCAGTTACTATGATCGCTGGTCCCCATACACATTTCCATCTTATCAGCAGCACATCTCTTTACACAGGGAGATGTGCTGCCAACTAGCAACCATTTTATTGGCCGAATAAGCAAGCAGATCAGCCGACGAGCTAGCGTTCGCTTGTTCACCGGCTGATCGCTGCCGTGTTTACACAGGGAAATGATCAGGAACGAGCGTTCATAAGAACGCTGGTTTGCCCAAACATTGCCCCGTGTCAAAGGGCCTTAGGGCTCTGTTCACATCTGCGTCTGAGACTCCTGCATGCAGCACTATTTTCCCTGTCAAAACGACAAATCCCATTATAAATCACTGCATTATTTTTATAAACGGACACCACAGCGGGGACTTGGAAATTCCCTTTGGCTCAATGCTAATGGCAGGGCTTCCCATCATAACTGAGGAATTGCTATATAAGCAATTTCTTTACATAGGCTTTAAACTGTCTCTAAACATGTATAAAAGCATGTGCAATTTACTACGACTCCCTCAAGGCATGCTGGGAGTTGTAGTCTGACAACAGCAAGAGGCGCAGGTTGCGGCGTACACTGTACTCTGCGCCTTGCGGCCTATTACACACGTTACTCGCTATACTACGGGCTCTGTGCTGTCAGTAACATCAGGCACTCAGAAGAACACTTGCATGCTCAAGAACTACAAACGCCAGCATTCCCTGCTAGCCAGACCACGGGATGCATGCTGGGGTTTGTAGTTCCTCTGATATTAAAAGGAGGTATATGCGCATACTTGGAGGAAGATGAAATCTTACAGACTGTCCGTGCTGCCCTGGATCGCTCTAAGCTCAGCGATAATTGCTTCTCTCTGCTCAGCCTCCATGCCGTGGGGTCAGAGGTCACTAATTCCCGGGTTTCAGGCCGCCTACAGGAAAACTACATTTCCCAGCTCGCAACCTGGGTGACCCAATTTTACGTCACCTCCGCTATGTCTTGTAGCGAGCGCCACCTGCTGGAAGAAAGATGATATCATATCTTGTATGATATTTGTAAAGCTAAATAAAACCTTGAGCAGTTCGGTCATTTCTTTTATTCTTTCGTTTACATTAGAACACCATTTTATTAAACAAATGCCAATTCTAGTGTCTATCAGAAAAAGGTAGCATGACCTCCAAGAAATTAAAACTATGTCATGAGAATATGGCGTATTATAGTGGCAAGTCCGCAGAGTTATAATTACAATATTGTGCTACTTAACTAATAGCCAATAAGAGCATATTCAGGCGATGTGGTCAAATTGCGGTTACCCAAAATTGCGGTAAAATGCAAAGTTTTTTGTGAAACTGTGGCAAAACTGTTATTTTGCCATGATTTTGATGTAACAAATCGTCAATTTGACCGCACCAAACGGATACAGGGCTCTCATAATTATCAGTCCGCTTTATTCATGAGTCCCTAATTATTGGTGGCCACTGATGTATCCACCTGTACACATCAGCAATGGTCAATGACTGGCAAGGGACGGGGGAGCACTCCCCTCAAAAATACAGCGGACTGATAACTATGAGTGCGCGGTATTCTTTCTCATCAACTACTAATTAAACAGCACATAATGGGGGGAATATATCAAATGGTTCACGCCAGTTTTCTGTCAGTCATAGATTTAGGTGCATGCCATAGTTGCGCCCAAATTTTTGACTTTTTACTTTCCTCGTCACTTTCCAAAAGTGGCGAGAAAGGGGAACAGAGCATAGCTGAAGCAGAGAGGGGATGGGGGGGTTAGACGGAAAGACAAAAACTGGCGTCAGTTATAGCAGAAATGGCGTAGATTTCAGTCTGTTGGGCGTAGCAAGGTAAAGGCCCATACCGGGCCTCTACCTTGCTTCCTCCCTCCGATTTGACTGCTACCCGCCCCATTCACACATAAAACAATACATGCTCACCTCTGAATCCCCCTTCATACCGCGGATCATTCAAGTTGCGGACGTTGAGCAACGTCAGTACCTATGCGACGCTGCACTCGATGTCAGGTCGGATGAGTATGTATTTTTATGTGATGCGAGGGGATAGATGAGGCTCCATCGAACAGCCACAACTGTGGTGCACGGCCAGCAGAAAGATTTGGCACATTTATTAAGAGGCGTTCGCCTCTTAATAAGTGTTAATTGGTTATTAAGACGACGTAAAAAGCCAAGTTTAATAAATCTGCCTTAGGCCTCATGCACACGACCGTGTTCGGTCCGTGCTATACGGACCGCATGTCGGCCGCATTTCCCAGACCGAACACAGTTCAGGGAGCCTGGCTCCTAGCATCATAGTTATGTTTGACTTTTTCTTTAAAGTCTGAGTTGTGCTTTCTGTCACCCAAACTGCAAAAAAAGTGCACAAAGGATGCGGTCTGTCGCAGCCCTTCTCTTAAAGGAGAGAGGCCCCGCATAACCATTCCCCGACCCTCCGAACCGTAGGCCCAAAGGATCGAGGATTGGTGGTCCTCCTTCATCGAAGCTCAGGAAGACGCAACAACGCTCCTAGGCTTCTACCTGGGCTGCCACCCCAGTATCCACCTAGGAGCCTGTATCTGGCTTGCACTTCCCCTCCTCAGAAGAAGAAGGGAGGCCGGGTTGCAGGGGAAAACGGAACCATACGTCCACACATTTTCCCCCTAGATCTCAAGAGGGTCCCAAAAGGCGACCGCATCCCAGAAATCCTTGTGACAAACGTGACATACACACAGTGAAAAACAATATTAAATAAGTGAATGTGTGCTGTGATACAGCCTGGACATTCGCCAGATATAAAAACTCCTCATTTCCCAGCTAGAAGGCCGGGAAAATAAAGGTGTGCACTCAAATAGCGTGAAAGACAAGTGCGTACAATTGTGCAATTACTCAGTGGAATTTCACCCCCAGTGAGTTCGGGCACCCCAGGGTCACCAATCCTGGGGCACTTAGCAACTCAGAATTTCATACATATTCCGTAGCGCTGTACAGATGTTGTCATCCCTCGCATCAGTCTCTGTCCCCAACAGGGCACACAATAATTTCCCTATCTCAGACATACACTAGAGTCAATTATATAGAAACTCAATTAACCTACAGAATGGTTTTGGAGTGTGGGAGGAAACCCACGCAAACATGAGAAGAACATGCAAACTCCATGCAGATGCTGTCCTTGGTCAGATAAAAAGCCAGGACCCCAGCGCTGCAAGACAACAATGCCAACAAATGAGCCACCGTGCTAAGAATAGAATCATCAACCAGACGTGGTAGCTTCTATTTATAACGTCAACGATGTCAGATACATCCTCTAAACTGGTCCATCATTGCTGAGAATATACACAAGCCACATTAACTACCAATGGTGATAGAGAATTAAGACCCCTTTTATGCGTGCCAATTATGTGTAAACTGGGCAACGATCAGTTGATGAACAAGCAAACTCTCAGTCATCAGCTGATTGTATGGTTTATGCAGCATGAAATATTATCGTTGTCAGCAGAACATCTCTGAGATGCGCTGCAGACATGATAGAAAAATATGTGAACATAGTAACGAGCGCTCATCCCCATGCACTGCTTCTTGTGAATGGAGCAAATGAGCGCCGATCAATGAGCTGTCTCATTGTTCGGTGCTCGTTTACACTGCCCATGTCGGGCTGTGTAAGTGGACCCTTACTTACTAATAGGAGACTGCTATGTCCTCCATCTACAAACCAGCAGCTAGACCATGGATATTCAAATTGCCGACTGTGCAGGCCTCTGGACTTATGTACTGTATACCAGGGCTGGCGTCAGCACCGAGCGAACCCGGGCAAGTACCGGAGCCCACTACCCTTCGGAGGGCCCACTAGGCCACCATGCTGCCATCATGGCTCCTCCAGGAGTGGAATCCCCGGCCAGAGCGCTGCCGACACTCTTACCGGTGATTCTACTTCTAGAGTGAGCCCCTGTCTAGAACTACCGCTGTAGCAGCCGCTACAAGGCCCGCGGCATGAGAGGGCCTGTACCGCCCGCCGTCTCGGCCCCCCCTTGGCCAGTGGCCTTGCTAGCAGCCGTCATGGCTGCTACAATGGTAGTGACACCACATTCAATAGAATCTGCATCCTTAGGACACCGATACTATTGAACGCTATGGCAGAGCAGGGAGATAGCTCGCTCCCGACTCTGCCATTTACTGGACTCCCAGGTAGAGCGTGATGCCAGGAGGAGAGGAGTTCCAGGCAGTGCGCTAGAAGCGGCTCTGCTCTGAGACTCCGTCTCTGGGGAAGCCCCTGACATCACTGTCCATATATGGACAGTGATGTCCGGAAGAGCGAAGGAGTCCCAGGCAGAGTGCTATTCTGCCCGTCACTTTGGCCAGGGGCGTAGCTAGGGGGGGGGCATATGGGGCATGTGGCCTGGGCGCAACTCTGAGGTTGGAACGGGGGGGCCGCCGCAGAGCAGCCATACCAAACAGCTGATCGCTGCTGACAGGCGCCCTGTATGCCGGACGGCTGCAGTAGCGATCAGCGTTAGGAGGCAGGAGGTCTTGCGGCGGCATTCTGACTGGGGTAGGTGCCGGCCCGGGAGTGGACAAGTCCAGTCACTTGAACTGTCACCTGACCTCATGTCAGTGACATGAGGTCAGGTGCCTGTACTGGTCCCGTCCCGGGCCAGCACCCACCCCAGTCAGAATGCCGCCGCAAGACCTGCGGCCTCCTCCTAACGGTGAGTCATGTTAGGCAGAGAGGAGAGTGGTAGCGGTAGGCTACCGCTCTCCGCTCTGGCGGCAGTGTGGCACTAATTACATGGGGAGGGCAGTTCAGTGACACTAAGTACAAGGGGAGGGAGGTTCAGTGGCACTAAGCACAAGGGGGAGGGGAGTTCAGTGGCACTAAGCACAAGGGGGAGGGGATTCAGTGGCACTAAGCACAGGGGGGAGGGGGGTTCAGTGGCATTAAGTATAAGGGGGGAAAGGGGTTGTGTGGCACTAAGTACAAGGCGGGAAGGGGGGTTGTGTGACACGAAGTACAAGGGGGAGGGGTTGTGTGGCACAAAGTGCAAAGGGGGGTTTTGTGGCACTAAGTATAAGGGGTAGGGGGTTGTGTGGCACAATGTACAAGGGGAGGGTGGTTGTGTGGCACTAATTACAAAGGGGGGTTGTGTGACACTAAGTACAAGGGTGGAGGGGTTGTGTGGCACTAAGTACAAGGCGGGAAGGGTAGTTGTGTAACACTAAGTACAAGGGGGGAGGGGTTGTGTGGCACAAAGTGCAAGGGGGGGTTGTGTGGCACTAAGTATAAGGGGGTTGTGTGGCACTAAGTACAAGGGGTAGGGGGTTATGTGGTACTATGTACAAGGGGGAGGGTGGTTGTGTGGCACTAATTACAAAGGGAAAAGTTGTGGGGGGGAGAGCCAATCTGAATCTTTGCGGGGAGGCAGCTGGCCAAACGACAGAGTACCCAATCAATACAAAGTCCAGCACAAGGGTATCTGAATAGTCCACAGTCGAGGTGGCTAGGCACAAATGGAACTTCAGATGGAAGATGATGCAAAGCGTGGCAGACGTGGTAAACGGCACAACACGACTCCAACACTATAGAGGGAACAGGAACAAATACAACAAGGGATACAGGTCTCAGGGAACGGGAACACTGGGAACAGTAAATGACTAAGGGACCATTTGCAAGACTAACAGAGGAATACAAACAATGCTCAGGCAAGGAGTAAAAGGGCGGGGCACTTTTTTATAGTCCAGGGATATGGGACTAATTAGCTTATTCTTAACATGCGCGCGCGCTTGCCCTATAAGGCCGGGAGTGAGCTCATGCACGCACCCTAGTGGTCACTGCAGGACAGGACGGCCGTATGTGCTGGCATCTCCGCAGAGGAAGACATCAGCTCTAAATGCATTGACCCTAAAGTTCCCTCTAATATTCAGTGCTTCGTTTCACTGGCTGCATTTGGGGGCACGGTTGATAAAGTCTTGTTCGTAAAAGTTAAAGTTTCTAGCCACTGTGTATTTAATGCTTTAAAAGTCAAGATAAAGATGGTTACATCTGTATGTTCTGTTACTGATGCTGTCTGTCCTCCTGGAGGGTGTTCTAGTTGGCACAAGGATATAAAATAGGTTTATTGATACCTATATGTATTGCAGAGATCATTCACAATAATAAAGGCCCCATTCAATGTAAATAATTGCCGCTCTTTCATTTTTATGACTAATGAAGCTTTGGTTTATCCAGCTTAGGACATCTAAAGAGGTAGGACTCACCAAAGAGGACTTCCTCCTGCCAGTCCACAGTGACTATTCTTGTCTTAAGCTAGACATACATATGATATAGCTGTTGGCCGACAGCTATTTCTTTCCACTCCATCATAAACTTACATGTGCGGGTGATTGTGCATGTTTATTTTAGTAGGGAGAGGGGAAGTCGATGTCTGAACCCAGATCCCCTGGGCTTATCTTCCTTGAGTACAAAGGATCGGCATGTTGATATTCCACATACCCAATCCCGCAACATTTGCCGGTTCGGATGACTTTTATCTTATGGGTATGGCCAGCTTAAAGAAGAACTCCCATTAATTTTTTTTATTTCTTTGCCCGTTTTTAAGGGCATCTTGTACATCTAAATGATATTTATTTGCTCACCGAGAGTCTATTATACAAAACGCAAGATCCGTTCGGCTCCCCCTTACTGTCACATGATCTGGAAACGGAGCCTGCGTTTTGGATAATAGACTCTCGGTGAGCAAATAAATATAATTTAAGTATACAAGATGCCCATTACAAACGGGCAAAGAAATAAAAAGATTAATGGGAGCAGGAAACACAAAGCTTACCAAGGACATACAGGGTGGAATTCTATTGGTGTTTGGACATCACAACATCCTTTTTTTTTTTTTCTTTTTTTAAGGGGGGGAGGGTTCACCTGCAAAGTTCTAAGAATAATTTTAAAACGTGATTTCCTAAAGTGGACAAACTCTTCTCCTGGTCCTTGTTATCATCATGAAGATTGATATTACTTTTGCAACTTGGGATTGGACTTCCACATAATATCTACGGGTGCAATAAGGAACTTCTCGGTCTGCAAAATGCAGGTTGTTTATACAAAATATTAGAATTTATAGAAACATGTTAACTGTTATTATTCTAGAGCCTCTTTTACCCCAAATGGAATATTTATGATGGATCTTATCACATGGTTGTAAAAACATTTCATATACAAGCTATGAATATCTTACTAATGGGTCTGAAAGTAAAAGACTCATCCACTGGCTGGCCTGGCCACAGGTGCATAACAAGTACCCATTAGGGCCTAACGCTAGATTTGGAAAGTGGCTCCAGTCCTGTAGCGCCCATTGCCGCGGACCATCGGGATTACTCACGCCCTGACAGCCGCAGCCCTGGATCTGTGAGCGCTGGCCTGCATCTCCTGCTCAGGAGACGCCAGCGCTCACTTCCGCTTCTGCTGTATCCCGTAGGGTGCGCGCGCGCGCTCGTGCCCGGTCTTAAAGGGCCAGCGTGCGCACATGTGGAAAATCTGTAATTAGCCCATACTCTCCCTGGACTATAAGAAAGGCCCTGCCCCTTCCTTCAGTGCCTGAGCGTTGTTGTGTTTACCCGTGTTAGTCTTGCAATTGGTCCCTTAGTGTTTTCCAGTTTCCAGTGTTTCCGTTCCTGCTACCTGTATCCCGTGCTACCTTGTTCCTGTACCTTAGAGAGTTTGAGCTGTGTTGTGCCACCGATCATGTCTGCTGGCTTACACCACGCCTGGTTTCTGCTGCCAAGGTCCCATCCGAGCTTAACTATCGCTATTGTCTGAACTACCACAGGTACCCTTACTCAGACTATAGACTTTGCTTGGTACCCTGTGTGGCCAGCTGCTATCCCGCTTCGGCGGTACGGCCCAGTGGGTCCGCATACCCACAGATCGTAACAAGTCCGCTATGTCCATCCTCAGCAGCAAGTAAGTTCAGAACATGAAAAGCTTATGATTATTGTGTTCTTCACTCTGTCCCCTGTGTCTTTTTATTATTTCCTTGGTCACTTTGTGACCTGCATTCATTTTTCAACTACCCCATCCACTTACCATAAACCAAGGTCATCGTTAAGGCTCCATTCACACGACAGGGCCTGGGAGTTAGCCGATAAAAATGGCCGTTTTTGTCCGTTTTTTTCGGCCGTTTTGCATGTGTTCCGTTTCCGTTCTGGCCCGTGTTTCTGTTTTTAATGGCCGATTTGGACCCATTTTGCATCCGTTTTTCACTGTCTCTTTTAAAAACTGATGAATTTCATTTGTCAATTTTTTGGGTCCCAACTAACTAAAAACACCCACAGGAAGGTCACATGATCGCCCAGTCACCATTTTCGTTTGCTTTCAGAGTATAGAGAGCTTTGTCTGAGCCCTCTGCTTCTTTGCATTGGTTTCTGTTTTTTTCTCTGCTATTTTTTACTTGCTACCATGTCCTCACAACCATTGAACCATGTACTGCAGTTTTGGCTGATTTCAGACAGCAATCGCAGATGTTAATGCCCTCTGTAGATAGTGCCACAGTACCCCCTGTAGATAGTGCCACAGTGCTCCCTGTAGATAGTGCCACAGTGCCCCCTGTACATAGTGCCACACAGCCCTCTGTACATAGTGCCACACAGCCCCCTTGTAGGTAGTGCCAAACATCCCCCTTGTAGGTAGCGCCACTGTGACCGCTTGTAGGTAATGCCACAGTGACCCCTTGTAGATAGTGCCACAGTGCCCCCTGTATATAGTGCCACAGTGCCCCTGTAGGTAGTGACACAGAGCCCCTGTAGGTAGTGACACACAGCCCCCTTGTAGGAACCAACCCCCCCACCCTACCCCCTGTAGATAGCGCCACTGTAGATTCCTGTAGGAGCGGAATCCTTTGGGCCGGGGATTCCATTTCAGGAGTTGCCCCTGATGTCACTTCCCATATATGGATAGTGACATCAGGGGCTCCATCTAGGAGCGGAATCCCCGGCCAGCAAAAAAATCCTCCTGAGGAGGAGAGAGCGAGCGACAGAAAGAACGGCCCAAAATAAGTCCGTCAAAAAAATAGTCCGGGTAAACAGCCCCATTTGGAGTTTATTGTTTTTACTGCGGCCGTGTGATGGCCGTTAAATGAACGTCCGTCACATGGCCAACTATCCCTTCCATGTGAATAGGGTCTTAGTTGCTAGACCCCATAGTAACTTCTCTGCTTGCTACCCTGGAAGTTAGGAAGTTAGGAAAATGTCTGGGCATATATATATATATATATATATATATATATATATGCAGAGGCGTAGCTAGGTTCTCCAGCACCCGGGGCAAAGATTCAGTTTGGCGCCCCCCCACCCCAACCTCTTTCCCGACATCTCCTTCCCCCTCGCCGTTTTTGTTTTCTCTACCAATCGACGTGTCATTTCTTTTCCACATTTCTTTTTATGTAACGCGAGCATAAAATTATTTGTACATTTCACAAGCAATATGGTTCTATACGCAACACCAGAACCAAGCTCGGTACATATATACAGCCCCAGCACAAATACAGCTCAATTTAGTGCAACCCCTGCCGTATAGGTGTGTACGGCGTAAAACTACAGCTCCCAGCATGGCCCGAACAATGATAAGGATATGCTGGGAGATGCCGTTTCACAAAAAATAAATCCTATCATAATTACACCACCCATCATCCTGCTGCAGATCATACAGTGACTACAGTGCTGATCAGAGGCAGAATAAACATTTACATTAAGTGACTCACCGGTGACGTCTCAGATTCTAGTTCTTTTTCTCCATTTGGTCCAGACCTCTATGATGACTTCTCCCGGTCCATTTCTGCAGTTTGCCGCTCAGATGTCTTCAGCATCTCACTTTTCCAACATTTCTGCACCTATAAATAAATATAAAGTTATCATTATACCACACACTACGCCCCTAAATATAATAGCGCCATACACTGCACCTCTAATTATAATAGCACCATACACGGTGTCCCACACACACACTGTGCCCCCTGTAGATAGTGCCCCCGTATAGACCACCCCTGTATATAGTGTCCCACAAATAACTCCCCCTATAGTGCTCTACAGATAGCCCACCCCTGTATATAGCCCCCTGTAGATATAGCCCACCCCTGTATATAGAGCTCTACAGATAGCCCAACCATGTATGTAGCCCCCCTGTAGATATAGCCCACCCCTGTATATAGTGCTCCACATATAGTCCACCCCTGTATATAGTGTTTCACAGATAGCCCACCCCTGTATATAGCCCCCCCTTGTACATATAGTCCACCCCTGTATATAGTGCTCCACTAGATAGTCCACCCCTGTATATAGTGCTCCACAGATAGTCCACCCTTGTATATAGTATATACAGGGGTGGGCTATCTGTGGAGCACTATATACAGGGGTGGACTATATGTACAAGGGGGCTATATACAGGGGTGGGCTTTCTGTGGAGCACTATAGGGGGGAGCTATTTGTGGGATACTATATACAGGGGTGGGCTATATCTACAGGGGGACTATATACAGGGGTGGGCTATATCTACAGGGGGACCATATCTACAGGGGGACCATATCTACAGGGGGACCATATCTACAGGGCTGGGCTATATACAGGGCTGGGCTATACACAGGGGGCTATATCTACAGGGGTGGGCTATACACAGGGGGGCTATATACAGGGGTGGGCTATATACAGGGGAAATATATCTACAGGGGGCTATATCTACAGGGCTGGGCTATATACAGGGCGACTATATCTACAGGGGGGGCTATATACTGGGGTGGGCTATCTATGGGGCACCATATACAGGGGTGGGCTATATCTACAGGGGGCTATATACTATATAGCCCACCCCTGTATATGGTGCTCTATAGACAGCCCACTCCAGTATATAGCCCCCTGTAGATATAGTCCCCCTGTATATAGCTCCCCTGTAGATATAGTCCCCCTGTATATAGCCCAGCAGATATAGTCCCCCTGTATATAGCCCAGCCCTGTAGATATAGTCCCCCTGTATATAGCTCCCCTGTAGATATAGTCCCCCTGTAGATATAGTCCCCCTGTATATAGCCCAGCAGATATAGTCCCCCTGTATATAGCCCACCCCTGTAGATATAGTCCCCCTGTATATAGCCCCCCTGTAGATACAGTCCCCCTGTATATAGCCAAGCAGATATAGTCCCCCTGTATATAGCCCAGCCCTGTAGATATAGTCCCCCTGTAGATAAACACCCCCCGTAGATAAAGTCCCCCGTGTAGACAAAGTCCCCCCCCCCCCCGCAGATACAGCTACGCACTTCTATTACAATTAAAAAAAAAAAAAAATCAAACTCACCTTATTCCCGCTCCCACGCCGTCCGGCAGCCATGGAGACCTGCTCTCTTCTGCGCAGGTCTCCTGGGGGTTGAACGCGGCGTCTAGGAAAGGCGCTGATTGGCTGGGCAGGATGACTTTCCCTGCCAGTCAGTCAGCGCCTTTCATCGATGGAAGCGTCACTGGTACAAAAGGTACCAGTCGCTTCATTCGTGGAGAGGCGCTGAATGGCCGGGCACGGAACGTGCCCGGTCATTCATTGCTTCTAATTGTACCTGTGTCCTTGCGACACAGGTACAATTATAGTGCAGGAGGAGGGGGCTCTGGCGCCCCCCTCTGAACTGCGCCCGGGGCACGTGCCTCGCTTGCCCCCCCCCTAGCTACGCCCCTGATATATGTGCTTAATTACGTCTCCCACATTGGGTTGCCAACCCATCAGTTTTTCCATGACAGACTTACATCACCAAGCACAATGCCAAGCGTCGGATGGAGTGTTGTAAAGCACGCCGCCACTGGACTCTGGAGCAGTGGAAACGTGTTCTGTGGAGTGATGAATCACGCTTCTCCATCTGGCAGTCTGATGGACGAGTCTGGGTTGGAGAATGCCAGGATAACGTTACCTGCCTGACTGCATTGTGCCAACGGTAAAGTTTGGTGAATGCTATCGGGTTGTTTTTCAGGGGTTTGCCGAGGCTCTTAGTTCCGGTGAAGGGGAATCTTAATGCTTCAGCATACCAAGACATTTTGGAGAATTGTAGCGACCAACTTTGTGTAAACAGTTTGGAAACAGTATTGGTCTTTTTCTGTTCCAGCATGACTGTGCCCTAATGCACAAAGCAAGGTCCATAATGACTTGGCTGGGTGAGTTTAGTGTGGAAGAACTTGACTGGCCCGCACAGAGTCCTGACCTCAACCCCATTTAAGACCTTTGAGATGAACTAGAACGGGGATTGCAAGCCAGGCCCTAGCGTCCAACATCAGTGTCTGACCTCACAAATGCTCTTCTGGATAATTGGGCAAAAATTCCCAGAGATACACTCCAAAATCATTGTAGAAAGCCTTCCCAGAAGAGTGGAAGCTGTTTTAGCTGCAAAGGGGGGGGGGGGGGGGGGGAGGACTAACTTCATATTAATGCCTATGGATTTAGAATGGGATGTCATAAAAGCTGCTGTAGGTTTAATGTGTAGGATTCCTAAGACTTTTGTCCATATAGTGTGAGTTTAATATGGTTTGACACTACCAAATAAGACATTTGTTCTCATTCAAAATCATAAACATGAATGTTGCTTTCTCTTTTTCTAAAAAATTATTTTATTAAAAAAAAAAAATATTTACAAATCAGTAAGTGTTAATACATTTGGTGTAGGTTCTCCATTGTATCACACCAGGTCTGGGCATCTCCAGGTCACCTAGTATCTTCATTATCCAGGCACTTTCATGGGTATTAAACTTCTGTTGAGCGCTCTATCATACTGAAAAAAAGAACAAAACTGTTTAAAACCCATTTCCGAACCATTGTGAGCAATGCCAGTGCCATGAAGTGAATTAGCAAAATGATAAAAAAGTATTTGGGGGTCATTTATAGCTCTGTGTAAGCGTGGGCAGTTCTATGATGGAAAGTTACCTGAGGTCCACTAGTAGGTTTCTGTAAGGGTGGGGAGAGCTGTCATGGGATAACTCATCAGTCTCCTCTGGCATCTCTCTGTGGGATGGAGTAGGGGAGAGTTAGTGCCCCGTGCAAGGGCCATATATTCCCTTATTTGCTGTAGAAAATGTTATTTTGGGGGTGAAGTGGACAGGCTGCTAACAGGGGAACTCTACCTAAATGCATCATATCACCAGTAAAATAAACCGGGGCTATGAGCTCAAAACTACGACATTTCCATATCTCACTATATAGCCTAATAGATTGCTATGGCTCTCTATGTAAAGCTTTATGTTGGAGATGACCAATTTTGGTAAAAATTATTGTCTACGCAGGAACAATATGTTCTGCCAAAATATTTTTTCCGCGGTTTGGTCACAGTATTCCTCACGTGTGAACTCAACTTGGCAAACTGGGCCGAATTATAGGGAGGTAACATGCAGCACGTGCCCTACGGTCTTTAGTAATTGGGGACCAACCCTCCCCTGATGTCCATTGGATGATATTATCCAGCAGAGGGGTGCTGTATTAGCTGTCTAAAAACTCTAATAGACTTCAGTGGAGAGGGCCACAAACATGTGCAACTACATCTCCAAAATGTGGCTGTTATAGTGGGTCAGGTGGGGGTCTAGGTCTTTGAGATGGAATGGAGGCCTCCACCAACCTTCATCCAGTCCTGCTGGTGAACTTTTCCGTTTACCAAAAGATGTCAAGCATGTGTTGTCCATTATAAATTAGGCATTGTGGGATATGCATGTATTGTTGGCCTGGGGCATCCTAGCAAACATGACATGCCATTTGTAATGCGTATTATTGTGAAATAGTGGGGCAGTCAGGGAAATTACCCAAGCTCATTCATAAGATCTGCATGCTTCTTCTCTAGGCTGTTATTCTTCACCGATTGAGGGACGTCTGGCACAAACCAGGCAGCAATAAACTTTATGCATACAGCCACATGCTGAAATAGTAAGAGGAAGCATAAGATTACATAGAAGTAAACTAGGCAACATAATAAAAGCATAAGATGAAAACATAAGATTTAAAATATCTTAGGCCTTATTCACTTGTGGATTCTGTCAGGATTTAGGTGCAGAACTCTGAAATCCAGACAGAATCCGCTCGCAATGCATGTGAATGGGGTATTTTATGCCCCATTAACATGCTCCGAAAAATTTTTGCACAGAATAATAGATGTGCTGCAGTATGTGCATTATTGGTGGGGATTCTGCCCTGAAAAGCCTCGGATTATCTCCATTGAATTAAAATGGAGCTAATCCCCGTGCTGATCCACATGCCAATGCACGGTAAGAATCTAAGTTTCAGCTGTGGAATTCTGTGGATGATCTTCATATCCTGCCCATGTGAACATACCCTAAAAGGAATTTTTCAAGAGTCAAACATTGAAGGCCACCCTTAGGAAAACCTCTTTAATAAAAATATACACGAATAGTTACAGTCATATATAATATTGTGAATGCACTTTCCTGGTCATATAAGATATTCAATATATGTCAGGCAAAGGTATAATATAATATATTGGTTTATAAATCTTCTTGGGTAAATTCATATCGAAGATCTAGTCAAAATGTCTGTATGTATACACTATTCTATAGTCGATTGGGCATTACATAAATCACAACACCTATTTATACTGCTTACCTCAAATACGATAACAAATGCAAGCCGAGCAGCAAAAATATGCCAGAATTGTACAGAGAAAGTGTAGTCAGGATTACGGTAATCACGATATCTGAATTAAAAGAGCAAAATTGGGTACATCAAAGAAAAGTACTGTCCAGGGTAGAGGGATTGTATAAGTGGTAAAAGTGCAGCTTTAGTTAGATTTTAGACCATAAAACAAAGGGGGGCACCACTAAACAACAATGTAAAAATATTGGGGTGCAACACAAGCGTCTGACAAGCTACAATGACACAAAATAAGCGACAGCACAAAAGGAAAGCATGCGTACCCATAGTACTTGAAATATAAACACTTTAAAGAGGCTCTGTCACCAGATAATCAAATCCCTATCTCTTATTGCATGTGATCGGCGCTGCAATGTAGATAACAGTAACGTTTGTTTTGCTTTTTTTTAAAACGATAATTTTTGGCTAAGTTATGAGCAATTTTATATTTATGCAAATGAGCCTTTCTAATGGACAACTGGACGTGTTTTTTCTTATTTCCAACTGGGCGTGTATTGTGTTTGTAACATCTGGGCGTGTTTACTTCTTTCACTGCACAATCACACTGTGCTGTGGATCATGCTGGGCTGGAACAATGAGAAGTGTAGGACACTGATTGGTCACTGATTGGTCACTGATTGGTCAGCGTCATACACTCCTCCTTACAACGCCCAGTTGGTAAAAAGTAAAAACACGCCCAGTTGTCCATTGAGAAACTCATTAGCATAAATCTAAAATTGCTCATATCTTGCTCAAAAATGATCGTTTTTCAAAATAAAAACCACTGCTGTTATCTACATTACAGCGCCGATCACATTATGTAGGAGATAGGGCACTTATAATCTGGTGACAGAGACTCTTTAAGTATAAATAACACATCGGACAAACAATTAAAAACATCTAAAAAATCAGTTCACACATAATCAGTTGACCCCACTGTACTGGTAACCCAATATGTGGAAGTGGTTAGACAAGGAATAAATGGTTAATGATTCAACCTCTCTACTCAACAAGATCATAAAATGCTAGTATAAAGGCATCAGAATCATAGAGACTAAGTACTGTATAACGTGCAAGTGCCCAAATACATACAAAAAAATACTATAAAAATGCTAAAGTACATTAGAATTGCTGCCAAAAGCATGCACATAGGTAAAATGACATCCAATAAACAATTCCGATATAAAGTTAGACCATAAATCTAACCTAAATAAGTTAGAGAGAATTATATTAATAGCCATACAAAGTGCATGAAGTCGAAGCAGGAAAAATGACATCTGGTCAAAACATACACTACAAGGAACGGGGCTTCTGTGAAAAAAATATATATATTTTTTCCATGGTAAGTGAAGTGCAATACATCTAGAATGTCACTGACTGCAATTCTGAAAAGTTTGCAACTAGGATTAACCTACACTCACTGTGCACTGAACTGCAGGCAGGTTGACATTTCTCAAGTTGGGAATTCATTTTTTTTAAATTATTTTTTTAAATTATTTTATAGATTGTATCAGTCAAACTACCACAGTTCAGGTGAAAAAAAAAAAATAAACAATAATAGGCCTTATGTATCTAGTGCAGATAATGGAGCACTTGCAACCAATAGGATAACGTCTTCCATTTCCTATCCTGCACTGTAAAACGGAAATCTGAAATACGATTGGTTATCATTAACAGCTGCACTTTTTGCCTAAATAAACGTTTATTTGAGTTTGAGCACATGACACAGACACTCAGTTATGGGCCACAATCACATATTTTTGCAGAGCACAAGCCATAATCTGTTAGTACCAGATTTATCGTTTTACAGTTAAATAGTCTGGGCCAATGAAAAACACATGTATCAAAAAGAATTGTCTGCTTTGGACCATACCTTTTTGTTACAAGGGTCCCCCTACAAAATGCTGATCACAAGATGTCCCACTAATGAGACCCCCAATGATCAGCTGTAATTTGTGGGGGAACATGTAAAAAAGTGTTCAATTCTCCAGAAAAGCCACCAAGAGTTAATTGAAGTATGGACTCATCTAGAATGAGAGACGTTCTTTATAGCTTTTCAGATCTCTGGCTTATGGAGCAGTCCTTTACGGGGAACCCCCACCTATTGATTCAGAATTCCCGATTAGGCTTTTTGAAAACTAGTTTTCTGAACCAAACAACCCCTTTAAGTTATCCTTCTAAGAGCATAACTTGAGGGCGTTCAATTGCATTTGGATACCGGAGGGCCCAACAGCCTCTCTGCCACATAAGAGTACACCGGTACGGCAAGTGATAAAAATTATAGAGTTTGAATTTATATTGAGCAGCTTCAGGTTATGCCTCTTTGTCCTTCAATCGTGCCCACAAGATTGGTACATCATAACACGTGTAGGTACCTGCATTCTGTGGTGTTTGGGTACATGGTCAGTGACACTTGTGTCCTTCTGTCAAAGTCTTGTGTATGGAATATTGATAGGCTCTGGTTAATGTATCCGGTGAGACAGCTGAAAAGAAAGAAAAGACAATTACTAAACAAGCCCAAAGTAGAATTGACACAATTGGTATCATTCTGTGGATATTAATCTGCAACCATTGTATGGGCATCGTATGGCTTGAAGTAGGTTGCCTACAGCCATCATGCAGCCAACAAGCTATTAATTAGGGTATCCTTGAGTATTGTACCATGTTTTTTGCATCTTTTATATTTGATGGATAAAGAGAAACATCTGGATAAAGAGTAACTGTGGTTACAGTTATTTTGGTTCAAGTGATACTCTTTATGGAACTGATAGTTCTCTATTGCATTTTGGACAGGAGTTGCTGGCCAGCGTGGATTCAATTAAACAATATTATTAAATTAGTATAATTGAATAAAATTAAACTGTAGGCCACCTTTGCCACCATATTTTATTGCTCTAAAGCATAGAATATAGCCTACCGTTTTGTGTCAACAGCTCTTATACTGACCTATGTGTCTCCATGGTGACAGACTACAAACAAACTCTTTGTAGTCTCAGTCTACAGTCATACTCCCTTCCAGCTATCCTCTACTTCTTGCTAATATACATTTGGTATTGGTTGCAATACTTTACATACTCTTTAAGTTTAGAAATGGAAATTTTGTCAAAATGAAATTTTATATAATATGAATAAAATCGTTTTATCCAAACTTCATCCAACAGAAGTGTCTGTGTGTTATGCTTAGAAAGAAAGGGTAATTATCAAATTAGAGAAGTCATCTATTTGCTATATCTTACTCTATGTCCTCTTGCCCCTGTGCACACGGTCCATATGCAAATTTATATATGAGCCTGGGGATGAAGTCAGACGTGATTGCAATGACTAGACCATTAGTGATAACGGCTAGAACTCCCACTGCTTCTAGAACCTGCAACCAGATACCTGAAAGACAAACATTCAGCAGTTCTTATGACATTACTTTCTTATACGAGTATAAATGGGCAATAAACCAAGTTATAAGTCATTATTAGTTGGACAAACTTTGTGCCTTAGGGTTAGTGTTCCTTTAAGGCAGAGAACTAACCCTAAGGGAACCCTACAAACATTCAATTATGAGTATATATCGGTATATGTATCTCACCTATGTCATTTGCTTTTCTTGGCACCAGGCGGCGCTGTAAACGAGTCATTTTTATGGCGTCAAGACGAATTTCCAGCATATTGTTAATGAAGGCAAGGAAAGGGGCAAGGGGGAAAGCAGTCACAAAGATTGTCGTGAAACTGTATTGGATGACTATTAAAAGGGACACAAAAGATTAATCACATATCACAAAGTGCTGATGATGTCACAGACAGCATTTACTACTGTAATATATACAAGACTCACCCATTTCCAGAAATTCATCAAACAGACTGAAGATATGGACTTCACCAAGCCTGTAATTGGCTCTCCATGCTTCCGTTACATGGTCCAATGATCCTTGTTCACTGCGCACTCTACTCCGCTTATCCTGCAGCTTACGAAACTTATATTTAAGGAATCTACAGAGAGAAAGTTATTGTTCGATTTTTAATGTGATTAAGTTTCATATTGTAAAACATTGATGGGTTCGCTAAACATAAAAATTTGAGTTGATAGACAATTATTTCCACATTGGGATTGCTTTCTTTGCTTCAAATAAAAGGTGACAATAGTCATGAACATAAATAGACCTTCATTTAATGTCTAAGCCTCAAAGGGAAACCAAACAATTTTCTACATAAACCCCAAAACATGATCAATCAAAAATGTAAAAAACTTTTTTTGACCAAGCTAGGGTTGAGGCCACATTTCCCAAAATTGTACTTTCTGAGGTTTTGAGATGTAGGGATCTTGAGGTTCTCCAAGTAACACCCTGATCCCCGACACAGAGTGATGTCATCCCACTAAAAACGAATCTGCTATGTACTACCGGATCCAGCACGGGGAGTATTTATTTTTTTGTAAAGAAGGTGTGACAGATTATAAAACTACTCTCTGTAGGCATTGGGCGTGTCATACAGCGGGACAAAGGAACCCCAGAGATCTTCACAATGCAGAACTCTAGACAAGAAAGGTTTGGGGTGGGAGATGTAGAAGAACCAAACATTCAGTTTTTGTCTAAGGTTTCACTTTAAATCTTACACATTTGAGTGTTTATACTCACGGGGAGAGAAATTCCATGCAATTGCTGAGCGTCTGTTTAAGGATCATGATGATACACATTTGTATAAACAAGTCAGTGATGCATCCACTTGGGTGACACTGAAATGAGAGATGGGTGTTAGAAAAAAAACTCTGATTTTCCTACCCAACAAACCTTAAAATGCAAACACACTCACTTCTTCCAGCCTCCACTCTCCAGCTATGCGCATATAGTTTCCTGGGTACCCATTAATCCTATTGTTAAAGAGAGAAAAGCTTTAGCTACAAATATTTAGGGGAATCAAGGGCGAAAGTATCAGCTTTAAAGGGGTAGTCTGCTTTGCAAAATCCCTTTCTATTTGAACGGTCTCACAATGTTGAGCAGATCACAGAGACCCCGGCGATCATCTGTAATCTGTGGGTGGAGCCCGGCAGCAAATGTTTCATGCCCCACTGCAGAGGAAATAGAGCATTACAAAGCCAACTGATTTTAGAACAGTCTGTGTAATGCACTGTGCTGCCGAGTAAGACCCGCACTTTGTTACCGGTCTCTTCTCTGGCTAATATATGAGGGTCCTGAAAGGTGGGATTCCCCTCTGTTAACTCAGAATTCCTTATGGTTTTTTTGACTATCGGTTTTCTGAACCAGACAATTCCTTTCAGCATCTCGGCTTTTATATAGTGATAAACATAAAGTTTTTATTTTTATTAGTTCTAGATATCCAGAAGATCCAGCAGGTGCCAAATTCTGAAAATCAAGAGATGTGTCATATACTAAAACTCTCCATACATATTGGTGTAAAGTTGGCCAATCATCCAGCAGACAACTCCATGGACATATCCACATGTTGAGGTTGCTCCATACATCAACGGTACAACTATTTGCTAGCACGTCCTTTTTTTCTACAACAAATTTAAGCTATCCTTAACATTCCTTCCCTGCTCATAAATAGACGGCCATATTCATTTTTATGGGCAATCATTCCTTCCTGAACCTATAAGCCTAGAAACAGACAGTAGTCATCCGTGGATAAAAATCCAACCTGTTCAATACATACTTTACAGACAGATGTTGACTTTAAAGTGTAACTAAACTTTTAAAAAACTTGAACATGTCATAGTGACATGTTAGAAGTTTTGATCGGTGGGTGGTACGAGCACTGAGACCCCCCACGACTGCTAAAACAAAGTATCTAAGTGATGTGCCGCTGAGTTTCTGATCGGCTTTCCTCAGAGCAGTGTACGGGCTCAATAAAAAGTCTATGAGACTAAACACTGCTCGCTTGGCTTTCCGAGGAAAGCCGATCATAAACAAAGCGGCACATTGCTCACCCGAGGGCTTCTGACAATTTAGCGATCGGTGGGGGTCACATTTCTCAGACCACCACCGATTAAAACTACTGACAAGTCACTATGACATCTCAAAAGTTAGTTACCTTTTAATCTTGGGAACATTTACGTCACAATGTCATCTAGAGCCTTTGGACAACTGAACTTGAATATCTATGGGCCCCTTTACTCTCTTCATATTAGATTATGTGACCTCCATAAAACCATTTTACATCACACAACTTTTCTGTAACGTGTAATATTTTTAGAATTTATAGTAGAGCAGAAAAATATTCTTTATCTAAACTGTTGTAAAAGGTCACATGGTAGGAATAAAAGTTGGTTACCTTCCCAGAAAGAACGCCACATAGAAGAGGGATGAAAAGTGAGTGACAAATTGAAATGTAAAAACTTTAGATGTGAAGCTGTTTTCTCGCTCAGTAAAAGTCCGAGGTTTCTCTGAGTGGGAACAAGAAAAGAATGGCCTTGTTAGCCTGCTTATCCGATCCTTATGGTGTCACCTTATTTCACAGTATCAAGGACATTAGTACTATTAGTACTTCATATTCATCCCAACAAATTTTGACCAGTCCTGTATGATGGTGTTCCACCATTTAATTTTCTCAACTTAATTTCTTAAATAAATATTTTTGTATTGAACCCATATGAGCATCGTAAAGATTTAATTGGTTCCTAAAACCGCTTAACTTTATATAATGTATAGAAAGTATTATAAAGAACTGTATCTAATAGGTTTCCATGGTATCTATTTCAACTTTAACGAAACCTCCACTTTTGCTGATGTCTCCTACACCTCATATTGGCACCTCCGGCTAAAAAACAGCGGTTTTTTTTTCCCTTGCACTGTTAACGATTTGTGCACAAATTCTATAAATCTATATGGCATTTGCTTAAAAACGATTACTGTGCACTGTAGACAAGTAGCAGTTTGGTGGGTTGCTGAAAAGTAACCAACTGCTGATGGAAACCAATGGAAATGTGTTGGTTCCCTTCAATTTCAACTATTATATTTTATTTTCAGAATTAGGAAAACTGGGGAAAGTTCATCCAAAAATCCAATATGGATGGGGAAACACACAAAAAAAGAAACAAATGTGGTCTTACATAGGGTTTTACATGACTCACAAGCTTTTTACTCACTCTTTTATTATTGTTTGTGTGAGATTTACAGCAAGGCAAGCGTAATCTCGCGAGAGTACGCATTTAAAACAAGATTGCGCTTGCCTTGCTGTAAATCTCACAGAAATGTTAAAGAAGTGTCAGGATTCTGAATAGACATCACATCCTGGCTGGAGGTAATGTATATTCACTGTCTGGACACTTGAGTAACGTTAGTGTGGGTGTATGTGGCTGCACATAGTGATATAATAAGATCACTATATGCAGAGTAAATAAATGGAGAGAAGTGTATGACGCTGATTGGTGACTGATTGGTCAGCGTCATACACTCCTCTGTGCAATGCCCACTTGGTCAAAAAGTAGAACATGCCCAGATGTCCAATAAGAAACTCATTAGCATAAAGCTAAAATAGGTCATAACGCCGACAAAAATTATAATTTTTCTAAATAAAAAACACTGCTGTAATATGCATTACAGCGCCGATAACATAATGTACAAGATAGGCCACTTATAATGTGGTGACAGAGCCTCTTTTAATGTTCTTCCATAAATCCACAATATGCAGATTTTTCCTTGTTTAATACATCTTAGAGGCGTAGAGATAAATTGAAGCAACTCACCCAAATTACATAAATAAGTGGAGACTACACGATTCACCTACAAAGACAAAATGGCACACATATAAGAACTGCTTAAATTGTTTCAGCTTTTACTCAAAAGTATCAGCAATCTCTCAAATCCCCCAAATTTTTTATATTACCATATCCTCTTGACCTGCTACCTCTAGAGCATAACGCTCAGTAGGTGTTGTCATGAGCCGCCAAGTTATCTGTATATAAGATACTGTAACTGCTTCTACCAGCTAAGATAGTTCTTACTCACATAGATGACCAGGCGGATCGTAACATTGGTCACCTCTCATGTTCTAGAGGAGGCAGACCAGGAGATTATCACATTGCACCGGTTTTTAGAAGAAATAATATTTTGGGACATAATTCTAAAGACATTGTGCCACATTTGTACAGTCATGAAACTACTTTTCTTGCCATAGAAGTCAATGGGAGATGGTGCAAGACATTGCCAAGTTCTATTAACATCTATAGTGTGCAATTGGTGGCTAGCACATCCCATACATGTCGAGACCTGCACGTTATTAGACTGTGCTTTCCTATTGCATGTGACTTTCACATGGCAGAGGTCATCGTCTAGCACTAGCCCAAACCTTGCAAAATGTATATGTCTAAACAAACTACCTTAGTCATGATGACAATGGTGAGGTAATGAAGTACAGCTCCAGACATGACAGCAGCAGTATTGGCATGTTCACTAAGCAAGTGCCAAGATGAGCGCATAAAGAACACGGTTGCTACAACTCGGTATACCACTAGAGCTTGTGCAATGCCAATCAGAACGGCTATCTGGGGGATAAAGATTGTAAAGAAAGCATGGGTTAAGCCAAATGTTACTGCCACACAATGACTATATGGTCTTTAGACATATATATTAGGTGTAGTAATAGGAGTACCATACCACAGCAGCCACTCCCAGTAGTACCATAGTGGAACGCAGGTAAGAATGTTGATGTTTCAGGATATTGCATTCTGGATTATTGATAAGCTCCAAAGCCAGCTCCTCCTGTACAAAACAAGTAGTGCACACAATATATGTACTAGAGAAAATACAAAAGACTTACTCTAGAAAACACTCCATGGCCAAAACACACAAACTGCCGATACATTAGTGTCATAAGAGGATTATCTGTTACAGCATTACAATAAAGCAATTGCAAACAGGATTATAATATAAATAAGTAATCACAAGGATACATATCAAAATTTGTATGTGACCCCTCAACCTCGGCTACTGGCAGCAGACATTAATACAGAGGTTCAGAGGTGTCACTTAGTGCTTCTGCATCCTAGTGCAAAATCTGCGACAGGGCCCCCACGTACTATATGTCATTTTATAATAGAGAAGAGCAAATTCATTTTACACTAATCGAATTTGATACAAATTTCCCAAAAATTTGGGATTATAGCGAAACTTTTGTGATTTGACCGGGACTAATTACTTAAAATGGCGGCCACCATTTTACAGATCAGAAGAAGACAGAGAAGAAGAATCACATGACGTTGTGTGGCGGTGGCATTCCCTATAATTATTTGCAGGCAGTCCTCCCACTAGCACAGCCAATCATGAGGGGTATAGGTTGTGAGTCACTGATGACTCAGTGGATGACAGTCATATGAGTTATAGCCACTATAAACAGCCCAACTAGAAAATGCTGCTGCTTTGTGGGGATACAGATAGGAGAGAGAGGACGTCAGACAGAGAGTGAGCGATAGTAAACACAGAATACAGATAGATAGTGGTGGATTAGTGCCAGTGAGTGTGCTTCATTGTGGGGATAAGAGAATAGATTTACAATAATAGAAATAGATTTTAGAGAACGATAGGAGTCAGTCAGTGTCAGTGTGTTAGTTAGACAGGCAGAACGCTGCCCTGTTTACACAGGGCAATTATCAGGAACGCACATTCGTATGAACGCTCGTTCACCTGACTATTGGCCAGTGTAAATGAACCCTAAAGTCTATGTACACTTTTGGAAATAAAATTAAATTTTTTAAATAAATCAATGTTTTATATGATTTTAAACAACTTTTAAATTGGTTTCACTATATGAGATACAGCTTCTATGTATACATAGAAGCTGTATCCTGCTGTCAAAGCCGATTCCGTCTGGTCAGCTGCACTGACGGCTCCGGTGAAAGCTAGTCCTGCGTGTCTCTGACATGCAGGATCCAGCTAATAAGGATCACGTTTGAGTTCAAGAGATATAATGTATATATATATATATATATATATATATATATATATATATATATATATATATATATATAATGTATATAATGTTGCCTAAGAAAATGAAATACTACCTCATCCTCATCCCAACTATACAGGTTCCACCAAGAGACATCTCTTGCTCTTTGCCTCTTCCAAAGCTCCAAGAATATAGTAGCTGAAGGAAAACATAGATAGGTCATAATAAATCTTCAAATCAAACATCAAAGATTGGGAGGAAATACATCAAAAGATTTACGCCAGTTTTCTGGCATAAAAAAGTAGCAGATCTTGGCGCACGCCACAGTTGCACAAGAATTTGTAAAACTTTCAAAATATGGCAGCAGAAGGGGGTAGTGCTTCGCCGAAGGGGCCTTTACTGGAACGACTAATTTATTCTAAATTTATGCCAGAAAACTGACATTATAGCAGAAATCTATCCCAGCTCCTAGTTGGTGTAGATTTCAGTCTATGCAGTGTAGTAAGGTAGAGGCCCATACCCGGCCTTACACTCCACCCCCCAATCTGACTAGCCCCCTCCCTCTTCCTCATCCTTATCGAACACATGAAATAAAAAAAATGTATACTTACTTCACCACTCCGCTTCTCCTCTCCCCACCGGTTCCTCTCTGGCTTAATGCCACGACTCATTAAAGATACTGACGCCAGGCAGCGTCAATACTTATGCAACACAGCACTCAGCAAATTCAGTCCGGCGTCAGACATTTAATAAGCAGCGGCATCAAGAGGGAGCCGGATGGGACCCAGGTGGGGAGAAGAGAAGAGGATTGATGAAGTAAGTATCTATTTTTTTATTTTATGTGATATGGGGTGAATGGAGGGCACAATTGTGGAGCATGGCCAGATACAGTTCTGGCGCATGTTCGCGTCTTCATAAATGTGTTGCATCTTAGGGTATGTTCACACGCTGAGCCAAAAACGTCTAAAAATACGGAGCTGTTTTCAAGGGAAAACAGCACCTGATTTTCAGATGTTTTTTGAGCAGCTTACGTTTTTCACAGCGTTTTTCGCGCCGTTTTCGCTGCGTTTTCGTGCCGTTTCTTCAGCCGTTTTTGGAGCTGTTTTCAATAGAGTCTATGAGAAAACGGCTACAAAAACGTCCCAAGAAGTGTCCTGCACTTCTTTTGACGAGGCTGTAATTTTACGCGTCGTCTTTTGACAGCTGTCAAACGACGATGCGTAAATTACAGGTCGTCGGCACAGTACGTCGGCAAACCCATTCAAATGAATGGGCAGATGTTTGCCGACGTATTGTAGCCCTATTTTCAGACGTAAAACGAGGCATAATACGCCTCGTTTACGTCTGAAAATAGGTTGTGTGAACCCAGCCTTACTCTGGTAAATTGGTTAAAACTGGCATATGAAATGCCTGAAAAAAAAGAAATGAACATACTGTAGATTCTGCACATGTAGTGTATGGCCCCATGCACACGAACGTATTTTTGCGGCCACAATTCACCCACAAATCTGAGGGTGAATTTCGACCCCATTCATTTCAATGGGCCCATGCACATGACCGTGGTTTCCACGGGCCGTGCATTGCCCGTGAGCCAGGACCGCAAAAGATAGTAAATTTCTTACTACGGCCGCATTTTGAGGTCAAGGCGAGTTGAAATTAATGCACACAGCAATGATTTTCGGGCGGCCACGGGTGACATTCAGCGGCTGTCCGATCCGTAAGTTACGGCCTGTATATACCACTACGGTCGTGTGCATGAGGCCTATGGCTTTTACTTGCTTTAATTGCAATATATTGCAACCACATTGGACAACCATATTAAAAGGATAGTTCTGGTAAAAATTAGTTTCCTTTGCAATCTAGGTAACCTTCAGACCCCCTAATGAATATATTTTCTTGTTTTCTCTTTCGAGTAGGCAGCACCTGTATATGTTCAGGTCATAGCCTGGCAACAGGTGCAGCAGGACACTGGTAAAAAATAAAATTGTATTGACTGATTGCTACCCAGTTTACAGAAGATCTGGTGCAGTGTATCGATTATACACCACCATCACTAATAGGGTACCCATGTAGCGGTGGCCGTATGCGGCCGAAACCACACCCTCATGCGGTGGTCAATGGCAGCACAATTGTGCGGCCATTGGCCACTGCAAGCGGTCAAGGCCACGGCCACCTCTACATGGGACTTTAGCCACAAATGGAAGGTGACCATCTGACCCAAGAGCAGGCTAAAATACCACCTACCAGCAGGATTCAGACAGACCACTATTCACATACTGATGAACATCTCCAAACACACCTACCATTCAGGTGGAAGTGCCTCTTTAGTTTTCTATTTGCACACAAATAAGGCTTATTAAAAAGGTGCCAACCATATGACTGTCATCTTTTAAAATATTAAGCAGCCACCCACTCTCAAATGGTGGGTATGTAAGAGGTTGTTCATCAGTGTTTTGCCCCTGAGCGACCTCCTTCATATAACATTGTGGTTTGTCTGCATCCTGGTAGGAACTGGTATTTTAACCAACCCTTGTATTAGAAAATTATGGCCTTTTTTTTAGCGATATTTGGTCATTTTGATCCCACTTTCAGTTGAAGGTTACCATCTGTAGGCTTGCAAGTTACTGATTTTTTATTTTCTAATATGGGCATTTAAAATTAGGTACAGGTGGCGGTACATCAGTGACATTTTTTTCTTAATGCTGTATTTCTTCAACACACAGAAAACATTAGGGAGATATATGAAACAGGTGTAAAAGAAAAGTGGAGCAGTTGCCCATGGCAACCCATCAGACTGTCTCTGAAAATAAGGAACTGAAATCTAGTTGGTAACGATGGGCAAATGCTTTCCATTACACTATTTTTTAACATATCTCCTCCATTATCTGTTCCTCTTGCTAACAACTGTAGAGAGAATGTATACCTAGTATACTTACCCCACACTGCCATAAACATAGCAAAGAACACTGTGCCCTCATTGTCAAATAAATGTGTAACCTACACAATAAAAAAAAAATACATCAGTAAATATAGGTCCCTGTCAAGTTGCTGGAAAAACTCAGTGACAACCGTTATTCATTCCACATGGACACCATAATGTGCGGAGGAAATTAATATCTGTACCCGTATTTATAATGACTAATGGCATCAAGAATGAAAGGACTAGAGTGCTTGGTGGAGTGCCTTGGCAACTTTCACTAATAATAGATACAGCATTATCCTCGTCCAAGCACTGTGTCTGGTATTGCAGCTCATCTTCAGTAAAGTGGATATGCACATGGACGAGGGTAGAGCTGTGTCTAGTACAACCCGGAGGTGCTCCCTTTGCCTTCGTGATTGGTGGATGTCCTAGCAGTTGGACCTGCACCATTCACATATAGGATATTACAGGGATTTGGCAACAATTATTATAAGCATGGAACCACTTTAAGGTTTGTATCAGAAACTATATGTAAAGATCCAGACTTCACTGAAGCTCTGGTGCTGGCAGTCAGCCAGAGGCTATAAAAGCTCATGATTTTGCAGGTATTCACCTTAAATCATAACATAAGAAACAACAGGGGTGATATAACCAATAGGAATATATTGATATTTCTACACCTAGGCTTGTAACAAGAACAAGGTGGCATCCTCTACGTCTAGAGGAAAAAAGGTTTCCCCACCATCACAGACGAGGATTCCTTATTGTTGCTAGCAGTGAGATTATCAAACTTTCTGCCACAAGATGTTGTGTGGTTGATTCTTTGAACAAGTTTAAGAAGGGCCTTGATGCCTTTCTTGAAAAATATAATATTACTGGTTACGACTACTAGATTCTGGAGATGGGATGTTAACCCAGAGATTTATTCTGATTGCCATGTTTGAACTCAGGGAGGAATTTTTCCCGAAATGAGGCAACTGGCATCAACCTGATGGGGGGGTTTGCCTTCCTCTGGATTAACACGATAGGATTATAGGTTGGACTTGATAGACCTGTATCTCTTTTCAACCTTATCAACTATGTAACTATGTAATATCTATAGACAGTAAAAAAAAAAAAGGTTGTAGCTTATGTTGATATGTGATTTTAATGTATAGAACTAGCCAATTGTAGTAAACAGCAAACCTTTTCATAGATGAGAACGTTCAAGTCTTACCTTTGCATATGTACAAGTGTCGGACAGTGGCCAGTACGGGCAGTTCTGATCACAGAGGGGACACATTATTGTTGTGTTGGCTGTGCAAATCTCCTGGCTAAAGTCAATAACATAGTAGAGTAAGACATGTTTATTATACAGTATAAATATTCAATAGATTTACGGATGGTCAGTCCAATTTATATTATATGCAATTTAACAATAAATCTTGGCATTAAAGTGTAACCGTTGTTTAAAATTTTCTTCCCATAAATCAATAGTACTGACGTTGGTAAGAAATTTTGTAATGTCTCTTATTACAGAAAAATGCACTTATCAGACTCCTCTTCTCCTCCCCCTGACTCCTGCACTGATAACTCACTCACAATTCACTGTTAAAATCTGCATTCAGTGAGTCAGAGAAGAAGATGGATTTATCAGCTCACTTAGAGATCAGGTTACAGCTGTTGCCCATAGAAGTTTATATAGAGGGAAGCGGGCATAAGGTGGAGGGAGATGCTCCCTGCTCCTCCTCCCCTCTCCATAGATTTGTATGGGCAGCAGTTGTAACCGGATCTCTTAGTGAGCTGATAATCTTTATCTCTGCCTCACTGAATATGAATACTAACACAATGTGGTTATCTGGTTTCCAACCCATTTTTAAACAACCTTAGGGGATTCTCAGTTAATAGAGGGGGTCCCCCATTCAGGAGCGCTTCTTAATCTGAAGGACCCGGCACGTCTATGCATTACACACACACAGCTCATTAATTTCAATGGGAACGGTGTATTGCCTTATTTATTCTAGAGGGGAACTGCAAGGGAATTAAACACTCGGGTTACCCCACAGTTTACAGCTAACCGTTATGGGTCCCAGCAGCAGGACCCCATGTGATCAGCCTATTGTCTAGCCCATAGGGATTGTACTTTTTGGACAATGGAAGATATAAATCTCAGCAATTTTTACAGAAGACTGACACTCTCCTCGCCTTCTTGTATATGCAGCAAATAAATATAAATATATATATATATATATATATATATATATATATACAGTGAAGGAAATAAGTATTTGATCCCTTGCTGATTTTGTAAGTTTGCCCACTGTCAAAGACATGAACAGTCTAGAATTTTTAGGCTAGGTTGATTTTACCAGTGAGAGATAGATTATATATATGAAAAAAAAAAAAGAAAATCACATTGTCAAAATTATATTAATTTATTTGCATTGTGCACAGAGAAATAAGTATTTGATCCCTTTGGCAAACAAGACTTAATACTTGGTGGCAAAACCCTTGTTGGCAAGCTCAGCAGTCAGACGTTTTTTTGTAGTTGATGATGAGGTTTGCACACATGTTAGATGGAATTTTGGCCCACTCCTCTTTGCAGATCATCTGTAAATCATTAAGATTTCGAGGCTGTCGCTTGGCAACTCGGATCTTCAGCTCCCTCCATAAGTTTTCGATGGGATTAAGGTCTGGAGACTGGCTAGGCCACTCCATGACCTTAATGTGCTTCTTTTTGAGCCACTCCTTTGTTGCCTTGGCTGTAAGTTTCGGGTCATTGTCGTGCTGGAAGACCCAGCCACGAGCCATTTTTAATGTCCTGGTGGAGGGAAGGAGGTTGTCACTCAGGATTTGACGGTACATGGCTCCATCCATTCTCCCATTGATGCGGTGAAGTAGTCCTGTGCCCTTAGCAGAGAAACACCCCCAAAACATAATGTTTCCACCTCCATGCTTGACAGTGGGGACGGTGTTCTTTGGGTCATAGGCAGCATTTCTCTTCCTCCAAACACGGCGAGTTGAGTTAATGCCAAAGAGCTCAATTTTAGTCTCATCTGACCACAGCACCTTCTCCCAATCACTCTCAGAATCATCCAGATGTTCATTTGGAAACTTCAGACGGGCCTGTACATGTGCCTTCTTGAGCAGGGGGACCTTGCGGGCACTGCAGGATTTTAATCCATTACGGCGTAATGTGTTACCAATGGTTTTCTTGGTGACTGTGGTCCCAGCTGCCTTGAGATCATTAACAAGTTCCCCCCGTGTAGTTTTCGGCTGAGCTCTCACCTTCCTCAGGATCAAGGATACCCCACGAGGTGAAATTTTGCATGGAGCCCCAGATCGATGTCGATTGACAGTCATTTTGTATGTCTTCCATTTTCTTACTATTGCACCAACAGTTGTCTCCTTCTCACCCAGCGTCTTACTTATGGTTTGTAGCCCATTCCAGCCTTGTGCAGGTCTATGATCTTGTCCCTGACATCCTTAGAAAGCTCTTTGGTCTTGCCCATGTTGTAGAGGTTAGAGTCAGACTGATTAATTGAGTCTGTGGACAGGAGTCTTTTATACTGGTGACCATGTAAGAGCTGTCTTTAATGCAGGCACCAAGTTGATTTGGAGCGTGTAACTGGTCTGGAGGAGGCTGAACTCTTAATGGTTGGTAGGGGATCAAAAACTTATTTCTCTGCGCACAATGCAAATAAATATATATAATTTTGACAATGTGATTTTCATTTTGTTTTTTTATATAATCTATCTCTCACTGGTAAAATTAACCTAGCCTAAAAATTCTAGACTGTTCATGTCTTTGACAGTGGGCAAACTAACAAAATCAGCAAGGGATCAAATACTTATTTCCTTCACTGTATATATTCTATAAAATGCTGTAGATCAATAGGAAAAGCACTGCGGTATTACTGAGTATTACAAATGTGTGGCACATCAACTCATGTTAAAGTACAAGTAGAGTACTGCTGTGGGAATAAAAGAAAAAACTACCCTGAAAGCCAGCTATAATAAAAATAGGTGGAAACTAAAAGCCACAATCTTCCTATTACAGCTGTAAGAACCTCTTTTTCTGTATCCTTCATCATGTTACTTCTAGACACTTAAATATAGTGTTAATGTAAAATATGCCTGTGCATATACGGACCTTACTAAAACTATGGATTTACACACAAACAAAACTATGACTTGAAAGTCTTACCTGATTTTACTAGAATTGAAATGCACAAACCCATAAAAGAAGACCACTAGTCCAACTAGAGCTGCAGGAAACAGCATAAGGGTGTACCACCCAAGCCACGCAAAGTATAGAGCCACCTTCTCTCCAAAGTACTCTCTATAAAAAAACAGAGCAACCAACTATGATTCAGGAACCAAAGACAATGCATAGCAATACCAAACAGGCTTGTAAATAATGTGTATATACATGCATGTGTTTTGGAGAAATTATGGTAAGAGTCATCATATTATACTTCTCACGCAAGGCCTCATGCACACTGTCATATTACGGCTCCATACAATCTTTAAGTTGTACAGAGCTGTAATACAGAAGCAATAAAAGTGTATGTTCCGATTTTGTATGGAGATTTACGGAATTCTCCCCTATAGGCATTTTGATAATTTATACAGTACCATATGGAGGCATCATACAGAGGCACACTGAGTGCCTTCAGTACCATACTCTGTGCTACTCTGTCTGCCTCATTAACCCCTTCCCGACATCCGCCGTATATATACGGCGCACGCCGGGTGGGGGAATATGGAGCGGTCTCATAGAGCGGTCTCCATAGAGCGAGTGTGTCGGCTGTGTGTTACAGCCGACACTTCCGGGTTACGAGCGGGATCGCGTTTTAGCACGATCCCGCTTGTTTAACCCGTTAAATGCTGCGTTCAATAGAGAACGCGGCATTTAAATTACTAAAAACAGGGGGGCGACCAACTGTAACGTCTCAACGGCCCCCCCGCCGCGAGCCGTTGGTTCACACGGCTGCCTGGGGGCCTGACGAAGTCCCCCAGGTCCGCCATCTTGGTACTCCTATGAAGCTCTGCCTCCGGCAGGGCTTCATAGGAGACTGTCAGAATCACGATATACTGCAATACATTAGTATTGCAGTATATCGTGCAAGCGATCTAACGATCACTGGTTGAAGTCCCCTAGGGGTACTAATAAAAAAATGTAAAAATGAGTTAAATAAAGTTTTTTTTTTGTGTAAACAAAAAATTTAAATTAAAAGTTCAAAAAACCCCCCTTTTCCCATTTTCCCCCTAGAGCATAGTAAAAAATTAAATAAATAAACATAATTGGTATCACCGCGTCCGTAAAAGTCTGAACTATCACAATATATCATTATTTAACCCTCACGGTGAATGCCGTAAAAAAAAAAATTGTAAACGCCAGAATCTCTATTTTTTGTTCACCTCATCTCCCACAAAAAATGAAATAAAAAGTGATAAAACCGTCACATTTACACCAAAATGGTATTATTAAAAACTACAGCTTATCCCGCAAAAAATAAGCCCTCATACCACTTAATTGACAGAAAAATAAAAAAGTTACGGCTCTCGGAATTTGGTGAAACAAAATAAATTTTCTTTTTTACACTTAGGTTTTTACTTGTAAAAGTAGTAAAATATAGAAAAAACTACACATATTTGGTATCGGCGTAATCGTATTGACCCATAGAATAAAATTAACATGTTGTTTTAATTATACAGTGAATTACGTAAAAATGGCGCACCAAAAACCATGGAGGAATCGCTGTTTTTTTCATTTTCTACCCCACAAATATTTTTTTTCCCGTTTCCTAGTACATTATATTGCAAAGTAAATGGTGCTACAAAAAACTACAACTCGTCCCGCAAAAATAAAGGCGTTATGGCCTTTGGAAGGTGGGGAGGAAAAAACGAAAATGAAAATCTGAAAAAGGGCTGCGGCGTGAAAGGGTTGGGTTTCCTATAATCAATATTTATTACCTATCCACAGTATAGGTGATAAATATCTGATTAATGGGAATCCGACCACTGGGACACACACCGATCACGAGAATGAGTTTACCGTACTGAATATGAATGGAGTGATACTCTGCATGCGCGGTCACCGCTCCATTGATTTCTATAGGGCTGTGAAGTGTTATCTTCGGCAGCCCCATAGAAATGGATGGAGCTTTGGCTGAGCATGCACAGTATCGTTTCATTCATATGGGGCTCCCAGGAACGGCAAGGTAAGCCCGTTCTCGTGATCAGTGGGGGTCACAGCTTGTGGACTCCCATGGATCAGATATTTATCACCTATTTTTAAAGAACCCCTCCAAGTTGCATGACATAAAAATTACAGTTAAAATTAGTCTGCTTTACCGGTGCCTAAGTTGTGAAGTTTGTTTTCAATAAGTTAATTTAGAAATCTCTTTTTTGGACAATTTACATACATACTATGAAAATTGAGCATTCCCTATATTTGTCCGTTAATACATATTGCTATTAGTATTGGTGTTTTGGAGAATTCAGTGATGGTGTAAAGATGATTTCTGTCATGCAGGTTTACTAATTTACATAACAGCAGAACACCCCTGTGTCACCTGATCTGTGGCACTGGTTGCTTGTAAATAACATCCCGCCATCTCGCCCACTTTTCTTTTAGATTTTTTCCAGTTGTTTCCTCTAGCTGTAAAACGGAGAGAACAGAATGGTACACTTTAAGACTGAGGGAAGTCAGGTTCAGAATATACAAGTCTATCTTCCTACCCATCCATCTTTTCACCTCTTTATTCATCATCTACCCGTCCTTCCATTTATACATCCATCCTTATATCTATCCAGCTTAAAGGGGTATTCCCATCTTATAAAGTGATGGCATATCACTAAGATGTGCCATCTCTTCATGACCGGTGGGGGTGTGGCCCCTGGGACCCCCACCTATCCTGAGAATGAAGGGGCTGCAGCGCTGCGACCCCTTCATAGCGGAAACTTTAAGTGAATGGGGCCGGCTGCAGTTCTCTGCACAGCACTGTGCAAGGAAAACTAGAAGAAGATGTTGCATTTTCAGGATTGATGGAAGTCCCAGGTCGGACGCCCACTAATTATAAAGTCATGGCATATTCCAGGGATATGCCATCACTTTTTAAGATGCTAAGACATATCCCTTTAAAACATTTGCTTCATAATTCTAACTATTTTTGAATTTCTTTTACCGAATTTGAAAAATAGTTATCTTGAGAAGAAAGGGAGAGAACAAATCACTCACTCCAGACCAGGCAACCACTTCACTTGCAGAAACGTAGAAGAGAAGTTTCTGATCAGGGAGCTGGCATACCTCTAACAGGTGTTCAACCCTCTTGACTCAAGACAGAAAGGCCACCATCTTGAGAAGAGTGAGCAATTATAACAGATATGTTGGGCAGCTGGTTCCCATGCTTGTCCCTGAATCGTAAAAAGCTTCCCCAGGAGAAATCAATATACTGAAGAGAAATTGCTCTCTCCTGATTGACCAGAGCAGGAGCAGAATAACGAAAAAACAGAATCGCCGTATTCGCCACATGAATGACACCAATGGTGCCGACGAAACCTATTGACTTTAATGGGTTTTATCAGGTTTTGTCATGGCGTCTGTCCTTTTGTGGAACAAAAAAGTTGGAATCTGCGACAGAGGCTCCTAATCAAGCCTCAAATCCAGATGTGATCAAGTCCATAGGTGTACAGCTGATACATCAGAGCTCTCTCTTGTAATGTGCTGTGCACCTGTGTCAGCAGGAAAGATTTTCAGTCTCCGGATGTAAACAAGAATATTTCCATTCACTGAAAGCTGGTAGAGATTTTGAAAGCAGAGAGGAATAAAAGGACAAAATATATAAGAAGGTTCCGTAACTTTTCATTATAATCGGCAATGAATAAACTTTATACATACATAATTATAAAACCCATTAAAATCCCTAAACAAATTAAAATAATTCACGAATATATCTGTAAAAAATCCTATATTATGAATATAATCACCAGGAATACTTATTTTTCTCCCAGAGATAAACCATTCAGTGGAGATACATATAACTCTTTCTGGAAAATTCTGAAATCTGGTGACAATTGTCACGTTAGCATCATGGTTTGCGATTAAAAGAAAGTTAATGACTGCTTTCAAATAATTTGCAAACAGATTCTGATGAATTCTGATAGACCGGACTGACTGTATAATGGGCAAGAATATCACTGCAGATTACGCTATTCAGGCCATCAAAAATACTGGAACCCCTGACAGAAATATTTATATACCTATTCTTAATGTGCCCATACACATCAGACGAAACTCAGCAAGGTTTGGCCAACGATGTAATGTGTATAGGGGCCATGCCTGATCCTTTGCTTCCGGGACAGATAAACCACTGTCAGAGGTGTCTAGCAGAAGATTAATCCCCTGCCCCATTAAAATAAACAAAAATAAAATAAAGGAGAGTTAATTAGAGCTGTAAAATAACACAACTCAGCAGCCTAAAGCCAATTGTAGTTGTCTTGTAGACCTATCATTCATTATATGGTTTCAGAAGACGAAATAATGAGATCTGGATCAAAACAACTGGGCCTGTATTTATGGAAACCTTGATAGGTCATCAATGCTTCTGGGCCTTGGAAATTACAGGCCAATGTGGGATTGCATACTCTAAGTATGCTGGTGTTGGCGGTAAAGTACCATATTTCTTTTGAACAATCCTGGTACCACTGTGTATGCATTCATCAATTTAACCTTATCAACTATCAGATTTGAGGAAAATATAGGCCCCTACACAGTAAGTGGCGTATGTGGCAGCACAGATCAGTTCCAGAAAAAAGACCGGCCCGGTGTAAGAGGTTGGGTTCTGGAAAACATTTGTGACAAGCCCTTTGCAAGGCATCTGTGGCAGACATTCTGGAGGGAGTCCATGGCAAGTACTCAGGGTGGCACTTGAGGGGCATCCAAGGCTTGTCCACACTATAGAGGCAACCTCAGTGATTTACTCTAACGAACATTGAGGCCAATAAAAATTGTGTTCGGCATAATGTACTGCTTTAAAATGTGCGTCTTGTTTCGGCCTTCCTTTTACTCTGGGGAGGGGGCATGTTGTACCACTTTTCCATTTTCAAATGCTGAAGGGTATGAGATTGACATAATTTCTAAATCACTAGTTGTCAAACTCAAACTAGATGAATTTTATTGTAAAGCACTTTAACCACATAAAGATTACATTCACAGTTGGAGTTGACCTCTATGGACATCTGTGTCCATGAGCCCATACGTTTGAGGTGACTATGGATATATTGATTTTATTGTATATAATATCATCTAGAAAAATAAGAATGAATAAAATATAAAACATTCAAAAATGATATTATACAACTCACAGTGTGTAATGGGAAAGCCGTTTCAAAAACTCCATTTTTCATTAGATCATCCAAGGTCTCTGAAAACAGAAAGCCATCCTGATCAGAAGATCCATTTATTAAAGAATGGAATGTATTATCCCAATTAGGCCCTGTTCACATATGCATCATGGGGTCCATTTATAACAGAAACAAAACGAAGTGTCATATTCGTCATACGACAGATACCATCGGCAACCGGTGGACCACATTGAATTAAAATGGGGTACGTTGGGTTCCGTTATGGTGTCCGTCCAATGTAAATGTGAACAAAGCCTAAATTGTGCAGCAAATGAGCTACATCTTTGGTGTAACTCTGGCCTGATAGAAGAAAACAGATGTGCCAGGGGTTTAGTGTGAACACAAACAGCAAAACCTACGGTGAATAATTATAGTAATACATATAGTAGCCATTTATAATTCATAGGTAATATTAGTCAACTCCATTAAAACAGATATTTCATCCTTCGAAAAATTTTTAATCTTTTTACTAGACTGGTGTTTATCTAAACTCACTTTTCAGATCAGAAATTAGCTGGAAAAGAATAACAAGAGTGTAGATTATTGAATTTACTGCCACGCAATAATCTGGAGAATTCTAGAGTCTGTATTATAGTCTAAAAGAGATATACTGCATCATTTATAGTGAAATATGGAACTAATTTCAAGATACCGAAGTGTCTAGGATTGACCGTATTTTGCGCTTGATATTACTGGTTTGAAAATCATTATATTTATTGGATCCAATTCAACCGCTGTAATCTAGGGTTGAAAAAATGAGTACACCCTCGATTAAATTCAACAAATAAGCAGTACTTAATATGTCCCCTGTTATTTTTAAGTACTAGTCTGACCCTTCTTGTCAAGTTCACAATATATTGACTTGTCTATTCTGTTCCACTGATGCTTGATGAGTAGTGCTGCCCAAAATGTATCTTACAATTTCCCCACAGGTACTCAGTCGAGTGACAATATAGTGGCAGATTTATTAATAATGGCTTAAAGATAGATAGCCTAAAGGTAGAGGTGCTAGACTAAAGACGCGTCAAATTTTTCAATGATGCGCACGCTGTTTGATTGATTTGGCGCATCTCTGCAAATATTAGACTCTGTTCCCTTTTTTACACCACCTATTGGTTGGTATACTTTAAACCAGTATTCTGCGCCACAAAATTGGGTCGCACAGCAGTGATAAACCTGGCACATTTCACCACTCAACACAACCACGGCCAAATTCTGAGTATGCGACCCGATTTGGCGAACATGTTGAAAATCAAGGTTCTTTCTGTCGCACAATTTAATCATCAATATATGCACCAAATAGTAGGCGCACAAAATGCCAGAACCGAGGCGAAAAGACAATAATATATGTGCCCCATAATGTCTGTCGCCAAAACATAGTAAGGATTTGTATAAGGTGGGGAAGGTCCAAGATGGTGGAGCAAAAGCCTTCCCACCCCTATTGGCTCTCTACTGTCCAAGGGCCCACAGAAACCTAGAGCTTGCTCCACCTTCAATATTGTTTTGCATTCAGTGAAATAATGTGCTCATGTGTGTTTTTTTTTTTAGATGTTTCCAGGGAAATGCCCTCAAAAATGAATTGCCCCTTTTAATATAACAACTGAATGATACTTGTTAATATCACTTACCTCCTGATCGGATGCTGGTTTTGTGCAGGATGAAATAAACAATGCGAATCCTATAAATGACATACAATAACATCAGAAGTAGTAGCTTGAGGAATACAACTCATAATACTGATGTTCTGCCAGCAAAGAAGTTATAGGGGTTATCCGGGTTCCTAACATTTTCCTCTAATGGCTGCAAATGACATCAATTAACAAAACAACCAGTACTCACCTATCCTTTTTCTACAGTGATCCAGCGCTGGCGATTCAGCGTCAATAACGGCAATTGTTTACATGCAGGCAAGATGTGACCGCCACAGCCAATCAGAAGGCTCAGAGTTGACGAATTGTAATTCCGGAATAATGCCAGAAATACAACACATGACCGCGGAGCCTTCTGATCGGCTGCAGAGGTGACATGCAACTTGCATGTAAACAATCTCCGGGGATGGCCACCGGATCATAAGCGCTGGGTCGCCAGGGGAAAGGATAGGCAAGTACTGCTTGTTTTGCTAATTCATTTAATTTGCAGCCATTAGGCACCCGGAAAACCCATTTAGAAGGGTTGTCTCAAGAAGAGAAACCATTTTCAGGTTGAAGCTGCTGCAGCGATCAGTTGTCAGGGTCCAGCTTTTCACACACTTGGCAAACAGCTGATTTTGCCGGGGTAAGTTGCAGTTGGCTATACATTTGCCCTGTAGCAAAGAGATGTTCTGCCGACAACAATAATTTTTAATGCTGCATAAAAGAGCTGATCACGAGAGTTTGCTCGTTCATCGGCTGATCGTTGGCCTGTTTACACAGAACAATGACGGGAACGGGCATTCATATGAACACCCGTTTGCCCGATCATTTGTCCCTGTTATAGGGCCTTTAGACAGCCCCTTCAAATGTAAAACAGTAATCTAGTAATTCAGTTCTATAAGAAACTCAACTAAGGGGCATTAATTATACTCATATAAACTGCAACCATAACAGTTACTGAAATTCTACTAGAACAATAAATTCAAACAAGTATGTAATTATTTACAGTCTTCTGTCAAGCTGTTAAAAATTCTTTTAAGCCGTTTCTTAGTGAGATTTATTTTTGATCCAATTTTAGGAAAGGTAGATGAGTTCTAGTCTGCCTAGTTATGCAAAGATATTGGGCCCTGCTATATACGTTTGCACAACTACCGTTGATTGATTTGCTGTTTAGAACTATAAGAAAAGTTGATAATAAGTAATGACAGCTCTGCTCTTTGTCAGCTCTCCGAGAACAAACACATAGCTCAAAATTGTACACAGACGTTTTATAACTAAAATTTGCTGCATTGTGCCCTACCAAAAGGCCTGTGACCATATTGTTTAAGGGCATGTAAAAAATGTGGTTACGGGTTACATGCCATTTGATGCATTGTCATGCACTGTGGTCTTGTGACTGCATTATCCAGTAGCAATAGTACATGTTCTGCAGTTAAGCCATAGTCACTGATGAGGTCACAAGGGTGTGTGGCTGTCATATTAGTATGGGTACTGCCAGGGCCCGACCTTAGGGGTGTGAGACTTTTGTGGTTGCACACAGGCTCAACCACTGTCCCTGATAAACAAGGCTCCTGGAGCGTGCACCCCTGGTCCTACATAGGTTGCAACGACATTAATGATTGGGGAGCGCTGTTTGGGCTCCTTATGGGAGTATTATTTGGGCACTGTTAAGGGGGGCATCAATAAATGGTATTGCACAGGTCTCTCTAAGCCCTGCCCTGGGTACTGCTCGGGTTGGCACATTTGTATGGACACATCTGTAACAGTAACTACCTCTTAGAGAATGGATATGTGATCGGAACTGTTTTATGCTATGGGGCAGCGCAATCTCTGGCCAATTCTGTACAGATGCTACTACTGTGCTGGCACTATTTTCTGGGCAGCACTACTTCACAATAGTAAGAAATAGCTGTAACGTGGCAGAGCTGTGTAGTTTCCATGTGGTCCTAGAGTGAGGGTAATCTGCTGTGATCACTACTAGTTGGAAAGTTCATGTGTATTTCTTGTGTCAGAAACTCTGAACATTGAGAACTCTGAATCCAAACAAAACACATCACGTTTGGTAATTATATTTGTTTTACTTACAGAGATTGTGTAATTTTTCTATTTTTTTGCGCGGCCAGTTTTCCTTTAGTGACAACAAGAAGTGCAGCCTTATTGGTTGACACTTTTCAATCAACTCCTCAGAAGCGGATGACAAAGCGCCATATTGTCTGCATGTACAATCAATAACAAAGTATCTCTGTAAGAAACGAACTTCTGATTTACTAATATAAGACCACTTTTACATTTCGGGTGGAAATCCCCTTCGATCAACCCTACTTGTCATATGATTTGCTACAATTCCTGGAAAGTTTTACTGGTGCCAATAGTTTTGCAAATAACATGTTACACTAAAAGTAACAATTAGTAATATTTAGAGGACTTGTATATTGTCTCAGGTTTATTCCATAAGGTGCAAAGTGGTATAGAGCCTGGTATACAAGAATTAATTTTGTCATCACCTGCTTGTTTCAGAAACTTGTTCTTCACTTAGATTTGCAGTGCCTTGGTCTGGATTTCTGAGAAGTCTCACATATTTCCTAAAAATGTCTGGAGGTGCCCGCACCCCATAAAAAGTCTTTTTTCCATCTTTGGATTTCTATAAGAAGATAGAACAGATCATGTCAAGACTGTAGGAAGTAAATTTAGACCATAGTATACTAATAATGGCAGAAAATCAAAGTGACGTTTTATTTGTGATTAACCCTTACTAAGTAGTCATATTTTTTGAATACATTGTGCAGAGTAAAATACAAAACAACTTTTGTTGCTACCTAAAAGCTACCAACGAGCTGCTGCTGATTGGTCTTTTGCTCCTCATGTAATATTCAGTATTTGGAGTGCACAGTTTTGTACTGCTGTGAACAGTCTGGCGTTCTGCTGCGTCTAGAACTTGCAACCATTGTGTTTCTGCCTCTTCCATTTGTTCTCTGAATAGTTCTGGAAGTCACGGTTTGCTGTGTTTGTTTATTCCACATGTGTTCTGTAGCTCTGTTATCTCCTTTGGATAGGCCATCAATGTGTGATAAGTGGGGGGTCTAACATCCAAGACCCCTGCCGATCAGCACAATGAAGGGGCCGCAGGGCTCCTGTGAGAGCCACATCCCCTTCATTGTTTACACAGGTATAATGGCTTGTGTGTATGAGCGACTGTGCCTGGTATGGTTTGCCTGAACCTAGAGTTTCCGGTTATTGCCTGTACCCCAATTTCTCGAAGTATCGTCAGTTGCCAGATACCCAAAGCTTCCTAGGTTTGATATACCCTCGATTCGAGTATTTGATCCTCTGTTGCCAACTTTTGACCTGTCTAATGATTCCTTGCCCACTGACTCAGCCCTGACACTTATTTTGTGTTATCAACCAAGTCTATGCTGTTATATTTGGGAGTTCCTTTGATGTTGCTCTTGGCTGTCTATTATTCAGGAAAATGCAACCTGAAGATAAACCTGCATCAAAAGTTCATATCTTTGTAATGTTGAATACCAGAGCACCCCTAGATTCCTCCCTCCATGGCTAGCTTGGGCCAAATCCTGCCAGTCAATATGTTGCTACACCCTACATAGCTCAGGTGCAGTAGCGGACAAAGACAGCTTGGGGCCCCTGTGCAAGAACAGTATATGGGCCCCTTGTTTTCCAATATCTTATCATAGATCAACCCCTTATGTCGCTCTAACAATCCATCAGTAGTTGTTAGTCATAAAATGTATTACCTCAGGCATTTACATGCAATCTAATAGGCAGAAGGAGGCTGCTTTAAGGTGACAGTGGGCCCCTTACCTACTGGGCCCCTGTGCCGCTGCATATGTTGCACCAATGGTATGTCTACCCTCGACCTTTGGATATCCTGATGACTGCACTCCTGTTCACTACTCTAATGTATTTTACTCCAGTATACCAGCCCTAGACTTTTCAACCTCACCTGTAACGGAGTATGTGGCTATTTCCTGTTTCGGGTGCCAACCTTTCTGCATTCTGGACTGGCAGCTTTAGATAAGCTGCTATTCCTGACAATTAATACCCTCTGAAGCAATTTGATATGAATATCTATTCCAAGTATTAAGCATTTATATATAATATGGAGGATTATGTGTTAAAGGGTTTGTCTGATCTACACAACCCCTGTCCATATTCCCTATTAAACCATATGGGGTTCCCCTTCTCAGGATGCCCCTCCATTCACCAGAATGGAGAACTGCAACACAAAGGTTTTCTGCTCTGGATGACTGGATTGTCTGTTCATCACACAGAGAGCCCATTGATTGATTTTATGAGGACCCTCGGATGGTTTCCCCAGCTATAATAACTCACCAAGTGGCCTCTATTACACATATCTTTTAGGCCTCATGCACACTTCCATCACCGTTTTCATGGATCCGTGTGTCCGTCATTGGATCAGTGTGGTTCCCGAGTGTACTCCGTGTACACTTCCGTGTTTCCGAGCGCCGCACATGGTAATCACTGTCCAGCGGTAGGCACTGTCCAGGATGCTGAAAGAGTTAAGTGCTGGATAGAGAGAAGGGGCTGCACTGATCGGCAGTAACTCTTTCAACACCCTGGAGAGTGACTACCGCTGGACAGTGAGCACCATGCGCGGTGCTCACAATATAGATTTCTAATGTTTCCCACAAAAACCCCAACTCAGAAAAAAATAAGTTCATACTTACCCAGAACTCCCTGCTTCTTCCTCCAGTCTGGCCTCCTGAGATGACGTTTCATCCCATGTGACCGCTGCAGCCAATCACAGGCTGCAGCGGTCACATGGACTGCCGCATTATCCAGGAAGGTCGGAAGATGGGCGCGTCACCAAGACAACGGCCGGGGTACGTATGAACTGTTTTTTCTTTTTATCGCTGCGGATGCTCTGCCCAAAAGGGCTGGCCCTTCTCTCTATCCAGCACTGATAGAGAGAAGGGGCCGCCGATTAGTGCAGTGCAATATTTCTTCTGTACTTCTGCCGGGCCGTTGCTAGGCAACGGCTCTGTCACACACGGACAGCACACGGATGCCTTCCGTGTGCCTTCAGCTTTTTTGACGGACCATTGAGTTGTATGGGCCCCACGGTCACGGAATCTCAGACCAAAGTAGGACATGCTCTACTTTTGTCGGAACGGAACAACAGGACCACCAAAAAAACTGAAGTTTGCATGGCCCCATTGAAATGAATGGGTCAGTGTGCTAGCCATCAAAAAAACAGCTAGCACCCTGAAGGAAAAACGGAAGTGGGCATGGGGCCTTAATGAGCATTAGATATTCATCTGTAGGTGATTTGGACTATCTTTGGCATTTACAGAATCCAAGATAAGATCAGATAGCAGCAGATAGCCTGCTTGTTGATGGTCCCTATATAGCACAATTTGCATAGTAAACACAATACTAGGTGTTCTGTTTGCTGACTATACAGCCAAAAGGTGGAAAGTAATGTATTGTCACTTTTAACATGAGGCCACGGATGAATTGGTCACACGATTATATTACATGACCACAATATGGGACATGGACAAATTTTACTATAGTTTACGGCCGTGTGTACTGTGATCTCAGGTTGCCTGTAATATTAAAATGGAAGATACATTAGTAAGTGCCTTAACTTTATTCTTAATAAAGCAACTTTTTGGTTGGTTAGAAATGTGAGCACAGACATCAAAAACATTTTTGATTCGCCATTGACCAGCTACATGTTGACAGCGATCAGTTTGTGTAAAGGTTCTTGAGAAATGTTACCTTTATCTTGAAGCGCTTCTGTTCCAGTTCAGACATGTACTGCCGCCTCTTCTCCTCGGCCTCGCTGTCAAGAGAGCTGCTTTCACATACCAGCACAAAGTCCCATTTTACATCCTAGCAAGAATCAGAACCTGATTAACTTCTCATTCTACCTCCTACAGCATACACGCCGGATCTGACGGAGAGGTGTGTCTTATGTATTAATGTGAGTTATGTTGGTTTCACATTTTTATATAGAACATATCAAATCAAGAAAAACTGCAGATAGATATCCAGACGGCACAGCCAACATCAGTATGCATTTATACATCAGACCTGTCAGACTAGCTGTTGATAAATTATTTTTGGGCTCCACAAAACACTTGGGATCATCATATACTCCAATATATAGGGCTATGTTCACATTTTGATTTTCACTTTCCGTCGAGGGTTCTGTTGAGGTTTCCATCACTTTTGACAGCAAGAATATGTAGCGCTATCAAAACTACAGAAACCTTGACATATCCCATTCTACGTCAACGGAATCGGCCAGGGGCTGTTTGGATCCATTGTACGATGGATCCAGCACAGCATCATGGTTTGTGTTAAACAACTGAAGCCATAGCGCAGATGCCTAACATATTAATAATATTATTGCAGACAATTCAATAAATGACACACAATTAGGGTCAGGTGGAAAAACCAGTACAATGGAAAAAATATGACATCAGATCACGCTTACATTCAGTATTTAAATAACTGTTTCCTATGGATGACCCCACACTTGTTGTTTGGGATAGTTTTGAAACATGGCTCCCGCTATATGGACTCTCTCGGACACTTTTGGTTATTTAATACATGCCTACTTTCCCGGGAATGTCCAAGAGTTCACTGGAAAAGGGGAGACCCCGTGGAAAAGTTGGCTAGTCTCCCAGTTCACCGATAAAGACATTGGTGGGTTTTTGATGGCAGCAGGGACTGGCGTTTGTTACTGCACAGTAATGTGTGACCATAAATGATATCAAGACAGGGGCTCAGGTAAGAGAAGGGGCATTGTGGCTGGCATTAATATAGTAGGTGGCTAGCAATATTATATCTGGGGCCCAGTGACTGGCATTAATATATAGGGAATATCAAACTGTTTTGCAGCATTGTACTGCTGGGGTACATAAAAATGGGGGAAAAATATAATTGGTTATAAATGTTAGCACTGTTTTATTGATTGATTTTTTTGGAGGTCATACACAAATGTTAATTAATACTGCATTTGACTGAGGGGTTATGGGCCACCACTGGCACTGCCCAAATGGTCAGTCAATCCTCTAGCAAATACCTGATCACTGCCACCTCCATGCATGTAAAAGTCAAATCTGTGAAAAGGGTCAGATGTCACTTTCCATCCATGAACAAGCTATATCAATGCACTCCAGTCAAATAACAAATGTAACGTCAGCAGCTAATATAAATGAATCTTATAGACAGAGCCGCTATTTTCATTTACTCATATGTATATAATATAAATGAATCTTATAGACAGAGCCGCTATTTTCATTTACTCATATGTATATAATATAAATGAATCTTATAGACAGAGATGCTATTTTCTTTTATTCATATGTATATAATATAAATGAATCTTATAGACAGAGGTACTATTTCTTTTTATTTATTCATATGTATATAACTGTTTTTAGTGTTTCCCAGAACTAGAGATATGCAAGATAAAGGATTAATTACGGAGCAAGGATTTTTTTCTGGACTTCTGGACGCTAATCCCGTAAAACACTTTAGTCAACTTCTCCCAGCCCAAAATGTCTTCTCCCACGCACAAATAGATAAGATAGGCTGAAGGTTTAGTGGCCCTTTACCCACAGCCATTTTTGTACACTTGGCATGTCATTAAGATTATGAAAATACATTGTAGATATTATTTACGGACATTTCAATGGAGATTCTTCATCGATGAGCATTATATTTTCACCTACATTAAAAAGGAATAGCACCTAGATCTGTGTCCCCTCCTGGTGGAGACCTGAGTAGGGGAAAGGGGAGGTTGAAGATTGCCAACAAAACCGAATATTTGCATCTATTAGATGGAGTCCTCCTTTAATCATGGCTCCCAAGTATTATGTCTGATTATTGACACCGCCCAGCTGTCCCAGGACACCCTAGTTCTGTGCCAGCTGAATTATCGGTCATAGATGACTTCTGCTGCAGATACTCCTCCTGAGCTGATCTATTATACTTATATCTGAGACTATAATTATCAGGGACGGGAGCCCCAAGTCAGGATGGAACTGACAAGGGTCAGTGTGCCCAGCTGGCACTTAAGGGGTGCTTTGCATATTTGGCACTTTTATTGGGGGCACGATGAACATGGAGGCGCAGCACACATATCTCCGACCCCCCCATCCCAAAAATAATGAGACATGATTAAAAATTGAATTTGCATTAAATCCAGGTTCTTAAGCAGTAAAAAGGAAAAAAATCTTGAAGCACCCAAAAGTGGAATTAAAATGAAAATTGTCTTTACACTCACTGCGTATATCATTGGATCCAAATATAGCAAATGCTCCTGCCACGGCGTCCTCACTGGTTCCTGGGAAAGCAATAGTTAACTTTAGTGTAGTTATAAGGTTTACAGTATGTATAAATAGGGAGCGGAGATCTCAACATTACTAAATACAATATTTTGCTTGTTCTAGTAAAACATTGCATATTTGTCATATAGAATATAAATATATTATGTAAATTTACTAAATATGAGTAAAAACATACACATCCGGCTTTCAAAATCAATATGTGGTCTACTAATCTTATTTAATGGGAATTTTTAGTTAAGAGTGCTTTTAATAATATATCAGGAGTGTATTAAAGAATGAGTACATGGAGTTAGGCTTTAAAGAGGCTCCGTCATCAGATTATAAGTGCCCTATCTCCTACATAATGTGATCGGCGCTGTAATGTAGATAACAATAGTGGTTTTTATTTTGAAAAACGATCATTTTTGAGCAAGTTATGAGCAATTTTAGATTATGCTAATTAGTTTCTTAATAGACAACTGGGCGTGTTTTTACTTTTTACCAACTGAGCATTGTGAAGAGACGTGTATGACGCTGACCAATCAGTGACCAATCATACACTTCTCATTGTTCCAGCCCAGCTTCTTTCACTGCACAATCACACTGTAACAATGGGCTGGGACAATGAGAAGTGTATGATGCTGATTGGTCGCTGATTGGTCACTGATTGGTCAGCGTCATACACGTCTCTTCACAATGCTCAGTTGGTAAAAAGTAAAAACACGCCCAGTTGTCTATTAAGTAAGTCATTAGCATAAATCTAAAATTGTTTATAACTTGGTCAAAAATGATCGTTTTTCAAAATCAAAACCACTGTTGTTATCTACATTACAGCGCCGATCAGATTATAGGAGATAAGGCACTTATAATCTGGTGACAGAGCCGCTTTAAAGTTAATCTCCACCTTTTAACACCAAGTCTTGTTTAGATACAAAATTCTGTGCTAAATAATTTCTCAATATATATTGGTCGGAGCTCCATTTTTCTGGTACAAATTAACTGCATAGACATAGATTTAAAGGATTATTCACACTGCGGTATACATTTGGTATATGTCCCGGGGCATATGCTGAACGTATCCATACAGCCCAATTCATATGGCAAATGCCAAAAAGAGTGTCCTTTTGACATCCATCGGGGAGAGATACATCAGTATAACTTTTTTCAGCCATATGGAATACAGTGGTCAACTACGCTATTCCATACAGACGCATTCAGTAAAAATTTTGTACTACCCGGTATGTACTTCTTTATCATGTGAGCCTATGGGCAACATATGCCACTGTATGTCTATACAGGCGGCAAACCTTGTAGGCTTCTGTCGAAGGTATACATATACCTCCGCTGTACACTGCAAATACAGTGTGAATAGATCTAAATGATAAAATTTGGGCTGCCTTCTGCCACCAGGGAGAGTTCAAGATCTTAATTTTATGCAGTAAATTCCTAATCTCATCTAGAGGTATCATTAGATTCTATGCAGCGTATTTGGAGATCTGTATCAGGGAAAAACTTGTGACCACTATAAAAATATATTGAGAAATTATCCAAAGAATTTTAGAAGTAAAGGTTTGCACAGCTCACGGTTTTAAGTGAAGTCACTAGTTCATGCATACGTTATTAGAAGCCGAATAGAGGTGCTACTTTGCTAGTTGTTGAAAAAAAAGTCGCACTTGTAGGATCTCCGTTATTCGTTAAAATGTATTCCCATCACCAGAATACAGCTTCCTAGATCACTATACAAGGGGAAGAGAAAGGGAAAACCTCTTTAATCATTGTAGGATGAGACGTTCTGCGTCTTCTGAAATACTGTTGCCCTCATGCAAAAAGTTTCTAACAAAAAGTGTCAGTGTTGGGCACAGAAGCCAGTCAGATTCTGTTTTTCAGGAAATAGCTAAAATTGGAAAAAGTGACCTGATTCGTTACCATGGCCAACACTTATATTTCGTCACTATTTTCAGAATGGGAGCAATCTTGTTTATATTCTGTTGCTGAAAACCTGTACACATCTAATATTTCTCTATTACATTAAAGGGGTTTTCCCATGAAAGACATTTATGACATATCCACAGGATATGTCATAAATGTCAGATTGACTGGCATCTGGTATTCCGGTGTTAATGGCTGGCCACTGGGGGTCCCTGGAGCCGGACCCATTTCCTATGGTCATAAATGTAGTATTACAATGTATGCCAGTTGTTCAAATCAAAGTGTGCCAGAGCAAGGTCTGCCAGAGCAGGAGCCACTGTAAGTTAGGGAGACCTACCTCTGACATCCATATGCCCCTAGGGCATAAGGACATGGGTTTGTCTTGATGATATAATCCCTGTAAGTAAATTGGGAAAGCCAAACCAAAAACGTCAGGGATTGAAAGACAAGGAACTGTTGAAAGAATACGTAGAAGAAGCAAAACCGTGTACATGCCATTATAGCGCTTTGTGAACCGGGACTGGGCAATAACATTCGGTTGTTTCACATGTAGCATCTGGCTGATGCAGCGACAGTCAATTTTTGCATACAAATTGGAAAACAAGTATTGAATCATAAAGATAATCATATATGTTTATAGCTCAGATACGGGTATGATCATATGAGCAGCATTTACAAGTTACCTGATCATTACAAAAACCTCCAGCTTAAAAAATATCATGGATGCATACATTTTTATTAAAAACGCTGGAAAAAGTTTCTACAGTCAACAGTATATATAAATTTAAAGACGGTTGACGACCCTGAGCTGGATGTAAAAAACCTACCAAGACAAATTTCACACAAACACCCTGCATGAACCTCGTGTTTTACGGCCATAAAACCTTTTTCTGGATGTCCTTAGATGCTGACTGGCACTCCATGTTGGGTGGGTATGTTTATTATTGGTTATTTAGTTGGTAACGTATGGTATACATTACATAGACATTACATAATTAATGAAATACATACGTGCGATAGCTCTACACATGCCTGCTTAGTTTGTCACTTAGGCCTCATGCACACGACCCTGCACTATATACGGTCAGTAAATACTGGACGGACGGGCCATGGCGTGTCATCCGCATTTGCAGTAATAAGTATAAGGGCACGGTCCGTAAATGGAAAAAATAGGACATGTCCTATTTTTTGCGGGTCTTTTCTACGGCCCAGACACACACTCTTAAATATACAGGAAGGTGGCCGTGGCCGATCGAAATGAATGGGTCAGTATTTTTTCTGTAATTGCAGATAAAAATGACGGTCGTGTGCATGAGGCCTTAATTGGTAGAATTAGTCTACGGGGGGATTCACACGAGCGTGTATTCGGTCCGTGCGGGCCGCGTGGTTTTCACGCGGCACGCATGGACCAATACAAGTCTATGGGGCAGTACAGACAGTCCGTGCTTTTTGCGCAGCGTTTGTCTGCTGCGCAAAAAGCGCGACAGGTTCAATAACTCTGCGTATTTCGCGCATCACGCACCCATTGAAGTCAATGGGTGCGTGAAAATCACGCGCACCACACGGAAGCACTTCCGAGGGACGAGCGTGATTCGCGCAACAGCAGTGAAAAGGATGAATGAAAACCGAAAAGCACCACGTGCTTTTCTGTTTCCGAACATCCAAACGGAGTGTCTTTGCGATTAGCGAAGCCGGACAAGCGTACCGAACTTCACCGGGTTCGGCCAAAGTCGTTTTGGCCGATCCCGGCAAAAAAATTATCGGTACGCGACGTCAGGAGATAGTCACTGTCCATGGTGCTGAAAGAGTTAAACTGTTTCAGCACCATGGACAGTGACTTGCGATCCCAAAATACATTAACCTGTAAAAAAAACCGAAGTTCTAACTTACCGATTACTCCTGTCTCCTTCCTGCAGTCCGACCTCCCGGGATGACACTTCAGTTCAAGTGACAGCTCCAGCCAATCACAGGCCAAGCACAGGCTGCAGCCAATCACAGGCTGCAGCGGTCACTTGGACTGCTGCGTCATCCAGGGAGGTGGGGCCCGATGTCAAGAGAGGCGCGTCACCAAGGACGCGTCACCAAGGACGCGTCACCAAGGCAACGGCCGGGAAGTTCTCGGTAAGTAGGAACTTTATCTTTTTTTTTTACAGGTTTTTCGCTGTTGTGTTCGGCATTCACTGTCGAGGGTGCTGAAAGATTTAGCTCTTTCAGCACCTTGGACAGTGACGGGCGTTGACAAGCCTCATCTCTATGATGCCGGCTGCGCGAAAATCACGCAGCCGCGCATCAGACACGCATGACACACGCAGCTGTCAAATGGTTTTTGCGCTCGCAAAACGCTGCGTTGTTTGCGCGCGCAAAAACGCAACGTTCGTGTGAATCTCCCCTACCACTGTATAAGCTAATTGGCAGATTTGTTGCAGTTGATCAAAAGAGTTAATCATTTGCAAGTGGGCGGACTGATATCTTGTGTACTGACAATCAATGGTTTATTTCAGTCTATGGGAATTCTCTCTTCTGTAAGGGTAAGGCCACACGGAGCGGCCCTGACACGGTCGCAACGCGGCCAACAACCGCGCTGGCACTATGTAGGAGCAGCTGTCAAATACCTCGTTAAGGGGTATTCGGTTTACATGGGCATGTGCACTGCCGCTCAATTAATTCTCTATGGGTGCGCCGGAGCTAGCCGAGTGCAGTGTTCGGCTTTTTCCGGCGCTGCCTTAGAGAATAAATAGGAGGTAAGTTGTTGTCATTTGCAAAATCGTGCGACCATAAAGGGTGTTATAATTTATCGACGCATGATTTTGCAGATAAAGGGACAGTTTATCCGCGTTAACGTGCGGCCACTAACAGGCTGTTTGACAGCCGTACTGAACATGGCGCCGGTGCGGTTGTTAGCCGCATTGGGACCATGTCAGGGCCAGTCCATGTGGCCTTACCCTAATGGTAGACTGCAATTATTATCCAATTCTATACCAGCAATAAGGGCCTGTTCACATCAGCGTTGGCTTTCCGTTCAGAGGTTCTGTCTGAGGTTTCCGTCGGGTGAACCCCTCAATGGAAAGGCAAACGGAAACCTTAGTTTCCGTTTGATTCACCATTGATATCAATGGTGACGGAAACATCGCTAATGGTTTCCGTTTGTCACTATTCCGGCAGGTTTCCGTTTTTTGACGGAATCAATAGCGCAGTCGACTGTCGATTTATGGGGCCCAAACTTTAAATTAAAATGTATAAATTCCAGTTCGATAACATTGCACACCTGAACTTGCAAAACAACCGTGACCCTGCCTGTCACCACATGCCAAAATCAGCCACCCCCATTTATACATTAGTCGTTCATAACAAACTTCAGATTGCAACCAGCTACTGGCCTCAAAGATCCAGCATGGCAGATCATTTGTGGAGGGAGATCAATTGTGCCATAGAATGCCGCAAAAAGGCGCAAATTAGATCTAAAGTATCAAAATGGTGCACATGACATTATATATATTTGTAGCAACTCCCTGAGCATGTTAGAATATTCCCTATACCCCCTCATGGTTGTCGATCTTGTACACAAAAAAAAAAAAAGAGCATAACTTTAATAAATTTTGCGCATTTACAACTTCTTTTAGACACACCCCTTTTTATAGACACTTTCAAAACCAATGAGGTATGAGTAAAACGTGTTAAAGACATAATAAATTTGGCGTGTGCCATGTACTCCACATTTTGGCATAATGTGTTTTCAAATTTTGTCACATTTTGCTCCACACAAGATCCATAATCCATGAAAAATATCCTTCTGGAACTTTTATGGACTTTGGCGGCACCATGGGTAAAGTTGAATTATAACTTATTTAATTTTTCTTATGTTAGGGGGAGTTCACATGGAGTCTTTTTACACGGTTTTTGACGTGAAAACCGCGTCGGAAAACACGCCAAAAAACTGCCGAAAATGGGAGGTGGAGGCGTTTTTTCCCTATCTTGGTGTTTACGTCTCTGACCACCCATTGACATCAATGTTTTTTGCTGCGTTTTTTGCTTGCGGCGCACTGTTTCTATGGTAGTTACAGCAGAGGAAGCGTAATCTCGCGAGATTACGCTGTAGATGACAGGTTACAGCGAGATTACTGCTTTGTTCTGCTGTAACTACCATAGAAACAGTAACGAAGTGTAGAGATTGTGAATAGACATCCCGTGGAATGTCTATTCACTGTCTAAACACTTCAGTATTGTTGATGTGTTAGTATTAGGCGGGATTCACACGACCGGGTCCCGCCCGAGCCCGAGTGCCGGCCGGTAAAATTGGCCATTTTGCCCGGCCGGTTTGCATAAAGTTATGCATCAGTTCCGGGTCTGGACAGTGACATCAGCGGCAACTCCTGAAGGGGAATCCCCATGTGTTCGGGGATTCCGCTTCAGGAGTTTCCCCTGATGTCACTGCCCAGATATGGACAGAGACATCAAGCGCTCTGTCCAGGAGCGAAATCCCCGAAAACACGGGGATTTCGCTCCTTCAAGAAGCTAAAGTGGGGCCTTAGGCTGGGTTCACACGACCTATTTTCAGACGTAAACGAGGCGTATTATGCCTCGTTTTACGTCTGAAAATAGGGCTACAATACGTCGGCAAACATCTGCCCATTCATTTGAATGGGTTTGCTTACGTATTGTGCAGACGACCTGTAATTTACGCGTCGTCGTTTGACAGCTGTCTCATAGACTTCAATGAAAACATTTCCAAAAACGGACGTAAAAAACGCCACGAAAACGGCGCGAAAAACGCCTCGAAAAATGCGAGTTGGTCAAAAAACGTCTGAAAAGCAGGGTCTGTTTTCCCTTGAAAACAGCTCTGGATTTTCAGGAGTTTTTGGTCACTACGTGTGCACATACCCTTAGGCTTCCTCCACACACAGAATTTTTCACTAGCATTTTTTAAATGTAACACGTTTTTTTAGGCCGTTTTTAGTGGTGCTTTTTGTGGCGTTTTAGTGGTGTTATTTTGTACATGCTATTTTTCTGACGTTTTTAAGGTCCTATAGAGGAGCTAATGGGAAAAACGCCTGAAAAAAAGGCCATACCCAGAGCATGCTTCATCTGGGGAAAAAAACGCCACCCAAAAAATCTCAAAACGCCACAAACCAAAACGCAGTTTTGTGTATGGCATTAGATATTTTACTATAGACTTTAATGTAACATCTGGCTGCACTTAAAAACGGCATGAAAAAGCACCAATAAAAACACCACCTACGAGTCCAACCTTAAAGAAATCCTCTGGTCAAGGGGCAACATTTTAAATATGAAGGTATATATGGAGTAATAATATCTGATGCCCTCCATCTGTGCCCCTCCGCTGTTTCAGAGTCCCCTCTGTGCTGTCCCAAAATAGCTGCAGCGCTTCTTATCAGTGAAAAGAGAGTCTTAGACTCAGTATGGGAAGCGCTGTAGCCATTTTGAGACAACACCGAGGGGACCCTAAAACGGATTTAGAGCATAGGGGGCAACTGGAGGGCACCAGGTAATATTACTCCATATACCCATCACATTCATAATTTTGTCCTGAGATCGGAGGATCACTTTAAGCATTTTGCATGCAGTTTTTGAACCCAAAAGCAGGTGTGGATGATAATGGGAGAAAAAGTTTAAAAGGACAGATACTACTTTTCCTGTTATTTGAATCCACTCCTTGTTTTGACTTCAAAATATGCTTTAAAAAAACCTTGAACAAAACCTGATCAAAACCTGTACGTGTGAATACATCTTTAGCATAGTTGCCGACAGTGCCGAATTAGCCGGGACTGTCCTGACTTTACAGAGACAATCCCTGGTATATTAGGCTGGATTCACACGAGCACATTACGTCCGTAATTGACGGACGTATTTCGGCCGCAAGTCCCGGACCGAACACACTGCAGGGAGCCGGGCTCCTGGAATCATAGTTATGTACGATGCTAGGAGTCCCTGCCTCGCTGCCGGACAACTGTCCAATACTGTAATCATATTTTCAGTACGGGATAGTAGTTCCATGGAGAGGCAGGGACTCCTAGCGTCGTACATAACTATGATGCTAGGAGTCCGGCTCCCTGCACTGTGTTCGGTCCGGGACTTGCGGCCGAAATACGTCCGTCAATTACGGACGTAATGTGCTCGTGCGAATCCAGCCTTACTGTCCCGGACGTGTCCCGACAACTGGTAACTGCCATATTAAATTGTATCTGCATCCTCAGGATGAATACTATGGCAGAGCAGAAAACTATCTGCTCCCTGCTCTGCAATTCAATAGGCTACAGGATCCCTGCGAATGCCGACATGATGTCACTGGATCACGTCAGCCTTTGCAAGGATCCCGTTCCGGCGCCTCATGGGCTGCAGGATTGAGTAGGCTGTAAAGCTCTGTTCTTCGTGGGAATGGGGCTGGGTGAGTATAAGATTTTTTTATTTGTTTGGGTGGTACCTGGGCACTACATAGAGAGGGAGTGTGGCACTATCGATAAAGGGGGTAGTGTGTGGCACTATCTACAAAGGGGGGAGTATGGCACTATCAAAGCAGGAGTGTGTGGCACTATCTAAAAAGGTGGTGTGTGGCACTATCTACATAGGGCACTGTGGCACTATCTACAGAGGGCACTATGGCATCTACAGAGGGCACTGTCACTTTCTAAAATGGGGGGTGTGTGGCATTATCTACAGGGGACTGTGTGTGGCACTCTTCAGGGGGCTGTGTGTGTGGCACTATCTACAGGGGCACTGTGGCATTATCTAAAACTAGCTAAGCTGTTTTTTACGTTACCAGTAGCGGTCAGCACATATCACCTAGCCCTAGTGATCAAGTGAGACATCGCCTGCCTGTAAAAAAACATAACCAAAGAGATACTGGCCACCATAGTAGTTGTCAGCCAAACTAGTGCAGAAATTCTGGGAAGAAAGCCACGCCCACCCGATAAGCCACACCCTAAATGTCCCTGTAAAAAATGTCCAAATGTTGACAACTATACATTAGCCAAAACCAGGAGTAGATACTATACAGTAGAGACTTCTTTCAGATTTAGTCTACAGGAAAGATATATATATTTTTCTTCTTGGATTCACCTTTACTTTTGGCTGGAAAAGATGCATTTAAAGTTTACTGTGTGAACAACACCTAAATTTAAGTACATTTGATTACAACACAATACAGCCTGGGTATGAAAAAAATGGGAATTCTGCATCAGCTCTTACCTGCATCTTGCTGTGTCCGTGTCCCAGGTGTTCTACGTGGCTTGAGCTCCTGCAGGAAATTCCCGTCTTCTCCTGAGAATCAGAATAAAGTCCAGTTCCCACTCAACTATATGTGTGGATTGTCTGGCTCCTCTTACATGTCTGTAGTGTCTAATCTCTGTAGTTACCAAGTATCTTCAATATTTGTCACCTTACTGACGCCACTTTCTTGTCCATAGGAATGTGAAGCCCTGTGTGTGCGCCAAGGCACGGGTACTAGGTTAACTCCGAACTGGAATCCTCCAGATACCTGTAATCAAAATGAAATAAGAACTTGCAAATCTTCTATGTTCGGGGATATGTCAAGTATTTGCCCAATTCTATGAGATTCCAGTTTTCCTTCCCCGGTGAGCCTTGTATAAGGACTGTGTCCCTGGAGAGACCTGACTTCCGTGATTGTTGTCTCTCCTCCCTGTGAGCCTGGGGCTGTAGGTGGAGGAGACATAGGTGTCTGAAGCAGGTGAAATGCACAAGGGACACTCCCAGAATCTTAGGACAAGCATATGTATCTCCTCGGCCGCACTTACCTGCACGCACCAGCTCAGTTTTGAGAGCCACACAAATATACAGTATATCATTATATACTAGTAATAGCAAACACAGTACATGGGGACATTTTTCTGAAGATCTGATTAGTGACCATGTTTGTAAATAGTGCAAACATTTCTTTGTACTATAAGATATCTATAGGAATTATTTTTAATGTTTTTGTGTTTTTTGCATTGGAAGCAGCGCAGACTATTTTCTGATAGAAATAATGATTAATCGCAAGAAAATCAAACAAATCATTGCAAGTGACATAAAGGTGACATATTGTATAATTGATGAATCTTCAGGAAAAATTACCACCAAAAATATGGCCAGCTTTTTATTATCAAGATGTCATAGTTTAACCCCTTAGACCCCTTAATGCAGTTTTTCTTGCAGTTTTAGGCCAGATTTAGACGAGCGTGTGCGTTTTGCGCGCGCAAAAAACGCTGCATTTTGCGCGCGCAAAAGGTACTTAACAGCTCCGTGTGTCACCCTCGTATGATGCGTGGCTGCATGATTTTCATGCAGCCGCCATCATTATGACACTCTGTTTGTATGTTTGTAAACAGAAAAGCACGTGGTGCTTTTCTGTTTTCATTCATACTTTTTACTGCTGTTGCGCGAATCACGTGCGTCACACGGAAGTGCTTCCGTGTGCTGCGCATGATTTTCACGCACCCATTGACTTCAATGGGTGCGTGATGCGCGAATAACGCACAAATATAGGACATGTCATGAGTTTTACGCAGTGAAACTCACGGACAGTCTGCGCAGCCCCATAGACTAACATAGGTCCGTGCGACGCGCGTTGCACGGACGTATATCACGTTCATCTAAATAAGCCCTTAGCCTCAGTTTTTTTGAGCCAAAGCCAAAAGTGGGTCCAAAAGGAAGTAAAGGTATAAAGCAGAGATTGATATGTTTTCTTTTTTTTGTGTCCGCACTCCTGTGTTTGGCTAAAGAAAAAGTCAGCCAAAGCTGCATTAAAACTTTGTGTGTGATCCTGGCCTTAAAGAGGCTCTGTCACCACATTATAAGTGTCCTGTCTCCTATATAAGGAGATAGGCGCTATAATGTAGGTGACAGCAGTGCTTTTTATTTAAAAAAAACTATCTGTTTTCACCACTTTATTCGCGATTTTAGATTTATGCTAATGAGTTGCTTAATGCCCAATTGGGCGTGTTTTTACTTTAGACCAAGTGGGCGTTGTACAGAGGAGTGTATGACGCTGACCAATCAGTGACCAATCAGCGTCATGCACTCCTCTCCATTCATTTACTCAGCACATAGGGATCCTTTTAGATCACTATGTGCTGTCTTATACTAACACATTAACGATACTGAAGTGTTTAGACAGTGAATAGACATTCCACGGGATGTCTATTCACAATCCCTGCACTTCGTTACTGTTTCTGTGGTAGTTACAGCAGAGCAAGCGTAATCTCGTTGTAACCTGTCATCTACAGCGTAATCTCGCGAGATTACGCTTGCTCGGCTGTACGTACCACAGAAACAGTAACAAAGTGCAGAGATTGTGAATAGACATCCCGTGGAATGTCTATTCACTGTCTAAACACTTCAGTATCGTTAATGTGTTAGTATAAGGCTGGGTTCACACGACCATGATACGACCGTAATGGACAGAACATATTTCGGCCGCAAGTCCCGGACCGAACACAGTGCAGGGAGCCGGGCTCCTAGCATCGTAGTTATGTACGATGCTAGGAGTCCCTGCCTCTCCGTGGAACTAATGTCCCGTACTGAAAACATGATTACAGTACGGGACAGTTGTCCTGCAGCGAGGCAGGGACTCCTAGCATCGTACATAACTATGATGCTAGGAGCCCGGCTCCCTGCACTGTGTTCGGTCTGGGACTTGCGGCCGAAATACGTTCCGTCCATTACGAACGTAACATGGGCGTGTGAACCCAGCCTAAGACAGCACATAGTGATCTAAAAGGATCCCTATGCGCTGACTAAATTAATGGAGGGGAGTGCATGACGCTGATTGGTCACTGATTGGTCAGCGTCATAAACTCCTCTGTACAATGCCCACTTGGTCTAAAGTAAAAACACGCCCACTTTGGCATTAAGCAACTCATTAGCATAAATCTAAATCGCTAATAAAGTGGTGAAAATAGATCGTTTTATTAAATAAGAAGCACTGCTGTCACCTACATTACAGCGCCGATCTCCTTATGTAGGAGATAGGGCACTTATAATGTGGTGACAGAGTCTCTTTAAGGACACAGCTAATTTGGACCTCTAGGCCTCTTTTACACACGCATGTAAAAAACGCCAAGCGTCTTATGAGTTTTTCATTGTTTTTTCACATCTGTTTTTTGGAGGCAATATTTATCTAGTGTTATTTATAAATACGTTTATCCACTCCATTAAAAACATGGTTGAGTAATGTGTGTGATTCCACCCTCCGGCAGCAATGTATTTTTCCTTTTTTGACTCACTGTATTCCTAAAGACATAACTTTTTTTTTTATTGATGTGGTCTTTTTTTTTTTTTATCACAGGAGTCTTTTTTCTTCTTAGTTAATTTGAAAGTACATAATAATTAGCATTTAATTTATATAATTTTTTTAGAAGAATGCTAAAAATTCTATTCCGCTGTTTTTTTTCAAAACCCCTTAACTTACAAGTTCCATTTATTGTATATATTTTAATGAATAAGGGGAAACCTAATATGTATATATTTTTTGCTTTTATGGCATTTGATAAAAACTTTAATAAAAAATAATTTTGTTCATTCTATGTTTTTGTTTACGTTTTTTGTAACTAATTATTTTATTAAACCTTACTTTATTTATTTTTTGGCCCATAACGGGAATTTTATTAGTTATAATCCATTGGAACACTCAGGGTATGTTCATACGGCTTATTTTCGGCCGCAAAAATCGGAAGCAGGACGCCTCCAAACATTTGCCCGTTGATTTCAATGGGAAAAACCACGTTCTGTTCTGACGGGCCGTTTTTTTACGTGGCCGTTTTGAAAAAAAGTACTGCATGTCACTTCTTGAGCTGTTTTTGGAGCCGGTTTTCATTGACTCTATAGAAAAACAGCTCCAAAAATGGCCGTAAAAAATGGCGCGAAAAATGCGAGTTGCTAAAAAAACGGCTATTTTTAGAAGTTTTTTGCTAAGCGTGTGAACATACCCTCATATCTAATACAGTATGGCTATGTTCACACATCGCAATTTGTTGCAGATTTTGATGCAGATTATTGAGCCAAAGCCAGAAGTGGATCCAGGAGGAAAGAGAAGTATAAGTTCTTCTTTATATTTCTCATTCCTCTTGAAATCACTCATGGCTTTGGTTAAAAAAAAAAATCTGCATCAAAATCTGCAACAAATTGCGATGTGTGAACATAGCCTACCTGGATGAAGATCCTGAATGTGAGACCCTCATCTATTAACTTATCCTTCCCCAGTGTGGCATGCAGTCTAATTACATGCTGGAAAATACTGGCGGTGCTGCCCCTACTGTAAAGTTCTCCGAAAACATGGTAGATTGTCCTGTGAAATGGCAGCATGAAGACGACGCAGCTGCCACATCAGGTCTTGTTCATGAGCTGTATAACCTATTAATAATAAACCATTAGTCTGTCGTTTTCAGGAATTTTATCTCTTGTCACCAGGTGACACTCAGCTCTGAAATATTTATTGACAACATTTATTATAGGAGGAAGCAGTAAAACAGAAAGTTGTTTTCGGTCATTTGGAAAATGTCAGTGTTATTTCAATGCAGCAGAAAAACCATTTACAAAAATATCTCACAGTACAAATGAAACGTATCACTCCAATGCACGGATGTGTACACAGTCCTCAGCTATTGCAGCAGAACCCCCGTCCTGTAAATGTTTATGCTACACGTGTCCTCATAAAAATACCTTACTATAGTATGTGCCATTATAATGTAGTGAAAATTGTCTTCCTCTATACTGGCATTGTAGCATTACTGTACTACCTGTACCTGTGGAGCATGACCCAATAAATACAAATGTGTTAATACTGTCATCACAATGACAGCTTCTTCTAATACTGAATTCATAATAAAATGTGCCCAATATATATATTTACTGGTAGAACATTAAAGGGGTCATCCGCTTTTTGTTAGAAGGATCCCCCATTGATAACATGATCACATGGTGTTCCACTCTTGGGACCCCCAGTGATCAGCTATGAGCTGTGAGGGAACCTGGTAGTAAGTGTTCAATTCCCCTGCAGCGCTACGGGAGGAGAAAGGAAGCATTACACAGTTTCCAAGGAAAAAATAATCACACCGTGCAGCCTTGGACTGGGCCCACCAGAGGTGATTCTGAGGGCCCACCCTCTATCTATATAGAACATGTACATGTCCACTTTTCATTTCATCGTAGTCCTTGTTGTTATCATTGTACACATAGGGCATATCATCAATAAGGTCTAATAGGTAATTTGTGAAGCATCCGATAAAAAATAGACCCTAGTGGCACGTGATTGGCACCAAAGAGCTCCAAATGGGGTTGACTACTGCTGGACCTTTAAAGACCTTTATTGTGTCAGAGCCTGGGCCCACCGGATGATCCTCTGGTTCTCTGGTGGGCCAGTCCAACCCTGTCTCCGTGTAATGCACGGATGTATTTGGTCCTCCAGAAATAGACATGCTCTTTCTAGCCTATTACTGATAGATAAGGGTCCTAAGTTGTGGGCTGAACTCTATTTGCACTAATAAGGTATTTAAAAATGGGTTTTCTCAACCAAACAACCCCTTTAAATTTTAATCTTTGTAGCCTGCAGGGCTACACAGCTACACTACTGCAGTGGCTGTACTTTGTTAACATTTCTCGGGGTCATGTAAGGGGATTTTGTGCCCCAGTTTTATCCTGGTTTCCTGAGGTTTTGGTACTCTGGTGTCTGGTATACAGAAATAAAAGGCCCAGTCGCTTGTGTCAAATGATGTGTCTCTTGTGTTAAGTACTTTTTGTCTAGTGTTACTAACCCTATCTGCTTTCTTCCCCCCCAAAACTTAAAATAAGTATTAAGTGATAGATCTCTTATTGGATGACTACTTTTAGGGTTTCTGTTATTACGGAGACCGGAATAAGCCAAAACCAATAACCTCTAGTAGTGCTTATTTCCTTGGGGAACGGAGGATCAGACATGTTTATATCTATATGTTGGGGGACTGTTGGGCTGCTCCCATACACATTAGATATTTACCTATTATGTCCCCACAGAAAATAAGGATCTGAAGCAACACTCCTTTAATTCAGTGAAAATAGTGTTTATTGACTTAAAGGGAACCTGTCACCAGCATTTCACCAATTGAACTCTACTCACCCCTCGCTGGCCGCTGCTGTTAAAAGTTCATTGCCTTTATCCCCTCTCCTAAACTCCTCCTCCGACCGTAAATAACAGTCTGCAAACATTTTGCGCCTTTTATGGTACTAATCCATCAGTCTCATTCATTCCTCTTCTGTTGCCCGCCCACCACCTAAAACTGGCCCGCGCTGAATGCAAAAATCTTGTCTGAGATAGCGTGCATGCACCTCAAATCTAGTTACTACGCATGCTATGGTGTCCCATTGTGCGCACGCACCAGAACAGACCAATGCGCAAGCGCGGGATTTCATGTGCTGGGTGGAGGCGAGGAGCTGTCAATAAAAAAAAAGGAGGCGGGGCTAAATCAGAAAGGCTTGGGGAATGAAGATATGATTCTTTTATGCTAATTAGTATATGGCACAGGAACACTAAAAACGTAGAAGATAATTATAGGTTACATAAAAATTATTTTTCACCGACTTCCACCAGGTATTGCTGGTTTAATAGGGGAAATGCTGGTGACAAGTTCCCTTTAAGGTTTAACAGCAACATTTAACCTCTTCCATAGAGGCATTTCTGCGCATTTTTGCTTGAAAGTGACTCTATGGAAGAGGTGAAACGTTGCTGTTAAACCTTGGGTAAATTTAAGGAGTGCTGCTTCACATTTTTATTTTCTGTGGATACTCTAGAGGGGTGAGGTCAGACCTCCTAAAGCTTTGCAACTGGCTTTAAATATAGTGCTGCTCTAATTTCTTCAAATCCCTTATATGTACTGTATGGGCAGCATTGCTTTATGGTGAGAAGTGGCTGTCATGTGACATCTGCTCCCTTCAATGTAATCAGGACATTTAAGGACTTCCAGTGCAGAAGGTAAAAGGAAACCAGCCTTGTCACATTCACCATTCCTTATATTAATTCACATACACAAATGAAGTCCATAAAGATTGTTGTTTTGGGCTAAATATTTTATTATCTTCCAGTTATGAATGGGATATTTTCTGGACCAAGTAAATTATGTGAGGTATGTGGATGAGTATGGCCAGTCTATATATCACTCAGATTTTAATTAGACATACAATGTATATAATTTGCATGTGTTAATAATGGATCACAAGTCATGAGTTGGCAACCACAACCAAAAATTAGGCATTTCTAGGATAACTAGTATAACAGTAGTAATGGACACTTGTGTCAGGATACGCTAGATACACTCAAGAGGCATTTTTACTGGGAACATGTGGTTTGTACTTGTTGGTCTTCTCTTTGTTGCCTTGAAAATTTTAAATATGTTTTTTAGAAATTTGAACAAAAAGTATTCAGGGTCCGTATCTCCAGGATGTACTGTACAATAAAACAGCCACATTCATTTGTTTGTCATCGACATATATAGTATATTGATAGGATGTATCATAAATGTCTGACCGGTGGGGGTCTGACTAGATCCAGAGAACAAGGTGAGTGACCATGCTTGGCATTTTCCTTATCTAATAAAAAGGGACCACGCACGTGAAATGGGACCCAGCACCCTTTCATTGGATCCCCCCCCCCCCCAATCAGACATTTATAAAATATTCTATCAATATGCCATAAATGTATGTGGTGGGAAGAGCCATGTGAATGTATCTTCCCACAATGGCCAATTATCACCTGCTCAGAGGATCCATGCTGAAACATCCGGGACCCCCGTTCTAGTGATCAGTGGGGGTCCGAGTGCTGGGGTCCCCAGTGAACATACATTTATTAACTATCCTGTGGATAGGTAAAATTGATGTCCATTGTGGAAAAACCTCTTTAAATCCTTGAGGACAAAAAACAGCAATTGTGGTGGTCTTTCTTTTTTTCATGGCGTTCACCCTTCGGGTTAAAAATTTTATACTGTAATAGTTCGGACTTTTATGAACGTGGTGACACCAATTATGTTTATTTTTTTATTTTTTACTTTAGGAGAAATATAGCGAAAGGTTTTGTTTTTTTTAACTATTACGTTCCTGAGCCAGTTCCATGCTTCTGCCCCTCGGCCATAATGTACAGTCACATCATTGGTCATTAAGTGGTTAAGTATTCCAGGTCTTTTCTTTTCAGGCTGCCAGCTATATTGATTTCTATTGAAAGCTAAGGAAAGAGAAACTAGTTACACTTTACACTACATTCCCCAACGTTCCTTGGGGAAAACCCATCAGAACAAAGCCAGGTTTGCCCTTAAGGGGGTTTTCCAGACCAATCATTTAGTTTTAAGTAAATTGAAGGTGGTTTAAAATTAAAAAAAAGAGTATTTACCTATAAAATCCCTTGCTGCTCCTGCGCCAAAGGTTTCCATGGTTAGCTTTACCATAACCTCAATAGGTGTTAAAAGGAGTTTTCTCAAAAACATAAGCCCTATTTAAATCGAAGCCACCTTGGCAGCTGGCCATAAATTTGTATGAAAAAAAAGTATAGCTGAGATAGAGCCATCATGTCCATATGACCTTAGAGGGCGTTTTATAAAGTGTTGTCTTCATTAGAAAACCCCTTTTAAAAAAAAAAGACCTTGATATATTTTTGATAAACCAATATGCTGTACAAGAAACCCCCTTTCTGCAAAGAACAGTTTACTTTTTTGGCATATTTGCCGCATACGGAGCAATAAACCAAAACCACCAATGAAACTCAAAGCTTCTCATAGTGTGGGTGTACGCACATGTGGCTTCCCTGGTGGTTTCATCCTCTGACATGTTATGGTGGGAAAATCATAGTACATCCTTACAAAACCACATATATTGCTTCCAGGGCCCCATAACACATGGATTTACTCATCCCTCATTTCTTCTCTGAGTTGGTGTTTGCATAGATCTTAAAGCTCTATTATGCAGAATGGTTTATTAAGTATGGTATGAAATGCATTTATTTTTTTTGCGGGTGGGGGGGGGGGCAACATCATAGCATCAACGTTGGTAGCTGATGTCTTTACATCCCTAAAAGACAAATAAGCCAATCAGAGAGTAATTGACATGTTTGAAGGTGCTGATTTTGCCAGATTGTGTCATTGTGTATTAGGTTCCTATTTTCGGCCATTTTTCAGGCTGTAAACAGCACAAAAAACGGCTAACGTTTTTCGCTACGTTTTTTGCGGCCGTTTTCGGAGCTGTTTTCATTGGAGTCTATGAGAAAACGGCTCCAAAAACGTCCCAAGAAGTGTCCTGCACTTCTTTTGACGAGCCGTCATTTTCCGCGCCGTATTTTGACAGCGACGCGGAAAATGACAGCTCGTCTGCAAAGAACATCGTAAGACCCATTGCAAGTAATGGGCAGATGTTTGCCGACGTATTGGAGCCGTCTTTTCAGGCGTAATTCGAGGCGTAAAACGCACATACCCTAAAACTTTCTTTTTTCACTTCTAGGGCCTTTTTCACACGGCGCTAAAAAAAAAAAGACTTGTAAACGCGTCAAAAACGCTAGCGTCTTTGCAAAGCACTTTAAGTCATTTTTTTAACGTGTCTTTTGCAGCTTTTTTTTTACGTGTTTTTGGCGTGTAATTAGGACTCTTATTGACTATGGCAATTAGGCGCGTTTTTGGCCCCAAGAATTTACCTGACGCTTCTTTTTTTACACAACGCGTTTTTTAAACACACGAGCGGAAAAAAACCCTGCATGGTATGCACTACAATGCGTTTTCCCATTGATGTCAATGGGAAATTTAAAGCAAGTGTTTTTGACGCGTTTTTCCAGCGTGTAAAACGCAGCAAAAACGCATGAAATGCACGCTGTGTGAACAAGGCCTAAATGGTCAAGCCTTTTCTAGGTAAGGGCTCATTCAGATGAGCATGATTCTCGTCCATGTGCTGTGCATTGAAACAACGCACAGCACACGGACCCAGTGATTTCAATGGCGGTATTCACACATGCATGAGTTTTCACGTGAGTGGCCATCGCATGTCCTATATTGGTGCCTTTTCAAGCACCTAGACGCCCATTGAAGTCAATGGGTGTGTGAAAACTATGGACAGCACACGGACGCACATCCATGTGCTGTCCGTGTTTTACGCATCAGTTACATTGAAAAAAATAAGAAAGTGCTAGCAAGTGTGTGAAAAATACATACCACACGCAGAGCACACTGATGCAAAAACGCAATACACACGGACAGATTTACACCGTTTTTTTACGTAAATCCGTCACACTCGTGTGAATGTAGCCGTTTTTGCATACTTCCGTTTTATTTACTTCTCCAAAAGCATAAAGATTTTATCTTCATCAAGGCACACTTACGTCTTGGGCTTGTACATTCCTTTCATGTGTTTAGTTTCTATGTTTGAACAGAAAGTTTTGGTTTTTATATGGTTCTTTTGCAACTAATAGCCGTAAGACAAGCTCTTACGTGTATTTCTATTTTTGGATGCGTGATATGAATGTGGTAAGTTACATATACAAACAGTGGACATATTTGCACTTACAATGATTTTTTAGTCATCCATTACATATTGTTGAGTTTCATAGACCTTGAAAAACCAGAAGTCTAGCCACATACAATACGAAGGCTATGCTCTGAGCAGAGGTGCAAGAGTGGGAAGTGCTGACATTACAAATGCTGAACAGGTTTGGATACAATGTACTAGATGGACAATTCCGTCATTGACATTACAGCATACAAAGTGTTCCAAACCACAAAGCTTTCATCTTTTATGTATTTATTTGAAAAAATAAATCTGCCAATCTGTGAATTTAATTTATGCCTAAAATATGAACAAATTCATTTTAAAGAGACTCTGTCACCAGTTTATAAATTACCTATCTCCTACCTAATCTAATAGGCGCTTTAGATAACTACTGTTTGTTGTTTTTTTTTAAAAAACAGCGTTTATTATTGACCAAGTTATGAACATTTTTCGATTTATGCTAATTTTTTCTAAATGTCCAACTGGGCGTTTTTTTTCCTATTCACCAAGTGGGGCGTTGTATAGAAGAGTGTATGACGCTGACCAATCTCTTCATTCCAGCCCAGCTTGATTCACAGCACAGCGTGATCTTGCGAGATCACGCTGTGACGTCACTTCCTCCCGCAGGTCCTTCACCGGAGCGACGGAAGACTGAACAGACCGCCTCCAGCCGCTGCAGATTCGGATAAATGTTTTGGCACAGCTGGAGGCCATTTAGCAGTTGGGCATTTTGAAAAATTTGCATAAATCGAAAAATGTTCATAACTTGGTCAATAATAAGGGTATGTTCACACGGCCTATTTACGGACGTAATTCGGGCGTTTTGGCCCCGAATTACGTCTGAAAATAGCGCCTCAATAGCGCTGACAAACATCTGCCCATTGAAAGCAATGGGCAGACGTTTGTCTGTTCACACGAGGCGTATATTTACGCGCCGCTGTCAAATGACGGCGCGTAACTAGACGCCCGCGTCAAAGAAGTGACCTGTCACTTCTTTGGCCGTAATTGGAGCCGCTATTCATTGACTCCAATGAATAGCAGCGCTAATTACGGCCGTAATTGACGCGGCGTTCAAGCGCCTGCACATGCCGGTACGGCTGAAATTACGGGGATGTTTTCAGGCTGAAACATCCCCGTAATTTCAGCCGTTACGGACCCCCGCCGTGTGAACATACCCTAAATGTTTTTTTTTTAAAAAAAACAGTAGTTATCTACATCAAAGTGCCTATTACATTAGGTAGGAGATAGGGAAGTTATAAACTGGTGACAGAGCCTCTTTAAATGTATGTTCCCACAGTTCAGATTTTGCTTGCTTTTTCTAAGCCAAATTCAGAATTGCTTACAGGAGAGCAGTCCTATAAGGCCAAGCCAAAGCCACACGTGGCGGAATTCCTCTTGAATTCCGCAGCGGACACTCCGCAGCGTTAATCCGCAGCGGAGCCGTTTGTCCATTGACTTCCACTTTTATTTAGCAGTGTTCGTTTAGACAATGCGTAAAATTCCGCTGCGGAGCATAGGCTGCGGAGCGGAATTTGGTGTCCGCAGCATGCTAGGGCTGTTGCGGAGTTGTGGCGGACTGGTTGCGGACTCATGGCGGAATTTCTCCATTGACTTCAATGGAGATTCTAATTTCCGCAATGAAGTCCGCAGCTGTCATGCACATGTTATGTGTGCTGCGGATGCGTCTTGCTTTTTTGACATGACATTTCTTCATTCTGGCTGGACCTACACTACCGTTCAAAAGTTTAGGGTCACTTAGAAATTTCCTTATTTTTGAAAGAAACGCACTCTTTTTCAATGAGGATAACATTAAATTAATCAGAAATACACTCTATACATTGTTAATGTGCTAAATGACTATTCTAGCTGCAAACGTCTGGTTTTTAATGCAATATCTACATAGGTGTATAGAGGCCCATTTCCAGCAACCATCACTCTAGTTTTCTAATGGTACATTGTGTTTGCTAACTGTGTTAGAAGGCTAATGGATGATTAGAAAACACTTGAAAACCCTTGTGCAATTATGTTAGCACCGCTGTAAACAGTTTTGCTGTTTAGAGGAGCTTTAAAACTGACCTTCCCTTGAGCTAGTTGAGAATCTGGAGCATTACATTTGTGGGTTCGATTAAACTCTCAAAATGGCTAGAAAAAGAGAGCTTTCATGTGAAACTCGACAGTCTATTCTTGGTCTTAGAAATGAAGGCTATTCCATGCGAGAAATTGCCAAGAAACGGAAGATTTCCTACAACGGTGTGTACTACTCCCTTCAGAGGACAGCACAAACAGGCTCTAACCAGAGTAGAAAGAGAAGTGGGAGGCCCCGCTGCACAACTGAGCAACAAGACAAGTACATTAGAGTCTCTAGTTTGAGAAATAGACGCCTCACAGGTCCTCAACTGGCAGCTTCATTAAATAGTACCCGCAAAACGCCAGTGTCAACGTCTACAGTGAAGAGGCGACTCCGGGATGCTGGCCTTCAGGGTAGAGTGGCAAAGAAAAAGCCATATCTGAGACTGGCTAATAAAAGGAAAAGATTAATATGGGAAAAAGCACACAGACATTGGACAGAGGAGGATTGGAAAAAAGTGTTATGGACAGACGAATCAAAGTTTGAGGTGTTTGGATCACACATCAGAACATTTGTGAGACGCAGAACAACTGAAAAGATGCTGGAAGAGTGCCTGACGCCATCTGTCAAGCATGGTGGAGGTAACGTGATGGTCTGGGGTTGCTTTGGTGCTGGTAAAGTGGGAGATTTGTGCAAGGTAAAAGGGATTTTGAATAAGGAAGGCTATCACTCCATTTTGCAATGCCATGCCATACCCTGTGGACAGCGCTTGATTGGAGCCAATTTCATCCTACAACAGGACAATGATCCAAAGCACACCTCCAAATTATGCAAGAACTATTTAGGGAAGAAGCAGGCAGCTGGTATTCTATCTGTAATGGAGTGGCCAGCGCAGTCACCAGATCTCAACCCCATAGAGCTGTTGTGGGAGCAGCTTGACCGTATGGTACACAAGAAGTGCCCATCAAGCCCATCCAACTTGTGGGAGGGGCTTCTGGAAGCATGGGGTGAAATTTCTCCCGATTACCTCAGCAAATTAACAGCTAGAATGCCAAAGGTCTGCAATGCTGTAATTGGTGCAAATGGTGCATTCTTTGACGAAAGCAAAGTTTGAAGGAGAAAATTATTATTTCAAATAAAAATCATTATTTCTAACCTTGTCAATGTCTTGACTGTATTTTCTAGTCATTTTGTAACTCATTTGATAAATATAAGTGTGAGTTTTCATGGAAAACACAAAATTGTCTGGGTGACCCCAAACTTTTGAACGGTAGTGTATGTATTTCTAGGTCTACAGCCAGACTGAGGAAGTCAATGGGGCTCCCGTAATTACGGGAGCGTTGCTAGGAGACGTCAGTAAATAGTCACTGTCCAGGGTGCTGAAAGAGTTAAGCGATCGGCAGTAACTGTTTCTGCACCCTGGACAGTGACTACCGATCCCAATATACAGCAACCTGTGAAAAAAATAGAAGTTCATACTTACCGAGAACTCCCTGCTTCTGTCTCCAGTCTGGTTTCCCAGGATGACGTTTCAGTCTAAGTGACGGCTGCAGCCAATCACAGGCTGCAGCGGTCACATGGACTGCCGCGTCATCCATGGAGCTCGGGCTGGATGCCGAAAGAGGGACGCGTCACCAAGACAACGGCCGGTAAGTATGAAATTGGTTTACTTTCACTAGGGAAAGTGCTGTCCCTTCTCTCTATCCTGCACTGATAGAGAGAAGGGAAGCACTTTGACCGCAGTCCGCAGCAGCTAGTCCGCATCAATTTACTGCACATTTTGGGCAGATCCGCCGCAGAATCTGCAACGCTTCTGTGCGAAATTGATGCGGACAGTTGCGGAGGAAAACCGCCACGTGGGGGCATGCCCTAAGACCTTTATCAGTTTCTTATGTTTAGATTCCGTTCCTGGTTTTGGCTTAAAAGATACTAGCGAATTCTGCATCAAATCTGCACTGTGTGAGCAAGGCCTAAAGATTATCAGGTCTGTAGGATGTGGGTAAAATCCAATGTGCTCTTATTCATGAGCATGGTGTGCAGTGATATGAAAAAGTATTTTCTGCCATTAAAGGGGTTGTCCATTCATAAGAAATTCATGGCCTTTGATCAAGATAGGCACAGCAAAAAAAGGGGTCATATATTTACTACAAATACACAAAAAGCAAAGAGGATGGCTGCTTAGTATTATCATTGCACACAAATAAGGCTTCCACAAGTATGCCAGTCGCACGATAACGTGTAGTGTTCCGTGCCGACTTACAACCTATTAGTAACACCCATAGTATTCCATCAGGCGGGCTGCCCAGCACATACCAGGTGAGAGGAACAGTTTATTAGTATTTTGAACTTGTGGGATCTCCTCTTACATAGCAATTGGGGCTTGTCTGCATCCTGTTGGGAAGTGTTTTTTGAACCTGCCCTTGTATCAAGTGAGTATGGCTTTTTCTTTTTATCCTCAAGATAGGCCATCAATATCTGAACGGTGGGGGTCCCACTTCCGGCACCCCCGCGATCATCTGTTTGGAAGGGGCCCTGTCGCTCGTATAAGCGATGTTTCCCCTTCATTCCCGTCACTGCTCATGTTGTAAATTTACGTCACACTCGTAGTAGCGGTTCACAGTATTAGGACGGATTTACACGAACGTGTAATACGTCCGTGCAACACGCGTGATTTTCACGAGCGTCGCACGGACCTATGCTAGTCTATGGGGCAGTGCAGACTGTCAGTGATTTTTGCGCAGCGTGAGTCCTCTGCGTAAAACTCATGACAGGTCCTATATGTCAATGGGTGTGTGAAAATCATGCATGCCACACGGAGGCACCTCCGTGGGACGTGCGTGAATCGCGCAACAGCAGGCAAACTATGATTGCAAACAGAAAAGCACCACATGCTTTTCTGTTTACAAACATCCAAACAGTGTCATAATGATGGCGGCTGCGCGAAAATCACGCTGCCGCGCACCATATGATCATGACACACGGAGCTGTTAAGTGCCTTTTGCGCACGCAAAACGGCACGTTTTTTTGCGTGCGCAAAACGCACACGCTCGTGTAAATCCGGCCTTACAGTGAATGGGAGAAGGCTAAAACAATGTGAACCGCCGATATAAGTGTGTCAACGATTCACAGTATAAGCAGATAAAGTACAGCTGATTGGCGGAGGTACTGAGAGTGTGACCCCCACCGATCAGATATTGATGGCCTATCCTGAGGATAGGCCATCAATTTCTTATGACTGGACAACCCCTTTAAGCTATACAGTATCATATTATGGAATAATGAACATTGTCCTTGGTTAAGGCACTTCTGGTTAGATTCACCACAGTTCTGTGGAGAAGACTTGAATCATGTTCCAGAGACCTAATCTGTCTTCACACGTGCCATATTTTTTTGTAGCGGTTTACTTTACTGTAATTTCTAAAAAAAAAATGCTTTCGATAACTTTTTTTCTAGTTGTGGATATGACAAAGAAAACGCTATAGGCAACTTTACTAGCATGGCTTACCAATAAAAAATTAAATGGAGTGACTGATAGATATAAGGAGAGGAGGTCTCTCTAGAGGAACGAAGTCTTGTGGCCACTATTTAATAAGGCTTTTCTATGTTTTTACGCCTGGAATATGCCTAAGGGTATGTTCACACGAGGTCATTACGTCCGTAATTGACGGACGTATTTCGAGCGCAAGTACCGGACCGAACACAGTGCAGGGAGCCGGGCTCCTAGCATCATAGTTATGTACGATGCTAGGAGTCCCTGCCTCGCTGCAGGACAACTGTCCCGTACTGAAAACATGATTACAGTACGGGACAGTTGTCCGGCAGCGAGGCAGGGACTCCTAGCATTGTACATAACTATGATGCTAGGAGCCCGGCTCCCTGCACTGTGTTCGGTCCGGTACTTGCGCCCGAAATACGTCCGTCAATTACGGACGTAATGACCTCGTGTGAACATACCCTTAAAATAAGTTTGTAACATAAGGTTCCTTGCACACGACCGAGATCGGGCCGTGAAAAACGGTCCGAGTGGATTTCCCGGACCGGCCACGGTACAGGTGAACAGGTCTCCTGGCATCATGGACATTTTAGGATGCTAGGAGTCCCTGCCTCCCCGCGGAACTGCTGTTCCGCACTGCATCATTTTGTACAGTACAGAACAGCAGTTCCGAGGGGAGGCAGGGACTCCTGGCATCATAAAATGTCTGTGATGCCAGGAACCCCGTTCACCTGTACCGTGGTTGGGCTGGGAAATCCAGCCGACACTCAGACCGTTTTTCAAGGCTTGATCTCGGTCGTGTGCAAGAGCACTAAAAGGATCTAGACCAAGAAAAAGTAATTATAAGTGCAACATATAATGAATATAATATCTTGTTCTTCAACACAAAAATCATGACTCCATAAGAAAATGCTTTATCCATATTGAATTCAAGATGGAATTACTCATCCTTGCAATTCTATTTTACTTAGCATGAAAGCAAGGGGTCTGCAGAGCCACCTGCTGGTAAGAAAAAGTAAAGTATGTTTGCGTAATACAGGGCGTTCTATAATATTCATGCAGTCCGGCTTTTCTTATGTAGGACACATTTTGCAAGGCACACAGACTTTGCAACACTGGCATAACTAAAGACAGTGCAGAGGATACAGGTGCACCCGGGCCCTGGTGTCTAAGGAGGGGGGCAGCAGTTCTATAAATGGGCGGATCAAAGGAGAAAATTGTGCAATATTGTAGCAACACTACACAGAGCTATCATACTGTATATCAGATGTAGCCATCTTTATCTTGACTGTTCACGCATTAAATACACAGTGGCAAGAAACTTTAACTTGACCTTTTCAATGGCTTTTGTTGTGTGATATTACGCCACAGCAAGTTATCAGAGTCAAGATAAACTTGGCTACATCTGTACCAAGTAATACTTCAATTTTATAAGATAGTTAGGTAGATACATATATCCTATAAAATGGGAAGTCATTGCATGTGACAAATGAGAGGTCTTGTACAGATAATGTACCATAATCCAGGGTTTTCATCCGTCTATTTTTGTATCTTTGAAAAAAATGTTTAGATCATTTTAATTCGAGGTATTTCATATAAAAGAAGACAAATGTTTAAATAATATAATGGGTGGAGATGGCTCATCCTGGAAAAAATTATTTGTTAACACTATTTTGGTCACGTATGATGAGATGGCTGCAATAGAAACTGGCTTGATATTTCAAGACTGACCCTAAAATGACTCCATGTTTCATAATGATCCTCTTGAATGGGAGCGTTTATTGGGAATGCCAAAAGATTATCCCAAACAGGCTGTGGATGTAGACGTGTCCCAACCAAACAAATAGGCTGTGGTAAAAGAAGAGATGTGAGTGTTGTCAAACCAATTGCTGTAGGTTTATTAGGCTCCATTCACTCTTTGTTATTGCCCTAGGTTTGGATTCAACCACTAGGCTGCTATTGGATTTGCCTTGGGCTTAGGCTAGGGTGCAGTTGGGAATAAAGGATTATCCAATCTTGACTGGAAGTGAAGATGGTCTCTACTGGAAGGTAACCTTACATTGCAATTCCCAGAAGAGTTTACATAGCAACAGCCGAGATGTCAGGCAGACTTGTAGTCAGAGAAAACAGAATATCAAAGCGGGCAACTTAGTCCATGGACTGTATATCAGGACATGTGGCATTCATTCACAAGTAGGTAACCGGCACGGATAAGGGTAGGAAGCGGTCAGTCACAAAGTCAGGAAACAGGCCTGGTCGGTAACCAGTTCAAAACAAGACGTCTTCACACAGTCACGTAGTTCTGTCAAAACTGGGGCAAAGGAAAAGTGGAGTAGTTGCTCATGACAACCAATGAGGTTGCTGCTTTTATTTTTCAAAAGGCCTCTGAGAAATAAAAGGTGTAATCTGATTGGGCATTTATTTGAATAAATCTCCCCATTAAATCTTATTTCACAGGCAGGAGAGCGGTGTCCGTAGCTAGAATACATAGGGGAAGGGTCGTAGAATCATTGAGCAGCATATGTAGTGATTCCACTACACATTATACTTGACATGAAGTGGCATTTCATAAGTGGCTTATAATGAGTTTTATCAATGGCACTTTTAGGAGCGTGTACATGCGGTGACAATGCTTATTCTCAAGTATAGGATAAACTCGGGATCAAGTCATAGGAATACGTAGGTTACATCAACCCAGAGGACAGTTCATGTACACAAATGAGATCAAGAGTCTGGCCTAACAAGGTGACCTATAGGTGACATCCCTATGTATGGTGGTGGAGAACAGTAAATACTGTCCCAGACACAAGCTCTTGAGGTTGCCCAAGGCCTACACAGAAAAGCAGTCGTCATATTAATTCTTACTTACAAATTTCATGATGGCAAAAATAAACTCACCAAAGACCACATTATAAGCCTGCCATGATCTTAAACTACTGTGATATACGGACGCTAACGTATTTTATGTACATTTAATTCCTAATGTATAAAAAAGAAGAAAAGTCAAGTGGTGTTGGGAGGAAAAGCCCCCAAAAAAGTTTTTAATGAGAATCTTTATACATGTTTATATATAATTATATATAATCACTTTTCCATCAGATGACAGATTGGTGTGGAGGGATCGTGCAGGAAAGGGGTATTGTTAGGATTGGTCCTTCCCCCGACAGTACTAACACAATATATTCTACACAGGAGCGGGCAGAGAGATTATGCAATAAGGCACTGGCATGCCCCCAAGAGTTGGACTGATGCGTAATCATCATTTATTCAGTACGAATGTCAACTCCAGAAGGCCTGATTTTATGGCAGTGACAGGGTGACATTACTTCACACTAAGGCTAGGAGCGCGGGGCCCTAAATTCGAAGGGAGTACATTCTGCAGGACCCCAGCTCCCGAGTGCCTTGTTGCTGTAACCTCCAGGGAAGGGCAGTATAGAGGAAAGAGATCCTCATGACCGGTTAAGAAGCAAACGTCAGCTTCTCATCAGGATTAAACATCTGCACAAGCTCCACAAGAGCGGTGAACAAGTGTTAATAAAGGACAAACTCAGGGAGGGAAGAAGGAGAATAGGGGAGGTGGGTGTTATTTACACGTGGGAAGCACCGCGGCTCTCAGTACACAGAATAGATCCGAATGCCACAGCACAGAACCATACTGAAAATCATCTCGATGATCTAAAAGAAAAGACAAAGTAAATAAAAATGCATCAAATGGAATAACTGCTAGGAAAAGATTTAATTGTACTGAGCAATATAAAAATGGACACAATTTTAAGCGGACCTGTCAGCACTCCTGACATGTCTGTTACAGTAAATACTTCCCTATGAAATAATAATTCTGGAACACCTTTTGTTTGAACCATGTAGTGTGCCGTTCCTGTTATTCCGCCTGGAAATGTATGAATAAATTGGCTACTGGGTGCTACCAATCAACTATACGGTCTGACACTATCAGCACTGATTGGACAGTTTCAGAGGGTGTAGGGACACGCCCCTTTAGCAAGGGGAATGCTTACACCCAGTTGTCAATTTATTTATACATTTCCAGGAGGAGTACAGGAGGAACGGCAGGAGGAAGACAATATGCTTGTGAATTTACATTTTATGGAGAATGCAAGTATTTACTAAAACAGACATGAGGACAGATAAAAGGTTCTCTTTAATACAAAAAAATTGCAAATGTTGTTTTTGAAACGTCAGTCTCTTATTTAGTTTTCGCAAGGATGGATAAACTTTAAATCCTGAAACCACTAAAAAATTCAGGTTTGACTGCAGTTATCTCCAATATTCCCTACTCACAGCGTCCAGGACCTGAGATATGAGGAGTTCTTTGGCAGGATCCCCAGACAGCAGACCTGGTGGTTTGTATTCAGGGAAAAAAAAATCCTTGTGACCACCCACTCTTTAGTCTGAGGATCCTGCCAACTCCTCGTTTCTCAGCTTCCTAAACCCCTGTCAGTGAGGTATATTAGGATTATCTTATTATTTAAAGAAAGCCTTAGGCCTTATTCACATTAACGTGTCCATTTTGGGTGCGTAAAAAACGCAGCATTTTTCTTGCGTTGCAGTTCCGTGTGACATCCGAGTACAGTGCGTGTCTGTGTTTTTACGCGCATATGTCATCCGTATGTCACGCATTTTTTACGTCAGCAAAATAAACTGAAGGAGGTGTTTTTTTCCCCTCATCCTTTCTTTAGCAACTGTTGCGTGAAAAACGCATGGCACACGGATGTGCGTCCGCGTGCTGTCCGTGATATTCACGCACCCATTGACTTCAATGGGTGCGTGATGCACAAAAAACCCACGCAGCGGACACACGTTGCGTGAAAAACACTGAATGTCTAAATGGCCCCATTGAATTGCATAGGTCCGTGTGATGTCCGTTGTTTTAACTCGTGTAACACGGACGTGAAATACGCTCGTGTGAATAAGGCCTTAGGCTGCTTTCACACAAGCGCTTTTTTCTATCTGCAATTGGAGTTCTTATTAATCTATGAGGCTATAGATAGCGGGACAGTATATGGCCCCCATGTTCAATCCACCAGTAATAGAGAGACATGAAACTTATTAACGGAGTCCCTTTGATGCAATCTAATATCCAAATTATCTCATATCACCCAAACCAGGGAGCACTTCAGAGGAAAGGGAAAATGATCTGCAGCCGGGACGGTATTGGGTCTTTTGTCCTTTATCATTACAGAGCAGCTTACTGGTTGGCTGAATAAGACGTTTTAAATGCACTTCAGGTAAAGGTACTAACTCTCATTAAAGAGACTCAGAGAGTATATGGAGATATATTTAGAGCCAATTCTCCATGGGAAAAAAATATGCAAATTAGCTCATATTAGCCAGACCAGACTCCTCCTAAAGAAAGAGACCCACCTGCAGACAACTGTATAGGGGTTCTTGTCTTTCATCAGTACAAAACCCACTTTTCCCATGGAGCATTGCCATTAAATAGGTCTCCATACACCCGCTGGGTCTCTTCAAAGACAGCCAGTACTGCCCTGAGCTGCAATTTAATAGACAGTAGAAATCTCCTAGGTGCCTCTATGGTGGCAGTGGGCACCTTTATCTACTGGGTCCCTGTGCAACTGCACAAGTGACACATATGGCATGTCCACCACTGGAAATACTGATGAAATCTGATCCGTGGTATGTGCATTTTTTTTCCAAATACGCTCACGTGAAATTGGCCTTGTATAAATATATTCTTTCTGCAATATTTTGTAATATTATGCCTTTTTCCGATTCCCTTTGGACTGTTATTCAGGGAATGCACTTCGGTCTAGAACATGGAGCTTCAGTGAGGATTTATTTATTTTATTCAGCATGAAAGAATAAATTTTTTTGACAACATTTTTATTAGCTCCACTAAGGCATTTGTTAATATTCATATGCTCTAACAACATTATTATGGGACTCAGGCCTTATCCTGTCAATATATAACAGGGGTGTAGCCAAGGGAGAACTGGCAAAGTATGTATGGGGCAAGGAAGTTTTGGCTGAAGATAAACCTAGAATTTCTCTGTCTTTTTTGCCTCCTGTACATGACCATATCTGGGATCCGTATCACACATATCCCGAATAGGATAGTTTACAGAAGTTTTTCACCCAACCCGAAATAAAATTATGCAGCCCGCAATATGGGTCAAAGAGTAAACATGATGTCTTTCTCTAGTTGTCACTGCCATATTAATCTGATGTAAGCAAAGATACATTTAAGTGGCGAACCAGCTTATACTGATATAACTCATGGCATTGTGAGAGTTGGAACAGCCGACTAATCTGAAGAATACAGTGTATTGACAAGAAGGAAGTTTAATGTCTCACCATAATAACAGCCACTACAGCAGCCGCAATACCGACCAAGTGTAGCTTAGATTGGAACAGCTCATCAATTTTTTTATGGCAATCCTATAGAAGCGAAGGAATGTTAAAATGTTATCTGTCAATGTTCGTGAAAACCTCGGTAACAGTGATCACAATATAGTTACATTTTACCTATACTGTAAAAAACAAACGCAGGCTGGGAGGACAAAAACATTTAATTTTAAGAAAGCCAATTTCCCCAGGATGAGGGCGGCAATTCAGGATATAGACTGGGAAGAACTAATGTCAAATAATGGAACAAATGATAAATGGGAGATTTTCAAATCTACTTTGAGTTATTATAGTGCAAAATTTATTCCTACAGGTAATAAGTATAAACGACTCAAATTAAACCCCACATGGCTTACACCTTCTGTGAAAGGGGCAATACATGACAAAAAAAGGGCATTTAAAAAATACAAATCTGAGGGTACAGCTGTAGCCTTTGTAAAATATAAAGAGCTTAATAAAATCTGTAAAAATGTAATAAAATTAGCAAAAATACAAAATGAAAGGCAGGTGGCCAAGGATAGTAAAACAAATCCTAAAAAATTCTTCAAGCATATAAATGCAAAAAAGCCAAGGTCTGAACATGTAGGACCCCTAGATAATGGTAATGGGGAGTTGATCACAGGGGATCAAGAGAAGGCAGAGTTACTAAATGGGTTCTTTAGCTCTGTATATACAACAGAAGAAGGAGCAGCTGATGTAGCCGGTGCCAGTGCTGTTAATATATCAGTTGATATACTGAATTGGATGAATGTAGAGATGGTCCAAGCTAAATTAAATAAAATAAATGTGCACAAGGCCCCAGGACCAGATGGGTTACACCCTAGAATTCTTAAAGAGCTTAGTTCAGTTATTTCTGTCCCCCTTTTCATAATATTCAGAGAATCTCTAGTGACTGGCATAGTGCCAAGGGACTGGCGCAGGGCAAATGTGGTGCCTATTTTCAAAAAGGGCTCTAGGTCTTCCCCGGGTAATTATAGACCAGTAAGCTTAACATCCATCGTGGGGAAAATGTTTGAGGGGCTATTGAGGGACTATATACAGGATTATGTGACAATAAATAGCATTATAAGTGACAGCCAGCACGGTTTTACTAAGGACAGAAGTTGTCAAACTAACCTAATCTGTTTTTATGAAGAGGTGAGCAGAAGTCTAGACAGAGGGGCCGCTGTGGATTTAGTGTTTTTGGACTTTGCAAAGGCATTTGACACTGTCCCCCATAGACGCCTAATGGGTAAATTAAGGACTATAGGTTTAGAAAATATAGTTTGTAATTGGATTGAGAATTGGCTCAAGGACCGTATCCAGAGAGTTGTGGTCAATGACTCCTACTCTGAATGGTCCCCGGTTATAAGTGGTGTACCCCAGGGTTCAGTGCTGGGACCACTATTATTCAACTTATTTATTAATGATATAGAGGATGGGATTAATAGCACTATTTCTATTTTTGCAGATGACACCAAGCTATGTAATATAGTTCAGACTATGGAAGATGTTCATGAATTACAGGCAGATTTAAACAAACTAAGTGTTTGGGCGTCCACTTGGCAAATGAAGTTTAATGTAGATAAATGTAAAGTTATGCATCTGGGTACCAACAACCTGCATGCATCATATGTCCTAGGGGGCGCTACACTGGCGGATTCACTTGTTGAGAAGGATCTGGGTGTACTTGTAAATCATAAACTCAATAACAGCATGCAGTGTCAATCAGCTGCTTCAAAGGCCAGCAGGATATTGTCGTGTATTAAAAGAGGCATGGACTCGCGGGACAGGGATGTAATAATGCCACTTTACAAAGCATTAGTGAGGCCTCATCTAGAATATGCAGTTCAGTTCTGGGCTCCAGTTCATAGAAAGGATGCCCTGGAGTTGGAAAAAATACAAAGAAGAGCAACGAAGCTAATAAGGGGCATGGAGAATTTAAGTTATGAGGAAAGATTGAAAGAATTAAACCTATTTAGCCTTGAAAAAAGACGACTAAGGGGGGACATGATTAACTTATATAAATATATTAATGGCACATACAAAAAATATGGTGATATCCTGTTCCTTGTAAAACCCGCTCAAAAAACAAGGGGGCACTCCCTCCGTCTGGAGAAAAAAAGGTTCAAGCTGCAGAGGCGACAAGGCTTCTTTACAGTAAGAACGGTGAATCTATGGAATAGTCTACCGCAGGAGCTGGTCACAGCAGGGACAGTAGATGGCTTTAAAAAAGGGTTAGATAATTTCCTAGAACAAAAAAATATTAGCTCCTATGTGTAGAAATTTTTCCTTCCCTTTTCCCTTCCCTTGGTTGAACTTGATGGACATGTGTCTTTTTTCAGCCGTACTAACTATGTAACTATGTAACTATGTAACTATAAATAAGTGCATGACTATCGGCATTGTCATCATCAACTATGTCTACTCACCACATTCAACATTCCAGATGGACAAAGGTTGTCGCCCAGGTTTCTCATGTCAATTTTACAGCATTGCAGCTATAAGAGAAGAAACATTTCATAGCGAGTAAACAAAAATGAACACAGAAATACCCAAACCTAAAAAATACCACAGGGACATAAAGCTAGTTTAATATGTGATGTAATGTACCAGTAAAATGTGCATATGTATTTAACGTTGTAATATACTATCTATCTATCTATCTATCTATCTATCTATCTATCTATCTATCTATCTATCTATCTATCTATCTATCTATCTATCTATCTATCTATCTATCTATCTATCTATCTATCTATAATCTATCTATCTAGTAAGAAGTAAGGGAATGAGGGAATGAGGGATAGGGACTGAGGGATTGGGGGATAGGGACACATCTAGGGTCGGGGTTATACAAGTCCATGGCATATCATGTTTCTCTCAGTCTATGGCATGCAGTGACATATTGTGCCGCTGTGCCCACTGTGGTTTCCTCTTCACCCAGCAGAATGTACAGTTTCTCTTCCTCTTCCATGGAGCTGAAGTCCGGTAAGAGATCAGAGAGTCTCCTGAAGTGAGTGCCCCTCACTGCTGAGTATTTGGTGCAGTGTAGCAGGAAGTGGGCCTCATCCTCCACGGCCTCCTGGTCACACTGTTGGCACAGTCGGCTCTCCCTTGCCTTGTGGGTCTGTCTGTGGCGCCCGGATTTGATGAGCAGGTTGTGGGCGCTCAGTCTGTAGCGGCTCAGGATCTATCTGTCTCTGGGGTTTGGCAGTTTCTCCAGATATGGCGCCAGTTTATATTCTCGCTGTAGACTCCGGTTTATTGTCAGTTTCTGGGATGTCTTTATGTCGTTCCTCCAGTCACTGATATACTCCTCTTGGCTCTCGTTTATTGTCTTCTTGATTTCGGCTTTTGTGAGGCCGCGCTGAGTGACATTTTCTTCAGGCCGGGTCAGGGTGAGATGTTCTGGGGGGCCTGGTTTACCTGGGACCCCTTGGTGTAGCAAGGCTTTATGGTGATAGAAACTTTGCCTGCTGCTGTGTAGATGGGCCCAGAATGATAGCGCCCTCTTCTGGATTGTGAGGTGTAGTGGGAATCTGCCCAGTTCTGCCCGACAGGCACTATTTGTGGTGCTCCGATGGACTTGGAGAAGGTGTTTGCAGAATTCTAGGTGGAAAATTTCTGTTGGGCTGGAATCCCACCTTGACCAGTTTGGGTATGTGTCCGGACCCCAGACTTCACTGGCATACAGGAGGATTGGGAAGATGATGGAGTCAAAGATTTTCAGCCAGACCGTTACTGGTGGTTTGAGGTGATAGAGTTTTCTTTTGATGGCATAGAAGGTTTTGCACGCCTTGTCTTTCAGTATCTCTATGGCTTGTTTAAAGCTTCCTGATTGGTTGATTTCTATGCCCAGGTAGGTGTACCTGTCGGTCGCTGTGAGTGTGGCGTTATTTAGCGTGAAGGTCGGGTGCCTGGGGGATTTTGAGTTTCTCTTCTGGAACACCATGATGTTGGTTTTCTTTGCATTGATTTGTAGTGCCCACGTAGAGCTGAATTTTTCTAGGATTTGCAGGTTGTCTTGGAGACCTTTCTCGGTTGGTGATAGCAACAGAAGGTCATCTGCATACAACAGAAATGTCACCTGGGTGTCATGGAGGGCGAGACCTGGTGCTGAGGAGGATTCCAGAGCTGTGGCCAGTTCATTGATGTAGATGTTGAAGAGCGTTGGACTGAGGCTGCAGCCTTGTCTGACTCCTCGGCTCTGCTGGAAATCAGCCGTTCTTCTCCCGTTCACCTTCACGCTGCATCTGTTCTCTGTGTAGGAGCTTCTGATGACGTCATAGGTTTTACCTCCTATTCCGCTCTCCAGCAGTTTCAGGAATAGGCCCGGGTGCCACACTGAGTCGAAGGCCTTCTTAAAGTCCACAAAACAGGCGTAAATCTTCCCATGCTTTGTATTGTGGACGTGGCTCTTGATGAGGCTGCGCAGGGTGTAGATGTGGTCAGTGGTGCGGTGGTTTGACATGAACCCAGCTTGGCTTTGGTGGAGGACATTGTGCTGGGTGAGGAAGCTGAGGATTCTCTTATTCAGGATGCTGTTGAACAGTTTCCCCAGGTTGCTGCTGACACATATCCCTCGGTAGTTGGCCGGGTCGTACCTGTCCCCACTCTTGTGGATTGGTGTTATAAGGCCTTGGTTCCAGATTTGAGGGAAGTAGCCGGCACTCAGCACCATATTAAATAGTTTTACTATTGCGGCCTGTATTTCTGGCGGGCTGTGTTTTATCATTTCTGGTGAAATTCCGTCTAGGCCGCTGGATTTTTTACACCTTATGTCTGAGGTTCTCTCTGTTACTTCTTGAAGTGTTATTGGTGCGTCCAGGGGGTTTTGAGAATCTTTCAGTGTTTCCTCCATCGCCTTCAATTTTGATATTATTTGTTTTTGTTCTTGGCTTTGTTCTTCTTTCGGGATATCTTTGTAGAGGTCCTTGAAATATTGGAGCCAGATGTTGCCATTTTGGATAGGTTGTTTTTCTTGCAATTTTTGCCCATGTATTTCCATAATTCCCAGAACGAGTTGTCATGGAGGGCATCTTGGAGTTGGGTAAGTTTGGTGGAGATGTGCCTTTGTTTTTTCTTTCGGAGAATGGTCTTGTATTGCCTCTGTATGTTGCTGTAGGCCTCCTTCAGACCGGTGTTGTTTGGGTCTCGGTGCTTCTTATTTGAGGCATTTCTTAGGGTTTTCCGTACTTCTTTGCACTCACGGTCAAACCAACCATTAGGATGTATTTCTTGTGGCCTCTTGTAGTCACATCTTTTCAGGTCGGACCTCTCTGCCATGGTATAGAATATATTATTGAGGTCATTTATGGCCTGATTTACCCCCCTCCTGGGCTTGTCTCATACACCTTGTTGTAGAGGTTGTGAAGCATCTCATGCACTTCTGGTCTGTTGATTGTCTCTTTATATTTTATAGTTGACGTTTTGGGCCATTTAAAAGATGGGGGCAGGTTGAAGAGGCCAGTTTGATGTGGTTTTGTGCAGATGGTTTGTTTGTGGATTTGATGTATAGAAGTAATTGGTTGTGATCTGACAGGTGCGTTTGTGGAGTGACTATGAGTGCGCCAATGTTTGCGGGGTCCATGTCCGTGATGGCATAGTCTACTACACTGCTGCCTACATGGGAGTTTAGTGTATACCTTCCTAAAGAGTCTCCCTTGGTGCGGCCATTCAGTATGTGTAGCCCTAAGCTTCGACATAGATTCAGTAGTTTTTTCCCGCTTTTGTTGACGGTGCGGTCATAGCTGTTTCTCTCTTTCTGTAGGGAGTTATGACAGTCGGCCTCTGCTCCAAAGATGAAGATGTTTCCATCATTGGTCAGGTAGTCTTTATCTCTCCCCGTTCTTGCATTGAGGTTTCCGTAGATGAGAACGCTGCCCAGAGTCTGGAAATGGGCGGCTTCCCTTTGTATAATCTCAAAGCTGTCTGGGTTGGAGTACGGGGACTCTGGCGGTGCGATGTACGTTGCGCAGAGGTACATGTCAGACTGGGAGGTGAGGATGGATCTGCCTATTCTTATCCAGATATGGCTTCTCCTCGCTTCACGGCTTTGATCTGCTCATGGAGCTCCTCTTTGTACCAGACTAATATTCCTCCTGAACACCGGCCCTGCTTGATGTGTTTATTTTTCAGGGCGGGGACAGAGATTTCCCTGTATCCAGTGGGCACCAGGGATTCATTCTCTGTCCTAGTCCATGTTTCCAGGAGGATTTGTATATCAATATTTTTCAGTCTTTGGTTGAAGTCTGGATCGTTAGTTTTGCATCCAAAGGCTGAGGCGTTGAGGCCTTGAATATTCCAGCTGCTGATTATAAAGGACGTCGTTGTGTATCCATATACCTTGTAATGAGCGGCGCTGTGTAGGACGGGCTGGAGATGTGACTGCTGGATGTGTTGTAGATGTTCTCGTGTTGTACAGTCACATTAGTTTTCTACATAGAGTGCTGAGCAGGGTCTTTATCTCCTCCATGTCTCTGCTCTGCGTGTCTCTGTGTAAGGCAGGGGGTTTCCTCCATGTCTCTGCTCTGCGTGTCTCTGTGTGAGGCAGGGGGTTTCCTCCATGTCTCTGCTCTGTGTGTCTCTGTGTGAGGCAGGGGGTTTCCTCCATGTCTCTCCCCTGCGTGTCTCTGTGTGAGGCAGGGGGTTTCCTCGATGGCTTTTGCCTCTGTTGGTCTGACCTTGGGTAAAGGTTTTTTTCTCCTGGGTGTAGTGAGGTGTGTGGAGTTTGAGGTCTTTTCATTATTTGTGATGATTCCATGATGTTTTGGCTTTGGCTGGTGTGGGGTTCAGCTCTGGGGGGTCTGTTCAGCACAATGTCTTTCAGTTCTTTGGCCAGAAGGCTATCCCCTCGTTTGTTGAGGTGTTTGTCGTCATACAGGTGGTGACTCTCTATGGAGGAGTGTTGTGCCAGGCTGATGTTTGACATTGAGCTGTTGTTCGCTGCCAGCTCTGTGTTGATGGCCTGCGTGATCTCGTTGGGTACATCTTTTCTTGGGAGCACGGATGATATAATTATTTTACTGCCGGGGAACTTTTGTTGTGCCATCTTTGCTAGTTGGGTCAGTTGTTCTGCAATCTGCTGTTGCTGGTCTTGGATGTTGTTTGTACCCGTGTGTATAATGAGATGGTTTGGATTGGTAAAATGTGGGTTATTGATGACTGATGTGACTTGTTGGATAGTTGCACAGTGAATTTTACTGACCCTTTTTTCTGGGAAGAGTCGCCGTGTATTAAGGTATTTGCCATTTGAGTCTATTATTAGGACAGTATCAGGACATTGTGACTTGGGGGCGGCTTGTCTGATGCTTGTGTCCTGGGTCCTGCTTGGTGGTGGTATGTGGTGCTGCTGTGGTTCTGTGCTGGAGGTTTGGTTGGCGGTCGGCTTTGTACCCACTTGTATCGCTCTGTTTTCTCCTAGTTTGTTTTCATTAATTTCAGGAATATTTATTGGGTTTGGGTGATTTGATGTACTAGCATGCTGGTCATTGGCTGTCCTTATGTCAGCGCTCTCCCTTGTTGCTAGACTTTGTGTTTGTGGTTTTAGATTTTCTATCTCTAATCTGAGCTTTGCATTTTCTTGTTGCAGCTCTCGGAGTGTACGTTGTATTTCCTGCAGAGCTGATGCATGTTCACATTTCAGTTTGTTTATCTCTTTAATTACTTGGTCATTTGTGTTTTTGCCACCGAAATTTCTTTGAAGTTCTTCTTTGAATTGTACAAAGTCTCTTTCTAATTGAGATAAACAGTCTCTGAGAGTGTCGGGTGAGGGGTGTGGGACATTGGGACATGGGACAGCGGGGGTGTCGCTGGAGATTGTCTCTGTATGTCCATCTCTGGTCTGGGTTGCTGGAGTTTGTTGTTCTTTGTAAGTTTGGGCCTGGTCTTTAATATGATGAAAGATTTCTTGGAATTCCTCTAGGTTGTCCTCATTGCCTTGTATGAGAACGGTGCCGTTATTATATAGACTTATGGTAAGTGTAATACTCCCATCATTTCCTGTGCCTTTTATTCTGATCTGTCGGCCCTTATTGATACCACACTTTGATATGTCCTTATAGTGCTGGCACAGTGCTGTGTGCCAGGCGGAGCGGTGCTCAGTGTAGAATAATACAAGAATAATACATTTGTTTTCCTCTTGACTTCTTCTTTAGAGGTAAAGTCAGCAAAAAGTGTCTCTGGATTTCGTCTGATTGTGTCAAGTTTTATGGCTTTCCTCGCTTGAATGCTCCTCTGCCCTTCGGAGTATGTGATCTCCAAGGTGCCTGACCCCCTCTTGTCTAAATCTTCTATCCCAAACTCCGTCTTATGGACATTTACTTTATTCTGCATTTCTTGTTCTAAATTGTGATTTTCCATTTTTTAGATAAATCCTTATATCTCTGGTGTTTTCTCTCTAGTAGGATTGTGTTGGTGTTGCAGGAAGTTCTTACCTTTTGGATGCTCAGATCTCTGGACTCGGTCAGACTTGATGTTCTCTGCTGCAGTCTGTCCTCTAAGCAAAATTCTTGTTTTTTCTTTCAAATCTTTATATTTCTTATTTTTCATGAAGAACTTTTAGTCCTGCTTCCTCCTGTCTTCCATGGAGTCTGTATTATCCAGGTTATCTATCTATCTCACATCTATCTATCTCACATCTGTCTATCTATCTATCTATCTATCTATCTATCTATCTATCTATCTATCTATCTATCTATCTATCTATCTATCTATCTATCTATCTATCTATCTATCTCATCTCAGTGACAGACTATATGGAGGGCACTTATGGCAGGCAATGTGGAAACTAAGGCAAGCACTCTGAGGAGCATCTGTGGCAGGCACTTCGGAGTTCATAGTTGGTGGCCCTCTAGAGAACATCTCTGTAGCAGGTACTCTGGAAAGCATCTGAGGCTTAGGGCCTATTAACATCAGCGTCGGGCTTCCGACGGAAACCATAGCTTCTGTTTGCAATACCACTGATTTCAATGGTAATGCTTCCGTTGCAGTTGGTTTCAGTTTGTTTCCGGTCTGTAAAGTTTGAATTGTTTTGGCGGAAACAATAAAGTAGTCGACTACAAAGAGGGTCTTTTGCTTTGGAGTACCCAGTGTGCAGGGGCTGCAGGGAAACCGAAACACCTGCTGCCTGTTTCACCCACAGATTATAGATGATCAATGGGGTCCCATTAGGGTTGGACTGGCCTACTAGAGTACCAGGGGATCCTCTGATAGACCAAGGCTCTGAATAATCGGCCCTAAAGGTTCAGCAGAGGACAACCTCATTTGGAGTTGACTTGGGAGACAATCACTTGTCACTGGAGTCCCTTCCTTATGGGTTGATTCACAACTAACCTATTAGACCTTACTGATGATATGACCTGTGTATGCTAGTCATAAGTGCTAAAGGGAGTCGCATTACACCGTAGGACTCTGTCAGAGCACTTTCTCCTTCACACAAGTCTAAGCTATAGTGAAATGCTGGCACCTGAGTCCTCTCTTTGCTAATTAAGATTTGCTACTCCCACTCATTGAGATCCCTTGGCTAGTCATAAGTGCCAAGGGGACTCCCATTACACACGCAGACTCTTTTAGAGCAGTCTCTCCATAAAACATGTCTAAGCAATAGTGATAGGCTGGCACGTGAGTGCTCGTGGTGCACTTGAAAAGCCAAAACAAATCTTTATTTGATATTTTTGGCACTCCAACTAACAGTAAACTTTGAAAATGACTTGGTCTTTACAGTTTTAAAAAGCATTAGTAAGCAGTAATGAGGAAAAAAAATCATTTTTGTTTTGGATGATGGATGTCAGTGCAGCAGCAGCTGGCCCGAGCCACAAATTGGATCTTTATATAAAACAAAGATGAACACTAAATATATTACACCTTTAAGGGTACCTCCTATGATGATGCGTACCTTCGCAGGAAGTTTAAAAATGACAGTGCGTCCAGTTGGCTAGGTGCATGAGAGGCTTCATCATACAGTTTCCTAGGTGCATGAGAGGCTTCATCATACAGTTGCCTAGGTGCATGAGAGGCTTCATCATACAGTTGCCTAGGTGCATGAGAGGCTTCATCATACTGTTGCCTAGGTGCATGAGAGGCTTCATCATACAGTTGCCTAGGTGCATGAGAGGCTTCATCATACAGTTGCCTAGGTGCATGAGAGGCTTCATCATACAGTTGCCTAGGTGCATGAGAGGCTTCATCATACAGTTGCCTAGGTGCAGGCTTCATCATACAGTTGGCTAGGTGCATGAGAGGCTTCATCATACTGTTGCCTAGGTGCATGAGAGGCTTCATCATACAGTTGCCTAGGTGCATGAGAGGCTTCATCATACAGTTGCCTAGGTGCATGAGAGGCTTCATCATACAGTTGGCTAGGTGCATGAGAGGCTTCATCATACAGTTTCCTAGGTGCATGAGAGGCTTCATCATACAGTTGCCTAGGTGCATGAGAGGCTTCATCATACAGTTGCCTAGGTGCATGAGAGGCTTGGCTTCATCATACAGTTGCCTAGGTGCATGAGAGGCTTCATCATACAGTTGCCTAAGTGCATGAGAGGCTTCATCATACAGTTGGCTAGGTTCATGAGAGGCTTCATCATACAGTTGGCTAGGTGCATGAGAGACTTTATCATACAGTTGGCTAGGTGCATGAGAGGCTTCATCATACAGTTGGCTAGGTGCATGTGAGGTTTCATCATACAGTTGCCTAGGTGCATGAGAGGCTTCATCATACAGTTGTCTAGGTGCATGAGAGGCTTCATCATACAGTTGCCTAAGTGCATGAGAGGCTTCATCATACAGTTGGCTAGGTTCATGAGAGGCTTCATCATACAGTTGGCTAGGTGCATGAGAGGCTTCATCATACAGTTGCCCAGGTGCATGATAGGCTTCATCATACAGTTGGCTAGGTTCATGAGAAGCTTCATCATACAGTTGGCTAGGTGCATGAGAGGCTTCATCATACAGTTGTCTAGGTGCATGAGAGGCTTCATCATACAGTTGGCTAGGTGCATCAGAGGCTTCATCATACAGTTGTCTAGGCAACTGGACTGCCCGCTCTCAGATCAGCATGTCCCGCTATCACTATTAAACTTCTGCTACTTTAGCAAGGAATATTTTTGGGGACTGAAAAATTTTTTCTTTCCTTCTAGGAATTTCTTACCGACTCATGGAAAACTTTGATGACAGATTTGGCCTTCTCACTTTCTTCCTTCTTCACACTCCTCGCTTGCTCATAAGCTTCATCATAAAACTGTTTTATCTCCTTTGAGACCTGAGAAGACAGAAAATGCCATTTTGTAAGGTGCCTTTGGAGAGAGGGGGCCCCGCCCTGATTGGTCCTTTCCCCTTTGCTACTGGTGGCAAGAACCTTTTGCAGAACTCCTCCTCAGAGGAACTGCTTTGTTAGCAAACAAGGGTGGAATTGGCCTAAGGATGATGCAAAGGGTTTGGTGGGGGAAATACTAGGCCCTGCTGTCCAGGGTTAAAAACCTGACACCATAATAGGTGCCCATTTTGACCTAGGCTATTGCCCCCCCCTCTTTTCTGTGTATGACAGCAATGCTTACTCATAAGTCTAGGTTTAAAATGAAGAATCTTATGTTTCATACAGAAGGGTGATTTTGACAATCAATCTCTCTCTCTTACCACCCACTGACTATATCCCAAGACCATTATTTAATACTTCTCTATATGGATAGGACCTATTGCACTGTTCATCCAGTTCTTCCGGATTCATGAAAATAATGCATGAAATACAGTAAAGCCTGACACTTACACAAGTAGGACAGTGGGAGAGAGGCATCAGGGGGTATGTTTCTAGCCATTGTAATGGCTGGATGCCCAAATAACAGAATAAAATACTTTCTATTATGTCCATGTGGCATTACGGTTCTTGAAGTCTCCACATGAGGACTTGATTCTCAATTTATATTGCTAAGTCTTTATACAGAATACAAATAAAACTTAATGTGCTCTCTTACCTGTTCTCTGTTCACAAAACCCCAGATGCCAGCAGCTACTTCACATGCGAACAGGATTACTAAACAGGCAAAGAACTGCAGAGACAGAAAGGTGAACAGAGGTGAGGAACTGGAGGATAATAAAAGAGTATAAGGGTCTCTTATGGTATACCCAAAGAGAATGAAACATAATTAAATGAAATACATTTCTATATATCGATTTGGATTATCTAACATTATTAATAATTAGAACTTGTTAATTCTAAGTGACAGGTCCACTTGTCAGCAAGATAGCCTCTTAGAGATATTAGGATTAGCTCACAGGATTATTACGTAGATGGAAGGTGAGAAGGAAAAGGAGCTGAGGTAAGAAAACCGCTGGTCAACCCTGGTGACTCCACATAACCATAGCCTTTTCTGTGTCCATGATTATGGGTTCTGATTATTAGGACATTTTTAATCAAAGGTCTGCTGATAATACATGCCCTTTAGTAACTCATATATGTGGTGATTTATTAAATGGGATGTCCCTGTTTAAAGGGGGGATTCCCTGTTTAGGACCCTATTAGTGGAGAGCACCTAGAACTTAACACGCACTGGAGGACTTGGCACATCTATGCATTACACGGATAGCCCAATGATTTTAATGGGAACACTGCAATACTCCACTTGCCCTGAGGTGGCGATGCAGGGGAATTGAAGGCTGTTCCTCCACTGATTACTACTGATCGCTGGGAAACTTAATAGAGGGTCACCCTGTGCTTATCATCCGGGGACCCTGCTAACAAAAATGAATTGTCTAAAGCAGACAATCGCTTTACGTGAATAAAAGCCACATCTCAATCACTGTGTGTGATCTTCTACCCTACACTGCTGCCTGATCATACCATTACAGGAGCATCCAACAAGAATATGGTGTACTATATATTGTATAGTCCATTTCTTACCGTTCCTAGAAGACACTGGGATTCCTGAATGGCTCCATAGCATCCTAAGAAACCCACAAACATCATGACCGCACCAACTGCGATAATTATATAGATCCCTGAAACAATATTATAAAATAAGGTTATAGTAGAAATAGAAAATTCTGTGGTAGATGACTGTTATTTCAACCAAGTTCTTTTGTAACAGATGACAATCGATCCTATTTTGGTTGGAGTATGATACATTGTAAATGATTAGTTGCAATGGAAGCACATAATTACTCTTCGATCCCTGACATTTAGGGTATGTTCACACGGCAGCCTCCGCTACGGCTGAAATTACGGAGCTGTTCAGGAGAAAACAGCTCCAGAATTTCAGACGTAATGGCATGTGCAGGCGCTTTTCGCTGCGTCCATTACTGACGTAATTGGAGCTGTTTTTCCATGGTGTCAATGGAAAACGGCTCCAATTACTTCTCAAGAAGTGACCGGTACTTCTTTGGCGCGGGCGTCTTTTTTGCGCGCTGTCTTTTGACAGCGGCGCGTAAAAAAAATGACCATCGGCACAGTACATCGTAAAACCCATTCAAATGAATGGGTAGATGTTTGCCGACGTTTTGGAGCCGTATTTTCGGACGTAATTCGAGGCTAAAACGCCCGAATTACGTCCATAAATAGGGCATGTGAACCCAGCCTTAGGCTTTAGGGATATGTCACAGGATGCATAGCCAAAGAGCGATGTGCGATTGTTGTGTTGTACTGATGCATCGCAGTAATGGGAATTATTTTGGCCAGAATGTGACACTCAGCAACGGCAACCTGTGAATCACAATGTAGATGCACACTGCGATGCCGGCAGCACAACACAGCGATCTTTGGCCGAGTGACCTGTGTCATAGCCAAATTCACCATGTAGCCCTAGCCTAAAAGGGACATGTCACCAGGAGAAGTCTTCTTTGGAATTCTGAATCATGCCATATGAATGGTGAACCAAATGGAATTGACAGATAAATGTTCACACCCATTAATTTTACTGTATTCAAACAACCAAATAAGATGTAATATATGGTAAATAACGTTTTCTGAAGAAAACATACATTTTGAGGGTGTCAAAAAAGAGCACCCCATGGCTATTATCTGGGTATACCCAAAAAATGAATGTGGAACTAAAAAGTGAAAATTTGCCTAGAGATTCTCGATCCTGATAACTTCTACAATATCAGTTCACTTACGTGATGTGCTGATGAGATATTAGTATATCTCTCCAGACAGGACTGGCAGAGTAAGTTTTTTTTTACCCTAATTTTATTTTATTTTTCTTATAGTTCAGGGAACTATGTAACAGATAAATGTAGTGGGTGGGTGGACTCATTTTTGTGCAATTTTTTTTTTCATTTAAATCTTCAAGATGAGACATTATGGGCTTATCATGAGTATACTCATCGTTATGTAAGCAATTAGTTTCATATGGTAATGACTGGTCAATAAAATTCGAGCAGAAGATCAAATGTATGAACTAAACCAAAAAATAAATTGGATGAACTAAACCAAAAAATAAATTAAAGAGTGACGTTACATTACAAAAACTTTTGATATGTCAAAGAGACATACCAGAAGTTTTGATTGGTAGGTGTCCATGTTCTGAGCCCCCACTGTCGCTAAAATGAAGGGCGCTCAGCTGAGTGCCCTGCATCTTCAGCTGTGATTGGCGGTTCACGTCAGCCTGAAGACGGTTCACATAGACGTTCTATATGAGCCATCTTCAGCCTTACATACAGTGCCAATCAGAGCTGAAGATGCAGGATGCTCAGCTGAGCGCTTCTGGCCAATCGTTTCAGATGTGGGGTTCTCAGCACCCGGACCCCACCGATCAAAACTACTGATATGTCTCTATGACCTAACAAAAGTTAGAGTACAGTTACTCTTTAAAAGTAGACATATTTACAAATCAGAGCAGTACACACTCACCAATGTAAAAGGTTGCTGGAACTTGCTTGTCCCCAATTTGCTGGATCAGTAGATTGGAGGTCGTAGGCTCATGTCGCAGCCATAGAGCAACACCAAGTATCACTCCTCCTGCCAACTAAGGGAAATATTTGTAATGAATTTAAACTAAAAAATAGGATTTTTAATGACCAATTCCATGGTCCGCGAGCGTTCTTCAAGCTATGTTCCTACATATGTTCCAAGTACATTCTTCGCTATACATAGCAAGAATATAGAAATCAGTAGAAAAACATCCTATTTTTATTAGATTATTTTGAAAATCTCTTTTACAAAGTTTATTGATCTTTGTACCACCAAGAACGAACGATACAGGTCGGGTTGGATTTTTCTGCTGCATAGGGCCCTACTCCACACTCCTATAAATCCATATTATAATCCTTCCCTCAAAATCAGAAGACCAAAGACTTGCGATGAGCTCATTGTGCTTGTAAAAGGCACTGCCAACACCAAGGAACTGTTAAAAAGATTTTGCGCATTAATCTTTCTGACAACAGTGCTAAGCAATATTGTCTGCAAGGGCATAAATGTTCTCAGCAGATTAACCCAGCACTCAGCGCCATAGTCCATTATCAGCCTGTTGGGTGCATGCTAAATATACTCTTATTTTACCTGCTCGTATTGTTTGGCATCTCCTTGGGAGATGGTCATATACTGCGATCACTCGATTTGTGAAAGGATCACTTATATTATCAATAAGAGCCCTTATCTTAAGGTAAGTAAGTTATCCAAGGAAGCTTTTCCATAAAACGACCATTATAGAGAAGGTTCTTTGGATAACTTTATTACTTCTGAAAGGTAAGGGCTCTTACAGGAGTGGGGAAAATATGTTTGGTGTGTTTGCTGCTCCCTAACTGACACCAAATAATTCTTCTTAGTATTTTAAAGACAAAAGCCTGAAGAGCAAATACATATGGAATTGTAGTGCAATATCCTTCCTCCATATTTTGAAGATTGTCCACTGCCAGATACCTATACTCCAGTTTTTTATCTGCCCCTCTCATCTGGGATCTCTCATCTTGGGGTGAAAAAAATGACAACCATTCGCTTAGCATGATTTTGTGGAGCTAACAAGAGATGTCTCAGTTCTTCAATACAATACTGGAACTAAGACGAACATGCGGGGCTGTAGGAGAGGGAGCATGGAACTTTGCATGCAGATGTACATGCTATGTCCAACGAAGACTGGATGAGAGATATCACCTATAGATACTTTTATCCTGATCCTAGAATGACCTCTCTGGGCTGTCCAAATACCATATTACTACTACTCTTCCACCTTGGCCAACCAAGCCACTTCCCTATCAATTATGTGAGGAAAAATGGTAGTGAGAAACCCTCAGGGTGCCACAAAATGGTGCCCACAGCAATTTTATGCCCTGGAGTATCATTGTGAAAAGCTATTTCGGGAGTTGGTAGCAGTGGATGCTATGGAACTTTACATTCGCTCAGAAGCAAAATTTAGGCCCCGTTTACATCCCACTGGGGCTATACATCGGAGGTATACGTCTGGAGTATTCACTGACATATAACTCCGACTAATGCCACTGTAAAGCCAGAGTGTAAAAAAAATAAATCAACATATCGCACAGTATCGTTTTTTTTTTGCTGTGGCCCACTGTATAGTAAAGTGCAGTCTGCTGTAAATAAAATGCATACCACCCCGAGGGAGGCAAAAGGACACCAATTTGGCCTCCGTCGGGTGAATGAGGGCCCAAGTCTACATTCCTGGGAGCATTCCCATTGCGTATTCTGAAAGTTTTTACTAAATGTGATGTGAACGCAGCCTTATATCTTCTTTGCACAAGGTCATCAGAGGCACAAATATTTTTTTACTGACTCAGTTCCTCTTCCTTGGGAAGGAAATCTTAACCTTAGTTTGTTTTTAAGTAAAGAATAGCAGGATCATATCTTCCATTACAAGCAGCAGGAGGTCAAAGAGTCACACAGAAGCAGTTAACCCTGATAGGTTGCGAAGTTCCGGATGCAGCACTTTAAACCCCTGGGAAAAATGTAACCAGATTCCAAATATATATAATAAACTAAAGGAATGACAAGCATCAGCTCACAAAGGTAGCCATGTCCTATAGAAAACACTGGAAGGCTTAGTGCACACGGGGCGGATACGCTGCGTAAAAGCACACACCGTATCCGCCCTGTGCGCCACAGGGAATTCCAGGCAAAAAACCACACCAAACAGTGGTGCCCGGAATGTCCACTGCGGAAAACGACAGCACTTAAGGTCAATGCACACAACGCGTATTACGTTCGGTTTTGCAAAAACGCAGCGTAATACAGTACCAGCATAGACAATGAGATTTCAGGTAATCTCATGTCCATGCTGCGGTATTTTCCGGGAAGTAAATTGACCCGCGGTGCGTATTTTCAAAACCACAGCATGTCAATTTATCTCGCGATTCCGCTTGCGAATTCTATCCCTGTAGTTCTACAGAAACACGCAGCAAAACCCACAGCGTAAAAACCGTACCAAAAAACGTATCAAAATGTACCTTCTGGTACATTTTTTCCCTGCAAATTTATTGCGTTTTCCTGCGGTTTTGCTGCATATTTTCCGCAGCTAAATGCGCAACGTGTGCATGTAGCCCTAGCCAGCATGCTAGCAGGCCGGCCTCCTGGGATGCACCAGCGAAACGCGCGTCGGGTATGGCAGCGGTCTCCCCTCCCGGTCCTGATCTCCTGCTCATTTTCCACTACGTAGGTGTAGGTATACTGCTCATTAGTTTGCCTATGACTGCACTTTGCATGTATTTTATTAGGTATCTATCTGTGCAAATGTACTATGCTTAGCACCTGCCTAAAAATATTGATTTATGCTCTTTGTGGGATCTTGTGACCATTTTAACATCTGGGGGACCAGGCTGCTTTCATGTTCGGATTCCATCTCTTTATGAGGGTTCATTCTTTTTACTGTGTATAGTTGTAATGTGTTTTTTCTGTGTATTTTTGACTGAAATAAAGATTGTTTGTAATTTTGCAAATACTTGGTCGTGACTTTTCTTCTCTCTCTGGTTTATTATATCAGTCACTGTGACCATCGGCACAATTTGGGGCATTGCTCGGTTTGCCTCCTGGGATGACGTTTAATCCCAGGAGAACGCTGCAGTCTGTGACTGGCTGCAGCGGTCACATGGGATGAAACGTCATCCCAGAAGGCCGGCCTGGAGAAAGAGACACAGACTCCTAGGTATGTAAAAGAGTTTTTTTTCCTAAGTCACATGTTTTGCGGCGGAATTGCTGCGAACCCACCGATAAAACGCAACAAATTCAATGGGGAAAACCCGCAACAAATAAGCAGGATTTACGCAAATACAATTGACATGCTGCGGAATAAAATTCCAAACCGCAGGTCAATTTCTGAGCGTTTTTTTTGTGCTCAGTATTTACACAGCGTGTGGATGAGATTTGTTTTATCTCATCCACTTTGCTGCTACTGTATTTGCTGCGGATTTTCCGCAATAAATCCCGTTGCGGAAAATCCGCAGTATTTATGCAACGTATGAACTGACCCTTAGGCCTCGTTTACACAAGCGTGTGCGTTTTGCGCACGCAAAAAATGCGGCGTTTTGTGTGCGCAAAAGGTACATAACAGCTCCGTGTGTCATCCCCATATGATGCGCGGCTGCGTGCTTTTTGCGCAGCCGCCATGATTATGACACTCCGTTTGGATGTTTGTAAACAGAAAAGCACGTGGTGCTTTTCTGTTTTCATTCATCCTTTTCACTGCTGTTGCGCGAATCACGCTGTTCGCACGGAAGTGCTTCCATGTGACATGCGTGGTTTTCACGCACCCATTGACATCAATGGATGCGTGATGCGCGAACAGCGCACAAATATAGAACAGGTTGTGAGTTTTTTGCAACGGACTCACGTTGCACAAAATTCACGGACTGTCTGCACGGCCCCATAGACTATTATAGGTCTGTACGGCACGCGTGAAAATCACACGCGTCGCACGGATGAATAACACGCTCGTGTAAACGAGGCCTAATAGTGAAGGGCTAGTTTATAGCCAAGAACAGGCAATTCCATGTATAGCAATTGCCAAATCTACAATTATTGGTACCGCTACCTTTGGCTCAGGCCTGGACAAATAAAAAAAAAAAAAGTCACATAAGGTTTGCAGAACAGTTTCCGTTTAGGGTGCAGTCACACGGCAGATTTTGTTGCAAACTTTCTGCAAATGAAAATCAGTTCCATACATCTGAATAAAGCTTGCAGAAATCCATGCCCCTGCTGCAGAAACAACCACATTCAGATGTATGGAACTGATTTTCAGTCGCACAAAAGTTTCTGCAAAAAAAATCTGCTGTGTGTGACTGCGCCCTAAATTGTAGTGATAGCATTGTCCTCTACTCTACTAGCAAAAACGCTGTCAACAAACTTCCCCAGTTGTAAGAGCAAGCTATCCACTTCCCCAGTAGACACACCAACCGCCCCCCACTTCATTCATATTCACAGCAGACCCCTCCACGTACATATAGAAAAGGGATTGTCCTAATGGGACCACTAAGTGGGTTGAATGTTTGAATCCAGGGGTGTAGCTATAAGGGGTGAAGAGGTAGCAGTCACACCCTGGCCCTGGTGCCTAAAGGGGTCCACATGCTCCTCTTTCATATAAGAAGGCACAAGTCTGGCACATGGTAGGTGGGGGGGCCTTGTTACAGATTTTGTATTGGGGTCCAGGAGCTTCACGTTACACCTCTGCTTGAATCACTTAGGGCTTACTCAGATGAACGTTGACTACGTTCGTGTGACGGCCGTTTAAACAACGACCATCACACGGACGCATGTATTTCAATGGGGTCTCTTTCACGGCCGTTGTTTCAACGGACCGTGTGAAGGGTCCATTGAAAAATAGAACATGTTCTATTTTCTTCCATTTTCTCGGATACTTCCCTAGACTCAAATCTATCAGGATCCGTGAAAAACGGGACCCGCACAGGGGCAACGCGGCCGCGAAAAATGGCAGTTTTTCACATCTGAGTTTCCCCACGTTCGTCTGAATAAGCCCTTAATCTAACACAAATCTTCTGCCTCATGAAGCTAACCCGGCCGGTCAACTCTATTCATACTCGTAGATGGCCGCTCATATACTTGAATTACCAAATCTGGTGTGCATGAAGATAGTTTTCCGTTGCGGAAAGAAGAGCAGAAAGAAGAGCAGAAAGTCAATACTTACATTCATTGGTGTTGCCATAGCAATGCGCCCCTGCTCCCCACCTCTGGTCTCAATGCAACCTGGCCTACTGTGATGACGCTGCAACCCATGTGACTGCTACAGCCGGTGATTGGCTGCAGCAGTCACATGGAATGAAACGTCATCCCAGGAGGCCAGCAGTCTGGGAAAAAGCTGGTGGAACAAGGAGCCGTTGCTATGACAACACCAGTTAAGGTAAGTATCATCCTTTTTTTCTGCTCTGCTTTCAGCAGCGGCAATTCCGTACAAAATTCTGATTTGCCATCTTTGTGGCAAAATCGCAGCTTTACCGCTGCAAAAATGGCAACATTTGCTATTTTTTGCATCTTTTACCGTCCCAATGAACTCAATGGGGAGAAACCGCAGCAAAAGTGCAACGATTCCGCAGCATAAATGCTGCGGATTAAAAATCTGTACCCCAGGTCAATTTATGCATGTTTTCGTAGTGGGGCTTTTCCCGCAGCGTGTTCATGAGATTTGTTCTCCTTTTGTACTATAATACGCTACAGATTTTCCGCAATAAAATCCATTGCAGAAAATCTGCCCCATGTTCACATCCCAAACACTGCATGTGGCGTAGATCATTGCGCACTAAAATTAAATGTCATGTGCACTTAGTCTTTTCTTAATTTTTGGAAGGTTATTGTATAAGTAAGGCTTTCTTCACATCAGCGTTGGTTTCCGCTGAGGGGTTCCATCTGACCTTTCCGTCGGGGAAACACCTCAATGGAAAGCTAAACGGAAACCATAGATTCCGTTTGCATTACCATTGATTTCAATGGTAATGCTTCCTTTACTAATGGTTTCCGTTTGTCACCGTTGTGTAAGGTTTCTGTCTTTTTGACAGAATCAATAGCGCAGTCGACTGCTACGCTGATGTGAACAGGCCCTAAACAGGCAAAAAAATCCCATAAATTAAAATACTCCACATCACTTCTTAGGCTATGTTCACACAGAGTATTTTGACGAGTTTTTTGACGCGGAAACCGCGCCAAAAAGCTCGTCAAAGACGGCCCGAAAATGTCTCCCGTCGATTTCAATGGGAGGCGGGGGCGGTTTTCTCCCGCGAGCGGTATAACCGGCTCGCGGGAGAAAGAAGCGACATGCCCTATCTTCGGGCGTTTCCGCCTCTGACCTCCCATTGACTTCAAACGGACTTTTGAGGCAGAAATTCTGCCTGCAAAATACTCCGTGTGAACACAGCCTAACATCTAAAGATACATTGTATTCATGTATTGAAAAGAGCTCCAATAAAAGGAAGGTGAACCGGCAGTCACTGTAAGGGCGGATTCACACGAGCGCGTGCGTTTTGCGCACGCAAAAAACGCGGCATTTTGCGTTCGCAAAAGGCACTTAACAGCTCCGTGTGTTATGTTCATATGGATGCGCGGCTGCGTGCTTTTTACGCAGCCGCCATTATTATGACACTCCGTTTGGATGTTTGTAAACAGAAAAGCACGTGGTGCTTTTCTGTTTTCATTCATCCTTTTCACAGCTGTTGCGCGAATAATGCGCGTCCCACGGAAGTGCTGATTTTCACGCACCCATTGACTTCAATGGGTGCGTGATGCGCGAAAAACGCCGAAATATAGAACCTGTCGTGAGTTTTAAGCAGCGGACTCACTCAAAAATCACGGACAGTCTGCACTGCCCCATAGACTAACATAGGTCCGTGTGACACGTGTGAAAATCACGCGGGTTGCACGGACGTAAATCACGTTAGTGTAAATCCGACCTAATAACGTCTCTATAACAAACCTGACCATTGAGCATGTTTTACAAAAACACAGGAAATAACTTAAGAAAACAGGAAGAGCAGAAGTGTCAGAAAGATAGAGATAGGATGTAACGCAGGGACTGGTCTATAACTATACATTAGAACACCACACCTTGTATAAACTATTAGTTATTATTACTATATTATTACCCGGCCTATACTAAATCCAGGAAGTGGGGGATGGGTAGGTTCATTTTATACATTGTGAAGGAGCAACACCTAAAAAATCTGGGGGGCATCAGTGTATTGCACTCTGGGGGCATCTGAGGCATTGTGTGTGTCTCTTTTGTCTTCCTGTCAGCAGATGCAGGCTGTTTTAAGATAATCAGTGTCTGCTGCTTCATAAGAAAAAAAACTGGCTAGTGGCAGCCTGTAATCTGCTGACAAATATATAATCAACAATATGAAATAAATGTTACACTGGTATGTGACACTTCTATTTCATAACCAGGATTATATAATACTTAAAAAAGTCTGTCTACCATGACAGATTCTATTTATACCCTTAGACCTTGTTCACACAGTGCAGATTTGATGAAAATTTTGCATGTATTTTTAAGCCAAAACCAGGAACAGAACCTAAACAGAAGAAATATATAAAGGAAGGCCTTAAAGTGTTTTCTCTCCAGGATCCAATTCTGGTTTTGGCTTAATAAAATGCATGCAAAATCTGCATTGTGTGAACAAGGTCTTATAGTATTTCCCCGTATACATGCAGTATATTTTCTGTGATTCTGAATACACAAGCCTGCAAAAAAAACAAAACAAAACACATTTCCTGTTAAATACCCTGGAAAAGTTCTCTGGTCATGTGACGTGTCAAGCTCGCCCTAAAGTTAATTATAATAAAATAAACAGACCAACTATTGTTTCAAGGAATAATAAGTATCTCAGGGCTACATGTAGCTGTTCTCAAAAACAAAAGCCAAGGAGTAAAGAGTTGCCATGGCCAAGTATCCACTCAAACCAAAACTTGACTTGTAAATTAATACCTCCCAAATGTCCCGGATTCAGCAGGACAGTCCCGGATTTCGTGCGGTGTCCCGCTGTCCCGGACTCCTGGTGTCAACTGTATCTGCGTCCTCAGTGGCACCTTCAGGTGCGGATCCTAGGACAAGACCGTTGCCGACGCTCTGGCTGGGGATTCCGCTCCTAGAGCGAACCCCTGACGTCACTGTCCATATACATCAAGGGCTTCCCCGGGCTCAACGCTTAAAGTATCCCCGGCCACAGCGTGGATGATGCTCTGGCTGGGGATTCACCCCTAGTGGGAGTCCCAATGGCTAAAGGGGGGGGGGGGGGTAGTGCTATCTACATGGGGTGTGGCACTATCTTTAAGGGGGTGTGGCACTATCTACATGGGCACTGTGACACTACCTACAGGGGACACTGTGGCGCTATCTACATGGACACTGTGTGTGGCACTATCTACATGGGAACTGCGGAGATATCTACGTGGGCACTGGCACTTTATATGTAGGCATTGGCACTAGGGGCAGCCAAGGGGGCATTATACTGTATGGGGGCAACTAAGGAGGCATTATACTGTATGGGGGCAGCTAAGGGAGCATTATACTGTATGGTGGTAGCTAAAGGGGCATTTTACTGTATTGGGGCAGCTATGGGGGCTTTATACTGTATGGGGAAGCTATAGGTGCATTATACTGTATGACGCAGCTGTGTGGGAATTATAGTGTATGGTAGCAGCTAAGGGGGCATCATACTGTATGGGGGCAGCAATGCGGGCATTATACTGTATAGGTTAATCTATAGGGGCATTATACTGTATGGGGCAGCTGTGGTGGCATTATACTGTATGGTGGCAGCTATGGGGGCATTATACTGTATGGTGGCAGCTAGAGGGCATTATACTGTGTAGCGCAGCTATTTGGCATTATTCTGTGTGGGAGGCACTATGGGAGGATAATATTGTGTGGGCTGAACTGGGGATAGGGTGGGATTAAAGGCGTGGCTTTAAAGGAAAAAAAATTGCCACGGCACACTACGGTTGTCCCTCTTTGCGATACTTGAAAGCTATGTAAATGATTTAAAAGGGAACACCTTTATTTTACTAAACTTCACCTTTGCCTATGAATAATACTCAAACGTACATTCCACCGACCAGTTCACTCCTGAATCCGGAGACACATTAAAACAATGTAAAAACAGGCAGAAGTGTTATCCATAGCATCAAGATTCCAAGAGCAGCTTAGAAATGCAAGCATCTTTGAGATGGCTCCAACCTCAACCTGAAGCAAAACTACAACTCCCAGCATGCCCTGACATATGAAGACTGGAGACCACTGCTGAATTATTTTTAGAAAGTACTTGATGCCTGGTTTATTTATTGAAGTGTAACCGCAGTTAGTAAATTAAGTTTACTGGCCATATACTAGAGATTTTGGAGGAAATAAAAAGGCAGATTTAGACCAGTGAGAGTCGGCACCTTTTCATTACACAAACGAGCGTGACAGTTGCCGGCTGAAGGCAGATTCCTGTGGAAAACGTGATTTGCCGTGTTGGATATTTTCAGGCATTGTCAGGTGCGTTTCTGTGAAAGTCGTTAATGTCAAACTAAAGATCAATAGAAGCCTTGACTTAAGGCAGAGATCATTTGGCTTGTTTTAACTTACCGCGCTCTCGTCCAAGACAACAACCTTCACAGACCAACCATGAACAAAAAGTCATTCAGAAAACGTCCGTCTGAAATCACTAATTTATGGCCAGATTTAAGACCGTATCCTACTTATTTGAGGCTCCCTAAAGAGGAGCTGTCACCTCTCCTGACATGTCTGTTGTAATAAATACTTGTTTCCCACACAAAATAACAATCTGAAGCATCTTTTCTTAGAACTATACGTTGTGTAGTTCCTCGGTTATTCCCACTAAAATTTATAAATAAATTGAAAACTGGGTGTTACCAGTCGGGGGTGTGTCTGAACATAGACTGACATGTCCAATCAGTGATGACAGAGTTAGATTGTGTAGGAATATACCCCTTTAACAAATGGAATGGTAACAGCCAGCTGTCAATCTTTTAAAAAATTTCTGGGAGGAATAACAGAGGTAAGGCACAAAGTGCTAAGAAGATATGTTAAATATTTTCCAGAATTGTTATTTCATTTGGAATACAAGTGTATACCAAAATAGACATGTCAGGAGAGGTCACAGGTTCTTTTTAAAGAGGTTATGAGATGGGATAAAATTGATGCCCTATCCCATCTGATTAGTGAGTGTTCGACTCTCGGCACCCCTGCCGATCCAGGGAGGGCTGCGTCTGCTTAATTCCTTACACTGGTCCATACTATACAACGCAGTTATACTTGTAGCGGTAGGGCACAGTATTACAGCCTTTTCCTATTCAAGTGAATGGATCATCAATTTTATCTCACCGCACAACCCTTTTAAAGGGTAAATAAACTTTGTCATAGTGACATGTCAGAAGTTTTGATTGGTGTGGGTCCGAGCACTGAGACCCCCACCGATCGCTAACACAAAGGAGCAGAAGCGCTCGGATGAGCGCTGTGCCGCTTCGGTTCTAATCGGCTTTCCATGCACCACTTGCTCGGCTTTCCGAGGAAAGCTGATCAGAAATGAAGAGGCACAGCTCTCACCCAAGCATTTCTGCTGGTTCATTTTAGCGATTGGTGGGGGTCTCAGTGCTCGGACCCCACCGATCAAAACTTCTGACATGTCACTATGACATGTCAAAAGTTTTTTGAAAGTTTAGATACCCTTTAAAGTGTGCGATCTTAGGGCACCTCCTTTCCGGGTTTCCCCCAATAATAACTACTTTATTTTCTGCATGGGGTTGGTCTTATCTGCTCAGTCATCTTTATAAAAAGCTAGATCCCTCAGCTAGATCCTGTATTATTCAGCAGATGCCTCATTTCTAGAAGATGGGATGATCATGACAAGCTCTGTGCGGGCAACTTGCGACTCATGATTAAGACAAAGGCAGGTAGTATGAGACCACGGAAGAATATAATTCACATGGCAGTTTCCCAATAAAGATTTTTTTGAGAAGGAAAGCTGACCCAGAGTTTAATTTTAACCACCTAACCAAACTAGTACACCGACCATTGTCCCCACAGGATGCAATATTCCCTGATAGGATGTGGCTTTATCTCCACTGCATGCTCTAGTAGGATACACTCTCAGTCGTCCTACATAAGAGGGAGCATAGTGTTCAACCCCCTTACATACTATCAGCTGGCAGCCAATCATAGTGGATACCAACCAAAACCTGCACCATGTTTACTGGGACTTTAATACATTATAAGAAAAAATTGAAGAACCCAAAAGTTTTATAAAACTTTCCTACATTCTGCTGACAGATCTGCCGGACAAGAGTGAAGAACCTCAGGAGGACAATTCCTTAATATAGTCTTTACAATGGCTCCAAAGATGGAGCTTTACTTCAAGTTTAGGTAACTGCCTTCGTTTATTCTACTGCCCTAGGGCGTAACTAGAATTCATAGGGCCCCATAGCAAAATAAGAGGGGCCCCCACCACCTGGTGACAGGAAACTCTATAAAAGAGAACCCGCATATTAGTGCTAGATGGAGAAAAAAAAACACCAACTTCTTATCCTCCACAAAACGGAACAATGTTCTTGTACCTGAGTGGGCCGCACCAACCTCCGGGCCCATAACAGCTGCTACGGCTATAGTTACGCCCATCACCATAGACCTTACTTTTATCATTCAGATCAAGGGGAAATGGGAGAAGAGTTCTTATGTATAATTGTTAAAACTGTTGGATTCCATCTGCTAAGTTTAGTTTGCTGCCTGCCAAGACTTTGATACCGATGCTTGTGCGATTAATGCAGGTCCTACTGGCTGCAGCTGTCTATATCTCTTTACTGCCAAGAGCAAGCTTTACAAACCGGCCCAACAGCAGAAACTTACGAACCGTCTTCCGAGTGTCTATAAAAAGACTGAGCGGTAACATAAGGAATGTGGTTGATGGAGCCCCTCGAAGCTGGGAAAGGAAGGGTGCGGCCCCCAGCAGACAGAAAAAGTATACACAAGAATGCTGAGTAGACGTTGGAAATGCATTAGGACAAAGAGGAAATGAGGAAAAGAGACATTCTGGATTCAAGATGATGTAAAATGTATTCCACACACTCCTAAACAACTGCTTCTCATTAAAATAACAAATTTACTTGGTCGAAAAATCTGAGAAAAAGCAGCAGGAAAAAAGTTGTATCCTGTCCACTGTATAACTTGCCCACTTGCCATTATCGGTGTCATAAGAACTGGCACAGCTACTGAGCTTTACTACCCAGCAGACTGGCGCTAGGCTGTAACTGGCCATCAGGCTAATGTAACTGCTAGTTTTTTGTGGTTTTTTTTCACTATATAATACCTGCCAAACTAACGATATTTTCCACAAGCTATCAGGTTGGGCACAACATAACAAGAATATACTTTTGCCTCTATACCGGACCACACATGAAACATTGCATATACTTTTTGGGCAACTGTGTAGGAGGAAGGACATACAGAGACATTTCGAATGATCTTTTTATACCTAGGTCTGTAACCGCGACAAGGGGTCGTCCTCTGAGTTTAGCGGAAAGAAGGTTTTAACATCATTAGAGATGGAAATTCTTTACTGTAAGAGCAGTGAGACTAAGATGTTGTGACTCATTGAGGGGCCTGAATGCCTTTCTTGAGAGATATAATATTACAAGTTATAGGTACTAGATTTCTGGAGATGGGATGTGCCATTAATGTCCAATGACTATGAACTCTACTGACACTGAGAAAGAAAAATAGATGCCTTGTTCTTTTTGTCAGTGGAAATGTAGCCTTGTATTCGCAACTACTCTCTATTCAAGCCTATGAGAGATATACATTAGTTCATTACAAACCACAGAAAAAGGGACATAAATTACTATTAAAAAAAAATCACATAAAAAAGGCCATACTTACTTATACAAGGGCAGGCTCGATCACCAGCTCCCAGCAGGATACAGACGAGCACAATGCCACATGGAGGAAGGTTGCACAGTTTCAAAATACTGATGAACAACCACTCTCATCTGCTATTTATGAGGGGGAGGCTGCTTAGTATTATCAATGCACACAGATAAAGCTTATACAAGGGTGCCAGTCACACGGTTACATGTAGTGCACCACGCCGGATTTCAGCCTATTATTCATGCCCGTACTATTAGATTAGGCAGGCTGCCCAGCACTATCTAAATGCACCTCCTTAAAAAGCCTGGCTGCATCCTGAAAAAATATACATGATAAACATGAGGTATTCGTTTATATTTTGGCCAAAATATGCAAGCTCGCAACCCGTGTCAAGGGTCCTCATCGTCTTGCAAGATGAGACAATGAGGACCCCTGATGATGAGGATCCTTGATATGGGTTACGAGCTTGTGTATTTTGGCCAAAATATCAACTAATAACTCATATTTATCATGTATATTTTTTCAGGATACAGCCTGGCCTTATAATGTTGGGGGAGAATGGGGTGTCGGTACTTTGTGTGGTGCACCTAGATAGTGCTGGGCAGCCCACCTAATCTAATAGTCTGGACGTGATTAATAGGCTGTAAGCCCTAACGGCACACTAGACCTAACCATGTGACTGGCACCCTTATATAAGCTTTATCTGTGTGCAGTGATAATACTAAGCATCCACCCCCTCATGAATAGTAGGTGCGAGAGTGGATATCATCAGTATTTTTCACCAGTGCAAACTTCCTCCATGTGGCATTGTGATTGTCTGCATCCTGCTGGGAGCTGGTGATTGAGCCTGCCCTTGTATCAGTTAGTATTGCCTTTTTTTTTCAATCTGTGATTTTTTTAATATACATTAGTTGAGTTCTATATATAACAGCTTTGTACAAGATGTGGGTAAACCATGCCACTCTCTCACCGCCTTGCCGTTTCAAGGGCTAAAATGTAACAGTTAGGCCAGATTCAGACAAACAAGTACAAACTCGGACGTGAAAAACTAACTATTTTTCACGTCCGAGTTGTACCCGTGCGGGTCACGTTTTTACGGATCCCCATAGACTTGAGTCTATCGAGGGATCTGTGAAAACGGAAGAAAATAGGACATGTTCTATTTTTCAATGGACGGCCCCATTGAAATACATGCATCCGTGTGATGGCCATGTGTATAAGAAAATAAGCTGCAATATTTATATCATCCCATAGGACTTCTCTGAATGCAAATACTCAAGGGTGTACTTCTATCGCAAATAAAACTATTTTTGGAATCTTAGTCTGTTCTGCATAAGTTTCTTTGCTGCATAGTATGTTGTCAGAGGTCACATGGGCTGCAGCATCATCACGGGAGGCCAAACTGCATTGACAGCGGAGTATACATGACAATGGCCCGAAGCAAGTACAGACTTTTTTTTACAAGCGCTGGGTTTCCGCAGCAGAGATTCTGCCTGAAAAACTGCACCACAATTTTGTGCGTTTTTTCCGGTGAAATCTGACTGCAGGTTCTAGGTCGGATACGCTGCGTACTTTTACGCAGCGTATTGGACCCGTGGGAACCCAGCCGAATACTTGGGTCACTCTCAGTCTGTCACTGCCAAATATCCAAATAAGACATGAATTTAAAAAGTTTGTAGTTTGGTTAGTTCAACAATAAGAACTAAAGAAAACTCTTGGGGAGGCAATTATTGAAAAAACGAAGCATAACCACAATGAAACTGCTATATGTTGACTCACCCTTAGGCCACTTTCAAACAGCAGTATTTTGATCAGTATTTTTCACCAGTATTTGGTAAGCCAAAACCAAGAGTGGAACCAATAGAGAAAAAGTGTAATTGAAAAATCTCTACCTCTTCTGTGTTTTGGAACCACTCCTGGCCTTGGCTTACAAATACTGATGCAAAATACTGAGCAGAATACGGACGTGTGAAAATGGATATTTTCACAGTTTTTCCACAATTAGCTTTGATTGCTACAAGTTGCTGCTTCTTTTTGGATTCAAGCTGCGCTCCCCTGAAATAGCCGGGGGGGGGGGGGGGGGGTGAGACAAATCAATTCAGTAGTGGAAATGAGGAGGATGATTTCATCGAATGAAGACTGTAAAAACTTTGGAGATGACAGCAGGAGGGGCATTCATACAAATACAATTTTGTCACATGCTGGATACAGCTGCATGATTTAGACCAGTATGAAAGACAACAGGCAGTACCACTCACCAATATGTCAAGGACTTACGTATTGCATTAATTAAAGGGATTCTTTACTTTTCTTATAACTATGGCTCATATATGAAGTGTGGATCTCAGCAGCTGCAGGGTGAAACAGTGGTTATTTACCAGTTGTGTACCAGTCAGTTCTTGTTCATTGATCTTTATGTACATACAATATCTATAATTAAGTAAATAAAAAGTTACTTCCTTCTGCAGACGCCGACCTACCAACCTAGAGCTCGTTTATAGAAATGTAACTTTTTAGATTGCCTATTAAGAAATGTAGAATTTTTTTACATAAGCGAGCACCTTTAAAATTTTGTGCCCCTCATTATACTAGCAAATGATAAACGTGTAACCCTGCATTTACGGAGTTTTAGTAAAGCTGTTTCTCAATATATCAATTTCAAAAAGTTTTAATCCTAGAAAACTCCTTTAATCAAAGGACTGCTAGGACTACATGGCAACTTTTTGCAATGTATTTTTGGTTCTCAAAAGGGTAGAAATTGTGAGTTTGCTGACAGCCTGAATGGAAGCCATAAGGAATTTGGTTTCCCTATACACTGCCGTACCCTAATAGCAGATATTATTTCCAACAAGAAGTTATTTTTAACTTTAGAAGTCACTTTTAAGTGGCTCAAACATGTTAGAACAAAATAAATCTCTATTATACTTACCTTTTCCCACACTGCTGGTCAATCTGATCCCCCACCGCTTTCAGTAGACATCACAGGGTGTGACATGTCGCCCAGCACCACATGACTGCGACAGGAAATATATGCCCACCACAGTGAGGCATTGATGAGCAAAGCACAATCGCACCAGAATGCAATGGATGACAAGCGCAGTTGAAACGGTCGGAAATGTGTTGATGTAAAAGTCGAGTATATTAGACATTTTTTTTTAAGTTTAAAGTATCAGTTCCTCAAAAACCCCTTTAAAGGGAACCTGCCATATTGAACTTACTGTCCAATCTGCAGGCAGCAGGTTATAGAGCAGGATTTATTGAGTAGATTGATGTATAGTTTGCGGGAAAAGATTAACTTAATTTATTGATTTAAATCATTGCTCACTCTGGACTTCAGTGTCCAGTGGGCGGTGCTACTCAATGATAGACAGCCTTCGCTCTATGAGCACACAGAAATAACTGTCAATCACTAAATAGAACCGCCCACTGCACTCCTAAGCCTAGAGTAAGCAATGATTTCAATAATTAAATTACAAGTTATACTGAATCTTTTCCAACAAATATCAATATACTCAGCTCCCCATGCTCTATAACATGCTGCTTGCAGATAGGACAGTAAGTATAACGTAACACGTTCCTTTTAAGTACAGTGTGGATAAATAGATGGATTTTAAAGAGTGCTCCGAAATTACATACATAGATCTGATTTTACTATATACGCGTGCTGATTTCCTGAGATAGTCCCTGTTATAATACAACTGTGAAATAAACATAGGTGGAATATATTATGTAGTGAAAGAGGAACATGACCGTTACTAGTAGGAGACAGATGTTTTAGGCTGTTGATAAAATTTTGTTTATCTGTAATGAAGTTTGTTAGTTTATTCAACCAAAAATAGACACAGCTCATCATCACTGCTAGCTGATGTGCATGAATATCATTATTTTACATTTCTATGGAATATGTTGGTGCTATATGGTGTGATTGTTATATAAATGACTTGTGCTCCCATTATTTAGAGGGGCCTCTTGAAAATAAGCTGACCGCAGGCTATCCCTCTGTTGGGACCCTAGTGACCCTATTGATTGACTGTCAATAAGTGTTTAATTCCCCTGCAGTGCCACCACAGGAGGAAAGAAGCATTACATGCTGGCCATTGAAACCAATGATCTGCCAGTGAACAGGGTCCGCAAGAGAGACAGCTTTTTGTAGCTGCTTTTCACTCTAGCTTCACTTATGAATAAAGCACCATTGTCTGATATTAGGAGTTGTCTGGAATTGGAAAAATAAGAAGACCCTTTTTTCTAATCCCAGACAACCCCATTATCTCAGAATGCCATAATATAGTACACCGTGCTTCAAATTATTATGCACATTGGATTTAAGTGTCATAAACATTTAATTATTAGTTTTTCAATTAAACTCATGGATGGTATTGTGTCTTAGGCTGGGTTCACACGACCTATTTTCAGACGTAAACGAGGCGTATTATGCCTCGTTTTACGTCTGAAAATACGGCTGCAATACGTCGGCAAACATCTGCCCATTCATTTGAATGGGTTTGCCGACGTACTGTGCAGACAACCTGTAATTTACGCGGCGTCGTTTGACAGCTGTCAAACGACGACGCGTAAATGGACTGCCTCGGCAAAGAAGTGCAGGGCACTTCTTTGCCACGTAATTTGAGCTGTTCTTCATTGAACTCAATGAAGCACAGCTCAAGATTTACGAGCGTCTCAGAGCGTCTCAGACGCCTCGTAAATTACGAGGAGCATTTACGTGTGAAACGAGGCAGCTGTTAACTGTCTGTCTTTTCACACGTAAATGCCTCTCAGCATGTGAACATACCCTTAGGGCTCTTTGGATCATTGCAATCAATCTCAGACACCTGTGATAATTACTTTGCCATGTGTGCCCAATCAAAGGAAAACTACTTAAGAAGGACGTTCCACATTATTAAGTAGGCCACAGGTTTCAAGCAATATGGGAAAGAAAAAGGATCTCTCTGCTGCCGAAAAGCGTGAAATAGTGCAATACCTTGGACAAGGTATGAAAACATTGGATATTTCAAGAAAACTTAGGCGTGATCATCGTACTGTGAAAAGATTTGTGGCTGATTCAGAGCACAGACGGGTTCGTTCAGATAAAGGCATAATGAGGAAGGTTTCTGCCAGACAAATTAATAGGATTAGGAGAGCAGCTGCTAAAATGCCATTGCAAAGCAGCAAACAGGTATTTGAAGCCGCTGGTGCCTCTGCAGTCCCGCGAACCTCAAGGTGTAGGATCCGCTAGAGGTTTGCAAGTGTGCATAAAGCTATTATTCGGCCACCCCTAAACAATGCTCACAAGAAGAAACGGTTGCAGTGGGCTCAGAAATACATGGACTATTTTTCAAACCGTGTTGTTTAGTGATGAGTGCCGTGCAACCCTGGATGGTCCAGATGGATGGAGTAGTGGATGGTTGGTGAATGGCCACCATGTCCCAACAAGGCAGCGACGTCAGCAAGGAGGTGGCGGAGTCATGTTTTGGGCTGGAATCATGGGGAGAGAGCTGATAGGCCCCTTTAGGGTCCCTGACGGTGTGAAAATGACCTCTGCAAAGTACGTAGAGTTTATGACTGACCACTTTCTTCCGTGGTACAAAAAGAAGAACCGTGCCTTCCGTAGCAAAATTATCTTCATGCATGACAATGCACCATCTCATGCTGCAAAGAATACCTCGGTGTCATTGGCTGCTATGGGCATAAAAGGAGAGAAACTCATGGTGTGGCCCCCATGTTCCCCTGACCTCAACCCTATTGAGAACCTTTGGAGCATCCTTAAGCAAAATATCTATGAAGGTGAGAGGCAGTTCACATCAAAACAGAAGCTCTGGGAGGCTATTCTGACATCCTGCAAAGATATTCAAGCAGAAACTGTCCAAATACTCACAAATTCAATGGATGCAAGAATTGTGAAGGTGATATCAAAGAAGGGGTCCTATGTTAACATGTAACTTGGCCTGCTAAGTTTTTTTTGATTGAAAGAGCTTTTGATTTCTGTAAATATGACCTCCTGATGCTGCAAATTCAACAAATGACCATTCTAGTTCTCTTTACAACCTTTAAAATGTTTTGATCTCTGTTGTGCATAATAATGTGAAACAGTGCATTTTGAGTTATCATTAGGAGATTTGTTCAATAAAATTTGCATTATACTCCAACGGTTGATGGCTTGAAGATTATACTGACTGTCATTTGCATCGACTATTTAGGAAAATCAGCGAAAAATAACATTTGCATAATAAATTGGAACGTGGTGTATTTGAAGATTTTTTTCTAAACAAGACAACCCTTTTAGGCAACTTCCATGAGCTCAAGTGGGAGTGTAGATTTATTGAATACAAACCTTCACATTAAACAGGTTTTATAAGATAATAAAATAAGTGGCCAAAGGGTGGAGGTGGAAGGAACAACCAACTGTGGGCAGGACTGGAGCAGCGACGATGGAATGCTGGGGGTCTGTCCGGTGAGTAACGTCTTTTTTTATTGTTTTATTGCATTTCTCTTCCTTGGCTACTTATTTTTTTAATTAACTCGGAAAACTCCTATAATATGAGAGTTTATCTTTGGAAAATCTAGACAGTGAAAAATGATGTTTCGCCTTGGAGACGCTCATTGGTACTGCATATTCACCATGCTCAATGGCTACTGATCTTAATACAAAATGGAATTTTTGAAAGTTTTTGAAATATTACTTCATTAATTTAAGGTATCCAACCCATATTATCCATGTAAAAGTAGCTGCCCCATTAGTTATACAAATAAAAGGGGTTCAAGTGAATGGGGTTGAACTGCAACAATAGAATACATGGACAAGACATCTTTCTATCTTTAGGGCACATTCAGATGTGGCGGAATTGCTGTGGAATTCCGCTGCGGACAGTCCGCAGTGGAAATCCTTAGCAGACAGTTTGTCCATTGGTTTCTACACCTTTTTAGTTATCTTCGTGGAGACGTTGCAGAAAACTCCACTGCGGACCATAGGCTGCGGTGCGGAATTTTCAGTGCGCGCAATGCACTGTCTGTTGCGGAGAAGAAGCGGAATTTCACTGCGTATTTCAGCCTTTGAAATGCAAAAACTGAAATCTGTGACAAGTCCGCTGTGTTTTCTGCACCGTCTGAATTACCTGTCAAATATGCAAATGTTGGTGCAGATTCGTTGCGTAATTGCCCCAAATCTGCTCCTACATTTGCAGCGGAAAAATTCTGCCACGTCTGATCGTGCCCTTATACAACCACTTTAATAAAGTTTCTTCAAGAACACTTCCACTGCCAACCTTTGTAAATTACTCTGAGGACGCAGCAATGACTAATCCAAAAAGTCATAAAACAAATGTAAATGGGACTGTCACAAAAAAGCTAAATGAGCACGGTCAGCTTTTTCTGACCTTCCCATTCTATTCTATGGAGAGTGACAGTGCATGCTCAACCTGCTCTCCGGCCAAGAACAGGGGTTAGGAGCCCCTCTTTTTTGTCAATGGTGGGGTTCCCAGAAATTGGACCCCCACATAACTTACTTTTATAACATGTCTGGGTTGTTGAGAACAACTGATTAAAAAAATAAAAAACATTCAGTGTGACACATATGCGAGAAATAAGAAACTACATAAACAGTAATTTTCTAAAATAAATTTAAAACCACAGACTCTCTCTTCACAAGTTGTAACAAGCCAAATCGGAAAAATCGGACATCTCAAGCTCCACTGAAGTCTCCACTAGTGGGGTTCCCTGTCTGAAACATACGGAGAGAAATGTTCATCTGGCCCGTGCAGGAATGCCAGCACTCCCAGGGTTATTTAGCAGAGATGTCCAGGCCGGGTACCATAACCACGCCTACTGAATCACTGCAATATTAATGGTGGACCTCAGCTATGGACAATGAACTATTCACATATGTCTTATTTGTACTATTTCATGTAGTGGGTGAGACCCACACAAACACTTTCGAAGCCACAAGTTATTACATGCCATATCCCACTCCTTTTGACAGGTCAAAGAATTTGCTGTCCTCAGCAGGGCAGACAAAGAGCACAAGAGAAAGCTCCTACCACAAGAGGAAAGTGTGAAATTAATATATATAAATATGAAATAGAAAAATAGTCCATCCAGAGGCATGATGGGAGTTAAATTTAGACAAAAAATATTTTAAATGGCTTTGTCATTTAACTTAGGAACTTAGGGACTCAACTATACTGTCAGGATGACTAATTTTGAAATCAAAACTAATTTGGAATAATTGTCTAGTCCTTTCCACAAGGCAAATTAAAAAGCAACCACAATAAAAACATTGTAATACTATGTATATTACAATGACTACCATTTACAGGGAAAGTTTGGCTTCAAGCTTCTCCATTCAAATTTGTGATACGACTCTACTATAGTGTATTTACACTTGCCTTTTTCCTGATTACAGCATCCCTGTATGGAAATTAGGGCACGTGGCCCCGGAGTGCAGCATAAAATCAAGTGAGTACTTTTTCCGTGGACCAGTTTCAGTGTGGATCCACATTACAAAGGGAAAAGTCTAGCAATATGAGCGACTTTAAACGAGGCATGGTCATCATTGCTAATAGACTAGCCGGGGCAAGTTTTTCAAAAACTGCCAACCTTGTCAGGTTTTCTCATGCAACGGTGTTTAGAGTATACCAAGAATGGTGTGATTGAGGAAATACATCCATCGAAAAGTTATCCTGTAGATGTCAACAATTTGTCTTCAAAAAGGGTCAGAAGATATGAAGCACCATTCTGATTAACACAATCAAGCAAATTGAAGTCGAATACAACACTGGTGCTCCAACTATTATATCCAAATGCACAACTTAGCACAGATGGGCTATAACAGCAACCAGTTTGACGGCCATTGCTGTCTAAGGGAAGACTCCAGTGGGAAAAAGAGTGCAAAAATTGGATCACTGAGAAATGGAAAAACATCGCCTGGTCGAATTAACCCAGGTTTCTATTACACCATGTTGATGGGAGGGTCAGAATTTGGCGCAAGCAGCATGAATCATTGAACTCTTCCTTTCAGGTGTCAACAGTTCAGGCTGGTGGATGTGGAGTTTTGGTGTGGGAATGTTCTTTTGGCACACCCTGGGTCCTCTGATAACTATGGATGGACGTTTGAACAGTAGGGCTTACCTAAGCATTGTGGCTGACCAAGTTCATCCCTTCATGGCAGCTGTTTACCCTATGGCAGAAGGGGCAACTGAAAGAAGCTATCCTGTCCGCATCAACCAATATTCCTGCAGAACGATTTCAACACTTAGTGGAATCTATGCCACAAGGAATTTCTGCGGTTCTGAAGGCCAAAGGAGGTCCAACACACTACTAGATCGGTGTCTCTAATAAAGTGGCCATTTCATGTAAGTTTCCTATGCTGGCAATGTAGCAAGTACATGGGTAGTACACAGTTTTACTAGAAGTGATCCCATCTCGACAACTCCTTTTTTAAATGAAGCCGGCAGAAGTTGCGCAATAATAAAGTGGGGCCACCTCTCTCGCCAATTTTAGACATTTTAGATTTGTCATTTAAAAATTAAACACATGTACATTTCCACATTTTACCCAAAGTTTTATATGCCAATACTGCCATACAATGCCAAATAATACTTCTATACAATGCCCACAAAATACAGCCTAAATAGCAAAGTGGTTATTGATAAATTTCCCTGTGGTCCAGGGCATTGAAGGTTCACAGATTTCACTCTTAGGTTGCTCCTTGAGGTCAAGTCCTCGGGGGCTGCCTAGAAAATTGGTGTCCTGGGCAATTACCCAGTTTGTCACCCACTAAAGATAGCCATGCCCCCCTCCTATAATGTCCAAAATGGGCATTGTGAAAGGCAATGTGACAACCCCTTTAAAGTAAAGCTCCAATTTGCAGTTACTTTAATATCTTAGTGGCATTCTAAGCATTTTCTTAATATAAGATTATTATTGGAATAGACCAATAAATCAATCCTAACTGGTGTTGTCAGAAGAATAGATCAGACTATATACTGTGAATGGACTACTTCCAAAAGCTATGCTGATGTACATCACTGCCATTATAGAAAACAAAAAAACCTTACTCTTCTATATCATGGTGATAATGATAGATGCCTATTCATGCCTCTTTATGCATCATATCACTTCATACTATTGGTAATTTTTGGTAATTTGTAGCAAAAGCTGATCAAGGCCTAATTCATTGCTGATACTAGTTTAAATGTAATTGCACAAATTCTTTTACAAAACAAAAACACACAAATGTCAAGAATACTTGTTTGTTCACATGCTCAGGATTTGCTATTACCAAATCCGATGTAGACTTTTAAAAGAATATGTAACAGAAATCGAGGATGATATGGATGTGCCAACAGATCTGCTCGCGGATTAGCCCAACATTGTTTGGGTAAAACTGAACTGAGGCAGGAGAATTCTGAGCTTAGGTAGGGGAACATTGAGCTGAAAAAGGGGAACATTGAGCTGAAGAAGGGGAACATTGTGCTGAAGAAGGGGAACATTGTGCTGAAGAAGGGGAACATTGAGCTGAAGAAGGGGAACACTGTGCTGAAGAAGGGGAACAATGAGCTGAAAAAGGGAACAGTGCGCTGAAATAGGGAACAGTGAGCTGAAAAAGGGAACAGTGAGCTGAAAAAGGGGAACATTGAGCTGAAGAGGGAGAACATTGAGCTGAAGAGGGAGAACATTGAGCTGAAGAGGGAGAACATTGAGCTGAAGAAGAGGAAAATTCAGCTAAAGAAGGTTGAACACTGAGCTGAAGAAGGTAAAAATTGAGCTTAAGAAAGGAAACACTGAGCTGAGGCAGAAGAACATTCAGCTGAAGTAGGGAAAGACAACTGAAGATGGGGAACATCAAGCTGAAGAAGTGAAACATCAAGCTGAAGAAGTGAAACATCAAGCTCAAGAAGTGAAACATTGAGCTGAAGAAGTGAAACACTGAGCTGAAGAAGAGGAACACTAAGCTGAAGAAGGGGGACGCTGCACTAAATAAGGCGTTCAATGAGCTGAAAAAGGGGAACATTGAGTTGTAGAAGGCAAAAACTGATCTGAATAAGGGGAACATTGAGCGGAAGAAAACAAACATTGAGCTAAAGAGGGGAACAGTGAGTTGAAGAAGGGGAACACTGAGCTAAAGAAGAGGAACGATAAGCTAGAAAAGGGGGAAAATTGAGCTGAAGAAGGGGAACACTCAGCTGAAGAATGGAAACATTGAGCTGAAGAAGGGGAACATTGGGCTGAAGACGATAAATGATCTGAAGAAGGGGGACACTAATCTAAAGAAGGGAAACATTGAGCTGTAGAAGGGGAACACTGAACTGAAGAAAAGGAACATTGAGCTAAAGACGGGAATATTGAGTTGAAGGGGAACACTGAGCTGAAGAATGGGAGCAATTGGCTGAAGAAAGGAAACACAGAGTTGGAGTAGGCAAACACTGAGCTGAATAAGGGGAACATTGAGCTAAATTAGGTGAACATTGAGCTGAAGAGGGGAACACTGTGCTGAAGAAGGGAAACACTGAGCTGAAGAAGTCCATCCATGAGCTGAAGAAGGGGAACACTGTGCTGAGACAGATGAAAACTTAGGGCCACCTAATGTTCTCTGGGTGGTGTACAACACGGCAAATTCAAGAAACAAAATGGATTTTAAAGAATTTAAAATAATAATGTGATTAAAATTTGAGCACTGGTCCCCCTGTCAATTCCCCGCAGCTCTAGTCTATGTGGCTGCTTGTTATGTGAGGTCCAATGTGAAGTCATTTTCAACGGTAAATTGCTAAATATCTTTTCAGGCGGTCAAGTGGCATGATCCTGCATTGGATGACACGTTACCTGCAACCACATTGTTTACATGGAGCCATCTTGATAGTGGTGGCCCACTGGCAGTATTTTTAATAACATTTTATGTGCGCTAACCTCAGTCATCAAATTTCTAGCATAATGAAGTAAGAAAAATTTAGAAAAATCCCTTTATAAAAAAGAAAGGTATCAATAGAAAGCAAATATATTAGACATTGACTGACTTTCCAGCACTGAGCTTGAGACTTGTAGATGAGAAACAGGTGTAAGCTCTATTGTGTATCCAGACCCTACATAACACCATACATTCCAGAGTGATGTCATTGCAGGGGCTGGCGTACCATCTGTGCAGCTGCTCATGGTCATTATGGCACAAGGGATCCTTAGTGTTACCACATTACCACCATAATAAACAGTTAGCATAATTTTATGATGATAAACGGGTTGAATGAACATTTGGGCATAAGGCCCTTAGCCAGAAAATGTCCACTGCTTCTGAGTGAGTGGCATTGAAATGTAAGCTGCTACAAAAAAACATTAAAACCAAGAGGTACATGAGATAAATGATGCTCAAAGGTATTGTGCTACCTGGTTTTAAGGTATTATCGCTATGATGGATGGTAAGGAACCCATGATCATTACTGTCCAGGAGTCCAGACCACTCTCCATCAAGACAAAGTAATCAGTCCAATGCAATATTCAGGAAAATATATCAGATCTGCTTAAAAATGATTCTCGGTTGCCAGATACTATAGCGTATTATATATGGCAAACAAAAATTGACTAAAAAGGTCCCTTCAGAAAACGTACATCATTCCATAGGTTCATGAGAAAATCTTTTCAATCATAAGATATTGGATACAATTTCAGATTTTCAGAAACATTTCAGATCAATCCGATGATTACGATCATTATTGTGAGTAGTAATTAGCCAGGGATGTAATAAGAACATGGTATGTATAAGCATATAGCAGAGCGGAGTTGTTTGCATAGGACTGCATGTTATATATATGTATTTCATTAGTGACTTCCCCACCACTTGTTAGCTGCTTTGTTGTCCCTCTGAGAGAGCATTGACTAGTGACAGGGAGGGGTACCAGGGACTCACCCCTCCTCCCCAGAAACCCATACAGCACTGATCACCTACCGCACAATGTGGGGTTGGGGGTCCCTGCATAGAGATGTTTTTTTTTTATAGGCTTCCTTCCACCCACCAACATGTATATACATTCTAAAATCTGCATCCGCCCTGAGCCCTCGCTTTTATTATTTGTAACATTTTGATACATTTTATATTATTTGGCAGGATGTTTATACATTGTAGCTTATTAACATGCAGCATATGCAGCAGAGGCACATTAGGGGGATCTACACAACAAGCCAGCAGCCCACCCCCCCCCTATGAGATGCTCAGACACAAACATGTAGGAGGCTGTAGATAAATGCAGCACATTCTCTAGACATCCGCAGCCTGCAGCATGGAGGACTCACCCAGAAGATGAAGTTGAAGACAAAGAGCATGTATTTAATACATTTGGTGCATCCTTCTACCCCCATGGCGACTGCTTCAGGGTCCGTTATCCGGGCTGCAAAGAGGATCACAGATGAGTGACTGAAGAAGAAGGAGGGAGCAGACAGAGCCCAGGCCCCCTCCCCATGCTGCACTTAGTGCCACTCCTCCTGCCACCCCCTCCTCTTTGAAAGGGAGGGGGGTTGCAAGGAGGATGGGGGGAGTTTATTTTCTTCTATGGAAAAAAATGGTGTAGTACCGTGTTAGCCAGAAACAATATGCAATGTTACATACTTTAGTGTCAAAAAAGGCAAAAGTATTGTAGGTATGATAACTACAATACTTTTGTCTTTTTTGGCACAAAAGTATTTAACATATGGAAAAAGAAACACATTGACTACTTTTTTATTTTATGTACTGTAATTATAGATGTAGATCCAATTCCGGAGAGAACTGATGAAGAGCTGGGGACCTCTGGGCTTTATAGAGGATCTGTGACACTAAACTGAGACAGGAGGCTGGGGAATTTCCAAAACTTCATTGCAATAGTGTGATTGTTATGTCGGTTACAAAGAAAGAGAAAAAGTAAAAGCAGAGTGCAATGGAGGGATAGATAGATGGAGGGATAGATAGATGGAGGGATAGATAGATAGATAGATAGATAGATAGATAGATAGATAGATAGATAGATAGATAGATAGATAGATAGATAGATAGATAGATAGATAGATAGATAGATAGATAGATGGAGGGATAGATAGATGGAGGGATGGATATATACAAACATCTTTATTCAGTATTAGAGAATGATCGCCACCCACAGAAATACAAGCACTTACACATCTTGGCATGCTATCAATGTGGTTATTAATGGTTGTCTGAGGGATGTTCTGCCACGCTGAATACACTTGGGCACGCTAATCATCAAGATTGGCTGCTGGCAGCTCCCTTTGCAATTGCCGACCAATGACATCCCAGATGTGCTCGATGGGAGACCAGTCTGGAGGCCATGGTAGCACGTTTAGGCAATGCAGGCTGCTCACATTAGCAGGAGCAACATGCGGCGTGGCGTTGTCCTGTTGAAAAATGGCTTCTGGGACACTTTTGTAGAAATGGCCGTATCGATGTAACGCCGAGCTGTTAATTTACCTGAAATGAAAACTAGAGGGGTCCAGCTACTGTACATTATGCCACCCCACACCATAATCCCGGGATTAGGACCGATGGGACGTTCCCTTATGAAGGCCTCTTCATGGCGTTGTCTCAAGACCAACCTCCGGCTATCATTGCGTCCGAGACAAAAGCGGGACACAGATGAAAAGGATAGACCTCTATTCCAGCCTCCATTGCCGTCTTGCTCTGCACCATGATAGCCTTTGAGATCGGTGGCATGTGGTCAATGGAACACCTGTAGCTGGAAGTCTGGCCCGTAGCCCAATGTCGTGCAAATACCTTCTGATGGTTTGTGTCGACATCGGTTGCCGCCCTAGGCTTGGGATGTGACGTCCAATTTCGCTTGCAGTACAGAATGGATCACTACGCGCCATTCTACCAATCAGATGATCCGTCCGTGATGGGGATCTCCTCCGCACACCTCTTGCTGTCATTCCTGTTCTTTGTTGTTCTCCCAACATTCTGAACACGCAAAGTTGAACTGTGCTGATATCTCGGCCTAGGCGTGCAGTGATCTGCCGGAGTGATAAACCAAGATCTCTCATTTCAAGGATTCTGTCCTTCTTAGTTTGCGACGAGTGGCGATAACTGTCACGTCGATGAACTGGAGTCATCGCACAATCGTCCCACACCACTTGATCCGATTTCTGAGGTTTCCTGTGGCTAAAAAACTTTGCTTTCAGGCCTCATGCACACGACCGTAAAAACGCCCGTTATTACGGGTCGTAATCACGACCCGTAATAACGGGCTCATAGACTTCTATTGGCGACGGGTGCCTTCCCGTTTTCTCACAGGAAGGTGCCCGTGCCGTTGAAAAAGATAGAACATGTCCTATTTCAGGCCGTAATAACGGCACGGACAGTCCATAGAAGTCTATGGAGCTCTCGTAATAACGGGTGGCTACATGTGTGCACCCGTCATTACGGCAGCGTTGCTAAGCGACGTTAGTAAATAGTCACTGTCCAGGGAGCTAAAAGAGTTAACTGATCGGCAGTAACTCTTTCAGCACCCTGGACAGTGACTACCGATCAGTATAAACCTGTAAAAAATATAAATAAAAGACGTTCATACTTACCGACAACTTCCTGCTTCCTCCAGTCCGGTCTCCCGCCCGTTGCCTTGGTGACGCGTCCCTCTCGACATCCGGCCCGAAGTCCTGGATGACGTTTCAGGCCATGTGACCGCTGCAGCCAATCACAGGTCAATCACAGGCTGCAGCGGTCACATGGACTGCCGCGTCATCCAGGGATGTCGGGCTGGATGTGAAGAGAGGGACGCGTCACCAAGACAACGGCCGGTAAGTATGAATTTCTTTAACTTTTATTACAGAAAAGGCTGTCCCTTCTCTCTATCCTGCACTGATAGAGAGAAGGGGCTGCCGATTAGTGCAGTGCTATTTTGCCGCCAAAAACGTGCTCGTAAATACGGGTGGAATACGTGTGACACCGGACCCATATTTACGGGCACGGGTTCGTAAATACTGGTGCAAAACGGGTGGAATACGTGTGACACCGGACCCGTATTTACGCCAGTATTTACGGGTGGGAAAAAATACGGTCGTGTGCATGAGGCCTCAATCTGTCTTTTATGCCCCTCACATGCCACAGATTGGAGCTAGGTGCTTGAAAATTTGATTATTTGCAGATCTTAGTGACACCTGCCACTTCCTCGATTTGCATAACCTTACGGCTTGTCCTTATGTTTCAGTGTTGGGGAGTGTGGATAGATAGAGAGATAGATAGATAGATGATAGATAGATAGATAGATAGATAGATAGATAGATAGATAGATAGATAGATAGATAGATAGATAGATAGATAGATAGATAGATAGATAGATAGATAGATAGATATTTTCTATCTATCTATCTATCTATCTATCTATCTATCTATCTATCTATCTATCTATCTATCTATCTATCTATCTATCTATCTATCTATCTATCTATCTATCTATCTATCTATCTATCTATCTATATCCATGCTATAAATAATTCAGGCTGGTTCTCCACTGCAGTCTGCTTTTACTTTTACCCTTTCATTGTGACTGACATAACAATCTCACTATTTCAATGACATTTTGGAAATTCCCCAGCCTCCAGTCTCTGTTTATTGTCACAGACACCCAAGTGGGTATTGAGGCCCTTGCTTCCTAGCTCTACATCAGATTGCTGGGGTTTGTATCTACATGAAGGACATCTCTAAACATTGTAATAAAAATATCTATCCATGTCTTACTGATGCTGGAAGGTTGTTCAGATTTCTCCATTGACCTACTTTAACACTATGACACTTCTGCAGCAACATGGTCAACACAAGGCTCCATGTTACCCAAAGCAACCAAATGTTTTATCGCACAAACATTGATAAATATTGCACATATATAGAATCCTTTGCTTGGTAAAGGCCCATTTACTTATAACCAGGGATGTAGCTATAGGGGCTGCTGAGGTAGCAGTTGCACCTGAGCTCTTGTGCTCCCCTGCCACATAAGAATACACCAGTACCATAAGTAGCCATGGTAGGTGGACGCGGGCCAGCCTTAGGTTTAATTGCACCCTGTGCGGAATATTCTTTTGGCGCTCCTGAACCATCATATGAAAAAATTGTCATGCAAAAGTCATGCAAATAAAAAGTTTCCTCATTAATCACTATAGGGGCTGGACGCGTAAGGACCTACCGCAGTGCCGGACCGAGGTGGAGAGGAATGAGGAGTGATAAGTAATGGCGGCCGTCATCCATTGTATTTGATTTACATAATTTCTGAATATCAAATCCACAAATCCAATAGTGGCCAGTGATGGGCACTTTTGGTAGCGGTTCTGCTATGCCTGGTACAGCGGTAGTGAGCAGGCATGATTGTGTCAGCAGGGGACTCCCAGCCCTCTCAGCGCTGGTCCATCTGGTATTTGCTAGTACTGTACACAGTACACACTGCCACAACACACACTATATATACACACACACATACTACACTAAATGCACTATACACACATTCCATACACACCACACATTATATACACTATACACCACACACTATATACAGACACACAAACATACTCCATACACACCACACATTATATACACTATATAATCCACACTATATATACACACACCACAATAAATGCACTATACACACACTCCATAAACACCACACATTATATACACCACACACACACACACACACACACTAAATGCACAGGACACACACATACACACCACACACTTTATACACCTCACTCACAATATATACACTAAACACACCATACGCACACTACATACATAGCATAGACTACACCAGGGGTGTCGCTAGCACCGGACATCCGGGGCCTAAGCACAGGATCTTTGGCCTGGTGCCCCGGATCCCTGGGCGACTGCTGCTACAGGGGTTGCAATTGTGACCAGGCAGCGGTCACGATTGCAACCGGGCCGCGGACCCCGCACAGCGTCTATAGAAATTTACTATAGTAACTGGGGCCTATGTCATAAAATACACGGGCCCCTGTTACTATAGTAATGAACACCATACTTACCCTCCTTCCCGAGCGCAGCAGAAGTTTTCTCACGTCACGACACTGTGCACCGCGCATGACGTCATGGCGCTGAATGGTGTCGGGACATCCGCTGCACTGAAGCGCTGGGTAAGTGTAACATCATTACTCCCTGCTGGGCCCTGTATCTAAGCCTACCACCTGTGTTACTAATGGGTTTTTTGTGTGTTTGTGTTTTTTTAAAGGTTCGGTTGTTGGACTACAATGGATTTGAGGACTACTTCGATGATGACTTTTTTTATTTTCAATAAAATGGTTAATGAGGGTTGTGTGAGTTTTTATTTTATTTTAATAAAATATATTTTTTCTATGTCTTGGTATTTTCTTTTAAACTTCATGACTACCGCCTTAGTAATGGCCGCTGGCTGATTGACAGCGTCCATTACTAACGCGGCTCTTAGTGTTAGCCGGTGCAGAGGCTAACACTAACCCCCATTATTACCCCGATACTCACCTCCACCAGAGGTACTGGGAAGAGCTGGGTACGATCCAGTACCCGACCATCTGTAGTGATGGACGGGTATCGGGGCGGCCGCAGGCTGGTACTATTAGGCTGGTAATGCTAGCCTGCTGCTGCTATGTTGTGTCTGGCTGGTTATCAAAAATGGGGGGGACCCCACGTAATAAAAAAAAAAAATGGAATAAACGTCCGGTCCCTCCCATTTTTCTTAACTAGCCAAATACAACATAGCAGCAGCACCCTTTCCTGGGTCCAGCACTGGAGCCGCAATGTCAGCGAGCTGGGGCCTATATCTAGTCCTATCATGTGTGATACTGTCTGCTGAGCCACTGTATCTAATCCTATCATGTGTGATACTGTCTGCTGAGCCACTGTATCTAATACTATCCATAGCTATAGGGTCATAGTGCTATAGATATGCTGTCTTTTTTATATATATATATATATATATATGCACACATACATACACGCACTTTTTTTTTATACTGTCTGCTAGGCCATGTATCTAAGCCTTCATGTGTAATACTCTCTGCTGGGGCCATGTATCTAAGCCTATCATGTATGATACTGTCTGCTGAGACAAGATGGATATGTGGGACTACCTACAAGGGACTGCATGGCACTGTCTACAAGGGGGTGTATGGCAGGGGGACTGTGTATGGAACCATAGAGGGGGTTGTGACACTATAGACAGGGGGCATTGTGTGGGGAACTCTCTACAGGTGTCTTCGATTAGAGCCCATAGACATAACTTTGCTTGGGGCCCCAGAAATGTTAAATTTGCCTCTGAGGTTTAGTACAAGGATACTTACGGCTGGGGCCCTGTGTCTAAGGCTACATTCAGCCTATCATGTGTGATACTCTGTGCTGGGGCCATGTATCTAAGCCTATAATGTATGATACTGTCTGCTGAGACAATGCATCCAATTCTATTCAGCGTTGTAGCTATAGGAGCCTTAGTCTTAGAATGCTATCTCCGATATGTATGTAAAAACGTATTTCTTTTTCTTGGGGGGGTAAATATATTTCTCGGGGCTTGTGCCCCATATCTCTTAAGACCCTAGCAACGCCCCTGGACTACACTTATCCTATACACATACCACTACACAATGATTTTTATCAGCAGCGGACTCCCAGCCCATCTCTCATTTGCTAGTACTTTACACAGTACACAACACACACTATGTACACTATATACACACACACACACTACATACATTGCATAGACTACACTATACACACCACACAATATATATACTGTATTATTTATTGATGAATTGACCATCTAAATAATACTGATGTACATATCTGAATTACCTTTGGATACTCTATGATATATTGATGTTCATTTATGTATTATGTTGGTGTTTACATATATGAAGTGTGTGGGTGTGGATTGTCCCTACCTGCCCGCGTGTGACGTTTTCTCTGATTCAGGATCACTTTATTAATTTTGCTGAAATATTTCAATATTTATATTTAATAAAGATATTTATTAGTCTTTATCTCTGTAACTGAGTGCCATTTTCCCCCTCTTTTCCGGCCATTCCGGCTTTCTTCCAATTTATTCCAATTTAATCCCATTGTACTGTGGTATGAGGGTCTTTTTGAGATGTACTTTTTTGTTTTTGTACATCACACCCACACATAGACACACACACTATATACAATTCACACATACATCACGCACTATATATTCAAACCACACACTACACACACTATATGCACCATACACACTATATGCACTATACACACAATATATGCACTATACACACACTGTACGTACGTACGTACGTACGTACGTACGTACGTACACACACACACACTATACACACATATATGTAGTATATACACACTCTATACACACACACAATATGCCCTATACAAACACTATATGCACAGACACACACATACACACACATACACACACACACACACACACACACACACACACACACTTACCAGAGTGAGGCTCTTCCTCTGCGGTGCTTGGGTACAGCCTACAGTACCTTAATTATGTGACTGTGATGTCATTACAGGTCCTACACCTCCTAGTTTTCTCACTCTGACAGTCTGCTCTCTACCGTTGATGTGCTGTGCCGCACCTTACACAGTGGGAGAGTGATGGCCAGCTCTGCACCTAATAGCAGCAACTGGCAGGTGTGGCCCTAAACTTCTACTGGGGGACAGGCCTGGGGGCACATGCCTCACTACCCCCCTGTCCAGCTCTCCCCTGGGAGCAGATGACTTAGAGCTCAAACGGCCTTCCCAGTGGCGCCCCCTACATGCAGAAAGGATACCGCACGCTTGCACAGGTCGCACATCCATAAAGCCAGCCCTTGATGGACGGCCCCAAATTTGCATTGGGAGAAGCCTGACTGTCTAGTGAGATCTGTCGTTGTGGGAAAGAAGAATCGGTCAAGATGGAGTTCAGCATGCATGGTCTTTTGTTCCCCAGGAGATAGATGGTGTTTGGCAGCATCTTTTGTTCCCTTTCCTATTGAAAGTCACATCCACAATCTGTGGATTCAAGCTTATTGTCTATGGGGAAATTTAACATCTTCACTATTCACTATCAGAGTCCACCAGGGGTGCTGGCATTACCACTTTCACTATCCTATCCACCTTGGAACACAAATCATAAAGGATATAACCATTAAGGTCCTTTTACACTGGCAATTATGGACCGTGAAAATGAGTGTCGCTCAACGAGACAGCTTGTTGATCAGTGCTTGCTTGCCCCTTTCACAAGGAGCAATGATTGGTGATGTATCGGAGACAAGTGATCATTACTATGATCGATCACTGACATACTGTAACATCCGTGGTCGCTGACCACGAACTCCTTCCATCCAGTCGATGCCCTTCTCTCCAGAGATGTCTGCACATGCGGCCGTCCTGTTCCACAGTAACCACCAGGGTGCTCAGTCCAGACTTAAGGAGCCAAAGCGCATACAAGTGGGAGATTGAGCTGATTGCTCCCAGAGCACCCTGGGCTATAAGAAGGGTTGTGCCCCTCCCTGCAATGCCTGAGCCTTTTTGTCTATTCTAGTCTGTCTAAGCAAACGGTCTCCTGGTGTTTCCCAGTTCCCAGTGTTTTCCGTTACTGCCACCTGTAACCTGTATCCCGTGCTATCCTGGTCAAGTTCCGTGTTGAGCTGAAGTCGTGCTGTGCTGTGTACCACGCCTATCCTGCTACACCACGCCTGGAGCCTGCCTGTTGCCTAGTCCCAGCCGAGCCAATCATGCTTCTGTCTGAGCTACCACAGGTTCACTATATGAACTATAGACTGTGACCTGTGTCCTGTTGGCCAGCTACCATACCGTCAAGGCGGTACGGTCCAGTGGATCCACGTACCCAACATGACACATATATTTACAACATGTCGGCAGCGCATCCCCATGCTTACACACGGCAATGATTGGGAATGAGCATTCATATGAACGCTAGTTTGCCTGATCATTGGCCCGAGTAAAAAGGCCCTTAGTCCCTTAAGCGGATTGTCAGATTTTTATACTGCCCTGTCTGATGGTAGCATAAAATAGTGACAGGCACGCTGATTTAGTTCACGTTCAGTAGCTTATGAGTACTTGAAGTTTATACAGCATATGTGTACACGGCCGGTGCTGCAGGCGGTGTGTCCAAGGATATACATGATATCCCCCTCCACCTCCCCTGTCTTCCAGCCACTAATTGACACTGTGCATATGGAGAAATGTGTCAATCAGCGGCTGGAGGGCGGGAAGAGGCAGTCGGGGAATATCATGCATATCATTGGACTCATCACTTGCCAGGTCGGCCACGCGACACAAATATAAACTGTAAGTACTTATAAGTGAGCAAATGCTTACAATGTGCTCTTCCCTGCTTGGCTCTTGTGCCCCCAGAAGTAAAAATTAGAAGGTGGTCCAAAATGCTGTCAGGGGGTGCTAGAAATACTATGGGCAGCTCTGCATCCAGATCTCAAAGCTCATGATGACAGTTCATGTCAATGAATGGGACTATTATGTGATGGGGTACCTTGGTTCTAGCAATCGGTGTAGGTCTTAACCCACAGAACGCTACCAATGTTATCTCTTGCCATGTTTTTATGGCATGTCAATATGTAGATCAAGCCGGTTGGTCACTTCAAATCGTGACATTTAAAATAACACTCCGGGCAAAACTGACATCCTGTAATGTTCCAAGGACAGGCCCTGAGGGGGAGGCGCATGACACAGGGATTCTTTTTTTGCTGATCCTTCAGGATCTATACCAGGCATACAACAGTATATCAGTGTAAACGTTTTGGCTGGATTGTTCATTTAATAACCTGATAGCCTTCTGAAAGCTGAGAAGGAATAGATAAAAAAAAAAATATGGTGACATAATTTATTGGAATTAAAAGAAAATATTAATTCTCAGTCACCTGATATTGCAATAATGGCTTTGTTTAATAACATGGGCATTACAGTACCATGTATTTCAACGTTATAACCCTTCTACATTTTTGTGTATATGGCAAGTTCCAGATTTAGTATTGAGAATATGGTTTGGCTTACAGTGTAGTATTCTTTGACAGTGGAATTTTTCAAGTGCTTTTAGTTTTATAGTCTATAGTGGAAGTCTCTGCGGCTGTCAGGATGTCCCTACCTAGACATTGAGCAGTTGTCAGAAGAAAGCAGGAAGGAGCTCCAACAGAAAGAGAGGAAGGTCTTCAATGCAGATGTTGTAGTCTTGACCCTGAATGAATAAATATAGAAATGAGTCGGGAAATATCAAGGAAATGGTAGTAAATGTGCAAAATATATGGCTGGTGCTGTTTACTTGATAGAGTGAGTCCTGAGGCTCCAAAGAATAAGGCCCAGTTCACACAGACTTTTTTTGCAGGCAGAAAAAATCTGCCTCAAAATTCCTTTTTTCTCCACCGTTTTTACAGCGATTTTTGCCCGCAGCCGTTGAATCTAATGCAAAAACTGCAAGCAAAAATCGCTGCAAATAAAACACTCCAAACTAGTTTTTTTCGGCCTCCCATTAATTTTAATGAGTGGTCAGAGGCAGACACTGCTCGAAGAAAGAGCATGCCACTTTTTTTTTCTGTGAGCGGCTTGGGGAAAAAAAATGTCTCTGCCTCAACTTGAAATCAAAGGGGGAAAATTCAGTCAGCCCTTTTTGCAGAGGATCTTGCTTTTTCATTGGAAACTCTTCTCCTATGATGTGTCTGGTCTTCTTAGGTTCACTCTGCAATTATGATCCAGTTTACCTCTTGGAAAATGAACATTTGCGGCACGGCCAAATTACCAAATCAATAAAGAAATATTTTTAAAGTTTTATGGATTTCGCATTTGGAAAATCTTGCAACCTCCAAGAGGAGGAGTGGAGATGGTCAAGGCACTTACTCCATAAAACAGCCATATGATGTTAAGGCAGGGTTGAAACGAAGACTGGGTAGAGTTGCTCAGACTGGGTTTAAATTTTACCGTGGCTTCATGACTAAGGGTATGTGCACACGAAAGCAGGCATTTACGTCTCAAAAGACAGACTGTTTTCAGGAGAAAACAGCTGCCTCGTTTCAGTCCTAAATGCTCCTCCTCGCATTTTGCGAGGCTTCTCTGACAGCCGTAAATTTTGAGCTGCTCTTCATTGAGTTCAATGAAGAACGGCTCAAATTACGTCTGAAAGAAGTGTCCTGCACTTCTTTGACGAGGCTGTATTTTTACGCGTCGTCGTTTCACAGGCTGGGTTCACACGACCTATTTTCAGACATAAACGAGGCGTATTATGCCTCGTTTTACGTCTGAAAATAGGGCTACAATACGTCGGCAAACATCTGCCCATTCATTTGAATGGGTTTGCCGACGTACTGTGCAGAAAACTTGTCATTTACGCGTCGTCGTTTGACATTTGTCAAACGACGACGCGTAAAAATACAGCCTCGTCAAAAGAAGTGCAGGACACTTCTTTCAGACGTAATTTGAGCCATTCTTCATTGAACTCAATGAAGAGCAGCTCAAAATTTACGGCTGTCAGAGAAGCCTCGCAAAATGCGAGGAGGAGCATTTACGACTGAAACGAGGCAGCTGTTTTCTCCTGAAAACAGTCTGTCTTTTCAGACGTAAATGACAGCTACCGTGTGCACATACCCACAGCTGTCAAACGACGACGCGTAAATGACAGGTTGTCTGCACAGTACGTCGGCAAACCCATTCAAATGAATGGGCAGATGTTTGCCGACGTATTGTAGCCTTATTTTCAGACGTAAACGAGGCCTCGTTTACATCTGAAAATAGGTCGTGTGAACCCAGCCTTAGGGAGGGACAACACAGGGATATTGGTTACTGTCTCACAGCAATGACAGGAATGTAATGATTTGGGCACTGACTCTTTATACCTCGGAGTAAGGCTGGATTCACACGAACGTGGCGTTTTGCGCGCGCAAAAACCACTTGACAGCTCCGTGTGTCATCCGTGTATGATGCGCGGCTGCGTGATTTTCGCGCAGCCGCCATCATAGAGATGAGTCTAGTCGACGTCAGTCACTGTCCAGGGTACTGAAAGAGTTAACTGATCGGCAGTTAACTCTTTCAGCACCCTCGACAGTGAATGCCGATCACAATATTGAGAAACCTGTTAAAAAAAAAAGAAAAAGTTCGTACTTACCGAGAACTTCCCTCCCGGCCGTTGCCTTGGTGACGCGCCTCTCTTGACATCTGGCCCCACCTCCCTGGATAACGCCGCAGTCCATGTGACCGCTGCAGCCTGTGCTTGGCCTGTGATTGGCTGGAGCTGTCACTTGGACTGAATTGTCATCCCGGGAGGTCAGACTGGAGGAAGAAGCCGGGAGTTATCGGTAAGTCAGAACTTCTTTTTTTTTTACACGTTCCTGTATATTGGGATCGGAAGTCACTGTCCAGGGTGCTGAAACAGTTTAACTCTTTCAGCACCCTGGACAGTGACTATCTCCTGACGTCGCGTACCGGAAATTTTTTTGCCGGGTTCGGCCAAAATGAGTTCGGCCGAACCCGGTGAAGTTCGGTTCAGTTGTCCGGGTTCGCTCATCTCAAAGACACTCCGTTTGGATGTTTGTAAACAGAAAAGCACGTGGTGCTTTTCTGTTTACATTCATCCTTTTGACAGCTGTTGCGCGAATCACGCAGTTCGCACGGAAGTGCTTCCGTGCGGCATGCATGGTTTTCACGCACCCATTGACTTCAATGGGTGCGTGATGCGTGCAAAACGCCGAAAGAACGGACATGTCGTAACTTTTTTTCAGCGGACTCACGCTGATGAAAAATCACGGACATGTCTGCACGGCCCCATAGACACATATAGGTCCCTGCAACGCGCGTGCAAATCACGCGCGTTGCACGGACGTTTTTCCCGTTCGTCTGAATAAAGCCTAAGTTTGTCTTCTACAATGTACATCATGTCGTCTTTCTCCCTATAGGGGGTGGTGCACTATAGTGGTGGCAAATACCAGGCACTGTTTGCGGTTCATATAACTAAATAACAGAGAACTAAGGGTTCTCTTACTTTGCAACGTGCTGTATGTTGCATACAATACACATATTGATCTCTAGAAACAAAATATGCAGCTATATAGGCTACTATATGGACACATAAAAATGAAAAACGTACTACCCCCACCCATCTGCAGCTATGGTACTGGAGAACATCCGCAGTCTGAAAATTAGGTGCATGTGGTCTTAACTAAGAAATCAAGGATTAGATTAACTAATGATATGATACAGGGCCCAATAATTGCCTTATTACACCTCAAAACTACATCTGTTGGTCACAGGGACGGACACTAACAGCAAAGGGCCATTGTGTAAGAAGTGAGTCTTGGCCCAGTTCCATTCAATGGCAACAAAGCTACGCAAAGACATAATATATCACACACATATGTATACTATAAGATCCAAACTACAGTATATGGACACCTAGACATCACACCTACATTACAAGCTTGATGGACATCCCATTACAAATCATGGGTGTTAATATGAAGTTGGCTATAACAGCCTCCACTGTTCTGGAAAGGCTTGCCTCAAGATTTTGGAGTGTCTGTGAGAATTTTTACCCATTCATCCAGAATAATATTTGTGAGGTCAGTCACTGATGTTGGACGCGAAGGTCTGGCTCGCAATCAGCATTCCAATTCATCCCAATGGTGTTGGATGGGGTTCAAGTCAGGGCTCTGTGCGGGCCAGTCAAGTTCTACCACACTAAACTCGTCAAATCATGTCTCTATGAACCTTGCTTTGTGCACTAGGGCACAGTCATGCTGGCACAGAAAAGGGCCTTCTCCAAACTGTTCCTACAATGTTGGAAGCATAAAGTTGTCCAACATGTAATTGTATGCTGAAACATTAACATTACCGTTCACGGGAAGTAAGGGGCCCAAACCCGGAAATACAGCCCCAGACCACAATCTTCTTCCACTAAATTGTAAAGTAGGCACTATGCATTCTGGTAGGTAGTGATCTCCTGGCATCCAACAAACTAAGATATGTCCATTAGACTGCCAGAAAGTAAAACATTTAACACTCCAGAAAACACGCTGCTCCAGAGCCCAGTGGCGGCATGCTTTACGCTACTACAGCCGATGCTTGGCTTTGTGCATGGTGATCTAGGGCTTGTGTGAAGCAGCTCGACCATGGAAGCTCATTTAATTAAGCTTCTGACGCACAGTTCTTCTGCTGATGTCACTTACAGAAGCCGTTTGTAACTCTGTTGTGCTGCAACAGATGCTACAGATATAGCAGATCAGAAATTTCACAAACTGAATTGTGGCAAACGTGACATCCTGTGACAGTGCAATGTTTAAAGTCACTGAGCTCTTCAGTACGTCCCATACTACTACTACTAATATTTGTCTTTGAAGTTTGCATGGTTGTGTACGTGATTTTATGCACCTGGGTGTGACTTCAACACCTGAACTGAATAATTAGAAGCGGTGTCCACATACTTTTGGCCATATGTATATTTTATTTATACACACACATTAATAAAAATCAAACTGTATAACTTGAATTCTTTCTATATAGAGGTCATGCTTCTCACACAGCACTCACACATTTAACACATGCCACACATACCCCACTAACACATTAGTCGCTCCCATGTTGCTCACGCTTTGGACATATAGTGCACAAACGCCACTCACAAATTGGACACATGCCACTCCTACATCAGGCACACGCTGCACACAAGCCACTTATATAGTGGACATATGCCACTCATACATCAGACACACACTGCACACAAGCCAATTACATACTGGACAGATTCCACTCATACATCAAACACACGCTGCACACAAGCCAATTAAATACTGGACACATGCCACTCATACATCAGACACACGCAGCACACAAGCCACTTGCAAACTGGACACATGCCACTCATACATCAGACACACACTGCACACAAGCCACTTACATACTGGACACATGCCACTCATACATCAGACACATGCTGCACATAAGCCACTTACATACTGGACACATGCCACTCAAACATCAGAGACACGCTGCACACAAACAAATTACATACTGGACATATGCCACTCATACATCAGACACACGTTGCACACAAGCTGCTTACATACTGGACACATGCCACTCATACACCAGACACATGCTGCACACAAGACACTTACGTACTGGACACATGCCACTAATTAATCAGACACACGCTGCACACAAGCCAATTACATACTGGACACATGCCACTTATACATCAGGCACACTCTGCACACAAGCCCATTACATACTGGACACATGCCACTCATACATCAGACACACACTGCACACAAGCCACTTACATACTGGACACATGCCACTCATACATCAGACACACGCTGCACATAAGCCGCTTACATACTGGACACACGCCACTCAAACATCAGACACACGCTGCACACAAACGAATTACATACTGGACACATGCCACTCATACATCAGACACACCCTGCACACAAGCCACTTACATACTGGACATATGCCACTCATACATCAGACACACGCTGCACACAAGCTACTTACATACTGGACACATGCCACTCATACATCAGACACATGCTGCACACAAGCCACTTACGTACTGGACACATGCCACTCATTAATCAGACATACGCTGCACACAAGCCACTTACATACTGGACACATGCCACTCCTACATCAGACACACGCTGCACACAAGCCCATTACATACTGGACACATGCCACTCCTACATCAGACACACGCTGCACACAAGCCCATTACATACTGGACACATGCCACTCATACATCAGACACACGCTGCACACAAGTCAATTACATACTGGACATATGCCACTCACATACTGGACACAAGATGCACACACCTGCTTACAAAGACATATGCCACACACAGACTATTCATACGAGTTGTATATTTCTCTCATATATTGGACATATTTTGCTAATGCAACACACATATATCACTCACACTATAAAAATCAATTAAACACTTCAATACACTTAATGCTTATCTGCTTTCTTTTGTAGGTAACCTGCTAAGGACATTATGCTTAGGCCAAGTTCACTCTTGCATTGTATAATACGTTTTTAGATCAGAATGAGAATAAAAATGGATTCGTTAAAAATCCCATTGAAATCACAATAACGGATGCAAATGGATTTCAATCTGTTTGTATCCGTTTCACATTGACACCAATGATAAAAATCATCCATCCGTTAGACATGCTTTTTTTGAACGGAGAAAAGGGTCTTATACTCTGCAGTTTTATCTCCGTAAAAAAAATGGATGACTAACATTACGGATGTCAACGGATGCTAGCGGATGCAATTAAAATTCCCATTGATTTCAATTTCGGTTTTTGACGGATCAATTTTTATCCTTATTTTGATCTAAAAACGGATCAGAGCACCAAATTATACCAATTCAAGTGTGCTTTTCCCTGCCCATTTGTGGTGCTAAGTCACACCCCACCTGCTTTGTCTGAAACATAGAATGTAGGAAACCCCTTTCTAAGCCCCTCTCACCTCACAGCGGAGTTCTTAGCCATTGTCTACCTACTGCTGGCTGCTGGGCGCCCCTTTTTTCTGGGCCCCTGTGCAGCCGGGTATGTCTACCCCTTGTTGTTTAGAGTTAACAAAGTGGAATAGTACAATGTTTCTCAACCCTAAGTAATCCCAACATGTCATGATTTAAGGATATCCCACAGAGAGGACAATTCCTGATGCCCTGACAATAGTTATATCACCTTTTTAATACTAAGGAAATCTTAAAAACATAACCTGTCGAGTACATGAGGACTGGAGTTGAGATGGACTTCAGATGTTGTCTGCATCCTGTGTCTGGGAGAGATCGGTGTGGTTACTGGGGCGTGTAACCCAACAGTTGTCTGTCTATAGAGAGCTCTGCTGGACGCGGCTTAATCCTGCCATTCATCGTGCTTCAATACACCCTCTGCCCAGACTCCCTCATGCCATATAATCCATTTTACTATTCATTCGCATGGGAAATCCACAGCTATGGCACCTGTTTCCAAAATTGATGTGCGTCGGTTTGGTGATAGCGATGAAAATACTCAAGTTATCCATGAATGTGAACTAAAACCTTGGAGAAAGGAGATTAGAAAATTCTGTAAAGTTAAGGCTATGTTCACACGGGGTATTTTGCCGAGTTTTTTGACGCAGAAACCGCGTCGCAAAACTCGGCAGAAACGGCCCGAGAACGCCTCCCATTGATTTCAGTGGGAGGCGTCGGCGTCTTTTTCCCGCGAGCAGTAAAACTGCCTCGCGGGAAAAAGAAGCGACATGCCCTATCTTCGGGCGCTTCCGCCTCTGACCTCCCATTGACTTCAATGGGAGGCAGGAGAAAGTGTATTTCTCGCTGTTTTATGCCCGCGGCGCTCAATGGCCGCGGGCAAAAAACGGCGCGATAATTGCCGCGAAAATCGGCGTGCAGGGAGAGGAATATCTGCCTCAAAGTTCCAAACGGAATTTTGAGGCAGATATTCCTCCCCCAAAATACTCCGTGTGAACATAGCCTAAGTCTGAGACTGGTGGGCAGGTAAAGTTTAGAAGGGCCTAGTAGTTTACAGCATTATGACTGCCATTGCTTCCCCCATAGCAAAGATAAAAATGAGGTGACGGCCCCTTCCAGGAGCTGCTTAACATCACCACGTTCCTATATGAATGCTACACCATGTTTTTTAAGCGGATAAACTGGATCTGATGTATACGAGGAGCAAAATGCAACATATTTATTAAGTGTTTTTACACATTTTCACAATGGCCAAATCTATTTTTTCTTTTAAACTTGCTTTGATTCCTTATGGAGCTTGAATGCTGTAGAACATTTACATCACGCTCTTTAGGCTTAAGTCATCTGTCCCTCCCGACATTCCTGCTCGCTACTTGTCTACACCTATGTATGAAATATTCCTGGAGGTTCTCAGAGATGATTATATGTGCATACCTCCCAAGTTTTGAATTCGGAAAAGAGGGACATTTTAAGCCGCGCCCGTAACCACCCCCAATATTCCGCATAAACACATCAAATCACGGTCAGATCCTTCTGCAAATAACAAGCGAACATTTTCACTGTGGATCTCTAGCCTGTCTGGATATCACAGATATTATGGATCCGGTTATGTCGTCTTTGTGTTACTTTTCCTAACTTGGGTATAACATTTGCTCATCGCAGCAGCAGCTGCAGGACAAACCAAAAGGCTGAGAACAATGAAAGTCAAGAGGGAGACCCTGTAGTGGATGACTTTTCAATTGACAGGTAGCAGAGAAACATGATGGGGATTTTTTTTCCAGTTGTGTAACTCTGCTACCGGTCAATTGAAAAATCATCCACCAGAGCCCCCCTGTACATAGCGCCAGACACAGCCCCCCTGTAGATAGCTCCACGCACAGCCCTCCTGTAGATAGCTCCACGCACAGCCCCCCTGTACATAGCGCCAGACACAGCCCCCTGTAGATAGCTCCACACACAGCCCCCCATGTAGATAGCTCCACGCACAGCCCCCCTGTACATAGCGCCAGACACAGCCCTCCTGTACATAGTGCCAGACACAGCCCCCCTGTAGATAGCTCCAGACACAGCCCCCATGTACATAGCAATACACACAGCGCCCCTGTAGATAGCTCCACACACAGCCCCCCTGTAGGTAGCGCAACACAACCCCCTTATACTTTGTGCCACAATGCCACCAGAGTGGAGAGCGGTAGAGGTAGCCTACTGCTACCACTCTCCACTCTGCTTTGACGTTACTCACTGTCAGAAGGCAGGAGTCTTGCAGTGGAGTTATGCCGGCCCAGGAGTGGACCAGTCCAGTCACCTGACCTGTCACCTGACCGGTGAGGTCAGATGACAGGTGAGGTGACTGGACTGGTCCACTCCCATGCCGGCATCGATCCCAGTGAGAACACCGCCGCAAGACTCCTGCCTTCTTCTGATCGCTGCTGCAGTCGTCTGGCATGCAGGGCGCCTGTCAGCAGCGATCAGCTGTTTTGATACAGCTGCAGCGCCCAGTGGGACATTTTGCAGACCGCCCGGGATGGAGGGACCCCGGTGAGAAACCGGGACTGTCCTGTCGGATCCGGGATGGTTGGGAGGTATGTATGGGAGGTATGTATGTGAGGTAAAGGGCCATGGGGGAAGGGATTTTTTTGCACTTCCTGTCAGTGATTCCAATTAGGAAAACTACACAGCCTTTCCCCAGCCTGAAATAGCTGATAACAGGGAGCAATAAATTACAGTATATTTAACTGAGCAATGCCGCCGACTATTTTACTCCTTCACAATGCTACAATCTTTTATTTGCACCATTTTGGGGTCCCACTAGAGGATTTGAACCTGCAATCCTGCGATCACTTCTACATCATACAGTAGTGATCACCCACCAAATACATATAATATGTGTCAAAAAATTGTTTTGTTAGGGGCTTGAGCAAAAAAAGTCAGTTAGTATATATTTGCCTGCATCCAGACTAAATGACCAAACCAAAAAACGAAGAAAGATCCAATGCGCAATTGTAAGGTATCAAATATAAAATGTAATCTTTATTGAGAATACTAAAACAGGGCGTCTAAAAGGGTCCACAGGCACTAAAAGAAGGACGCACATCAGAAACTCATGCACATAAGGTGAGAAACAGCATATGCATGGATCAGATAAGGTATATCATACAGATGCAGACGAGAATGTACAAATGATTGTATATAAGGACATGTGCAATAATAATCTGCATCAATACAGACAACAAGGATCTGAAGAATATATGACCATACTGACCCATAAACTGCTAGAGCGATAGACAGGCGGACGCGGGGAGGACAGAGGTTAAACAACATTTATTAATTGTCTGATACTCGGTTCAAAAGTGTCTGGCAATCACTTATCCTTCTCTCTCTATAGAATTAACATACCCATTCGGATTAGCTATATGACCGTCTTAAAGAGGACCTGTCACCTCTCCTGACATTTCTGTTTTAGTAAATATTTGCATACCTCATGAAATAACAATTCTGGAGCATCTTATCTTGGAACTCTGCGTTGTGCCATTCCTCTGTTATTCCTCCTAGAAATGTTTGAATAAATTGACAACTGGGTGTTACAGCTGGGGGTGTGTCCCTACACAAACTGACAATGTCCAATCAGTGCTGACAGAGTGAGACTGTGTAGGGACACACGTCTATGACAAGGGGAATAGTAACATCCAGTTGTACATGTATTCATACATTCCTAGGAGGAATAACAGAGGAACGTCCCAATGCAGAGTTATAAGAAAAGATGCCCGAGAATTGTTATATTATGGTGAATACTAGTATTTATTAAAACAAACATGTCAGGAGAGATGACAAGTCCTCTTCTAAAGGAGTTTTCCACTACCAGACAACTGATGACCTATCCACCGGTAAAGGTCATCACTATATGATCGGTGCGTGTCCGACACCTGGACCCCGCACCAATCAGCTGCTCCGGCTGCCTGCAGGCACCGGATGTCATTGCACACTATGTAGTGTACGGAGCCGGCAGCAGTTGGCTCTGTACATTGCATGGCGGTCGTGCTGCAGAACTGCAGGACCGCTCCTATTGACTTGAAACCAGTACTGCAGCTCGGCCGCTATTCCGTGACTGGAGCCAACTGTTTCTGGCATGAACGTCTGGTGCCCGAAGGCAGCCAGAGCAGCTGATGGGTGCGGGATCCGGGTGTCGGACCCCCAACGATCATATACGGATGACCTATCCGGTGGATAGGTCATTAGTTGTCCAGTAGTGGAAAACCCCTTTAAGGCTAGTCAGCCCCTTCCTCAGAACTACACGCCACTACAAGAATATACCCTTATAAATGAAATGTTAGAAAGTGTTAAGATGTTTTTATAAAATGTGGGAGTGATTTCGGACATTAAAATGTTCCTCCAGTGTAACACTACATTCATTGAGACCTGAATGCAATAAAGAAATCTTTGCATCTGACATCATCTTTGTAGGAAAAGAAATAATAATAATAATAATAATAATAATAATAATAATAATAATAAAAAATAATAATAGTAATAATAATGTTATTAATAATATTAATTAATAGTAAGGGTGAGTTCAAATGTGGTGGAAAAAAATCTGCCGCAGATTCTGCCAGTAATCCGATGTGAGTCTGCAGTGAAATCCGCTACGGATTTGTTGCATGCTTTTCAAAATCGCCAGATACCCGTTATGTTCAGGATTTTGATGTGGATTTGTATTGTAAGGCTGGGTTCACACGACCTATTTTCAGACGTAAACGAGGCGTATTATGCCTCGTTTTACGTCTGAAAATAGGGCTACAATACGTCGGCAAACATCTGCCCATTCATTTGAATGGGTTTGCCGACGTACTGTGCAGACAACCTGTCATTTACGCGTCGTCGTTTGACAGCTGTCAAACGACGACGCGTAAAAATACAGCCTCGTCAAAAGAAGTGCAGGACACTTCTTTCAGACGTAATTTGAGCCGTTCTTCATTGAACTCAATGAAGAGCAGCTCAAGATTTACTGCTGTCAGAGAAGCCTCGCAAAATGCGAGGAGGAGCATTTACGTCTGAAACGAGGCAGCTGTTTTCTCCTGAAAACAGTCTGTCTTTTCAGACGTAAAAGCCTGCTACCGTGTGCACATACCCTAAGGGTGAAATCCGGGATTTAACTCCATGGAAAATCCACAATATACCAGGCATGCTGTGGATTTAAAAATAAGATATGCTCCGAACCCACTTATTGCTATTTTATTATTTATTATTACATATTATGTTATGTAATGCAACTGTATTTGTGTTAGGAGAAAAGGTTATTTTCCATAGAGCACGATATATTTTGTACAGACGGGACTCTGTGAAGGCACACTAGGCTTCACATCTGCGTCAGGGCTCCATTCTGACGTTCCGTCTGAGCTTTCCGTCAGAATGGAGCCCTGACTGACAAATTGAAACCGTAGGTTTCCGTTTCCATCACCATTGATTTCAATGGTGACGGATCTGGTGCCAATGGTTTCAGTTTGTCTCCGTTGTGCAAGGGTTACGCTGCTTTGATGGGATGAATACCGTAATCGACTACGGTATTGATACTGTCAAAATGACGAAATCCATGCACAACGGAGACAAACTGAAACCATTGGCACCGAATCCGTCAGGGCGAGTTGAGATTGGCTGGGCTGAATGGCGTATCGCCAGCTCAGGACTTCATATGAGAACAAATATCCCCTGAACCACAAGTTTAATTTGAAACTGAACCATTAGCCAACCCCATGTCCAGTCCTCAACAGTTATATCAGAAACTTCCAAGTATAGAGAATATTTATTAGTGAAACCGTCAAGATTATGTATCAAATATTGTAACCGTGAAGATTGTGCCTGTGCTGGAGTAAAGTTCTGTTCAGCATCTTATACCTGTCTCGTCTGAAATTCTTGCTGTGTGATTTCCTCTGCGGGTCAGTAACCATCCTAAACTCTCTCTCACCTGTTACATTTTGGTGTAGTCGGTAAGGATCGGCTGAGGCAAATGGGCGGCTGATGTAACCAAGACTAAATGAGATGGAAAAGCCCTATGCTCAGACGGGCTACTGGACTAAATGGCAGCTTTCTCCACTACCGAGTCCAACTTGGGAACAAGACTATATAGAGTCACCAGCGGCTAGAGCTGAGATTCCGCCCGTGCAGGGCACTACTGCTGCTTTAGAAGGAGTGAGGCATCCACAGGTTATATATTGCAACCGAAGAAAAAAAATGACTGCAGAAAAAGGTGACCGTATCTCAGTTGAGTGCACCATGAGTGTACAGCCGCAGCCAGAAATCCAGGTGCACTCTTTTATTCAGACTCCCTCCAAGTTACCTAAGTCAATTTCCTGTGCTGTGGCGCAATGCTGCTGAGGAGGTGTCAAGGACGGCGTCTACTAAAATCGGGGGGAATTGTAGAGTGTATATATGTTAAGCACCTAATGTCATGTTATGTAATGCAACTGTATTTGTAATAGGATAAAAGGTAATTTTCCATAGAGCACTATATATTTTGTACAGATGGCACTCTGTGATTGCACATTAGCATCAGAGGTCAATTGCGACGTGCGGCCCCTTTTAAAAAAATAAAATGGGAGGAGCCTAGTCTTTAAAAAAGAAAATAACAATGATTTTTTTTTATAGTGACAGTTGGTGAGTGATGGAGGAGAGAGACAGAAAGAGTGATGTGTGTCGGATAAGCAGGAGAGGGAGAAAGAAGTCGGTACAGAGTGGGTGTATTTGCCAAGGGGGCCTGTGCCACTGTTGGATAGCCGGGCAGGACGAGACCTGCCAGATTGGATAGCCGGGCAGGGCGAGTTGAGATTGCCATGTAGGACGCAAGCTACCAAGTGACTGATCCAAAAAGACTTTGTATTGCTGGGCTGAATGGCGTATCGCACCACAAGTTTAACTTAATACTGAACCATTAGCCAACACCATGTCCCGTTCTCACCAGTTATATCAGATACTGCCAAGTATAGAAACTATTTATTAGTGAAACCGCCAAGATTATGTACCAAATATTGTAACCGTGAAGATTGTGCCTCTGTTTTCTCAAGTTCTCGCTGTGCAATTTCCTCTGCGGGGCAGTAATCATCCTATACCCCCTCTCACCTGTTACACGCCATCAGAAACGTTAGGGCCCCATACAGTTAAAGTGGTGGGGCTCCCCCAATAACAGGAAATGGCATGAGGGCGACTGGGGTGAGATGCAAACTGGCAGTGGCTCTGTGGAGAGGCAGGGCAGGGACAGTAGGTGGGTAGGGGCTTTGTCAGGGAACAAGAGGGAGAGACTAGGTGCAGTGGCTCTGTGGGCAGGGGGAGATGGCTAAGGGAACAGAAAATGACGGGCGGGAGTGGGGCCAGGGGGGATATGCATCCTGACAGGGGTTCTGGCTCTGTGGAGGGGATGGTGGGAGACAGGTGGATGGGGGCAACATATTGATCTAAAGCTGCTGCTTTTTCACAGCAGAGTCACTCACTAGGTTGCAGTGCGGGCTGCTGTTTCTGGCTCCTGCAGACTCAACGATCTTCCACACCTTGACAAAGTCGTCATCACCTCCTCTTCACCTGTCGCACACACGTCACCTGCATAGACACCAGATACAAAATGAATTTATACCCCTGACCAGACCCCTAAATTAATTCAAACCCCCAACCAGACTCATATTAATTTAGACCCCCAACCAGACCCCTAAATAAATTTACACTCCCAATCAGACCCCTATATTAATTCAGACCCCAGACCCATAAATTAATTCAGTATTCCAACCTGACCCCAAAATTTAGAATCCTAATTTAATTTGCATCTGTAATCAGGCTTCTAATTTAATTTATACCCAAATCAGACTAAATTAATTTGATTCCTAAAACAGACCCCATATGTACCTACCGTTTCCGGGTCCTTTTTCCTCCACTTCAGTCTCTGGGCGCCTCCTCTTCCCTTCGGGCACCTCTTCTTCCTGGGCGCCTCTTCTTCCCGGGCCTGTACCTTGTTGCAGATTTTCAGTGCAAAATCTGAAACAAAAATCTGCAACAAACCTGCCATATCTGAACGTGGCCTAATAAATACATGTTATCATTATTAGCAGTAGTATTAGTATTATTTTCCCCAAAATAACAATAGTTCCATTATCCATTTTATTTACCATTAAACTCAATGCATTTTCTCAATATTGTAAAATAACGCCAAAATTATAATCTGAATCCAAAAGAGTAAATGGGGACTTTCAACATATCTATTCCTTTATTTTTCATAGGTATTATAAACCCTAAAGATAAAATACTAGTGTGACTGAAGCCTTAGGACTCATGCACACGGGAGTGCTGTATAAACAGAGCCTAGGAGTGTCCCTGTGGCATTGTACTATGGAGCTGTATACACTCAGTGTGCCGTTTCATGGTTCCGCTATACAGGACCATATTACGGAGATATACTCGGCTAGAAGCAATGATTCTAGGGGAAAATTACCGATGTAGTACCTATGTATGTCTCTGAACGAAGGTAGACTTCTATAGTGTAATATTACAGTTCTATACAATGCAACGCTTGTCTGGGGCATTAAAGGGGTTGTCTGGGCATGGGGTGTTTTTTTTATATTGATGACCTATCCACAGGACAGGTCATCAGAATATGATAGGTGGGGGTCCGACACCCGGACCCTGCACCAATCAGCTGTTATGGATGCCTCCGGCACCAGAAGTTATGCAGTGGTCGGTGCCGGAAGCAGATGGCTCCGATAACTGTATAGCAGTCCTATTCAAGTCAATAGGAGCAGAGCTATAGTACTGCAGCACGGCCGCTATATAGTGTAGGGAGCCATCTGCTTCTGGCACCGACTACTGCATAACTTCTGGTGTCGGAGGCAGCCGTAAAAAAGCTGATCGGTGCAGGGTCCGGGTGTCGGACCCCCACTGATCATAAAATGATGACCTATCCTGTGGATAGGTCAGTAGTATGAAAAAACACCCTATGCACAAACAACCCCTTTAATACAACTGTGTGAATGAGCCCTCAGTTATAGTGTTATATAATGGCTGTTTTTACAATGAATTTGAGGGTCAAGATTTTATTTTGTTGGCCGATGTTCTTTTGTCACTCATCTTACAAGCATCACTTCGTGTCTGGAAGTATGAGACAATTTATAATGCACAAGTTCCATTAATGATGCCACAACCCAAAGGTGAAGGAGAGTTCTCATCTTATAAATGTGAAAGGACATTTTTAATGGTAACGTCAGATATTAGTATGCAGGAAATCCGGAATTGGCCTTCATTTCCTGACAGTGCGTCTTCTTGAATATATTACAGTAATTTACCAAATCATTATTATTCATAAATCACTGGCTACACATAAAATTGCAGTTGAGCCGGCTCTTTGCTAGGTTAAACAGTTAAATGTATGACCACGGGGAGAAGCCGCCTATTTGCTCTTTTCCTCTTTCACTAAGTGATGAAGAAACTAGTGCTAAAAGCATGCGGCGATGATTACTGAGTAATTCCCCAAGAGGTCCCCAGACAGGCAATGCTTCTGCTTAAAACCAGTCAATCAATCAGTTATTTAATGGGGAAAATTACTCAACAGTTCCGTAGAAAGACATAGATATTACAGAAGATGCCTGGATTGCTGCGGGAATTCCATTCTAGATGTCCGACTGTCCTGATTTCTTCTTTTGTTCCTTTTTTCATGAGATCCACCATCCACTTCTGAACTATGTGAAACTTATACTAGTTTTTGGTGTTGCAACATAGCTCCTAAAAATACACTTCCTTTAGGCCAGGATCACACAAAATGTATGTTCACACAACCTATTTTCAGCCGTTTTTCGGGCCGTAATTGCCCCAAAAAATGTCTAAAAATACAGAGGCTGAATGCCTCCCATTGATTTCAATAGAAAACACGGCGGTTCCAACAGGGCGTTTTTTACGCAGCCATTTTGTAAAACGGTCCGTAAAAAAACACCTCGTAAAAAGAAGTGCATGTCACTTCTTAAACCATTTTTGGAGCCGTTTTTCATTGTCTCAATAGAAAAACAGCTCCAAAAAATGGACGTAAAAAAGCATAAAAAAACGCTTGATGCATAAAAACGGCTGAAAGTCAGAGGCTGTTTTCCCTTGAAAACAGCTCCGTATTTTACAGCCATTTTTTGTTTGCCGTGTGAACACAGCCTTACAATGTCTAAATAATAACACACTATTTCAATAAAAAATTAACCCCCATTTATAATTTTGCTGGGCCCTCTCCACAGCTGAACCGCTGTATAGTACAATGACAAATCTATAGAACAAAGACTTGGATAATTGCTTCAAAACATATCTGTGTTATCAATTTATTGTAGGTTTAGGCCGGATTCCCACGTAGAGTAAACGCTGCGGAATTTCCATAACGGAATTCTGTGCGTAAATTCCACAGCATTTACAGTAGCAGCAAAGTGGATGAGATCTAAAGAATGTCATGGCCACGGTGCGGAAAAAACGCTAATAAATTGACCTGCGGTGCAGAATTTAAATCCGCAAAATGTCAATTTATGCTGCATTTTCGTTGCTTTTCTATTGTGGGTTCTCCCCATTGAATTCAATGGGGATACAAAACCTGCAACAAAAAGCCAGTCTTGCAACTTTTGCAGCGGAATCGCAAAAAACGCAACTCAGGAAAAGAATAACTCATACTTACCCAGAACTCTCTCCTTCTTCCTGCAGTCCGGCCTCCTAGGATAACGTTGCACCCCATGTGACTGCTGCAGCCAATCACAGGCTGCAGCGTTACATTGCCCGCAACCTCATCCAGGGCGGCCGGACTACGCGCAGAGAAGAGGTAGGGGGGGGGGGAGTATGAATGGTTGTTTTTTTACACAGTGCTGCATTCCGCAGCGGAAATTTAGTTCCAAAAAAACACACCACAATGTGCTTCGGTTTTTCGGACAGAAGGTGCTGCGAGTTTTTGACATCTCCTTTTTTTTTAGATGGGTCCCCTGGAAAATAGTAGTTCGGACGCAGTTTTTACACAGCGTATCTGACCCGTGGGAACCCGGCCTTAGCTATACAGTAATTCGATGGTTATATGTACTCCCAAACAGTACTGAGGCCATGGGTTCAAAGATGACCAGAATAATCTATACATGGGTTTCCCCAATACTCTGGTTTGACCCTTATGACAGACTAATAGCTTAATTGACTTTCTATTATATTGTCCATAGAACATGAGAAAATATGAGCCCCCATAGGAGATAGAAACCAATGTGAATGAATACGTTCTGCCAATAACTGCTGCGTAGCATATACTATATAAAGAACCAAATACCTGGTACCTGTATAACAATGGTAATGGCAAGGATTCTGATTACTGATGCTCTGCACATTTGCTAAATATCAGCTTATCGAGTTTGTAGGACTGGGGTGCGGGGAGTTAATAAGAAGTAAAAGGAGTTTAGTAGATTCGAAATAAATGGTCTGCACCAGTTTTGTCCATGGTCCGATTCTGCGATTTCAGCTCAGCCCCTTTCTTTCAAATCAGCCTGATCTGCAATACCAGACACAACCCATAAACAAGAGTGGCGCTGTTTCTGGAAAGAAAAACACAGCAGAATTTTTTTCCTAATCTCATGCAGCCCCTTTAAGATTTCCCTTGCCTATTATGAATGTTCTTTTATTTGAACAGTGACTGGAACAATATAAGCAAAGTCTTGGAGAGAATTTCTGGCTACAATACTATCAATACATGACTGTGGCTTTATTATAAACAATGGAAGAAACTTTGCTCTCCTTCATTTCCATTAGCCCATTATTTAGCAATGCGGTTTAATACTCAGTGGTTTTGCTTCTTCTTCATGCACGAGTCAGGAGGGAGACTTAATTTCTTATAAAACTGTGGTAAAAGGTCTGTCTGTATTGACATTGTACTCGTGTACAACATCTAAAAAAACGCCATAGTGATCAATGTCCGTCCACTAGGTAGGTTAGTCTGGACAGTTATAGACGTAAGAAATGATCACCTTCTTCTATTATATTCAATATCTATATAACATAGTGAAAAGGCAAATGGGATCTGTCAACTCTCACAACTTTAATTTTTTACTAACAATACGTTCGATTGATGCAACGCAGCACATATAGAAAGAATAAGAAATCCATATTGTAGTATAAATAAAATCTCCTGGTGCTACATGGAAACCACAAACAAGCAGGATATTCTTTATTTTAATAAACAATGGGAATATTTTTCAAATAAAATATCAAAAAATATGTGTTTGTGTGTTTATTTGATATGCTGGGATCTGAAGCCATCAGAGGAAACAAGGATCAGGCATTTTTAGGAATGTAATATACCGAGGCGTTTACTAGGCATTTTTTGATGGACCGTTTTAAAAAATGGCCGCGTAAAAAAATGCCCCGTCGGAACGAACCGCCGTGTTTCCCATTGAAATCAATGGGCAGATGTTTGCAGGATTTCAGCCTCTGTATTTTTAGACTTTTTTGGGGCGTTTACGGCCCGAAAAACGTCTGAAAATAGGCCGTGTGAACATACCCTAACAGGTCTCAACCTTTATTCCTTTATTTTGTACATTATGCTGATATAAGAGCACGTGTTCTGAATATCAAGATGGATATCAACTTGATTATGTACATGCACTATTAAAAGATTCTAGATTAAGACTATGTTCACACGGCTTAGCAAACTACGTCTGAAATTATGGAGCTGTTTTCAGGCGAAAACAGCTCCTAATTTTCAGACATTTTTGTAACTACTCACGTTTTTCGCTGCGTAATTTACGACCGTTTTTGGAGCGGTTTTTCAATGGACTCAATGTCAATGGAGAAATTCAGCAAAAAGTATGCATCAAGTCCGCAACAGACAGTACATGCTGCAGACACCAAATTCCGCACCGCAGCCTATGGTCTGCAGCGGAGTTTTCCACAACGTCTGCATGAAGATAACTAAAAAGGTGTGGAAACCAATGGACAAACTGCTGCGGATTTGCACTGCGGACTGTCCGCAGCGGAATTCCACAGCAATTCAGCCACGTCTGAACGTGCCCTAACACTACTCATTTGGGCATTAAATCTGTGCTAGTGCTAAAACCGTTCACATCTGCGTTGTACTGCTCCATCAGAGCAGCGGAACAACAAAAATACAGATAGCGCCGGTTCCATTAAATGACAGAATCCATCAGCGCCTGACGGAATCCATTAACTTTAATGGGTACCATCAGGTTTCCCTCATGGTGTCCGTCATTTTACAGGAAACAATGGCTCAGCATGCTGTGCTATTGTTTCTGATATTTTTGGCCGGATCTGTATCCAATGTGTGAGTAGCATGTACCCAATGTGTGGGTAGCATGTATCCAATGTGTGGGTAGCATGTATCCAATGTGTGGGTAGCATGTATGCGGCATGTGTCCAATATGTAAGTGACGTGTTTGCGACATATGACTGATGTGTGTGGGGGGGGGGGGGGTATGTGTGGCAGGCTATGTGTGACATGATAAAGGTGTGAGTGCTGTATAAAGTACTGTATGAATATTCAACGTCTACATTTTTTTAATTAAAATGTTTGTATAAATATTTTAATTTTTTTTGAGTAGCCTTGTTTACATCGAAGGGGGTCCCAGACTCACTTTTTGCAAGGGGGCCCATGTGCAGTCAATGTTTACCCCTGGTACTGTAGTAGAGCAGATTATCATTGATGCAGAAGAATATCTGCCCCAGGTCTCAATATCGCTTGGAATACCCATTTAGGAGAGTGTGAAGAGAGACAGCTTAGTTTCAGAAGAAGTGCTGGTCAACCACACATTTAAGCCTTAAAGGGCATGTCCAGTTAAATAAACTGGTGGAGTGGAGAGTGTCTACAAAGATTGTCTTGTCTCTAGAGGAACCTGGCACATCCATACATTCCACAGCCAACTCATTGACTTCAATAAGCACTGTGTAATGCTTAATTTTCCCTGTGGTGGCGCTAATGGTTATTGAACATTTACTACCAGGATTTCACACAAATCAAAACTGATCGCTGGTGTTTACAGCAGCAGAACAGCCTGTGAACGACTATTTTCCAGGGACCCATCTAACGAAAAAGGAATTGGCAAAAGCAGGCAACCCATTTAACCAGGTCCTGTCAAACAAAGAAAAAAAAAAATTGGTCTGAAAGGGAATCAGAAAGAGGCAGCGGCATTGTTTTTGTGTCAGGATTCTCTCACATACTTGGAAAGATGTTACACATATCTTGACCTAACGACTTATATTAGTATCAGTCTGCAGTGGTAAGATGTAGAAATAGAGAGTTGCAAAAGCAAGTATTAGGTTATTTTCACACAGAGTTTTTTTAGGCATATTTCGGAGTGTAAAACGGTTGCATTATGCTAGGAAATACGCCATGAAAACACTTGCAAACGGCTTCCTATTGTTTTCAATGGTTTAAACCTGGGTAGTGCATCTAAGGCGCAATGTTATGACGCTGTTTCAAAAACGAGGCATAATTTAAAGTGTAACTAAACGCTCTACAAACTTCTGATGTGTCATAGTGACACGTCAGAAGTTTTGATTGGTGGAGGCCGAGCACTGAGACCCCCACCAATCGCTAAAACGAAGCTGCAGAAGCCCTCGTGTGAGCACTGAGCCGCTTCATTTCTATTTGGCCTTTTCAAGAAATCAATGTATTGGAGTACGTGTTCGTTTTAGCGATTGGTGGGGGGCTCAGTGCTCGGACCCCCACCAATCAAATCTTCTGACATGTCACTATGACATGTCAGAAGTTTGTTGAACGTTTAGATACCCTTTAATTTAGACCAGGCAGTTAGAAGATGCACCTAATTCATCACAGTGGTTAATGCTGTATGATAAATTTGCTTCATTTTACTTAACCTGCTGGAAGCTGTACTTGTACTCCTTCTTATACCACCTTTAAATTGCCTTATTTTTCATCAGAATTTGGTGTTTTTTGGCGCACAATGGTGCATCTCAAGACCTTACCCCATATTCCATTTAACCCATTCCCCTCTTTTTCATTTAAGCCATGCCCCCTCTCTGAACACTTTTAAAAAGTGTCTAGTGAGGTGCAAACATCTGGCCGAGCATATACGTTTTTTTTATAAAAACTTGGACTATTGAAAACTTATACAAACGTGTACCATTTTTTGTTTATGTCTTTTTTTTTTTATAGCGTGTACGTTTAGTGTATACTCATAGGTCGGTATACGTTTCTGACCATTTTTTACCTAAAAAAATATACGTTTTTTTAAAGTGAAAACTGATAGAAGAAAAACAAAAAAAGAAAAACTGATAGATTGTGTGTAAACGGATACAAATATATAGAATCATATTTGCCTACGTCGTCCATTGAGATCAATGATAAAAAAAAAAACAGATGTCTAACGGATGGTTTATTTTTATCATTGGTGTCAATGTAAAACGGATACAAACAGATTGTAATCCGTTTGCATCCGTTATTTTGATTTCATAGGGATTTTTAACTGATTCGTTTTTATCCTTATTCTGATCTAAAAACGGATCAGAGAAATGGGTTATACAATTCTAGTGTGAACTTATGTTCATCAAATAGTATACCTGATGTAGATCAACTTTTTAATTTACTAACTGTTAAACTGTAGTTGTTTTATCCATGCAAATTCTGTGTGAAGTTACTGCCTCTAGGTATCTCCCTTCCTGTACTCTGCTGTCCACCCCCTGTTGTCGAACACAATCTGTCACTTGTTACAGAGAAGACTGCAGGAAGTGGGGGATTGTTTCTTCACAGCCTGCATAGAAGTCTTCGGAGATGGTAGGGGGGAGCGGAGTGAAAAAAGACACAGACACTTCAGCTTCCTGGTAAGTGTTACTTTCTCTCTCCAGTGCTGGATTCACAGCTACACTGCTCATTACTGCTGTATAATCTCCTCCATGCTGCTGCAGCTTATATATATATATATATATATACATATATATATATATATATATATATATATATATATATATATATATATATATATGCATACAGTGAAGGAAATAAGTATTTGATCCCTTGCTGATTTTGTAAGTTTGCCCACTGTCAAAGACATGAACAGTCTAGAATTTTTAGGCTAGGTTAATTTTACCAGTGAGAGATAGATTATATTAAAAAAAAAAACTGAAAATCACATAGTCAAAATTATATATATTTATTTGCATTGTGCACAGAGAAATAAGTATTTGATCCCCTACCAACCATTAAGAGTTCAGCCTCCTCCAGACCAGTTACGCGCTCCAAATCAACTTGGTGCCTGCATTAAAGACAGCTGTCTTACATGGTCACCTGTATAAAAGACTCCTGTCCACAGACTCAATTAATCAGTCTGACTCTAACCTCTACAACATGGGCAAGACCAAAGAGCTTTCTAAGGATGTCAGGGACAAGATCATAGACCTGCACAAGGCTGGAATGGACTACAAAACCATAAGTAAGACGCTGGGTGAGAAGAAGACAACTGTTGGTGCAATAATAAGAAAATGGAAGACATACAAAATTACTGTCAATCGACATCGATCTGGGGCTCCATGCAAAATCTCACCTCGTGGGGTATCCTTGATCCTGAGGAAGGTGAGAGCTCAGACGAAAACTACACGGGGGGAACTTGTTAATGATCTCAAGGCAGCTGGGACCACAGTCACCAAGAAAACCATTGGTAACACATTACGCCGTAATGGATTAAAATCCTGCAGTGCCCGCAAGGTCCCCCTGCTCAAAAAGGCACATGTACAGGCCCGTCTGAAGTTTGCAAATGAACATCTGGATGATTCTGAGAGATTGGGAGAAGGCGCTGTGGTCAGATGAGACTAAAATTGAGCTCTTTGGCATTAACTCAACTCGCCGTGTTTGGAGGAAGAGAAATGCTGCCTATGACCCAAAGAACACCGTCCCCACTGTCAAGCATGGAGGTGGAAACATTATGTTTTGGGGGTGTTTCTCTGCTAAGGGCACAGGACTACTTCAAAAGCATCAATGGGAGAATGGATGGAGCCATGTACCATCAAATCCTGAGTGACAACCTCCTTCCCTCCACCAGGACATTAAAAATGGCTCGTGGCTGGGTCTTCCAGTACGACAATGACCCAAAACATACAGCCAAGGCAACAAAGGAGTGGCTCAAAAAGAAGCACATTAAGGTCATGGAGTGGCCTAGCCAGTCTCCAGACCTTAATCCCATCGAAAACTTATGGAGGGAGCTGAAGATCCGAGTTGCCAAGCGACAGCCTCGAAATCTTAATGATTTACAGATTATCTGCAAAGAGGAGTGGGCCAAAATTCCATCTAACATGTGTGCAAACCTCATCATCAACTACAAAAAACATCTGACTGCTGTGCTTGCCAACAAGGGTTTTGCCACCAAATATTAAGTCTTGTTTGCCAAAGGGATCAAATACTTATTTCTCTGTGCAAAATGCAAATAAATATATATAATTTTGACAATGTGATTTAGTTTTTTTTTTTTTATATAATCTATCTCTCACTGGTAAAATTAACCTAGCCTAAAAATTCTAGACTGTTCATGTCTTTGACAGTGGGCAAACTTACAAAATCAGCAAGGGATCAAATACTTATTTCCTTCACTGTATATGACAGAGATAGGAGAGCAGGATTCTCCTCTTCTATGTGTGCAGTGTATAGAAGACAAGATAGCAGTTAGGCTCCACCCACAAACTCGGTAACAACTGAGAATTACAAATAGAGCCTGTAGAGGGGGGAAATTGCGAAAAAATGAAGAATACAAGTCATATAATGGTCAGAGACATTGTTATTTTTCATGTACACACATATGACAGCTTTTTTTGAAACGTCATCTGAAAACGTAGGTACGCTTTAAATCTAAAAACTTTACGCTTTCAATTTTCTATGTCTAATGCCGGTGGGGAGGGTGCACTATTAAACGTCCTGCCTAACGTAGCAAAAACGCCACCCTTCACCCAAGATAAATATAATGAATAAAGTAGTATTTAGTAGTATTTTCAATCTTACTATTTTACACACATATGACTGAACTTTAACCTATAAATCAAGTGATTGGATATAGTTTTATAAGGGCCACATTAAATATAGTAAGGAACATGTCTATAAGTTAGAGGGCTGACAAATAGGGCAAGGGACACAAGACCATGGGACCTCTTATTTTTCAGTGCCATGATTTGGTTCTTTGTAAAGGCTTCATCAAGGCACCATAGATAGGACAGCAATTCTGTTAGAGGAAAGTAGTACAAATCCTTTTTCACTAGCGACTTCAAATTCTTCACTTATGATTATGTATTACTATAAAATAAAGAATTACAGACCATGGACATATCCCAGGCCAACATTTTTTTCATTTCATAACTGCTTGAGATGGTGCAGAAGTGCAGATATAACTGGGTAGTATAAAGTTATTAAACCGGTAAGAGGCTTCGCCCAAAAATCATTTGTTGAATGTGACATTTTTATGAGTAGTACAAACACTAAAGATATAAAAGCACACAGAAGGCGGAATATAGCCAACTGAGTTTTATCTCTTTTCAACATCTGGCAATGCTACTGTAACTGAAATTCCCCATACTATTGTGTGAATTCAGCTCATAGGTCATATATAACCTGTGACTGTACACAATAACCATTAAAGTTCTATAAATGACCGAAAATCTCATCTGAAATACAATTAAGATGCCTAAACTGCATTGTGTGTTGTCTAACAGCAATTTGGGTAAATTTTTGTGTCGATTTTGACAAGCCTTACATCTAAACCTGAACAATTAAAAAAGCCTTATTTATTACCAAGCAAAAAGGAAATCCTGTGAATGCCTCATCAGTTCTATTTCCTAAGCAACAGTGTTCGCGGTACGTCACTGGAATGCTTTCTCAGGCTTTAAATCTTCTGTTATGTCTCACTCTCAGGAATCCCACTAATTAGACGAAGGGTACAAGGAACACCATGCTCTCACATTTAAAGGGGTATTCCGGTTACTTTAAATTGGACCCATGTCCTACATCTTTACAAAATATAAAAGTCTCTAAATAGTTGATCCACAAGATAGGTCATAAATGTCTGACTTCTGGGGGTCCCACTGCAGGGACCCTTACTGATCACTAGAACAGGGTCCCGAACCCCTGCTTCACCTCACTTCATGATCGCAGTGAGGAGAAGCTTGAATGAAGAAGAGGATGAGCATGCGCCATGACGCACTATTCAAAGTTTATCAGAATGATAAAGACAGCCGAGTATATTCTCATAGACATTGAATGGAGTGGCAGGGTGAATGCTTGTCCTCCGCTCCATTCAAGCTCCTCCTCACTGCAGTGAAGAGGAAGAAGGGGGGATTCAAGACCTTCGTTCAAGTGATTGGGACTCTCAGCGATCAGAGATTTATCACCAATCCTGTGCATAGATGATACATGTTAATCTTACGACCACTTTAATAATCAAAGGGAAAAAATATTAAAGTACACCCCACTGTTAGAGAAAATAGATTCTATGTCAGAGAAAACAAGAGACAGAAATGTGCAGCGCTCCACCCTAGTAATGCCCATATTTATATATGAAAATACTTCCTTAGTGCCATACAGCCTCTAGAAAAATATTGCCATATGATACCAAGATAAATAGTGTAGATATTGCCCACAGAGTGGCATGCAGTGCCTACATTTACTGAATACAGTGCACAGGTAGTACATATAGTGCCCAGATAGAAGTTAACATTCTCCCACCGCCTGCTCTGTTTTCAGGCCACTCCTGCTGCTAACCAGACCGGTTCTTCTAATGTATTTTACTAATATATAACGGAAGGTAACTAGAACGGGAAAATAATAACGCTCTCTGGAGTCCCAAAAAGTCAGCAATGACCTTGTAACACTTTCCAAACTGATATATTGCCCCAAAAAATGTGTATCACTTCTCAAAAATTTTCAATTACATCAGTCAAAAGCTGTTGATTGAGCAACTAAGGGGGCAGCAACTTTTTCTTACATGGGTGATAGGAGTGTATTATATGTGGTACTGTATACATCTATTTTTCCATATGTTACTTATGAATACCTAGTGATAATATGTTTTATGTATGTAAACATTTTTGCAACACACTGCCGGAAAATATTTCACTTCACTTCAGAGTTCTCATAAATTGTTTATTTAGAAGCTGCATGAGCAACGCAGAACCGCAGTAAGTAATGCAGAACTTTAGGGATTATTACACACAGAAATTACATAATAACTGCACAAGCTTTAATGAATTACGCAGATATATATTACTAGATTCCCACAGGGTTACCCTGCTGACCTGTCAACAAATTGCAGGCTGTGGTTTATGTCAGTCTTTATGCTGTAAATGGACTGACAGGCTGCTCCTACTACTATAACACAGCCTGGATTTGCTGACGGCCTGGCATAAATGCTTGAGTGTGGGATTTGTAAAACAAAAGGGAGTGATTCCATTAATAACCTATTCATGAGCTCCCACTCCTCCTGTCCACCTCTAACCTCCAACCACTGATTTAAAAACGACAAAAATCAGTGTGTGGGTCACTACCATATGCTGCCCTCAGAGAGGGCATCATAAAAGTGGTGACAGATTTTCCTTTAAGGGTAGGAACACACACAAACGTATTCAGGGCCGATACACTGTGTCAAGCTGCGCAGCGAATCCACCCTGAACACCACAGGGAATGCCGTTGTACATAACTATGATGTTAGGAGCCCGGCTCCCTGCAGTGTGTTCGGTCCGGGACTTGCGGCCGAAATACGTTCCGTCCTTTACGGACCGAACATGCTTGTGTGATTCCAGCCTTGGAGTCCGTCAGGCACAGCTTCCGGCAAAACTAACAAGGGCGTGAACCTAGATCAAACATTTTCTTGAAGACCTCATCTAGAGCAAAAAATATAAAAACGTTATGAGTGTTACAGATATAAATTAACTAAAGGGTAACTAAACGTTCAACATACTTCGGACATGTCATAGTGACATGGCAGAAGTTTTGATTGGTTGGGGTCAGCTGCTTCGTTTCTGTTCGGCTTTTTCCGGAAAGCCGATGTATCGGAGTTCGGGCTCATAGACTTTCTATTGAACCCGTACTTCGATTCATTGGTTTCCGGAAAAAGCCGAACAGACACAAAGCGGCTCAGTGCTCACACGAGCGCTTCTGCCACTTCATTTTAGCAACTGGTGGTGGTCTCAGTGCTCGGACCCCCACCAATCAAAACTTCTGACATGTCACTATGACATATCAGTTGTTTGTTGAACGTTTAGTTACACTTTAACACAAATAATTCTGCCAAACAGATTGACCATAACAGCGCTATTAAGACTTCCCAAAACAGCACCCTACAGTGTCTATATAGCAATCTGCCCACAGAGTGCACTTAGCATGCCATATAGTACCTACATAACAAGTCCATACAGTACCTTCATAACCGTGCCAAACAGAGCCCATATAACAGTCCTATACAGTACACATGTAACAGCACCATACAGTGCCCACATACATTATACATGCCTCACAGCTATACTGTGCAAATAATTATGTATTTTGTTCTCTAAGGTCTTGCTGCTGCCTGGTCTTTGCAGCCACTCCCCGTCCTGACTTATATATGCAGGTTGCAAATGGGGGAACTCTCTCTTTTAACTCAGTATTGTTAATAGGGTATTTGAAAATGGGAATCCTTTAGGGTGAGCATTTTTTAGATACCCCCATGTGCAAATACTTCTCATAGCTGTCTAATAACCACACACACATTGGAGTGAATAGATCTGGAACTTTATACCTTTTCTTAAAATGACCACTCCTTCACTTTAATAAGGGGGTTACATGCATAGCTGGACAATATTTGGGCTGTGTCGTAATTCTTGTGGTCAGCAAAAGTTATTAATTCCAGACCTGGTATGTGGCACATAGCCTTGTAGCTCTTCAATTGCTATAAAATATATACAAAATGGAAATGGCAAACAGGAGAGAATAATTTGATTTCTACAGTTTTAGGTAAAAGCATTTTTCTTTTAGGTGTATATTTTACTTGACAGACAGAGTAAACAACTCTATTTGCTTAGTCTCAGTATATAGTATACCAATTATTATTTTTTTTTCACCTTCCAAAAGCCATAACTTTTGAATTTTTTCGTCGACATAGCCATATGAGAGCTTGCTTTTTGGAGGACAAGTTGTAGTTTTTCTTACCACCATTCAACGTACCATATAATGCTCTGGGAAACTGGAAAAAAATAATATTTGTGGGATAAAATGGGCATAAAATAGCGATTCCGACATGTTAACTTTATTTTATGGGTTGATATAATTACAGCGATATCAGATGTATATATTTATTTTATGTTTTATTAGTTTTATAAAGAAAAAAATATTTGGCAAAATTTGTTTTTTTTACGCCGTTCTCCGTGCGGGTTACATAATGTTATATTATATTAGTTTGGACTTTTACAGATGCGGCGATACCTGTTTTTTTAACTCTTAGTTTTTTTAATGTACAAAAAAAATTTAATGAACAGTTTTTTTTAGAAGTCCCCCTAGGGGATTTGAACCAGCGATGTTTGAATCACTTGCACGATAGACTGCAATACTAATGGTCCCAGGCTTTCATGACAACCATTGGGCACCCCACGATCACATCGTGGGGGGGGGGCGATGGGCTGCTGGAGGGAGTCGCCAACTCTTTAGATGCCGCTGACACTATTGACTGCGGCATCTAAGGGGTTAAATGGGCGGAATCAAAGTGATATTTTTAAAGGGTGCAAGACCTTAAATAGTAACGCGCTTTGGGGAAACAGCACTGCTTCCTCAGACAATGAGATCATTACCCTGAAACGCGTTACTATTTGAGGTCTTACACCCTTTAAATAGTGCTAATAAAGCCTGTGTTTCATATCCTATTGGATCTTTGGATTATTGAACCGATATCCTCACTTGGAGTGCAGCCCCACAAAGGTCCATGATTTTACATTATCATTAGGACATCTTCTATGTGTCTTTATAACCCTCAACAAGAGGGTGCATGTCAAGGAATGAGAAATTCCCTAGAGTGAAAATTTATGGAATTTCTGTACGAGCAATTCCCCAAAGGCAGCTGGAGACAGTCTGGATCAAGCGTACAAGTAAATCAGCTACCTCAAGTCCGTCACCACTCAGCAGAGTCTAAGGCTACACCTTGGTCTTCATCAGAGCCTGCCTGCCGCAAGGCAGGTTGGATTTGGCCGCATAGAACCCAGGTTGCTTTAACAGAATCAGGTGTTGGACAGGAGGTGAACTTGCAGGCAATACCAGAACAGATAACCAGATAGCCAGAGGGGTGGTCAACATGCAGCGTTCAAACCAGGAGAGACTAAAAGTCCAATTTGCAAAACAGAATACCAGGAGTTGCAGAGGTCAAAACCAGCTGTGAGCAGAATATCCAAATCAGTGAGCACAGGGTAAATCCAAAGACAAAGCCGAAGTCCAGTTCCAAGAGTCCAAGTAGTCAAGGTGATTCAGGGTGTAACCAGGAGCTTGATCAGACACTTGCATACACAAGAAAATCACAAGCAACAATGAGAAAATTTAACAGACTCAAATACTCCACCCTTGGCTCTGATAGGTTGCAGACAGAGAGATAAGATTGGCTGTGCATCTCAAACCAGGGCTACTCAGAAGCTTGGCTGGTAGTCAAGACAACCTAAAAGTGACAGACATTTCTTAACAGTGCATTTGCACTCACTTAACAGTTTCCTAAAATGCCCACTGGAATTGGAGGGGATAATTAGAAAAATGCACCCCTCCATATTGAGAGATCTCTTAGCCATTCAGCAGAGTTATTGAGTTATATTTTTCCATATTGATTAGTAGATGATTTTTTGTGCTGTGAGAGGCAATGTCTTGATAAAAATAATCCCTTAAATAACTTAAGTAGGACCTGTCAGCTCTCCTGAAATGTCTGTTTTAGTGAATAATTGTATTCCCCATAAAATCTAAATTCCAGAGCATCTTTTCTTAGAACTCTGCATTGTGCTGTACCTCTGTTATTCCTCCTGGAAATGTATGAATAAATTGACAACTGGTTGTTACCATTCAAAGGGGCGTGTCCCAACACAGTCTATGACTGTGAGCACTGATTGGACAGTGTCCGTCTGTGTAGGGACACACCCGAACTGGTAACACCTAGTTGTCAATGTATTCATTTATAGGAGGAATGACAGAGGAACAGTACAATGCAGAGTTCTGCGAAAAAATGCTCTAGAATTATTATTTTATGGGGAATATAAGTTTTACTAAAACAGAAATGTCAGGAGAGTTAACAGCTCCTCTTTAAGTGCAAAAATGGTTACTGTCAAATGTCTGCCATTGAATAAGTTTTACTATATATTATGTCTTTCTCCTAATTTGATCTAACTATGAAGCACACTTATACAATGTTTATTGTGCAGACTGGTAGGGCAGCAGCTGAATAAGAGGGGTATCTGCTGTGGCATCTGGGGGTCCTGTTAAGCCGCCATTTAAGCTATATTCTCCTCTTCTCTCCCAAATGTTTCCTCTTGGTAGGGAGAAATAAAGAAAAGATGACAGTGCCATGCCATATACCTGTCGAGAAACAAAAACAGCAAGAATGGTGTATTAGCCAAGATCAGTGTGGGCTGCAATATAGAATAGGTGTCATTACTAAGGCAATGTTCACACTTTGGTTTTTTTTTTTTCCGTCAGGCTTCCTTTGATTTTTGACGGTCAGAATAGTGTATAATGTTGTGTCATTCTATTTAATAAGCCTGGAAGACACATTATAAGTTAAGGGGGGGGGGGACGACTGTTAGTTGTCAATACACTTATTACACTCCCCAACATTCAAAGACTTTCATCTACCAATTCGATTCCTGCCTCGGGACTCTTAAAATTGCAGACTCATCAATAAAAATCACATTGGGTTTTAGTTCTTGTGAACAAAGAACGTTACTGCATTAGTGTAATGGGTGCGTTTCTAATACAGTCATTAAAGCCTATGTCACTGACGGGTTCAGTCTCAGCAGGTCCTGCGTATTTCTGATATGCAGGAACGAGATGTTACCGATCATAACTTAGACGTAATTGATAATAGGTGGATGACACATAGGACCCGCTGACACTGAATCCGTCAGTGCCGCTGACCTGACGGATACAGGTCTGTGCGCTAGACTAGATACAGCTGCTCTGTATACAATATACAAAGCAGCCGTATCTCAAAAAGTAAAAATCATTTTCAATAGAAAGTTGCACCAAACACACTGCTAGACATTTATATATATATATATATATATATATATATATATATATATATATATATATATATATATAAAAATACATATATATAAAATGATGGAAAAAGCCGAACAGACGAAGCAGCTGAGCGCTCACACGAACGCTTCTGCAGCTTCGTTCTAGCGATTGGTGGGGGTCTCCGTTCTCGTACCCTATGACATGTCAGAAGTTTGTCGAACATTTAGCTACACTTTAACTCCAACACAAACGTTACCGAAGTGTCGGGAGTGTGAATAGACATCGCGTCCTGGCTGGAGGTGATGTCTATTCACTCTCAAGACACTTCAGTAACGTTAATGTGTGAGTAAGTGACAGCACATTCACCATGTGCTGAATACATGAATGGAGAGAAGTGTATGACGCTGATTGGTCAGCGTCATATGCACTTCCCTTTACAATGCCCACTGTTCAAAAGCTAAAAAAACGCACAGTTGGGCATTAAGAAAGTCATTAGCATAAATCTAAAATAGGTCATAACTCCGTCAAAATGGATAGTTTTTCTAAATAAAAACCACTGTTGTTATCTACATTACAGTGCCGATCACATTATGTAGAAGATAAGGCACTTATAATGTGGTGACAGAGCCTCGTTAAGTAAAAGGATAGGATTTTGTTCAGCATTCATGTGCTACTGGTGAGATCTATGAGATATGTTTGGCAGCCTAAGATGATTCCCAAGGTGGGCAGATGTCTCACCACCTGCTGTTGGGAAATCTGCCAAAGAAAGTAAATTGGCAAATGTGAAATCAGTTGCTAAAACTCAATGCATGCATTATACACCTTTCAGTACTATGGGCATTATGAAAAAAAAAACCTTCAGGCTCCAGGACATGCACTATTGAAACACTGTATATCTTATGTGGAAAATGGCCATAAATTCAGTCCCACGGGTCTACATGAAGTAGTTGAGTAGCACGTACCGTCAGTCCCAATGAAGACAGCAGCAAAGTCCAGACCCAATACCAGTGCACATGCAGAACTTGAGAGATTACAGAAACACAGTCCTATATGGTTCAAAGCAATATATAGCGTTAAGCATGTAAGTATTTAGCCACCTTATTCAAACTTCAGATGTATATTCTAATTTTTTATTTATTTATCACTTTAAAGGCTATGTAGAACTTTCAAAAGCAATTTTTAATTATTTTTTTTTAAACAAAAATGTCTATCAGTGTGTTTGGTGCAACTTTTTAATTAGTTTTTCTTAAAATGTATTTTTACTTTTTGAGATACAGCTGCTTTGTCTCTTGTATACACAGCAGCTGTATCTTGCACTGAGACCTAAATCAGTCAGGTCAGCGGGCCTAAAAGGTTCAGTGACAGCGGGTCCAGGGGCGGCCACACTGCCGCCCTGAAAGTAGTAAGGGGAGGCCACCATGACAGATATAGAAGGGAGTAGGTGAGGAATGGGTTAAAGTGTTGAAGTTGATATGGGGAGGGTTTGGAATAGTGTAAGGAGATGGAAGTGGTTGGATGGGAGGAGTGGGGTGGTAACGTGGTCTTCCCACTGTTTCCTCAGTGCGTTGGAAACAGTGGGAAGAAATACATCGAAATCCAGTGAATCCCAGTCAAGTCAAGAAGTCTTACCTGCTTTCGTGGTAATGGCGTCATTTGAAGGCCTCGTGGAGCGGCCGAACAGCAGGATCCAGGCTGGCTGGAGGCTCAAGTGACGAGACTGGTGGGGTTGCCTGTGCTTCAGGCAGCTGGGCCCCGGCACTCACATTGCGCGGTGTCCGTTGCGAGGTGTGGCGCACCTCCCCCTACGATGTCGTCCCCCGCTGTATTGGACTTGGCGGTGGGCAGCTCGTTAGTATTCAGCCCCTGGGAGCATTCCAGGTTCCGGTTCCCCTGCAGCTGCGCCGGCTTGCCAGTCTCGGCGTACCCGCCCGCCGGCGAGGCTTAGTCCTGAGGAGGTCCCGCGGGTTTGGCGCCGCAGGGGAAGCCCCTCCAGGGTCGCTGCAGGCCGCTCACAAGGGAGAGCTGCATCCCCTAGGCGGTCCAGGCCTGACAGAAATCCCCAGCCGCGGCGGTTCCCGGCAGTTGAGGGGTGGTCAGCTCCTGGCTTCCCAAATACCCCCCCTCCGTCTGGTGTTGTGCATGAAGGAGGGATGTCGGCAGCCCCACCTGGTGATGTGCCAACCAGGGGACTGGCTTCTTCAGGGGCTGCATCACAGATTGATACGAGTCCGGATTTTCGTGGCGTGCTGTCTGCGGTGTGGAAACCGCCTCATGGGCGGCAGGCGGCCGTCCCTTTCAACATCAGCCCTCTTCAGGATGTCGGCCCCTCGGGCCAGTCGTCTCGGGGATCTCCGTGCCATCACTGCTTTTTTGGGCAGCGGCCGCAGATGGCGGCTGAATTGGAGGACGTAGAAGTAGATGAGCATCAGTGCGTTCAAGTCTGTCCGGCTGGCGGGATCACAGCGCCTGAGCAGCCAGGTGGGTGTTTATCTCCTTCTTTACCTTTTCCTGCTGTTTTAACCCCTTAAGGACGCAGCCTAGTTTTGGCCTTAAGGCTCAGAGCCCATTTTTCAAATCTGACATATTTCACTTTATGTGGTAATAACGTCGGAATGCTTAAACCTACCCAAGCGATTCTGAGATTGTTTTCTCGTGACACATTGGGCTTCATGTTCGTGGTAAAATTTGGTCGATATATTCAGTGTTTATTGGTGAAAAATTTCAAAATGTAGAGAAAATTTTGAAAAAATTGCATTTTTCAGAATTTAAATGCATCTGCTTGTAAAACAGACGGTTATACCACCCAAAATAGTTACTAGTTCACATTTCCCATATGTCTACTTTAGATTGTCATCGTTTTTTGAACATTTTTTTATTTTTCTTGGACGTTACAAGGCTTAGAACATAAACAGCAATTTCTCATATTTTTAAGAACATTTCAAAAGCCTTTTTTTTAAGGTACCTCTTGAGTTCTGAAGTGGCTTTGTGGGGCCTATGTATTAGAAACCCTGATAAAACACCCCATTTTAAAAACTAGACCCCTCAAAGTATTCAAAACAGCAGTTAGAAAGTTTTTTAACCCTTCAGGCATTTCACAGGAATTAAAGCAAAGTGGAGGTGAAATTTGCAAATTTCATTTTTCTTGCTGAATTTCAATTTTATTCATTTTTTTTTCTGTAACACAGAAGGTTTTACCAGAGAAACACTACTAAATATGTATTGTCCAGATTCTGCAGTTTTTAGAAATGTCCCACATGTGGCCCTACTGTGCTCGTGGACTAAAACACAAGCCCTAGAAGCAAAGAAGCACCTAGTGCATTTTGAGTCCTCTTTTTTATTAGAATATATTTTAGGCAGCATGCCAGGTTTGAAGAGGTGTTGAGGTGTCAAAACAGTAGGAATCCCCCAATAGTGACCCCATTTTGGAAACTACACCCCTCAAGGAATTCATTTAGGGTTGTTGTTACCATTTTGACCGCACAGTTTTTTCACAGCACGTATTTGAATTGGGCTCTTAAATGAAAAAAATGTCATTTTTTCCAATAAAATGTCATTTGTGATCAAAATTTCTTATTTTCACAAGGAACAAAATACCCCATTTTGTTGCCCAATTTGTCCTTAGTGTGGCAATACCCCATTTGTGGTGATAAACTGCCGTTTGGGCCCATGGGAGGGCTCAGAAGGAAAGGAGCGCTATATGTTTGTTGGAGTCCAGATTTTGTTGGATTGGTTTTCGGGTGCCATGTCGCATTTGCAGAGCCTCAGAGGTATCAAAGCAATGGAAACCCACCAAAAGTGACCCCATTTTGGAAACTACACCCCTCAAGGAATTCATTTATGGTTGTTGTTAGCATTTTGACCACACAGTTTTTTCACAGCACCTATTTCAATTGGGCTGTGACATTAAAAAAATGACATTTTTTCCAATAAGATGTAATTTTTTACCAAAATTTCTTATTTTCACAGGGAACAAAATACTCAATTTTGTTGCCCAATTTCTCCTGAGTGCATCAATACCCCATTTGTGGCAATAAACTGCCGTTTGGGCCCATGGGAGGCCTCAGAAGGGAAGGAGCGCTGTGTGTTCTTTGGAGTACAGATTTTGCTGGTTTGGTTTTCGGGTGCCATGTCGCATTTGCAGAGCCCCAGAGGTATCAAAGCAATGGAAACCCACCAGAAGTGACCCCATTTTGGAAACTACACCCCTCAAGGAATTCATTTATGGGTAATGTGACCATTTAGACTCCATAGTTTCTTCACAGAACTAATTTGAATTGGGCTGGGAATTAAAAAAAAATATATTTTTTCCAATAATATGTCATTTTAGCTCAAAAATTCTTATTTTCACAAGAAATAAAATACTCCATTCTGTTGCCCAATTTGTCCTGAGTGCGGCAATACCCCATTTGTGGTGATAAACTGCCGTTTGGGCCCATGGGAGGGCTCAGAAGGAAAGGAGCGCTGTGTGTTCTTTGGAGTACAGATTTTGCTGGATTGGTTTTCGGGTGCCATGTCGCATTTGCAGAGCCCCAGAGGTATCAAAGCAATAGAAACCAACCACAAATGACCCCATTTTGGAAACTACACCCCTCAAGGACTTCATTTATGGGTGTTGTGACCATTTTGACCCCATAGTTTTTTCACAGAACTTATTTGAATTGGGCTGGGAATGAAAACAAAATTATTTTTTTCAAATAATATGTAGTTTTGGCTGAAAATTCCTTATTTTCACAAGAAACAAAATACCCCATTCTGTTGCGCAATTTGTTCTGAGGGCCGCAATACCCCATTTGTTGTGATAAACTGCCGTTTGGGCCCATGGGAGGGCTCAGAAGGAAAGGACCACCATTTGGCCTACTGGGGATTTTCTAGTGCGAAGTCATGTATGCAGAAGCCCCTGAGGTACCAGAACAGTTGAAACCCCCAAGAAGTGACCCCGTTTTAAAAACTACACCCTTAAGGCATTCATCTAGATGTGTAGTGAGCATTTTGACCGGAGACCTACACCCCATAAACTGTAATGTGGGTTCTCCCGGATATGGCAATACCCTACATGTGGCTGTTATCAGCTGCCTGGACACACAGCAGGGCCCAGAGGGGAAAGACGAGGGGGGATAAGCTGTGTGGAGTGCATCAGGGTAAGTAAAATTGGGGTAAATTATAAACCAAGGGATGTATGATAAATTTTAAAACACTTTCATACAGAGCTCTGGTTATTCGGGACACGTGTCACATTGATATATTGTGTCCTCCCTTACCCCCTCTTATAGCAGACTTTGCACCTCTTTTGACTTTTTCCCTTCTTGCCAGTTTGGGGAACTTCTCCTGGAAAGTGTTGCCCTGGTACGATGCGTGTGGGCTCGCTTCCAGAAGTACTGGGTGCCCCCCCTTCTTGGTCCCTAAAGATTAGGTTCTTGATAATCACCTCTTGAAATTCCAGGAAAGTTCCCGTCTGGCCTGCACATCGACGTAGCATGTACGCATTGTACAATGCCATCTGTATGATGTGCCCGGCCAGCTTCTTATACCACACCGCATGGCGCTGTAGGGCTTCAGGGCTTGATCTTACAAGTCCATCCCTCCCATGTACCTATTGTAGTCCAGGATGCAGTCTGGTTTGGGGGTGGCCTTTCTTTCATATATCCTAAACCTGTAGGTATACCCTGATGCACTCTCGCACAGCTTTTACATCTTCACGCCATACCTTGCCCTCTTACCCGGCAGGTACTCGCGGAATTGAACCCTCCCTTTAAAATGTACCAGGGACTCATCAATAGAAATACACTTCTCAGGGGTGTATGCTGGGGAAAACCGGGCACTGGAACGGTCTAATAGGGGTCTCCGTTTATACAAACGGTCAAAACTGGGGTCATCTCGGGGTGGGCACGGCTCATTATCAGTATAATGTAAGAAGCGAAGTATTGCCTCATTTATTTATTTTTTTAGGTTGCAGTTCAGTTCTGAAGTTGCTTTGAGGGGCCTATATATTAGAAACCCCTATGAAACACCCCATTTTAGAAACTAGACCCCTCAAAGTATTCACAACAGCATTTAGAAAGTTTATGAACCCTTTAGGTGTTTCACTGGAATTTAGAGCAAAGTAGAGGTGAAATTTACATTTTTTTTTTGTCAGAAAATCCTCTTTATACCATTTTTTTTATAACACAAAAGGATTTATCAGAGAAACGCAACTTAATACTTATTGCCCAGATTCTGCAGTTTTGAGAAATATCCCACATGTGGCCCTAGTGCGGTAATGGACTGAAGCACCGGCCTCAGAAGCAAAGGAGCACCTAGTGGATTTTGAAGCATCTTTTTTATTAGGCACCATGTCCGGTTTGAAGAGGTCTTGTGGTGCCAAAACATTGGGAACCCCCCAAAAGTGACCCCAATTTGGAAACTAGACCCCTTGAGGAATCCATTGCAGTTTTCTTGGGGTGCATGCGGCTTTTTGATCAGTTTTTATTCTATTTTTAGGTGGCGTGGTGACTAAAAAACAGCAATTCTACTATTGTTTTTTTATTCTATTTTTTTTACAGCGTTCACCGTGCGCTATAAATGACATATTCACTTCATTCTGCGGGGCGATACGATTACGGCGATACCAGATGTTTATAGTTTTTTTTTATGTCTTATGGCGTTTGCACAATAAAATACGTTTTGTAAACAATCATTCACTTTTTGTGTTACCTTATTCTAAGCGCCATAACGTTTTTATTTTTCAATCAATAAAGCCGTGCGAGGACTTATTTTTTGCGTAACGAACTGTAGTTTCGATCAGTACCATTTTTCGGTACATGCGACTTTTTGATCTCTTTTTATTCCATTTTTTGGAAGGTGAAGTGACCAAAGAATTGTGATTGTGGTTCGGTTTATTATTATTTTCTTTTACGGCGTTCACCGTGCGGGATAAATAACGAAATAATTTTGTAGTTCAGGCCGTTACGGACGCGGCGATACCAATTATGTATAGTTTATTTGTTTGTTTATATATTTTTATTAATAATAAAGGACTGATAAGGGAAAAAGGGGGATTTTTACTTTTAATACTTTTAAATCTTTTATTTTCTTATTTTTACACAACTTTTTTTAACTTTTTTTTTACTTTATTACTTTGTCCCACTAGGGGACTTGAGGGCAGGAGGCCCTGATCGCTATTCTAATACACTGCACTACATGCGTAGTGCAGTGTATTAGAACTGTCAGCTACTCACTGACAGCAAGCATAGTGGGTCCTGACGTTGTCAGGACCCACTAGGCTTCCGTCTATGGCATAGCCGGACGCCATTGTTTGGTGTCCGGTTGCCATAGTCACCATCGCCGGCCGCTATCGCGTAGCAGGCCGGCGATGGCAGCTTAACCCCTAAAAAGCCGCGATCTCTATAGAACGCGGCTTTTAAGGGGTTAATCAGCGGGGACACAGCGATCGGTCCCCGCTGTAGGAGCTGTGACAGCTGCTGAACAAGACAGCAGCGTCACAGCTCCTGTATGTGTCGGGAGGACGGCCGAAACGGCCGTTACTCCCGAGACGTACTATTACGGCATGGAGCGCGAACGATACAGCTGCCATGACGTAATAGTACGTCAAGGAGCGGGAAGGGGTTAATATCGGGGGGAGTCGGGGGTGTGTCGGGCAGCGCGGCCGCGTACGGGTCTTTAAGGGGGGTGGTTATGCCAGTGGGGGGGGGGGTAGCGGCGGTTTAGCGGAACTAGTAGGCTGCTTGCGCGAGAAAGTTAAAAATTTGGATGGGTCGCAGGCACCTGTTGCGTCTGTGGTGTCCCCGGTGGTGGTTTGGGGGGGGTGACAGAGCCGGTGGTGGCTAGACAGCCTCTGGTCACGGGGACCATAGCGGGCTCTGCGGGGGTTGTGGCGGTTTCAGTGCAGACGGATGCGTCACAGGATGGGGATAGGGTCCGGCTTGATGATGCGGCATGGGGTGAAGTCTTTGTGTGCTTTAAAGGCCCGCTGGGGGTGCATCTGAAACAGGAGGTTCGTGAGCGTATTTGGAAGGACGAGTACGTGGAAATATTTTCTCTTCTTCCCCTGGCTATATTTAATTTGGATAAGGGAAAAAGGGATGAGAGTAAGAAGGAGGAGGAAGAACTTCGGCGTTATCGGCTCATTCCGCAGACGTTTGTTAATTGGCTGCAAGCTTTCGCTATATAGCGTGATTGGGGAGAAGGCACCGGACAATTGTTCTGCCCTTTTTTGTTATTTGGATTCTATCGGGGAGGCGCGGTTACGACGAGCAGTTCCAGCAGCGGAAGGCGGTGCGGCCTAGCATTAGGTGGGATCAGAAGGATATTGCGCTATGGTTGAGGGTAACTGCTCCGGTTAAGCCGGGTCAGTCCTTTCCAGGGAGCAGTGGGTCCGGGCGGCAGGTCGGCCAGTCCGGTCAGGGTTTCCGGTTCGAAACTCGGTTTTTGCTGGCAATTTAACGACGTCCAATGTAAATTTAGAGCAACGTGCAAGTTCAAGCACGTTTGTTCCAATTGCAGCGGGTCCTCCCATGGTGCGTCTAGGTGCTTGCGAAAGGGCAAAAGAGGGGGCAGTCAGTCGGGTTCAGCTGGTCAAGAGGGATATGCCGGTGAAGTTGGAAAGGATGGCCCCCTTTCTAAGTAGATATCCGGATAGGGCTGGGGCAGGTTTAATTTCCAATGGTTTCAGTGTAGGTTTTGTTTTCCCCCCTCCCCCATACGAAGTTCCAGTCACTCGTCGGAATCTTCGGACTGCTTACCAGTACTCCGATGTGGTGTCTGAGAAAATCCGCAAAGAAGTGGCTTTATTTCGCATGGCGGGGGGGGGCCTTTTTTGGAGCCGCCTTTGGCTGATCTTGTTGTTTCCCCGTTGGGTGTGGTGCTTAAGCGCGAGCCTAACAAGTTTCGCTTGATACACCATCTTTCTTTTCCCAAGGGCGCGTCAGTTAACGACGGCATAGATCCAGTGTTATGTTAAGTGGTGTGCACGTCTTTTGACAAGGCGGTGGGTTTAGTTAGGGCAGCGGGGGAAGGAGCACTGTTAGCAAAGACGGACATTGAGGCGGCTTTTGCCGGTACATCCTAATAGCCAACAATTGTTGGTTTGTTTTTGGGAGGGGGAGTTTTTTGTCGATCGTTGTTTGCCCATGAGTTGTTCCTTGTCATGCGCATATTTTGAGGCCTTTAGCTCTTTTTTGGAACGGGTGATGCGGGAGGTTGCGGGGGTCAATTCCGTTATTCACTACATCGATGATTTTTTATGCATTGGTCCGGGCGGATCCTCGGTATGCGCTAACATTCTGTACGCTTTGCAGGGGGTCATTAGGGATTTCAGTGTCCCTGTGGCTCCTGATAAAACGGAGGGTCAGGTTACGGTTATTCGTTTTTTGGGCATACAAATTGATTCTGTCGCGATGGAATGTAGGCTCCCGGAGGATAAATTGAGGGCTCTTCGTTCGGAGGTGCAGCAGACGTGTCGTCTCAAAAATATTACGTTGCGCAGCTTGCAGTCCTTATTGGGGAAGTTGAATTTCGCGTGTGGAATCATGCCTATGGGCAGAGTGTTTAGTAGACGTTTGGCTGCTGCGACTGCGGGCTTGCTAGCGCCACATCACTTCGTGCGGTTGAGCGCTGAACATCGGGCGGACTTGGGGGTGTGGAATATTTTTTTGGGGCAATACAACGGGCGGTCCCTCTGGATGTCTGGGGCTCTCGACTGTCGACTTGGATTTATTTACAGACGCAGCTTGTGGGGGTGGTTTTTGGGCCTATTGTGGTGGTTAGTGGTGTGCCGGGGGTGGCCGTACGAATTGGTGGAAGTCGGTTTGCCGAAAAACTTGGCCCTGCTCGAGCGATTTCCCATCGTGGTCGCTGTGACCATTTGGGGGAATAGGCTTCGGGACAAGAAGATTCGTTTTCACTGTGACAATCTTGGTGTGGTATTGGCTATCAATAATATCTCGGCGTCCTCTCCCCCAGTTGTTCAGTTGTTGCGGCATTTAGTGCTAGTTTGTCTGTCCTTAAATGCTTGGGTGGTGGCGGTACATGTGCCCGGGGGTTAAAATTGTGTTGCTGAAGCTCTCTCGCTCGCAGTGGGATCGTTTCCGTCAGCTGGCGCCTGGAGCGCATAGGATCGGCACGGCTTGCCCGGATATAGATATAGATAGATATATCTATATACAGTGAAGGAAATAAGTATTTGATCCCTTGCTGATTTTGTCAGTTTGCCCACTGTCAAAGTCATTAACAGTCTAGAATTTTTAGGCTAGGTTAATTTTACCAGTGAGAGATAGATTATATATAAAAAAAAAAAAAAAAGAAAATCACATAGTCAAAATTATATATATTTATTTGCATTGTGCACAGAGAAATAAGTATTTGATCCCTTTGGCAAACAAGACTTAATACTTGGTGGTAAAACCCTTGTTGGCACGCACAGCAGTCAGACGTTTTTTGTAGTTGATGATGAGGTTTGCACACATGTTAGATGGAATTTTGGCCCACTCCTCTTTGCAGATCATCTGTAAATCATTAAGATTTCGAGGCTGTCGCTTGGCAACTCGGATCTTCAGCTCCCTCCATAAGTTTTCGATGTTATTAAGGTCTGGAGACTGGCTAGGCCACTCCATGACCTTAATGTGCTTCTTTTTGAGCCACTCCTTTGTTGCCTTGGCTGTATGTTTCGGGTCATTGTCGTGCTGGAAGACCCAGCCACGAGCCATTTTTAATGTCCTGGTGGAGGGAAGGAGGTTGTCACTCTGGATTTGACGGTACATGGCTCTATCCATTCTCCCATTGATGCAGTGAAGTTTTCCTGTGCCCTTAGCAGAGAAACACCCCCAAAACATAATGTTTCCACCTCCATGCTTGACAGTGGGGACGGTGTTCTTTGGGTCATAGGCAGCATTTCTCTTCCTCCAAACACAGCTGTCTTTAATGCAGGCACCAAGTTGATTTGGAGCGTGTAACTGGTCTGGAGGAGGCTGAACTCTTAATGGTTGGTAGGGGATCAAATACTTATTTCTCTGTGCACAATGCAAATAAATATATATAATTTTTACTATGTGATTTTCTTTTTTTTTTTTTAAATATAATCTATCTCTCACTGGTAAAATTAACCTAGCCTAAAAACTCTAGACTGTTCATGACTTTGACAGTGGGCAAACTTACAAAATCAGCAAGGGATCAAATACTTATTTCCTCCACTGTATATATATATATAGATAAGTAATTTGGAGAAATTTCACCCCATGCTTCCAGAAGGCCCTCCCACAAGTTGGATTGGCTTGATGGGCACTTCTTGCGTACCATACGGTCAAGCTGCTCCCACAACAGCTCTATGGGGTTGAGATCTAGTGACTGCGCTGGCCACTTCATTACAGATAGAATACCAGCTGCCTGCTTCTTCCCTAAATAGTTCTTGCATAATTTGGAGGTGTGCTTTGGGTCATTGTCCTGTTGTAGGATGAAATTGGCTCCAATCAAGCGCTGTCCACAGGGTATGGCATGGCGTTGCAAAATGGAGCGATAGCCTTCCTTATTCAAAATCCCTTTTACCTTGTACAAATCTCCCACTTTACCAGCACTAAAGCAACCCCAGACCATCACATTACCTCCACCATGCTTGACAGATGGCGTCAGGCACTCTTCCAGCATCTTTTCAGTTGTTCTGCGTCTCACAAATGTTCTTCTGTGTGATCCAAACACCTCAAACTTCGATTCCTCTGTCCATAATACTTTTTTCCAATCTTCCTCTGTCCAATGTCTGTGTGCTTTTGCCCATATTAATCTTTTCCTTTTATTAGCCAGTCTCAGATATGGCTTTTTCTTTGCCACTCTGCCCTGAAGGTCAGCATCCCGGAGTCGCCACTTCACTGTAGACGTTGACACTGGCGTTTTGCGGGTACTATTTAATGAAGATGCCAGTTGAGGACCTGTGAGGCGTCTATTTCTCAAACTAGAGACTCTAATGTACTTGTCTTGGTGCTCAGTTGTGCAGCGGGGCCTCCCACTTCTCTTTTTACTCTGGTTAGAGCCTGTGTGGGCTGTCCTCGGAAGGGAGTAGTACACACCGTTGTAGGAAATCTTCAGTTTCTTGGCAATTTCTCGCATGGAAGAGCCTTCATTTCTAAGAACAAGAATAGACTGTCGAGTTTCACATGAAAGCTCTCTTTTTCTACCCATTTTGAGAGTTTAATCGAACCCACAAATGTAATGCTCCAGATTCTCAACTAGCTCAAAGGAAGGTCAGTTTTATAGCTCCTCTAAACAGCAAAACTGTTTACAGCGGTGCCAACATAATTACACAAGGGTTTTCAAGTGTTTTCTAATCATCCATTAGCCTTCTAACACAGTTAGCAAACACAATGTACCATTAGAACACTGGAGTGATGGTTGCTGGAAATGGGCCTCTATACACCTATGTAGATATTGCATTAAAAACCAGACGTTTGCAGCTAGAATAGTCATTTAGCACATTAACAATGTATAGAGTGTATTTCTGATTAATTTAATATTATCTTCATTGAAAAAAACTGTGCTTTTCTTTCAAAAATAAGGAAATTTCTAAGTGACCATAAACTTTTGAACGGTAGTGTATATATATAACGCTCTCGGAGGTGTACAAAGCCTTTTAAGGCTTATTCCTATCACTGATTGTTGCAATATTAACTGTCAGGAACCTCACCGATCCTGAGAATGAAGAGGGCACTGTGCTAGTTTACCGCTATACAATGAATGGGTCCATGCTGCAGTTCGAGGGAAAAAGCCAGTGGTTGGCAGCACCACTTTGCAGAGAAAAAATGTAAAGGGCCCCTTCAATCTCACGATCGGTGGAAGTCAATGATCAGAAAGTGATGGCATTTCCTAGCAAAATGCCATCACGTTCTGTGGGGGTACTAATCCTTTAAATGGATTTTCTCATCAAAGACAGCAGCATGAACCTGTGTCGGCAGCAGTAACCTTTTGTCCACTTTTGTAATAGTAAAAATGAAGACAATGCGAGCGTTATGTAAGCATGAGTATGTGAGCAGATGGAAAGCAGGTCATCGCCAGCTAAAAAGTTAAAGAATAAAAAGAAACATAATAGTTTATCTCTCAGTCGCCTTTGCAGATGTGTACTAATGACAAGAAGAAATGGAAAAAACACTACTTTAAAACAGATTGACTACAGATAAACTGGCCATACTTATTGAACCAGTCAAATTCAGAGGAATTGGGTATGGAGTCAGCTTTAGGCTATGTTCACACGGAGTATTTTGCCGAGTTTTTTGACGCGGAAACCGCGTCGCAAAACTCGGCAAAAACGGCCCGAAAACGCCTCCCATTGATTTCAATGGGAGGCGTCGGCGTCTTTTTCCCGCGAGCAGTAAAACTGCCTCGCGGGAAAAAGAAGCGACATGCCCTATCTTCGGGCGTTTACGCCTCTGACCTCCCATTGACTTCAATGGGAGGCAGAGAAAGAGTATTTCACTGTGTTTTATGCCCGCGGCGCTCAATGGCCGCGGGCGAAAAACGGCGCGACAATCGCCACAAAAATCGGCGTGCAGGGAGAGGAAAATCTGCCTCAAAGTTCCAAATGGAATTTTGAGGCAGATATTCCTCCTCCAAAATACTTAAAGTCCCGGGTCCCCGGACATCTTCTGTCTCAGAAAAAAGGATCAGGCATGTTTGACAGCTGTAAGCATGCTGCTAAGGCTAAGTTCACATCTCGTTTTTAGGCGTTCACATGGGATGGATACGTAAAAGCATGCAGGGAATTCCGGGTGAAAAACTGCACAGACTGTGGTGCAGTTTTTCGCCTGGAATGTCCATTACGGAAAACTGCAGCATGAGCCGGCCTTTTGGCAGGTCGGCCTCCTGGGATGACATTTCTTCCAATTGGCTGCAGCGGTCACATGGGATGAAACATCACCCCAGGAGGCTGCGCTGGAGGAAATAACACAGACTTCTAGGTAAGTATCTGGCTTTTTTTTTTTGGGGAGTTTCTTTTTTTGCCGCGGGATTGCATGCGAACCTGCTGCAAAAAACGCAACAACTGCTATTTGTTGCAACAAATAAGCAGCGTTGATACAATTGACATTTGTTCAATCTCATCCACTTTGCTGCTACTGTACTCTGCTGCGTTTTTTTTCCATCCGCAATTCCGGATGGAAAAAACTCAAAAATTCCGCAACGTGTGGACAAGCCCTTACTGTACGTCTGACGTGCACGTTTTGACATGAAAAAACAGTGTGAAAACATGCACCACAGTTTGTACATAGATTTCTATGGTCAGGACGGGTGCCCAAATGGTGTAGTCTGTGCATAAGTTTTGTGTGCTTACATTCTATCCTTTTTTTTCCAAGTTATGAAAAGCGTAGTCTACTACGCTTTTCAGTACTTTTCCAAAACGTATACCACACGTATACGTTTTTATTTCTATTGACGTCAATGGTGACGTATGGACAACGTATGCAATCTCAAACCCTATGTTTGCATAGGAAAATCGTATATGTTTTCATCAACATATATGGGAAATTACCCAGATTATGAGATAAAACAGTGCCTCCCCCTGCCAAACCCATCAGTACTGGCGCCAGAAAACACTGCAGCCACTCCCTACTTCTTCCTTTTTATTTTGACTTTACAAATCTTGACTTTACACAGTTTGATTTAGCTCAAGAACAAAAAACTTATACGTTTTTAAAAGTAAGGACAGACACAAACGTATACGACATATATTCTAAAAAAACTTAGCATATGTTACAAATGCATGCGTTTTTGTAACTTTAAAAAGGTATACTTCGTGGTATACCACAAACGTGTGCACAAAACGAGATGTGAACTTAGCCTAAGGCCGAATTCAGACGACCGTAGTATACATCCATGTGACGGGCGTTAAAACAATGCCCGCCACACGGAAGCATGTATTTCACTGGTACCTCGTGCCTTACTATCTTGCGAAGCAGATCCCATTAATGACATTATACGACATGTTTACCAGCAGAGTCCTATGACGTCTGTCCTACTATTATGTTTATACATATCCTACTATTTATTTTGCACATTTTTTCAATGTTTTTACACTTTCTACCTATATTATATCCAACCACATTAACCCAGTCTTAAACATAAGAGTTGGCAGATTGCTTCAAGCCAAATGGAAAGTACCTTGTCATCTGCTGTATTGTTGCAGGGAATGTGTGGAGTAGATGTCCCCTGTTGTTCCCAAATCTTCCCACAGCATTGAAACTACGAACAGAAAAATTTATAACTAGTACCATTGTTTTGAAAAGAAAAACTGGGACAAATGTACTGACCGTATTCCTGTTTACTTCCAACTTCCATATTGGTTCATTATAAGGTACAGAACTCCGGAGGGAAATTGATGCCAGAACTGATCCTATGCTTTTCTATGGGATTGTTTCTGACATCAGTTGCATTCGTTGTCTTCCCTTGGAGGACAGAAGAATGTTGCATACAGCGTTTTCCCTACCGGGCTTTAGCCTAAATATGGACGCCAGACTGGTGCAAAAGGTGCACAAAACTTCATCAGTTATTTCCGGTTCAGGCAAAAAACAACTGATATATGGGAACCCACCCTTACAGGAACTTTTACCTAACCTAATAATGAGCATCCAAGGCTAAAGTTCCATGGCGAGTCATGGTTAAAAATGGCAGCATTGTCACACCTTGCACAACCTCAATGTTTCCCTATGGTGGAAAAAGTTGCATTACAATAGCAAGTATGCAATTTTACCATGACTCACGATTAACTCCATGGAGCCCTAGCCTTAGTTTTCATGTACAATATATCCTTTCAAGTTCCGAGTTGAACAAAATATGGTGCTGTACAGAGGCACCATACAGAGCAGCATATAGTGCATATGACTCCATAGTACAGAACCGCAGAGGCTCAGCCATAGAGGCTCCCAAAAATTTTCAATGAAAAGAGACTTTGTCTTAATGCTGAGTAGAAATGATCATCACCATAAGTGAACATGGATAGTCCCAGCAACTTGGGACACTATCCAACAGTTGTGAACACAAATTTTTTTTTCATCATCCTTTGTCTAAAGTACTTACTATGTCATGTGCTTGAAAAAGACGTTCCTGTGCCTTTTCGGGATATCCTCTAAGAACCTGCTCATAGAGATTATCATAGATATCCAAGATGGAGGCGTCAACCTGACAGAAATTAGATAAATAGTTTATGATCATGAGACATAGTAACTGAGTACACAATAAAGTAAAACTATATTCTTATAGAACCCAGAAATAACTATATTTCTACCACATTGAATGTGCCAGTCAGTTATATAAGATGAGATGTCATCATTCTAAAGGGGTTCTCCCCTATTAATATTGTATTTTTTTTGTAGAAGGGACCCTCAAAAATAAGCCGATCACTGGACGTCAGGCTGCTGTGACCCTCAGCGATCGGCTACAGCAAGCCAACCACAAATGCTAAATTCCTCTGCAGCACCACCACAGGTGAAATGAAGCATCAGACAATTCCCACTGAAATCAATTTGCTGTCCACGTAATGCACGGACGTGACAGGTCCACTAAAGAGAGAGAGAGAGAGACACTCTATGTAGCTGCTCTCTGCTCTGGTTAATACATGAGGATCCTTAACGTGGAAGATTCTCTATTATCTAAGAATTCTTTAATATGGTATTTGAAAATGGATTTTCTAAACCAGAAAACCTCTTTATGGAAATCTGTGATAATGCCTGGCTGCTGTAATAAATTTACATACTTTGGGGGAAATATATCCACCTTTCTACGCCAGACCCAACAGTCAGAATTTTCAAACTTTTGGGTCTTTTACGCTGCCCTCGCCACTTTTTGAAAATAAGGCGTGGCTTACACAAGGGGGTGGGACCACCGTGGCCTGACAAATGTATTTTAATTTATGCCAGAAAACTGGCGTAAATTATAGCATAAATTATTGTGGAAATAGCTAGGAGCTGACATAGATTTCACTTGTGTGTACTCATATGTAATTGTTTCTAGTGGTTCTCAGAACTGGAGATATGTGGGATAAAGTAAGTTGTGTTTCTAGTGATCACACATTTTTTCAGACATCCAGTCAGAAATCCAAGTCTCTTTTCTACTCTGAAATATCTGTTTGCAGGGAACACTAGATTATGTGGAGATCAGACACATTATTATATTAGTGTTAGATGTTATATTAGATGTTCTTTCTATCACCAGTATTATGTGCAGACTGCCTGTAGGGTGTGGGCAGAGCAGGAAGTCTATGAGTTGCAGCTTCAGCCAATAGCAACTTCTGCACAGCCGAGTAACATGCAGCTGTTTTGTTATTTCCTGTGGTGATAGGACTAAAAGTGTACAGAGCACAATGGAAACTTGCATTTAAGTGACCAGAGTGAAAGGATTAACAGAATTGCAATTTATTGATTGTAATCCCTGGCAACACTAAACTTAAAGGGGTATTTCCATCTCAGACATTTATGACATATCCACAGGATATGCTATAAATGTCCCATAGATGTAGGTCCCAGCTCAGAGACCCGCACCTATATAGACAATGGGGGTCACCTGATCCCCACTAGGATTGGTGCAGAGGCCGCTGGCCGCAGATTTTAGACAGGGTCTATTGTAGTTCAATGGGAGTTACGGAAACAGTTGAGCAAGCGCTGCTCGGCTGTTTCCGTAACTCCCATACAACAGAATGGAGAGAGCTGCACGCATGCACGGTCCTCTCTCCACTAGTCCCGGCTTGGAATCTGGGGTCGACACTGGGGTACAACAGGTACCAGATTTAACCCCTTAGTGACCAGCCCATTTTAGGCCCTAATGACCAAGCTATTTTATTCGTTTTTCTATAGTCGCATTCAAATAGATATAACTTTTTTATTTTTTCGGCTACATAGCTGTATGAGGACTTGTTTTTTTGCGGGATTAGTTGTACTTTTTAATAGCACCATTTTAGGGTACATATAATTTTTTTATTAACTTTTTTTGGGGGGATTATAAAAAAAACCTGAAATTCCGCCATTGTTCTATGCGTTTTTAAATTGACGCCGTTCACTATGCGACATAAATAACATGCTACCCTTATTCTATGGGTCGGTACGATTACGGCGATACCACATATGTAGATGTTTTTTATGTTTTACGACTTTTGCACAATAAAAACACTTTTGAACTAAAATTATTTGTTTTTGCATCGTCGCTTTCCAAGAGCCGTAACTTTTTTATTTTTCCATCAATGTAGTGATTTTTTGGGCTTGTTTTCTGCGGGACGAGACGTAGTTTTGATTGGTACTGTTTTGGGGTGCATGGGACTTATTGATTCATTTTTATTATGACTTTTTTGGGGGGCAATGGAAAAAATTAGCAATTTTGCCATTGTTTTTTGCGTTTTTTTTTACGGTGTTCACCTTGCGGTTTAAATGACATATTAACTTTATTAATGGAGTCATTACGGTCGCGGCGATACCATATATGTGTACTTTTAATTTGTGAACAAGCCCTAAAAGTGACCGAAAAAACTATTAAATATTTATCCAGTTCACTATTAGTTTCAGGGGAAGGGCCCAAGGCATCATCCAGAGCTACATGGGAAGAGGAGTAACTTGCTTGGATTTTGCTATAGGGACCCTCTTCATTGTACACACCTCACCCATGGACTTATTACTTGTTTGTTCTAAGTATACAGAACTTCTCTTTTAATTACACATATGCCTGTTCTAAAAATAAATGTAAAAATGTGCTAATTGCAAGGCAGAACTCATAATTATTATGTAGACAATATCATAGTGTGACTCTTTCCATTCTTTAAAGGAACATTAAAGAGGCTCTGTCACCAGATTTTGCAACCCCTATCTGCTATTGCAGCAGATCGGCGCTGCAATGTAGATTACAGTAACGTTTTTATTTTTAAAAAACGAGCATTTTTGGCCAAGTTATGACCATTTTTGTAATTATGCAAATGAGGCTTGCAAAAGTCCAAGTGGGTGTGTTTAAAAGTAAAAGTCCAAGTGGGCGTGTATTATGTGCGTACATCGGGGCGTTTTTAATACATTTACTAGCTGGGCGCTGTGAAGAGAAGTAACATCCTCTTCTCTTCAGAACGCCCAGCTTCTGACAGTGCAGACCTGTGACGTCACTCACAGGTCCTGCATCGTGACGGCCACATCGGCAGCAGAGGCTACAGTTGATTTTGCAGCAGCATCAGCGTTTGCAGGTAAGATCGACTTACCTGCAAACGCTGATGCTGCTGCAGAATCAACTGTAGCCTCTGGTGCCGATGTGGCCGTCACGATGCAGGACCTGTGAGTGACGTCACAGATCTGCACTGTCACAAGCTGGGCGTTCTGAAGAGAAGAGGATGTTACTTCTCATCAGAGCGCCCAGCTAGTGAAAGTATTAAAAACGCCCCGATGTACGCACATAATACACACCCACTTGGACTTTTACTTTTAAACACACCCACTTGGACTTTTGCAAGCCTCATTTGCATAACTACAAAAATGGTCATAACTTGGCCAAAAATGCTCGTTTTTTAAAAATAAAAACGTTACTGTAATCTACATTGCAGCGCCTATCTGCTGCAATAGCAGATAGGGGTTGCAAAATCTGGTGACAGAGCCTCTTTAAACCTAAAAATGAATGATGAAAGTAAACAGAAGATAAACTTTCCCACAGTGTTTGTCAGACAGCAGGATATTCTTTATCTTCCTGCAACAAACATTCTTGTAAAAATCCTGCAGAGATTTCATTTGATTTCCTTCTGATCTCCTCCAGTTGCATTTGGCAGACAGCTAAGGAGGCCGGACATAACCAAGAAGGCAGGGATTAGGAAAGGTCATCAATGTGTGATCGTGGGGATACCACTTCCGGGACCCCCATCAATTTTCATAATGAAGGGTCTGTGGTCATCCAGTGATTGCTGTGGCCCTTCAATGTTTATTCGGTTATGTCTAGTAATGCATTTCGGCCCCATTCACTTGAAAGAGGCTGAGCTGCAGTACCAGGCACAACCACACGTACGAATGTGCCACTGTGCCTGGACAGGTCCCTTGATACTAGTGACTGGCAGGGTTTAGAAGGTCCAACTCCAACCAATCACATAATGACGACCCATCCCACTCCTTTTACCTAAAAGCATTTCTACCCAAAAATCACAATAAATATAAAAAAATATATAAAAATAAGTCCTCAAGTTCTTTTCTTCTTTCATGTTTTTAACACACGGTTCAACCGTCTTTTAGTAAGTGTTTCTTTTATCTGACAACAGGAAATATAGCCATTATGGCTCCTATAGAGGTTGTTAACTATTTTGTACAGATATAGTATTAAGTGATTCTGGTGTTCAAGGATGGACTTTCACTTATCTCATATACTTTCTTATTATTCCTTTACCTGTAAATAGCTACATTCAAAATTCTGTTGGTTGCCCTTGGAAACAGACAACACTTTATCTATTCTCTGCTGGGAAACCTTTGCTCTTACAACACCTCTAACTGTATAACTGTCATGTGAGTTACCAACATGCCCTGGTAACAGAAAACCCGCAGAACTCTGAATTTAGCTTTATACCTCAACGGAGAAGAAAACGCTAACTTTCAAACAACTTATGCTGATCTAATAGTATATCTGATATAAAACAACTTTGTCATTTACTTACAGTTAAAATTCTTTTTTTTTTTTTAAATCTATGCAAAGTCTGGGTGAAGTTACTGCTACTATGTGTCTCCCTTCCTATAATCTGAGGTCCTCCCTTGTTGTAAAGCATTGGCCGACCCCGGTTACAGAGCAGAAGAGACAGGCTGCAGAAGGTGTGTGGGGGGGGGGGGGGGTGTCACTCCACTGCATGCCTATACAAGTCTATGGAAATGGGAGGGGGAGCATGTGGAGGAAAAGCAGAGAGAAACACACAGAGGCACTGCTGGTAAAATGTAAAACTCAACCCAGTGCTGGATTCCCAGCTACACTACTCATAATATAAAATAGATAAAGACAGGAGAGCAGGATTCTCCTCTTCTATGAGTGCAGTGTATAGAAGAAATTATAGCAGTTAGGCACCGCCCACTAACTTTGAAACAACTGAGTATTAGGCTGGATTCACACGAGCGTGGCGTTTTTGCGGACGCAAAAACGCGGCGTTTTGTGCGCGCAAAAACCACTTGACAGCTCCGTGTGTCATCCGTGTATGATGCGCGGCTGCGTGATTTTCGCGCAGCCGCCATCATAGAGATGAGGCTAGTCGACGTCAGTCACTGTCCAGGGTGCTGAAAGAGTTAACTGATCGGCAGTTAACTCTTTCAGCACCCTCGACATTGAATTCCGATCACAATATCGAGCAACCTGTTAAAAAAACCAAAAACGTTCGTACTTACAGAGAACTTCCCTCCCGGCCGTTGCCTTGGTGACGCGTCCTTGGAGACACGCCTCTCTTGACATCCGGCCCCACCTCCCTGGATGACGCGGCAGTCCATGTGACCGCTGCAGCCTGTGCTTGGCCTGTGATTGGCTGGAGCTGTCACTTGGACTGAATTGGACTGAATTGACATCCCGGGAGGTCAGACTGGAGGAAGAAGCCGGGAGTTATCGGTAAGTCAGAACTTCTTTTTTTTTTACACGTTCATGTATATTGGGATCGGAAGTCACTGTCCAGGGTGTTGAAACAGTTTAACTCTTTCAGCACCCTGGACAGTGACTATCTCCTGACGTCGCGTACCCCGAAATTTTTTTGCCGGGTTCGGCCAAAACGAGTTCGGCCGAACCCGGTGAAGTTCGGTTCGGTTGTCCGGGTTCGCTCAGCTCAAAGACACTCCGTTTGGATGTTAGTAAACAGAAAAGCACGTGGTGCTTTTCTGTTTACATTCATCCTTTTGACAGCTCTTACGCGAATCACGCAGTTCGCACGGAAGTGCTTCCGTGCGGCATGCATGGTTTTCACGCACCCATTGACTTCAATGGGTGCGTGATGCGCAAAAAACGCCGAAAGAACGGACATGTCGTGACTTTTTTTCAGCGGACTCACGCTGAGGAAAAATCACGGACATGTCAGCACGGCCCCATAGACACATATAGGTCCGTGCAACGCGCGTGCAAATCACGCGCGTTGCACGGATGTTTTTCCCGTTCGTCTGAATAAAGCCTTAGAGATACAGCCTGCAGTGGGAAAAACTGCTAAATAATGCCACATACAAGTCATATAATGGGCAGTAGTGTTATTCCTTATGTTTACACATATGACGGCTTATTCTGAAAAGTCACCTGAAAAGTTAGGTACGCTTTAACTAAAAATCAGTACAAGGGAGGAAAAGCAAATTATTTACACAAATACTGGACAATTTCTGTATATTGTAACAGTGAAATAGTGTAGGATGTTGCTTAAAAGCTAGTTCTCGGCTCCCACATCAAGCGCTGGCTAAAGATCACTGAAACACTAATAACTACTTGCTGTTAACACAAGAAAGAGCATGAAACAGATAAGTCTGTGTCTCCTGAAGTGTTTGATTTGCTCAGATCTTCTTCACCCACTTTCCGGATTTATATCTCACTGTATTTGATTCTGTCCTCCACCCCCACATTGACTTTTTCCCTTCACTTCTCTATGTTCCCATGCAGGGATTGTACAGAACATTGTTTAATCAGGGACAATATCCGCAGACGCTTATTCATCACCTCTTAGTGACATGGATCAATACAGTGACGTGCGGTTCTTGGAATAAAATATTTAATGCCCTCACCCTGGAATTGAATATATAAAACTCTCATCTACTGATACAGCAAGTAAGTCAGCATTAACAGTAACAACGCTATGGGGGAAATCTATCACTGCAGCAATTTAATTTTCTGGGGTAATGGCATAGAAACGTATGGCTTTCATTATGACACAAATGAGAATTTTTGGCAAAGTTTTCCAAAGAAAAAGGTATTATTGAACAACATGTGGCAGGCATTGTTGAGCAGGGGGGCACTGTATTTGCCAACAAACATGATACACTGCTTTTTAAGGCCAAGTTCTCCTCCTGTTATTGAACTATGTTTAGGGTATACGTCGGGAAAGCTCACGGCCTAGAGTCGACGCTAAATGTGTACACAGGGCTCTATTAGGAGGCCAAAAGAGTGCCCTGACAGGGTGGTACGTCAGTATACCTTATTTTTTTAGGTATGAAATAGCTTAGAAGACTACCTTATTCCATGTAACGGAATCCTGTAAAAAACTTTTTTTAACATGGGAGCCTAAGATTGACGCATTCACTGTATGGCACACATCACAGGCATCCGTTTAAGGTATACATCATTGGGATTTTTTATTGCTTTCCATGACATATACGCCATTTAGTCTATAGGTGATGAATACGTTACACGGATGCCCAATAGAGGCATCTGGCACTCATAGACTGTAATGGTATCTGTTTAATGGATACGTCATGAACTCTCATGACCCCAGTTCATGACGTATTTGTTTAATGGATGCCGCTGTTAGTTTATCCTAGTGGTGCATGCTGTATGATAAGATTGGCGCATCTTGCTAGACATGCTAGACACTTTTCTCTTCCTTTTACCAACAAAATTTGGCACGTTTTAAGTCACACTCACTTTCCTGTTTCTAGACACTTTTTAAAAGTGTCTAGTGCGGTGCAAACATTGGTTCTTAAACTAGTATAAAATTAAATGTACCAAATTTTGCTAAAACTTGGCGTATTTTTAAAAACATTCGAGATTCAGACACCATAGTAAATCTGCAAAATTGTGTGTTTCCTCTATGGGTGTTTGCAGCAAGAGACTCACATGATCGCTGCCAGGCATGGGTAGAGAGGTAATTTGTGGTTGTCGCTGGTAGAGGAGTGTTGAGCGGTGAGAGAGAACTTGCTCTGTAGTTTGACAATTATATTGGGCATAAAAGAGAGACACAGAGCGCTCCTCTGGGGTAATGCTGCAGAAACAGGGTGGTCAGTGATAGCACTAATGTGTATGTGTAGAATACACTCACCTTTTGGAGTTGTGCTAGGTGGTGGGCACAACTCGATCATCAAATGTATGGAGCCTTGGTGCTCCGTATATAGGCAGTCTGCTGGCCCTCAGAGTGAATACCGGTGGCTGGAGAATCAGCAGGAGTCGATGTGAAGAAGAGGTTCCAAATGATTTTGAAAAAAATGATCACTCTTAGTATAAGGCGCTCCTGCGCTTATGTGAAAGATTGAGCAAAATCCCCAGTCGAGCCAGAGTATCACATTGAGTAGAAGTTTATTTCTTTAAAAAAGACATGTGTAGTAAAACAGCATATGTCTCATGGTGGTCCAAGAAGTTACGCGTTTCGACCTCGGACTAAGGTCTTCATCAGGCTTGTTAAAGACCTTAGACATTGAGATATATGCTGTTTTACTACACATGTCTTTTTTAAATAAATACATTTCTACTCACTGTGATACTCTGCCTCGACTGGGGATTTGGCTCAATCTTTCACATCAGCGCAGGAGCGCCTTTTACTAAGAGTGATCATTTTAGTCTGTAGTTTGGGAGCCCTGACTGGGTCAATGTGGGTTGTGAAAATGTCAGCCCAGGGGGGACGAAAGTAGCCATGTAGGAAGTATATTCATCCTGGGCAGCACCAGCATGAAGCGTCATGTGACGTGAAATGGCTGTCGTGCAGATGTTTGGAATACCGTGTTTTGCTCCTGCAGCCGATGTCGTTTTTATCGGAAAGAAAATCAAGTGAAGAGACATTGAATCGGTCAGCACCGTGTCTATTTTCCGTCTTGATTTTTTATATTACGTTATCTTCCAATTTTCGTGTGGTTGACACTGAGCACCATCGTAAATCTCCTGACATGTTTTTTGACCATTACGTGGATAGTGCTGAAGTTGCTTTATTGAAGTGTGTGGTGTATATGCCAATTGAACTCTTTATGTGAAATATTCTATATAGACGTTGGCTACTCACGCCCTCCCTGGGCTGGCACTTTCGCAACCCACATGGACCCAGCCATGGCTCCCAAACTACAGAGCAGGTCCTCTGTCATTGTTTAACACTTCTCCCCTGGCGACAACCACAAGATTCGTGTTCAGGTGCAATACCCCTCAGGAACGTAGGACTCCAGGCCTCTGCCACATCTCACCCACAGTCTCACGAAGACTGAACTCAGTGCCCAATTGCAGACACAGCAGACACAGGGTCCCATCAGGGGGTGGTGGGTGTGAAAAGCTTTGAGTTAGGACAGAAGAACTGTCAGAAACGCGTAGGCTTTGTACACCCACCCCCTGATGTCACTGGTTTGTTTTTTTAACCAACAAAAAATAAAGGTTGAACATTTTACTCTGAAGCGCTGGATTCAACTTCTATCGTAATCATGATGTGTCTGTGTTACTGCTGGATCATGACCAGAATATATGTAAGATGTTGGGAACAATTTGTAGATCACAAGAGGTCTCTTTATCACAGCAAGAGGATTTTATATTTTGCATTCAGCTACTGGTCTTCTGGATTTATACTGTGCACATATATACATACAGTTGATTAAAGGGTAACTAAACTTTCAGAAAACTTTTGACATGTCATAGTGACATGTCAGAAATTTTGATCGGTGTGGATTCGAGCACTGAGACCAATCACCCCACCAATCGCTAAAACGAAGTGGCCAAGTGCTCGGGTGAGTGCTGAGCCACTTAGTTTTTGATCGGCTTTATCGGAAAGCCGAGCAGGTGGTGTATGGGCTCATAGACTTTCTATTGAGCCCGTACACCGTTACTTCGGCCGATCAGAAACCACCTGAGCGCTTCTGACGCTTAGTTTTAGCGATCCAAGGGGGTCTCAGTACTCGGACCCCACCTATCAAAACTTCTAATATATCACTGTGGCATGTTAGAAGTTTTCTGAAAGTTTAGTTACCCTTTAAAGGGTTATTCCCGTCTTAGACATGTATGACACATCCACATGAAACGCCATAAATGCATAATAGATGTGGGTCCCAGCTCTGGCATCGGCACCTATGTCGAGAACGGTAGTCCCAACCCAGCCTGGTGAGGCGGCCAGAATAAATGGGGAGGTGGTCGCCCGATGCGTGCTCTGTCCATTCAGTTCTATGGGAGTTATGGAAACAGGCCGCCTCTCCATTCATTCTCTGCCCTGATGTGGCGTCCGTCTCACCAGTTAGGACGATGGTCGCGGGTCATGCCCATTTTCAACATAGGGGCATAACTCGCATCTATCAGACATTTATGGCATTTCTTCTTAATATGCTATAAATGCCTACGGTGGGAATAACCGTTTAACTTATTTTATATGCAGCAAAGGAAATATTGGTTTGGTTCAATTTTATTTTATATACCATACGTGTGGCGAGACAATGATCCACTTACCTGACTCTGGCATTCTTGTGTCCAAGTCAGTCCAGCCATGAGAGCACAGAACAGGAAGCCAAACCCAATGAATGCCTGCAGGATAGGAAACCGTTCTTGAAGAAATTATCTAAAAATAAACTGATTCAATTCACTTCATGTTTCAAGTTTTCCCCATACAGCGAGCAGAGGCAGCTCATGTTCTGCATGATTAAATAATGTCCGGCCAAACCTCTCCATGGCGAGCATAGGACACTAGAAGAACCCAGTGAGTGCACTCCGCTTCCTATCTTATTACAGCAAATGATCTCTGCTAATATTGTCTGCTGTGTCCATACAGTTTATAGGTTCTAGTGTGACACCAATCCAATGTCCAGTGTAATGTTCAGCCATACAGAACATAGGCAATGGATTACAATAGCAATTTTAACCCTCAACATTCAAGTGGCGATCAAACCCAATACATATGTTTCGTATATTATTAATAGTATTTGTTGGTTAGTTGACATAAGAAGTGATATATGGTGATCATGGGGGATTGTGGAGAGCATCACATTATATCCCAAATACTTTGTTATTAGCTGGATATTGTAGCTTTATTCTAAGGCTGGATTCACACGAGCATGTTACGTCCGTAATGGACGGAACGTATTTCGGCTGCAAGTCCCAGACCGAATGCACTGCAGGGAGCCGGGCTCCTAGTATCATACTTATGTACGATGCTAGGAGTCCCTGCCTCTCCGTGGAACTACTGTCCCGTACTGAAAACATGATTACAGTACGGGACAGTTGTCCTGCAGCGAGGCAGGGACTCGTAGCGTCGTACATAACTATGATGCTAGGAGCCCGGCTCCCTGCAGTGTGTTCGGTCCGGGACTTGTGCCCGAAATACGTTCCGTCCATTACGGACATAATGTGCTCGTGTGAATCCAGCCTAAGGGTTAACCACTTTATACCATCAGCATTGAATCACATAACATATCAAAAATATTGAGGCTATATTCACAAGCAGAAATTTCTGCGACTGTCTGATTCATCTGAATGGGATTGCAGAAATGTTTTTTTTTTTGGTTTCGGGTGGGGTGTTAAGTACAGCTGGCCAGATATTCAATAACAGTCTATAGTGAAATATGAAAATGCCCACCTACACTCATGCACACAACCGCTCTTTTCTTCAATGTCCTATCCGTTTATTTTGCGGATAGCATACTGAACCATTCACTTTTATGGGGCCATGCACACATCCGTTTTTCTTTTTTGCAAAGCTACTGGGATCCAAGTTTTGCGGGAGTGGTCATGTGCATGATGCCTTAGGACACTTTCAGGCATGGCAGATTTGCTGCGGACAGGCAGCATTAGAAATCCGCAACAGACCTTTCGGCTTTTTAGTTGGCTTGTGATGTGGAATTTATATTCTGCAGCATGAACAGTCTGTTGAGGAAAAGCAGCAGATTTTTACTGCGGCAAGTTTGCTGCAAAATCTGCCTCCTCTAGACGAACACTTAAAAATGCACATTTTACAGCAGATTCTTTGCCTAATTGCCACCACATCTGAACGTGCCCTTAGGCCTTGTTCACACAGTGCAGAGTTGCATGCGTATTTTTTGCCAAAACCAGAATTGGATCCAGGAGAGCAGACCTATAAGGCCTTTCTTTTATATTTCTTCTGTTTAGGTTCCGTTCCTGATTCTGAGTTTGAAAAATACAGGCAAAATCTGCACTGTGTGAACAAGGCCTTAGAGTTTGTGGCATATGAATAGTATTTTTTGGTCAATGGTGTTTTTATCAAAAATTCTCCAAAAAACGCAGGTACAATATCTCGCAAAATAAAAAAATTCCACCAAAAACGCAAGTAGAAAAAACACCACAAGGGTATGTTCACACGTAGCATAAAGGAAATAGCAAATGTTGCGATTTTTGCGACGGAAAAGCTGTAAAATGAATAAAAAATGTTATACTTACCCGGTCTTCATTGTCATAACGGCACTTTCTTCTGTTCTCTTCAGGCTGGCCTCCTGGGATGACGTTTCATCTCATGTGACTGCTGCAGCCAAATCACAGGCTGCAGCAGTCACCAGGGCTGCAGCGTCATCTCAGGAGGCCAGCCTGAATTGAACAGAAGAAAGTGCCTTTATGACAATGGAGACCAGGGTAAGTATAAACTTTTTTTTTCAGCCACTGTTTTCTGAAGCAGAGATTCCGGTCGAAACACTGCACCACAATTTGGCGCAGTTTTTCAGCCGAATTTCTATGTGGGTTCCAGGACAGATACACTGTGTACTTTTACGCAGTGTATCCACCCTGTGTAGCATGGAATAAAAAATGCTTCAAACTCCAGACGTTTTTTTTAAAACACAAAAAAAAGAAAAAAACTGGGACAGATGTACTAATGTGTCTGCAGCTCAAATGTGTCGTAAATTGTGCCAAAATTTGACGCATCTTGGCAGATTTTAAAAGCGTTCTGGAAGGGGTGTGGCTTTACTGAAAGGGAGGCGTGGCTTATGACTGGCACAAAATTCTGTCGCCAAATCAAAGGTGGTATAAGAAGCATAAAAATGTCTAGCAGGACAAGTAAGATGCGCCAAATTTATCATAAAATATTCACCACTGTGATGAATTTGGCGCATTTTGTGACACCTTATTTACACTGTGTAAACCTCAAACTGCATTACATCTGCCCCATTGTGAAGGACACCTAAGGCCCTGTTTGCATGGAGTTTTTGCAGGCGGAAAAATCTGCCTCAAAATTCCTTCCTTCTCTGTCTCCCTTTGATATCAATGGGAGGTCAGAGAGGGAAGCACCCGAAGAAAGGGCATGTCGCTTCTTTTTCCCGCGTTTGTTTTTTGCCACTCGCGGGAAAAAGTATGCCTCTGCCTCCCATTGAAATCAATGGGAGGTGATTTCAGAAGTTTTTTGGTGCTGTTTCCGACACCGTTTCTGCGTCAAAAACAGCACCAAAATACTCAGTGTGAACTAGCCCTAAAGGTGATAAATTAAACCAACTTGGACTTATGAAAGTGAAGCTTGTAAAACTAGTTACTGTTATATAATATTACGCAGTAAGTTTACCTGGAAGTTCTCAGAACTGGACATTTGTGAGTTGAAGAAACATTAAAGCCTGAATTGTCTGATGACAGAGAGCAAAAGACTGCATTCAACTCCACAGCATATTTAGATAATAAGATAGGCTTTGGCTCCAAATGCAAAAAAAAATAAAAATATAATAGACCAGTGCGAACAAGCCCTTTATGTTACTTATACATCAGGATGTGGCACTCAATACATTTTGTGCCTCCTTCTGTTCTCCATAGATCACAGTTGCCCACTATGGGCCGTTACTGGACATGCTAATTTCATATGGGGGCACATTGACGTTTTTAATTTTTTCATTGATTTATACAGAATCCCAGAAATCGTGGAATGCTGCATCACGTGCCCTATTACTAAGGTTTCTCTCCTAGAAGCATGGCTAGAATACAGTGCTCGTAGAGGTACCATATGGCAGCACACACAGTGTTTATAGATCCACACTATAGTTTCTGTGCACGCATCAATGTCATGTTAAAGGACCCCAAAAAAATTATGATTTCTACAGCCGAGTGTTTGTTATAGAAAATAGATTATTATCAGAAAAGTACTCTCTGAGGATTAGTAATAGAGTAACCACACTTTAACCTCAAAGAGGTTTTCCAGTCCTCAGGATATATCATCAATATCTCATCGGTCGTGGTCCGACACCGAGGCACCCCCACTGATCAGCGGTTTTGAAGGGGCCGCAGCGATCATAGACGTGCTGCTTCCCCTTTTTTTCCTTGTAGCGGCGGTTCACAGTATTACAGCTTTCTCCTATCTACTTCAATGGGACAAGGCTGTAGGACTGTGAACCGCCACTACAAGTGTGTCGGCGATTCACAGTATAAACAGTAAAGGAAATGAAGGGGCTGCAGCACTCGTACGAGTGCTGCAGCCCCTTCAAAACAGCTGATCGCGGGGGTGTCAGGAGTCGAACCCTGACCGATCCTGAGAATAGGTTATCAATTTCGAAGAACTGGAAAACTCAGAGGATATTTGGAAAAGGGGGATTGACAACTCAGTACTGCCCCCTCAAGGCCACAAAGAGAAATCACTGCTAGATCACTTTCACATGGCAGTATTTTTGTCAGTATTCTGCATCAGTATGTGTTAGCCAAAACCAGGAGGGGAACATAACAGAGAGAAAGTGTAATGGAAAGATTTACACCTCTACTGTTTTTTGGATCTACTCCTGGATTGGGCTTTTAAATACTGATGTAAAATACTGCGGTGTGAAAATGGCCTATCAGTGTGAACTGCTGATTTCTAATATTATCGAGGAGTTATGCACATGACAAAGCTGTTTTATGGATCCTTAGGCACTCCGTGTGCCACTCTATGATGCCTCCGTGAATAGCTTTTTCGCAATATGTCATGCACTGGACTATGCCACGATTCCGTATGAATCCATAACAAAAATCCTCCATGTGCCATTGTATAAAATCAGAGGCAAATGGATATACAGTATGGGCTCATAGCGGGCGCTGTATTATGTGTCTGTATGACACGGATCATGAAGCCTATTTCTAATATTCCTATCATAACATTTCAACAGCTGAAAAAAAAATTCTGGGTGGTAGAAAATAGATTTACAGACAGGGGCATAACTAGGAAACACTGGGCCCCATAGCAAACTTTTGACTGGGGCCCCCTCCTCTGAGTGCCACACACAGCCCACCCTTATAGATAGTGCCCCCCTATAAATAGTGCCATACTGCCCCTCTCTGTAGACAGTGCTATACAGTCCCTACTGTAGACACTGCTATACAGCGCCCCCTGTACACAGGGCTATACAGCCTCCCCATACAGTGCTATACAGCCCTCCCTGTAGACAGTGCTATACTTTCAAGCAGGGGCGGACATACCGCATGTGCAGCCGGTGCAGCTGCACAAGGGCCCCGCGTGGGAAGGGGGCCCGTTCCTCTGCTGGCCGACTCAGTTCTCAGCTGCGCGATGCTGAGGACTGAGACAGAGGCCCGTGGACAGTAGCTGCGAGCCCATCAGCGGGCCCCCCGTGGACAGTAGCTGGGCCTATCACTGAGTCGGAGGCCCGTGGACAGAAGCTACGGGCCCATCAGCACCCCCCCCCCCCCCGTGGCGCAGCGTGTATTACATAGCTGTTCGGGGGGGGGGAGTTTCGCGACAGTTCAGTCCCCCGTGGCATATTAGTTGCCAGAGCGAGCAGCGTGTATTACACATAGCTGCTCGCCGGCAGGGCGCCGATCAGCTGTTGAACTGGAGGGGGGAGGAGTTTTGCGCTCTGCCACAGTTCAGTTCTTGTGAAATGTGGCGCCGGCAAGGCGCAGTTCAGCTGGAGAGGGGGGGGGAGTTTGCGCTCTGCTCTCTGCTGCTCGCTTCCACAGTTCTTCGGCTACTTGTGGACAGAGCAGAGCTGACAGCGACACACAGCCACAGAGAGCCATTAGTGAGTGGAGAAGCCCTGCTGCAATATTTACAGCAGCTACAGACAGACAGTATGTATATGGAGAGAGGTGAGTATAGGTTTTTCATTTTCTTTGCCCACATTTAGGGACTTAGTTTAGATAAGAATTTAACCCGGAAAAAAATGTGTTACTTGTGTTCTAAACTGGTAATAAAATGTACAATATAAATCTTCCTTCATAATTTTTATTAGTAAGGTTTATTTTTATATGCATATATATGTTTAGGTAACTTTGTCGGTATTGGGGGGGGGGCGGGGGGGCCCTGGCACATTATCTGCACAGGGGCCTTTTGCAGTCTGTGTCCGCCACTGCTTTCAAGTATCACAGAGGGACATTCGATGCGGTGCGCAGCTGCAATTTTTTTTCCTTTTAAGCCACACCTATAATCCCACACAATCCCTGCTCATACACACCCGGTTCAGCCCACACAGTATCATGCTCCCATAGATGACACCATACAGTATAATGCCCACATAGATGCCGCATATGGTATAATGCCCACACAGATACCCCATACAGTATAATACCCCCCACACAGTATAATGCCCCTATAGCTGCCACCATACAGTAAAATGCCCCCATACAGCATAATGCCCACACAGATGCCCCATACAGTATAATGCACCCATAGCTGCCACCATACAGAATAATGCCCAATGCAGTATAATGCCCACACAGATGCCCCACACAGTATAATGCCCACACAGATGCCCCCATACAAGGTATAATGCCCACAGAGATGCCCCATGCAGTACAATGCCCAAACAAATTCCCCCATACAGCAAAATACCCCCATAGCTGCCCCCATGCAGCATAATAAACCCATAGCTGTCCCCACAGTATAATGCTCCCCATAGCTGCCCCCACACAGTATAATGCTTCCGATAGCCGCCCCCACAATATAATGCCCCCATAGCTGCCCCTACAGCATAATGCCAACCATAGCTGTCCCTACAGTATAATGCCCCCCTTACAGTATAATGTCCCCCCATTGCTGTCCCCACAATATAATGCCCCCACAGTATAATGCCCCTCATATAGTAAAATGCTCCTGTAGCAGCCACCATATCGGCCCCCATCCCTACCCAGTATAATGTGGCATAGTGCCTAATAGATAAATAATAACATAATTACTTACCTATCCCGTTCCCACGACGGGTGGAGGATCCTTCTCTTCCTGTCTGTGCTGTGAGTGACTCACTACATCACCACACTACATCGCGCCTGCCTGCGCCGAGCCGCTCACGGCAGAGTCAATGCTGGAGCAAGGAGCTGTCAGCTTCTTGCTCCAGCATTCAGGAAGCGGGACCAGCGCAGTCAGCACTGTGTGGCTACGGGGGCACCGTAGGTCCCCCAGGCTTAAGGGCCCGGTCGCAATTGCGACCGTTGCAACCCTTAGAGCTACACCACTGTTTGCAGATATATGAAAAAAGCTGTAATAAATATCATGTACTACTAAAAATTTTTGGTAAACTCAACCTAAAGGGGTTCTTATCTCAGGGACAGCATTAGGGAATTAGAGCACCATTCATATGCTCAGTTATTTCTGATAAATTCAATTAATGCAAGATCCTCTTTAATGGGCGAAGCTTTTTGTATAACATTGTATAACATTATAAACGCTACATATAGACACAGTACAGAACATAAATCATGTACACAGTAGATGGCATGCATGGATTGAGCTTTATGTAACCGCATTAGAGATTATTACTTTTTCCTTGTGGATCTACTTTAACCACTTTTAGAGGAGAATTCACATTGTGGTTTAGAAAAAATACATAAAACAGAAGGCGCCGGCCACAAAGGACGACTCTTGTTGAAGCTTGGTTTTCAGTGTGTGGTATTGAGTGCTATGGGCTACGACTACATGGTTAATATAGTTGCAATGACTGTACTGTCAGTGGAAAGTCCCGTTAGGTCTTTCTGTTGATCGGCATGCTGCCGTATTGATGGGGCTTACAAGCATAGTTTTGGGTCAACACTAGCCGCTAGCATAGCTCATGACTTAGGTTGGGTTCACACTTTGTGGTGCTACACATTAGGTTGTTGTCAGAACTATCTATATATATCTATGGAGTGAGCTCCCCCTAGTGGTGGATGGATTTCTATCATCAATTCTACACTAATCGAATTCCATCTGGATATTCCAAAAGTTTTAGATTCGGCAAATATTCAGAAACTTTTGGGATTTGCATCGCATGAATCATAACAAAATGGTGGCTGCTGGTGAGCGACGGCTGCCATTTGTACAGATTGTAAAAAGTATCACATGACCTCAGACGGTTTCACCATATTGCCTTGCAGGCAGCCTTCACAAAAGGCACTATTCCTCCCCCTACCCATATATGTTGCTGTCACTTTGACATGACTAATACTGGCTTTGTGTTAGAGGGTCAGACACAAGTTTTCAGGACAATCGCAGCATTAAGATTTGCGGTGAATTTATTCGGATTGGATTGGATACAAAACTAATTTTGGGAAATTCGCTCATCTCTAATTTTGTATGACTACAGGAATATTGGCACTCTGCTGGCGGTATTGTTTATTAAGGGCACTGTTTATTGGGGGCACTCTGCTGGAATTTTTTTTATTGCAGACAATCGGCTGGCACTGTTTATGTTGGGGCTTTGTTTATAGTCTTCTACCATATACTTTATAGACAGGTATATATATATATATATATATATATATATATATATATAATAACTATGTATTTTCTCGCAGTTTTATGGCTTGTCCACACGAAAAGGGATTGCTGCAGCATTTCCGTTAAAACAAGCACACACTTCGCTAAGGAAAAACGGCACCATTTCCTGCGTTTTTTACTGCAGAAAAAGGTTCGGATTTTGCTGCATTTTTTTTGCTGACATTTAGTCCACTTTCCACACCAGGAATTAACATGCTGCGGTATGAAAAACACGCACCGCAGGTGAATTTTTACTCGGAAATTTTTACGCAGCGTGAGGATGAGATTTGTTAAATCTCACCCATTTTGCTGCTACTGTATTCCGCTGCGTAATTTCCGTCCGCAATTAAGAACAGAATATACGCAGCAATTCCGCTACGTGTGGTCAAGTCTTTAGATGGGTTGAAGACTCTGCACCATTATGTGTGAGCCCAGCCTGATGCCGAAATAAATTAATCATGGACATTTTTACATATGGTGCCATATTGTGACGTGATAGAAAATTTGTTTCAATTCTAATTATTTATTTGACTTTTTTTAGAACTTGCTGATCCTTATGTTACTGAAGGAAGCTATGAAAATAATTTGTCTGGAGCTACAATGTATGTCATCCAGTAGAGGGCAATGCAGTTTTAATTTTAACACTTCAAGATTGTACATAGAAGCAGTTTTTTAACCTTTTTAAAAGATAGGAAAAAATAAATAAAAAATATACATTTATAAAAATGTCCCCTATAGATAAGGCGGCAAGAATTTCATCAAGCTGCAGAAACAAACATTATATGTATTGACAAAATACACAAGACAGAAAGCGGTATATATCCATTTACGGTCCACTTGAATACAATCTATTGCTTCCTGATATCAGCCATTCCTGGAGGCTGACAGTGAAGTTCTTCTCCACCCCTGTGACCACTACTTTATCTCTTATATCCCTAGTTCTGAGAACCTTCAGATACATTTACATACATATAAGACTTCGTTCACATCTGCGTCAGGGCTCCGTTTCGACTGAGCTTTCCGTCGGAACGGAGCCCTGACTGACACAAACTGAAACCATAGGTTTCCGGTTCCATCACCATTGTTTTCAATGGTGACGGATCCGGTGCCAATGGTTTCAGTTTGTCTCCATTGTTCAAGGGTTCCATAGTCTTGATGGAATGAATACCGTATGTATTCATCTCGTTAAAAATGGCGCTCGTTGAGAGGCCCAACAGGTGCCATAACCGCCGGATCTCTGCTGTGTTGGACCCAGCGGCAATGCTTACGATCAGAAATATTTGTGATTGCAAGCATTTAACCCCTCAGATGCTGGTATCAGATGTGACCACTGGCATCTGAGGGGTTTTAACTTTCACTTAGGGGCCGGTCACGTTCTCCCGCGCAACAAGATCGCGGGAGCCGGTGTATTCCTCAAGCAGCTGAGAGCCTTGTGAACACTCCCAGCCCTGCTAGAGGAAGGTTGCTAGATTGCCTGCGGCAGGTCTCAATAGCAATGCACTAATTTTCCATAGAACGCAATATTGTGATATTGTAGTCTATGGCATAAGCGATCTAATGATTGCAAGTTCAAGCCCCCCTAGGGAGGTTAAAAAATAGTAAGAAAAAATATATAAAAATTCAAGTCACCCCCCTTTCCCTAGATCACATATAAAAATAAACATAAACACATTAGATATCCCTGCGTCCGAAAATGTCCGAACTATAAAAATCTAGAAATATTTTTTCAATACGGTGAAAGACGTAGCGGGAAAAAAGGTTAAAATAGCCGAATCGTATTTTTTTTTTTGTCACTTCAAATGCCAGACATTCCCCCAAATGGTATTAATAAAACCTACATCTTTCCACATACAAAAAGACGTCTTACACAGCTCTGTAAATTCTTTCAAACATTTGCATTTTTTTAAAGGTACTAAAACATAACAAAACTATATCAATTTTGTATCACAGTGATCGCACTGACCCGCAGATTAAAGGTAATGTGTCATTTTCACGGAACTGTTGTTTTTTTTTCAAATTCCACCCCATTCTGAATTTTTTCACACATAATATTAAATAGTACCATCAGAAAGTACAATTTGTCTCATAAAAACAAAGCCCCATATGGCTATCAATTAAAAAATAAAAAAAGTTATGATTTTTTGAAGGCAGCGAGGAAAAAAAAAAAGCATAAAAACAAAAATGAGTCGGGTCCTGAAAGGGCTAAAGGGGTTTCCCATCAGAGACATTTATAATATATCCACAGGATATGTCATAAATGTCAGATAGATGTGGGTCCCACCTCTGTGACCCGCACCTATCTCTAGAACGGGGCCCCCTAAACCTCGTTCTACCTTTTTCTGCTCCCTCTGCCACTTTCTGACTATATTGTCGGGAGTTACGAAAGCAGCATAACTCGATGAGCTACGCTGTTTCCGTAAGTTCCATAGTAGTGAATGGCAGTTACGGAAACAGCGTAATATGCGAGCAGCGCTGTTTCTGTAACTACCATTCAGTTCTATGGGACTTACGGAACCAGCGTAGCTCAGCGACGCTATTTCCTAATTCATGGTTGGAATTCACCTGCTTCTGCTGCAACACAGAGCGGCAAAACGGGGTTTAGGGCGCCCCATTCTAGAGATAGGTGCAGGTCCCAGAGGTGGGACCCGCATCTATCTGACATTTATGACATATCCTGTAGATATGTCACAAATGTCTCTCATGGGAAACTTTAAAGTGATAGATTTTAGTTCTGCTGTGAATTCATCTCTATTCTTTCGGAACTTTTTTACACTTACAGTTGCCATGAAATGCTGGGATTCCCGTAAAACCGATATGGTGCTGAGTAGGAAAGTGAGAATGAGTAGCCCAGTCACAAAGCTGCCATACAGTACCACTGAGGAAAGAAGAGGGAATTATACATATATAATTATATCTAGACTTCGTTTTTTCATACAGTTTCTGCACACAGAGTAACTTTTCCATCTACACATTAGTGAGACATCCTCCGGCCAACACACCACGCCGTGCTCATCTCTACACATACAATAGATAACACATCAGTGTTGAGTGGTGGGTACTGGTAGATTATGTACTAATCTCTCCTTCAGATACTTCCTGATTGGGTTACATCTATAACGGCAATCTCTTATCACTTGCTCATGGCTGGATTTCCATTGCTGGAGCCTGTAATGTGCGTAATAATAGACGCAGAGTTGGATAGACCGATTCTTCTTGCTTTTACTTGGGCAGAAGTTGCACATTACTTGGAATAGTAGTAAGATAACAACACACATGCAGTATTGCTTTAGAACTAGCATAAATGTCTTTAACTTCTCCCCTTTAAGGCTATGTTCACACGGGGTATTTTGCCGAGTTTTTTGACGCGGAAACCGCGTCGCAAATCTCGGCAGAAACGGCCCGAGAACGCCTCCCATTGATTTCAATGGGAGGCGTCGGCGTCTTTTTCCCGCGGGAAAAAGAAGCGACATGCCCTATCTTCGGGCGCTTCCGCCTCTGACCTCCCATTGACTTCAATGGGAGGCAGGAGAAAGCGTATATCTCGCTGTTTTATGCCCGCGGCGCTCAATGGCCACGGGCGAAAAACGGCGCGATAATTGCCGCGAAAATCGGCGTGCAGGGAGAGGAATATCTGCCTCAAAGTTCCAAACGGAATTTTGAGGCAGATATTCCTCCCCCAAAATACTCCGTGAGAACATAGCCTAAGTTGCTGTGGTATTGTTTACTATCTAAGTCCTGTTATAATGCATCACAGTTTTTCACTCCGATATAGTGATATTCAAGTGATATCCCCTGGTGACTCCTCACTTATTCCATCCCGGAGTCTCATTCTTTATGTATTCACTTTGGGCTTTTAATTCGATTCTCTGTCCAAACAGTATTCTAGTAAGAACTCCAAATGATCGCTCTGTTGACTCCTTGCAAGCAGGACACCGCCCTATCCTATCGAGCTCTAGCTGGTAGGTATTTAGAAGCGCAATCCCTCTGACAGAAAGACTCTTAGCTGGATTCCCCTTTCCTTTTTCTCTCTCCAGCAAGCGCCTGCTTTTCTTAATGCCAGACTCTCTGTTATCAGAGTTAAACCCTACTCCCGCTTTCTCACCGAAGCTAACGGTGCGCACCACTTCCTCTTTAGGTCTCCTCTGCTATTGCAGCACTCTCGACCAGTGTACCACCGCCCTCTGCTGACTGTTCTGAATACTGCACCTTCAGGATAGACATTACCACCTTCATGGGTTTCAAGTCTATAAAGCCTATAAATCTTAGGTGCCCTAAAGCTGCCCGAAGATATTCAATAGGTAGGGGCATAGCTATAGGGGGTGCAGAGGTAGCAGTGACACCTGGTCCCTGATGCCTGGTAGCGTCCAAAGGCCACTCTGCCACATAATAAGACACCAGTATTATAAAGGATTTTGCATTGGGGCAAAATGGGGACTCTGACAATAGTTGTTGAGTGAACAGTTCTTCACCCTATGACCCCATACCTCCCAATTATCATACACATTAAGCTCAGTTGAATGTATATGTTACTTACATTGGGTGATTCAAGGGGGGATATTAAAATCAGGGGATTACGTTTTTGTTAGACATCTCAGGCGCTGCTTATTTTTGAGGGAAAGGAAGGATTACACAGGTAAAAATCCAAATATCCTATTATCTAATGTCCATGATCAGCTTAAAGTTTTTGTTTTTTTTACGTGTCTCTGACATGTAGGATCGAGCTGTTACCGATCACATCTAAGTTCATAACTTAGGCTGTGTTCACATTAGCGTTGGTTTCCATTGAGGGGTTCCGTCGGGCCTTTCCGTCGGTGGAACCCCTCAACGGAAAGGCTGTCGATTGAGCAGTGTGAGGGCTTATTTTTTGCGGGTGGAATTGTATTTTCTATCGGTACCATTTTGGGGTACATTAAACTTTCATGATCACTTTTTATTCAATTTTTTGTGGGAATTGAGGTGATGGAAATGATTCTGACATTTTTCTTTTTTTTCTTTACAGCGTTCAACGTGCGGGTTAAATAATGTTATATTGTGATAGTTCAGACTTTTATGGATGAGGCGATACCAGTTATGTTAATTTTTTTTAAATGGAAAAGGTTTTTTTAACTTTTAATATTAGTATTTTTATATATTTGAAAAAACTGTAAAAGTTTTAACTTTTTTTACTAGTTCCCTTAGGGGACTTGAACCAGCGATCCTTGGATCGCTTACATGATTTACTAATGTATTGTAGTATACATTGATGCTGACAGTCTCCTATGAAGCCCTGCCGGCGGCCATGACGACGATTGGCACCCCACAATTGCATCGTTGGGAGCCAATGGCACGTCTGAGCGGGCTGCCCCCTCATTCTGACGACATAGATACTGCGGTCGCTATTGACCACGGCGTCTTAGGGGCTAAACGAGCGGGATGCTGCTCGTTACACTAAAGTGTAAGATACAGCTGACACGCTCGTTCTATGGAGCGGGCTCAGCCCGTGAGCAAGCTCCATACTCCCCCACCTGACCTCCGCCTCATATATATTTATACGACGGATGTCGGGTAGGGGTTAACAACATGCAGTAAGCGCCTAAACTCCCCCTAGTGGTGGCTGCAGGCAGTCAGGATGTTAACAATGTCTATGCAGAGGATTTGGAGCTCTGTATCAGAAAAAGATTATTAAAATGACATAAGGTTATATGAAATGATAAATGCCAGCAATGTGCACAATGTTTACTGTTCCCAGAAAGCTAAAACTAAAAGACAAAATTAGGCAACTGCCCATCAGTACTTACTGGTATAATGCAGATATCTGATTGTATTGTCAGCGGGGGAGGCCTCTGTAAATATGGTGAAGTGAGAGCCCAACCCGGTTATTACAGTCAAAATACAGCAACCAACTGTCAGGACCTAAAACCAACCAGGTGCACACAATTTAATATAAATACATAGCTATAAAACTTATATACAAATACTAGACACAAACATTACTTTACATGGCCAGAGACGCAAAGATATAGATGGCCACAAACATGTGTTCTCATGAAGCAACTCTCATCTTGGGAATCTTGGACCCACCACAAATTCTGTAAAATTTGGTGCTGTTGGATAACCTTTGTTGTTTTTACAGAATTATATTGGTTAATATGTCAAATATGTAATATGTACCTGACACCATCATCTCTTGCCTCTCCCACCTCGGTTACATTGTTTTTCCATTGTACTTTCTGGACTTTTTGTCCTCCCCTACTACTATTGTAACGGCCGTGGTCGCGGACCGCTGTCATTCCTCACCTCTTGACGGCTGCGACCGCAGACCTCTGGCTTTCGGCCAGCACCTCCTTCCTCGGAGACAACATAACATGCGGCCATCCTGCTCTGCTCTGAACCCTAGGGTGCCCTCTCGCTCGGTGCCGTTATTAAAGGGCCAGCGCGCGCACATGTGAAATCTTCCCTGACCAATCCCCAGATCACCCCGGACTATAAAAAGGGCTCTGCCCTTCCACTCCTTGCCTAAGCGTTGTTGTCTACCCATGTTCGTTCTGCAAACAGTCCCTTAGTTGTTTCCTGCTACCAGTGTTCCCATATCCTACTTCCTGTATCCTGTTGCTGGGTTTGTGTTTGAGCCTAAGCCTTTAGTTAGAGTCGAGTGTGTCATCTGCCACATCTGGTATCATCCGCTACGTCTCGAGTCATCTGCCACATCTGGTGTCACCTGCCATGTGTAGCGCCCATGGCCGCGGGCCGTCGGGTTCACTCACCTCCCGACGCCCGCAGCCATGGACTTTTCCTCTGCCTATCACCCCCAGTAAAAATGGGCAAGTTGAGAGGATCAACCAGATCATGGAAAATTATCTCCGCCACTTCATCTCTTCACAGCACGATAATTGGGTACAGCTTCTACCATGGGCGGAGTTTTCTTATAATAACCACACAAGTGAGTCCACCACCTCCACTCCGTTTCACATCGTGTACAGTCAACATCCCAGAGTTCCTCTTCCAGTGTCGACTTCATCTCAGGTACCCGCTGCTGACTCTGCATATGAGGACTTCCTGCAAATCTGGCAACAGACCCGGTCCTCTATTTTGCAGGCGGTAGATTGCATGAAGCGTAAGGCAGATACCAAAAGAAGAGAGCCTCAGTATCTTCCTGGGACTAAAGTCTGGCTGTCCTCTCGAAACATTCGCTTGAGGGTGCCTTCATACAAGTTTGCTCCCAGGTTCCTTGGTCCCTTCGAGATCCTGCAACAAATTAACCCTGTTTCCTATAAGCTGCGGCTGCCCCCTACCCTCAGAATCCCTAACTCCTTCCATGTGTCCCTCCTGAAACCAGTGGTCCTGAACCGCTACAGCAAGATCTCTAGTTCCACAGTTGCTTCCAGCGGTCCTTCTGATGTATTCGAGGTAAAGGAGATCCTGGACCGCAAGAGGGTTGGAGGAAGGACTTTCTATCTGGTGGACTGGAGAGGGTTTGGTCCTGAGGAGAGGTCCTGGGAGCCAGAAGAGAACCTCAGCGCCCCTACTCTTATTAAAAAGTTCCTCTCTCACTCTGGTCCCAAGAAGAGGGGGCGTAAGAGGGGGGATACTGTAGCGCCCATGGCCGCGGGCCGTCGGGTTCACTCACCTCCCGACGCCCGCAGCCATGGATCTGTGAGCGCTGGCCTCCGTCTCCCTCCTAGGAGATGCCAGCGCTCACTTACGCTCCGTCCGGGTCCCGTAGGGTGCGCGCGCACGCTCGCCCCCGTTCTTAAAGGGCCAGCGTACGCACATGAAAACAATGTTCATTAACCCACATGATTTCCTGCCCTATAAGAATGCCCTAGCCCTTCTGATCCTTGCCTGAGCGTTGTTAGTCTTTCCCTGTCTGTCTCGCAAATGGTCCCTTAGTGTCTCCCGTTCCAGCTGTTACCCGTGCCCTGTTACCGTTCCTGTATTCCGCATTGTTCCTGTGCCTACCCGTGTTCAAGTGCCATCTGCCACGTCAAGTGCCATCTGCCACATCAAGTGTCATCTGCCACGTCAAGTGCCATCTGCCACGTCAAGTGCCATCTGCCACGTCAAGTGCCATCTGCCACATCAAGTGCCATCTGCTCATCGGATACTGCCCGCCACGTCTGGCGCCACTTTCCGCACCTGCCTCCATCCGTGCTGAAGCCACAGTTACCGTCCGGACTATTTCAGGTACCTAAGCATTACTGTCTGCTATCTTACTTTCACATAGACTGTGACCTGGTCAGCTGCCTCCCCGCTACGGCGGAGCGGCCTAGTGGGTCCACAAACCCAGTGTCAGTGACACCATGTCTGGTGTCATCTGCCACGTCTAGCTCCATCTGTGCTGAATCCTCTGCTGCACCTCGTTTCTGTCTGGACTCTTGCATGTACTCTTTGGCTAAAGACTTTGCATAGACTTTGTATAGACTGTTGTTTGGCCAGCTGCCACTCCACTACGGCGGGGCGGCCTAGTGGGTTTATATACCCCAGGATCCTGACAACTATGTTACATTTGCTGTGATGTACTTTTGTTTTTTACTTATGGTAAATATAAAAGCTTTAATAAAAAGAGAACTGAAAAAAAAAATAATAGTCATCAATAGATCACATAAAATGTAACAATTTCTCTATTGTATATTAATTCTGACTATAGGAAAATCATTCAGATTGAATATTTTCAGTTCAGATGATGGTTTACAATATTGAAACAGGTTTGATAAATGTCCATTGATGATTTTGCAGCATACAGTAGATGTCTATAGCAAATCCAGTTCTATAGTGTGAATATTGGTAAAGGGAATATGCGGGTTACTAATGGTACTAATGTTGATTGTGTTCCAGTTATGCACCATTGCTTTCTTCTGGGGCTACTTCAGGAGATATAAGCAAACATGATGTCCTCACTGTCTCCATGCCCATGTTGAACAACTTATAGATTCTTTTATCCCATAACTCTCTTTGTTGCAGTTGGTGCCACCATAAGAGGTGGTCGTGGGTTCCCCATCTGCTCCCCAGTGACGTTCTTCATGGCTTGCTAGATGACACCATGATGGCATTTTTTGACTTTGGGTCCCCACAGTACTTTAGGTGATCCATACACAGCATTTCCTAAGGTTCCTTCTCACACATTCCCATCCTCCAGTCCGCCGACTCACACTCGTTGGACAAGCCCCAGGCCTAACTGTTTTCTAGGTCAAGTACAGGTTCTCCAGCACCTCACGTGGACAAACCACACTCAGCCCCTTGGCGTCAAACCAATCTTTTATATCTACTTCTTTCTGGCCCTCCTCTCAACATTGTGGTGCAGCCCTTCAGCATCACATCGCACACACCAATGTCTAAGTCATCCTTTTTTGGGCCTGCGCTAATGCTGGCACCTTCTCCTCTTAGCTGAAAGCTCGAAAATGATCAGTCCCGCTATCAGATACCATGACAGGACATGGCAACACTGCTGCGTATAGCGGCCCACCAGTCCATGCAACCCAGGAATTCAAAGTGCACACACGTCACAGGGCACACCATCCCTAATCATAGCACTACATACATACATACCGTACATCACGTTTACAACATACAGTGAAGGAAATAAGTATTTGAACCCTTGCTGATTTTGTAAGTTTGCCCACTGTCAAAGTCATGAACAGTCTAGAATTTTTAGGCTAGGTTAACTTTACCAGTGAGAGATAGATTATATAAAAAAACGAACAGAAAATCACATAGTCAAAATTATATATATTTATTTGCATTCTGCACAGATCCCCTACCAACCATTAAGAGTTCAGCCTCCTCCAGACCAGTCACACGCTCCAAATCAACTTGGTGCCTGCATTAAAGACAGCTGTCTTACATGGTCACCTGTATAAAAGACTCCTGTCCACAGACTCAATTAATCAGTCTGACTCTAACCTCTACAACATGGGCAAGACCAAAGAGCTTTCTAAGGATGTCAGGGACAAGATCATAGACCTGCACAAGGCTGGAATGGGCTACAAAACCATAAGTAAGACGCTGGGTGAGAAGGAGACAACTGTTGGTGCAATAGTAAGAAAATGGAAGACATACAAAATGACTGTCAATCGACATCGATCTGGGGCTCCATGCAAAATCTCACCTCGTGGGGTATCCTTGATCCTGAGGAAGGTGAGAGCTCAGCTGAAAACTACACGGGGGGAACTTGTTAATGATCTCAAGGCAGCTGGGACCACAGTCACCAAGAAAACCATTGGTAACACATTACGCCGTAATGGATTAAAATCCTGCAGTGCCCGCAAGGTCCCCCTGCTCAAGAAGGCACATGTACAGGCCTGTCTGAAGTTTGCAAATGAACATCTGGATGATTCTGAGAGTGATTGGGAGAAGGTGCTGTGGTCAGATGAGACTAAAATTGAGCTCTTTGGCATTAACTCAACTCGCCATGTTTGGAGGAAGAGAAATGCTGCCTATGACCCAAAGAACACCGTCCCCACTGTCAAGCATGGAGGTGGAAACATTATGTTTTGGGGGTGTTTCTCTGCTAAGGGCACATCACTACTTCACCGCATCAATGGGAGAATGGATGGAGCCATGTACCGTCAAATCCTGAGTGACAACCTCCTTCCCTCCACCAGGACATTAAAAATGGATCGTGGCTGGGTTTTCCAGCACGAGAATGACCCGAAACATACAGCCAAGGCAACAAAGGAGTGGCTCAAAAAGAAGCACATTAAGGTCATGGAGTGGCCTAGCCAGTCTCCAGACCTTAATCCCATTGAAAACTTATGGAGGGAGCTGAAGATCCGAGTTGCCAAGCGACAGCCTCGAAATCTTAATGATTTAGAGATGATCTGCAAAGAGGAGTGGGCCAAAATTCCATCTAACATGTGTGCAAACCTCATCATCAACTACAAAAAACGTCTGACTGCTGTGCTTGCCAACAAGGGTTTTGCCACCAAGTATTAAGTCTTGTTTGCCAAAGGGATCAAATACTTATTTCTCTGTGCACAATGCAAATAAATATATATAATTTTGACTATGCGATTTTTTTTTTTTTTATATAATCTATCTCTCACTGGTAAAATTAACCTAGCCTAAAAATTCTAGACTGTTCATGTCTTTGACAGTGGGCAAACTTACAAAATCAGCAAGGGATCAAATACTTATTTCCTTCACTGTATGTGCAAAGCAATAGCAAACTATACAATAAAGCAGTCTCTTAAAGCAAAACACACAGTCTTTTTTCCTTAAGTTGGGATACAACGTCACTCCTTTATACCTCTGTGTGTTTATTTTGTGCTGGTGTGCAGGGAGGTCATACAACTATCACCATTGTAAAATACCATTTTCATAGATACACTCATGCATAAATATACATATACACTACATAATATGCAGTGTAATACTCTGTCTCTCGTTTCGAGTATAGTTAAAGTAAGCTCCAGCTCGGAGCCACGTGAAATATTATGCTGGGGTATTGTACCATTGGTAATTGCCTAAGATATTTTTGGTTTTTCACCCTTCTATGTATAATTTCTATATATATGTGGGTCTATGTAATAAAAAATATAATATTGGGTAATTGACTGCTAATTTTTCAGGTGATTTTTCCAAATTTGCTCTCTTGTGCACCTTATCAGTTGGCAAAAATGGCACACATTTAGAAAATATAATTGCCACAACTATCATAGCTGTTTGGCAAATTTCTTTCGATAAATGTCCTCATTGTATTTATATAGAGCAGTTGTCTATTCTAAAATATAACAATGAGTGTGCACATACTGTAAGAACATTATTAACAAGTTCCTTCCTTAAAATATGACAAATTATGAAATAACAAGAAATGATCTCATTACCAAAATAAAGAGGCAGGTGACAAGGAGCTGGCATCTGGCAATTCGTACCCACGACTTATATCCCATGCTTGTACTGTTCAGTGCCCCACTCTCTGGGCACCCCGGCACTACTATGCAAGTTGCCCTCACCGACTAAACTGCTACATGTCACACACATTAATCACACTCACAAATTCCTTCCTGCTGTCGACACTGCAGTTACTGATAAGTGACAAGCTGACCAGGGCAGGCACTGAAGGCATGATGGGAAATGTAGTTCTGTGTAGGTCTTTAAAGCATTTCTTTATAGGCACACTGATACTCATTAAGTTTTGGATACATTTTGATGAAATTAACAGTTTACAATTGATAGCCTGATTCTCGATGGCTTGTACTTTTGTATTGGCTGACATTTTATTAAATGCTACAATACTAATCTTGTAACCGAAAGGCAGAGGTACAGCAATATTTTTTTTTTTTCTTAAATCGGTTGTCTGCCATCCCATTTTGTTAAAAGGTCTCCCTGAAAATAACCTGAGCTCATGATCTCCCGTAGTTAGAATCCTCAGTGATCAGCGGTAGTTTCTGGAGGAACCTGGCAGCAAGTGTACAGCGCCTCCACGGGGGAAATCAAGCATTACATCGTGCTCATTGAATCCATTAGGCTGGCCATGTATTGCACTGAAGTACTCTGTCCTCCTGAGAGAGACACTCTTCGTTTCTGCTCTTCGCTTTGGCTAATTGATGGAGATCCGAACGAAAGGGCCACTCTCTCTAATGCTTTATAGGGATTTTTCAGTAAAAATAAATTGATGGTATATCCTCAGAATAAGCCATCAACATTTGATCAGTGGGGGTCCGACTCTAGGCACCTCCGCCAATCAGCTGTTTTGAAGGAGACCTGGCACTCATGTGAGCACTGCATTCATTTCTTACCTGCTCTTTACTGTGAATCGCCGACACAATTGTAGCGACGGTTCACAGTATAATAGCCTTCTCCCATTCAAGTGAATGGGAGAAGGCTATTATACTGTGAACCACCATTACAAGTGTGTTGGCGATTCACAGTAGGGAGCGGTGACCGGAATGAAGAGGAAGCAGTGCTCACATGTCTATGTGATGTCTATTCACAATCCTGACACTTCGCTAACGTTTCTGTTTCTGTGAGATTTACAGCAAGGCAAGCGTAATCTCGTTTTAAATGACAGTTTACAGTGTAATCTCGCGAGATTACGATTGCCTTGCTGTAAATCACACAGAAACGTTAGCGAAGTATCAGGATTCTGAATAGACATCACGTCCTGGCTGGAGGAAATGTATATTCACTGTCAGGACACTGCAGTAAAGTTAGTGTGTGTGTATATGTGGCTGCACATAGTGATATAGCTATATCGCTATGTGCTGTATAAATGAATGGGGAGAAGTGTATGACGCTGATTGGTCACTGATTGGTCAGCGTCATACACTCCTCTGTACAACGCCCACTTGGCCAAAAAGTAAAACACGGCTAGTTGTCCATTAAGAAACTCATTAGCATATAGCTAAAATAGGTCATAACTCCGTAAAAAATGATAGTTTTTCTAAATTAAAAACACTGCTGTAATCTACATTACAGCGCCGATCACATCACGTACAAGATAGGACACTTATAATGTGGTGACAGAGCCTCTTTAAGCAATGGGAAATAAATAATGTGGAGATTGATCTGGTTTGGCTGCTCTTATAATGGAACATGGTGTGGGATCACCACTCATAGTACCATAAAATCATTATGATCATTGATTCCAACATGAACAATGTGCATATTCAGTATCCTGGACATATCCGGTACAGGTTTACAATCAGAAGATTATGGGTGTCAGATTGTCCCTGGCCAATATGTGCAGTTATCTTCCCACTTCATATCAAAACACAATGCAGAAGCTGGAAGTCATCTGGATTTATGAATCAGGAATCTGAATAACTAGATATTGATGTGTCCAAATAGCTGGATGCTTCTTTTCATTAGACCCTTTTTTTTTTGGGGGGGGGGGGGGTTCCTTTTATGGGGGAATGTCCTTTCCAGCTATGGGAATGTCCTTTTATGGGGGAATGTCCTGTCCAACTACTGGAATGTGCTGTTATGGGGGAATGTCCTGTCCAGCTATAGAAATGTCCTGTTTTGGGGGAATGTCCTCTCCAGCTATAGAAATGTCCTGTTATGGGGGAATGTCCTGTTATGTGGGAATGCCCCGTCCAGCTATGAGAATGTCCTTTTATGGGTGAATGTCCTCTCCAGCTATGGAAAAGTCCTGTTATGGGGGAATGTCCTGTCCAGCTATTGAATTGTCCTGTTACGGGGGAATGTTCTGTCCATCTATAGAAATGTCTTATTTGCAGCCAGCTATGTATGACAAATTCTTGCAGAAACTTTAAATCTGGTCATTGCACATAAAAAGGCTGCTGGGACAGCTATGTCTCCAAAACCCTTTATAAACATGCATGCTCAGCTCGGCTGAGCGTCTTTTGTGTCAAAGGGATAGCAGTATAAACGTCTGCCAGCGCTTATCTTCGACGGAACAAAGGATTAGGCATGTTGAAATCTACCATGTCTGATTCTATTTTCCCCAATAACAGATATCAGGGGATTGTTGGGCTGTCCCTTTACATCTTAGGCTTTGTTCACATCTGCGTTGGGGCTCCGTTTATAGGTTCCGTCTGAGCTTTTCGTCAGGGGAACCCATGAGCGGAGCCCTGACTGAAACAAACGGAAACCATAGTGTAATGATAGGGGTAGGGAAACGGACAAGTGAACCCTAATCTACCCGCCACTCTGTCCCTGCCTACTTGCAATGACCCGCCCTAGGAGACGGGGTACAACTGGGCGGCGGTCCCTACGCTCAGTAAGTGCACAAGACAAACATACAAGGGAATATAAAGGGAAAGGGGCAGTTGCCCACGGCAACACCGTGAGCAACAGAGTGGTGAACAAGCCAAGTCAAACCAGGAGAGCACGAGGTACCAAACGCTGAGCAGAAGAGTAGTCAGAAAGCCAGGGTCAGAATAGAGCAGGATCAAATTGTTAGGAGCTGTAGCTGGGCCAGGAAACCACACGGAAAGAATCACAAGCAAGGAGGAACAGGAAAGGCAGGTATAAATAGACAGAGGGCGGGAGCTAGCTGAGTCTGGCCAGGCTGCTATAGGCTCTCCCACTCCTAAGCCTGCCAGCCTGAGTGGTGGAAGCTGGAGTCAGTCTCAGAGACATAGACTCAGGTGAAGACTGATTACCTCTGGAAGTTAACCCCGAAGCTGGACCTGACAGATCCTTTACATATAGATCTCCTTTTGCATTACCATTGATTTCAATGATGTTGGATCCGGTACAATTGGTTTCCATTTGTCACCGTTGTGCAAGGGTTCCGTCGTTCTTATGGAAGCAATACCGTAGTCGACTGCGCTATTCATTTCGTCAAAACTACGGAACCAGTGGCGTAACTAAGGCCGTAGCAGCCATAGCGGCTGCTACGGGGCCCGCGGCATGAGGGGGCCCGTGTCGCCTGCCGGCACGGGCCCCCACCATGGCCGGAGGCTCCGCTAGCAGCCGCTATGGCTGCTACAGCGGGACGCCACTGAACACTACGGCAGAGCAGGGAGGTATCTCCCCGCTCTGCCATTAAACAAAAGACATGTATCCCCTATGCACAGGATAGGGGATACATGTGTGATCGCTGGCAGCGATAAGGAGAACAGGGTACTGAAAGACCCCTGAAGTTCTCCATCACAAACCTCGGACTTCCGGGGTCTGTGTTGGCAGCTCCATAGAAATTAATGGAGCGTCGGTCGCGCTTGTGCGCATGCGTGACCCGCGCTCCTTTCATTTTTATTGAGCTGCGCAGATGCCGGAAGTCAGAGGTTAGTCATGGAGAACTTCAGGGGACTTTCAATCCCCCGTTCTCTCTATCGCTGCCAGCGATCACACATGTATCCCCTATCCTGTGGATAGGGGATGCATGTTATTTGTAGGACACACTGTAGGTCGCATTTTTTTGGGGGGCTGGGGACGCTGTATGGCGTTCCCTACAGGGGGGCTGTATGGCGTTCCCTACAGGGGGGCTGTATAGCGTTCCCTACAGGGGGGGCTGTATGGTGTTCCCTGCAGGGGGGGGCTGTATGGCGTTCCCTGTTGGGGTGGGCTGTATGGCGTTCTCTGCGGGGGGGGGGGAGGGGCTGTATGGCGTTCCATACAGCCCCCACTGTAGAGAACGCCATACAGCCCCCCCTGTACGGAACGCCATACAGCCCCCCTGTAGATAACGCCATACAGCCCCCCTGTAGAGGACGCCATACAGCCCCCCCTGTAGATAACGCCATACAGCCCCCCCTGTAGAGAACTCCATACAGCCCCCCCTGTAGATAACGCCATACATCCCCCTGTAGATAATGCCATACAGTCCCCCCTATAGATAACGCCATACATCCCCCCGAAGATAATGCCATACAGCCCCCCCTGTAGATAACGCCATACAGCCCCCCCTGTAGATAACGCCATACAGCCCCCTTGTAGATAGCGCCATACAGCCCCCCCTGTAGATAACGCCATACAGCCCTCCCCCTGTAGATAACGCCATACAGCCCTCCCCCTGTAGATAACGCCATACAGACCCCCTTGTAGATAACGCCATACAGCCCCCCTGTAGATAACACCATACAGCCCCCTCTGTAGATATCTACAAAGGGGGCTGTATGGCGTTATCTACAGGGGGGGCTGTATGGCGTTATCTACAGAGGGGGCTGTATGGCGTTATCTACAGGGGGGGCTGTATGGCACTATCTACAAGGGGGGCTGTATGGCGCCATCTACAGAGGGGGACTCTACATGGCGTTATCTACAGGGGGGCTGTATGGCGTTATCTACATGGGGGGCTGTAAAAAAGGTACTATCTACAAGGGGGGGGGGTTGTGTGACACCCAGGGGAGGGGGGCCCCAGTCAAAAGTTTGCTATGGGGCCCAGTCTTTCCTAGTTATGCCCCTGTATGGAACCCTTGCACAGTGAAGACAAATGGATCCGACAATTACGCACCGGATTCGTTACGGTGATACAAACGTAAACCTATGGTTTCGTTTGTATTAGTCAGGGTTCCGTGCATGGGTTCTTCTGACGAAAATCTCAGACTGAACGCCTGAACGGAGCCCTGACGCAGATGTGAACGAATACTATACCTAAATGGAGGACACCAAAGAGCTCCCTAGAACATTCGTTATGAATAACCGTTCCCATTGATGTGTGAGTTCTATAGGGAACGGGGCCAAAGGCCCATAATGAGCATGGTGGTAACGGTGAACCCGCTTGATATGAACAAAACCTAAAGATTGGAGTCTGACACACGAAGGATGAATTAAGACAATGTAAGTTTATTGAATCAATTAAAATAAACAAAACACATTAAAAGCATAGAGATGATTGCCACAGAAAAAATGGACAACCAGAACATATAATGTAGCACATGGCACTGTATAAACCAACAAAGACAAAGCTATAGCGAATTACATTTGTCTATTAATAACACAATGTTACACAAGTAAAGGGCTGAGTCAGCCTGTTGTGGGTAAATACTATTTTGGATATATTAGTCCAGTAGCCAACTGTATATGAGCACGACGTACTTAGATGATGGATGCAACAATTATGTGTTCACCTTGTATGGCCATTACATAGTACATCTGGGCACTAACCCGTAATAATAGAAGAAAATAACTTATGAGAGGCGTGTACACATCAAGTAACAATATCTATTGCAGTATGTAAGAGAATCTCTTACCCATCTCAAGATTTACCGCAGATGTGAACGAAGCTTTAGGGCAAAGCCCCACGTGGCGGAATTGCTCTGGAATTCCGATGTGGATACTCCGCAGCGTTAATCCGCAGCGGACCCGTTTCTCCATTGCCTTCCACTGCTATTTAGTAGTGTTCGTTTAGACGATGCGGAAAACTCTGCTGCGGAGCATAGGCTGCGGTGCGGAAATTGGTGTCCGTACCATACAATGGTTGTTGCGGACGTGTGGCGGACTGGTTGCGGACTCATTGCGGAAGTTCTCCATTGACTTCAATGGAGATTCTAAATTCCGCAATGAAGTCCGCAGATGTCATGCACATGTTATGGGTGCTGCGGAGCGTATTGTTTTTTTAACATGACATTTCTTCATTCTGGCTGGACCTATGTATTTCTAGGTCTACAGCCAGACTGAGGAAGTCAATGGGGCTCCCGTAATTACGGGTGACTACGTGTGTGCACCCATAATTACGGGTGACTACGTGTGTGTGCACCCATAATTACAGGTGACTACGTGTGTGCACCTGTAATTATGGGAGCGTTGCTAGGCGACGTCAGTAAATAGTCACTGTCCAGGGTGCTGAAAGAGTTAAGCGATCGGCAGTAACTGTTTCAGCACCCTGGACAGTGACTTCCGATCACAAGATACATCAACCTGTAAAAAAAATAGAAGTTCATACTTACCGAGAACTCCCTGCTTCTTTTTCCAGTCCGGCTTCCCAGGATGACGTTTCAGTCTAAGTGACGGCTGCAGCCAATCACAGGCTGCAGCGGTTACATGGACTGCCGCGTCATCCAGAGAGGTCGGGCTGGATGCCGAAAGAGGGACGCATCACCAAGACAACGGCCGGTAAGTATGAAATTCTTTTACTTTCACTAGGGAAAGTGCTGTCCCTTCTCTCTATCCTGCACTGATAGAGAGAAGGGAAGTACTTTCACCTCAATACGCAACGGCCAGTCCGCATCAATTTACTGCACATTTTGGGCAGATCCGAAACAGAATCTGCAACGCAGATTCTGTGCGGCATTGATGCGGACAGTTGCGGAAAAAATCTGCCACGTGGGGCCATGCCCTTAGATTGTCAACATTTCACAATATGTAATGTAAATGACCTGCTTAACTGGTAGAGTAGCAAGTACTGATAATCGCAAAGTAAAGAGGGAAATGAGAGTACGGGCAGCCAGGGTTAGTACATCAGGTTTTAAAGATATTCAGGCTCAAGACAATGAAATAATGACATACACTCCATATTAATTGGCCTGTTTTGAAACCAAAATGTCACACTTTGAGAAATTTCTTGTAATAACTTTGACATTTACATTCTGTAATTATAACCTTAACATCTCTACAGGAGGTGGTGCTGTAAAATACAGAATTGGTGCTAAACTTTGGAATTCTTTCTATAATTTTATCTGTGAAATAAACTATATAAAAAAAGTGATTTATTTTCACCTAGTTGTGACCTGATCATGTATTCTTAGTTTTTATAACAATGAAGAATTGTCTTTCTACTATTAGGAGTCTGAGAAATCAGAAGAAAAGTTACTGCACCACTTTAATTTGAAGGATCGGGCACCTTTTATTTCACCTTATGAATCAGGGCCCCAGCATCAGGAGCATGAGGCGCCCAGAAGTGAAGAGGCGCTTGGTCAGGAGTCTGAATTTTTTTTTTTTTGGGGGGAGGGGGGTCTAGATATAAATTTAACTTGAGGGTCTGGTCTGGAATCTGAATTAATTTAAGGGTCTGGTCTGGGGATGTAATTAATTCGGGAGTCTGATTAGGGGTGTGAATTAATTCAATAGTCTGGTGTAGGGATAAATTTAGGGATCTGGTTTGGAGGTTGAATTAATTTGGGGGTCTGATTAGAGGTATAAATTAAACTAGAAGTCTGGTCTGGGATCAGAATTAATTTAGGGGTCTGGTCGGGAGTCTGAATTAGTTTGGGGGTCTGAATTAATTTAGGGGTCTGGTCGGGAGTCTGCCTTAATTTAAGGTTCTTGTCAGGGGTTTGCATTCAAGTCTGATCTGGGGTTTGAATTAATTTAGGAATCTATCTGGTAGTCTGAATTAATTTAAGGGTCTACTCAGGGGTCTAAACTGATTTTAGAATATGGTCTGGGATCTGAATTAACTTTGTCTTCTGGGCTGGTGTCTATGGAGGTGACGTATGTGCCCAGGGGCATAACTAGGAAAGACTGGGCCCCATAGCAAACTTTTGACTGGGGCCCCCCCCTGGGTGTCACACAACCCCCCCCCCCCCTTGTAGATAGTGCCTTTTTTACAAACCCCCCTGTAGATAACGCCATACAGCCCCCCTGTAGATAACGCCATACAGCCCCTTTTGTAGATATCTACAAAGGGGGCTGTATGGCGCTATCTACAGAGGGGGCTGTATGGCGTTATCTACGAGGGGGCTGTATGGCGTTCCCTACAGGGGGGACTGTATGGCGTTCCCTACAGGGGGGGACTGTATGGCGTTCCCTACAGGGGGGGACTGTATGGCGTTCCCTACAGGGGGGACTGTATGGCACTATCTACAGGGGCGGGCTGTATGGCGCTATCTACAGGGGGGCTGTATGGCGTTCCCTGCAGGGGGGGGGGGCGCTGTATGGCGTTCCCTGCAGGGGGGGGGCGCTGTATGGCGTTCCCTGCAGGGGGGGCGGGGGCGATGTATGGAGTTCCTTGCAGGAGGGGGCGCTGTATGGCGTTCCCTGCAGGGGGGGCGCTGTATGGCGTTCCCTGCAGGGGGGGCGCTGTATGGCGTTCCCTGCAGGGGGGGGGGCGCTGTATGGCGTTCCCTGCAGGGGGGGGCGCTGTATGGCGTTCCCTGCAGGGGGGGCGCTGTCTGGCATTATCTACAGGGGGGACTGTATGGTGTTACCTACAGGGAGTCTGTATGGCGTTACCTACAGGGGGGTCTGTAGGGAACACCATACAGCCCCCCCTGTAGGGAACGCCATACAGCCCCCCCTGTAGGGAACGCCATACAGCCCCCCTGTAGGGAACGCCATACAGCCCCCCCCTGTAGGGAACGCCATACAGCCCCCCCCCTGTAGGGAACGCCATACAGCGTCCCCCCCTGTAGGGAACGCCATACAGCGTCGTCCCCCCTGTAGGGAACCCCATACAGCGTCGTCGTCCCTGTAGGGAACGCCATACAGAGTCGTCCCCCCATAGGGAACGCCATACAGCGTCGTCCCCCCCGTTAGGGAACGCCATACAGCGCCCCCCCCTGCAGGGAACGCCATACAGCGTCCGTCCCCCCTGTAGGGAACGCCATACAGCGTCCCCCCCTGTAGGGAACGCCATACAGCATCCCCCCATGTAGGGAACGCCATACAGCCCCCCCTCCCAAAAAAATGCGACTTACAGTGTGTCCTAATAAAAGACATGTATCCCCTATCCACAGGATCTCCACAGGATAGGGGATACATGTGTAATCGCTGGCAGCGATAAAGAGAACGGGGGACTGAAAGTCCCCTGAAGTTCTCCATGACTAACCTCTGACTTCCGGCGTCTGTGTCGGCAGCTCCGTAGAAATGAAAGGAGCGCTGGTCACGCATGCGCATAAGCGGGACCGGCTCTCCATTCATTTCTCCGGAGCTGCCGACACAGACCCCGGAAGTCAGAGGTTAGTCATGGAGAACTTCAGGGGACTTTCAGTCCCCCGTTCTCTTTATCGCTGCCAGCGATTACACATGTATCCCCTATCCTGTGGATAGGGGATACATGTCTTTTATCATGCCAGGGCTGCAGAACATCAGTACGCCAGAACGTCGGGACACGTCGCCATGGTAGGTAACCATTTTTTTTCTGTGCATTTTGGCCGGAAATCTGCACCACAATTTGTTGCAGTTTTTCAGCCGGAATTGCCTGCGGCACACAGGGCAGATACTCTGTATGCTTTTACTCAGCGTATCCACCCTGTGTGAACATTACCTTACTGTCATCCCCTTTGCCTCCCATAGCTCCCCTGCCGACCTGTCTCTACCTGTCCCTCCATAGAGCCCCTGTCAGGGACATATCCCCCTGGCCCCCCTCCCGCCCTTGCTACTTTCCACTATTTTAGCCCTCTCCCCATCCCAGAGCCCTATCACCTAGTCTCTCCTCCTTGTCCCTGGTCTCCACCGTGCCCCTCCACAAAGCCACTGCCAGTATGCGCCGGACTCCTGCCCCCATCCCACCATTTTCCTTTGCCGCAACCCCCATCACGCTATAATGGGGGAGCGTGCCAAATGCCTTGACTGTATGGTGCCAAAAAAATTCTGATGGCGGTCTTGTCTGTGTTATCATATGACCGGAACAGAGTTTTATCGCCACAAAGTAAATATTCAAGGTTCCAATTCGATGATTACAAGCAGAAATCTTTTAATCCTGAGACATAAAAAAAGTATATAGAAAAATGTTAGAATTTATCATTAAACAACAAACCTTTATTTGTTGAAGCCATAATATCCTTTTAATGTTTATTGGTGATACTAACAGGGTAGGATGTCATTACTTGATTCATTTTGATGGAAAAAAGGGTTCTCAAAGTTTTATAGATAAACTCGTATAATTGGTATAAATGAAATAAATTTCATTTAAAGTGCATAAACGAACAATTAATTAGTCAAATTTGTATTTTGGGTGGATTTACTTTGAAAATTCTAATTTGTATTTTGGGTGGATTTACTTTGAGAATTAAATATCCAATAAAAAGCAGTAAAAATTCAGAAATAAAACTAATATGACCACAGTGTAACGGTCTCATCTAGAATGGAATCTACCCACATCAAGCTAAGTGAACCAGCAGAGTAATAGCCTGTTCCCTCTTATGCTGTCACCTCTAGGACTTTAATTGTGTAATTAGTGACGATCAGGCTGTCCATCTTCTGAGAATCTGATGAATGTAAAAGTGTCCAAACAAAGGCGCCTGCAGATCATTGCATTTTGCCAATTTCAGAAAAAGACTCAAGACCTCTTAAGAAAAATCTATTTCCAGACAGTGTCTAACCGTCAGCAATCACAGACCAACACTTGTGGTTCAGGCAGCAAAACAAAATAAAAATCCCAGAACCTTGCGATGATCTCCTCTCTGCATTTCAACTACAAATTTAAGAATTGTGTACAGAAAGCAAAACATAAAAAAAGTAGTATATGATAACCCCAGGTGGAACAGATAATGTGTGAAATGTATTACCGATGTCACAAGGACAAGTTCTGGTGCTATGTAAACCATTCGGGAAATGTCTTAAAGATATTGTTTTAAATACTACATGCCAGAATTGTAAAGGCTCACGGCAGAGTCATGTGCACAGAGCAGGATTTGACTAACCCTCCAGAGCTCCAAGGAAACCTCCGGTGGGTCAAGGCTTTTAAACAATAATTGGGCTTGAAAGGTCCAGCAGAAGACAACCCCATTTGGAGCTGGCTTTAGAGCCAATAACTTACCAATAGGTTCTACTTCTTATGAGTGGATTGACACTTGAAATGTCCTGCGTGAGCCATGATGACAACAAAATTGGAATGAAATTAAAAGTGGACATGTATAGATGGGGGGGGGGGATGGGCTCTCAGAATGATTTCCTCTGGTGGGCTCAAGGAACTTCAATCCGACACAAACACAAGTTTTTTTTATGCAGCATCCAATTCTGTACTAGGCACTCCGTGTGCTGCTACATGGTCCCTTATTACAGCACCATATTACAGAGGTATTTCCCCACTGGACGCTGTAATACGGTATCAGATGGGTCATAGCAGAATTTTTGTTTTTGATGAACCTTTGAGAAATAAATTCTCAGTGCATATGTGCATAATATGAACCCATAGATTTCTATGGGTACCGTATTATGCATCCTTACAACTGATTTTTACGAGCATATGTAAATCTCATTCCCAGTGGAATTGTTGTTGATTTTGTCCGAATTTGCTCAGAGTTCACACCTAAATCCAGACAGAATCCAAGAATGTGTGAACATAGCTTAAGTGGTATTCCGGTTATAATAAATTAGCACCTATTCACTAAATTACCAGAATTGGGATCCTGTGTTCCCAGTTTCCTCCATTTAAGAGTGATGGTCAGGCATTCACCCTGCCACTCCATTCAAAATCTATGGCACTGACAAAAATGAGCAAGCAAATTTACGTCAGTGCCGTAGAGTTTAAATAGATTCAAAATTCTGTGCGGAAATAATTTCTTAATATATCCTTAGGCTGGGTTCCCACGTAGGGTAAACGCTGCAGAATTTCTGCAACTGAATTCTGTGCGGTAATTCCACAGTATTTACAGTAGCAGCAAAGAGAATGAGATTTAGAAAATCTCATACCCACACTGTGAAAAATAAATGCACAAAAGTGTTCTGCGGTGCGTTTTTCAATTCCGCAACATATCAATTTATTGTGTGTGTTCTGTGCGGAGATGCTGCGTGTTTGGCACCTAGACTTCAATGGGAATCAGAAATTCTGCAACAGATTTATGTTGTTGTGTTTTTTACAGCGTTTACGCAGTGGAAACGCAGAAAAAAATGCTGGAAATCCACGGGTGCACATACACTTTTCTATAACCAATATTCAACACTAACTGAAAAAACTTAGGATTTCTGTAACAGATTTACTAGCGTTTTTCTAGAGATTCTGCTGCAGATTTTCTGTTCCGGCTTTACCTGCGGATTTAGTGTTAAACATTGGTTATAGAAAAGTATATGTGCACCTGCGGATTTCCAGCGTTTTTTTTCTGCGTTTCCGCTGTAAAAAACGCAACAACATAAATCTGTTGCGGAATTTCTGCTCCCCATTGAAGTCTATGGGCCAAAAACACAGCATCTCCACGCAGAACATGCAGCATAAATTCACATGCCGCAGAATTTTTTTCTGCAGCGTGGGCATGAGATATTCTACGGCTACATTCAGACAAACGTAGCCAACTTTGGACGTGAAACACTTCAGTTTTTCACTTCAGAGGTGCACCCGCGCTGCACCCGTCTGGGACGCATTATCACGCATCCCCGATAGACTAGAGTCTATGGAGGGATGTGTGTAGCGCAAAAAAAATAGGACATGTCCTATCTTTCACAGACTCTTTACACGCACCCTTGAAACAACGGTCGTGTGAACGGCCCCATTGAAGTACAAGAGTTTGTGTGATGGCCGTTGTTTTAACAGCCGTCACACGGACTACATATACGCTCGTCTGAATGAGCCCTAAATCTCATTCACTTTCCTGCTACTGTAAATGCTGCAGATTTTCTGCACTGGATTCCGTTGCGGAAATTCTGCAGCGTTTACGCTATGTGGGAACCCAGCCTTATAGAGGTTGGAGCTCTGTTTGTCAGTTACTGAGCTTCATATATTCTGCATGTTGTTTTTAACAGAAGGAACATCCGCTGTTTACTTCCAGTGAATGGCGTTGTAACCCTATTCACTCACAGTGTAAAACATCTGCAGCGGATTCAAGGTATGATGCAGATTTTCAAATGCCCTGTCTATTGCGGAAATGCTGTGGATTTTCGCCACAGAGTTCATCCATCTTTATGATGAGTGAAATATGCAGCTGTATCCGTACTGAAATCTGTAATGAAGTTTGCATGTAACACATGCGGAATTAATTGAAGATTTTGGTGCTGATTTTTAGGCTGGTTCCACGGTACAATTATTGTGCTGTGTCTAAAGCCAGCCTAACCAGCAAAATTTGTGCAAAAATAATTGTCTTGAAAAAGTTGGTTGACTGCAAAGATACTATTTGGACGTTGAGTTATTTTGTGCTTATTGCCTCAACAATATCCATTTTTTTTTAGGATTTGTAATCATTAAGGAGTTAGTGTTTGGAAAGGTCATGGTGTTTAATATATTACAGTACAGCAGGTCTTTGAAAATAACTCATATCTTATAAACCCAAGTACTGGAAATATTAGACCTTCCTAGATCCTTTTTTTTTTTACAGATATTTGCAGCTGTGGTGCAGTTAGTATTTTAGACATTATTTTTATTTTAAATACTACATTATTTATACATTTAATCTTTATACAGTGTATTAAATAATGTTTTGTTACCATTTTTGCACACAATGGGAGAGAAGTATTTATTATGTGTTTTAGACACTTTTTACTCCTCCCTCAACAGTTTTGAAAAGTGTCTACAAAAAGGTGCAAGGTTAAGAGCATTCACAAAATGCTCCAGATTTATTGAGACCAAGCGTAATTTTTCTGTTGAAAATACTGGTGTGAAGTACGCCACTTAGATGCAGTTATGTCTAGTATAGTTGTATCTTGTCTAATTTTACAACACTATTACAGGAGTATTCCCAAAATCATAAATTCCAAAAATCATAAATTATCACCTATCCATTTTATGATCACTGGGATTCCCACCACTGGGACCCCCACCATTCGTGAGAACTGGGTCCTGAACTCCCAGATCCTCCAGACTGCATTCCCTGCAATAAAGAGTAGTTTGAGTGGAGAGGAATACGCCCGCCTCTCATTTCACCGTTTAAGAGAATGACGGAAACAGCTAAGCGCTGTGCTCAGCTGTTTCCAACACTCCCATAGGCATTGAAAATAGTAGCAGCGTGCATGCTTGACTCTATTCAATGTCCTACTCACTGAGGTTGAGCAGTGAGGAGGATCTGGGGGTTTGGGACAACTGTTCTCGCGATCAGTGGGGTTCGCATCCTGTGGATATGTGATCATTTATGATTCTGAATACCCCTTTAACTCCTTCCCAACGTATGATATATACTCACGTCATAGCCGGGTAGGGGAAGTATGGAGCGGGTTCACGAACTGAGCTCACTCCATACATCACGGGTGTCAGCTGTATGCTACAGCAGACGCTTCACTGTAACGAGAAGTATCACGTTCGAGCGTGATCCCGCTCGTTTAACTCCTTAGATGCTGTGGTCAATAGCGGCCGTGGCCTCTAAGTTATTAGAAAGAGGGGGCGACCCCCTCTTAAATGTCTAAAAAAAAATATTAAAAGTAAAAAATAAAAGTTTTCCCATTTTCCCCTAAAGAATTGTAAAAATAATAATAAATAAACATAATTGGTATCGCCACGTCAATAAATGTCTGAACTATTACTATATAACATTATTTAACATGCATGGTGAACGCCATAAAAAAAATAAGTAAAACGCCAGAATCGCTATTTTTTGGTCACCTCGTCTCCCACAAACAATGGAATAAAAAGTGATCAAATCTTTCATGGTGCCATTAAAAACTTCAGCTCGTCCCGCAAAAAATAAGCCCTCATACCGCTCAATCAATGGAAAAATAAAAGTTCTGGCTCTCAGAATTTGGCGACACAAAATAAACTTTATGTTACAGTTTTTTTTCTTGTAAAAGTAGTCAAATATAAAAAAATACATATAAATTTGGTATCACCGTAATCTTATTGATCTGCAGAATAAAGTTAACATGTTGTTTTAACGTTGAAATAAAGCACAAAATAAAATGGAGGAATCGCTGTCTTTTTTTTTCTACCCCACTAAGAATGTTTTCTCGTTTCCTAGTACATTATATGGTACAATAAATGATGCCATGAAAAACTACCACTCGTCCAGCAAAAATCAAGCCCTCATAGGGCTATACAGACAGAAAATGTTTAAAAATTATGGCTTTTGGAAGGCGGGGAGGAAAAAATGTAAATCCAAAAAATGGCTTTATCGGAAAGGGGTTAATAAATCTGCCCCATTATGATTACTATGTATTGCACTATGTTACAATGTACTTACTTCATCAATGTGATTTTATTGTGATATATATGTATGGTAATTAATTATTTTCTATCGTAAAAATGATTGAGACATAGCTATACTGTGAGTAAAACTTAATGTTTGGATTTTAAAGGTATGTAAAGGGTTAATACTGAAAATCCAATGTAAGATGGTGCACTCTGAACTTCTATAAGATCCCTCGGGCCATCAAGTGTTTGAGGATAGAGAGATATTTGAGTTCCACAAGTCACAGAAAGGCAGGTTACTGTGGGGTTTTTCTGTATATGTGACATTCAGTGACACACTGATGATGTCACACTCGGATCAGGGGGTAGGTCATGATACCCCGGAGCGGTGTGTGCACCGGATGCTCAACTCTTCTCGCTTGCAATGACATATAACAGGGACAGGTCTGTGCACGATACGGGAACCACTTAACTTCAGACAGGAGAACAGCCTGAGGACAAAAGCAGAGATAGATCAGGATAAAGAGGGGCATGACATCTAAAAAAAACATTGCAAATGTGTACAAGCAACCGTTTAAATGCTAAGGTAAAAAGCATCTTATAAACTGATGGGTTTTATACAAACAGCAGCAAATAACTAAAATACAATTCAAACAGAAATGTAAAATCCAAAACCTGGAAGATGATGTCTTATAGGCAATTGCATGTGAAAATAACATAAGTTCATAATAGATCATACACTTGTCCATATGCAAATATATTGAATATATATATATATATATATATATATATATATCAAGTTCTACAAAGCATATGCATACATGTATGGTCATACGATGTCCCAAAATACAGCATTAAATCCTACGCTTGTTAAAACAATGACTCAATATGGAGGCGGTTAACCAATCTCTGGTTGGGTCTGATGCACATAAAAAATTTTTATTATCTGTCTTTAGATCAAAACATTAAGACCTATCGCAGGTGGCAGAAGCAGCCCAACAAGTGGTGTTAAAGACTACCAGTTATTATGCAGGAGCGGCAATTCCCAAAATCCTTAAGTGGGGGTCTCTCACAATGCTAACCCCCTTTCAATATTCACTCGGGACTGCCCTCCATGAGCCAGAGCAAAGGGTTGTTAACAAAGAGAGTCTATCGCCCAGGCAGACCTTGCCTAACCATGTATTACATAGTTGCCGATTCATTTAAGTGGCCAGCATGTAATACTACATTTATTCTGCAGATGTACCTTGCAGGGATAATGTATGGCTAGCTACAACACCCACGTCAACATTAGCTGTTCACCATGGCTTTCAGAAGTTGGATCCTTGGCGATCAGCCAACTCCATTTGGAAAATGGGTTGCCTTGATGAAACAATCCCTTTAAATATTGATAAAAAATTATGTCTAAAATGTATTCCTGGAGTATTAGGCCCCTTCAAGAGATGACTTGGCTAGAAGATTCTCTAAATTTTAAGATCATTGTTTCTCAAAGCATTTAGGAGCCCCCACAGATCAGATTTTGAGGATTTCCATATAATTTCACAGGTCATTTACAGGCCAAGTTTTTTTGAGATATTCCTAAAACATGACCCTTTGGCGTTCTGTGGACTCTCAGCTTGTCTTATGTTCTAACAATTGCACAAGTATTAAGGATCAGAATTATTTTTTTCCATTCTCACTGCTGAGAATTCAATCAGTCTAGCTTTTTATTTGAGTTGACTTAAATGTATGATTGAGGCCATTTTTTCTGGACTAGTTGTAGTTTATTTGAATCTATTTTGGGTAACGTTTATAATGTAGTGTAAAGATTAAATCACTCATTTAAACACTGTTCACCAATCATAAAACTCGTTGTGTTTTTTTTTGGACTTTTGTTATTTTATTTTATTATCCGATTTAGAGATTTTTAGTTATATTTTTTCATGATTTTTTAACTATAATGTACTGGAATATGCCAATATTCAAGTACATTACTTTATGTATAATCATTTACATAGGCAACTACTAAAGTATGTCTAAAGTATTCCCAACAGGCAATATAACAGGGGAGATCGAGAGATAGAACCCTATCCGCCTGTCTTTTTCAGAGTTCCTCTAATTGAAACTGTGATCAGTATTGGTCGTAGTGTTAAATGGGTTAACAGTCCAGAAAAGAGATCTGTGATTGACAGATGCACACTTACTAAGGTGTATATATATATATATATATATATGTATATATATTATACAGTATGCAACAAAATGTAGGGATGTAATCTCACTCCCGCTGTAAATATACGTCAGGGTGTGGGAGGCGATGAATGTTTGATTTCTTATAAAACACGCGGATAAGTCTTATGAACTATTAATGGTCTAAACCCACCAATATTACCATTCATTTGCCCCGTGTATATTTATTACATGGATCAGAAAGTACGTGTCTTGATGTTTATGTATGAACCATCAGCCATGTATTAGTCATCACATTGACGTAAATAAATGTGTCCAGGTGTAGTAACATTTCAGAAACAATTTTTCTGTTTGTGTTTTTTTTTCTCAATGACAAACCCTTATAAAATGATGATGCTTGCAGACAGTAAACCATAAAACTCAATAAAATATGGCCTCAGGATTAATCATTCTTAGATCATGAGCAAGCAGAGAGTCTTGATTGAGACCACATAGTCATATCAGCCATAGTAGCTGCTATGGGGCCCAAAAGGAAAAAAGATCTTGCAGCACTCCAAGTAAGAATGTAAAAAACTAGTGATATATTCAGCCAACACTATGCAGCGTGACGTTTCAATCCCACACTGGGGTTTTTCTCAAGTGAAAAGAAAGAATTAGAAAAATCCCGGTGTGGGATTAAAACTTCATACTGCACAATGTTGGCTGAATAAATCACTTTATTTTTTACATTCCTAGATGGAGTGCTGCAAGATCTTTTTTCATCTATCTATTGTAACGTCTATGGCCGCGGCCCGTCGTTCTGACTTACCCCTCGATGTCCGCGGCCATGGACATGTGAGTTCCCTGCAGTGTCGTCCCCCTGTGAGGCGCCGGCACTCACTTCTTGGTATCGAGACTGTCTCCCGGAGGGCGCGCACGAGCCTGTGCGTTCACGGTCTTAAAAGGCCAGTGCGCGCATAATTGCAGGAAGTCTGCAATCAAGCCCAGAATGCTACTGGACTATAAAAAGGGCTCTGCCCTTTTGTTCTTTGCTTGAGCGTTGTTCGTTATCCAAAGTTTGCCTTGCAAATGGTCTCCTAGTGTCTTCCAGTTCCCAGGTGTTCCCTCTTCCTGTATCCTGTATCCCATGCTATCCTAGTCAAGTGCCGTGCTGAGCTGTTGTCGTGTTGTGCTGTATTCCACGCCTGTTCTGCTACTCCACGCGTGACGTCTATCTGCGGCCTGGTCCCAGCCGAGCCTGCCTTGCTACTGTCCGAGTTGCCACAGGTACCCACTCTGGACTATAGACTCTGTACTATACCTGTTTGGCCAGCTGCCATGCCGCTATGCGGTACGGCCCAGTGGGTCCACACTCCGCATCGTGACATCTATCTATCTATCTATCTATCTATCTATCATCTATCTATCTATCTATCTATCTATCTATCTATCTATCTATCTATCTATCTATCTATCTATCTATCTATCTATCTATCTATCTATCTAGTGGCATAACTTTCACTGAAGCAGCAATAGCAGCTGCTACGGGGCCCACGGCATGAGGGGGTCTGTGCCACCCGGCCCGACATATAACATTATGTGCCGGGCAGCAAGGGCCCCCTCTTTTCTGGTGGTGTCGCTAGCACCGGGCATCCAGGGCGATGGGCAACTGTCACGTTTAATTGTATCTGCGTCCTTAGGGTGCAGATACAATTTAACACTATTGCAGAGCAGGGAGCTAGCTCCCTGCTCTGCCGTTTACCAGGCTACAGGCCACGTTAGGCCTGCAGCCTATGTGCTGGGACAGGATCCCTTCACATGAGGACGTCATTTAATTGCTGATCATCATAGGGGCATTTTGGGTGGCCGCCCGGGGCCCGAGGTGACGCTATTTACAGGAGGTGGCGCTATCTTCACGGGGGTATCTACAGAGGGCACTGTAGCAGTATCTACAGAGGGCACTGTAGCAGTATCTACATCTAATATGTGGTGAGATTTGTTGAATCTCACCCACTTTTCTGCTACTGTATTCTGCTGCGTATTTTCCGTCCGCAATTCCGGACGGAAAATACGTAGCAATTCCGCTACGTGTGGACAAGCTCTTACAAGGCTATTAATGGAGGGGGTGGGGGAAACTTCTACTTAGCTGAACTAAGAAAGACGCTTGAATGTGGTGAAATAACGTCAACATTTTTTTAACTGGTCCAACTGATTTTTACTTATTACTACTAGATATACCATGATATGAAAGAATAAAAGCCTAGATAGACAGGTATGAATGCAGCCGCTCATGCTGTAAAATTATTTTTGGGAGTATATTTAATTGTTTTCCGTTTTTTGAACGGTGCGAGTATTCTGATACTCAATACTTCTGTATTCACCTGCCTAAATCAAGAAAAAATAATATTTGGGAGGATGTATTAGTATATGTAGGTAACTTCTGGGCGGATGGGAGATGTCTACATATAGAATTATGTGTAATAGGCGGAGTTGTGGGTCTATGTATTGCATGTCTATGAATATTGTATAATGTGTGTGCCACATGTGATAACTGGTTATTACCAATCGTAAGAGGTTTGTCTGTTACATTATGTCTGAGTACAATCGGTCTGTGTGACATTTTGTATTAGGAAGGACTATGACATGTTGGCTCTGATGTACATGCAGAATAGGATGCTGTGTTTGTCGCTGAAGGGAAGGGGGGTAGTCTCTCTGGCAGATGGAGGTAATGACAGTGCTGGTGACACAAGATAATTGGCTGCTGATTGCTCGGCTGCTGTTACGAGCCCGGATGACTAAGAGCAATTAAAAGATGTGCAAAACAAGAAAGCAACAAATTGAAAATAAAGGTAGCATTTATATGTAGAATATGTTGTTCATGGTGTTACAGTGATGACAGGTGGGGTCTGAATATTGAGTGATATATTGAAATCTAGGTTCACTTAAAGAGAGAAAAATACACAATGGCGCAGACACAGGGCATTATCCCAGGTTTGAAATTGTCAAGAATAAGAAACTATTGAATAGTGCTCATCTGGAGAAGTCGTGCTAGGAGCACGGCATTCCTGTAGACATATTCTAGGGAATGTAGAGGTCCAGGAAACTGCAAGCCCCGTCCGGGCTACTTCGTCCGGTTACAGTACGGGAAAAAAGTTGTATAGGTATATTCCTAGGAAGGTATACCTAAAAAGAAACCTTGGTGCGGCGCTGTTCCCTATTCGTGAAAATCCTTTGAGTGGTACCCAGTAATGAATATCCAAAAGTAACATTGAGGTTGTGCAAATAAAGGGTTTTAATTGTGATCATAAAAGCAACGCGTTTCGGAGCCGTACCGGCTCCTTCATCAGGCATATGTGATGAGGCGCTTTTATGGATATTGTTCACATGTGCATAATCAGGGCTATCAAACCAGTTTTTCCCAATGATTAACAATAGTGACTTCCCATGTCCCCAACTTTTCAGGCTTCTCTTGATGGATGCAAAGTGGTCTCACAAGAATTATGGATTTTATGCAAAGATTTTGGGATCAGATCCCATGAGTATTTTAAAACGGGTTCATAAAATTCCTAATGCTGAAGCATAGATATTATCAAAGGCTATTAATGTAATTAAAAGGTCTCACACTTGAGGAGGTAGAAATACACTACTGCTCATTAATTTTAATCCACCCCAAATTCATTGATTTCTCTGTAAAGGATGAATGTGAATCTTGAGTTATTCACAGAGATTTGTCTATTTACTATTTTAACCCGTCAGTGACCGCCAATACGCCTTTTCACGACGGCCAATAACGGGCTTTATTCTGATGCATACGCCTTTTCACGGCGCGGCATCAGAATATAGCAGTGCCGCCAGGAGCAGTAAAAGCTCCCTGCTTCCAGCTGACGCAGGTATCTGAGGGCTTAGAGCAGCGCTGCTCGAGCGGGCAGATCGAAATCCACCCATTTAACCCCTTAGATGCGGCGCTCAATAGTGAGTGCCGCATCTTAGTGGTTTTGGAGGGAGGGGGCTCCCTCTCTCATCCCAACGGCACCTTTGTGATGCGATCGATCGCAGGGTGGCGATGACTTCTATGGCAGCCTGGGGTCTAACGAAGGCCCCCAGGTCTGCCTGTAGTTAACGCCTCTTAGGCCAGATGCATGGAATAACAGATGCCTGTCAGTTTTACATAGACAGGCAGTAATACACTTGTGAAGGATGGTCTATTTGCTTATATTCTCTGTATTAAATTCCATTTTGAATTATCAAGCAGGATGCCGAATTACAAAGATATTTATTCTCCATTATTATAATGACATTTCCTCTACATAGTTCTGCTCAAGTCTCAAAGAAATGTGTTCATCGTGTGGCCTTCATGCATCCATGGCTAGAGGGTTGGCTGAACGCCCAGACATAAAATGCAACTATTTGTCGTTATCGCAACAAACTTCCTCATGGGAAAGAACATCTAACACCACCCTATTGTACGCTTGTTTCCAGGTGTTACCTGATGTCAGCATTTTAATGAAGAATTATAATTATGTATTTGAAATATTACCCTGGCCTTACCCCGAAAACAAGAGTGTATGTGTCCCATACACGACAGATTAAAATCAGCTGGGCAAATCAGTGCTGCTCTGATGTAAACTTAAAAGAAAAGCGATTCTATCACGACTGTCAAATGCTGCTGTAGCGTCCATGGCCGTGGGCCGTCGGGTCTACTCCCCTCCTGACGCCCGCAGCCATGGATCTGTGAGCGCTGGTCCCCATCTCCTTCCCAGGAGACGCCAGCGCTCACTTCCGTTCCGGTCCGCTGTGTCCGTAGGGTGCGCACGCGCTCGTGCCCGCTCTTACAGGGCCAGCGCACGCACATGCAGAAAACCATCATCATCAACACACACAATTTCCTGGACTGTAAGAAGGCCCCAGCCCCTCTGTTCCTTGCCTGAGCGTTGTTAGTATATCCCAAGTCTGTCTTGCAAATGGTCCCTTAGTGTTTCCCGTTCCAGTTGTTACCCATGCCCTGTTACCTGTTGCTGTATCCCGTGCTGTGTTCTTGTTCCTGTGCCTACTAGTTGGAGTCGTGTCTACTGCACCTACTGTTGTTTGCCATGTCCTGTGTCATCCGCCATGTCCTGTGTCATCTGCCACGTCCAGAGGGATTCGCCACGTCTGGCGCAACCTGCGGCACCTGCTGTCATTCGCCACGTCTGGCTTTATCTGCTGCACCCATCTCCATCCATGCCAGAGCTGCGGCCCCTGTCTGGACTATCCAGGTACCCTTTTGCGGGACTTTGTATTGCTGGGGTTCCCTGTTGTTTGGCCAGCTGCCTCCCTGCTACGGAGGTGCGGCCTAGTGGGTCCACATACCAACAAACCTTGACGGCTGCCTTATAGCCAGCGGCTTAAAGGGATGTGTTACAGCCTGAAAATCATTGCTTAAGCCCATTAACCCCTTCCTTCACCTGGACGTAACTGCACGTCCTGGTGCAGGGGTTGAAGTATGAAGTAGGCTCATGTGCGGAGACCGCTAAATACGCTGCGGGTGTCACAGCTGACACCTCGCATTAACGGCCAGGAACAGAGATCGCTCTGTTCAGGAGCTGACTGGCAAATTTTAGGCTTGGGAGCAAATACACAGTACTGGCCCATGAGTAGCGGCCCATCCTTAACCTGTTTACCCCCGCCTGCTGTATAAAGGTGGCAGAGGTAACTGGTCTTTAAATTCAGCCGTCGTTAAAAGAGTTTTTTCATATTTGGGATTGCACACGCATGTGCAATCTCTGATACGGTTCTAGAATAACGGTACAAAGTGAATGGGAGAAGGTTGCAATACCTGTGAATCACTGCTAAATTTGTGTCGACGATTCACAGTGAGTAAGTAGAAATGAAGGGGAAGCAGAAGGGGGTCTCACCTTTGATCGCGTCACAGGAAATCCCTGGGATGTGATGAATGGCTATAAATGGTATGGGCAGACAGCCCAGGGTCCATTGAAGGACTACAGGGATGTCCGACCATATTCCCTGTTGTTAGGGCATACTTAGGTATGCCCTAACAACTGCCTGTGAACAATCAGTACACAGGCTAATGTACTGGCAAATAGGTATATGTACATGAAAGTTCAAAAATAAAAATAAAAATGAAAAATCCCTGCGTTGGATTTAAAAAAAAAGAGTAAAATAAATTTAAAAAAAAGAAATACACAGAAATACAATTTTTTTTTTACAATAAATAAACTTTTCAAAATATAAGTCCCAAAACATGAAATAATATAAGCATACTTGGCATCGCCACGTCCGTAACAACGTGTGCAATAAAGGTATAATAATATTTATGATAATCGGTGTATGGTGTAAAAAAAAAATAAAGAAACCTGCAGCGGAACCTCTTTTTGTTTCTACGTTTTTGCCAATATTAAAATTTCTAGAAATTAAATGATAATGGAAATGTATCAAAAAATGGTACCTACATAAAGTACAACTTGTCACGCAAAAAACAAAGTCCCACACAGCTAAGTCGGACAAAAAATGAAAAAGTTATGAGCGCCGGGATGCAAAGAGGGAAATATAAAAAAAATAGTTCGGTCCTCAAGGCCAAAATTGACCCTGTCCTTAAGGAGTTAAAGCTGTGTGTCCAGCCTATCTACGGCAACATAGGTTTTATGGAATACGGTGTCTTATGGGCCCTACTCGCATTAGGGCTTGAATTTACATATTATCTCTGCAATAGCTATGTTACTAACTATGGACAAACTGCATCTAGAGCTATTTCAAACTCCCTATGGATGCGCCCAACATCAATGCATTTCCAAAATCAAGAGTTTGAAGACCAATCTTTTTCATTAAGTCAAAGTCTAATAATATTTGAATCTTAAAAGCAACAAGTGTATAATTAAAGTAATAATAAATTCTGGCAAATTTAACATCAGATTTATATGATTTCTGACAACTCAGAAAAAGTATTGGGAAAGTTACACAGAGGGATGATCAAGAAGAAACAAACAATATTACTGAATAAGTGTTAATAAGAAATATTTAACAAACAAAATGAACTGCATTTCAGGGTTCACAAAAATAAAGTTAAAAAGGTAAAAAAAAACAAAAAACGATTCGACTGACGATTCCTCCATCTGCGGTTCTTGTTGTATTCAAATTTAGTTAACTAAGTCTGTACTCATAAAATAAAATGGGGAAGCACAAGTTCATAAAGTGCATATAAATGAGTACATGTTCTGTGCTATTTGAGCCCCATTTATAAGAAACTGTAGGAACCCTTTAATAACAGTGCATCCAAAGAAATCTGCAGCACCATGAGGGTATGTTCACACGCTGAGCCAAAAACGTCTGAAAATACGGAGCTGTTTTCAAGGGAAAACAGCACCTGATTTTCAGACGTTTTTTGAGCAACTCACGTTTTTCGCTGCGTTTTTTACGTCCGTTTTTGGAGCTGTTTTCATTGGAGTCTATGAGAAAACAGCTCCAAAAACGTCCAAAGAAGTGTCCTGCACTTCTTTTGACGAGGCTGTATTTTTACGCGTCATCGTTTGACAGCTGTCAAACGACGACGCGTAATTGACAGGTCGTCGGCACAGTACGTCGGCAAACCCATTCAAATGAATGGGCAGATGTTTGCCGACGTATTGTAGCCCTATTTTCAGACGTAAAACGAGGCATAATACGCCTCGTTTACGCCTGAAAATAGGTCGTGTGAACCCAGCCTTAATGTCGCAGCATTGGGATTCTGAATGGTTATTTATTTAAATCTATATTTTAGGCATATTAATAATTTCTCATACTTACTCCTGACAGTGAACAATCATTTCTAAATATATTTAAATTTGGTTAAACCATATTAATATCCACCGTTTAATATCAAATAGAATGTTTGAAGAAGGGTGAATCATTTATCTATATTACGTTCCGAGTTGATGAATTCTCTGGTATGACCAGCCACATGTATAGAGATTATTTTTTGGGAATATACAAATAAATCATACACAGCTGCACGCCTGATGACTACTGGATTCCCGGTCTTTACCGTATACGACAAGGACATTTAGATCCGATCATCTTGAATTGTGGTTGTGCCTTTTTGCACAGAAAAGCTGTTATCTTCTGATGTCGGCCAATAATACATGTGCTGATTTACTATCTTATAAAGTACCTCTGCTTATTGTATTCCTACTTTCTCCACTGCTCGATAAAGGGGCATACATATGGAGATATCTGGAATGATTGGAATGGTTTTCTCCATGGAAATTTGTTCTGATCATTGCAAATATTGTTTATGTCCCCTAAATATAACAACAATTATCTGATACAAAACAATTTAATGTATGGAAGTAAAAAATAGAATATTGTGCATTTCATGACCGGGTCTTTTTTTTCATCGATGTAGCAGTAAGTGGAATTGCAATCATAGTCCTATCAATGATATTAGGCTGTATAAGCAAATCTTGCGTCATTCATGAGACTCTCTTATCACAGTTTCTCAGCTATCTGAGGCAGGAAGAAATGTTTGCTCAGTGTGTCTGAGGCTCACTGATACAGACAGACACTGTGTGGATATAGGAAAGTCAAAGGTCTCATTCAGACGAGCGTGTATCTCGTCCGTGTGACAGGCGTCACACGGACTCATGTATTTCAATGGGGCCGTTCACACGACCGTTGTATCAACGGAGCGTGTGAAGGGTCCATGAAAAAATAGGACATGTCCTATTTTCCTGCGTGTCACGCATCCCTCCATAGACTCCCATGTCCCGCACGGGTGCAACTTGGATGTGAAAAACTGCAATGTCCGAGGTTAGCTACACTCGTATGAATGTAGTCTAAGGGCCCAGTCACACGAACGTGAATCTCGTCCATTTACTGTGCATGGAAATCACGCACAGCACACGGACCCATTGATTTCAATAGGGCAGTGCACACGTGCAGGAGTTTTCACGCAGCGAGAGTCCGCTGCGTGAAACTCACTGCGTGTCCTATATTGGTGCGTTTTCACCCACCTACGCACCCTTTGAAGTCAATGGGTGAGCGAAAACCACGCACACACAGCGTGAAAAACACATGCCACTCGCAAAGCACAGATGCAATGACGCAACGCACATGGACCAGATTTACGCGCGTTTTGTATCCGCGTAAATCTGTCACTCTGGTGTGAATGTAGCCAAAGAGACAGTTTGGTATCAGCTTGAAGATCACATTTTCCAACAGTGAGCCAAGTCAATGTCCTACTCATATAGAGAGGCCTAGAAGACTCTTGTATGGTTATCGAAATTCTGCTTCTCGTACATAGCACATATCTAATATAGGAAATGACTTCAATACATTCCTGCACTTTTCGCACATTTGATTTGTATCAATACTAGGAGACAAGTAGTTTGCACAGGGTCCATTGACCGTCTCTTGTTTTGCGGTGTGACCTGTGCATGGTAATCCTTCCATTTCTTCGTAAATGAAGAGCAAACTACACGCTTCCAGTAATTGATAAGCCATGCTCTGCAAGCACAGCTATTGACACTCCACCGCAGATATATAATAATACCATCTCAGCATTGCAGACAACCTGCTCTAACTCTTTTTCATGCCATGATGAATAATTGTGGATACATCCAGATTAGGTTATACCTTGAAAACCATTTTTCAAGGCTACCCTAATGGTGACCTATCATGATATTGAATTCTGGTAAAGTGCCATATTGCACTATTAGACAAGAGCATTACGTGATAATAAATCTTCATGTTGTATAGCTTGAGCAAAGGACATTACACTATGTGAGTTTGTTAATACAAAAGAAACCAGGTTATACAAGAGTTGCCAGTTCTCCAACAGGAGGTCAGGTAAGGGGTTAATCTGTGCGCCCTGCAGGATTCAAAGCAGGAAAGTAGAAGTATCTGATAATCCTGAGTAAATATCAGACAGGCGGGAGCTCTGGACATACAAATGTCAGCGTTTTATTCTTGCTCTCATCCCCTCCCTGCTGCTTATTATCTCTTGCAATGCTCTCGCTACGTTATGTTCTCCCTTTTCATGTATTTATTCTTTATTGCTACAGTTTTTCGCAGTTGACTGCCGCCTTATCCCGGCCTCCTGTAGGTGTCGGGTAACTTGTGCTCTCTCTAAATTTTAGACACAGTAATCATGTTAAATATATTATATTCGGAGTGTTCAGTCTTGGACACAGTTGGTGGTTATTTTTCCAAAACATATAAAAGATGATATATAAAAAAAATATATTTTTTTTAAATTTAGAAATGTTAGAATATATCATTGGCCCCACTATTGGCTTTCTGACCCACAAAAGGTTTTCTGATACTCTTCATAGGGAACGACATATTTCCATTCCCATTGCTGGGGATGTAGACCTGCTAACGCTATGTTTATGTGTGCCTAGCCTTGGTTTCATTGAAATGAATGAGTTTCCTTGCCCAGGTAGGGTGTCTGGCCCATGCAATAGGCACCAGTGGGGATTCCAGCTTCCAGTTAGGCCACCCTCCACACCACTATTATTGGCATGTCAGAAAATATGAAGGAAAATTAGATATATTTAATAAATTACATTAGTTAGGCCATACCATACATATGTAAGGCAACAGGGGTGCACGTCTCCCCAAGGTTGAGGAAAAGAAACTGAAGTGGTGACCACTACCTGTCAGGTTACAGCTACAGATGTGGCAGTACAATATTACCAGTAGGCATCAGGCTGGTGCTATTGAGGCTGGCACATGTATTTCAGTTTATGTTATCACCTATATGGCTACTGGACACCCTCAGGTCAAATGTGTGCCCTTTGTGTGCCCTGTCAGTATTCACTGTCGCTATATTTAAACAAAACATCCTAACTGGTGAGTAACATCCCAATGTAACCCTTAGGGTATGTGCACACGACCTCTCTTCAGACATAATGGATGCGTTTTACGTCTCGAATTACGCCTGAAAAGACGGCTTCAACGGCTTCAATACGTCGGCAAACATCTGCCCATTGCTTGCAATGGGTCTTACGATGTTCTTTGCTTACGAACTGTCATTTTATGCGTCGCTGTCAAAAGATGGCGCGTAAAATTACGGCCGCGTCAAAGAAGTGCAGGACACTTCTTGGGACGTAATTGGAGCCATTTTTCATTGACTCCAATGAAAACCAGCTCCAATTACGTCCGTAAAAGACGCCGCGAAAAATGCGTGGACTTGTAAAAACGTCTGAAATTCTGGAGCTGTTTTCTCCTAAAAACTGCTCCATAATTTCAGACGTAATTGGCGTTGTTGTGTTCACATACCCTAAGGGTATGTTCACACGCTAGACTAAAAACGTCTGAAAATACGGAGCTGTTTTCAAGAGAAAACAGCTCCAGAATTTCAGACGTTTTTACAAGTGAACACGTTTTTCGCGGCATCTTTTACGGACGTAATTGGAGCTGGTTTTCATTGGTTTTTACTGTGAGCAGCCTGAACATGCTACCATGACCTGCAGTGTCTCTGGACATCGAGCACATCTTGGACGTCATTGGTCGGCAATTGCAAAGGGAGCTGCCGGAAGCCAATCTTGATGATATGCGTGCCCAAGCGCATTCAGCGTGACATAACATTCCTCAGACAACCATTAATAACCTCATTGATAGCATGCCAAGGCGTCTAAGTGCTTGTATTTCTGCATGTGGCGCTCATACTCGATACTGAATAAACCAAGATGTTTGGAATATTTTGTTTCCATTCTTTTTATCATTTGCATATTAATAACATGTCTATTGATCCTAAGAAATCAGCATTACAACCAGGCTTGTATCACAAGGGGGAAGGAACAAAGCCCCAATGATGGGAGGTGCACGCAGCAAAATGTCCCAGATCCAAGGAGACAGCTTATATACCATGTAGATGAAAATAACTCAGAGATTACAAAAGTGTGTTGGTCTTTATTCACCAAGCATAAAAAGATTGCAAGTCCTATAGATAACAAGTTTTATAAATAGTATAGACTGATTATTGTAAAACAATACTAAATAATATTAATCTCAACAATATTAAATCAGTCTCGATGATGTGTATTAAAACTGGAGCAATAAGTTGAGCAATCATCATGCAAAAATCTGCCTCAAAATTCCTTCAGGAATCTATAGGAGGCAGAAAAAGTGTTTTTCGGGGCGTTTTTTGTCCTCGTGGTCTTTAATGGCCACATGTGAAAAACGTCGCAAAAGCTCTGGTAAAAAAATGCCTGCAAAATACTTTGTGTGAACGGGGCCTTAGGGTATGTCGGGGAGTTTACACCTCGAAAAACACCTGAGAAAACGAAAGCAGAACGCCTACAAACATCTGCCCATTGATTTTAGTGGGAAATATGGCGTTCTGTTCCGACGGGGTGTTTATTTACGCTTATTTTTGGAAAATGGGGCGTAAAAAGATGCCCGAGAAAAAGAAGTGCATGTCACTTCTTGAGCCGTTTTTGGAGTCGTTTTTCATTGACTCGATAGAAAAACAGCTCCAAAAAACGGCCGTCAAAAACGCCGTGAAAAACGCGAGTTGCTAAAAAAAAGACTGAAAATCAGCTCCGTATTTTCAGCCGTTTTTTATTTTGTATGTGCACATACCTTTACAGTGATGCATATGATGATTGCTCAACTTATTGCTCCAGTTTTAATAAATATCATCGAGACTGATATTATATTGTTGAGATTAATATTATTTAGTATTGTTTTAGAATAATCAGTCTATACTATTTATAAAATGTGTTATCTATAGGACTCTTGCAGCCAATGTCTTGTCGTTCAGATTTTTCAGGACAAGAAAGCAATATCTTGAATAAGTAGAATGCAAACAGCTTTAAAGAGGTTGGCTTACCCCAAGGGATAGGTAACATATTGCTGTAATACACCACCAATGTCCAATTGGTAGGGGTCCGACCGGTGTAACCCCTGCTGATCGCTAGAACAAACTTGCAGCTGCATTAGGAAAGAACCGTGCCACTTTGTCTGCTCTGCATGGACTTTTTCATGCTGCCATTTGGACAATCATTATAGTCCTGCGGCAATACCATGAAAGCCCAGCAGGGCTGACAGCAGACATTGGAGTCCAATTCCTTACTAGTGCCGCTGTGTCTTAATTTCAGTTATTGGTAGGGGTCACGGCAGTCTGACCCCCGCCAATTGGATATTGGTGGCGTATCCTGCCTGAATCATCCCTTTTAAGGAGAGCGCAACCCAAGGACTTACATTTGTTGGAGAGTTTCTTCTTTTTAATTTTAGAGGTGAAATGCTCTTTCAATATAGAACTGTATATCAATACTTATTAGCACCTTCTTTTGTTAAACAGACTATTTTCTTGTACTAACCCTTTAAGAGTTTCCCTTGGCTGTAGACCTAACCTTCAGCAGTACAGAGAATCTGTGTTTTGCAGCAGTTGTGCCCTGCCATTATGGGTTATTAAAAGTCTTTTTGTGAATGAAAAGAGTCATGCCGGCAAAAAGCCACCAAGGCAAAGCGTTGCTAATTACTGTGTTTGACAAACTAATTACTGAAAGAGACAGCCGAGAAAAGAGAGAGAGGAGGCACGGATGGGGAGCAGAGATTAGGCAAAGAGAAAGAACATGAGGCTGCAATAAGAAGAATGAAGAAGAGAAAATATTTGCTAAGGAGATGGTATAATAAAAAAAAGCGAGGCCTATAATGCCGAGATAAAAAACATAAAACTAACTGAATACAGGGAAAAGTCAGAACATGTCAGGACTTGTTTATCAATGAGTTGCACTCTATAAAATGGCGTAAGTGCTCTACAAGAATTTGCGAACGGTGGCACCATTTTCTAGGGCATCTACTTAAGAACTACAATTATTACTTTAGTTGTTAGAAAAGGGTGAAGTTGTCACATGTCAAGAAAAATATTTTTGTAAGTCATATGCCAGTAAGGTATGCCACAAGATACAACAAAAGTGACTAGACATACAAAAACTGATTCACTATGCGCCCAGCCTTCTCTATGGGCTATGAGACATTTTGAGGAATATGATGCATTGACTGAAGACACAAGAGACAGTGTTAAGCTATCCATAAATAAGATAAATATCGGCCAAAATTTAAGAATTTAACTAATTTGTCTGACTGTTGGCCATGAATACGATCTGTTAAAAATTTGATCTGCTGTGTGGGATTTCTTGGATAGTAATCTTATGTTTAAAATATGAACAGCCAACTGATAACTGATCAGACTTTATATTGGATCACACTTTTGACACTTCTCTTGTCCTCCTTCACACAAATAATTTTTCTGGCTTTAAAATGCTTCTAAAAACGCTAGCTTTAGGCCAGGATCACACACGCACAGTTTTGATGCAGATTTTGTGACAGTTTTTGTCTCAGCTTTTTTGTTTTTGCCAAAAACTGAAGTGGACGCAAAAGAAAGGAGATAAATTAGTCTTTCTTTATACCTTTCCTTCCTTTTGGATTCACTTCTGGCTATGACTCTAAAAACTGAACCAAAATCTGCATCAAAACTTTGTGTGTGATTCGGGCCTTATTAAAATTTAACATGCCTTTTTTATAGCATTTTTAAAGGTATTTTTCATTTGGTGTAATTTTTTACATGTTTTTTATGGTGTTTTTGAAGTCCTATAGAGAAGCCTATGGAAAAAAAGGCCACACCAAGAGCAAGTTGCGTTTGAAAAAAGCACCATTGACCACAAAATTGCCGCAAACCAATACGCAGTTGTATGTAGTGAATTTTATATTTTACTATAGACTTTAATGTAACAACTGGTCATACTAAAAAATGCATAAAAAACACTACAAAAAAGTTTCAAAAAATGCCACGAAAAATGCAAAAAAACACAGTAAAACACAGGGCAGCAGTTTTAATGTCTTTTGCAGCTTTAACAGTTTCATAACTTATATGAGTAAAATTGGCAATAGACATGAGATATTTGTTGGTAAAGCTACCCCATAAACATTAGATACAAACAGATTGGCAGAAATAGACTTTTTTTGATAGGTTCAGCAGATGTCGTGTTAAAATACTTCCCAAATGATCAATAGCGATGGCTGGTAGTAGATACCTAGCTGCAGAAAAGGTTGTTTTTTCTCTAACATGTATGGCCAGCTTATACCCAACCAATTTTGGTGGACTCTGTATTGCCACAGACAAGTCTCACCACCACTTACAAGTAGAAAGCTGCCCATAAACATTAGATAAAAGTTTGCCATAATGGGCATTTTTTACTTGACGCTTGCTCGATGTTTGGTTGGAAATGCTTTACGGATGATTATTTTCGATCCTCCACACCAAAGTATGTTCTCCAAAAATTTGGTTGACTGCTTTTTTTGTCTGTTCCTTGTTTGTACAGTACTTGTCTGCATGTGGTCTTGGTGACTGATTGTGAATGATAATATGTTATTTTCTTCACGTAGAATTTACATGGAAGATGGAGGGCAGAGTGTTATGGGCAGTACAGTAAAAAATAAGAGGGATGAAAACAAAAGGGCCAGTACGGTGGCTAACTGGTAAGCACTGTTACCTTGCAACGTTGGGTTCTGGATCCGAATCCCACCCGGGATAAAAATTGTATATAGTTTGTGTGTTCTCATATTTGCTTGGGGACTCTGGTTTCCTCCGACACTGCCAAAACATACTAATAGGTTAATTGGTTTCCTATGAAATTGTCCCTAGTATGTGTGTGTGAGATAGGGAAATTATATTGTGAGCCCCATTGGGGACATGGGACTGATGTAAATGGAAACAATTTGTACAGCGCGGAAGAATATGTCAGTGCTATAGAAGCAACATAAATGTTTATGTTGCAACCGCATGATCCTCAAACAAACAAAGGTAAAGGAAAATCACGACTGACTACACTTCATCGTCTTTTTAAAAAATTGGATATGCTCTTATAGGTCATATGGATAGGGAATATATTCTTGAGACAACCCATTTAAACCTGATAGCTGGTCACAGATCTCATGCCTATGGTAACTGGCAGATCCATCCTCTCTTCTTGTTTTCCCAAGACAACTGGCACCTGGGGTATCTCTCAGATCTTAATATCCTGCTCCCAGTATATAAAATTCTAATTTATATCACTTAAATATTCAAAGGATATCAGTATTGACAACACAGTGAGAGGGGGGGGGGCATATAAAGAGATGGGGAAACCATGTTAGTGCATTTGATATAGCAGCAGGGTTTTTTTCTATTACACACTATATACACAATGTGTAATATATCCAATGTTATGTCAATCTGGTGTTGATTGGTTTGAACATGTGCTTTGAAATGATGATATATTATATTTACGGGAAGGTGTCCGGGTCGTAGAAATGATCCGCAAAATATAGGACATGACCTATATTTTGATTTTACAGATTTTGCTCCCATACTTTATAATGGGAGCATGGCCCGCAAATGCTGGTGACTGTCCGCGGCCAGCTGTGCCTGTAATCACGGACTGTGATTATGGCTACGGCCACAAGCAGGGGGCCTAAGAAATTAGCCCTCTTCCCGCAAAAAGTTTTTGTTTTTTAACTTTCAATTTTTTTCTCTCAGCCTTCCAAGAGCCATAACTTTTTAGTTTGTCCACCAACATACCCGTATAAAGACTTTATTTCACAGGAATTATTTTTTTTTCTAATAGAAACATTTAATTTACCATATAATGTAGTAAAAAACGCTGAAAAAAAATTGTTTAATGGAATGGAAAAGAAAAAGCAGTTTTGTTTTTACCACCTTAACCGTGCAGAAAAAAAATGACCTGTTAACTTTATTCTGCATAGCCAATACGATTACGACGACACCAAATTTATATAGATTTTCATGTTTTACTAATTTTACAAAATAAAAACACTTTGTTAGGCCTTATTCAGACGAAGGTGTATTATGTCCGTGCGACGCGGGTGGAAATCACGCGCATCGCACGGACTTATGTAAGTCAATGGGGCTGTTCTGACAGGTCGTGATTTTCACACAGCGTATGTCCGCTGCGTAAAACTCACGACATGTCCTATACTTGCCCTTGTTTCGCGCAGCACGCTCCCATTGAAGTCAATGGGTGCGTGCAAATTCCGCTCGGCACACGGAAGCACTTCCGGGTGCCGCACGTGATTCGCGCTACAGTACTAAAAAAAAGAATGAACACAGAAAAGCACCTCCTGCTTTTATGTTTGTAAACAGAGTGTCATAATGATGCCGGCTGCGCAGCCACGCACTATATACAGATGCCACACGGAAATTTTGCACGCGCAAAACGCAGCGTTTTTTGCTCGCGCAAAACGGACACGTTTGTGTGAATAAGGCCTAAATGTTCTGCGTCTTTTTTTTTTTTCCGTTGATGTAGCAGCGTGAGGCCTTTTTTTGTGTGTGGCAAGCTGTAGTTTTTAGTAGTACTTACAACTTGGGGCACAAGCAACTTTTTGTTCACTTTCTATTCCATTTTTTTGAGTAGGCAAGGTCACCAAAAACAAAAATTCCATGTGCTATAAATAACATGCTATTTTATTGGTTTGGATTATTTTGAACACAGTGAGGATATGTTCACACACAAACTCAAAAACGTCTGAAAATACGGAGATGTTTTCAAGGGTAAACAGCTCCTGATTTTCAGAAGTTTTTTGAGCCACTCGCGATTTTCGCGGCGTATTTTACGGCCGTTTTTGGAGCTGTTTTCAATAGAGTCTATGAAAAACGGCTCCAAAAACTTCCTAAGAAGTGACCTGCACTTCTTTTTCGCGGCCATTTTTTTACGCGCCCGTTTTGAAAAACGTCCGCGCAAAAAAACGGCCCGTCAGAACAGAACGCCGTTTTTCCCACTGAAATCAATGGGCAGATGTTTGGAGGCGTTCTGCTTCCGATTTTTCGGCCGTTTGCGGCCCGAACAACGTCCGAAAATAGGCCGTGTGAACATACCCTTATACCATTTATATATATATTTTTTTCATTATAGTTTTAATTATTATATGTACAAAATGGTAAAAGTTTTTTTAACTTTTATTTGTAATTTTTTTTAATTTTTAGTCCCACTAGGGGACTTGAACATGCGATCATTTGATCACTTGTACAATACACCACAATACTTATGTATTGCGGTGTATTGTGCTTTTTAGTCCCTATTGCTTAGACGTATCATATCGGCATGCTTGGATCACATCGCAAGGGGTTCCATGGGGTGACAGAGGGGGACCCATGCCTTGTATACTCAGTGCAGATTTTCATGCATTTTTTAAGCCAAAACCAGAATTGGATTAAGGAGAGCAGACATATAAGGTCTTCCTTCTGTTTAGGTTCCATTCCTGGTTTTTCCTTAAAAAATACAGCCAAAATCTGCACTGTGTGAACAAGGACTTAAATGGCGTGAACAATGCCATGACCTAAGTGGTTAAACCACCAGGATCAGAATTATTTCCGATACCGGCCTTTAAAGCAAGGTGTTGGCTGTAATATACAGACAACCGTTACATATGGAGCGAGCTGAGCTCCTAAGGCCCCTCCAAACTTTACCTTCCATGTTCCGCCATACATATATAGCGAATGAGATGAGGTAGCTATCTTGGAAGCAGACATTTTTCCTTGTTCCATTGAAGAACGCAACAGTCACCCTTTCCAAAGTCTAAAATGGTTGATAACAGAGAACAATAGACCCCCCAGGAATCTAGTATTTATCACCTATCTTGTAAAAAGTAATAAATATTCTTTGTGGGAAAACACCTTTAATCATGTTCTAGGCAACACTACCCTTTTTTATTTGTTAACCTGGCATATTTATTTGCTTTTCTCATTGCAATCCATGTTATGTCAATGAAAATTATATTACGAGTAAACATTGGTTCTCCAGGTTCAAGATTTCCAGGAAAACAGAGTGATTCATATTTTGATGAATCAATAGAGAAGAGAATATTAAAAGCTTTGCTTTTAATCAGGTTTGTAGATTCCTTAAGAAGCACCATGTAATAAACCCCTAATTTCGATCTATTATCTATTTTTTTTATTAATTTTATGGCATAAATTTAAAATACAGCTTTTGGCTTTATGTTCTCTGGAACCGAAATAAAAACTAAACTCTCTAGATGCAACATTACATATTAGTAACGTATTAGTATTGAAAGAAAGGTTCTAAAATTTGCCAACTAATTCATTTGGTGGGTAGATATATAACCAACTGAATGAGATGGTCTGCAGGTTTTGGGTAGGACGGCTACTATAACTAAGCATGTGATGCTCTGCAGGTTACTCTGAGTCTGAGGGAGATGTGCTAAAGGACCACTGTCCATCCTCCTCCCTCAGGCTGAGATTTCGTGGTGGGGGGAGTAGAGACGTCAGATGTGCACTATAAAAGCCTGGGCTTGGAGCAGTTGCAGGGAACACACTTCTACAAGAGTAGTGATGCCAACACCAAACATCTCCGGATCTGCTGGGAAAAGCTTCAGAAGGGCTGTTTCTGAGCTTGATCCTAGACAGGCTGAGGCTATTCTGGTAAGAAGAATAATATAACCTCAGTATATCATGTTTTCTTTTATAACTTATAGTGGAGTTTACTCTTTGTATTGTTTTTGATGCTTGTGTTTATTGCTTCAGTTTTGCATTGCAGTCTTGGGCAAATTTAGAATGTCAACACTATAAAATAAACTAGAAATCACAAGTTATTGACTTTTACAAGTTGGGAATGACTGTAAAAATATTAGTGGGCAAATGTGGCACTCAGAGTTTGCGTGATAATGATAATGTAAGAAAAAGTAAAAAACAAAACAAACAACACATATTCTGCCATCTGCATTATATTAATGAGATTTGGGAAAAAGTAACAGAATTTTTCTGTATTAGATGTTTTTTGTATATTTTATACGTGTGCTGAGTGACTGTGTTAAAGCAATATTTATATATTTGTTGTTACTTATATAACACCAACATATTCTGCAGTGCCGTACAGAGATTGTCATGAATCACTATCTCCAATGGGGCTCACAATCGAAATTCTCAATCTCAGGCACACGCTAGGAAGTCAATCAATATGTTTTTGGAGTGTGGTAGGAAAACCACACAAACACAGGGAGAACATACATCAATGCAGATATTGCCCTTGGTCCGGATAAACTCGGGACCCCAATGCTGAAAGACACCAATGCTAACTACTGAGCCACCGTGCTGCCCAAATACCACATCCATGTCTGTTTGATATAACTGAGTACTTTTCTAATATGGCATATGTTAAAATTTGGTCCCTTACCCTGCCCTGAACATTACTCATGGGAACCATGATGGCAGAGGGAGGCTGCATTTACTTGCTCATATTACTACAGCAGTCTATATGGAGGTGGCACGTACATATTATATCCATTTATGTTGGTGTATGGAAGCAAATAAGTCCCAATGATCAACTTTATTGGACCAAATATATATATATTGTTTTTTCTATTTTCTTTCCTTAAAGAGCCCACAATCCTCAATTTATTTGCTCAATTAGTTCTATAAATTCACTTACACCACATAACACAAGGGAGTCAATTAGAACTGGTCATTAAAAGGTGTAATACAATGTCAGACATTTTTGTGTTCATTCCAACAAGGTTAGAAATGGTTTAGTCCCCTATAGAAAGTATTAGAAGTTATCTTTTCTGCATGAACAGGACGCCCAAAATTGCTCTCTGACAGTTTGCTACAATGTATCAGTCTGGAGTTTAAGCTGTTTAGCTGACAGAGCATTGACTATACTGGATACCATTGTATCCACTTCTCAGCTGAGAGCAGTTTATCTATGTACAGGGTTTGCACCAGTAAGGCTTTATTCAGACGAACGGGAAAAACGTCCATGCAACGCGCTCCATTTGCGCGTTACACGGACCTATATTAGTCTATGGGGCCGTGCAGACATGTCCGTGATTTTTACTCAGCGTGAGTCAGCTGAAAAAAAGTCACGACATGTCCGTTCTTTGGGCGTTTTGCGTGAATCACGCACCCATTGAAGTCAATGGGTGCGTGAAATCCACGCATGTCGCACGGAAGCACTTCCGTGCGAACAGCGTGATTCGAGCAACAGCTGTCAAAAGGATAAATGAAAACAGAAAAGCACCACGTGCTTTTCTGTTTACAAACATCCAAATGGAGTGTCATAATGATGGTGGCTGCGCGAAAATAACGCAGCCGCGCATCATATGCTGCTGCCCCACGGAGCTGTTAAGTGGTTTTTGCGCACGCAAAATGCCGCATTTTTGCGTGCGCAAAAACGCCACGCTCGTGTGAGTGAGGCCTAAGTGTAAGGCCCCATGCACACAACCGTAGAATTTGTCGGTGATTATGGACCGCAATTATGGGGCGTAATTACGGACCAATTTATTTCTACTGACCACGGACGCCTTCCCGTATATTTGTGGGAAGGTGTTGGGGCTGTAGAAAGCCTCCGCAAAAGATAGGACATGTCCTATCTTTTGCTTTTTGCGGACCATGCTCCCATACTCTATATGGGAGCATGGGCCGAAAATGCGGGTGGTTGTCCACAGCCACCAGCGGCCGGCCGTGCTGTAATCACGGATCGTGATAACGGGCACGGCCGTGAGCATGAGACCTAAACAAGTGTTCTCATTCACTGACAGTAAAAAAAATATCTTAAAAATGGTGTGGAACTGTATCAGAATGTATATTAGAAAGTTGTAGAACTTTGTATTTATACAGTGACTAACCTGGAAAACCCCTTTGATCTATGGAAGACTTGATAATTTAATCTGTAATTTTTTTACGTTGCGGAATACTTTTCCCATTGGTCTGATCCTGAATTTACTTGGGTACCTACATATGTCACCATGGTGAGTCTAATGGCTGCCATGGTTGTAGTGTTCATTACTATCTTGTGAAATTATTAGTTACTACTAATGGAATATTGTTTTCTCTGTTGGAACATGTACCGAACTTGTTTCAAATTATTCTTGGTCATCACCTTCTTGAGTTTTGGACATCAAAAGTCTTGTATGGTAATCTTTTATCTCCAACCTGTTCTGGCGGCAGGAAAGGGAATCGACAGGGACAAGAGACAGAGGGCAACCGTGTCAAGCATTGTGAGGGTGTGAACTGTTAGGTTTGAAATGAAAGGCTTTGTATTTTATTTACTTCTATAGTAGAAAATTCATTTTTAGCTAGAATTTGTGCGAATTCCTTAGTGCCATGAATATGATTTACTCGCGGCCCATGTTGGTTGGAGACTTCACTGGTCATTTCGTAGTAAGTTCATTTCAGGGTGCCATAACTTCAGCTACTTTCTACTTTCAGGGAGCAGATCTATGAATATCTTAACTCTAGAAGGTTTTGGGGAGATAGTGACACTGACAACGCTACTCCTTGCCATTCTTTTAGGGATAAAAGAAGGGCCAACAAGAATCTTCAGTTTAACCCCTTGGCCCCGCAGCCTGTTTTAATTTTTTCATTTAGTTTTTTTGCTCCCCGTATTCCAAAAGCTATAAATTTTTTATTTTTCCATCGACATAGCCGTATGAGAGCTTGCTTTTTGCAGGACAGGACGAGTTATATTTTTGAATGCCATAATTTAATGTACCGTATAATGTACTGAAAAACTGTTAAAAACTCCAATGTTTCTTGGGTTTTGATTTTATGGAGTTTACATGCGGTAAAAATGAGTAGTTCAATTTATACTGATAGTCAACATGATTATGGTAATACCAAATTGATATTGTTTTTTCTATGATTTACTACTTTCAAAAATAAAAACTATTTGTAAAAAAAAAATTGTTTTGTGTCGCCATATTTTTTGCGGGGCGAGCTGTAGTTTGGGGCACATTACTTTTTGATTTAATTTATTGCAAATTTTCCGGGAGACAAGGTGACGAAAACACAGCAATCTTGGCCTTTATTATTTTTTACATCATCACCATGCGGGATAGATAACATTATATTATAGTAGATCAGTGTTACAGACGCAGCGATACCAATTATGTTTATTTTTTATTATTAACATTATTTAATAGAAAAAATCTGGAAATGGTTTTGTTTCTAACTTAAAGTTTTTTTCATATATATTCTTGAAAATGTGTTTAAACTTATTTTTACACCATTTTTTAGTCCCTCTAGGGGACTTGAACATGTGATCACTTGATCAATACACTATAATATTTGTATTGCAGTGTATTGTGATTTTTAACATTCACCTACTAACCATTTCCCGTCGCCCCACCGGCGATTTGCGTTGGGAAAGGGTGTTTAAATATTGCGCCCTCTCAGCAGTACTGACCCAGCGGAATGCGTCAGGTCACAAAAATTTCTGATCACAAGCATTTAACAGATGTGACCACCAGCATTTGAGGGGTTTTTACTGCCTCTTCCACTTCAGGGCCGGTCATCAGCTTCCGCGCGGTGAGATCACAGGAGCCGGTGTATTCCTCTAGCAGCTGGGAGCCTTGTGAACGCTCCCAGGGCTGCTATAGGAAGATTGCTATTGAGACCTGCCTGTGGTCTTAATAGCAATGCGCTGATTTTGCCATAGACTGCAATACGCATACGCGATCTAATGATTGCAGGTTCAAGCCCCCTAGGAGGGGCTAAATAAAAGTACATTTTTTTTAAAAGTACAAAAATTCAAATCACCCCCCCTTTCTCTAGATCACATATAAAAATAAATAAACAATAATAAACATAAACATATCAGGTATCCCCACATCCAAAAATGCCTGAACTATAAAAACCTAAAAATATTTATCCAATTTAGTGAAAAAAGGTATAAATGGCCGAATCGCCGTGTTTTTGCCACTTCAACCCCCTAAAAAATGAAATAAAAAGTGCTCTAACTCCACTCCAGAAATTCACCAGGATCATCTGCCGTACATGTCACCAAGGGGTTAAATCATCCTTTTCCATCTCAGAAAAGTAGCCATGAAGTATGTTGAAATTTAAGCTGAAATGGATCTTATTTAGGGAAACCAAAATGGGCTGTCACTTTTTAGACCTGGGGAAACCAGCACTGAGGAAAAGAATGTATACCTGCCATTGAATGATATTTGGTTAAATAACAGAATGTCAGCGGAATCTGTGAACAAAAAGATTGGGGCATTCTCCATGGCATGCTGAATTACTGGGGAATTCTCTGCTACAAGCATTGTTTGTAGGGCATGATACGCTGCTTTAGTGAAGCCAACATATGAAGGCATACGGAGTGCAGAATTGTAGGAACTGTTGCCAATTGGGAAAGTTGTAATTACAAAATATATGGAGCATTTTGGGCACAAGATATTGGGAGAGGGGGGGGGGGGCATAATGCTGCATTTAAAACACTTCAAGGTAGAATATATGCAAATAATTAAGGCCATATCTATATATACAGCATTGGGGGCTTTGTAATGCTCCAACGTCCACCAAGACAATAAAATATGTTGTACTGATAAAAAAAAGACAAAGCCATCTAGTTCAGCCTATTATCCTGCAATGTTGATCCAGAGGAAGAAAAATCCTATAAAGCAGTTGCCAAATGTATTCATGATATGGAAAAAAATTACTTTGCAACTGTAATAATGTTCAATGAGTGGATGGGTCCAGAGCAGGGAGGTCGCCATGAACCATGTTTTAAGATAGACTGTTAGTGAACGTTCACAGGGTGATGAAGTTTATACTTTTTTTAATCTCCTACCCGACTCCAACATTTACCTTTACAGTCTCCACGGTTCTTGGGCAGAAGACAGAGTTTAATAGAAGATGCCCGGAAGGAACGGGAGGCAGCGGCAGCGGCTGCGGAGGCTGCAGAATACACTGACCCCCTGGTATTTGAGGAGAAGGATGGGAAAGCCATTGTCAACCTGCTGTTCTCCCTTAAAGGAAATAAGCCATCGTTCTTATCCCGTACTCTGAAAGTGTTTGAGGTAAGAAATATAGCATGATGATACTTGGTTCACATCATTAGTTAACCCCATAGTTGCCCTTTTGCTAAGGAGACTTTAGTCCCTTTATTTTTCAACTTCTGTATTGTTCTAATGACATAGTTACATGTCAGAAGTTTTGATCCGTCAGGGTCCGAGCACTGAGACCCCCACCGATCGATAAGACGAAGCAGCAGAAGCGCTCAGGTGAACCCTGTGCAACTTTTTTCTTATCGGCTCTGCTCGGCTGTACTTTGTAAACTGAGCGAGCTGTGTACGGACTCATATACTTTCACCTGAGCGCTACTGCCGCTTAGTTTTAGTGCTCGGACACCCACTGATCAAAACTTCACTATGACATGTCAAAAGTTTTATGACAGTATAGTAACACTTTAATAATTGTTTACCTATTCTTATGGTCTTGTGAAATTCCCCATTATATTGCCGTTTTGTGCTACAAACAAGTGTCAAATCATAAAACTTTTTGGTTTATTAAACTAATTTCACTGTATATATTTTACAATTAGTGGATCGGATTGCTTCTTTTGTGGGCTAGCTCCTTTAATGGATTTTCCTAGATGGTAAAGGCTCTGTATGTATACCTTTAAATGTTTGTGTTTGTTTTATTTTTTTATTAAATCAATGTGTATTTTTAATGTTTTTTTTTAAATTTATTGTATACCTTTTTTAATACAGCTTGTATCCTGCATACATAAAAGCTGTATCGTAAAAAGTGGCATGTCATTTTTTGCAGAGGTGTAACTTAAACTTCTAGGCTCCAGTGAAAAATATGTAACAGGGCCACTCATCTACCTTGTGCCATTTATGATTCTGAGGTCTTCTTATGTTGCAGAAGAGCCTTAAAGAGGCTCTGTCACCAGATTTTCAAACCCCTATCTCCTATTGCAGCAGATCGGCGCTGCAATGTAGATAACAGTAACGTTTTTTTTTTCAAAAACGAGCATTTTTGGCCAAGTTATGACCATTTTTGTATTCATGCAAATGAGCCTTTCTTAAGTACAACTGGGCGTGTTTAAAGTTATGTCCAAGTGGGCGTGTATTGTGTGTGTACATCTGGGCGTTTTTACTTGTTTTACTAGCTGGGCGTTGTGAATAGAAGTGTATGATGCTGACGAATCAGGCATCATCCACTTCTCTTCGTTACCACCCAGCTTCTGGCAGTGCACAGACACACAGCGTGTCCTCGCTCATCCGACGCGATGAAGTTCCTGTGGGAGGAAGTGAGTGACGTCACAGCGTAATCTCGCGAGGACACGCTGTGTGTCTGTGCACTGCCAGAAGCTGGGTGGTAACGAAGAGAAGTGGATGATGCTGATTCGTCAGCATCATACACTTCCATTCACAACGCCCAGCTAGTAAGAGAAGTAAAAACGCCCAGATGTACACACACAATACACGCCCACTTGGACATAACTTTAAACACGCCCAGTTGTACTTAAGAAATGCTCATTTGCATAAATATAAAAATGCTCATAACTTGGCCAAAAATGCTCATTTTTGAAAAAAAAACAAAACGTTACTGTAATCTACATTGCAGCGCCGATCAGCTGCAATAGGAGATAGGGGTTTGAAAATCTGGTGACAAAGCCTCTTTAAAGCCCCCACAGGCACCAGAGCCCCGGTGCAACTGCTGCCTCTGCACCCCCTATAGCTATACCCCTAATTTGCAATGCATAATACGTTTTCAAGGCACTGAATGATTTTTTTTTATGGGTAAATCATTTTGTACCACACCAGGTAGAATGGGAAACGACACAATAAAATTTTATTTCAGACGACAGATTTCTGTATTAACCCCTGTGACCCTGGGATGCAATTAATACTACTACTGCGTCTAACAAAGCTATATGAACAAAACAGATTTGGACACCGGAATATTAAAGCCACAATGTAATTTGCCATGTGAAAATAATTCAGTACTTGTTATAACACGCGGGTATAATTAAGTCAATGAGGTCTTAATTATTCTTTGGTAATTACAAGAGTGAAAGAAAAAGAACATGCAATAAATTAAAATCCAATAAAAGCTCAATGATACATTAAAGGGGCTGTCCACTACCGGACAACTGATGACCTATCCACCGGATAGGTCATCAGCATATGATCGATGGGGGTACAATGCCTGGACCCCACACCGATCAGCTTCTCTGGCTGCCTCCGGGCACTGGACATCCATGCCGGAAGCAGATGGCTACGGCCACGGAATGGCGGCTGAGCTGCAGTTCTGTATTCAAGTGAATAGGAGCAGAGCTGCAGTTCGGCAGCACGGCTGCTATGCAATGTACGGAGCCAACTGCTTCTGGCTCCTTACATTGCATATTGTGCAATGACATCCTGTGCCCGCAAGTAGCCGAAGCAGTTGATCGGTGCGGGGTCCCGGTGTTGGACCCGCACCGATGATATACTGATGACCTGTCAGGTGGATAGTCATCAGTTGTCCGGTAGTGGACAACCCCTTTAAAGAATAATACAAAGAAATTCATCTCCATCCAGATATATACATAGCTCTTTCTTCAGTGCAGTTTTGCTGCTGATGTGTGAGGTTTTCCGCTCGGAGTATGATAAGTGACGCTTGGATTGTAAGATGTTCTGTGTGTCCGTGAGATGCTCTGTGATGTGCCCTCTGGCTGGGATTGGGAGACAGACAGTGGTAATGTAATTTCCCTGCGTATGTGCCAGCTATCTGTTGCTTCCCCTGCTGTGGTAATGCGATCAGTGCTGTCACATTAGTGGTAATGCATTGATGTGCAGATACCTGCCACACAAATAGGGCAGGAGAAGCAGCATTGCACTGCCTCAAGCACTACTTAACTGGCTCTGTTAACCCTTGCCTGCTGTGATACTTGGCTTTACAAAATTACTTAACTTCTCTCGTTGTGGTAAATGCAGAAGATTTTATAGGATGACTATTTAAGTCATGATGTTCTAGACATAGGTGCGGGTCCCAGAGGTGGGACCCGCATCTATCTGACGTTTTTTACATATCCTGTGGATATGCCATAAATGTATCGGATGGGAAAATCCCTTTAAGATACCAACAGTCTCAAAACAGGGAGTATGGCTGAACAGCCAAATTTATATAGGAACACGTTTCTTGATAAAATAAAGGTGTACAAGTTTGACAGCCTAGAGCTGCCATATTGAGTTTCCTAAGATGTGTGTATGTATATATATATACATATATATATATATATATATATATATATATATATATATACATATATATATATATCCCAAAAGCATGTACAAATACACCACCAATACTCCACTATATGAAAGTTATGTGCCATGTGCATTGACGCTACACATCTATATCGGGGCCGCATTGTATTATTCCACACAGCTGTATGCTGCTATTCTATTGGTTCCTAGGGATTTAAATTTTCATGTATGTGTATACCAAACCACCCCTAGACTAAGCATTCATTGCAAAACGCGCGTCAGGTGAGGTGGACTCCCTGACACACATTCTCTTTTTTGCCCAGTGTTTCCAGCTTGGCCTTCACTTATTGGTATTATGTACTTTATATATTTGTGCTGCTTGGATTTTTTGTCTGTTCATGCCATTATTCCCATTATGGACGCTACTTTGTTGCTTTGGCTGTACAACAAGTGTATTCTCCTTACCCTTACCTTCTAGCCAAAGGCTTTACCTACCATCTATTCATCTACTCATATTTATATATGCATTTTTCATTTCAGTGTGTGGGGAGTCCGCCTTTGTTTTTTACATTCATTCTTTGTCTGTCTCATTACATTTTTGACTCATTTGTTTTGTATATCAACATTATTCTTTTAAAAGATAATTAAAAAATATTGGATTTTAGTGTGTAGGTTGCTCTATGTCCTGCATAATTCCTTGGAATTGGTGGTGTGTATATATATATATATATATATATATATATATACATATATATATATATATATATATATATACATATATATATATATATATATATATATACACATATAAAAAATATATATATATATATATGTATATTTTGATACATGACCAATTATGTAGAGTGTTTGGCCAAAGAGAGTCATTATTGGATATGGTAAAAGTTAAAAGATGACCCCTACTAGCCAAGGTATATGACACATGTTGTATTTCATCACAAGCATATTATTATAAGGGTAAACTATGTTCCATGCAAAGTAAACAATCGCTGTAGATAATGGAATTAATTTATACAATATGCAAATTATGCCAATAATAATGCAAATTATAGATGTATTTTTCTATATTTGTAAAGACTGCCCTAAAATAGGTACTGTATGTTCTGTGACCAATGAGGAAACGTAGTAACATGTCAGAACAGAATGTCTACCATAATTCTCATGTTAATTACATACATATTGTATATCAAGAAGACAGAGATTTTACTTCTTTTCTTGGATAATGTATCATTACAATGCCGCTCTTGTCAGGAATCTTGCAGTAAGATTTCACTAGAATTGTTAAATTCTAATATATTGGTCATTATCTCAGACATTTGAAGCCAAAATCCAGCATCTGGAAACACGACCTGGAAAGAAGGGAACAGGGGCGAGCTCAGACCTGGAATATTTTATACGTTGTGAAGTTCATCGTTCAGACCTTAGCACACTTATGAGCTCTATTAGAAGAGTGTCAGAAGATGTAAGGACCACAAAAGAAGTGAAAGGTATGCACCGACCAAGTCTGACTAGGGCAGAACATGAACCACGTCAGGTCAAGACAAAAATGAAGGTCCAGTAATCTTAGAAATCCATAGACTTGAATGTTGGTCCGATAGGATTAATGTTAAATTGTCGCTACCTTAAAATGGACAGTGGTTGCCCAAGGAGGAGATAGGGTTAGTACTATGATCTTGCTATGTTGTGCTTTATGAATTATCACACACAAATAACCAACCTTTGTAATGGACCCTGTTATCTTAAAGCTTATTTCAAAAAGTAATAATTCAGTGAACCCCTTTTGGCTTATATCTGCACAGTGCCATTCTTGACTTAGCGCTATGCAGAGAATTCAGGTGAATGAGGATGAGTTGCAGTTCTTATAGCGCTCCTGGTCCGGAGCGGTACTGTGCGGAGAAAACATCTGAAGGGACTAATGCGCTGTATCTAATCCTGAAGCCCCTTTATCCTAGGGATCAGTGAGTGTCCCAGCAGTCAGACCTTCACTGATCCGTACATTATTGCATATCCTAGTGAAACCCTTTTAAGGCTGATTTCACACTGAGTTTTCTCACACATTTTTCGTGGCGCTTTTCACAGCATTTTTAGCTCAAGCCCATTGAGTGCCACGGGCAAAAACACAGCGAAATATGCTTTCTCTGCCTCCCATTGATGTCAATCGGAGGTCAGAGGCGTAAACACCAAAAGATAGGGCATGTCGTTTCTTTTTACCGCGAGCGTTTTTTACCACTCGCGCTAAAAAGACACGTCCGCCTCCTATTGAAATAAAAGGGGAGCCATTTTCAGCCGGTTTTTGGCGCCTATGTGTGAACAGGGCCTAAGATAATGTAAAACTCAGAGCATAGGTGCCAGGCACTATTCACAATGCCGCTAGACTTTGTACTTTGCTTTTTTTACCATAAAACAAAAATGAAAAAAAAAATTAAAAAATGGAAACACAATGGAAAGCCATTGGACCAATTAAATTATGTCAATGGAATCTGTCAGGGTAAATGTCAAAGTGGATCCATCAATGCTGTTAACCAGTTGCTGACTGCCCATAGACTATAAGCATCCTGGCTATCCACACCTATGTCTGCAAGACAATTAAAAAAAAAGTTACATATATCTTTTTTTGTATTGCACAGTATTGATCATGGTGTGAGGCGTTTCTAGACTTCACATCAGTCTTCCTTTGAAGAAGACTGTCTTTAGCGAACAGTGTATTTCCGGGACTGGCCTCACATTGAATGGTGCCCTGTGCGGTACCTTAGGTTGGTGCCCCCATATGGTGTACTGTCATATAGTGTACAAATAACTATACCATATAATGCCTTTAATCTGTATCAGCGTACTACAGGAAGGTGGCCAATGGCACTTCCATAAAGTCGTCTAAAAGGCATATACTACAAAAATAATACACAGTACAGTGCCTAAGCAGCAGTGACAAACAGGGACAAAGTAAATATAATCAAACAGTGCTCAAATAATACCAACAGTGACAAGATAACAGGCCCAAAGATAAAGTCATATAATAACAGTACCATACAATATCTAAATAATACTGCTATATAATTACTATTAAGATTTGTGGTGGCCACAAGCCTTGGGTGCAGACAATTATACAGAAAATGGTAGCAATGCTGGCAGCTTCATAAACCAGTCTTAATAGAATGAAAAGTTGGCGTAAACTCCGTCACATTTATTAAGAGGCAACTCTTCACATTTGTATACCTTATCAGTAAGTGAAAGGTCAAACAACTTTATCTAATGTTCCTCAACTAGGAGAAAATATGACATTTTGTTTTGTAAAAACGTTAAATTGTTAATCTTTGTGTACGTTACAGTCTTCTTTAATCTCTATTAGTAAAAGTTATATTTTATGCAACACTCCAGTCCTATTCCAGAGATTTAATTGTTAATACAAGTGGAGAATTTATTATTATACTATTCCTCTGGTGAGAGGATTTCAAGGTCACCAAACATTTTTTACACCCCATGGGAGAGAAATCTACAACAACTAGGAGCTGGCGTAGATTTCCAGTATTATTTAAGCCAACTTTCTGGCATAGATTATAATACATTTTCCTGAGGCCATGACCTCTTTCCACAAAAGTGGCGATGGTGGCGCTAAAAAAAAGGGAAAAAGTCGCCGTTTGCACTGCATATTGCGACTTTTTGTCCCTTTTGCAACTTTTCTACACCAGAAAAATGGCATAGAAAGGTTGATAGATTACACCCAATGAGATCAAGCTAGGAAAAAGGTAAAACCCGGTGATATCCTGTTTTTGTTATATATAGTAATAGTATAGCTAATATAAAGAACATGAATGAGGACAGTGGTCCCCAATCTATTGCTCTCCAATTGTTGCAAAGCTACAACTTCCAGCCACAGGCTGCTAGGGCATGTTGGGAGTGGTAGTTTTCCAATAGCTGGAGAGCCACAGGTTGGGGACCACTGGATTAGGGTATAGGTTGAGAAAGGCTTTATGCCACCTGAACATGTACTAACTGTATAAAACATAAAACAAGTATGACTAACACAAGAAAGCAGGGAGACATAATGTCCCACTTTTGATTGCTTCTTGATTCTCTTATTGATCAATAATAATAATTATAACAGCACACCTCTATTATAAATGACAGATAAAAAGCTAAGTTGCTTTACTAACTAAAGTTCTTTGTTTTGACATACAGTTCACTGGTTTCCTACTAAAATTGCAGACCTGGACAAGTGTCACCATTTGGTTAACAAGTTCGATCCAGATTTAGACTTGGATCATCCGGTAAGCGAGAGATCCTGCTTTGTGAAATGAGCAATCTACAGAAAAATCATGTATTTTATCAATAATAGTAACTTTCTTAACTTGAACGCACCCCAGCCCTCTGTGTATTATAATACCTTTAAAGAGGTTGTACATCAAGGTAACCGCCTTTCTGGTGGCAGCATACCCAGGCAGGCGAGTCTAAATTTCATAGAGAAAATGTAGTACTACTCGTCACACATTGAAGTCGATGGGTGACCATGTAATACAAGATTGTGCCAAGTCCTCCAGAATTAAAAGCACTCTTTGCAATGGCTCTAAGCTCTGACTAATAGAGAGGATCACCCTCTTTGGCATCCATATGACTTAATAGGTCCATGTATTCTGATAGAACTTTATTCTGCTTTCTTTAACAGTATATGTATTGTACTTAAAAACGTTATGTTAAATTGAAAAACTAAAAAGAAATGTAGCTATTACCACTCCAGTCATGAAGCATTGACTCGAAGTACCAACAGAGTTTAAAAAAAACCAAACACTTTACTGTTGTTTTACAACAATCCCCTGGAACTGAACAGTACTGGGGCCACATCATAATATTACACCCTAAAGACCAGAACTAAGGTGTCTTTGTATGGAAATGCACAACAATCATTGTCTAAGGGTCCTCTTACACGGCCCGACGTGGTCCGTGTAAACGAACACCGATCAAAGAGACAGTTCAATGGACAATGAGACAGCTCGTTGGTCGGCGCTCGTTTGCTCCTTTCACAAGGAGCAATGCATGGGGACGAGTGCTTATTACTACGATTGCTCGACCCCATATATTTCTATCATGTTGGCAGCACGTCTCCCTGTTTACCCAGGGAGACGTGCTGCCAACAATGATAGTATTTTAGGCTGCGTAAACAATACAATCATCTGATGAACGAGCATTTGCTCTTTCATCGGCTGATTGTTTACGCAGGGCAAATATCAGGGACGAGCATTCCGTGAGCGCTCGTTTTCGCAATATTTGGACTGTGTAAAAGGGCCTTAAGGCTCTGTTCAGAGTAGCATCATGGCTCCCATTTAAACGGTAAGTCATGGCACTGTGAAAAATTTGTCATACAACGGATCCCAACGGTGACCAGCGGACCCCATTGATTTATAACGAATTCCATCGGGGTTCCATTGCGATGTCCATCATTTTGATGGCAAAAATAGCCCTGCATACTTTACTTTTCTTTTCATCAAAAGTGACGGAAACCCAGACGGATCCTCTACACACTAATGTGAACTGAGCCTAACTTGAAGCTAGATCAGTGGGTTACAACAATACCACAACTTGCTAGTGTATGGACTACAACATATGTACACTTTGGAATAAGTTATTCTGTCCCGTTAACACACGCAGACACTACATATTCCTCTTCCTCATGACTTTTTCTTTTGTACTTTTGATACTGTTTCTGATTAATACCTTGTACTGACGGGTCATCTTTTTACAGGGTTTTTCTGACCAGGAGTATCGCAAAAGGAGGAAGATGATTGCTGATATAGCCTACTCCTACAGACAGTAAGACGATTGCAATAAATTGACATATACAGAACACATATGTAATTATACTGTATATGAATTATTATTATTATTATACAATTATATAGCTACATAGATTGCAAAACTGCCTATATCTAGATGAATCACTCTTAAGACTCTTTTACGCAAGCCAGTGATCGGGTGAGCGAGCGTTCTTACGAAAACTCGTTCTCGATTATTGTCCTGTGTAAACGGAGCAGCGATCAGCCGATGAACGTCTCATCTTTAATGGGACAAAAAAAATGGTCCCTAGTCGGCAGCATATCTTCCTGTGTAAACAGGGAGATGTGCTGCCAGCAAGATGCAAAATGGATGGGAACAAATGATTGCATTAACGATTGTTCGTCACCATACTTGCAATCATATGCTTTGTATGAATGGAGCTAACCAGCGCCGATCAAAATGCTGTATAGTCGATCAGCGCTCGTTTAATGGGCAGAATATCTGCTTGTGTAAAAGGACCTGAAGGAAGTGCCACCATGAGTGTTTATAAGGGTCAGTTATCTAAACCCTTTTAAAGGGGTTATCCAGTTTTGCGGCTGCTCTTTATAATGATGACCTATCCACAGGATAGGTCATCGGTATATGATCGGTGGGGGTCCGAACCCGCACCGATCAGCTGCTTGGTGTGGGGTCCAGGTGTCAGACCCCCACTGATCACATACTGATGACTTAATCTGTGGACAGTCAGAAGATGTGCCAAATTTATCAAAGTGGTGATAAATTATAAATTTAATGCATCTAGCTAGACACTTTTCTCTTCCTTAAACCACCTCTTGGTTTCTTATTGTACACCAGTTTTTTGCGCCAAAATTGCCGCATCGTGGTGCATTTTTATGTCACATCCCCTTTCTGCTAGACCATGTCCTTTCCCATTGAGCCATGTACACTTGTTGAATGCGCCACAAAAAACCGCCTATGCCAGACTTCTGACTCAATTTAAATAGTAAATCTGCCCCAGTATGTTAAAGTATACAGAGTGTAAGGAGCTCCTCTGTAATCCGCCTACCAAGTACATGGCATGCATACATTTTATGTAGGTACATCCTTACCTGCATTGGAAACACAATGGTGCCAATGCCTGCATAGAACTTATCCCATGTAGACCCAATAGCGCATGACTGGATGCTGCATTACTGGTAATGTAACAAATCTTATCTGTAGACCATATGTTCAATTGAAAGAGTTTTTAACCTTAGTAAAATACAACCTGTATACTGTCCAGGTATTCAGGGCCGGCATCAGCACCCGCAAAACAGGGCAAGTGCCGGGGCCCACTATCCTTGGGGGGGCATACTCGGCCGCTGGGTGCTGACGCTCTTCCAGGAGTGGAATCTCTGGCCAGAGTCTAGCCGGGGATTCTGCTTCTAGAGGGAGCCCATGTCTAGGAGGCAGCGTAACTACAGATGTAGCATCCTAAGCGGCTGCCACAGGGCCCGCGGCATAAAGGGGCCCGTGCCGCCCTCCGTCACGAGCACCCCTCATACCCAGTGGCCCCGTTAGCAGCCGTTATGGCTGCTACAGCGGTAGAGTGACGCCACATTCAATAGTATCTGCTAGGATGCAGATACTATTGAACGGAGGTACTATTGAACGCTATGACAGAGCAGAGAGGTATCTCCCCGCTCTGCCATTCACTACGCTACAGACTTCCAGGCAGAGTGCTAGTAGCGCTCTGCCCGGGACTCCAGCTCTGGGGAAGCCCCAAACATCACTGTTCATATATGGACAGTGATGTCAGGAGAAGAGATGAAGTCCCAGGCAGAGCGCTAAAAGTGGCTCTGCTCGGGGACTCCATCCCTGGGAAAGCCCCTGACATCTCTGTCCATATATGGACAGTGAGTGATGTCAGGAGGATAGAAGGAGTCACAGGCAGAGCGCTAGAAGCAGCTCTGCTTCGGGACTCCGTCTCTGGGGAATCCCCTGACATCACTGTCCATATATGGACAGTGATGTCAGGAGGAGTCACAGGCAGAGTGTTAGTAGCGCTCTGCCCGGGACTCCAGCTCTGGGGAAGCCCTAAACATCACTGTTCATATATGGACAGTGATGTCAGGAGGAGAGATGAAGTCCCAGGCAGAGCGCTACAAGTGGCTCTGCTCCGGGACTCCATCTCTGGGTAAGCCCCTGACATCTCTGTCCATATATGGACAGTGAGTGATGTCAGGGGGAAAGAAGGAGTCACAGGCAGAGCGCTAGAAGCAGCTCTGCTCCGGGACTCCGTCTCTGGGGAAGCCCCTGACATCACTGTCCATATATGGACAGTGATGTCAAGAGGAGAGGAGTCACAGGCAGAGCGCTAGAAGCAGCTCTGCTCTGGGACTCCATCTCTGGGGAAGCCCCTGACATCACTGTCCATATATGGACAGTGATGTCAGGAGCAGAGCAGTGTCCCAGGCAGAGTGCTAGTAGCGCTCTGCCCGGGACTTTGGCTCTGGGCTTGACCCTGACATCACTATCCATATACGGACAGTGATGTCAGGGGCTTCCCCACAGCCAGAGTACTGGAGCAGAGCCTTTACTAGCGCTCTGCCTGGGATACTGCTCTTCTCCTGACATCACTGTCCATATATGGACAGTGATGTCAGGGGCTTCCCCAGAGATGGAGTACCGAAGCAGGGCCTTTACTAGTGCTCTGCACGGGACTTCAGCTCTGCTCGGGACATCACTTTCCATATATGGACATTGATGTCAGGAGCAAAGCAGAGCAGGAGTCCCAGGCAGAGTGATAGTAGTGCTCTGCCTGGGACTATGGCTCTGGGGTTGCCCCAGACAACACTGTCCATATATAGACAGTTACGTCAGGGGCTTCTCCTGAAGCAGAGTCAGCAATGCTCTGGCTGGGGATTCCACTCCTAGAGGGAGCCCCAAAGGTGCTAACTACTGGGAGGGGTCTGTGTGGCACTACCAAGGAGGGGGGCTGTGTGGCACTACCAGGGATGGGGGCTGTGTGGCACTACCAGGAAGGGGGTTGTGTGGCACTTCCTGGGAGGGGGACTGTGTGGCACTACCAGGAAGGGGGGCTGTGTAGCACTACCAGGAAGGGGGCTGTGTGGCACTACCAGGAAGGAGGGTGCTGTGTGGCACTACCTGGCAGGGGGGTCTGTGTGGCACTACCTGAGAGGGGGGCTGCGTGGCACTACCAGGGAGGGTGTCTGTGTGGCACTACTAGGGAGGGTGTCTGTGTGGCACTACCAGGAAGGGGGGCTGTGTGGCACTACCAGGAAAGGGGGCTGTGTGACACTACCAAAAAGTGGGGCTGTGTGGCAATACCTGGGAGTTCGGGGGGCTGTATGGCACTACCTGGGAGGAGTGGGATGTGCGGCACTACCTGGGAGGGGGTGCTGTGTGGCACTACCTGGGAGAGGGCTGTGTGGCACTACCAGGGAGGGGGCTGTGTGGCACTACCAGGAAGTGGGGCTGTGTGGCATTACCTGAGGGGGGGCTGTGTAGAAATACCTGAGAGGGGGGTCTGTGTGGCACTACCTGGAAGGGGGCACTGTGTGGCACTACCTGGGAGGGGGCGCTGTGTGGCAATACCTGGGAGGGGGGGCTGTGTGGCACTACCTGGGAGGAGGAGGCTGTGTGGCACTACCTGGGAGGGGGGCTGTGTGGCACTACCTGGGAGGGGGCTGTGTGCCACTATCTACAGAGGGCACTAAATTTATAGGGGTACAAACTGGGGGCCTAACTTCTATATTGGGGCATAAACAGGGCCTAATGTCTATATGGGGGCACAAAGTGACATTTTCTGACATTTTACTGCTGCTGTGAGTTCCCCCGCAAAGGGGCCTACTAAGTCTGTGTCGCCCAAGGGCCCACATAAACCTGGAGCTGGTCCTGCAGGTATTCATTTATATAGGGGAAAAAAACATATAGGAAGACCATGCAGCTGCTTAGAGAGAGGGGACTCAGCCCAGTTTGGCTGCATCCCCTATATTAATGGACAATGAGACACCCTGCACGGAACCCCCCTCTTCACAGGTCCTACTATGTTAACAAATAATTACCGGTATGTAATAAAATTAGTCTATAGATCAATGAAGGGAGAAGAAGGGCAGACATACACCAAGTCCTTAAGTCCCAGTGGTCACTGTCCCCACACCTCTATGTATGGCTCTGATGTTACTTTCACATTATTTAAATCTTTACATTTACATTTCTATGGGTATTGCTCTACATATATCATATTTTATCTTTATAGTGGTGATCCTATACAACGGGTGGACTACCTGCCAGAGGAGATTGTGACCTGGTAAGATGAAAAATCTGTATATAAATTTGGAAGATGATCTTTGCATTGCTTAAAGGCTATGTACACCTTTGAAATCTGTTTTTTTTTTGGGGGGGGGGGGGGGGGTATAAATAAAAATGTCTATCAGTGTGTTTTGTGCAACTTTCTAAATACATTTTGTTACATAGTTACATAGTTACATAGTTAGTACGGCTGAAAAAAGACACGTCCATCAAGTTCAACCAAGGGAAGGGAAAAGGGAAGGAAAAATTTCTACACATAGGAGCTAATATTTTTTTGTTCTAGGAAATTATCTAACCCTTTTTTAAAGCCATCTACTGTCCCTGCTGTGACCAGCTCCTGCGGTAGACTATTCCATAAATTCACCGTTCTTACTGTAAAGAAGCCTTGTCGCCTCTGCAGCTTGAACCTTTTTTTCTCCAGACGGAGGGAGTGCCCCCTTGTTTTTTGAGCGGGTTTTACATGGAACAGGATATCACCATATTTTTTGTATGTGCCATTAATATATTTATATAAGTTAATCATGTCCCCCCTTAGTCGTCTTTTTTCAAGGCTAAATAGGTTTAATTCTTTCAATCTTTCCTCATAACTTAAATTCTCCATGCCCCTTATTAGCTTCGTTGCTCTTCTTTGTATTTTTTCCAACTCCAGGGCATCCTTTCTATGAACTGGAGCCCAGAACTGAACTGCATATTCTAGATGAGGCCTCACTAATGCTTTGTAAAGTGGCATTATTACATCCCTGTCCCGCGAGTCCATGCCTCTTTTAATACACGACAATATCCTGCTGGCCTTTGAAGCAGCTGATTGACACTGCTTGCTGTTATTGAGTTTATGATTTACAAGTACACCCAGATCCTTCTCAACAAGTGAATCCGCCAGTGTAGCGCCCCCTAGGACATATGATGCATGCAGGTTGTTGATACCCAGATGCATAACTTTACATTTATCTACATTAAACTTCATTTGCCAAGTGGACGCCCAAACACTTAGTTTGTTTAAATCTGCCTGTAATTCATGAACATCTTCCATAGTCTGAACTATATTACATAGCTTGGTGTCATCTGCAAAAATAGAAATAGTGCTATTAATCCCATCCTCTATATCATTAATAAATAAGTTGAATAATAGTGGTCCCAGCACTGAACCCTGGGGTACACCACTTATTACCGGGGACCATTCAGAGTAGGAATCATTGACCACAACTCTCTGGATACGGTCCTTGAGCCAATTCTCAATCCAATTACAAACTATATTTTCTAAACCTATAGTCCTTAATTTACCCATTAGGCGTCTATGGGGGACAGTGTCAAATGCCTTTGCAAAGTCCAAAAACACTAAATCCACAGCGGCCCCTCTGTCTAGACTTCTGCTCACCTCTTCATAAAAACAGATTAGGTTAGTTTGACAACTTCTGTCCTTAGTAAAACCGTGCTGGCTGTCACTTATAATGCTATTTATTGTCACATAATCCTGTATATAGTCCCTCAATAGCCCCTCAAACATTTTCCCCACGATGGATGTTAAGCTTACTGGTCTATAATTACCCGGGGAAGACCTAGAGCCCTTTTTGAAGATAGGCACCAATTATTTTTACTTTCTGAGATACAGCTGCTTTGTATCCTGTATAAAGAGCAGCTGTATCTTGCACTGAGACCTGATTTCATCAGGTCTTCAGGACTGACGGGTTCAGTTTCAGTGGGTGCTGCGTGTCTCCGACACACAGTACCATGCTACTACCGATTACATCTAAGTCATAACTTAGATGTGATCGATAACAGGGGGATCCTGCGTGTCAGAGACATGCAGGACTCGATGACACTAAACCCGTCAGTCCTGCTGACCTGACGGATTCAGGTCTCAGCGCACGATGCAGCTGCTCTGTATACGGAATTCAATGCCGCTATATCTCAAAAAGTAAAAATAATTTTTCATAAAAAGTATTAAAAAAGTTGCACAAAACACACTGATAGACATTTTTATATAACCCCCCCCCCCCCCAACTAAGCCTTTAAAATTGTATATTTGTAGGAAGGAGGTCTACTCTACTCTTAAGAGTCTATACCCAACTCATGCATGTAAGGAGCACCTGGAAGCTTTTCATCTGCTGGAGACCCATTGTGGATACAGTGAAGATAACATCCCACAGCTACAGGATGTATCCTGCTTTCTAAAAGGTGACAGGGAATTATATTCAGGAATAAAGATTAATCTCGGTTGAAATCTCATGTAATTTATGTGGCCAGTGTTAGGGTAAGTTCACACAGAGTCAGCATTGGACTGGGGTAGCTTGGGCCCACCAGAGACCATTATCCTGAGAGCCCACCTACCATCTATACAGAACATGAGCATGTCCACTTTTAATTGTATCACAATCTTTGTTGTTATCATTGCCCACACAGGACATGTAATCCGTAAAGTCTTATGGTCAGTTCACACTGAGTTTTTTATAAACGTTTTTGGACGCGGAAACCGCGTCGGAAAACACTCCAAAAAACGGCCGAAAATGCCTCCCATTGATTTCAATAGGAGGCAGAGGCGTTTTTTTCCCTTAAGCGGAAAAACCATCTCGCGGAAAAAAGAAGCGTCATGCCCTATCTTCGGGCGTTTACATCTCACACCTCCAATTGACATCAATGGTAGGCAAAGAAAGTGTATTTTGTCACGTTTTTGCCCGCGGCACTCAATGGCCGTGGGTGAAAAATGTTGTGAAAAATGCAGCGAAAAAAGTGTCAAACGGCGTGAACAGGGCCTTATAGGGTATTTGTGAAGTGGTTAGCTCCAAAGTCACCTCTAAATTGGGCTGTTTTCTGTTAAATTATTGTGTCACAGTCTGGGCCCACCAGAGGATGCTCTGGTTCTCTGGTGGGCCAGTCTGACCCTGCAGAGAGTTTTTTGGTCAGGCAGAATGTATCCGCCTCAAAATTCCTTCAGGATTTTTAAAGCAGATTTTTTTCTGCCTTGTTTTTTAGTGCTTTTTTTAGGCATTTTTAAAAATTAATCCAATGCAAAAACCAGGGTATGGTTTTTGTAAAAAAAAACATGTTCATTAAACACTTCAAATGAGAAGCGTGTTTTATTTTCTGCCTCCCCTTGATTTCAATGGAGGTTCAGAGGTGGAAACCGCTCCAAGAAAGGACATGACACTTTTTTTCTGCAAGCGGTCAAAAGTGGCCCTGAAAAAAAAACACCTCTGCCTCGCATCAATAGGTGGACATTTGGGGCGTTTTTTGGCGGTTCCTGCATCAAAACCAGTGTATGAATTGGTCCTTAGACTGCTGACTGAAATAAGTGAATCCTGTTTGAGACCTTCATGTGTTAACCAGAGCAAAGAGTTAGTTCAAAACTCTCCTTCTCAGAGACCTGGCTTGTCAGTGTAATTAAAATTTCAATAGGTGATGTGTAATACTATGATATGCTAGATATTCTTCATTTCCTGTATTTCATAACACAAGATAGATAGACAGACAGACAGACAGACAGACAGACAGACAGACAGACAGACAGACAGATAGATAGATAGATAGATAGATAGATAGATAGATAGATAGATAGATAGATAGATATTAGATAGATAGATAGATAGATAGATAGATAGATAGATAGATAGATAGATAGATAGATAGATAGATAGATAGATATGAGATAGATAGATAGATAGATAGATAGATAGATAGATAGATAGATAGATAGATAGATAGATAGATAGATAGATAGATAGATAGATAGATAGATATGAGATAGATAGATAGATAGATAGATAGATAGATAGATAGATAGATAGATAGATAGATGAGTAGATAAAATATAGACTTACATACTATTATAATAAATATTATTTTTGTATTTTTGCATTCCTATTTACAAGGTTTCCTAAATACGTTTTTATTGGAATCTGGCACCACCTGTTGGCAATAGTGCAAACAGCAATTAGTAAAAAAATAGTATGATTAATGTGGGTCTGCTATAAAAAAAAACATAGTCAAACCAATATAGTCTGTTATATTTGTATAATGCGTGGTGGTCACTTTCACACTTCGTCATCACTTGTGACGTACCAGCTACGGACACCTCTAAGCTGTTGCACGTTGTAGATGTTTTGTCATTATCAGATCCTAGTTTTTATTTATTTTTCCACATTCCAGGTATTATATGCCAAATAAGTATATTAGCTAATTTTTGTTCTCTTTGTTATGTCCGTCTGTTTTTAAAGTTCTACCTTCCTATTATTTTGCACATTATATTGAGTTGGCAGTGAAGGTCTAGAATGTTTCCATCCTTTGATGACATCACATTATTTTATTCTCTTTTTTTTCTTCCAAATATATTTTGCATATAATGTGCCATAATAAATGACCCGTCGCAACTGTTACCAGACCTAACCTGTAACTTACATGTCTTTTTATCACAGAAAGGACTGGCTTCCAGTTACGCCCTGTGGCCGGCCTTCTGTCTGCTCGGGACTTTCTCTCTAGTTTGGCTTTTCGTGTTTTCCAATGCACCCAGTATATTCGACATGCATCATCCCCCATGCACTCACCAGAACCGTAAGTAATAAAACATATCTTGTACCATGTATATAGTCTACCATTACTGCCAGTTGTGTTGGCAACACTCAGCAATAGTAGGGTTTACCATAAATTGAGTGTACATGGCCATTGCTTCAACCACACTACACCACCAGATGCATTCTGGAAGTGACCCATGTTACCTGTGTGTCCAGGTCGAGGAAAGACCAGATAAGCCATATGAGTGAGATCTGTGAGGGTATGAGCGCTGGTCAGGGCCGGTACAAGGAATTTTGGTGCCCTAGGCAGACAAGGCAAATGGTGCCCCCCCCCCCTCTTCAAGTAATTGGGAAATACAGAATAATCAGCATGATCAAATATTTGGTTTCGATCCATTTTGTCACTACATCGAAAAATGTTTCAGATCTACTAGGTCTAAAATCCCCTTTACGTGGAACAAGTTATAAAAGGTGAATGATCAGGGGGTTGAAAATTTGTGCAACAAGGATCTCATGGTCATTTAGTACGATTCTCGCTGCCGGGCGAGGAGCGTCATTGCTGCCTAGCGACGGCAAATATCGCTATGAGCAGCATTTACATTATTGATCGTGCCACCGATAACGATTATTTTTATAGCAACACAATCAATGGAGATCTGATAATTCGTTCGGTTGGTTCACACGAGCCTCGAGGCCAGTTTAACTAAGGTTTTATTAATCGAGTTACTAGATAAAATGGGCTCATGAGTCAGCGGGTGAGAGGGGTTCAAGTCTATTGTCCATGTATTTGTAGAAGCATGGCCACAATATGATATCCGAGATAATTTCCTGTCTTGTGTTGCTCCTCAGGGACTGTTGTCACGAGCTCCTCGGACATGTTCCTATGTTGGCTGATAAAACATTTGCTCAGTTTTCACAGGTAAGTTTAGAGTGTCTTGTTAAACTTGACACCCAGATGGATCCAGGGGATGTATTTAAAGGGGAAATCCAGCCTCTTCTGACATATTGGAGACATATCTGGGAAGAACTGAGGCAGGGCTTAATATGAGAACGTTAAAAGACAGAAAATACACTGCAGTACAGAAGTATTGCAATGCATTGTACAAGCGATCAAGCGATAGCAAGGCTCCAAGTAAGGATATAAAAATAAAAAAATAAATAGATTTAATACAATTTTCAAAAAAAGTTGCTGTTTATTGGTCACATTGAAAAAGTGATCAAAAATATGTACCCCAAAAAGGGCCAATAAAGACTACTGCTCGTCCCACACAGCTTCATCAACAGGAAAATAAAAAAAGTTCTGGGTGTGTTTTTATTTTGTAAAAGTAGTAAAACCTAAATTTAGTTTTGCTATAATGGTAATGACCTGCAGAATAAAGTTACCATGTCATTGTTCCTGAAAAACCCAAAAAATAATGGCAATATTGCTGTTTTTTAAAAAAAAATCTACCCCACAAATGTTTTTTAACAGCTTTTTTTATTACATTATAGGGTGGCATTAAAAAATACAACTCTTCCTACAAAAAACAAGCCCACATACGTCTATCTCGATGCGAAAATAACCCCTTTGGCACTGCTCAAATATTTCTCTTACTGGAAATCTGACACAACAGTTTTCTGGAATAAAAAAAAAGACTCAAATTTTGGCACACACTATAGTTGCGCTAAGGCTTCATTCACATCTGCGTCGGGGTCCGTTCGTGGGTTCCGTCAGAACTTTCCGACGTGAAGGGAAACTAGCTTTCCGTTAGCATTACCATTGATTTCAATGGAAATGCTTCCGTTGCTAATGGTTTTCGTTTGTCTCTGTTCGATTTCCGTTTTTTTGACGGAATTAATCGCTCAGTTGACTGCATGAATGGAACCCTGATGCAGATGTGAACGAAGCCTAAAAGGTGCCACTTTTTACTTTTCTCGCCACTTTCCAAAACTGGCGTTAGGTATGGCGCAATTCTACACAATTCTACACTCGACATTCTAAATCTCTGAGGGGTATGAGGGGTTTGAGCGCTATCATTCTGGTTATCAGTGGTTGTCAAAGGTCCGTCAGGCTTCGAATGTGAATGTCTCATATATCAATCATGCTCATCTCAATTACTCCCATATCCAGAACGGCCGCCAGAACTTGACCTGCCTAAGTAGAGTCGTGTGTTAATGAACCTTCCCTTACCCATCCTATCCCTCCACCCCCACCTTTAGGAAAGACACGTGACACCGAGGTTGGATGTGAAATGGCCACAGCAGCCGTTTATTAATTTCACAGTTTTATAAAAACAATTTAAATCCGAAACATTCGGATAACTAGTTAGGAATCCACCAGAGAATTCCTTCTAATAATTCACATGACCCAACATGGGTCAGAATCGTAAATAACAATTTTAACGTTAACATTAACCCGAGCAGAGGAAGTCCTTGAAGCCCTTTCAGATATTCCTTTTTTAAGAACACACCGAGTTAGCCATCTGCAAACCACCAATTACCTCCAGCCGTAAACCAGCTCGGAAGCACCGTTCACCTCTGCAGATGGCTCCAACCACTAGAAGTCCACTTCAAAGGGATAACGCCCGATGAAGCCCTCAAGTCATATACCGACCACTAGAAGTCCACTTCAAAGGGATAACACCCGATGAAGCCTTCAAGTGATATACCTTCCACCAGAAGACCACTTCAAAGGGATAACAGCCGATGAAGTCTTCAACCATGTACCTTTTTTGGGGGACGCATACCCCCGATGCGACCCCTCCACCATTTTGTACTGACTGGCCTCAAGGACTCCCCCCGCCACAGCGAAACAGGCCTTGACCACCTTAAGCCTGTGAGTTCCGCCACACCACCACCGCCCTTTCTATTCCTTCTGCTATCGCCAAGCTCCAAAGATCAATGCCAACCTCGGTCAGATGAACCCCATCACTCCTCCAGAAGTTCCCCACTCCTGACTCCAAATCCCTGTGCCGCACGCAAATGCCCCCGTTTTTTGCTACAAAACGGGACACCGCCCGATTAACTTTAATGCGAGCCTTATTGACTCTCTCCACTGACCTAGCCAATGTTTCCGCCAATGTTTCCTTGGGACTATGTCCGACCACACTATCACCAACTTGGGATAAGAAACCCACAAACACGACGAAGCACCAGCGAAACGCGCGTTGGGTTAAGCAGAGGTCCCCCTCCTGGTCCTGATCTCCTATTTATCTTCTTATACGCACGTGCAGGTATACTACTTTACATGTCGTTTTTACTTAGATTGTACCTTATATATATTCTCTATACTTATTTATGTGTTCATCTGTGCAAAACGTACCATGCCTAGTACCTGCTCATTAATATGTACTTATGCACTTTAGCCATTTATAGGTTGTGTCAGACCATTTTTACATCTGGGGGGCCACTCTGCTTTTACGTTCGGATTCCGTTTGTGTTCAAGGGTCCATGGCATTTTATTATGTCTAAGTGTTATACGTTGTCTCCATGTGTCTAATTGACTTTAATAAAGATTATTTGTATTTTTTCAAACACCTGGTCGTGACTTGTTTCTTGTTCTGGTTCAGGTATAGACTACGGAGGACAACTCGTGATCAATCCCGTCATTTACCGACGAACCCTTGGGATATGATAAGTGTTGAATCAAACGAAATTTTCCGGGCTCGCGCTTAGGAACAATACCCAACGGGGACACAACTAAATCTTTTACTGGCGAATCAACAAAAGGCCCCGACATGCGACCCAACGAAACTTCTTTTAACAATATTTCCGACACAACCTTGGCATGCAAGTAAGCCGATTTTAAATTCCTCCGCGTCACCGGAACCTCATAAGGAGGCGGAGGAATAACAAAACCAACACAAAACCCCTCGTAAAGCAACTTAGCCGCCGCCCTATCCGGATACTCATTTAGATAAGGGGCCATCTTTTCCACCCTCACCGGTGACACCCCCTTGACCAGCCGCGGAGGACTGGTTCCCTGACCTCTTTTTTCGCAGACATTTTGCCGCCCCGTGTGATGCACCATTACACTCGGAACACACGTGCTTGAACTTGCACGTGGCCCCGAACTTACACTGGCCTTCATTAAATTGCCAGCAAAAACCCGCCTTTCCCCCGCCGCCTTGTCCAACCTGACTAGACTGGCCTCCTTGGCCGGCGCTCCCGGGAAAGGACTGCCTAACCGGAGCCGTAACCCGTAACCAGAGAGCAATATCCTTCTGGTCCCACCGAATCGCCGGCCGAACCGCTTTCCGCTGACGGAATTGCTCATCGTATCGCAGCCACGCCTGACCCCCATACGCCCTATGAGCCTCCCCAATGGCATCAAAATAACAAAACAACGCCGAACAATTTTCCGGCGCCTTTTCCCCTATCACACTGGCTAATATGGCGAACGCCTGCGACCAATTAACGAACGTCTGCGGGATAAGCCTATACCGCCGCCGTTCCTCCTCGTCCTTTTTACTCTCGTCCCGCTTGCTCTTATCCAAATTAAATTTAGCGAGCGGCAAGAGAGAAAAAATCTCAACATATTCGTCCTTCCAGATCCGCTCACGCACCTCCTGCTTTAAATGCGCCCCCAACGGACCTTCGAAACAAACATACACCTCCCCACGAGCACGATCATCAATACGCACCCGATCGCCATCTTTTTGTGGCTCGGTCTGTACCGACACCGCGACCGCCTCTCTAACCGCCGTCACGGGCCGCGCCTGTAACAATCCCACGTCCCTGGGGCCTTCCCAAACTACCGCCGGGGACACTTCCGTGACTACCGGCGCCGCCGCCCTATCTAGGCGCCCGACCAGCTCTCTCAAGCAACACACTAAGTCTGCCAGACCCGCGCTATCGCGCCCGCCCGCGCCACTACCGGCCACCGATGCGACGCTAGCAGCCCCCCGCCGACACCCGACATAAAAATCGCTGGATATGACAATGATGGAGTTATACACTCACCGGGCTGCACAGGCGCTGTGTTCCCGTCAGCCGGACCATCCTGACCTCGACGATACGCGTCCAGTTCACCTTCCTCCAGCTCTTCTCTCGCAGACGACTGGCCATCCCACCGACATCTTCGGAACGGAGATGATGAAGCGCTGACCGATGGGCCGGCAACCTGCCGCCCGACCGCTGGAACCCTGACTTCCGACCGGACCTGTTGCCTCGACGTCGCTGCAGATCTAGGCGTCCGTCTTGATGATCCTGAAGAAGCCTGCCCCCTGGCCGGAACATCACCAGGCGGGGCGGCCGTACCTTGTCCTCCAAATCTTCCATCCGATGGGGGAGGGGTGACAGGGAGCCCGGCCTGCGACTCCCTGCTTACCGCCGGACCCCGTCGCGGCTTGGGATTCCTGCCAGGACGCAGGGCCTGGGAAGGGGCGGTCCTCCCAGCTGCCTGGCCTGCAGCGTCCGTGATCGGGCTCCCTCTGCGACGCCGTGTCCGCGGGACTGCCTCAGGACTGAGGCGCTCTGGAGGTCGGGACCGCCGGGAGGGACGGGTCGACCCGGCCTGAGTCGCCGTCACCCGCGGCAACGCTCTCTGCCTGCTCCGAGCAGGAGCGGTTGTTGCCGACTCCCCCCCCGCCGCCATAGTAATGCTAGGAAGGGGGCCGGGGGAGGGGAGCCTGTCCCCTGCAACAGACCCCGAACGCCGGGCCTGACGTGGCGAAACGGCGTCCGGGATCCTCGTTATTGCAGCCACGGTCTCTTCCAGTCATCCAGGACTGTGGTGCACAGCAGCGGCACGCAGCCGCTCTAATAATACTGCCTCCGACATGGTGAGTAGCGCGGGCAACGGGGAGCTTGTCTTTCCCTGTGTTACTCCTCCCGCTGCTTCCGGCTCAATGCCGAAAACAGCGGGAAGCTCAGCAACGGCCCCCTGACTCCTCCTTGTCCCTCCTCCAACTCCCTCCAACTCTCCCTCCACCTCTCCCTCACCTATAACCCTTTCCCTACCAGGGCGGTCATGGAGGCTTCCCCTTAAGCCCTGCAGGCTGCGTCCAGCCTCTTCTATAGAATCCTATAGCGCTAATGGCCGTTCTGCATAGGGCGCCACGGAGATGAGCAAGACGCTCTGTCTCTATCTGCAGAATTATTAGCAGCCAACAGCACAGACTTTACACAGTCCGTGCTGCTGTTAAAAGCAAAATCACTAGTACAAGTGATTTAGAAAAAAGATTATAGTTCACAAACCTGCACTATAATAGTTTTTCACTAAATGTAGAGGTACACTATAAAGTGGTTTTCTCACAAACAATACTTATCAACATCATCACTTATCACCTTTAAACCCTTAGCACTGTGGCCATGGGTTCAAACCTGACCATGACAACATCTGCATACAATTTGCATGTTTGCTTGGGTTTCCTTGGGTCCTCAGGTTTCATTTCAGACTCCAAAAAATAATATTTAGGCCAATTGGCTTCCTATGAAAATAGTCCTGGAGTGTAAGATGAGATATTGCAAAGGTAGACATACTTGACATAGGGAATCCCGATTCTATGCCCATCTTGGGACTGTGTTGAGTGCACTCCCGTATGACATGATGGCATAAATAAAGAATAATAATTTAGTAAATGGTAATGCTGAGTGTATATATGTTTTATGTAGGATATTGGCCTGGCATCATTGGGTGCAACAGATGAAGAAATAGAGAAACTGGCAACGGTAAGAACCATGAAAGGATTTTATGTATGATCTGTAATAAAGGTATAGCAATTGGCATGGCATAAACCAGCTACTATGCAACCCAGAAGTGGAAAAATACAATCTTACGTTAGCCAAATATTTAAGACGCCACTGCAGGTAAATGGGTGTGTATACTGTATATAGTCCATACATTAATATCTTGCATTGAACCAATTCAATAGTATTTTATTATGATTGCTAAAGGACTAAAGACTAATAAAGGTTCCTAAGCAGAGATGGTATCCTTAATCTATGTCTTCTTTATATAAACCTGAAACAAAGAGGTCGAAGTTTAAGTCATAGGATAGTTGCTAATTTGGCCCCAAACTTGAGTTGTCAAACTAAATGAAATATCTTTGTTGTGGCCGGATTGGCTATGCCTCCACTATGGTGTTCTCATGGTGGCAATATGGCCGGTATCAATTACCTCGTTTGTTGGCATTATGTTTACGTCAGTTCATGCAGCATTTACGATGACTATACTGGGCAAAGAACCAACAAAATATTCAGCAAAGACATTATTGTATAACTGCCCTGCAATTTATCATTCTCTCTATCTCAATAGCTGAGGTACTATATAAGGTATAGATTACACTTTCATTCTGAAGGCGGACAAACATGGTCCATCTATGGTGCGTATGGTTGGTGGTACTTCGGAGGTAGTTTGTAGTACTAGATATTAAACATATTAACTTTCTAATATGTTAAAATTTACTTTTCTGTAAACGGATCCTCTTACCTTTTCTCATACAAAAGAGATGGATAAGATACCATCTGAGTATAAAACTTTGATAAACAGGAAAGACCCAGGAACAATACAAGAACGTTAAGGGGGTTTTACACTGGGCGAGTATCGGGCAGACAAGCGTTCATAGAACGCTCGTTGCCGATAATTGCCGTGTGTAAACAGGGCTGCGATCAGCAGATGAACGAGAAAACGCTCGATCATCTGCTGATCATATCGTTTTAAAAAAGTAAAATATTATTGTTGTCAGCAGCACATCTGTGTGAACAGGGAGACACGCTGCCGACATGATAATAATGTATGGGGACGAGCGATCAGAGTAACGACCGCTCGTCCCCATCCATAGCTCCATGTGACAGAAGCAAACGAGCGCCCATCAATGATGTCTCGTTGATCGGTGCTCGTTGCACCGGACGATTGTCGGTCGGTGTAAAAGACCCTTTAGCTGCCATGTACTTTTTTTTATCTTTTTCCATTGATTCTTAATTGTCTCGGATGGAGTTTCATAATACTGATGCTACTTTAGAGAACAATATGAAAAGCATGTCTTGTCATTAACCTTAATAAAAAAAATAAAATAGGCTACATTCACACGAGCGTGACAGATCTAAAAAATGCATGAAAATCTGTTAGTGTGCGTTGCGTTACGCATGTGTGCTTTGCGAGTGGCATGCATTTTTCACTCACTCGCAAAGCACTTTTTTTTTCATGCGCAAACTTTTTTGGTTGCGCAAATCACGCACCACACACGGATGTGCATGCGTGTGCGGTGCATTGTTTTCATGCACCCATTGGCTTCAATGGGTGCGTACTATGCGTGAAAACACACCAATATAGGACATGCAGTTAGTTTCACGCAGCAGACTCTAGCTGTACAAAAATGCCTGCATGAGTGAACGGCCCCATTGAAATCAATGGGTTCGTGTGCTGTGCGTGATTTCCATGCACAGCACACGGACGAGATTCACGTTTGTGTGAATGGACCCTAAAGAAGTTTGGGAAGACTTTTACTGCCAAACAATCAGTATTGCTACTTTGGTTGATTTAATAAGATGGATAAGCAATGGTCTCTCTCTCTCTCTTATATCTGTATGGATGAAGGACGCAGATTGTCGTAAAGAAAATCCTAGTAAGCAGAGACCCTGAGAGGTTGAATGTGTAGTGATAAGGGGAAACATAAGTAACATTTTCACTAATCAAACATTTTCAAAGTTCTTGTATGGTTCTTCTTTAGAAAGTGTTCATTAATACCACACAACTTCATACATATGCACTTTTAACACTTATTTGTCACCTGTATGTTGTTGCAGCTCTATTGGTTTACTGTGGAATTTGGTCTTTGCAAGCAGGATGGAGAAGTGAAAGCCTATGGTGCCGGTTTACTATCATCATACGGTGAATTGCTGGTATGTAAAATTCTGCTGAATTTCAGACATTAATGGAAAAAAACTATATCATTCATAAATCCTGAGCATAAGGCCAACAACCGGGAGTAAAAAAACGAGTATGATTTCTGTTGTTAACATATTTTGAAGGTATCTGCAAATTCACAAGTGTTGCTATAGGATTCCAGATCCGCAATGTTTGATGTAAAAATATCCTCGACATTTCCAGTCGTCTTTTGACCATATGTTCAGGTCACCACTGGATCTGCTGCAGCCATGTTGTATAGAAAAGGTTTTGTGCCAAAGAGTGACATGCAATGTATCAAATAAGTATATTGGGACCGTTATTTTCTGACAAAAATGTGTCGAATTGTCTTGCCATGTAAATGAAAACTTTTTATATATAGAATATTGTAGGCTTTTCTGCTTATTTTGATTTCATATTTGTAATATTGGTTAACTTTGCTCCTTCCATTTTTTTGGGTAGTCAACCACTTGTCCAAAAATATCCCCATTAAGGCTAAGTTCACACAGAGTTTTTTGACGAGTCTTTTGACGCGGAAACCGCGCCAAAAAGCTCGTCAAAAACGGCCCGAAAATGCCTCCCGTCGATTTCAATGGGAGCGGTTTTCTCCCGCGAGCAGTAAAACCGGCTCGCGGGAGAAAGAAGCTAAGTGCCCTATTTTCGGGCGTTTCCGCCTCTGACCTCCCATTGACTTCAATGGGAGGCAGAGAAAGCGTATTTCGCTGCGTTTTATGCCCGCAGCGCCCAATGGCCGTGGGCGAAAAACGCCGCGAAAATCGGCGTGCAGGGAGAGGAAAATCTGCCTCAAACTTCCAAACTGAATTTAGAGGCAGAAATTCTGCCTGCAAAATACTCCGTGTGAACATATGATTGAAGGAACAGGGGGAGTAGGAAAAGTAGTGTGTTTCATAGATGTAAAAAATAAAAAATACTTTATTATTAAATTGTTATTAAAAACAATGTTGGATGTAATTTACGTTGCGCCAAAGTCCCCTAGATTGGCACAATATGACAAATTATGTCTAAATTAAATTGCTCCAATTCTATAGTAGTATATTGATATAGACGACTGACCTCTCAGTGTTGGTGAGAAAACAGTCAATTGCAAGCAAAAAATTATTATTAACGTTCCTCCAACGGGCTGTAGATAAAGCCCAGCGATGGGGAAACCCCTACATCAATCTTGCTGCAATGGGTTCCATGTACATGCATATAACTGCATAGATTGCATGCACAAATATCCTGTGTGAGCAGACACGACACAGCAGAGTCGAAACCGCAGCGTGCCAGCAACTACACAGGAGTAGGAAAGGAACAAGCCACAACAAGTGACAGCACTGTTGAATTGCCTAGATAGTGACCTGTGAATGATGTATCAGCAAATACTCTGCCCTGTCAGGCAGTCAATGACTTGCGAATCACAGCTTGTGTGTTATCATGTATGTGTATCTCAGCATAGCAGAGTTGAAACTGCTATGCTGTGACAGCTCTGCAAGGGGGAGTAACAGATCGGCCGTGCTCCCGGACGGGCGGCCACACAGGCAGTGTGCCTGAATAACGAGCTCCAGTGCCTTGCAGGGGTGAGTACTCTGCCTGTCAGGCAGTTAGTATACTGAAGCACAGTTTCTTTATTATTTATTATGTAAGTTGAGCTGCCAGGTCATTCACACACACGTGGTGAGGGCTGGGGGAAGGAGAGCCGCTATCAGCTGTCTGTGTACGGACTTTACTCACACACAGCTCGGCTCCGTTCCCCTGTGCAGAGCAAACTAAGTCAGCTGCCCAGCGTGCAGCCTCGGCAGGCCATTGTCCCTAACTAAAGCAGATATTCTGCAGGGTAGATGGTGAATAGAACTGCTAGTAGGCAGTACGGAGCAATATTAAGCATCCAACATTGACAGTGGTATTAAAAGAACACCCGACGCGCGTTTCGCCGGTACTTCCGGCTTCTTCCAGGGGTGGTGACCGCCGGAATCAGAGGCCAGATATGCAAAAAAAATTCCTGATTGACAGGAATGGTGACCAATCCAAACAGTTTAGGAGTGAGCTTGGGCAATGTTATTCTAGCATGGATACAATCCTGGAACTAAACGGAAGTATCATGTTGCACTGTTACTTTGTCTCCACTCCTAAACTGTTTGGATTGGTCACCATTCCTGTCAATCAGGAATTTTTTTTGCATATCTGGCCTCTGATTCCGGCGGTCACCACCCCTGGAAGAAGCCGGAAGTACCGGCGAAACGCGCGTCGGGTGTTCTTTTAATACCACTGTCAATGTTGGATGCTTAATATTGCTCCGTACTGCCTACTAGCAGTTCTATTCACCATCTACCCTGCAGAATATCTGCTTTAGTTAGGGACAATGGCCTGCCGAGGCTGCACGCTGGGCAGCTGACTTAGTTTGCTCTGCACAGGGGAACGGAGCCGAGCTGTGTGTGAGTAAAGTCCGTACACAGACAGCTGATAGCGGCTCTCCTTCCCCCAGCCCTCACCACGTGTGTGTGAATGACCTGGCAGCTCAACTTACATAATAAATAATAAAGAAACTGTGCTTCAGTATACTAACTGCCTGACAGGCAGAGTACTCACCCCTGCAAGGCACTGGAGCTCGTTATTCAGGCACACTGCCTGTGTGGCCGCCCGTCCGGGAGCACGGCCGATCTGTTACTCCCCCTTGCAGAGCTGTCACAGCATAGCAGTTTCAACTCTGCTATGCTGAGATACACATACATGATAACACACAAGCTGTGATTCGCAAGTCATTGACTGCCTGACAGGGCAGAGTATTTGCTGATACATCATTCACAGGTCACTATCTAGGCAATTCAACAGTGCTGTCACTTGTTGTGGCTTGTTCCTTTCCTACTCCTGTGTAGTTGCTGGCACGCTGCGGTTTCGACTCTGCTGTGTCGTGTCTGCTCACACAGGATATTTGTGCATGCAATCTATGCAGTTATATGCATGTACATGGAACCCATTGCAGCAAGATTGATGTAGGGGTTTCCCCATCGCTGGGCTTTATCTACAGCCCGTTGGAGGAACGTTAATAATAATTTTTTGCTTGCAATTGACTGTTTTCTCACCAACACTGAGAGGTCAGTCGTCTATATCAATATACTACTATAGAATTGGAGCAATTTAATTTAGACATAATTTGTCATATTGTGCCAATCTAGGGGACTTTGGCGCAACGTAAATTACATCCAACATTGTTTTTAATAACAATTTAATAATAAAGTATTTTTTATTTTTTACATCTATGAAACACACTACTTTTCCTACTCCCCCTGTTCCTTCAATCATATATTGACAATCGGTGGTGTACACCTAGTGTGAGTTACTCCGACATATATTATATATAAATTGTACGGGGGTAATACCCATCCAAATATAATCCGTGTGAACATAGCCTAAGGAGGCACTTAAATAGAACAGATGTCTGGTGCACAGATAAGATACTATCCAGACATTCAATGTGGGTAGGGCTGGGATTCATATTCAGGTTTTCTGTTTTGTAGTCAAAGATATGTGTGCAGGGGGAGGGGGTCGTGGTATGTCACGCCATGGAAAATTATTCCAATAATCAAATAAAAAAATTACAATATTCTAAATACACCGTATACTAAAGTGGACTCTAAAGAAATAATTTTTCTATGTATCAGTAATATCCTAGAGACTTTCCAAGCTTTCCAAGACTTTCCCTGTCCAGAATTTTTACTTGAATGCTACACTATGTATATGTACATAAGCATACATACCTACCCACATTTATTATATTAAACTCACCCACTATGTATAGACCTATATGTGAAGATTTTATATCCTTAGCGTGCTCTGCCCATTCAGTTAGGCTGTGCACTGTGAGAAGGGTGGAGAATAGTGCAGCGTGCGCAGGATACCTCAACAAATATCCCAACTAATGCACAGATACGGTGCCAGAACCAAGCTCAGTGCATATATACAGCACCAGAACAAAGCTCAATACATATGTACTGCGCCAGAACAGAGCCAAGTAGATAAAAACACCAGAACCAAGCTCAATACATAAATACAGCCCCAAAATCAAGTCCAGTACATAAATACAGCACCAGAACAAAGCCCAGTACATAAATACAGCACCAGAACAATGCCCCGTACATAAATACAGAACCAGAACCAAGCTCAATACATAAATACAGCACCAGAACACAGCACAGTACATATATACAGTACAATAACCAAGCTCAGTACATAAATACAGCACTAGAACCAAGCTAAGTACATAAATACAGCACTAGAACAAAGACCAGTACATAAATACAGCACCAGAACCAAGCTTAGTACATAAATATAGAACCAGTACCAAGCTTAGTACATCAATACAGCACCAAAATAAAGCTTAGTGCATATATACAGCCCCAGAACAAAGTTAAGTATATACATACAGTACCAGTACCAATTTCAGTACATAAATCAAGCACCAGAACCAAGTTCAGTATATAATTTTAGCACCAGTGCAAAGCTCCGTACATAAATACAGCACCAGAACCAAGCTTAGTGTATATATATATATATATATATATATATATATATTACCAGAACCAAGCGAAGTACATATATCGTACTGAAACCAAGTTCAGTCTGTATATACAGTACCAGAACCAAGCTCAGTGCATACATATAGCACCAGACCCAAGCTCATAACGTGAAGACACTATACCAATATACCGAATAAACTTATGTTTTGTTAACGTACCTATATACAATTGGGTCATCTGGGAAAAGGGCTTTCATTTGTCTTTTGGCAATTTGGTATTATTCATAACATAAATACAGCACCAGAACTAAGCGCAATATATGTAATACCAGCACAAATGCAGCTCTGCACAGAGATCATTTGCAAACTCCTGCCATAAACATACGGCGTAAAACTACAGCTCCCAGTATGGCCTGAACACTGGTAAGTTGCTGTTTGATAGAAAACAATGCTACTACCCATCATTTTGCTGCAGATCATACAGTGACTGTAGTATTGCTCAATAGGGAGAATAAACATTTACATTCAGTGACTCACAGGTGAAATCTTATCAGATTCTAGTCATTCTTTTTCTCTTATTTTCTCTATCCGGTCCAGATCTCCATGATGACTACATCCGGCCATGTCCCATTTCTGCAGAGTTTGCCATGCTACTCACTTTTTCAACATTTCCGCCCCTATAAACTAAGATAAAGTTCCCATGGTGCCACACACTATGCCCCTAAATATAACAGCACCTTACACTCACTTTCCCCATAAATATAATCTTACCATACATTGTGCCCCTGAATACAACGGTGTCAAACACTGTAAAGTAAAGCAGCACACACATAGTGCCACCTGTAGGTAGTGCCACTCACAATGCCATCTGTAGATAGTGCCACTTTCAATGCTCCCTGTAGATAGTGCCTCTCACAATGCCCCCTGTAAATAGTGCCACACACAATGCCCACTGTAGAAAGTGCCACTTACAGTGCTGCCTGTAGATAGTGTCACACATAATGCCCCCTGTAGACATCACCACTCCCTGCGACCTTTTAGAAAGTGAAACTCACAATGCCCCCTTTAGATAGTGCCCCAAACAGAGCCCCCCTGTAGATCGTGCCATTCACAATGCCCCTGTAGATAGTGCTCCATATAGAGCTCCCTATAAAAAGTGCCACTCACAATGTCCCCTGTAGTTAGTGCCACAAACAATGACCCCTGTAGAAACTGCTATTCACAATGCCCCTTGTAGATAGTGCCTCTCATAGAGCCCCCTGTATATAGTGCCCCATGTACATAGTGCCATTCACAATGCCTTGTAGATAGTACCCCTTATAGAGCTGCCTGTAGATAGTGCTCCACATAGAGCCCCCTGTAGATAGTGCTCCACATAGAGCCCCCTGTAGATAGTGCCCCACATAGAGCCCCCTGTAGATATTGCACCACATAGAGCCCCCTGTAGATAATGCATCATATAGAATCCCCTGTAGATAATGCCCCCTGTAGATAATGCCCCACATAGCGCCACCTATACTTAGTGCCACTAACACTGCCAACTGAAATAAATAAACGTTACATACTTACCAGTTCCTGGTCTAATGTTACCCATCAACGATGTCGGCCTGGTCTCCTCTGACCAGGCCTGCTCCAGTGGAACGACGCAGTATTCGACGCAGCGCTAGGAAGACTTCTTAATTGCATCCGCGTCCTATGGACGTGGATACAATTGACTGCAGGGGGACCGGTTCTGGATCTCGCTTCTCCCCGGTTCCGCAAATTGGCTGTAATTTTAACAACCGGCTCGGGAGAACCTGGAAAAACTGTCCGGATCCCACCCATGAATGTGAGTCAGCTATCTCCTCAATTTAAACCTCTCTGGCCTTGTGTTGTCCTTCCTTCTACAGAAATAGAAAATAATGATAGATAAAGAAAAAAGGACACGGCGCCAGAAGAGGTTTGTTTTTCCAGGGAAACAAAATAAGTGCTTCTTTTTCCAAATTGTAAATACTGGCAGGTAAATGCAAAGAGGTGCAAGCTGCTGCCGATCCCCAAACGCAAACACCTAAAGGAGTTGCCTTGATGAAAATTGTAAAGAAAATAAAATAAAGAAATATTTTATTTTTTATTTTATTTTCTTTACAACAGAAATAGAAAGGAACAGAGGTGACAACCTGTACAGTGCAGTTTACTAACAATTGCAATTTCTTCTGCCAGATATGGTAAAACACAAATAGGAGCATAATCTAAACAGATCTTTAGAAAGAGCTTCAACTAAGTTCCCAAAATCTGTTTCTGGACACTTCTTCCCCAGCTTGAGACATAACACTGGCCGAAAGCAGTAGCGATTCAGAGTTCAACCTAGTTTAAAAGGATCGAAGCACCCGCCAATAAATCATTTTGCCCGCCTTTAAAAATAAAGACAAAAAAGATCCGTCAGCAGCTCTGCAAAACAAAAAAGAATAATGATATAATACAAAGATCCTAGATTTTACATTTGCTGATTATATAGCCAATGATTTTTAAAGGTGGAAAAAACAACCTTCAGAAGATTTTTGACTCTTCATGTTTCACTTACTTCAGTAAAGCTATTGGTCTTTTATGCTTCATACTTTTTTTTAAGCACTCTTTGTCTGATGAGCCAGAGACTCGATCCTTTGACCCAGATGATGCAGCCATTCAGCCGTATCAGGACCAGAATTACCAATCTGTTTATTTTGTGTCGGAAAGTTTCACTGATGCTAAGGAAAAACTAAGGTAAGAGAAACTAGGATTAGAAAAATACATCTATCTATTAGTAATCAAATACTTAGACGTCATCCCTGTGCCCTGGGTTTTCCAACACTTGAACTAGTTCGGAATTGTCTAGGATTTTGTAAATAGGATCTGCTTTTTTGTCCACAAACAGCTCCACTCTTGTCCATGGGATGTGCCTGGTATTGCAGCATGGCTCAATTAACTTGAAGGAGGCTGAGCTGCAATACTAAATGCAGCCCATGGAAAAAAGTGGCAGTTCATGTGACTGTGGCAGCCAATTGCCTCCCTGGGATATAACGTCAGTCTAAATGACATGGTTAACTGTTCTGGACAATATGAAGAAAATAATCAAATTATTTAGTCATCCAAGTGTCATGTGTTGGCTGATAAAGTATGAAATGGCTTTGGACGGCTTTGTATGCTATGGATTTTAATGTGGCTGTCCTATGGTTTAAATATTCGTCATTGTGGACCTTTCATGATGCCACATTGTAAAAAAGGACCAGTGGGGAATATGGAGACCGGCAGTGCAGGAAAGGGTAAAAAGGAAGGAAAGTTAGCAACCATTTATGCAGACTTTGAGCAAACAAGGAATACTGGGAGATTTCAAAGCCAGCAGAGTTGTGAATGCAGCTCTGTGCTATAATATAGGCTGAAACTCAGAATTCATTAAAAAATAATGCAATGTAGTTACAAAGGTACTAATTTTTTTGTGGAATTTTTCTATATGTAAACTGCAAAATAGTGATCAAAGGTGGAAATTTGCTTAATGTCTGCTTAGCTGTAACAGTCGTTTATTTTTGTTGGTCTTTGTCACTGAAGAATGACCTCTTCCATGTCTAATGCACGGAGTATAACAGACCTGAATCCTGTCCCAAGATAGTAAAAAATCTAGCCAGCTTATATTAATCTTTGGTTAAATTTTATTGAGGGAAACCATGCAGAAAACAAAAATTAATTAAAGGGGTTGTCAGACAAGTCATAGAATTAAATAAGGTGGCGGTTCAAACTTAGTGGGTCAAACGAAGGTCATCAGCAGAGAAAGGATAGGGCCAAAATTTGGTTGGAGAGCAGGATGAACATGCACCGACCCTCTTCACAAGATGAAAGGAAGTGTTTGAAACAACCAAATGTGCTCACTTGCCTGTTTCTGATGGTCCTATTCATCTCTTTGAAGAGGGATGGTGTATGTTCATCCTGCTCTTCGACTAATTTTGCGTCACATAATTTGTCTTTATGACTTGTCTGATTGAAATATCATGAAAGTAATAAAGGAATAGTAATCGGAGCAGTTCATAAATGTTATAAAAAAAATTGGCATGTTTTAGCACTTTTCCCCTCTGCATGCTCAATATTGGTGTAGTTGAGAATCCAGCACTGGGGTGAGATAAGTGTGCCTTCTCTCTTACACTGCTCCCTCCTCCTGATCCCCCTCGTCCCTCTCCATAGACTTCTATGTGTGGCAGCATCTGTGTCTCTCTCTGCTTCATCTTCCTGCTCTCCCCTTTCCATAGACTTCTATGGGCATCACGTATGTTTCTTTCTCTCCCTGGTCCTCCTCTTGCTCCCCCTCTACTCTCCATAGACTTCTACTGGCAGCATGTCTGTGGCTGTCTCTCCCTGCTCCCCTGCTCCCTCTTCATATACTTCTATGGGCAGCAGCATCCATGTTTTTCTCACTCTGCTCCCTCCTTGTGCTCTCCCCTTACCCCTCCATAGACTTCTATGGGCAGCGTATCTGTTTCTCACTGTTTAATCCTCCTGCTCCCTCTTCATGGATTTCTATGGGCTGCAGTCTACTATCTGCTCCCTCCTCCTGCTCCCCCTTCCTTCTCTATGGACCTTTATTGCAGTATCTGCCTTTTTTTTTTTTTTTTGCTTCTGCTCCCTCCTCCACTCTCCATAGACTTCTAAAGGCAGCATGTCTGCATCTCTCACTCTGCTCCCTCCTCTTGCTACACCCTCCACTCCCCATAGACTTCTATGGGCAGGCTGTGAAGAGACCCCCCCTCCCGCTTTCCATAGTCCGTCTCCTCTGGTCTGTAACTAGAGATGGATTTTGCTTTACAACAGGGGTTGGAGAGCAGATTACATGAAGGAAGACACCTAGTGTCAATAACTTTACACAAAATTTGCATGGATACAATAATTTATTTTTTTAACTGTAAATAAATTACAAAGTTGATATATATCAGGTAAACTATTAGATTAGCATAAGTTGTTTAAAAAGCCAGTGTCCAGTCAGTAAGAGATAAATAATTGCCCTATGTATTTCTTTTCTGTGTGTTTGTCCTCTCTATATTTCTCCTAGATCATATTTGTTTACATGTATATTCAGTACCCATAATCAATTTCCCCTCTGACAGGAATTATGCATCTCGTATAAAGAGGCCTTTTGCTGTGCGTTACGACCCCTACACTGTAAGCATTGACGTTCTGGACTCACCTAGCCGAATTCAAAACTCCCTAGAAGAGCTCAGAGATGAACTGCAGACCCTGACTACTGCACTCAACATTCTCTCATAACCCACAACAGCCAACATCACCTACCCTACGTACGCTTCCTGAGTGCACCGCATGCTCTCCAGTCTCCATCTCAGTATCATTGCTCTGGTCAGGTGACTTTATGTACGGGATCGTCCTGTTCGCCATTACGTACAAACCTGAATATATCTGCATTTTTTTAATACATTGAGACATAGCACCGCAAAATATAAATGTTACTACTGGATATGTAATGGATTATATCTACGATTCATATTCTACGATGGTCTGGAAATGCTTTTGTGCATGAGGGAGGTTCTGCTTACTTTTGCTCCTCAATTTTTGTTCTTATATATTTATTGTGTTTCTAAATTGTTTTTAAAGATGCAATAAACAGAAATATACAACTAATCGGTAATTAATGAAAATATAGACCATGTGACCTAGAGTTGTTTGGTAATATGTATATAAAAGATTAAGCACATCAGGGGAAATGTACACATATCCTTGTTCTGGTGCTGCACACACCTAGGACAGGATGGCCTGGTCTTTGTTTGTCCCCTTCCCATCTATTATAGGATACAAAGTTGATCTGTCTCTCTGCGCCAAGTTATCTCTCTTTGTTCATTAATTCCGTAAGGACACCGCCAATTTTAGTTTTTACATTTTTGTGCACGTGGGTGTCCCGTAAAACTGCCGCCATCCACTGCGTATATGTAGAAACACGCGGCACTGTGTGAATATACCCTTACAGGCACCAGCAGAGGGCAGGACACAGACCCAAAATATGCAGGTCACTTACATTATTTGTAATACACACCTACAATATGTTATACATGACTGTGATATTTTTTTTTAACGATATGTAAACTTTTGGCCAGGATCACACACACAGTTTTGATGCAGATTTTTGCTCTGTTTTTTTGAGCCAAAACCAGAAGTGGATCCAAAAGGAAGGAAAAGTATAAAGAAAAGACTGATACATCTCATTTCTTTTTTGTCCACTCATGTGCTCTAAAAACGTAGCAAAAAAAACTGCATCAAAACTGCATGTGTGATCTTGGCCTTAACATGTTTGCATTTTAAACTTATGAACCCAATAAAAGTTATTGACGTATTGGAAAACTCTCTATTTGCTTTGATGATTGATACTGTATTACACTGTATTTACATGCTGCAGCTAGGTTGCGTTTATTCACTGCCGGTTTTCACTCAGAAAATAAATAATGAAATGGAAATAAATAGGAAAAAAAATAAAAAAACTGCAGTGAATAGAATTTGACAAAATCCAATTTACACCCTGTGATAATGATCAAGACCTCTGCTTGCTGTCATTCAAGCTAAACATTTTTGTTTTGTAAATATTGAGCAATGGAAACACAAAGTATATTAGAAAGTTGTTTATTATACAGTGACTAAGTTTTATTTATATAAGAATGGACAGCCCCTGTTATATGAACGTTAATGAAGGAGACTGGAGATGATAACTGGCAGCTGACACTCTGGTTCCCACACACAGTTTTGATGCAGATTTTGGTGCAATTTTTGGCTCAGTTCGGATGCAAAAGTAAGGAAAAGTATAATGAAAAGACTGATGAATGTCACGGCCATGGGGTCACGGCTATGGGACCCACTAGGCCGTTCCGCCGTAGTTTGGTAGCAGCTGGCCAAGGTATAGTCAGTAACAGTTTCTAGGACAAGAGTACCTGGATAGATGATCTGGCAGACACTCGGCATAGCAGACATGTGGCATAGCAGACACGAGGAGTAGCAGACACTTGGCACAGATGTCACTTGGCCATTACAGTACCCCTCTCTTATGCCCCCTCTTTTTAGGTCCAGAGCGTGAAAGGAATCTCTTGAGAGCTGTAGCATCCAGATTCTCTTCAGGCTCCCATGATCTCTCCTCTGGACCCCTTTCCAGTCGACCAGGTAGAAGGTCCACCCTCCTACCCTCTTGTAATCCAGGATCTCTTTTACTTCAAAGATGTCAGAAGAACCGCAGGGAGCAACTGTATAACCAGGGGATTTGCTGAATTGTTTCAGGACCACAGGCTTTAGGAGAAAGACATGAAATGAGTTGGGGATTTCGAGGGTAGGAGGTAGCCGAAGCTTATAGGATACAGGCAGGGGCGTAACTAGGAAAGACTGGGCCCCATAGCAAACTTTTGACTAGGGCCCCCCCTCTGCTGGGTATCACGCAACCCCCCCCCCTTTATAGATAGTGCCTCCCTATAGATTCCACCACACAGCGCCCCCCTATAGATAGCACCATACACAGCCCCCTGCAGATAACGCCATACAGCCCCCCCTGTAGAGAATGCCATACAGTCCCCCCTGTAGAGAATGCCATACAGCCCCCCCTGTAGATAATGCCATACAGAACCCCTCTGTAGATAACGCCATATAGCCCCCCCCCCAAAAAAAAACGGCCTATAGTTTGTCCTACAAAAGACATGCATCCCCTATCCACAGGATAGGGGATACATGTGTGATCGCTGGCAGCGATAAGGAGAATGGGGGACCGAAAGTCCCCCGAAGTTCTCCATGACTAACCTCGGACTTCCGGCGTCTGCGCAGTTCAATAAAAATGAAAGGAGCGCTAGTCACGCATGCGCACAAGCGCGACCGGCGCTCCATTCATTTCTACGGAGCTGCCGACACAGACCCCGGAAGTCCGAGGTTTGTCATGGAGAACTTAGGGGGGACTTTCGGTCCCCCGTTCTCCTCATCGCTGCCAGCGATCACAAATGTATCCCCTATCCTGTGATTAGGGGATACATGTCTTATGTAGGAACAACCCCTTCAGTGGCGTCGCGCTGTAGCAGCCATAGCGGCTGCTAGCGGAGCCTGCGGCCATGGGAGGGGGCCGTGCCGGCGGGTGGCACGGGCCCCCTCATGCTGCAGGCCCTGTAGAAGTCGCTACGGCTGCTATAGCGGTAGTTACGCCACTGCGTATAGGTTTGTACGGCGTATAACTACAGCTCCCAGCATGGCCTGAACAATGATAAGGATATGCTGGGAGATGCGGTTTCACAAAAAAAATCCTATCACCATCATCTCGCTGCAGATCATACAGTGACTACATTACTGATTAGAGGCAGAATAAACATTTACATTAAGTGACTCACCGGTGACGTCTCAGATTCTAGTTCTTTTCTTCTCCCTCCGGCTCAGACATCTATGATGGATTTCTACCGGCCATGACCCATTTCTGCAGTTTTCCGTTCAGATGTCTTCAGCTTCTCACTTTTAAAACATTTCTGCACCTATAAACAAAGTTAAAATTCTCAACACATCTAAATATAACTGTCACAAACACACAACATGCCCCCTGTAGATAGTGACCTACATAGAAGCCCCTATAGATAGTGCCCACATATGGACTCCAGAGCTGCAAGGCAATAGTGCTAACCACTGAGCCACCGTGCTGCCCTACATATAGCTTCCCCTATAGTTATTGCTCCACGTATAGCCCACCTCTGTACATAGTGTCTCACATATAGCTCCCCCTGTATATAGTGTCCCACATATAGCCCACCCCTGTAGACTGTGCACTACATATAGCCACCCTGTTGCTAGTGCCCCACAGGTAACCCACCCCTGTATATAGTGGCCCACATATAGACCCCCCTGTATATAGTGGCCCACATATAGACCCCCCCTGTATATAGTGGCCCACATATAGAGCCCCCTGTATATAATGGCTCACATATAGAGCCCCCTGTATATAGTGGCCCACATATAGACCCCCCCCCCTGTATATAGTGGCCCACATATAGAGCCCCCTGTATATAATGGCCCACATATAGAGCCCCCTGTATATAGTGGCCCACACCCCCACATATAGACCCCCCCTGTAGCTACTGCCCCACATATAGACCCCCCTGTAGCTACTGCCCCACATATAGAACCCTATATATAATAGCCCACATAAAGATGACCCCTCCCCCCCACCCCCCCACTATAGATAATGCCATTCGCATTTTTATGAGGGAAAAAAAACAAAAACTTGACATACTCACATTCTCCGGTTCCCACGCTGTTCACTGGCGATGCAGACATGCTCTCTTCTGAGCATGTCTGCAGGATCTGAACGAGCGTCCTCCAATGACGCTGATTGGCGGGGCAGAATGACTTGCCCCGCCAATCAGCACCTTCTAAGCATGGAAGCGGCGCGATGATGTCATCGCGCCGCTAGCCAATCAGTGTCATTGTAAGGCACTGGATGGTCAGGCACGGAACATGCCCGGCCATTCAGTGCTAATACATGTATTTGGCTGCCGCTAGCACTGGGGCCTCCTCCGGTGCTAGCGACACCTACAGGCATGAGAGGGCCTGTGTAAGGCTCGGCGTCGCGGGCCCCACAGTAGCGACGCTACCGCTGTAGTAGCCATAACGGCTGCTAGCGGCGCCACCGGGCCCCCTCAAGCCCCGGGCCCCGTAGCAGCCGCTACTGCTGCTACCGCGGTAGTTACGCCACTGGATACAGGGTTTATCTGTTGCAAAACCTCGAAGGGATTGAGGAATCTGGGAGCGAATTTGTGGGTAGGGATCTTCAGGCGAATGTTTCTGGAAGACAACCAGACATTAACTCTAGAAGAAAACTGAGGAGGAATTTTTCTTTGCTTATCTGCATATCTCTTCATGTGATCTACTGCCGGAAGGATCGCAGACTTAGTTTGCTGCCAGATGTGAAGAAAACCTCCGTAGGAAGAATTGGCTGCAGGCACTTTAATCTTAGTCATTTAAATTTTGCACTATAATTACCCAAAGTAGATTTGAAAATCTCCCATTTATCATTTGTCCCATTATTTGACATTAGTTCTTCCCAGTCTATATCCTGAATTGCAACCCTCATCCTGGGGAAATTGGCCTTCTTAAAATTAAGTGTTTTTGCCCTCCCAGCCTGTGTTTGTTTTTTACAGTATAGGTAAAATGTAACTATATTGTGATCACAGTTACCGAGGTTTTCACGAACATTGACATTCCCAACAAGCTCTGCATTATTAGAAATGACCAGATCCAATAGAGTTTCACCTCTAGTCGGGTCTTCCACAAACTGGCCCATAAAATTTTCCTGCAACAGGTTGAGGAAATGTCTCCCCTTTGCAGTTGAAGCCGAACTATGACGTCAATTAATATCCTGGTAATTAAAATCTCCCATTATCACTACTGTACCCGCCTGTGCAGCCCGCTCCATCTGTTTATATAGCTGACCTTCCATGTCCTCAGTTATATTGGGGGGGGTCTATAGATTACACCAAAAGTAATTTTTTCAGTGTTTACCTCCCTTTCTAGTTCCACCCACAATGTTTCAACCTCCTCACAATCTTCACCCTCTAATGTCCCTTTTACACTCCCCTTCATATCGCTTCTCACATATAGACATACACCACCACCTTTCCTCTTTGTCCTGTCTTTCCGAAAAAGTGTAAAACCCTGTAGATTTACAGCCCAGTCATGTGAAGAGTCTAGCCATGTTTCAGCAACACCAACTATATATATATTTTATTCCAGTATCAAGGCCTCCAGCTCCCCCATTTTGTTTGCTAGACTTCTGGCATTTGTGAATATACGCTTTAACTTGCCTTTCAGTCTTTCACTTTCATTATCAGAAATGTGATAATTTGACATAATTTGGGCATTTTTATTTTCATTTTCATTGCTGTTTTGTAACAAAAGGAACTCCATATCCTGTTGTCTAATACTCTCCACACAGTCTATTTCTCCCCCCACCAATATAGTCTGACCCCTCTCTAACCTGACTACCCCTTTATTTTCTACATTGACCTCCCTCCTCAGCCCTAGTTTAAATACTCCACCACCCCAGCTAGAATTTTCTCCCCCAGCACAGCGGACCCCCTTCCATTTAGGTGCAAATTATCTGTAGAATACAGTTTGAACCCCAATGAAAAGTCAACCCAGTGCTCTAGGAACCCAAAGCCTTCTAGGTAGTGGAGAATGAACAGGACGTACCTGAGGCAGACATCGTTGAAGACATTGGGAACCCCATTGGAGGACCTCTCCAGAATTCCATTCAAGAACTAGAGCGTGGTGGCGAAGCCATGGCAATCCCAGCAGGATGGGGTTTATTGCTTTGGATAGGACATAAAAAGTTATTAGTTCCAAGTGAAGAACTCCTATCTGTAGTCTCAGTGGTTTGGTGATAGACAGGATAGGGTCCGGCAGGGGTTGTCCATCAAGAGAAGCGACCGCTAGAGGAGACGGGTCTACTAAGTCCTGCTGGATGAAGTTTGCAGCCACTCCAGAATCCAGGTAAGCAGGTACAGAGTGTGATCCTTCACTAGTTGCTGGAAATTTCCCCGTTTCAGAGGGCATTGGCGCACAATATGTCCCTTGTAAACCACAATACAGACACAATCCAGAAGAAAGTCTGCGTTGCCGCTCTTGGTCGGACAGTCTGAGTCTGTTAATTTGTATTGGCTCTTCCAAAGGTACAACAGGAGAAGGCAGAAGGGGTTTTTGAAACTTAGGTGCCAATTAATAAGACTCTTCTCCCGGGGAACTTCACAAGTGCGCTCTTGGATCCTTATATCAATCCGGGTTGCTAGCAGTATCAAGGTTTTCAAAGAAGAGGGAAGTTCTCGAGCTGCCAGTTCATCTTTTATATGTGGAGATAGTCCCTGCCAAAAAGTTGCCACTAGAGCCTCATTATTCCAAACCAGATCTGCCGCCAGTGTACGGAAGATCTGTTGATTTGGTTGATTGACAGACAGCAGTGAGGCAGCTTCAGAGGACGTTCGACCTGGTTAGTCGAACACTGTACGGAAGTGTAAAGGATCTGCCAGTCAACGCCCATAGGTAATCAGTCTGCACCTGCTTCTATGTCTGTGAGACTGACCCCATCTTCCACCACTCAGGATGGCAGGCTTAGGAGTGGGAGAGCCTATCACAGCCTGGCCAGACGGAGCTAGCTCCCGCCCTCTGTCTATTTATACCTGCCTTTCCTGTTCCTCCTTGCTTGTGATTCTTCTCGTTTGGTTTCCTGGCCCTGCTGCAGCTTCAGAACTATTTGACCCTGCTTCATACTGACCCTGGCTTACTGACTACTCTCCTGCTCTGCGTTTGGTACCTCGTACTCTCCTGGTTTGACTCGGCTTGTTCACTACTCTCCTGCTCTGCGTTTGGTACCTCGTACACTCCTGGTTTGACTCGGAACGTTCACCTCTCTTGTTGCTCACGGTGTTGCCGTGGGCAACTGCCCCATTTCCCTTAGCTTTGTGTACCCTTGTCTGTTTGTCTGTCGTGCACTTACTGAGCGTAGGGACCGTCGCCCAGTTGTACCCCGTCGCCTAGGGCGGGTCGTTGCAAGTAGACAGGGACTGAGTGGCGGGTAGATTAGGGCTCACTTGTCTGTTTCCCTACCCCCATCATTACAGGAAGGTTTCAAAAAACAGTGGTAAATCAGAGAATTCCAGACCCTCTCGTTCCAAGATGGGGTTCGCCCATGCCTGGGCTTTGCCAGAGAGGAATAAAAATAATAAAAACAACCTTGACCTCATCAGAGGGGAAGAGACAGGCACGTAACTTCCAGTGAATCGTACACTGTTTATTGAAATCTCTACAGGTCCTAGGATCCCTGTTATAGCGAGGAGGTAGAGGCAACTAGACTGCAGACCCAGGACAAACAGAAGGGATAGTAGGTGGTGGAGCAGCGGTAGCAGCCAGAGGAGGAACAGAAGGATGATCCAAACAGTTAATTACGGAGTTTACCGCCTGTAGTAGTTGACCCTGACATGCCCGGAGGTCACGCATGTCTGCTTGCATCATTTGGACCGTACATTTAGGTTGACCAGAGGGATCCATGGCCTGAGCGTACTGTCACGGCTATGGGGTATATGGACCCACTAGGCCACTCCGCCGTAGCGAAGTAGCAGCTGGCCAAAGTATAGTAAATAACAGTCTCTAGGACAAGTAGCTGGATAGATGATCTGGCAGACACTCAGCGTAGCAGACACGTTGCGGAGCAGACACGAGGTGTAGCAGACACTTGGCACAGATGACAATTGACACTGATGATACTTGGCATGGCCGAAGACGCTTGGCGTGGCAGATGACACGTGGTGTGGCAGATGACACGTGGCAGATGAACTCGAGTCCAACACTATACTTTGCTCAGGAACAAACACAATTACTGGATACGGGATACGGGATCACAGGATACAGGATACAACTAAGGGACCATTGGCAATAACAAACATGGGTAGACACAACAATGCTCAGGCAAGGAGGAAGAGGGCAGGGTCCTTTTTATACAGAGGGGGGTGAGTAGGGATTTAATAGGGAGTTTAAAGGGGCTCTGCCACCAGTTTATTAATTCCCTATCTCCTAACCAATCTAATAGGTGCTATGATGCTGCTAACTACAGTGTGATTTGTTTTAAAAAAGACTTTTATTATTTTAAAAGTTATGAGCATTTTTATAAATATGCTAATTTAGCGCTAATAGCCAAATAGGAGGTGACTCTTTCTTTTCACTCTGGTCGGTGTAATGTTTTCTGTATGATGCTGTCCAATCAGTATACAGCTTCTTCCCCTTCCCTGCCCAGCAACACAGCTTGATCACATAGTATACAGCTTCAATTCCCTACTGTGTATTCAACTGGTGATATCTCCGGTTGTGTCACAGGTAGAACTACGATCCTGGTGTAATATGAAAGATTAGAATCTCCCGAGATATGGCTGTTTGAATTGATCCCCCTACCCCCTAGCATGTGTCTCGTACTGTGTGAAGCAGCTTCATGCTCATAGGACAGCGTCAGAGGATGTGAGGTAGCTCCACCTCAGGAGAATGTTGTTACCTCCCACTTGTCTAGTATAACCTCATGTACATATTTAGAAAAAAGCACATAACTTAATAAATAAAAAACATTTTGGGACACAATTTTTACTAGCATTATCAGTGTGACAGCGCCTATTAGATTAGCTAGGAGATAGGACATTAGTAAACTAGTGACAGAGCCTCACGCTGGCCCTTTAAGGCACCCTTATGCACAGCAGCCAAGCAGTGGCGGATTAAGTAGACCATGGGCCCTGGGCTGTTACCCAAACTTGGGCCCCCCTTCCGCACCGCCGCCCTGCATGCCGTAACTATTTTTAACACTACCTTTTGGGGCAAGCATAAAAAAATGGGTATTATGATTCCCCTTGTCACAGGGCTGTGTCCCTACATACTGACAGTATCACACTGTGCAAGGACACGTCCTCCTGACAAGGGGAATTGTCTATCAGTCCTGGACTGCAGAAAGACTTTTTGTGAAGTACAAGGATTTCCTATAATAAACATGTCTGGAGAGGTGACAGATTCTCTATAAATCTAGTGACTTACAGGTGACGACGTCTCAGATTCTAGTAGTTTTTTTTCTTCTTTTCTTCTCCATCCGGTCAAGAGCTCATGACGACTTCTCCCGGCTATGACTCATTTCTGCAGAATTTGCCACTCAGATATCTTCGGCACCTCACTTTTCCAACATTTCCACACCTATAAACGAAAATAAAGTTATCATGGTGCCACATACTGTGCCCCTAAATATAATAGCACCAAACACTGTGCGCCTGAATATAATAATGCCACACACTGTAAAATACCACATACACACAGCCCCCTGTACCTAGTGCCACACACAGCCCCTGTACATAGTGCCACACACAGCCCCTGTAGATATTACACACCACCATAGATAGCGCCACACACAGCCCCCTGTAGATATCACCCCCCCGCAGAGAGCGTTACACACAGCCCCCTGTACATAGTGCCACACACAGCCCCAGTAGATATTACACCCCCATAGATAGCGCCACACACAGCCCCCTGTAGATATCACACATCCCCCCGTAGAGAGCGTTACACACAGCCCCCTATAGATAGTGCCATAGAGCCCACTGTGGATATCGCTACACAGCCCCCCTTGTATATAGTGCTACACAGCCCTCCCCCTTTGTATATAGGGCCACACAGTGCTCCCCCTTGCATATAGGGCCACATAGCACCCCCCATTGTATATAGTGACACAGAGCACTCCCCCCCCTTTGTATTCAGGCCCACACAGTGCTACCCTCCCCTTGTATATGGGGCCACCCAGCACTCCCCCTTGTATATAGTGTAACGGAGCAATCCCCCCCCCCTCCTTGAATATATACACAGCAATAGTCCCCACCTAAAAAAAATATATACAGTTTACTTACCTTATCCCGTGGCGGCCGCTCCAGGTGGACGCGTGTGAATCCTCCGGACTAGACGCATGCGCAGACCGGCGTGATGCAGTACCTCATCATGCCGGCCTGCGCAGGTAGTCTTCCCAGCGCCTTATAGGCTGCAAGTCGAACGTGACCCATAGTATTCATTTGTATCTAAGTCCTAAGGACTCAGATACAAATGAATGTGGCTGCCGCTAGCACCGAGGCCCCCTCTGGTGCTAGCGACGCCACCGGGCATGAGGGGGCCCGTGCGATCATGTTTTGTTCGGCTGGCCATGAGACCCCCGGGAGCCTTGGGCCCCGGGCAGCTGCCCAAACCACCCTAATGATAATCCGCCACTGCAACCAAGTACAGTTTTGTGTGCCAGCATCTCAGAGGATGGAGACACTGGCAAGAGCTCAGAGGCCTGCGGTCGCGGCCGTTGGCGGGTGAGTAATGCAGATGGTCGGCGGCCATTAGAATGAATCTCCTTTCCACTCCTGTGTTTGGCTTGAAAAACTGCACCAAAAACTGCATCAAAACTGTGTGTGTGAACCTGGCCTTAGGATAATCTGTCAGCAGTTTTGAGATCTCAACACTGCTGACAGGGTAATATATTGGAGGGGAAAGGTATTTTAAACCTAACTTTTGTCTTGGTCATGCATGTTGCATGACCGTGAAAATTATGTTTAATTCCTCCGGAGCGCCGATTGCAAGTGCCACTGAGGCGGGACTTGAAGTGCAAGTGCTCATGCATTGCACGCTGCAAGCCCCGTCCTTCTGCTCTGAGTGACAGCTCTAGCAGTCTCCTGATTGTCCGCTACGGCCGTCGCCCCAGAAACAGGAGTGGTACTTGCGACTGCTGCGTTGAAGGAATGAAACGTCGGTATGATTTTAAAATGCCCTTCCCCTCCCCTATGTTACCGTCAGCAGTTTTGACGATTTTCTTTAATGTCGTTTTCTGACGCAATATTATTTTTCAAAATCATTTTCAGTACAATCATTGTGCCCTCCCAATCCCCCACAAATACCTTTTTCCTTTTTGTAAGCTTCTGCTTCAATTTTCTCCTTTTTCTCACGTGGCGGTTTGTTGATATGCCGCTCTTCCAGTCTGTTGATGTTTCTGGTCCACTCCCAGCTTCCTTTGTGTTTCTCCCAGCATGCATAGTGCCATGCAGGTGTAATAGAAATTAGGAACTGAGCATGCGTGGATCAAAGTTAGTAGCTTTAAAATGTGCATGATCTAGGAAACTGTCATCTCTCCTGGACCAACCCAAAAAACTGACGTCAGTGATGACGCGCCGTTTGTTTGGGAGCCAGGAAGAAAAATTGGACGTGAGACTGGACGATACGACACCGAAAGATAGCATTTCGACAAGGGTCGGCATCACGTGACCGAACAAGAGAGCAGGGAAACTGTGCATTTACAAAAAAGTATGTATTTTCCAAAGTTAGTGGCATTGGCAATGAGAGTTATCTTAGGAAAGTGATATAAATCAAAGATATTAATGGGGTAGAATTATCAAAACTGGGGCAAACTAAAAGTGGAGTAGATTGCGTCTTTTTATTTTCAAAAGTGCCTTTGAAAAATGAATGTTTGACCTGATTATTTTCTTTGGGTAAATCCTCAACTTTTCCTCTTCACCAGTTTTGACAAATCTCCCCCAGTGTGTCTCAATTTGCGTCTTTCAGCTTATCAAACCAGAATATCTAAAGATCCATTTCCTGCAAAGTCCATCTATGGCCACTGGAGGGAGCAGTTCTGCAACCTTATGAGTCCTCACTTATGATTAACTACAGAACGTGTCTTCATCAAGATCGGTGATCAGGATCTTATTCTGCTTAAAATTCCCAAACAAGTCTGGTAAACATGGTCGGATTTCCCATTTGGCAAGTCGTGTTATACTGGGGTCTAACTGCTCGCTGTCTTGGCCGAATTTTAAACTAAACAAAAATTGTAGGGTTACCTAAGTGCTGGAGGTTTACATAGACTCTACAGCTGTAAACTCTACATTTTTAAATTGACACATTCCACTTAAGTACAAATGAGGCCACACTATTACTTCATTGCAGGCCCACCCCATCCTTGTGCTAAGTGACACACTAGGAGGAAAGCTAGGCCTATTAGTACGTAGCTGTTAGTACAAATAGACTGTAGTTTAAGATTGTAGTCACCGGTTAAGATTTTATATAGAACGACACGAGACAGGACTTGTGTTATTCATGGTCTGGCCAGTTTATTGGTTTCTATCTGATGGCTGGTACGCCTTAAGCAATACTCATACAGAATGTGCTGCTGAAAAATAAAAACCATATGAGCCCCCAAAGGGGTTAATAACAATTCTTTATAGTGTGTAATAAGACACGTGGGTATGTTCTTTTGTTGTTGGATAAATAGTGCTATAAATTTCATATCTTCTACTGGATAACTTCAAAAACAAATGTGTGCCATTCATTACTCCTTTGTTTGCCAATTTCTACTAGGCTTTCTTTATCTACATGGTGGTTCTACTATCAGTGTCCATAGGAATGCATTGAATCAAACAATCTGTACGACTTAGGCTGGACTACACAGCAACATGTGGTTGCACGAATTTCACATTAAAATATTGGCATTAAAGAGACCACAACACAACTTCTATGGGAAACAAGATCCCAGACAGCCGTGTGACCATCATGAAAAAACTGAATATATATATTTTTTTTCCAATGGTCCCATAGAGTTCCCTTAAAAAAATTCAAGTATTACCTTAACTTGCACATGAACAGAGACGTGTTTGCGGTGCCGTAAAAGATTACCCATAGAGGTATATGGCGTCTTCCACGACCTCCATATCCCTCAGATTTCATACAGAGGTATAGAGAGATTTTTATCTACAGAGTTAACCAGATAATATAACATACGGAGCATTATATGGTGGCACACAGAGGACCTACAGCTCCTCATGTGCATAAGGCCTAAATGTGTCAGCGACAATTTACTGCACCAAAGTAACAGATCCATTAATGTCAATGGTAGACGTAACATTTTAGCACTTTCTGCATAGAAACGAATAGTTTACCATAGAATTATTTTTACATTTTTTTAAATTTCAGGGATTATTATATGCGTTGCGTCCCACATGGAACATTCTTGATAGAGATAAGTGGTAGTGACCAAGAATTATTATTGTATTGTTCCCGGGATGGTTAGGTTCCTCCAATTCTCCCCATCTGTTTTTTTAAATCACAAGTCATTCTGTTTTCAGAAGTATGGGGAGCTAGACACATTTGTGGCTAGGGTTTCAGTAACAATAAGGCCATTTCACACAGAGTTTTTGCAGGCAGAAAATTCTGCCTCAAAATTCCGTCTGTAATTTTGAGTCAGATTTTGATCTGCCTGTATTCTGTTTGCCGCGTTTTTTGCGGCGTTTTTCTGCCCGTGGCCATTGATCGCCGCAGGCGAAAACGCTGCGAAAAATGCTTTCTCTGCCTCCCATTGATGTCAATGGGAGGTCAGAGACGTAAACGACCGAAGATAGGGCATGCCACTTCTTTTTCTCGTGTGACGATTTTACCGCTCGTGGGGAAAAAACTCTGCCTCCCATTGAAATCAATGGGAGGTGTTTTCAAAAAATTCAAAAAATTTCAAAAAATTCTGTGTGAACAGGGCTTAAGGCTCATGGAACAGTTACACAGGTCGAACTTTGTCACAATATTACATACCAGTGGATGTGCTGAAACAGTAGGTAAGTGCTTCCCTAATTCTATTATGGGGCATTGGGACTAGATTGGCAATAGGCATTACTCATCTAGGCTCTATTGGGGATATTTATTAAAACTGGTGCAAAAGAATAGGGGAGTAGTTGGCCATGACAACCAATCAGGTTGCTGGTTTGAATTTCCAAAGGGCCTCTGAAAAATACTTGGTGGAATTTAATTGACTGCTATAGACAACTACACCCTTTTTTGCCTTACACTAGTTTTGATAAATCTCCCCGTATGAACGCTATTTATCTGGGCAGTGTATGTTACTATCTGGATGCATTATTTATCAGTACTGCTGTTTCACTATCTGTGCACTGTGTGTATTATTATATTGGCACCATATTGCACTATTCATCAGATCACTGTATGCAATATTAATAGGTACACTAGCTATTTGGACACTTTGTGTAACTTAGTACTGTATGCACTATTTATCTGGGCACTGTTTGACCATATTTATCTTAGTGCTGAATGCAGTATTTTTCTGACACCTGTATGATATTGTCTATGTATGTATGTATGTGGCTTTACCTGAATAATATATGTACTTTATCTGGGCCATACTGTGTACGGTACTATTTATCTGGGCAGTTTGTGGCACTATATGGATATGTTTATCCAGACACTTTAACTGCACATTGTATGGTGCAATACACTGTAATGTACAATTTAATAGGGTGTCCTGGCAATATATATATATATATATATATATATATATATATATATACATATTGGAGGTGTGGTTTTGGAGGTGTTTCCTAACTTGAAGTTTGACAAATGTAATGATATTAAACATTTTTTTTATTTAGGGTACCCATATGTTATGTTTGGAGTATTTAAAATTCTGTTATATTTGACGTATTGGTATAGGCAATTTTTTGGGGGTGAGGAGTAGGCGCAGCTTACTGGTAGAAATAATTTGTTGACCCAGGTAGGGTAATTAACATTCAATCCCTGATTGTCACTGTGAATAACAAGATTATGCTCATTCTACGAAAGCATGGTAATATCTGTAAAATTGGCTCCCATCTTTTGAAGATCTTCTTATCTATGTAAGGCGTCAATATCACACGTTATTAGATTATATAAAGGTTTTAGATTTTGATTCTTGCACTAATAACCTATTACATCTCCCATCATCCGCCACAAAATCATTGTTTTGGGATTTTAACCTTGAAATAGAAACATAGAGTTCTAAAGAGAAATATCAGTTCCTCCAACCACTGATAGCAATTGTTTTATTTACCGAATATTTATGTAGAGAGGACATGAATAAAGTTGAGCCTGGCACAGTAGCCTTTATAAACACATTGCTGATCGTTTATGATTCCTTCTTAGTTTTAATTACATACTTGATAAATTTATGTGGAAATTCTACATTATTGATCAAAAAATGTTTCTTTTGCTGCATCAATATAAGTCAACAGAATCTGAATTCAGGGTATGGGTTTTAGCCCTGCAAAATCGGAGCACATATAATGTTCACTCCATAAACCCCCTTCAGAATTTTAGTTTCTGGCATAAATTCTAGAAAATTTGTTGGGGCGGGGCCGGCCAAGCCCCCTTTTGTTAAGCCATGCCCACTTTTAAAGTGGCAGTAGTGGCGTAAATGCATTAAATGTCGCATTGTTTTGTTTAGATACTTTGTGGAGCCACCTTTGGCTGCAATTACAGACGCAAGTCTCTTGGGGTATGTCTCTTTTAGCTTAGAGTAAGAGCAAGCACTGCTGCCAGGTTACCATTGTACACGTGCACTTCCTTGTGTTGCTGGGTCTGCCCATAGGACGTGCACTCACTTCCTGTATTTTAAAAGGACAACGCACACCCAAATCCTTCCCTAACATATCCCTGTCAATCACCAGGTATATTAGTCTGCTTCACTGGACACACCCTGCCTGAGCAACATTAGAACAACCTAGTTTGTATCCTGCAAGCCTTCTGTGTGCATCTGATACCAGTTGGCTATTGCGAGCTGTTATCAGCCAGTATCCAGCTGTCCGCTACCAGTCTGTATCCAGCTATATGGGTACCAGCCTGTATCCAGCACTCTGTTATCAGCCTGTATCCAGCTATTGGCTAACAGCCCATAACCAGTAACAGTCTGTATCCATCTCTCTGTTATCAGCCTGTATTCAGCTGTCCGGGTACCGGCCTGTATCCAGTTAAATGTTTCTTCCAGTGTAGCTATATCAGTATGTTTAGGGTCATTGTCCTGCTGGAAGGTGATCCTTCGTCCCAGTTTCAAGTCAGACTGAAATAGGTTTTCCTCAAGAATTTACTAGAATTTACTGCCATCCATCTTTTCTTCAATCCTGACCGTTTTTTTAAATCCCTGCCGTTAAAAAGCATCCCCACAGCATGATGCTGCTACCACCATGCTTGACTGTGGGAATGGTGTTCTTGGAAAGATGGGAAGTTTTGGGTTTGCACCACACATAGCGTTTCCCATAATGGCCAAGAAGTTAAATTTTAGTCTCCTCTACTTGGAATTCCAGAGCAAACTATTTATAAATAAATTCACTGTTCATTTCTGGAGAGCTTTCTGTAAATGTCTTCAAACCAAACTGTCCTATTCCACCACTTTCCATCCACAGACCAACCAGTACTGGGGGCAATAGCTACATAGTTTTCCTTCCTCCTCTCAGAACAAGTGACTCTCCGTATTACCCTCAGCTAAATTTTTCTACAATATTTCCTATCATTCTTCGACACAGTAAACTGTTCTCATTGAACTCTGGTTTCCATCCTGCTACTCTGATTTGTCTGCCCCAAGAAGTTCTTACCAGCTGTTCACGTGTTTAAGAGAGATCCTTGAAAGCCTTCAACAATCCTTCTCTATATCAAAAATTGCATAAAAACCCAAGCAGATAAACATTGCCAACATTTACCCGTCTTTCAGCTCATCTGTTCATCGGGTCACAGACAATATCCTCCAATATATCAATCCAGTGATGTTTAAGCCTCCGCTTTCCATGTCTATTCATCCTGTTTTCCATATCTTTGCCAAAACCATTCATTCCCCCCTCTGACTCTAGGATTGACTCTCCAGCTGCATGTATGTTTGGCTTTATGTATTTTTATGATTGTGTAAATGAGCAGAAGACTATGCCCCTTTACACAACACAAATGAAAAACATTGTTTGCCCCGAGAAAAGTGGGGCATATTCAATCTCAGAGCCTTGGGCAGGACAAAATGTAAATATGGCGCTACCTCCAGCAGCATCTTATCTTTCCAAAGAAATAAAGGATCGGGAATGCTGAAATCAACTTACTCAGTCTTTCTTTCCACAGATATCATCCATTCGGGACCCCCATACACATTAAATAATTGTCCGCTTATGAAGAAAATTGGCATGTTCAGCCATCTTTTATCTAGCTAGTATGGCCAACTTTAGTCTTGTTTCCAGATTTTTTTATTTTAACATTTATACGCAAAAAAAGGGAATACCTCTTGATCTTGATAACTCTTTGGCTGCATTTGCGGGCATATTATACTGACACAACATTGCCAAGGATAGAGGTATAATTATCATCAATATGTGGTCTGCTTGTTGCCACCAATATGGGCGCCCAAAGTTTTTCCTGAATTCTATCGCACTCGTTATACTATACATTATTTATTATGTCAGAGCTTTTCCAGTTTTGCTTTTCGTATTATGTTTAGATTTAATGATTAAGAAGAATTCTCTTCACAAAAGAGGGTGAAGAACCCGGATGCTTTCATAACATAACTGTGCGGATGAAGTTATTGCAGCTTTGTTGTACTTAGAAACAGATTGTTCTAATTCGCACTAGATAAAGTAAATGACTGTGGAGGTCATCTTTCACTATGCGTTAGCTTATAATGCCCTCGGTCATGTTTGAAATATCTAACTGGTTTAAAATGCTACGGAAACCTCTCATTTCCCAGGATGGTAAATCACGCCTACTCATTGCAGAGCTAACATATCACAATTCACCTCCCTTCTTACATTATGACAGATTTATCACTTGCTCGGATAAGATCAATGACTCCACATTAAAATTAAATTAATTTAATTCCATAAATAAGGGACATTTGAATTACCCCTTGTTTTTCAAGCTATGTTTTAACCATTTGTTAACAGCTATTCAACTTTAGGAGCAGATATGGGTTATATGTAATTATCATTGATATAGTTAAATATGTAAAATATAGGTAAAATATGTTAAATAAACATTAAAAAGGAGGTTTCCCATAATTTTGACATTTTCCAAAAACCTCTTGTAAAAGCGAAAAAAATAAATAACTTTGTAATATACTTGACGTGGGAATTCTACTTCTGTCCCCTGTTGCTGGCCTCCATTGGTCCTGTGGGGTTGCTAGGGCACAGTTATGTTTATCCCATAGTGATATAACGTTGCATGACCGCGTTGTCCAATAGCTTTAAGTTGCAGGGGTGTATCGTAGTAAGGTAATGTGCTGTAGTAGTTATTGGATAAGGCAAGTGATGTGATGCTACAGATGTGTCCTTCCATACCTTTCCTCGTACCTCAAAATATTCTGAAATGTGTGGCACGAGATGTCAAGCTTTATAAAAACCATGATTTTGCAATACACTGTCTATGCTATGTGTGTATCTGTGTGGCCACCCAGTGGTTGTGATGTGAATTGCAGCCTGTTCATGGTTTTGCTAGCATTTCGCGATATTAAATTGAATTGGTTTCATGATAAATTGGAGTCCTTAACCAAATTCAAGCAAAGGTATGTCGATGTTATGTCATTGTGGATGTAATATCAAACATGGAAACCAGCAGAAAGGGAGTTTTGAATAATGTCTGATCCCAGACCTCAATTTTCACAATCAGACATGTCATAACATGCAGAACAGCTTGTTGGCTTCCAATCTGTGGCATACCCTCCTCTCCACAGGTCTTCAAGACCTATAACTATCCAGTAGGTGCGTCCTGCCCAAAGAAATAATTTTTCAGGATTTGATGTCTTTGTTTCTGTCCATTGTTTTTCCAAAGACCAGAAAACTCTTTTCAAATAGCTTGCAAGTGAGAGAGCAAAATGCAATGGACTTTCTGAACATCTGGAGTCAATTTAATTTTGAAAAGATATTTTTCTAATGCATGATGCTCTTGAAGAACTATCCAGCCTTTCTTTAAAGTAACAAGACAGAGTTTGCACAGTTACTCGAGCAGACAAATTCATTAGGCGATATATTAGCATACTACTCAAAACGAAAGACAAAACTGGTGAAAAGGAATGTGACATTTCTGACATTGAGTCAAAGATGGAGTTCAAAAGTATCACACTGTCCCACAACTTGAGAATGGTAGACATCAATAGGTTGCAGATTCTGACTGGCATTACAAATAATTTAGTGGATGAGTTCATTTGCATGGTAGCATCAAAACAGTTTCTTAGTGATTGTGAAACTCTTCATCCAGAAAAATGACCGGAAGATATGGAAAATGGAACAGACCCTCGTATTGTGGGGGAGAGCAAAAAAAACTGCTCTTAGACTGTTTAGACTAGATAATACTTGAGATTTTGCTAGTGACCCCAGATATATTTTTGATGTGGGGGGAAGATGGTATATACATCACCATGTACCACCAGAAAGAGGGTTAAAGAGGATCTGTCACTAGTTTAGTAGTGCCATATCTCCTAGCTAATAAAATAGGCACTGTCACACTGATATTACTAGTAAAAATTGTGTCTCAAAATGTTTATTATTTTAAAAGTTATCAGCTTTATTCTAAATATGCAAATGAGCTTGCCAAATGGGCGTCAACAGCTGCGATTCTCCTGAGATGGAGCTACCTCACAGCCTTTGACACTGTCCTATCAGCATGAAGTTGCTTCACACAGTGTGAGAGACTAAAGCTGGAGTGAAAGGGGGATCACTTCATATAGCCATATCTCTGGCTGTGGACCATCTAGAGCTGTGCTTCTGGTGGCATATGAAAGATGAGTTTCGAATATCACCAGTTGAAAACACAGTCAGGAATGGAAGCAGTATACTATATAATCACTATATGATCACTCTGTGTTGCTGGGCAGGGACGCATGCTAGAGAGAAGGGGGATCAATTCAAACAGCCATATCTCGGGAGATTCTAATCTATCATATTACACCAGGATCGCAGTTCTACCTATGACACAACCGGAGATATCACCAGTTGAATACACAGTCGGAAATGGAAGCTGTATACTATGTGATCACGCTGTGTTGCTGGGCAGGGACGGGGGACAAGCTGTATGCTGATTGGACAGCGTCATACAGAAAACATTACACCACCCAGAGTGAAAAGAAAGAGTCACCTCTTATTTGGCTGTTAGAGCCAAATCAGCATATTTATAAAAATGCTCATAACTTTGCAAATAATAAATGTTTTTAAAACAAATCACACTGTAGTTATCAGCATCCTAGCGCCTATTAGATTAGTTAGGAGATAGGGAATTAATAAACTGGTGACAGATCCTCTAAGTGCTATGAATCTGATAGTAACATCGCTTTGCACCAGATTGCTTCCAGAATATCTCTCCTTTAATGTTTAAAAAACGTAAAGGGCCACCACTCTCTTCAGGGTATGTTACACGCTGGGCCGATTCTAGCTTTTCTACTGCCTGAGGCGAAAATTGAAATGGTGCCCCCCAGATTTTGATTGACATCCCCCTACATCACTAGCAGCCTCCTCCAACTCTTGCAGATGTGCCGTTGCCTTGCACTCCCGTGGCATACGCGGTGCAGCAATGAAGCTGGGCAAGGTACACTTTCCTGTACGGTGCGTGCCCAAGTAGTGTAAAGCAATGGCGCATTCGAGAAAGTTGGAGGAGACCGGTAGCGACGTATAACAGCCAGGGAAGGTCAATCAAGCATTCAAAGGTGGGTTTGGAGGCAGGACTATGTGACTCGTCAGGATAGCGGCACCACCCCATGACCCTTTAATGAGTAATTAGCATATAGTGTGTGCCGTTTTAAAAGTTGATTTTATAGATTTTGCTGCACCTGAAAAAAACATACAGGGGGATGTTTGGAAATATTGTCAGGTCATGTATTACTGCATGGTGGTGGTTCAAGGGGTTAAAACTACCAGACAGGTTCCCATTAAATATACAATGAACTGAAAACATTTCTATCAGCCCTGCAATTTTGTTAATATAAATATATCCTACATAATTACAGCTCCAGAACCAAGCTCATACATATATACGGCACCAGTACCAAGCTCGGTACATAAATACAGCACCAGAACAAAGCTCAGTACATATATACAGCACCAGAACAAAGCTCAGTACAAATATGTAACACCAGAACCAAGCTCAGTACATAAATACATCATCAGAACCGAGCTCAGTACATAAACACAACACGAGAACCAAGCTCAGTACAAAAATACAGCACCATAACCAAGCTTAATACATGAATACAGCACCAGAGCAAAGCTCAATACATATATACAGCACCAGAACAATGCTAAATATACATATATGTAACACCAGAACCAAGCTCAGTACATAAATACATCATCAGAACCGAGCTCAGTACATAAACACAACACGAGAACCAAGCTCAGTACAAAAATACAGCACCAGAACAAAGCTTAATACATGAATACAGCACCAGAGCAAAGCTCAATACATAAATACAGCACCAGAACAATGCTAAATATACAAATACAGCACCAGAACAAAGCTCAGTACATAAATACAGCACCAGAACAAAGCTCAGTACATAAATACAGCACCAGAACAAAGCTCAGTACATAAATACAGCACAAGAACAAAGCTCAGTACATAAATACAGCACCAGAACCAAGCTCACACATAAATACAGCACAAGAACCAAGCTCCATACATAAATACAGCATCAAAACCAAGATCAGTACATAAATACAAAACCAGCAGAAATACAGCTCAATTAAGTGCAACCCCTGCCGTAAAGCGTTTGTACAGTGTAAAACTACAGCTCCCAGCATGGCCCGAACAATGGTAAGAATATGCTGGGAGATGCTGTTTAACAAAAAAATCATACCACCCATCATCTCGCTGCAGATCATACAGTGACTACAGTACTGATTGGAGCCAGAATGAACATTTACATTAAGTGACTCACTCAGGGCAGGTGACGTCAGATTCTAGTTGTTCTTTTTCTCTTTTCTTCTCCATCCCGTCAAGATTTCTATGATGACGTCTCCTGGCCACGGCCCATTTCTGCAGTTTGCCACTCAGACGTCTTCAGCTTCTCACTTGTCAAACATTTCTGCACCTATAAATGAAGATAAAATTCATGATGCCACACGCTACACCACTAAATATAATAGTTCCATACACTGCACCTCTAATTATAATAGTGCCATACGCTGTGTCCCTGATTATAATAGCACCATATACTGTGTCCCACACACACTGTGCACCCTGTAGATAGTGGCCCATTTAGCCCCCTGTAGATAGTGCCCCTGTAGAGCCCCCTGTAGGGAGTGTCCTACATAGATCCTCCCGTAGATTGTGCACTACACATAGCCCCCTGTAGATAGTGCCCACATATAGCCCCCCTTTAGATTGTGCCCCCAAATATAGCCCCCCTGTAGATAGTGCCCTACATATAGCCCCCCTGTAGATAGCGCTCTACATATAGGCTACCCTGTAGATAGCGCTTTACACATAGCTCCCCTGTAAATAGTACTGTACATTTAGCCCCCCTGCAGATAGCGCTCTACATATAGCCCACCCTGTAGATAGTGGCCCTTATATAGCGCCCCCTGTAGATAGTTTTCCACATATAGCCTCCCCTGTAGATTGTGCCCCACATATAGCTCCCCCAGTAGATATTGCCCCACATATAGCACCACCTGTATATAGTGCCCTGCATATAGCCCCCCTGTAGATAGTGTCCAACATTAAGCCCTCCTGTAAATAATGCCACTCACACATTTAAGTGAAAAAAAACAACTTTACATATTCACTTTGATCCCATTCCCATGCCGTCCTCTGTCAATGCAGGCCTGTTCTCTTCTGAGCAGGTCTGCTGGGGCTGAACGATGCAAGTGGCGCTTGCGTCGTTGAAAGGTGCTCATAGGCAGGGCAGAATGACTTGCCCTGCCAATCAGTGCCTTTCAACAAGCCAAAGTGGTGTGATGACATCACCAATCGGCGCTTTTCATAGACGCAAGCGCATCATCGTGCCGCTAGTGTAGTTGAAAGGTGGTAATTGGCAGGGCAGAAGGACTTGCACCATTAATCAGCGCCTTTAAACAACGGAAGTGGCGCGATTACGTCATCACGACGCTAGCGTCGTTGAGAGGCGCTAATTGGCAAGGCAGAATGACGTGCCCCGCCAATGAGCGCCTTTCAACAACGGAAACGTCACGATCATATCATCGTGCCGCTAGCATAGATGAAAGGCGCTGATTGGCGGGGCAAGTCATTCTACCCTGCCAATCAGCATTATTGTAAGGCGCTGAATGGTTTGGCACGAAACGTGCCTGGCCATTCAGCGCTTATGCATGTAATTGTATCTGCGTCCTATAGACACAGTTATAATTCGTGCCGGAGGGGGTGGAAGCGGCTGGTTTCAGTGGCGCTGTCTCCCCCTCAGAGAGGCAGCAGGCTGCCGCCTGAGGAGAGAAGCTCATCTCGCCTCATGGATGGCCCTGAGTACACGTTATGTGAAAACACGGTCGAAAAGTCATAGAAATATAGAGAACAGAAGGTCAAGACAATGATATCATGAAATATACACCTTGGAGAGAAAAAATGACTGCCCCCTATTTTAAGTTTTTTAATAAATCCTTTGAATGGAAATTTATTTGATATTAAGCTTGTAGATTATTTGGAGGGTGAAACCCAAGGTCAGGCAATTGCATGGCATGCTGCTGCGTTTTAATGTCAAGCACTTTTTAACTCGAATTTTGTGAGTATAATAAATCTTCCTTTTTAACTAAGAAATGTGACAGTTTACACAATGTTGGACCCTATATATCATCCACACTTCTTGGCATTTAAAGGGGTTTTCCCATGAAGGACATTTATGACATATCCACCTAATATGTCATAAATGTCAGATAGATGCGTGTCCAAACTCTGGGACCCGCACCTACCCCTAAACCCTGTCCTAGCTTTTTGTGCTCACGCTGACTCCCGGCCACTTACTGACTACATGGTCGAGACATGGTCAAGAGTTACGGAAATAGCGTAACTCGCTGAGCTACTCTGTTTCCCTAACTCCCTATCGCCGAGCTACACTGTTTCCGTAACTACTATTCAGTTCTATGGGAGTTACGGAAACAGTGTAGCCCAGCGAGTTATGCTGCTTCCGTAACTCCTGACCATGTAATCAGTAAGTGGCCGGGAGGCAGTGTGAGCACAAAAAGCTAGAATGGGGTTAAGGGAGCCCTGTTCTAGAGATAGGTGCAGGTTCCAGAGGTGGGACCCGCATCTATCTGACATATATGACATATCCTGTGGATATGTCATAAATGTCCCTTATGGGAAAACCCCTTTTAAGCCCTTATATTGACTCCTTTCGATAGCAGTGGATATCCAGCACGTGTGATATTCATGCTGTTTGGAGTAGAGGATTGGGAATCTGCTGCATAGGAGAACATCCAGCAACAGGGACACCTCTATGGTACCACATTTTAGCATACCTTTGTGTCTTCTTCTGGTGAGTGAGAGGTAGACAAAATTCACCTGGATCATTCAGTCAACATTCATGCGGCGAGGTGTTATTTTTGTTTTTGTATTTGAGTGTACTTTAGCTTCATACTTTTACCTGCTACATTGAGCTTTGCACATAAACCCCTTGACTTTGCATTTGATTTATTCTAACAATATTGAGTGCTACATCTTAATGTCATCAAGCAGACGGACATCAATCTCTATTGTTATGTATGGGAAGTGATTTTTTATTTTTGTTTTTGCCGTCGTCTGTCTTACAGAAATGCTGGGAAATCCTTATATCCCGGGACCTATTTATTTATTACTTTTTTTTTTTTCATGTCTTTTGAAAAGTATATATATGCAAAAAATAAAAAATAAGGGCCCTATGTAGTGACAGTACTATTAACTTTCTGTAAATGTTCTTTGCTCAATATGGATAGTGTCTAAACAAAGCACAAGGACCAGATGGTTTACACCAAAAAACCTTTAATAGCCAAGTTTGGGTATTTCTATATATGTTTCTAATGTTTAGAGAATCTCTAAGGCTGGCCATACATTTCAGATTGCTGTCGGCCGAACAATCTTTCGGCTGACAGCTCTTACTCCCAATCCCCTTCCCCTCATACACATGCTGCTCGGCTTTGGAGAAGTAAGAAAGCTGCTGTAAGACTCCTCTGACAGCGGCTTATCTCCTTGAAAACAAAAGGATCAAGCATGTTGGAACTCAGTATACCCGACCCTTCTCTCCCCGTCAGAGAAGACTCGGGACACCACCATATTTGGGGCGTTTGGCCGACATACATCTAATGTGTGTGGCCACCTTAAGGAATGGCATAATGCCAATGGACTGGTGAAAAGCAAATGTGGTGCCCATGTAAAAAAGTATCTGCGTCTTCTTCTTCTAGGTAATGATATACATGTAAAAGTTAACAGGCATCTCTTTGGGTTGCCTGATTTCAGATCTAAATGTGTAGTCATCTAGGTTTATCTATAAAAGCTCAGTGAAACAGAAATAGATGGGCATATGGATATCTTAGAGGAGCTTTGCCCCTCCGGAACCCCCATCTATGAGCCGGAATGGAGTCATTCTGTAAGAACCAGCATTTAAGTGCATTTGAATGTCCACCTTGTAATGCTACAGGTGAAGTGTCTGGACCTGGTGATAACAGCTGATTGCTGTGGGTAAAGGGCCTTTTAGACAAGTCGATTTTTGTTTGAATAATCATTAGATTGAACAAAAGTGATCAATCAGCCTAAGTGTAAACACTGCAAGCGATTGAACGATTAACGATATATCCTTCGTATATCGACGATCACATAGTTTTGCACGAGAGAAATATTATTGTCCGTTGTCACTAAATGTGCAAGTTTTAACAGGTATCGTTCGTATTTCAATGATAGAGAAGTATGCGTTTGAGTTTCAGAGAGGTGAGTCCCACCAAATGCAAGCGACCTAAACACAGAACGCAATAACGACTATTTCAACGATAATAGATGCAAATAAATAACGATCGTCCGCGACGGAACGACTGGCTAACTATTCGCTAATCATTCTTGGCTCGTCTAAAAGGCCCTTTATAGAAGTCAGAACTGCTACGATCAGCTACAGATGTAGCCATCTTTATCTTGACTTTTAACGCATTAAATTCACAGTTGCAAGATTCTTTATCTTGGCTATCTCTATGGCTTTCCAATGGCTTTTGTTGTGTGATATCACGCTGCAACAAGTTATCAGAGTCAAGATAATGATGGCTACATCCGTACATGCTGTGCTGTCTTCTGGCTAAAAAAAGGATGTCTTCATTAGATATCCCCTGTGACATTTTAGATACCTATATTAATTTGTATGCCGATGACATTGCTAAAGTCTTATCCTGCATGGTGATAATGTTTATCCATATTGAACTGACATTTTTGTGGATATTTGGTTCTTCTCACCTGCAGCCAATTGAGGATGTTAGAGCGGTGACTTGCAGTGCTCCAAAATGTCTTAAGAGAGCTGTAGTAAGTGTTTTGTATAGTATTGCCACTTTGTTGACCTTCTTAGCAGCATCATAAAGAGTATGATAGGTCACTTTGTAGCCTCAGGACTGGTATCAAAGGCCGGAAATAGAAACTGTAATGTGACTCATTTTCAATCATTGTCTGCTGTCCATATTGTTGATCATGTAGTACTGAAGAACAGTTCAAGGCAAATCCACTGCATTGTACTTGACTTGCATTTCATGAGCTGCTTTAAAGAGCATGAGATATATTACTTGCTGTCAAACGTCTAGGAGATGAGAGGTGGGGACATTTGATTTTCCACACTGTAAGCTAATGAGCTGCACACCTCTGATTGGTTGAGAGGGATGGTTAAGGACCTATGCATGCAGTGCACAAAACAAAAGCCCCCTCCCCCTGTATTTTGATTGTGGTCTGCTTGGTGGGTGCAAAGACACCCACATACTTGTTAGGGCATCTTGTAGCAAATTGTATCTCGTAGATGCTTAAACAACAAGACATTGGTCTTTCGAAATTGAACATTGCTTGTGCAAGCTAATGTTGCAGTACTAAAATAGTTTAGTTGTCGACAGCACATCTCCTTATTTAAACAGGGAGACGTGCTGCTGACATGATAGAAACGTATGTGGAGGAGTGATCGTAGTAACGACCGCTCGTCTCCATACATAGCTCCTTGGGAAAGGAGCAAAGGAGCACCGATCAATGAGCTGTCTCCTTGATCGGCACTTATTTACACGGCCCACATTGAGCCATGTTCTAGAACCCTTAGGAACATGGAGAAACGCTTGTATAGATGACAGAATCACTTTTGAGTGGACAGTAGACCTAAAGTCTATCTTATCAACCATTCATGTTTAGTTAAATACAATCTGTTGTCCTCATTCTCACTCATTTCAAGTTAGGGGCAATAGGTTGACTGTAGTGTTCTGCAATGGGACTATTAACGGATGTTCAGAAAAATACCCGTCACCCATGATCACTACTTTATCTCATATATCTCCATTTCTGAGAACTTGCAGAAACATTTACGTACATATATGTGGGTGGTAACAGCGGCTCGTGTTATAAGCAGCACTTTTATATGATTTATCTTTAGATTTATTGCTCCTATAAATCCGTCTTTTCTAACATGTGTTGTGTGGCCTTCCAAACAGTTTTGCCAAGCGGAAAGCCAGTTATGTCATCTTCATTGCAATTATTTTGCCTTTGCATGAATGTTTACAAGATTTATTTTCCTTTTCTCTCCATTTGGTATTGTTTTCTTCCTTTTTTTTCTGTATAAAACTAAGCTTCTACACGTGATTATCTTTAGTGGTAAATATTTACAAAAGAAGAAGAAACTCATCCCTTGCTGTGTCACAAAAGAAAACAGATGGCATTGACGAATGAAGTCAAGAACGCAACATGTGCTTGAAGGTCGCCTGTGCTGCATTGATGTGTAGCTATACACAAATGACAGTAGTTACGTAAGTCACATCAACTGGTCTTCATTGCATAATACAAGTTAGGCCTCATGCCCACTTCAGTTATTTTCTTAGGGTGCTATCCGTTAAGAAAGCGGAAGGCATTGAACTTTATTTGAACTTGTCACATGTCCCAGTCTGTGAACTTTGGCACATCCTGCTGTAGCTAGGGCAACAGATCCGTCAAAAACGGATGGCACACGGTAGCCTTCTGTGTACCGTACATTTTTTTGACGAACCCATTGACTTCTATGTGCCTCACGGTCACGGAATCACTGACCAAAGTAGGACATGCTCTACTTTTGGCGGAACAACGGATCAGTCAAAATAACGGAAGTGTGCATGGGCCCATTGAAATGAATGGGTTCAGGGTGCTATCAGTGACAAAAACGGATAGCACCCTGAAGGAAAATACTGAAGTGGGCATGAGGCCTTAGAGATGTAATTTTATTCTATAGTAGTAAAACCACCAAGCAATACTCTACAGAAAATTTACATTAGTAGGAATTCTATAAAATATACTGAAAGGGTAACAAAAATATGGGTCTGAAGCATTTTCGTTATTTATATTGTGCCTGGTCCAGAACATTTTGAGTTTGTTAAAGGACTTTCATTCACAAATAAGTTCCATATTTACAGTTGTGCCCCCTTAGCTTAAATAAAATGGCACATCTGGGTATGTTAAAAAAAAAAAAAAGGATCTTTCGTTTCTGCCCAAATCTTGTAGTGTGTTCTGCACCAAAAGATATAATGTTAAATGGAGTGGTTTGGAATATGGTCATCACAAAGTGGCAGTAAGGTGTCATTGAGTGATGTGATAAAAGTACGCTTACCAAATTTATTGATGTGTTGTCCTAAGGACTTGTAGATGAAACTGCAGCCAAAAGGAATGACTCAATGCTAGGTTTTGCAGTAGTTGGAACTGATACAAACTGAGACAAGAATTACTCTGTGCAGTTAATGACAATATTTTTGGAGGTTTTTGAAAGTGGAGATACGTGAGATAAGACAGTGATAATGGACTTCCGGTCAGTATTCCCGTTAATGAATATTTTAGAATAAAAATCCCTTGATTGCTTAAACGTGTCAAACACCAATTAACCAAACACAAAAACATCTAAAAAAAAATAAATAAATAAATAATATCACTAAAGAAATTAGCAGTGAAATAATGGTTAAAAAATATTCTCAGCTAGAATATCATGCGCTATATGATACTTGACCTAACACTAAAATCTAAATAGTAAAAAAAAAAAAATTACCTTTAGAAACATGCAATTATTGTTACCTACTCATAACTGCTAATGCTGGCCTCCATCAATTTCCTGTCTTCGAGTTCTTTTAAAAGAAAACCTTCATGACCAATAGGTAATTTACATTTTTTTTTCATATGCAACTAATCCCTAAAACTTTAGATATCATACCACCCCATAAAAACATAAATCACAACCATTTTAGTCTCAAAAATGAATTATTAAAGGGGATGTCTAGAAGAACTGTCTTAAATTCTGAATAAGTAGATGGGGGTCTCCTATTCAGGACCCTCATCTATTAGCCAAAGCAGAGAGGGCTATAAAGAGTGTCTATCGCTTTGGAGGACCCAGAATGTCCATGCATTGCATGGACAACCAATTGAGTTCAATAGCTACAGTGTAATGCTTCGTTATTCCTGTGGTGGCACTGCAGGGAAACTAAATGATTGCTTTTGGGTTCCCATACATATTACAGCTGATTTCTCATGGCGCAAGAAACAGGAGGACAACCTGTAATCAGCTTATCTTCGAGAGACTATTCTAACACACAGAAAGTGGCTGAAGTGGACAACTCATTTAATACTATGTATATACAATGTATAACTACTCCTCTCATAATTGGCTTTCAACTCATGAGAATCACTGACAATATACCTTAGTGTTATTGCATAACTTTATATTAAATATCCAACAAATAAACAAACTAATTTTTTCTACAAAAAATCTATAGCCAGGGCAAGACAACCAACCACTTTAGTGAATAAGGCCTAGGAATATCTAAACTGGCTCTGTCCTAGTAAATCCTGCAAAGTGCTGAGTAATGGGCCGCAAAGAAATCGTGGGCCGCTGTTGGGTTTCCATGGCAGCTGGGGGCCTAACAAAGGCCCCCAGGTCTGCCTTCAGCAACTGCCTATTAGGCCATGACAGAGGCATGGCCTAATAGATTGCCTGTCAGTTTTACACTGACAGGCAATAATGCTTTGGTAAACTAAGTATACCAAAGAATTATATAAGCGATCAGCAGATAGAATGGTGAAGTCCCCTAGTGGGAATAAAAAAATGAAAGCAGTTAAATAAAGTTTATGAAAAAAAAAAGATTACAGTCAAAATAAAATAAAACCACTTTTTTTTTTTAAACAAAAATTGGTTTTATTTAATAATAGTGTCAAAACAAATAACACATACACATATATGGTATCCCCGTGATCATAATGACTCAAACAATAAATGAACACATTAATTAACCGCCGGATGAACGGCGTCCAAAAAACAAACCCGCCGGCAAAATTATTTTCTTTCTCCGTTCCCCTCCATGAAAAAATAAAAGTTAATCAATAAGTCCCATGTACACCAAAATAGTAATAATGAAAACTACATCTTGGCCCTCAAAAATAAAAAAAAGTTACGGCTCTTAGAATGCGGTAATTTTTTCTGAAAGGGTTTCTATTGTGCAAATGTAGGAAAACATATAAGACCTTTATATAATTGGTAGCCTCGTAATCTTCCTGACCCATAGAATAAAGGTAACATGTTTTTTACGCTGCATAGTAAACGGCGTAAATTTACAACGTGAAAAATCAATGCTGGATCAGCGGCTTATTGTCACGATCTGTGGGTGTGTGGACCCACTGGGCCGCACCGCCGTAGCGGGATGGCAGCTGGCCAAACTACAGTGTACCAAGTTAATATATATAGTCCAAGCACACAGGTACCTGCGATAGTCCAGACAGTAGCAACGGCTAGGCACAGATGGGATCTTGACGGCAGGTGATGCAGACGAGACAGATGACACCAGACGTGGTGTAACAAAGCAGACCTGGCCGATGGCAGAACTCAACTCCAACACTATAGCGAGCACAGGAACAATTACCACACGGGATACAGGTTACAGGTAGCAGGGCACGGGAACAACGGGAACAGGATAACACTAAGGGACCATTTGCAAGACTAACAGAGGAATACGAACAACACTTAGGCAATGAGCAAAGGGGCAGGGCCCTTCTTATAGTCCAGGTTGATCATGGGCTAACTAATGATGTTTTACATGTGCGCGTACTGGCCCTTTAATTCTGGGCACGTGCCTGCGCACGCACCCTACGGGACACAGCAAAGTGGAGCGGAAGTGAGCGCTGGCATCTCCTGGGGAGGAGATGCGGGCCAGCGCTCACCAGGCCATGGCTGAAGCCATCGAGGGGTGAGTAATCCCGACGGTCTGCGGCCATGGACGTTACACTTATTTTCAATTCTCTCCTAAAATAAAGTTAATAAAAGTTAATCGCTATATTATATGCATCCAAAAATGGTGCAATTGAAAAACACAACTCATCCAGCAAAAAACAAACCCTTATACGGCTATATCAACGGAATAAAAAAAGTTACGACTCTTGGAAAGCGACCGTGAGAAAACAAAAAATAATCCTTGGTCATTAATGCGCAAAATCCCCTCGTCATTAAGGGGTTAAGTGCTGACGATAGAAGACCGGATAAGTTTAATTTCTCAGACAAACACATAAACACAAAAGAAAAAACACATGTGTCTGGTAGTGTGAACATCCCTTCTCAAACTAATGTTCACATATTCTCATTTGTCTCAACACGTTTTTCCCTATTCCAAATAGGTTCATCGGGAGAGTAATTGCTAAGCGAACGAATCAGGCAAACATATATATATATACTATCTGGCAAAAAGTTTGGACACCTGTCCACCTATTACCTATATGAGGTTGTTGGGCATCTATTTCAAAACCAGGGGTGTTAATATAAATTTTGGACCCAATTTGCAGCCAAAACCACTTCCACTCTTCTGGGGAGGCTTTGGAGAGTATTTTTGAGCATGTCTGTGGGAATTTTTGCCTATTAAGCCAAAAAAGGAATTGTAAGGTCAGACCCTGATGTTGGACAAGAAGGTCTGACTCACAATCAGTATTCCAATTTATCCCAAAGGTGATCTATGGGGACATTGCTCTCTGCAGCCACTCGAGATCCTCCACACCAAACTTGTCACAGCATGTCTTTATGGAGTACACTTTATCCTCAGGGGCAGTCATGCTGGAACAGGAGAGGTTCTTCCCCAAACTTTTGCCACAAATTTGGAAGCTACAATTGTATAAAATGTCTTAGTTTGCTGTAGATTTAACATTACTCTTTACGGGAAATAAGCCTAACTCGAACCCTAAAAAAAGTTCAGACCCTATGCATTCCGCTTGGTAGCCTTCTCGTGGCATCCATCAAACAAAATTCATCGATCCAGAGTCCGGTGGCGGCATATCCATATAGTGTGTATATATAGATGGTAAAGTACTTAACTCTCCGCGATCCAGTGCTGGCCTCCCTGTCAACCGCTGCCGCAATGAACATGTTAGCAGAGATGTAAGTGTTGCATGCACAGAGAAAACAGCTCTCAAACCAGTCAGAAACCTAGGCATCCTAATTAAAGCACTAGCACGCTTGCCCTAGCATCTACCTGTACCTTACTGTTCGGAACTAATTTTTATCCCTGACTACTCTTTTGGATTATCCTCTGTACCACATACCCGATTTAGCTACATTGCCAAACCCTGGATAATCTGACTACCTTACTGAACTCAGAAAATGACCCACATACCCAACTCGGTCTATCACAATTGCTGATCCCTTATTACGTCCTTCTTCTCTTCTCTCGATCTTTTTTTTATTTATTATTTGCAATTACCCTTAGCAACCATATCTCCAACCTCCCAATCATTTGTACAGTATGAATCCCCTTCCATTGATGTTGCCCAGAAAATAAACCACCGGGCTGGCTAGAGGCATGGCCGGCCTTAGCTACGTGCGACACGTGCGGTCGCACAGGGCGCCGGCCGACATGCTGTAAGGGGGGCGCCAGCGGGTGAATTTCTCATGCTCTGCGGCTACTGCTCGGGGCGCCAGCGGGTCAGGTGTCACTCACTGACCTCACTACTGGCTTCCCCACGCCGCGACTACCGCTCCCCCTCTTCCCCTCCTTGTCTTACATCCTGAGTGATGATCAGGCATGATGACATCACTCAGGACGCAATACAGGGAGAAGACTATATTACCATGCGGTCCTGCTCTGGCTATTTCCCCAGGGCTCCGTTCCAGCAGCATCAGTGGACGCAGTGCACTGTAAGAAGCCCAGCAGGTCAGTCAGACTGTGGGCTTTGGTTGTATGGGGGCACTGATATTGGTCTAAAAATGGGAAATGGGCAGAGGATTCAGTGCCACCTTGGTGCCCATTTGCCACTTATTGCCCCTTTAGTGTCCTGTTCAGTGCTCCTTCGATGCCCATTTGCCATTTATTGCTCATTTATTATTCTTCTGTGACAGAGGGTTCTAAAAGGGGCAGTAAATGGCAAATATGCATCAAGGGGGCACTGAACATAAGGACACTAAAGGGGCAATAAGTGGAAAATGGGCACCAAGGTGGCACTGAACGACACTGTTAATAATTGGCAGATGGGCACATTGTTCAGTTGCTCCATAGTGCACATTTGCCATTTGTTGCCTTTTTAGACCCTGTCCACATTACGTTAAAGGGGTTAAAAAGAAATCCTGTTGAAGCAGTAGAGGAGAAGTTAAAATAAAAAAGAACTTATACTTACCTCTCTCTTCCCAGACGTTCCTGCGCTGGGGGTTCCCGTCACCTCTGTTCACTGTTTGTATACAGAGCAGCTGCAGCGGTGATGTACTGTCGACGTGATGTCACCACTGCAGCCGCTCTGTATACAAACAGAGAACAGAGGTGACGGGAACCCCCAACGCAGGAACGTCTGTGAAGGGGAGGTAAGTATGGGCTGCTTCTTATTTTAACCCTTTCAGGCCTGAGACATTTATTGCTTTTTCATACGTTTTTCACTACCCGCCTTCCTAGAGCCATAACTTTTTTTTATTTTTCCATCAATAGGGTGGTGGTTATTTTTTTGCGGCATGAGTTGTAGTTTCTATTGGCACCATTTAAAGTACCATATAATATAATGGGAAACTGAAAAAATTCTTTGTGGGCTGAAATTAGAAAAAAACTGATTCCTTCATAGCTTTTTGGGTTTCGATTTTACGGCTTTCATCGCGCGGTAAAAGAGACAGAACTTTCTTTTATATTTTCGTCTAAGCGATGTGAGGGCTTATTTTTTGCGGGATGAGCTGTAGCTTTTATTGATACAATATTTTGGTACATGCAACTTTTTGATAATTTGATGAGGTAATGTGAACAAAAAACAGCAATTTTGGCTATTTACTTTTTTTACGGCCTTCACAGTGAGTTAAATAAGAAGTAATAAAAAGTACCAACATTGCCCACGTGGATAGCAGTTTTAATATTTTTTCCTGTTATACAGAAGATAGCCTTTGAGTAAACGGAGTAAGGGCCAGTTCACACGCTGCGTAAATACTGCGGATTTCCCGCAACGGAATTTGTTGCAGAAAATCTGCAGCAAATACAGTAGCAGCAAAGTGGATGAGATAAAACAATCTCATCCACATGCTGCGTAAATACTGAGCGGAAAAAACTGACCTGCGGTTCAGCATGCGTAAACGTGCCTTATTTGTTGCGATTTTTGCCCGTTGTATTCAATGGGAGGTAAATTCCGCAACAAATAGCAGTTGTGGTTTTTGTGGCGGGTTCGCAGCGATCCTGCCGCAAAAAAACGCCACTCAGAAAGCAAACAATATATTATACTTACCTAGGAATCTGTGTTTTATCCTCCTGGGATGACGCTTCATCTCATGTGACCTCTGCTGCAGCCAATCACAGGCTGTAGCGGCGGTCACATGGATGAAACATCATCCCAGGAGGCCGGCCTGCAAGCAGGCTGGCTAAGTGCTGCAGTTTTCCGCAGCAGACATTCCAAGCGAGAAACTGACCCACAGTTTGGTGTGTTTTTGCCCCAAATTCCCTGCGGCGCACAGGGCAGATACGCTGCTTTCTTTTACGCAGCGTATCCACCCCATGTGAACTCAGCCTAAAGGTAATTTCACATTACATCCTGCCCACCCATTTAATGGATGCACCAGGAATGCTCCCAGAACGTATGATAAACAGTCCCATACACCTGATGGAGGTTAAAAAAGCCTCAGTTCGGCGGGTACTGCGCTATTTTATGCAGTGGTGTCCAGTAAAAAAAATAATACTGCATGTTTTTTCTGTCCATTTAATCTATGAGCCAGGAGCTTTTCCGCCGCATATGATAAATGGACAGGCAGGACGTAATGTGAAAACAGCCTTACCAAAACATAGGCCTTGTTCACACTGTGCTAAAAAGGGTGGAAACGCCTCCAAACATCTGCCCATTGGGAAAACGGCGTTCTGTTCCAATGGAGAGTTTTTTATGCGCCCATTTTTTTAATACGGCCACGAAAAAGAAGTGCATGTTACTTCTTCAGCTGTTTTTGGGGCAGTTTTTCATAGCCTCTATAGAAAAACAGCTCCAAAAACGGCTGTTAAAAACGCAGTGAAAAACGGGACTTTGAATAAAAAACCGCTGAAAATCAGGAGCTGTTTTCCCTTGAAAACAGATCCGTATTTTGAGACATTTTTTTACTTTGTGCGTGCACATACCCTTAAAAACACTAGTGTTTTTGTAAAGTTAATTTTAAACTACAGGCACTTTTGACGCGTATTCATCCCGTTTTTTGCCGCTCAATCAGAACTCCCATTGACTATAGAAATTAGGTGCGATTGTGAGGCATTTTGCGGCGCGTTTTACGTGCCGAAGAATTGACCTGACACTACTTTTTTTACGCAACACATTTTTTAACAAAGCATGTCGTGTGCACTATACCATTGATGACAATGGGACGCTTAAACGAAGCATTTTTGACGCGTTTTTCGGCGTGACAAATGCACAAACAAAAGCACCAAATGCCGACAATACATAACAATGATAAATGGAGTGGGGGGCACCAAAGGGCAATTCCGCACAGGGCACCCTGTAGCCATAGCCGGTCCTGGCTAGAGGCAGCAAAGTCCTGGGGCCAGCTGAGTACCTCAACGTTAACCAAAGTCGTGGGAAAGAAGGGGTGCGTGAGATGAATTGTGACGACTGGTTGGTTCGATCTATGGGTATCGTAGGAACCGGACTATACCAAACACCATGATACCAAAACAGTTGACTGGTAATACAGCTGAAATAAATATATACATCACTATTTCCCGGGTAGATGATAGGTGGCGGTGTGAGTATTCTGATATGATCTGGTATGTGGCTGCTGCGAAGACCTTCAATTTTTTTCCCTAGATGTATAACGATCAGTTGTGGGTCTGCCCAAGTGTGACATAACAATAAGTCCACTATTAAACTTGGTCCAATCTGGGCCAAGGGGGTGGGATGCCACTCATGCACCTACCTGTGTAGACCTGTTTTGTAAAAAAAAAAAAAGGCGTTCACGCATGGACAACGTGCTACATTGATTAATACTCCACCTTGCGATGCATGCATGCTAGGCGACTGATATATGTGCAAACATGCAGCGTATGTGTGGTATTACTACGTGGATGCTAGGTTACCCAAACTTTCCTAGGACGCTGTGCATGCATGCTACTGTGATAACCCTGATAGATACTGCAACGTCTGCGCCGCATATTCAACTAATAATTTTATTACACATGTCCATTATTGTGCATGTCCTCCTTCTTTGCGTCTTCCTCACCATTGTACCTTCTTCCCAACCCTTCATTCTTCCGTGGGATTGTCCCTCAGAACACCTCCATCCTCAACAAACCCTCTAAACCAAAGGATGGAGTTATTATTAGCTCTCCACTTTTTCTTTCACTCTTGAAAATCCATGGACCATGTCTATGGCACTACTCAACACGTAAGACATGTCCTATTTTTTTATTTTACGGACGGTGGTCCCATACTTTATAGTGGGAGCATGGTCCGCAAATGCGGATAACTGTCCCCAGCTGTCTGTTGCTGGTCATGCCCGTAATCACGGACTCTGATTATGGGCATGGTCATGTGCATGGGTCCTTAATCTATTGCTTTACATAGCCACAAATACGTCTCAATCTAGAGCTGCATAAAATTAATGTAACTGATTAAGTAATGGGGTTCTCATGGAACATACAACTATCCCTCAAGAAACGTCATAGTTACCATTCAATTAGTTCCCGTGGGAAGCGATCGGGAGATAGGGTGTTAGTTTTATATCAGAACATTCATAGACAATGCGCCTATCCATAGAATATATATATGCAATTATCCCATTTATACTGAATGGCCACTTTATTAAGGACACCCATCTGGTAGCACGTTGGACCTCCTTTGGCCTTCAGAACCGCAGAAATTCATTGTGGCATAGATTCCACTAGGTGTTGAACTCATTCTGCAGGAATATTGGCCCATGCAGACAGGATAGAATCTCGCAGTTGGCACTAAAGTGTCCTTCTACAATAGGGTAGACAGCTTCCATGAAGGGAAGAACATGGTCTGCTACAATGCTTGGGTAAGCCCTAATGTTCAAAAGTCTTTCCACAGGTATCAGAGCAACCAGGGTGTGTGAGGAAAATATTCTCCATGGCACTACCCCACCTTGACCTGCTGGAACTGTTAACACCAGACAGGAAGGGTTTATCGATTCATACGGCTTGCACCAAATTCTGACCCTCTCATCAGCATGGTGCAACAGAAATCGAAATTCATTTGACCAGTCAATGTTTTTCCACTGATTAGTGATCCAATTGTTGCGCTCTTTTGCCCACTCGAGTCTTGCTTATCTATTTATCTTAGACAGCAATGGCTTTCAAACTGGTCATCTGCTGTTGTAGCCCATCTGTGCTATGGAACGGCGAGTTGTGCATTCGGACACATTGGTTGGAGCACCAGCGCTGTATTTGGCTGCAAGTTGCTTGACGGTGCATCGGCTGTTCGTTGAACAATTCCTGACATCCTCCTCTGACTCCTTTTGTTGATGAGTTATTCATATATATCTACAGGATCCCCTTTCACTGGATGTTTTTAGTCAATTACACCATTCTTGGTATACTCTCGACACCGTTTCACGAAAAACCCTCATGAGGTTGGAAGATTTTGAAATACTGGTCCCCGGCTAGTCTAGCAATGATAACCATACCTGGTTCGAAATCGCTCAGATCACTCGATTTTTAAAATTTTAATCTGGATTCACACTGAAGCTGATTAGCTGAAAACTTGCTCACTTGATTTTATGACGCACTCTTGGGTCACGTTTCTGATTTCCATGGAAGAGGAAGTTCCAATCATGAAAGGGCAGGTGTCTCTAATAAAGTGGCCATTTAGTGTCTATGGACAATAGTATGTATAACAAGCAGCTTTACTCAACAAGATCATTCCTCAATGCCTACATGCTATATTAGGAATTGTGAGCAGAACGCATTTCTACAAGAATGGAATATGAAGAGTATTCCACATGACAGAAGAAATGTCAAACTGATCATTGCATTTCAGTTATTACAATTAGCCAGGAGCATGCAATTTAGCCGATGCCACGCTGAGTGTAGATTAGGATCACAGTGGTGGTTGTAGTAGTGTCACCTACATGATAAGTAGAATGGACACGAGCACAATAGACTGTGTGGAGACAATCTGCAAAACTTCATGTCTTTCTTCTGAACCTCTCCAGTTTCTCTGTTTTATGCTGATTCATGTGGTTTTCTGCCATACCAGCCCCAAAGGTTTTACTCAGCACCCCGAAGTCACTGGCCAGCTCATCAAATCGACCAGAGCTTTAAAATCATTGTGCACAGATTTATTTACTTTACGTGTTTCCAGCTGTCAGACAATTTAGACTATGTTGGAAACAAGCTCATTAAGGGTTTAATAGCCCTGTTATCTCCTCTAACACTGAATGAGCTGCCTCATCCATTTCAGGGTGTCAGTTTAACAAGATGAATTTGCTATATCATTCCCTTTTTAAAGGTGAAGCTTCAAATAGAGGTAAAAGTCTCAGATCTCACATAAAATAAACTGTCAAAAATATTTAAAGGAAACCTGTCATGTTAAAAATGCAGTCCAATCTGCGGCTGCGGCTAGCATGTTATAGAGCAGGAGGAGCTGAGCTGACTGATATATATTTTTTGTAGCAATAGATTCAGTATAACTTGTCATTTAATCATTGAAACCTCTGCTCAATCTGGGTTTAGGAGTCCAGTGGGTGGTTCTAATCACTGATTGACTGTGATCTTCGTATTACATAGGGAAGGCTGTGGACCGCCCACTGGACTCCTAATCCCAGAATGAACAGAGGTTTCAATGAAAAAATATTAACGTGACCATTTTTTAAAAAAGGGAAACCTCAAATCGAAGTAAAAGTCTTTTAAAGTCTTCACCTTCTTGGACTTTTTATTGTTTATTGTGTTTCTCGTCTTTCCCTAATCCAGTGGCGATATCTCACTCGCGGCCGCATGCTCTCTCTGTTTCTGGCCTCCAGTCCGCCTCTTCATTGTCTGTGTATAAGTTACACATATAGTACTTCCTCTAGCCTGTGTTGCTCTGTTTTTGACTGGTAATGAATAGTTTTGCGAAGAGTATGGAAAAAAAAAAACAGTGTTCCTCTGAGACTCGAGGATGTGGCTACTGCCAAAGGTTCATCTACTGAATTATGACTTGACTAGGGTGATTAGTTACGTGTTTAATAATTTAGTATTTAATAATCACACTCTTTGTATGCCACTGTTTTGGTCACAGACAGTAATTCTAATAGGAACTTGGGTGAGAACATGGCAGTGAATCTCCACCTGTGAAGCCAGAAGCAGTTCTGGAAGATGGCTCCCCATCCTTGGCTAGGTTCGGAAGACGTATCCTTGATTAAGGGTATGGAATCCAGGTAATTGGAGAAAGATAAATTGGTATTGTACTGTACATAGAGCTAGGGGTTTGTTAGATTAGTGAAATGGTAGCTTTTGCGTATTAGGTTTTAAGCTTCACATTCTCTTGCTAAAGGAATTAGAATTGTCAAGTAACAAGAATAGACACCATCTGCATGCAACAGCCATATGTGCTTCAGGACATTTCCTAATTTTCCTGTTTCCTATTTAAAAATACATCCACATATACTGCTTCCTCTACGGCCCACATGTCATACATATACAGCTCCCTGCCCTGCCATGCTCTCTAATAGGCCACATGCAACAGCAGCCTAGTTAAGGTGACAGTATTACATCACTGCTTCAAGCCACCTGTGCCGCTTACAGCAAGAGACGTCAGCAGCCCAGCGGAGGCGGTGTGATGCACTGAGGATTTCGTGAATATAAACTTAGGGCCTCTGTGTGTGGTGGGACAAAAGGGGTAATTATTGCTCTGTGGGGGTATAAAAGGAGTTATTAATTCTGTGTTGGACACAAAGGGGTCATTATTACTGTGTGTGGCACAAAGGTGCAATGTTTCTGTGTGGGGCACAAAAGGGGCACTATTACTATCTGGCACTATTGTTTTCAGGGGCACTATTTGTCTTGGACTACTATTTTGTGCTCACTATCTGTGTTGTACAATTATCTTTTTTCTGAAGTACAATATTTGGAGGTACTGAGCAACACAGCAAATACAGTAATGAGGCCAAATGGGCAGCAACCAGCACAGCATTGGGGGGTAGCAGCAGGATGGGGAGTTTTGGTAGGACGTGGGAAAAAGGTGAGGAGGGTCCTGGAAAAGTTAGGAACCAAAGATGTCTGGACAGCAAACTCAGATACAAGTCATGACTGGAAGAAGTCTTCACGGTGGTCTGGGCCAGATAGGGAAAAAAAGGGAGAGCGACTCCAACCAGAGAAGACGACACATGTCCCATTATGTCTTAAAAAAAATTGCTGCTTTTAATATATAGAATTGTTTTTTATAATCTTTAATTGACTCTGTGGACGTCAATAATGACAAATAACAAAATGTTCTGACTCCTTTACACTGGCCCCACAATGTGTTAAAACGGCACTGACTAAGTCTGTCAAAAGAGTAGGCATGGTGTTCTTACTTTAGTTTGCTAATTCACTTGACTAACGTGTTCAAAAGGATGGACAATCTAAGGCCGGGTTCCCATATAGCGTAAACGCTGCGGAATTTCCGAAACTGAATTGTGTTCGTAAATTCCGCAGTGTTTACAGTAGCAGCAAAGTGGGTGAGATTTAGTAAATATCATGCCCACGCTGCAGAAAAAAACCGCAGCGTAAACATTAATAAATTGACCTGTGGTGCGGAATTTAACTCTGCAGCATGTCAATTTATGCTGCATGCTGCATTTTCATTGGTTTTCTGCTGCGGAATTCAATGGGGATGCAAAACCTGCAACAGAAAGCCAAGTGTTGCGACTTTTGCAGCATATTCGCAGCGTTTACACTGCAAAAATCGCAGCGCCAGAAAAAAAACAAAACATACTTTCTTCGTGCAGTTTGGCCTCCTGGGATGAAGTTGTATCTCATGTGACCGCTGTAGCCAATCATAGGCTGCAGGGTCAAATGGCCTGAAATGTCATCCAGGGAAGCCGATGCGCATGTTAGATTGGAGAGGGGTATGTATGTGCACCTAATTACGCAGCGGAATTTCCGTCTGAAAAATTCGCACCACAATGTGAAGTTCCTGTGGGTTCAAGATCGGAGATCCCGTGAAAACCCAGCCTTACACTTCTTCCTATGTGTCATTCTGGTCACAATTCGCATGTTTATTCCAAATAAATATGAGTGGGTGATATTTATGATCTTTGCCCTGCTGACAAATTGGGTGGCATCTACTAAAGGTCTGAGGAGGTGACAGGCATCCCTGATGTGTCGATGAGCTCTAGATATGTGTTCCCCACTTTGGTGTTGTGTTATAGGAGGTATTCATTGACAGCGCAATCTATCGGACCACCATCAATCTTCTGAGATGTGAACATACTCTCAAGTATCAGTTTTCCCAAATATAGTTAATCTACCATGTTTTTTAAATTGTCGCTGAACACGTTGCCCACTTGGAAACATGGGGGAAAAGGGGAATTAGATGAGTAAGTAGAGCAGACCACAGTTTTCACTGCATCTCTGACCTATCGCTGATTGAGTAGCTTACACCTCTATAATGCTGAACACTAGTGATACCAGCGCCTGCACTGACAAAAGCAAGAGTTGCAACAGCACTGAAAGGACAAAAGGCATGACGATCAGCTGCCCCTATTGACTTGGCAACTGTTGTTGTGATTGTGAAGCACCAAAATGTACACAAATTATTTATTTGTAAGTCTTACTGCATCACACCAACACAACGTTGCATCCACTGCATGTCTTGCAAGAAAGCTTCTTTCCAGGGGCATAACTAGGAAAGACTGTGCCCCATTGTAAACTTTTGACTGCCCCCCCCTCCCCTAGGTGCCACACACATCCTCCCTTGTAGATAGTGCCCCCTGTAGATAGTGCCCCCTGTAGATTGTGCCATACAGCGCCCCTGTAGACAGTACTATATAACCCCCCCTATAAGAGACAGTGCTATACAGCCCCCCCTGTAGACAGTGCTATAAAGCCCCCCTGTAAATGGTGTCACACTCCTCCTTGTAGATTGTGCTCCCCTGTAGATATCGCCATAAAGCCCTCCTGTAGATAGCGCCATACAGCTCCCCCTGTAGATACCGCCATACAACCCCTCTGTAGATAGCGCCATAGAGCTACCCCTGTAGATAGTGCCATACACCCCCCTGTAGATAGCGCTAAACAGCCCCCCTGTAGATAGCACTATACAGCTCCCCCTCCTGTACCTAGCGCCATATAGCAACCCCCACTCCTGTAGATAGCGCCATATAGCGACTCGCCCTCCTGTAGATAGCGACCCCGAAACCAATAGAACAAAAAAATCTCACACTCACCTTGGCCCCATTCCCGCGATGAACGGAGCGAATCAACGCCGACGGGAACCTTGCGTAGGCCGGCGTGATCCAGTGATGGCAAGGCCTGTAGCCTAGTAAATGGCAGAGTAGGGAAATACCTCCCTGCTCTGCCATAGTGTTCAATAGTATCTGCGTCCTAAGGACACAGGTACTATTGAATGTGGCATCTCTACCACTGTAGCTGTCATAACGGCAGCTAGTGGTCCCACCGGGCATGGGGGGGCCTGTGATGGCGGGCGGCCCCTTCATGCCACGGGCCCTGTAGCAGCCGCTATGACTGCTACAGCGGTAGTTACGCCACTTCTTCATCCATTTCTTCGTTTACACATTCACACAATCCCTTATAACCGAAATCTCAAGAACAGACAAAATTCACAGATGATCTTAACGTTACACACCATAAAAAATATATACCTAAGTGCAGGACCTGACGGGGTGGTACATGACTTCTATTTTTAGTGTTCTTACATTCCTTTGTCATGCACCGCCCCCTACACTAGGCATAAGGCCTCATGCACACGCCGCTTACCGTTGATCCGTATTTGAGTCCGTAATGCCCCTGAATTGCTTCCGAAACTGTTTTGTATGTCCGTATATTATGCCCGTGTTGTTTCCATGTGTCATTCATTTTGCGGTCCGCACCCTTAGGAAGGTCATATGATCGGAATTCTCAGGCGTTTCATAGCAACGTATCTGCAAAATGTGGAGAGCACATGAATGGCCTCAGTGTGCAGTCCATTATTTTTGCGAACCCTTAACATAAATGGTAACACGGGTCCTCAAAAACGGACATGTATAGAACATGAACAACAGATCTGCAAAAAAACTGATGTGTGCATGGACCAAAATAAATTAATGGATCAGCATGCTATCCGCAAAGTCCGGGCCATGAATCCGGGCCGCAAAAACTCAGGACATGTCATTTTACTATCTGTATTTGTGAATCATGGGAACCCCTCAGGGGGTTGGAACAAACTGGTGACATCAATTCCAGTCTTTCTTTTTTTTTTTTTTTGCTGATCCATGAATATTGGTGACACACGGATGCAAATACACACAATGGATTCGTGGTTTTGCGGACCGCAAAATTACCACAGTCGTGAGCATTAGGCCTATCAGTTTTTAAACCGAGAAAAAACGTGTGTGTGTGTGTGTGTGTGTGTCATACATCCATTTTAAAAATGGTTGGAGAATGAAGTGACTGCAGATATTTTTGTTCTACTTTCATGTGCATTTATTCTCCAGGAATAATGTGGCAGGTGGTCATGTCATCAACAAAAAAAGTGATGATGCTGAGAAGTTAAATCATCGATCCTTATGTTCAGAGGACCTGCAAGTTTAATAGGTAACTGTTCACTATTGTGGGAGGAACAGCTAATGAGCCGGCAGAATTTGGCAAGGTGCTTACCTAAGGTGCTTTGTGATGTATAAAATAGGTATGCAGGAGCAGGAAGATCACACTCACACCTGCCATCTCCCCTTTACACCAGAACCCACTTGGTCCTTCTCTAACACGTGTCCAGGTAAGTTTCATGTCTTTGGGGATAGAGTTTGGATGTTTAGAGTTATGAGTTGCATGTAGAGCTAAACAAGACGAAGAATTTAGCACTACTTGGGTCCGTTTACCCATTATTGATTTCTAACCATCAGTCCTACTAATCTATAGTGCTTACTGTATGACAATATATACAGCAGATATAGGTATGGGTGTAGGTATAGTCATAAAACATATGGTTGTTCCAGCATAAAAAGCCAATAACTAAACTACATACAGAACTTGATAATACTACATTGTGAAGTCTACAAATAATAATAGGCGGAATAGTTCAGTTCTTTATTTTAAATTGTGTTATCTTCTGATCTGTTTCACCTTATCTCAACCATATTTCCATGCCTTTCATCCATGGGTTGACACCATTAGCTTTTCCTGTTTTTCATTATGTTCTCCAATATTTTAATTTCGTTGTTCAATGTTCAATCACTTTTGTATCCACAGCTCCACTCTCCATTTCTTATTTCATCATGGCCTTGTGGATTCAGTGTCTCCCTCTGGCAATTCTTCTCATCCTATTTACACCCACCACCCAAGCCTTAGCCAACCAACACCTGTGTGGACCTCACCTTGTAGAAGCCTTGTACTTGGTCTGTGGAGAAAGAGGTTTCTACTACTATCCTAAGGTCAGAAGAGACCTTGAACAACCATTAGGTAAGATGTGAGCATAATTTAAGAATTCAGATATTGTAATAATAGACACATGATGTTTTTGATGATAAGCTGATCACAAAGTGTCCCCCTCAAGGGACCTCCAGTAATTAGCTGTAATATGTGGGGAAACCTGGCAGTAAGTGTTCAATTTCTCTGCAGTGCTACCACAGGGGACATTAAGTATTACACAGTGCCCATTCATATCAATGGGTTGTTTGTGTAATGCAGGACAGGACAGATGCTCTAGAGCAAGAGATGCCTTTTGTAACCGCTCTCCACCCTGGCCAATAGATGATAATCCTGAACAGAGCCCCCCCCCCCTCTAATAACCCTAATATGGAAGGCTCTAATAGGGTATATGATAATGGGTTTTCTAAACTTGACAGCCCCTTTAAGTGCCTTTGTTCACCAGAAACACTCAATATTTTTTCCTGCGTGAATGAATTTTTATCAGTGGGGGTGCAAGGTCACAAACTTTACCAAGGTGATTTTCTCACTTGTATCTGTGCAATATCAGTAAAGTGTTTGACTACATTACCCTTATAAGATTTTTTTCCTATCAAATGTTATTATGTTGATAAACAGAAAACACCATAATGTACGCAAAAACTTAATTTGTCTGTAAACTATAAATACCCTTATGTCCATAAAGCATTGTTTTAAATTTGAGTAAATTGTACAGCATCTAAAAGCTGATCTGTCACCTCAATATGATGCCCTAGGTAAGAGCAGCATATTACAGGGACGTCTGTTTCCTCTTAGCCAAAATGGCACAAAAATATTGTGCCCTTTATCTAATAGGAGTGATTCAAATATTAAGTGGAGCTTTACCCCCGCCTCTCCCCCTGTATGCAGATATACAGCAGCCATCCATAACTATGAGGACAAGTCATACAATTGTATATCATAGGTTTACATAAGAGAGATTTACATGGTGTATGCGCTAAAAGTAAAGGAAAAAGTTTGAACAAAGCCTTAAACCGTTAAATTAATAAACTAGGTTATGTAGTGGCAACCTGTGCAGCTGCCTTTTATAAGTTTGGGCCCCAAATGTGAGGCCATCAGGTCCAATTGCGCCCCCCTAAGCACCACACAGGTCCCAGAGCCCTAAGACTGATCACATGCATCAGCTATAATGGCGAGGTGGCTACACTTGTGCTCATCTCTCTCCATGAACGGCTATAGCAGTTACACAGCTTATGAACGCTTTGCATCAGAAAACAATAATTAAGGGATCCTTGGTCTCTCACCTATCAGGTATTTATAGCAAATATGCCATGAATGCTTCAGATGGGAATACCCAAATAAATGCTTGTTCCATACACACCAAAGAGAATAATTTAAATCACGTACTCCTGGGTGGATGATGGCAGTCACATCTAAGGAAGCCAAAACGGCCGCCAACTAAAGCAGAGGCATCGTATTCACTAAATGGTGCTTTGTGGGTGGTAGGGCACCTAGACTGAATGTCTGAATGTTCTATTTATACCTTTAGTTTAAGAAATTATAGGAATATCCATTGAGACTAAGATGATCTGATATCTATGCTACTATATAGCTCTAGCACAGTCATCGGCCCACACTTACTTATACTGTCTAATAGTTAGACAGTATAAACTTAGATCAGGCATTCACAAATTGCCAAATTTATCACAGAGGAACATTCTGTATGATAATTTTTGACAATCTTGCATGACCTGTTAGACATTTTTTTCTTCCCTATATTATCTTTGATTTGGCTTATTTTGCGCCAGATATTTGTTCCAGTTTTTTTGCACATTTATTACTCACACATTTTAAGCCATGTCCACTTTAGTAAGCCTTGTCCCTTTCCAGGTAAACCACGCCGCCTTTTCAAGCCACTTTTAAAAAGTGTCCAGTGAGCTGCAATCATCAAAATTGCACCAAATTGTGCCAATTTGCACCAAAATTTGGCACATTTTTGACACATTTTAGACCCAGATACAGTAGTAAATCTGCCCGTTGTCTTTTCCCGTGTCAGTTATAAAATAAAGTAATATAATTCATACAGCCCTGCTACCATATTGGCACTTTTGTGTTTGTGTGTGATATATATATATATATTGCAAAATTTTATTGATCCAATTGCTATGATTTTTTTTTTATATAACCCTCAAAATAAATAACTGATTGTATACCTTGCTGGCCAAAAACTCTTCTCTTTATTCTTCACATTCTCTTCATCCACATAAATTTTTTATATTTATATTGAGTTAACCTTTTTCTTATGTACTAGCACAAGTCATAGTGTGTACCATAATCTGACAGTCTATGGCTCAGTTCTTACTAGTGCTGGGTTCCATTAAATTAAAAAAATATATAACACCAATAGCCTAGTCCGCAGCGTTATTCTTGCCATAAAAAAGGAAACCCAACAGAAACCTGTCAGACACATTCTAAGTCAATGGGATCACTACATGTGATCCATAGGTCTACAGGTAAAATGATTGAGTTATAACAATCACAACATAATGTGGTAAATGACAAATTCACCTCCACTACACAATAATGGGCCTTAAAGATCCAGCACAAGACATCTTCATTTGGAGTTCTTTGGAGCCAATCATTTGGCACTAGAGTCTATTTCTTCTGGGATGATTCACAAATTACCTATTAGAACTTATTTGTCCTGTGTGTACAATGATAACAACAAGAACTATGGTGAAATGAAAAGTGGACATGTACATGTTGTTTATAGATGAAGGGTGGGCCCTCAGAATAATTTCCCCTGGTGGGCCCATGGAACCCCAGTCCGACGCTGAGTATAACCATGGTGGTATCATAGTATTACATTACATTTCTTGATGGAGGTGTCAGGACATTTTGTGAGGCCAGTAGCCAGTCTAATAAAATAATTTACAATGCATTTCTTTATTATTCTCTTTCTACAGTGAATGGACCCCAAGGTGGCGATCTGGAGGGGATGCAGCTCCAGTCACAGGACTATCAGATGAGGAAGAGAGGCATTGTGGAACAGTGCTGCCATAGTACCTGCTCATTGTATGAACTTGAGAACTACTGCAACTGAGGGGCCGTCGGGACTGTTACTTGGGCACTTACATAAATGATTTCTTAATATCAGATCAGCTATGTAATATTACCACATTAAACTGTATATACATCATCTAAATATATATGTGTGTATATATATATGTGTGTATGTGTATATATATATATATATATATATATATATATATATACACATACACACACGCACACACACACACACGCACACACACACACACACACACATATATATACCGTATATATAGATATATATATATATATATTCACCCTCTACTGCCCTGACATTTCTATTGTGTCTTTTTGCTATTCTTTTAATATTTGAATCCATCAATTTGGGATTAAGATATTAATATTCAGCATATTAGTATTGTCCCGAGTCGAAAAGCTTTATTTTCTATTGACGGCAAATAGACACAAGTGGAATACTGAAGGACAGGTGGCAAAGGATAACAAAAAGAGTGGGTTCATGCAAGGGTATCAAGTCTCCCGAAACTAACCGAGTGTAGGACGGGGTGACAGTGAACAAGTGGAAGAAATTGTGAGGAGAATTTCGTTAACCCTGCGCTTTTCTGACATTGAATGGGGTGAAATGCCTTGATGTTATACAAAGCCTCTTTTGATAATGTAAGTGTCCTGTACCTATCCATCCTCTCTGGCTGGCTGCATACAAATAAATGGAAGAGATAAAGCACTTCTGGTATTATTTAACTGCGCTACTGTGTGTATAATAAGTTTGATTTATAAATACATTAAGTCAGGATTTATATGCTCGGGGCCTGTCATCGGCTCCCAGCTGCTGTGATTAGCTGGCGGTTTTACATCCAACCAACAGGAAACAAGAGAGGGAAAAATACATTGTGTACCAGCAACAAAAGAAAAATCCACCTCGTAGCTACTTTACATTTTTCAGGCCAAAACCACAATTAAAGTATCGTATAGAATGGTAAACACATCATTCAGCAAATCAGGCTGCCATGGCAGAGGAGAGGTTAAATTGGAGGTGAAACAGGGTATGCAATCTCAGGGATTTTCGAAGGGGTGTATAAGGGGACACGGGGGTAGACAAAGCCAAAAGACCTTATATCCCATTGTAAGAGAAGCAGTGCTGCTTTCTATTAAAGAAGAAGTTATAGCTGGAAGGGGAGGGGGCGTCATGGCTGTTGGCTGAAAGCCACTCGCTGTTGCCTACCCCCAGACCCCCAATCCCCCCTATCCCTCTCCGCCCCCCGCGTTCTTATCCTGAGCTGACCCCCTGTTTGGCTTAATTCCAGAAAGCAAACCTCGAGCCCCTCGGAAAGCCCTGAGACTGAACGCCCCAGTCTGATGGCCCCCTCTCTCTGCGAGAAGGGGGGCTTCCTGCTCTGAGGCAGCTGGGAGCTCTGTGCTTTGTCTCTGGTACTGAAGGAGGGGAGAGAGGTTGAAAGGTTAGGGGAGCAATACTCTTCAATTGATAGAAAGGGGTTAAAATATTAACGCTCTGCAAGGCACTTATAGGGAATTAGCTAAGGGTAAATGTTCTGCAGATCCGTGACAAATAATTGAGCTACAGCTTGAGATAGGAAGGTGATTAATAAAACAACGATCTGTTCAGGGGTAAGGAACTGATTAATAACAAAAAGTTGTGTGAGTTGAAAGAATAGTTTTATGGGGAAGCATTTTGTAACTTTATGTAAAAAGTCTGGTTAATGGGGTGATGCTCTGCTGCAGAGGTTGGACAAATGAGGGATATGCTGCAGCTGGAGTACACTGAGCAGTGGATCAAACTGATGCAGATCTAATAAACGTCTGGGTGTCGGAATGATTTGCTGCAGATGTGGGGTCGTGTTGGAGACTAAGCAAACATTATTGTACTTGCAGAAAAAGTATATATTATATAGTATTGCATGTTACATACACAGGTAACCGCAGCATGGACACATGCACCTGAACGAAGCTGGAAAAGGTGGCAAGGGGGAGACGGCAGAGCGTAGGGTGTCCAAAACTGACCTTATGTTGTACAGATAATGCAGATAGGTGAGGTCTCTATCCCAACAAGTCTGCCATTTTGAATTGCCTACAGTACAGTATATCAGACACCCAAACTGGAGCCAATTTTATATGAACATAATAAATCTAATATCCTATCTACATTAGAAAGTTCAGATTTCAACTACGAGTGATCATGTTACCCAAATTTGTAGGGATTTAGTAATAGTCTATGGTGCACTGTACCCATATTCAGAACGGGGCTCTACAAGAGTGATTGTGGGTTCACCGATTTGGTTAAAGTTGTCCTTTTAATACGTAGAACCCATTTGAACCAGATAGAGGGACCTTGGATTTAATTTATTAATTACACCTTTGAAAAAAAAAATCTTAGAAGTCCCTTGACTACTTACATAAGAATACAGGTGTTGTGTATCCTTTTTCTACATTATTTGTTTGTTGTAACCCTGGACAGGATTAGTTTATCTTTTCTTTTCCTTATTTTATTTATAATAATGTCGGTTTTTGTATGGGCCTTTTTTATACAGTGTTTGATTTTTTTTCTATTGTTTAAAAACATGCTAAATATTTAGATAATACTTTATGTATTGGTATCAAATGAATGTGGGATACACATATGAAATTAGCCCGCTTTCCAGTTAGTACCTAATGTTCTCTTTGAACTCTTGTCTTACTATTGCTATTGTTCTCCACCTAATGTCCTATTTGTTTGTTATGAAGACCAGTATTTGCCCGTCTTGTGTAGACAGCAGTGTTTACCCCTATTGTATCCAGGTTGGTGTTTACCGGTATTGTACATAGAGAAGTATTGGTTTGGATTGCACACTGCAGGATACATCTAGTTGATAATACTGCTTGCCTTTTAGACATTTCTTTGTTGCACGCTCTCATTCTTTCACGTTCTGCATTCAGATCTATGCTATTGTTTATCTTAAGGGGAGCCGTGTAGAGTACTGAGAGGAGTGGACAATATGTATAGATAGGGTGGTCCTATAGGGATGAGATGGGGAGATATGCAGGATAGTTGAGAGAAAAATAGAAGGGTGAGGGGGCGAGAATGTATCTGGAATTTGCCTCATATTACGTCTGACCTTTTAGATAATGTCTATGTCCCTCCCATGCAGAGGGACCAAAGACAGACCCCAGTGGTATTATTCAATGAACCCCTTACATGCCAGAAAACCTATTAAGCCAGAATAGCAGCTCTAATGACTAAGCTCTAAATATAACGCTGAACTTATTTATAATATATACGATGCATTACCCTGCAGAACTTTCAAATACCAAATACCAGTAAACACAAGTCAACAGATTTAGTATTATGATATACTATAAATACCTAATAATCAATCCTCCCTTATCGCCGCACTTCCAATAATGCCACTGGAGCGCACCAATTTTTGGATTAAAGGAGTATTCTTTAACAAAAGCAATGAATTCTATGTAGAGATGACCGAGCTTTCCATTACAAAGCATTATCTTTCTTCCCTCAATAGTATGCGTTATCTGTCACCTCTCTTGGATCTATTCCTTTTTTACTTTTTTTTTGTAAAACCTAAATATGAACATTTCCTCATTCTAAAAGTTTAGCATTGCTGCGACATTAACCCTTGAGCTGTTAATGTACACAAGCCACTGTCCATAAACCACAAAACACTTCCTACCCATAATTAAAGGGAGATATTCACATCATAAAAGGGGCTCTGGTTAGGAAATAGTTAATACAGTACATTGATGTCTGTTTTCCAGCACATTGCACAGGGATGTAGACATCCTCATTTCATTGACAAAGTTTAAAACTTAAAATGCTCCCCCCCCCCCCCCCCCCGCAACCCCTCCTAACATGACACATCCCATCTGTCAGCCCCTGAAAGTCCAAAACAACACATGTTGGAAAGAGCAGAAAGGAGGAGGGGAGGGAGATTGTTTTTACCCAAAATGTAAACTATATTCACATAAACATTAGTGTTTATCCAGGAGATTCACTTCTCTCCCAAAACCTAGCTCAGGGGTGGCATGCCTTTGTGCCAACAATTCACTGTACAACAATCTCAAACATCAACACCCAAGTGCAATTCCCAGCACCCGAATCCTTGCAGACCAAGCAGATAACAAATCAAAGTGTTTACACCTAATGTTCAACAGAGATAAATTATTTGGCATGAAAGTTAAAAAACACACTTCTGTTCCAAAAAATTACCCTGAATTTTTTCTAACTTTTTTATTAACACTTCAAACCTGGCAACAATTTTTATGTCAGGGTGGAGAAAATTATAATCCTTCTGAATGGCCCAGAGTAGTTTGTACTGTAATACATTATACATATAGGCGGGACTGAAATATCACTCCTGAACTATGACTTTGTGCACGTGAACCTTGTAGAAATCTCTTGGGAAGTATGGCTGTCAATCTTATGGAATATTCTGGAGAAATGCCTTTAAAAACTCTTGAAGCAGAACCGTACTTAAAAACTCCCTTCCCAAGAGATTCTGCATCATCTGCAGTCATAGTAATATAGTGGTGATATGTTGGATAAACATCTAAATTAATTCAGTGAAAATACATAGAGGGAGCTAAATGCGGAAAAATTCAGGCTCAATTGGGTCCAAAAAAAATCTGGTGGACATGCCTGGGACACTTATGGGGGCACACCTGTGGTAGTTGCAACTATGGCTTGCATACAATGTTATGGGAGCACCCGGCTTATTTTCTGGATTTTTGCGGGAGAGGGTAATGATAAAAATGTCTGCAGAGTAGGTTGCATAGACATTTTCTGCAGGATTTTTTGGGGGGTTTTGACAGAGCTGTACCCATTTTCCATTTTCAGTAATACTTTAGTATGGTTTGAGTATTCACATTGATAGGTTGAATCCAGTTTCACCAGTTTATAATCTTGAAAGAAAGACTATGCGTAAGTAGCAAGATATATGCACATTTTCTGTAGTGGAGAGTTTTAATTTTGGGTATAGATGAAAGGTGCCTAAGGCCTCCTGCACACGACCGTAGTGGTTTTGCAGGCTGCAAAAGCACAGATCCATTGTCAGCATTTGCGGAGCATGTGCCCGTGGAAAACCTTCCGCTGTCCATTATCAGTAATCACGGATGCGGAAGGTTGAAAAGGATTTATCGATTTGTCCCAACCTCCTGAGGTGGCCACTTGATAGAAATCTAAACCCCCTGGTATGATCACATGATCGCTCCAGTGCTATTTCAGTTGCGTTTTTGCCTTGTTGAGAGCTCTGTTTGATTCCTCTGCTGATCTAGCTCTGGTTTCTGGCGATTCCTTCGCTGCAAATATTTCCTGCGATCCTGTGGATGATGTTCCCCTGGACTGGCTCCTCCCTCTGTGATTTGGACAGCAAGAACCAATGCTGGACAAAGAACCGAAGAGAAGGAGGAGGTAATGGGATCACCTCATTGTCTCCCAAGAGACTAGGAAGGGTCATTTCCACACCCTGTACTCTGACCTGAGGCAGCACCTGGACATGTTTCACAGCTACTGTAGTCTGTCCATCACTGCCTTTGATCATCTGTTGGCAGACCTGCATCCTGGACTCACCTTCCAGGACACCACCATGCGATGAGGCATCTCTCCAGAGGAATGGCTCATCGTCACCCTCAAGTAAGAACACATAATGTCCCCTTTGACCATTTCCCCATTTCTTCCTGGAACAGATAGTAGTGTTGTTGTCCCCTTTGCCCTTTTCCTGATGTCTCCCTAGCACAGATAGTATATTATTGTCACCATTTTGCCCTGGTACTGCTTCCAATAATTAACTTTTATTTTCTTTTTCACAGATTCCTGGCAACCGGGAACTCATTTGCATCGCTGCATTTCGAGTTTCTGCTGAGCTCCTCCAGCATTTTGCGGATCAATCGACAGACCTGCGAAGTGACCTGGCAGAGACTGAGAGCGGCGGTCATGCCACAGCCCAAGGTAGAAGACTGGCTTCGAATTGCCGGGGGCTTCTACCATCAAGCACAGTTTCCCAACTGTGTTGGCACGCTGGATAGCACATGAAAGGAAAAGGACCACAGCAGTTGGTAGGAATTAAGGACAATATATTTATACAAAAAACTGCTACCAGCAGAAAAATTCCTCTTAATCCAACTGACAATGACTAAATAAATGAATAAATAAATGAACAAATTTTATTGTGCTTCCATAAAGCAAAAAGACTGACTACACTGAATGATTAAAATAAGTAACATCACCTCCGTTTGAGGTATGAATGAGCTGTGCACATTAGACCATGTATAAGTGTGTTGTAATCGGTAATGCTCGCGGCTGCAGACCAGCGAGTCAAACAGATATCATATGTGGAGAGCAATGGAGGTACATATTAGATTAAAATAGTGAGTATCAGAGCCCCCCCCGACATGTTTCGCTGTGCTAGACAGCGTCCTCAGGGGCTTAATGGCAGCGCGCCGAGAAAACAGTGCTGTATTAAGCCGTCCGGAAGGGACAGCTGAAAATCAGGCCGACCAATCACATGTCGCCACTCGGCCAAGCCTCCCATCAGGCCTGATTGACACCGCGGCGGACCAATCAAGAAACCCCACCGACGGCCAGTCAGAGAGCACAACGGCTCTATCCAATAGTGTGTGAAAGGGAGAAACAACTCCCATTTCCTCTGACGGACGTAGGAGGCATCCAATCAGAGAGGAAGCACGGCGGGGCAGTGACAAGTGTCCGCCCCCCGTGTATGATCACACACTACTATGTCCCCTCATCGATCATATCTAACAGATACACATAAGTATACAGGTACACACAGCGGTGCACTAAGGGGTAAACTGCCAGATGATTATAGCCTGACTGTGCAAAGTTCACCAAGTCACTCCGTGGACCGGACATAGATAGACAGACAAATGCGTGCGATGACATTCCAAGGGACGGGTCAGCAGATGAACGCAGTGTCGATCAATGGCCACGTTATAATATTGTGCATAAACACAGATACATATATTAGGAGCGCTTTTACCAATGATACGATAAAAAACACAAAGTAGTCAGAACTATTGTGTCATAATGTTTTCAAAAGGTATGCAAATTATAATAGTTGTTCAATCAGGAAAGTACGTACTGATGCACTGCACATTCCAAAAGAAATGGTGTATATATTTTTTTATAATACCAATAATGATTGGCCCAACCAGACGACCTCTACGTACACTTTTGTGCATACTTGTTAACCGATTATCAAAAGCGCAAAGGTACTTTCGTTAAATGAAGGCTGCAAAATTGAGACCCTCATTGAGTCCAGCAGGACTCAGAGTATTAAGGCGATAGATCCATCTAGCCTCCTCCTGCAACAATTTACGATCAAGATTTCCCGAACGTGGGCCCATATTGATCAAAGATATACCACAGAATTTTAACACCCGAGTATCACCACCATGAAGAGAATGAACATGTCTCGATAGTGGTGTATCCTCTTTTCCGTTAATGGAGAAGCAATGTCGAGAGATTCTTCTCCTAAGTTCCTGTATCGTCTTTCCCACATACAATTTCGTACAAGGGCATTGTGCTGCATATACTAGACCGCTGCTCTGGCAGTTCATAAATTGTTTGATCTGATATGTCTTACCATCCGAGATGTTACAAAAACTTTTAGTGGCAGGCATATAGGGGCAGAATGAGCATCTGCCACATGGATGTGAGCTCGTAATTGTTGTTCTAAGCCAACATGTGGAAGTAGGTGACTATTTTGAATAGTGGCTATGGACCAGATATTCCCGTAAATTCCTCGACATTGCTTCTCCATTAACGGAAAAGAGGATACACCACTATCGAAACATGTTCGTTCTCTTCATGGTGGTGATACTCGGGTGTTAAAATTCTGGGGTATATCTTTGATCAAGATGGGCCCACGTTCGGGCAATCTTGATCACAAATTGTTGCAGGAGGAGGCTAGATCTATCTATCGCCTTAATACTCTGAGTCCTGCTGGACTCAATGAGGGTTTCAATTTTGCAGCCTTCATTTAACGAAAGTACCTTTGCGGTTTTGATAATCGGTTAACAAGTATGCACAAAAGTGTACGTAGTGGTCGTCTGGTTGGGCCAATCATTATTGCTATTATAAAAAAATATATACACCATTTCTTTTGGAATGTGCAGTGCATCAGTACGTACTTTCCTGATTGAACAACTATTATAATTTGCATACCTTTTGAAAACATTATGACTAGAGATGAGCGAACTTCTGAAAAGTTGGGTTCGGCTGGTTCGCCGAATTTCACGAAAAAGTTCGATTCGGACCGAACTAGTTCTGACCGAACCTGTAATTTCCGTGCGCCGAGCATGGTACTGTCCAGGGTGCTGAAAGAGTTAATGGGCTGCACTAACTCTTTCAGCAACCTTGACAGTACCATGCTCGGCGCGCGGAAAATACAATTTTAATGTAATAAAAGAAAAAATAATACGTTCATACTTACATTCCTCCTGTCCGGCCTCCAGCGATGACGTTTCATCCATGTCGCCGCTGCAGCCAATCACAGGCTGTAGCGGCGGTCCCGCACGTCACGTGACCGCCTCTGCAGCCAATCACAGGCTGCCGCGGCCGCTGCAGCCAATCACAGGCTGCCGCGGCCCCTGCAGCTAATCACAGGCTGCCGCGTCAGGAAAGAAGATCGGACTGGAGGAAGAAGAGGGACTCGTCACCAAGACAACGACCGGGTACATATGAAATGCTTTTTATTTTATTTTTAATCAGCAGCCTCTTTTCTCTATCAGTGATTGATACAGACAAGTGGCTGCCGATTAGTATAATATTTTTGTAATGTTTTTTCTGCCCGCCCGGGTTCGGTAAAAACGTGTTCGGTCGAACCCGGTGAAGTTCGGATTCGCTGCAAACCGAACTTTTCGCGATGTTCGGACCGAAACCGGGTTCGGTTGTCCCGGTTCGCTCATCTCTAATTATGACACAATAGTTCTGACTACTTTGTGTTTTTTATCATATCATTGGTAAAAGCGCGCCTAATATATGTATCTGTGTTTATGCACAATATTATTACGTGGCCATTGATCGACACTGCGTTCATCTGCTGACCCGTCCCTTGGAATGTCATCGCACGCATTTGTCTGTCTATCTATGTCCGGTCCACGGAGTGACTTGGTGAACTTTGCACAGTCAGGCTATAATCATCTGGCAGTTTACCCCTTAGTGCACCGCTGTGTGTACCTGTATACTTATGTGCATCTGTTAGATATGATCGATGAGGGCACATAGTAGTGTGTGATCATACACGGGGGGCGGACACTTGTCACTGCCCCGCCGTGCTTCCTCTCTGATTGGATGCCTCCTACGTCCGTCAGAGGAAATGGGAGTTGTTTCTCCCTTTCACACACTATTGGATAGAGCCGTTGTGCTCTCTGACTGGCCGTCGGTGGGGCTTCTTGATTGGTCTGCCGCGGTGTCAATCAGGCCTGATGGGAGGCTTGGCCGAGTGGCAACATGTGATTGGTCGGCCTGATTTTCAGCTGTCCCTTCCGGACAGCTCAATACAGCACTGTTTTCTCGGCGCGCTGCCATTAAGCCTCTGAACCCCTGAGGACGCTGTCTAGCACAGCGAAACATGTCGGGGGGGGGGGGGGGGCTCTGATACTCACTATTTTAATCTAATATGTACCTCCGTTGCTCTCCACATATGATATCTGTTTGACTCGCTGGTCTGCAGCCGCGAGCATTACCGATTACAACACACTTATACATGGTCTAATGTGCACAGCTCGTTCATACCTAAAACGGAGGTGATGTTACTTATTTTAATCATTCAGTGTAGTCAGTCTTTTTGCTTTATGGAAGCACAATAAAATTTGTTTATTTATTTATTCATTTATTTAGTCATTGTCAGTTGGATTAAGAGGAATTTTTCTGCTGGTAGCGGCACGCTGTATAGGAAACACATCCATGTGAAGAAGTCACCTCACTCAGGGTCCCTATACTTCAATTACAAGCAGTATTTCTCTGTGGTGCTTTTGGCCTTGGCTGACAGCGACTAACGGTTTGTAATTGTAGATATAGTGACCTATGAGAGCTCTGCCGATGCAGGCATCTTTAAGGGCCTCCAGAATTGGTGAACAGCTTCATTCCAACCAGCTCGCCCTTCCTGAACCAAGAATTTCCTGGGATCTTCTGGACCTGCAGCACCATTTGTCATCATGGCTGATGACGTCTTTGGACTATTCCCCCATTCCCAAGACGTGTCTTGGATGACCGAAGGCGTACTTTTAACAATCGCCTTACCTGTGCGAGGCGGTATGTGGAGTGCGCAGCAATTGGCGGGTATTGCAGTCCCTTATGCAGATGAGTCCGGATCATGTGACACCGGTTATCCAAGCCAGTGTCATCCTCCACAACTTCTGCCGGATTCACAATGCTGTTTTGGACGGAGAGCTGCAGCAATACATGCCAGCATCAACCATTCCACTGTAACAGAGCTAGTATGAAAGACCTGGAGTATCAGAACTGGTTATCCGGGAAATCTATCCTGACTATTTTCTGTCACCTGATGGAGCGGTTCCATGGCAGATGGATGCTATCCGGTCAAAATTTTGGTTCGGACTATTGAGTTTATAGTTTTTGTCTAGTTCATTTTTTTTTTTAAATTCAGTTTATTTATAAGATTGAAACATTTACTGTACATCCATGACTAAGTAGCCCAATCAAAATGAGCAAAGAATAAAAACATAAACATTGTAACTGGTCAGTCATGTTATTACACAGTATCAGAAGGTTTAGTATAGCAGCAGATTGCTTATTTACATTATATAAATTCGAAACATCATATGCAGTATAAAAGTAAACAAGTTAGGGATAAGTATCAAAGGATGTCCTGTCCCAATTCTCGTCTTCAGTACCAGAGGTAGTGCACCAGGAGGCGCAGATCTTATCAAATTTTTTGGGACATTTACGGTTTTGATATAGAACCTTCTCATATGGTAACACACCATTAATGATAGGGCCATAAATAAGGTTTCTAGGAAAAAAATATTTTGATGATGTGAGTAAAACTCATCATCTATCAGGCCAAAAAGACAAAATAGTGGGTCATGAGGAATGGGAGATCCCAATATCTTCGTTATGTATTTTAAAACCTCATCCCAAAAAGACGTAATGGATGGACAAATCCAATTCATATGCCAAAAATCAGCAGCCTCGTCATGACACCTCGGGCACTCAGTAGTCGGGATAGTCCCCATTCTATGTAGACATGTCATAGTTAGATAGGCACGATGGGTAATATATATCTGAGTAAGTCTATTGTGTGAATGTGTTACCTTGGAAATTGTGCAGTGAGTGCATGTCAGCGCTGCAAGTATCGATAGAAGGCATAAGATGGGATCTCTTACTTGGCTTGTAGTTGTTCAAAGGTTAGTCATGGATTGTCTTTTTTCAAATGCGCCTGCTGTGTGATTCCAATATTTTTCCGAAACTTTGCGCCTTTGAGCCGATTAAGTTCCTGAAGCAAGGGATTGTGCCATAAGGGTTAACACACAAGGGGCCTATCAATATTATATAATTTCTTGAGAGAGGTCCACACCTGTCTTGCCACTCGTGGAAATGGAGTTAGTTTTATCTTGATCATCGGAGCTCCCCCTTCAAGATACGTCAGCAAGTGCAACATGCCCACAGCGCCCTGTAGCATTAATCTCCAACATAGGTCCCAGCTGAAAACCAAGGTCCCAGGTATCTCAGTTGAGAGGCTACATAATATGAAAAGAACTTGGGGAGAGCCAGATCACCTAAGTCTTTTGGGCGCTCCAAGAGTCCCAGACTAAGTTTAACTTGAAACCCAGAAGAAAGATACCAGTAAACTATCTTGCAAAAAAAGGATCTAGGTATGGGGGCCCAAGCATGTTGGAAAACGTATAATAATTTGGGAAGAACTAACATCTTAACCACATGGACTCATCCTGCAAGGGATAGAGGCAGTTTACGCCAAATAGTAGTTCTATCTCTAACTCAGCCTATAATAGGGGTGATATTAAGTGTCATGAAAACAGGAGGGCTGGAAGCGACAAAGATACTTAGGTATTTGAATGTGGGGACCACCTGCATGGGGAGGCCCCCAGCCATCAAATCAGAATGTATACCATCTAAAGGGTATACAAAAGATTTCCCCCAATTAATATGAAGACATGAAGAACCTGAGTAGCGCCCAAACTCATCTATGATTGCCATGGTTGTAGTCAAAGAGGATCCTGTATCCTGTAAAAATAGTATCAGGTCATCAGCATATAATGCTAGTTTTGAGACAGTCCCCCTGCAGATGAGCCAACTAACTTCCTCAGAGGATCTAAGACGTAAGGCGAGCATCTCGACAGCTAGTGCAAACAGTGCTGGGGATAGGGTACAACTCTGGCGACTGCCCCTGAATAAAGGAAAAATAGTGGAGAGACCCCCATTAGTGAGCACGTTAGCCATGGGTGAGACATACAAAAGTCGTGAGTTGTGTATATGGACTTTCCTAAGGTTGATAGAGGTGGATTTGGTTGGCACGAAGCCCGTTTGATCATCATGTATTAAATCTAAAATAACTTTGATAAGCGCAGGGCCAGCACTTTGGCCAAAATTTTACAATCAGTGTTAATAAGGGAGATTGGACTATAGGAGCCACATTCTATACTGTCCTTATCAGGCTTAGGAATGACCACTATGTTTAAGGGAGGTAGACGACCCTTTTGAAATCCTGCATTAAATGTGTCAAAGAGTTGAGGTATGAGTAATTCTTGGTATCGTGCGTATACATCTGAGGGAATGGCATCAGGACCTGGTGCCTTCCTGGAGGAAAGAAGGGAAATAGCCATTGCAATTTCCTCCACAGTGAGAGGGGCATCTAGGGCCTCAACCTGTGCAGATGTAAGGGATGGGCATATACTTTAATGGCATTGAGAGGCACAAGGGTTGAAGTGTACAGGTTAGAATAGAATTCTCTAAAGACATCAGAGATGGCGGTCGCTGAAGTAGCTGTACCTCCGTTAATATACTTAATGGACAAAATAGGTGGACGGGCACTGGAGGCACTAGCAATATATGCCAAGAGCTTGATGGATTGATTGCCTAGTTCAAAGAATATTTGTTTACAAAAAAACTGTTGCCGTTTAGATTTGACTGTCACGGACACTGGGTTTGTGGACCCACAAGGCCGCTCCGCTGTAGCGGGGAGGCAGCTGACCAGGTCACAGTCTATGTGAAAGTAAGATGGCAGACAGTAATGCTTAGGTACCTGAAATAGTCCGGGCGGTGACTGTGGCTTCAGCACGGATGGAGGCAGGTGCGGAAAGTGGCGCCAGACGTGGCGGGCAGTATCCGATGAGCAGATGGCACTTGACGTGGCAGAAGACACTTGACGTGGCAGATGGCACTTGACGTGGCAGATGGCACTTGACGTGGCAGATGGGACTTGAACACGGGTAGGCACAGGAACAATGCGGAATACAGGAACGGTAACAGGGCACGGGTAACAGCTGGAACGGGAGACACTAAGGGACCATTTGCGAGACAGACTGGGAAAGACTAACAACGCTCAGGCAAGGATCAGAAGGGCTGGGGCATTCTTATAGAGCAGGAAATCATGTGGGTTAATGATCATTGTTTTCATGTGCGCGCACTGGCCCTTTAAGAGCGGACGCGAGCATGCGCGCGCACCCTACGGGACCCAGCCGGACGGAGCGGAAGTGAGCGCTTGCATCTCCTAGGAGGGAGACGGAGGCCAGCGCTCACAGATCCATGGCTGCGGGCGTCGGGAGGTGAGTGAACCCGACGGGCCGCGGCCATGGGCACTACAGTATCCCCCCTCTTACGCCCCCTCTTCTTGGGACCAGAGTGAGAGAGGAACTTTTTAATAAGAGTAGGGGCGCTGAGGTTCTCTTCTGGCTCCCAGGACCTCTCCTCAGGACCAAACCCTCTCCAGTCCACCAGATAGAAAGTCCTTCCTCCTACCCTCTTGCAGTCCAGGATCTCCTTTACCTCGAATACATCAGAAGGACCGCTGGAAGCAACTGTGGAACTAGAGGACTTGCTGTAGTGGTTCAGTACCACTGGTTTCAGGAGGGACACATGGAAGGAGTTAGGGATTCTGAGGGTAGGGGGCAGCCGCAGCTTATAGGAAACAGGGTTAATTTGTTGCAGGATCTCGAAGGGACCAAGGAACCTGGGAGCAAACTTGTATGAAGGCACCCTCAAGAGAATGTTTCGAGAGGACAGCCAGACTTTAGTCCCAGGAAGATACTGAGGCGGCTCTCTTCTTTTGGTATCTGCCTTACGCTTCATGCGATCTACCGCCAGCAAAATAGAGGACCGGGTCTGTTGCCAGATTTGCAGGAAGTCCCCATATGCAGAGTCAGCAGCGGGTACCTGAGATGAAGTCGACATTGGAAGAGGAACTCTGGGATGTTGACTGTACACGATGTGAAACGGAGTGGAAGTGGTGGACTCACTTGTGTGGTTATTATATGAAAACTCCGCCCATGGTAGAAGCTGTACCCAGTTATCGTGCTGTGAAGAGATGAAGTGGCGGAGGTAATTTTCCATGATCTGGTTGATCCTCTCAACTTGCCCATTGGACTGGGGGTGATAGGCAGAGGAAAAGTCCAAACTCACATCCAGGAGTTTACAGAGGGCTCTCCAGAACTTGGAGGTAAACTGAACCCCCCGGTCGGACACAATGTGAAGAGGCAAGCCATGCAAGAGGAAGATGTGCTGAATGAAGAAGCTTGCCAGTCGAGGAGCAGAGGGTAGGCCGGTCAGCGGGATAAAATGTGCCATCTTAGAGAACCGGTCCACCACCACCCAGATGGTGTTGCATCCTGCTGAGAGAGGAAGGTCCGTGACGAAGTCCATAGCGATGTGCTGCCAGGGGGCACTGGGTACAGGCAGGGGTTGAAGCAGGCCAGCAGGCTTGCTGTGAGCCACCTTGTTAGAGGCACACACCGTGCAAGCAGAGACAAAGTCCAGAACATCCTTAGGCAGCGTGGGCCACCAGAAGTGACGAGCGATCAGGTCTTGGGTCTTACGGACACCAGCGTGCCCAGCTAGTTTAGAACTGTGTCCCCAGCGGAGAATTCTTTTTCTGTCTGCCAACCGAACAAAAGTTCTCCCTGGAGGGATATTTCTAAGCTGCAGAGGATTGGCGGTGACAACGCAGGATGGATCTATGATCGCCTGAAGGGACTCCACCGTGTCTTCCGTTTCGAATGATCTGGACAGGGCATCGGCCCTCACGTTCTTGTCCGCGGGACGGTAGTGGAGCTGAAATTGGAAACGGGTGAAGAACAGTGACCACCTGGCTTGACGAGGATTCAGTCTTTGAGCGGACTGAAGGTAAGTGAGATTCTTGTGGTCGGTGAAGATCAGGATGGGGTGAGCAGCGCCCTCCAGAAGATGTCTCCACTCCTCCAGGGCCAATTTGATAGCCAGTAGCTCCCGATCTCCAATGGAATAATTGCGCTCAGCAGAGGAAAACAGTCTTGAGTAGTAGCCACACACTACTGCCTTTCCTTTGGAGCTCCTCTGGAACAGAAGTGCGCCTGCACCAACAGAGGAAGTGTCCACTTCCAGTTAGAACTGCCGAGATATGTCAGGGTGATGGAGGATCGAAGCTGAAGTGAAGGCTTTCTTGAGGCTAATGAATGCGGACTCTGCCTCCGGAGTCCACACCTTGGCGTTCACACCTTTCTTGGTAAGGGTAGAGATGGGGGCCGTCAGAGAAGAAAAGTTCGGAATAAACTGCCGGTAGAAATTGGCGAAACCCAGGAACCGCTGTATGGCCCTTAGGCCTTGAGGACGTGGCCATTCCAGGACAGACTTTAACTTCTCAGGGTCCATCTTAAGGCCTTCATCCGAGATGACATAGCCCAGGAAGGGCAGAGACCTCTTTTCAAAGGTGCATTTCTCTAACTTGGCATACAAGCGATTCTCTATTAGTCGCAGAAGAACTTGACGAACGTGCCTCCGATGGGTCATCAGATCTGGGGAGAAGATTAGAATATCATCGAGATAAACTACAACACACGTATAGAGGAGATCTCGGAAGATGTCATTAACGAACTCCTGAAATACTGCGGGAGCGTTACACAGTCCGAAGGGCATCACTCGGTATTCGTAGTGCTCATCGCGGGTGTTAAATGCCGTCTTCCATTCGTCACCCCGGTGAATCCGGATTAGATTATAGGCCCCCCGCAGATCTAGCTTGGAAAATTTTTTGGCTCCTCGTATGCGATCAAAGAGCTCGGAAATGAGTGGCAACGGGTATTTGTTCTTGACCGTGATCTGATTGAGACCACGGTAGTCAATGCAGGGTCGGAGAGATCCATTTTTCTTTTTAACGAAGAAGAATCCTGCCCCGGCCGGGGATCAAGATTTTCGAATAAAACCCCTCTCCAAGTTCTCCTTGATATAGGCTGACATCGATAAAGTCTCTGGCAAGGAGAGAGGATATACTCGTCCACGGGGAAGAGAAGCATTGGGAACCAGTTCAATGGGACAGTCATAATTCCGATGTGGAGGCAACGTCTCAGCCTCTCGTTTGCAGAAGACATCCGCAAAACTGGCATACTGAGAAGGTAGATCGGAGAGTGACTGAGTCAGAGGGGGCACAACAGGACGGACTTGTGACAGGCAATGGCTATGGCATCTGGAGCCCCATTGAAGAATCTCTCCAGAACTCCAGTCGAGTGTGGGGGGCGTTTAGTCGGAGCCATGGCAGACCCAGCAGGATAGGATTGATAGCCTTGGGTAGTACCAGGAAGGAGATCTGTTCTGAGTGAAGAGCTCCGACCCGTAATGTCACCGGCTCAGTGATGAGCATGATTGGATCAAGCAGCGGTAGACCATTCACAGAGGCAACTGCCAGGGGTCTCTCCAGATGGACTGTGGGTAGTTGAAACCGATCCACTAGATCTTGGTGGATAAAATTAGCAGCCGCTCCAGAGTCAAGATAGGCGGAGGAAGGATGTGAAGTCTGTCCAGTGACGATGGCCACAGGTATCGATAATTTGGAAGAGGTTTTTACGTTTGGAGACGTTCCACCTAGAGTTGCCTCTCCAACCAACCCTAGGTACTGGAGTTTCCCGGTTTCTGTGGGCATTGACGCACAAAATGACCCTTGAGGCCGCAATACATGCAAAGTCCAGAGGAGCGTCTGCGCTGCTTCTCCTGTTCAGATAACCGGACTCTGTCTACCTGCATGGGTTCCTCAGGTAGCGCACTAGGAGTGGACAATTGTGGTCTCTGGGCAGGGGGTGCTGGTCTGTGGGCCCGGCTCTCCTGACGAACCTCTTGAGAGCGCTCCCAGATTCTCATATCAACCCGGGTGGCTAACAGGATGAGGGCATCCAAGGTAGAAGGAAGGTCGCGGGCTGCCAGTTCGTCCTTGATGTGAGAGGACAGTCCCTGCCAGAAGGTCGCCACCAGTGCCTCATTGTTCCATGCCAGCTCAGCTGCTAGGGTACGGAAGGAGATCGCATACTCCCCTACAGTGGAGCCTTCTTGCTTGAGGGTCAACAGAGTGGCTGCGGCAGAGGATGTTCGACCCGGCTCCTCGAACACGGCACGAAAGGACTGCAGGAACAAGGCTAGGTCCGAGGATACAGGTCCCTGTTGCTCCAAGATTGGGTTCGCCCATGCGAGGGCCTTACCAGCGAGGAGGGAGATAATGAACGCTACTTTAGCCTCCTCGGAGGGGAAGAGATGAGGCCGTAGCCTAAAATGCACCGTGCATTGATTAAGAAATCCTCTGCATGCTCTGGGGTCACCGTCGTAGCGAGGAGGAAGAGGCAGAGGAACTGAGGATCCGGAACAAACAGGGGGAGCAACAGGCAGTGGCATGGCAACAGCCTCTGGAGGAAGAACCGGGGGTGGAACAGCGAGTAGATCCAGGAACCAGGATAGAATTCACCGCCTCAAGGAGTTGATCCTGACGAGTGCGTAGGTCATGCATCTCTGTCTGAATCTTCTGTACTGGGGTCTTGGGCTGGCCAGCGGGTTCCATGGCCTGAGCGTACTGTCACGGACACTGGGTTTGTGGACCCACTAGGCCGCTCCGCTGTAGCGGGGAGGCAGCTGACCAGGTCACAGTCTATGTGAAAGTTAGATGGCAGACAGTAATGCTTAGGTACCTTAAATAGTCCGGGCGGTGACTGTGGCTTTAGCACGGATGGAGGCAGGTGCGGAAAGTGGCGCCAGACGTGGCGGGCAGTATCCGATGAGCAGATGGCACTTGACGTGGCAGAAGACACTTGACGTGGCAGATGGCACTTGACGTGGCAGATGACACTTGACGTCGCAAATGGCACTTGACGTCGCAGATGGCACTTGACGTGGCAGATGGCACTTGAACACGGGTAGGCACAGGAACAATGCGGAATACAGGAACGGTAACAGGGCACAGGTAACAGCTGGAACGGGAGACACTAAGGGACCATTTGCGAGACAGACTGGGAAAGACTAACAACACTCAGGCAAGGATCAGAAGGGCTGGGGCATTCTTATAGAGCAGGAAATCATGTGGGTTAATGATCATTGTTTTCATGTGCGCGCACTGGCCCTTTAAGAGCGAGCGCGAGCGTGCGCGCGCACCCTACGGGACCCAGCCGGACGGAGCGGAAGTGAGCGCTGGCATCTCCTAGGAGGGAGACGGAGGCCAGCACTCACAGATCCATGGCTGCGGGCGTCGGGAGGTAAGTGAACCCGACGGCCCGCGGCCATGGGCGCTACATTGACATTTATGAGTAAATTATAGGATCTCTGCAGACGTCTCCAGGTACTTAATGTATCAGAGCTTGGGTCAGATATATAATTCTGTTCGGCCCTATGCATCTTTTCAGCTACACATTCCTCTGATTCTCGTGATTGACCTTAACAAATGAGACAGAAGATCGGAGACAGCCTCTCAGGTGCGCCTTAGTAGCATCCCAGGTCAATAGATTGTCAGAAGGGGGATGGATTAGCAGCAAATAGGGTCGTTAATTCTATCCAGCTCTGGGAATTGAGATATCCAAAATATGTGAAATTTCCTATTGCAAGATATAGAGGGTAAATTAACATCAATGGAGAGTAACATGGGTGAGTGATCAGATATACCTCTCAGGAGGTATTATACATCAGAGATGTTAAGTATAGCTCAAGGAGAGCAAAAGATGTTATCAATGCAGGGAATACAGTCATGAGGATGAAGGTGGCAGAATCACTGAGGTGCCATCCATCTGATGGTTGCATTAAGGTACTCACAGTTCCAAGATGTAAGGAAGGGCTCCATTACAGTTCTATTGCAGACATGGAGCATCTATGGAACAATTCCCTCCAGCAACCAGAGCCGCAATTTCCAAACACATAGTGAGCAAAGATTCAATGAGGGTATGTACATTAGGCTTGTAGCATACGAGAAGGAGATCAGCAGTACCTGCCAGCAAGCAGGATCAAATTTTAAGGAGCATGAGGAGAGGAGCCCGGGTGCCCATCCAGCCAGGTAGAGGCTTCAGCAGAAGACTCGAAGACTCAAAGAAGTGGGCCTTACCCCTCCACTGCAGTCGTGCAGGGAAGGCCATAGAGTAGTTGAGGTCGGGTTCTCTCATCTTCTTCTTGACAATGGTAAAGGAAGCCATTTTCTTTTGTAGTTCGACTGAAAAATCAAGAAAAAATGTTACGTGTATGTCATCCATTGTGATCTCTCTCTTGCTGTGTGGGATAGCCAAGATCTTGTCACGGTCCTTGCAGTTAAGGAGCCTCATAAGGAATGCCCGAGGAGGCGCTACAGGAGGTAGCGGCCTAGTGGGGACCCTGTGGGCTCTTTCCATCACGAATGCAAGGGAGAATGTGTCCTCGTCCTCGCCAAATAATTCACACAGCCAGCGTTCAATAAATTTCTCCAGGTTCTGGCCCTCTACTCTATGAGGGAAGTCTGACAACTCGTACATTGTTTGTATGGAGGCGGTTCTCGAGGTCATCCACCTTGGTCTTCCAGGAGGTCGCGGTCGCCGCCAGGTCGTCCACTCTCGCTGTAAGCGGTGGGAGTCTGTCTTCCACATCCGAGACTCGTGCCTCCACTTCCGTGGTGCACTCTCGCTGGGCTTGAATGAACATCATGCCAGAGGAGACCGAGATCAACCCGAACATCCTCAATCTTGCCAGTAAGTGTTGCTTGACAGGAGGTAATGTTATCTAGAAGCATGGTAGACAGCTATTGAAGCATCTTTGCATCAGAGTCAGCAGCTATAAATGAGGGTCCGGCGACAACTTTCCTAGATTTGCGTGCAAATTCTTCAAAAGCGTGTGTCGGCGTAACAGGACTAATTTTCACCAATTTGAAGTTCCCGAGCAGAATTAGTCAGGTGTAGAGGTCGTTAGGTTTAGGTTTTCAGTCGTTCATAATTGGGCATACATGATGAGCGATGGACAGAGCTCAGCAGAGAGACGTCTGCTCACATAGTAAGTCAGGCCACGCTCCCGTCTAGTTCAGTTTAGTTTGTTTCGTGTATAGTTAGGTTAGGGACTTGCAAGAGAATGAGGACCCTTGACGTGGGTTGCAAAACACACATGGCGTTTTTACTACTCATAACCTATCCACTTGACAGTTTGTCAATATATGATCGTCTGCTGGTCTGGGTGACTGACCTCCAGCTATTATATACTGATGACCTATACTGTGGATAGGTTATCAGTATGTTAAAAATTACCCATGCCTTGATAACTCCTACACAAAAGACAGTACATTACCATCATACATCCAAAAGAATATATACACTCACACTAATAATTTGAGTAAAGAAATGTAGAAAAATGATTTTCAAAACAAACTTTATGTAACAAAGCTGTACTTAAAACAGAAAAAAACAACAATAAATTACATGATTATAAATCAAATAATTCATGAATACAGGATGGAGCCGGCGTCAGCACCCAGCGAGCCTGGGCAAGTGCCGGCCCACTACACTTGGGGGGCCCACTCGGCCGCTGGGTGATGACGCTGCCGTCGTCATGGCATCACTGTCCATATATGGACAGTGATGTAAGAAGGAGAGAAGGAGTCCCAGGCAGAGCAGCTCTGCTCCGGGACTCCGTCTATGGACAGTGTTGTCAGGAGCAGAGCAGTGTCCCAAGCAGTAGCGTAGCTAAAGGGGTCACAACTGTGACCAGATCTCTAAGACTGGGGGGGCCCACAGGTCCTCTGTTGCCACAAAGCGCTGACCACACTGGTCCCGCTTCCAACTGAATTTGCGTCCGCTCAATTATGGAGCCTTGCTCCAGCATTCACTGTCCCGTGAGCGGCTCGGCACAGGCAGGCACGATGTAGTGACATCATCGTGCCTGTCTGCGCCGAGTCACTCACAGCACAGTGCAGAGGAGGAGAAGGATCTCCTCACCCCGTTGTGGAAACGGGGATAGGTAAGTAATTATGTCATTATACTGAATATGGGAAGGGGGCTCATATGGCAGCTGCTGAGGGGGGATTATACTGTAGGGGGCATTATACTGTATGGGACAGCTAAGGAGGCATTATATAGTATGGGACAGCTAAGAGGGGCATTATACTGTATGCGGGCATTTTACTGTATGGGACATCTATGGGGGCATTATACTGTATGGGGGCATTATACTGTATGGGACAGCTATGGCGGGCATTATACTGAGTGGGGCATTATACTGTATGGGGCAGCTATGAGGGGCATTATACTGTATGTAGCAGCAATGGAGGGCATGATACTGTATGGGGGCATCATACTGTCTGGGCCATCTGTGGGGCATAATATACTGCATGGGGGCATTATACTGTATGGGGCCACTATGGGGGGCATTATACTGTATGGGGGCATTATACTGTATGGGGCAGCTATGGGGGCATTATAGTGTATGGGGTCATTATACTGTATGTGGCAGCTATGGGAGGCATTATACCGTATGGGGCATTATAGTGTATGGGGCAGCTATGGGGGGCATTATACTGTATGTGGCATCTATGGGTGGCAATATACTGTGGGGCAGCTATAGGGGCATTATACTGTGGGGGCAGCTATAGGGGCATTAAACTGTGGGGGCAGCTATGGGGGCATTATACTGTGGTGGACAGCTATGGGGGCATTATACTGGGTGGGGCAGCTATGGAGAGCATTATACTGTGGTAGTCAGCTATGGGGGCATTATACTGTGTGGTGGTTAGCTATGGGGGCATTATACTGTGTGGGGGCAGCTATGGAGAGCATTATGCTGTAGTGTCAGCTATGGGGGCACTATACTGTGTGGGGGGCAGCTATGGGGGGCATTATACTGTGGGGGCAACTATGGGGGCATTATACTGTGGGGGCTTTCATGGGGTCTGTCGGGCATAGCAGTTGGGCATAGGTGTGCACACGGGTCTGGTGGTGTTGCGGAGGGTTAGGAGGGCCCAAGCTAAATTCTTGCACCAGGGCCCATGAGCCTTTAGTTATGCCCCTGGTCCCAGGCAGAGTGCTAGTAGTGCTCTGGGGTTGCCCCTGACAACACTGTCCATATATGGAAAGTGAGGTCAGGGGCTTCTCCTGAAGCGGAATCCCCAGTCAGCGCGTCGACAATGCTCTGGCTGGGGATTCCACTCCTAGAGGGAACCCCAAAGGTCGCTACCTACAGGGAGGGGGGCAGTGTGGCACTAAGAGGGAGGGTGGCTGTATGGCATTACCAGGGAAGGTGGCTGTGTGGCGCTACCAGGGGGTGGCTGTGTGGCACTACCAGGTAGGGGGGCTGTATGGCACTACCAGGAAAGGGGATGTGTGGCACTACCTGGGGCTGGGGGGGCTGTTTGGAACTACTGGGGAGGAAAGGGCTGTGTGGCAATACCTGGGAGGGGGGCTGTGTGGCACTACCTTGGATGGGGGCTGTGTGGCACTATCTACAGAGGGAACTAAATTTGAGGGTACAAACTGGGGGCCTAACGTCTATATGGGGGCACAAAGTGACGTTTTCTGACATTTTACTGCCGCCGTGAGTTCCCAGGCAAAGGGGCCTACTAAGTATGTGTCGCTCAAGGGCCCACATAAACCTGGAGCCGGCCCTGCTACTGGAGGTAGCAGCTGATGCAGCACTGGTATCATTCCATGCCAAACCATGTCATTGTTGTGGGGAGTACATTGCTCTGTCCTGACAAAACAGGGGTTGTGAGCTGTCCTGCAGGTATGGCCTCTGCTGGCTGGGTCTAGGTGGTGGTAGTGTTAGTGCTTGTGCTCCCTCACAAACCCCTCTACAGTACTCCACAGCCTGGACCAGGTGACGCGGATAACCTTGTCCACCGCCAAGAGTGTGCTCTGGCATCTAATCTGCCTCTCCATTGGGACCCTGTTTAGAAGATGAGTCAGGTTGTGGCTGAAGATATCATCCTGGCTGTCAGGGGTCCGGCTCCGTAGGTGTTCCAATACATGTGCATCTATCTCTGTACGAATATCCGGAGTAACACGTGTGGGTGCCACATTGTGCACCCTGCGATGCACAGGTGCTCTGGAGGGCAGTGTGTTCTCTGCCCCTGTCAGTACTAAAGCAGGGTTGGTGTCTGATCCGGAATCTGCCAGGCTGGTCAGTGGTAGTCATCACTGCTGGCTCCAAAGTCACTGCTACCAACTGTGTCTCATCAGAGTCCACCTCTGAGTGTACAAGATTGTCCCTTGTTCTGCGTAATAAAAGAATTACATTCATTAAATTCCAAAATGCATACATCTTACAAACTATCCACATTGCAGAGGTAGACGGATGGAAGTTTGCTAGGAACCAGATGATTCCCTGATACTTAGCATACATCCATGCATCACTAAACAATTATATGAAATGTGAAATGTGTACTTACGGGCCAACCTCCATTACAACAGTCAAGAACTGCAGCTGCTGGGTATATAGATATGGCCGCTTGGCCTAGTGACCATCACCACTCTTCCCCTTTAAGCTCCTGTTGGAACTGGTCACGACATATATTCCACCGGGTTTTAATGTCGTCCACTAGAAAATAAAAAGTCAGTAATTATAATGGCATTACTAAACAACATTCATGCTAAGTTTGATGGGCCATAGGTAGTGCTTGATACTTACAGAGCCTTTTTCACTGTGACATTGTTGCCTTCTCCAACTCCTCTGCATGGAGGTTCTTAGCTATTTCTTGCCATGCACAGTCTTTAAGATTGTGGTCCTGGTACCCACCCCACCGTTTTATCCCAAATGCATGAACGATCATGCACTAGGGCAGGGGTCTCAAGCATGCTAGTATCGGCTCTGCTCCGAGACTCTGGAATTCCCTGACATAGCTGTCCACATATGAACAGCGATGTCTGGGGCTTCACCAGAGCCGGCTCTGCTCCGGGACTCTGTGGAATTCACTGACATCGGTCTCCATGTTTGGACACATGATGTCTGGGGCTTCCCCAGAGCCGGAGTCCCGTGCATAGCGCTAGTACAGGCTCTGCTCTGGGACTCTGTGGAATTCCCTGACATTGCTGTCCATATATTAGCAGTGTGTCAGGGTTGTCCCCAGAGCGGAGACCGGGCAGAGCGCTAGTATCGGCTTTGCTACGGGCCTCTGTGGAATTCACTGACATTGGTGTCCATGTCTGGAGCTTCCCCAGAGCCAGAGTCCCGGGCAGAGCGCTAGTATAGGCTCTACTCTGGGGAAGCCTCTGACAATGATGTCAGGGGCTTCCCCAGAGCAGGAGTCCCAGTGATGTCAGGATCACAGCTGGAGTCCTAGGAAGAGCCTACTAGCGCTCTGCCCGAGACTCCAGCTCTGGGGTTGCCCCTGACATCTCTGTGCATATATGGACAGTGATGTCAGGAGCAGAGATGGAATCCCAGGCAGGGTGCTAGAAGCGGCTCTGCTCCGGGACTCCAGCACTGGGCAAGCCCCTGACATCACTGTGGCAGCATCTGCGGAGGGCACTGTGGCAGCATCTGCGAAGGGCACTGTGGCAGCATCTGCGGAGGGCAATGTGGCAGCATCTACGGAGGGCACTGTGGCAGCATCTACAGAGGGCACTGTGGCAGCATCTACAGAGGACACTGTGGCAGCATCTACAGAGGGCACTGTGGCAGTATGTACAGAGGACACTGTGGCATTATCCAGGGGTGTGTAGCATTATCTACAGAGGGCACTGTGGCAGCATCTACAGAGGGCACTGTGGCAGCATCTACAGAGGGCACTGTGGTAGCATCTACAGAGGACTCTGTGGCAGCATCTACAGAGGGCACTGTGGCAGCATCTACAGAAGACACTGTCGCAGCATCTACAGAGGGCACTGTGGCAGCATCTACAGAGGGCACAGTGGCAGCATCCACAGAGGGCACAGCGGCAGCATCCACAGAGGGCACTGTGGCAGCATCCATAGAGGGCACTGCGGTACTATCTAAAAAGCGGCTGCCCAATCTTGACATGTGTGTCTGCCAAACGCTGCTAACTGAGCCGCCGGACTGCATTTAGCGACACTTAAACTGGAAAACTGGATTGTTGAAATAAGTACGTGGAGAAATATCTCAAATTTTAAACCTAGCGCTATTATTATAGTAATGTAGTATTATTATTATAGTAATATAGTGTTATAGTAGTGCTAATAACTAATTGATTAACAATAATTTTGTATTGTATCAAATTTGAAAGTAATGCGGCCCGTCAACTTCCCATTTTTTCTATATGCGGCCCATTTACCCGGCCGAGTTTGAGACCCCTGATCTAATCTATCTATCTATCTATCTATCTATCTATCTATCTATCTATCTATCTATCTATCTATCTATCTATCTATCTATCATCTATACAGAATAAAACAATATCCTATTCATATTTTACTTTTAGTCCAATCCATCTTTACACGCAACAACCCAGAGTAATCTCATTATACAGGGTGGGCCGGCAGAAGGGTGCCACTTCTTCCTGTTCACCTGTGCTGTGCCGTTCCTTACACAGAGTGCCTAATATCATCCCCCTGCCCCATGCGATCAAGACATTCCTCCCCTAAAGTTCACAAGCTCCCGTTTTGCTGAGGAATAGGACCATCAAAGGAAAATTCTCTGCACTCCTGCATGTTACTATATTACATAGTACGGTTGAAAAAAGACATATATCCATCAAGGCAATATCTTTTCACACTATTTAAATTAGCAATTCTGGAGTTAACATTATTTAACGGAACTGATATTTATAACATTTTTTAATTTATTCTCGAAAGTGCCTACAAGAAGGAGTTTTATTTAAATATATTTTTATCTAATTATTATTCTCTCTTTTCATTTCCATACACATATAGCAAGTGCAGCATGTACACATATCTTGTTATTCCCAGATAAACCAGCAGGGGAGGCACTTGTACAATCTGTTCCACAGGGCTTGCTATGCAATAGACAGAACATTACACCATAACTAAACTGTAGGAAACAAAACATTTTATATGCGACCAGATAGACAAACAAGTTTACTTATATACTGTCTGTAAAGCAGGATCATGCTGGCTGATAAAGGAAATCATATAAAAATAAGTGAACCTTTGCCTTTATTACTTACCACCATTTAGCGCCACCAGTTTTAGTAGTGATTAAACTGTCCACAGGTTTGCTAAACATCTTCGGCACGTGCAGCTCGCACACCTGCTGTAAAGTCAGGCATTGTTTATTTCATTTTATTTATGTATTTCCCATTGTTTATAAAGCACCATCAGTGTCGCCGCCATCTCACTGGGGTCAATCTTATAAAATACCTATTAACTGATCTGTATGTTTTTAAATGTCCATGGTGCCATTTTTTAACACTACTAATGACACTTTATAACTTTGTCTATCAAAAGTGGCATAAGGCCCTGTTCACACTGAGTTTTTTTGCCGCGGTTCTTGCCTCGGAAACCGCGCCAAAAAATGAACTAAATCGCCCCCCATTGACTTCAAGGGGAGGCGGAGGCGTTTTTTTCCCGCGAGCAGAAAAAACACTGGCGGGAAATAGAAGCGACATGCCCTTTCTTCTAGTGTTTCCGTCTCTCACCTCCCATTGACATCAATAAGAGGCAGAGAAGGCGTTTTTCGCTGCATTTTTTGCCCACGGCGCTCAATAGCCGTGCCGAAAAACGCAGTGAAAAATGTGGCAAAGAGAGTGCAGGCAGGTCAAAATCGGCCTCAAAATTCCTGAAGGAATTTTGAGGCAGATTTTTCGGCCTGCAAAAAAACTCAGTGTGAACAGGGCCTAAGAGGGGTGTGACGTTGTGTAGCTGTGTGACTTAAATCAATGTTGTGTAAAGGTGGAGAACATGAACGAGAAAAAAGACCTGGTCTGAGCTTGTGCCAGTTTCAGAATGATATTACGGAGATTTATCATTGGCTGTTTGACATTTTTAAAGTCACATGAGACATCACTATCTATCTATCTATCTATCTATCTATCTATCTATCTGTCTGTCTGTCTGTCTGTCTGTCTGTCTGTCTGTCTGTCTGTCTGTCTGTCTGTCTGTCGGTCGGTCTGTCTGTCTGTCTGTCTATCTATCTATCTATCTATCTATCTATCTATCTATCTATCTATCTATCTATCTATCTATCTATCTATCTATCTATCTATCTATCTATCTATCTATCTATCGCCATGTGTTACCTCTGAAGTTCCATAGGACTACAGTTAATCATACTGAGTGGCACATTTATGAGGCCTCCCATACCACTGAAGAGTATGCCAATCTAAAGAACTAGTCTACTATATTCAGCATACCGAAACATGGTACTTGCATGTTAAGATATAGAGGGCACAGTGCAGCGCAGGATCACTTACACATCAAGTTCCTCCTCAGTGGTACCTGCAATTGGCGCTCCGGGGGAATTAAACATAATTTTTTCGGTCATGCAGCTTGCATGACTGAAACAAAAGGTACGTTTGCAAGGTCCACCCCTCCCTTTTATCACTCTGTCAGCAATTTTGAGGCCTTGTTTCTCCACAGATAACAGCTGATCGCTGGAGGTCCCAGCTGTGGGACACCTTGCACTTAGATTTTTCGTCATAGAAACCAACCAGGGGATCCTTCTTGTTGCTTATGTAGCACCAACATTTTCTGCAGCATTGTACAGGGATTGTCATGAATAACATCAGTCCATTCTCTAACCGGGGCTGACAATCTCATTACCCTATGTCAGACCCATGCACACTAGGGTCAATATCCAAAGAAACCATTTTACCTACCGATATGTCTTTATTGAAGAGTGGGACGAAACCCACGCAAAGCTAAGGAGACAAATACAATCCCCATGCAGTAAAATGATTGCCATTTATTGCAAAAAATTCCCTAAAAAATTAAAAACTTGCAGCAATGTTAAACAATACTAGAGGAAAACAGATAATTCCCTTCTTTGTGAGAGCAAAGGTGCCCTCATTTTCTTTAGTGTTTCATTAATGTTATATACGTTTTATTCAATGTGTCAAATTATATGTAGTCTCCCCATTTACTGCATGTTACAAAACTCTATACTAATATTGGGGCTGAGCATGTTATTTTATTCTATATGAATCTTCGAGATAAGTTATCCAGTTCCTGCTGACCTCGATGCTGCTGGGTTTAGGCACATTCCTTTACAGTGATATAGGTAAAGCTTTTCTGTTTTTTGTTAATGACCAGTCCTCATGCTTCCTCCTAACTAAGGATTTCCAGGAACAGAGTTGGCTGCTTCATGGAATCCCCCTCCCCGACTGTAGACGTGTGACAGATTCCCTGGGTGTATTCACATCCTACAGCAATTTGATTCACCCTAAAGAGGGGAGGAAGATATGAATGGGACATAATAGGAGGCCAGAATGTAGTCACAATCAGCAGGCAAATTATGAGATGGCTTTATAGTGTTCAGTCACATACCATTTCTGATACTGTAGGTATAGTAATATCCTTATGCCCTTTGAAGATGCAGTTCCCTGCAGGACATTTAACATTAACAAATATAATACTTGATATCCGATGTACTGCTTTATTCGAGAATGAATCATGAAAAACAATTGCCTATTCAAGAAACAAGAGCATCACTTCTTTCGTTACAAGGAATACCTTACTTGAGTAATGCACATACAGGCCAACATTGTACTCTTTAGTTTGTTTTCCTCCAGCACCATGATAAGTGATTCTGACTTTCTGAGTCATTGAGCGGGAAGAGAAATTCCCAGGGGAGCCCTGACCGCAACCTCAGCAAGCCATTCAAACGGCACTGTTTTCTGTACTGTGGAACTAATCCAGCATTACTAAAGAGGACACAAATATGCAAACCCCCAAGCTCACTTACCTAATCGGGCTATAATATCTTCAACCAGAAACATCCTGCATTTAGGAATCACTTGTAAATGTATTCCCATAAGGTAGAGTCATGGATCTGCTTGAAGACCATTTCCTGGCCTCTTTTTTTTTTACCACCAGTGGTGCACCATCTCCGAAGATGAACATCCTTGACACAAATATGATAAAAAATAAAATAAAATCCCGCTCCTTTACTTCTCAGACTGTGTCATAAAGAAGACTATTGCTGGTATGTTTCAGTGGCATTAAAGCTAATCTTGTGTAAGTGTATTTCCAAGTCTATTTTTTTAATCCAACATAGACATAATCAACTTTTGCCTACCAATTTCTTTAAAAAGCATCAGGGTCAGATAACCGCTCCTTCAACCGCTCTCCAATGTGTCAGACCGCTCCTTCCACAGCTCTTCTATGTGTAAGACCACCCTCTTACATGTCTCGCATGAGCCAGAACACTTTTTCTCAAGCTCTACTGTGTGCCATGCTACTCTTGAGTGACAGTCAGATTACTTCTTCCTCAGCTCTCTTATAAGCCAAACAACTCCTTTCACAGCTCTCCTATGTGCCAGACCGTTCCTTCCACAGCTCTTCTATGTGCCAGCATTGTTTTTCGCATTTTTATGTTTTGCTACTCGATGTCGCCATATGAGAACTTGTTTTTTGCGGCACGAAATTTTGTTTTCATTGGTATCATTTTGGAGTACATGGGAATTTTTGATTAACTTTTATTTAATTTTTTGGTGGGGGGAATGCAAGAAAAAAGAATTTTCGCCGTTATTTTTGGGTGTGTTTTTGTACCGCGTTCACCCATCGGTTTATTTAATGAGTTAACTTTATTACTCGGGTCGTTACAATCACGGGGATACCATATATGTGTGTGTGAGACATATATGTCACTTATAGTAAATCATTATGGAAATAAAGTGGTTTTATTTTAATTTGTACTGTAATCTTTTTTTTTTCATTTTTTAATAAAATTTATTTTATTTTGTTTTAATTTTGTTTTTTTATTAGTCCCACTAGGGAACTTTACCATGCGATCTTCTCATCGCTTATATAATGCTTTGGTATACTTAGTATACCAAAGCATTATTGCCTGTCAGTGTTAAACTGACAGGCAATCTATTAGGCCATGCCGCTGGCACGACATAATAGGCATACAACCAGGCCAGACCTGGGGACTTTGTTAAGCCCCCGTCTGCCATGGCAACCCATCAGCGGCCGGCGATTGCATTCGCGGGCCGCTGATCGGTGACAGAGGGAGCTCCCTCCCTCTGTCAAACAACTTAAATTTCGAGGTCGCTATTGACTGCAGACTTGGTGTAAGGGGACATGGCATCTTGGACATGGCATCTTTCTGCCCACGATGTAGATGTGTATCTGGTTGAGTCGGCCCGAATATCTAAGGGGGACTCTAGGCCATCCAAGCAGTAGCAATCCTTGATGATTTCTTTGAGCCATCTAGCTAGTGAAGCTTTGCTGGCTTTTTTTTCGCTCTTATTTGGCCCCTGGAATTGGAGAAACAGCCCTTCGGATTGTCTAAAAAGGGCTGTTATTTCCAGATATGCAAGTAGGGACCTCCTTAGCTCTAAGCGTTGTGAATCAGTAGGGGTATTAGAGGCTGAGTCTACTGGTAAGACTGGCAAAACTATCTCTTGATTCAAGTTGGAGCTGGATGGTACTTTTGGTAATGACCCTGGCATTGTTCTCAGGATAACACACTCGGTTAAGATCCTAAGATTAGGCTCTTTACAGGACAGAGCTTGCAACACGCCAACCCGTCTTGCGGAGGTAATTGCTATCATGAATAGGGTTTTACATGAGGGAAGCTTAAGGTTTATACTGTGAAGTGGTTCAAACGGGGCACGGCTGATGTGTTTCAAAACAATGGGCAACTCCCAAGAGGGCAGAGGATTGTGATAGCATGGCCTTAATTTTTTAATCGCTATCAGGAATCTGGTTATCAGTGGATGGTTGGAGAACCTCCACTCTGAATTGGCATTAATGGCCGTCAAATGCACTTTTAATGTATTGGGCTTGAGGCCTTTCTGGTATCCCTCTTGTAGAAACTGCAATACTGTGGACACTGTATCTGGTAACCTGTCATTGTCCTGACACCATTTAGAAAAAATAAGCCATATTCGAGAATATATTTTCATTGTACTGGGTTTCCTGGAGGCTAATAAGGTATTGACTACCTCATCAGAGAAGCCCTTATTTTTTAGAGACTGTCGTTCAGTTGCCATGCTGTTAACTATAACCTGTCTAACGTCGGATGGAACCAACCCTCCTGTAGCAGGAGATCTGGACGTAATGGTAGTTTCCAGAAGTTGCCGTTTGAGAGATTCAACACGAGCGGAAACCATGCCCTTCTGGGCCAATGAGGAATGATCGCTATGGACTTCACTTTCTCGTCCCTTATTTTCTTCAATACCCGAATGAGAGGAATGGGGGGGGGGGAAGACATATATGAAGGTCTTTTCCCAACTCAATGATAGGCTGTCTATGGCATACGGGTGATCCGACCTGTTGAGGGAGCAGAACTTCATTAATTTGGTATTCTTTGAGGCCGCCATGATGTCTAAATATGGTTGCCCATATTCCTGGTGATTTGAAGGCTTCCGGATTCAAGCTCCACTCTCCTGGGTGAATCCGATTCCTGCTCAGCCAATCCGCTTTCAGATTCAACACTCCTCGCATGTGGACTACGGAGATTGATCTCAGATTGTGTTCTGCCCACCGCATGATCTGACTGCATTCCTTTTTGAGGGAATTGCTTCTGGTGCCCCCGGTTTGTTTACATAAAATACTTCGGGGAGGTTATCTGACTGAATTTGGACATCGTGATGATGGAGTACAGTCTGAAAGTGTAATAGGGCTAGTTTGATCGCCCTGAGTTCTTTCATGTTGCATGAAAGGCAGCTGTCGTGTTTGGACAATTTATTTTGCACCCATGATGTTCCCACATGTGCACCCCAGCCTGAGCCTGAGGCATCCGTAGTGAGGAGTAGCCGATGAGCTGGTCTCAGAGACCTGCCTCGATCAAGATGGTAGGGTACCAGCCATCACTGGAGCTCCCGTCTCACGTCCGTAGACATTGACATTAGGGTGTCGAGAGACACTATTTTCTTGTCCCAACTTTTCAGTATGTTGGATTGTAACATTTGGATGTGTGCCCTTGCCCAGGGTACTGCCTCTATAGCCGATGTTAGAAGGCCTAACACTCTCATGGCGTGACGGATGGAGCAATGACTCCGTGATATTAGTCATTGAACTCCTTGACGGATAGAATATATCCGGTCGCTGGACAATGTCAGCGACATTTCTTGAGTGTCTACCATGAAGCCTAAGTATTTCAACCTGGTACATGGTGTTAGATGAGACTTTTGGAGGTTTATCATGAAACCATGCGAGATGAGCATGTCTAGAGTGACTTTTAGGTGCTTTGTAAGGACGTCTTCTGACGGGGCTCTTACCAGCCAATCGTCCAGATAAGGACATACGAAGATCTATTTTATGCGAAGTACTGCAGACAGTATCACAGCTACCTTCGTAAAAACTCGGGACGCTGATGTTATCCCAAAGGGGAGGCAGGTGAACTGAAGATGTAAGACTTGATGATGAAGAAGAACTGCTACCCGAAGAAATTTCCTGTGTTTCTTAAGGACCGGGATATGAAGGTATGCATCTTGCAGATCGATAGTGGCTAGAAAATCTCCTTCTTGGATAATATTTTATGACCGATTGCCTAGATTCCATTTTGAACTTTCCCTTTACAAAGAATTGGTTCAGTTATGTCAAATCTATCACTAACCACCAGTTGTCTTCCTTTATTGGAACAGCAAAGATATGGGAGTACACTCCCTGACCCCGCTGATGATACGGGACTTCTTCAAATGCTCCCTTCCTTATGAAGTCTTGAGTGAGACTGAGAACCATCGTATTTCTTCCTCTGTTTATACAGAATTTGTTTTTTGGAATGGTGTTTAGTTCCAACGATTAGCCATTCTGGATGGTGGATCTGACACAGGCGTTTGTGGACATTTTTAGCCATAGGTGAACAAACTTTCCTAGCCGTCCACCTACTGGACACTCCTCTCTCTTGGTGTCATAAGTTAGGATTTCTTTGAAAGGGAGATCTCTTCCTTTTAGAAAGGTTTTAAATGGCGGCCTCTTTGGATGGCATGGGAAGGAAATCCCTCTTTCATCATTTATCAACTTAAGGATGTCTTCCAGCTGAGGGACGAAGAGAGAAGAGGGATGAAATGGTAGGGAACAGAAATGATTATTGGATGTCCATTGCTTGATCCAAAGGGTTCTACGTGCCACATCAGAGAGAGCTAGGGATCTAGAAGAAAACTTCAAGACATCCAGCGGTTCGTCACACAAAAACTCTGCAGCTGCTTTCATGAGAGGGATATTATGTAAGATCTTCTCTCTCGGTACGCCATCTTCTAGATCTTGTGAGAGCTGACAAAGCCATGTACAAAGTGCTCTGGCAACAGGGATGGCGGCTGATGCCACTTTACACGCCGCTACCGACGATGAGTAGGCTTTTTTTAATATCGAATCCGCTCTGCGATCCATTGGATCCTTTAAGATTGAGGATTCCTCTGAAGGAAACAGATTTCTTTTTGGCGGAACATCACAATTAGAACTAAACTTGGGTTCTGTTTTGTAGGTGTGCTTAAACCTCGCCCCTTGATCGATACATCTCTCCGGCTTATCCCAATCTTTCTGGACCCGATCTGTAATAACAGAAGGAAGGACTCTGTCTTTGTTGACCGGAAAATAATAAAGTTGTTCCTTTTTGGGTTTATGAGACTATTCTTTATCGGTCTCGACGGTCAGTTTGACTGCTTTCAGCAAGTGCGGGACCTGATCTTTATCTAACAGATAAATACTATCTAGAGGTTCCCCATCAAAGTCCTCTGAATCCAGATCATCTTCTGATATTTCATATTCGGATGGGGAATGCGGAGAGGGCTTCCGCTTTCTACATTTAGATTTTTTTGGCATAGCAGCCGACTTAATCTCCTGAAAGGTATCCATAAGCTGATCCTTAAACCAGGACAGCAACCCCTTGTCTTCAGTATGGAGGGATTGTTCTGGAGGTCTGCAAGAGGAGCAGAAACTCTGGTCCCAATCCCCTGGCAACAGTAGCTGATAACCTTTATACATATTGTGCTTGGATTTCCTCTTGCGTTTCCCTTGAGATGCAGGACTTGCCATCTGGGAAAAGAGGCATGCAATTTACAATATAACCTGTAAGTGGCCTCAAGGAAGAAAACCCCTCTAACATTAACACAATGAAAGTTAGCTACCATAATTCTCCAGGTTCAAGCAGCTTAACTAGCGGCGTAGCCCCGGAATCGCAGTCCTTTCTTGAACCGCCGGGATCCCACGAGACTTCCGTTCTCGCGCATGCGCAGTACGCACCAAGCCGGGAGAGTGCACAGCGCATTCGCTGGAAGCTGGAGTACACATTACTTCGGCGGTGGCCATCTTGGAACACCCGTCCGGAGGTGTATGGGATCCACGTCTAGGAGCCGAGGGACAGGTAAACCTGTATGCCGCTCCAGAATGGAAGCGTGGCTTCTCTTCATCTCCAGGTAAGACTTAGAAGCCAGGCCGAGGGACTGAGGAAACCCCCAGTATACAGCCTCCCATGTCCTCATGGGTCGCAGCTTAGGGACAGAGGAAACCCTCTGTATAAAGCATTCAGTATAGATGTCTTCAGCTGTCCATGTTCATGGAAGTACGCTTTCAAAAAATACGCTTTCTGTAGGGATTTGGGCTCTATTTTAAGCTACCTGGGACCTCCTAATTGTTTAATTGATTACTGCTGAGTAATATGTCTCTTCTAACCGGTCAGATGAAGTATCTTAACCCCTTAAGTGTGCTGCCGTAGGACGATCAGGAAATATATATATATATATATATATATATATTTATATATATATATATATATATATATATATATATTAAATATATTGTAATTGAGTTCATGTGTCCTTTTCTGTGTATCATAATTAAATCAATAGTTCTGTTTTCTTAAAAACATAGTCTATCACTAACCATTATTTTTTTGTACTCCTAGTGCAATGTAAACTGACACATAGGGAGATAAGCGTCTTGGGAATGGCGGTCGGTTATCTGTGTCAGATCTTATCACAATATAAACACTGCCTGGAAGTTCAAGACTGCTGACGTTGTTATGCTAACTGTTTATTATTTTGTAATACTTGTGCTTTTTCTTGAGGAATGTAGAATATAACTTTATGTGCTCCACTGACAGAACATAATCAGAATTGTATTATCATTATCATCACCAAATACTGCTGACCATGTTCAATATTTAAAGGGGTTGTCTAGTTTAGAAAATGTATATTTTCCAATTGTGAGGTTGATATGACATGTATTGATGTATTTTAACATGTACCTGTATGTATTAGAATGGAGCCGCTGTAGAGAATGCGGTGGGATCCTTATATTCAAAAATATAAGACGACGCATAAGTAGGTGTCTGATAAATAAAAGAAGACGCGTGTCTTCTCATAATGTACGCTGGGAGACAGAGGCAGGAGACTAGAGTGCATTCTCTTTGCCTGACGGGCAGTTGAGGTGACTGACAGTCGGGAAAAACAACGGAGGACTAAGGTGCCATTTTGTTGCTGTTGAGACGGAGAAGGGACGGACATAACAGAGAGAGAGATAGGAAAAATAGCGACATTGAAAAAAATTATATTGGAGGTAAATTCTTCATATATACATGATTGCCTATAATAGTGCCAGGTCAACGGAGGAAGATTATATATATATTTATATATACCTTTAATTTACATATTGGAAGAACAGTTCTAGTCAATAGAAAGAGAAGGAACTACATTGAATATTTGATATTGTCAATAGTTGAAATGATAGACAAGATAGATAAATAATAACTAGAAGATCTACAAATAAAACAACAGGAATAATACAAATAAAATAATTTATTTATTAGATAAAAAAAACTTCTATCTATAAGAGTTGTAATATTTCTCAATTTATCTTTTACATTTAATATTTCAACTGAATATTCTTCTGTTTAATGTAAAACATTGAAATTGTTTTAGCGTACTAATAAGAATTTATCTGGATAATTAAACAAAAAAAGTAGGTTAAGTCAATACAGCCTTTTGTTATATTTTATTGCTCATCTTACACAAAACCTTATTAGTGAATCAGAGTTAATAGAGGGCAGTACCTTATTCTAGACCTCCATCAAGTAGCTGGATGGAGAGCTTCCCTCTATCTGGAGAACCAAGAATGTCCATGCCTTCTACGGTTGAACGGTTATGTTCACACTGCTTATTTTCAGCCGTTTTTCGGGCCATAAACGCCCGAAAAACGTCCGAAAAATCGCAAGCAGAACGCCTCCAAACATCTGCCCATTGATTGCAATGGGAAAACGGCGTTCGGATCCGACGGGCCGTTTTTTTACGCGGCCGTTTTGAAAACCGGCCATGTAAAAAAACGACTGCGAAAAAGAAGTGCATGTCACTTCTTCAGCCGTTTTGTGGAGCCATTTTTCCATAAACTCTATAGAAAAACAGCAAAAAAAAAACATCCGTAAAAAACGCTGCGAAAATAGCGAGTGGCTTAAAAAAACGTCTAAAAAGCAGGAGCTGTTTTCCCTGGAAAACAGCTCCGTATTTTCAGACGTTTTTGAGTTTGTGTGTACACATACTCTAAGAAAAAAAGATTGTACGAAGTTGACAACTCCTTTATACATTAAATGCACCTTTGCAACTATGTTGTTTTTTTTTGTTTGTTTTTTTAATAAAAAAAAATAAGAACTTTTAAAATATTCTTGATTAAAAATATATTTTCATTTTGTGTCTTCAGCTCCTATGTAAAGCTGTGTGTCTCCATGGCTACAGACCACAAACAACCCTGTGTGTAGTCTGATCCTGCAGTCAGGTTTTTTGCCCTTCAATATGCCACTTTTGTTAACCTGCCAGATTGAATAGTGCCAGCCACTACCATAAATATTTCTAGCCAAGGGGATTTCATGAATAGTGCCAACCATCGAACCCACATAATACCAGCCAAAGTGCCTACAAAATATTGTCATAACCGCACATAATATCATCTATAATACCAGCCTTTGAGTGCACACATCCCTTCAATATGCCATGAACAGCTATAATTTTTTTTCAGAACCCCTCCCCCAGTATACCTGCTACGGGTATATACAAATTTGACCCTGTTCTTGGAATTGATCTGTATCACCTGAAGTCGGCTCTAGATAGTGCCATTCATCTAGTGAAATTTTCAGCTCCTTCCAGGAAAGACATATGGCTTTGTGGGAGAAATGTCTGTTCCTCTAAGAATCTGTAAGGTCTATTCTTTTCTTGTAAACACTCCGAAATTTATATATTAAACATTACCCTGTACGTATGCTGGAACGTGCACTCCAGTATCTGTATGACCAGCATATTAAAACAGTTCTGTACAGTAAATGTTAAATTCCTAGAATGTTCCTATTTCATTTAATAAAACAATTCTAATATGATATTAGATTTTAAGTAATTTTCTAATTGTGCATTCTCTTGCAATTGCCGAAAGAAAAGAGACATTAAATGAGTTAATCGTTACTCTCTGATTTTGAGAAACATTCCTAAATTAATCACAGTTGTTTAGGGGCCATGAAACAGATTTTCCTGCCTCATGCACCACCTTACAATTCTTGGAAGGCTGTGATCTTTTTCAAAGTACACTTTGACCTCAATAGTAATTTATTACCAGGATATTTTTAGTAAGTCTGTATGAATTGCTGTCCTGTTTTTAACTTTTGATCTATGGCTCTTCCATACTAACCACCCCTATGTCACACATTTGCTGCTAAGGGAAATCAATAAATTAGTATGCATGAAGTTGCCTTTTGTGGTTATAACTTATTGTAGAATTAGGTGACACTTAAAGCTGTAGAGCAGCAAGAAATAGTAAAAATAATGTAAACACAAAAACTTTGTTGGTTGTTTTTCCTCCAAATTTTAATGAACACCATGTACCATCCCATAACACACCTGGTAAACTATGCTCAACATGGATACTAATCATTATGGAGGTAAGACAGGTGAGAGGTTTCAGAAACCTCTACATTCCTTATCTCAAGAATGGGTTATAAAAAATCCATTTCCCGAGAACGCTTAACAGCCACAGTAGACATTAGATAAAGTCTTCTTCAGAGTTGACAGTTCTCTCTTCTCTCAGAACGAATTCTGAATCGGTTCTACTTCAAACACCATTAAAGTGTAGCTAAACATTTGAAAAACTTCTGACGTCATAGTGACATGTCAGAAGTTTGGATTGGTGGCGGTCCGAGCACTGAGACCCTCACCAATCGCTAGAACGAAGCAGCTGAAGCCCTCGTGTGAGCGCTCAGCCGCTTCGTGTCTGTTCAGCTTTTTCCGGGAAATAAATGTATCGGTGTATGGACTCAATAGAAAGTCTATGAGCCCGTACTCTGATACATCGTCTTTCCGGAAAAAGCCGTACAGACACGAAGCGGCTGAGCGCTCACACGAGGGCTTCAGCTGCTTCGTTCTAGCGATTGGTGAGGGTCTCAGTGCTCGGACCCCCACCAATCAAATCTTCTGACATGTCACTATGACATGTCAGAAGTTTGTCAAACGTTTAGCTACACTTTAAAGGCAATGTGTTGCCAGAAAAACATGTTTTTGTTTTTTTAATTAAACATTTAGTGTGTGGGTGATTAAACATTGTTCAAATTTTTTTTATTTTTTTCACGAGTCAGGAAATATTATAAATTAATTCTAATTTATAGTATTTCCCATTTCTGGTCACTAGATGGAGCTATTCCCAAAATTGCAGCATTGCAAAATTGGGTAAAAAGCCCTCGCTCTAGTGAGCTCTCAGCATCCCCCCCTCCTTTATCCTGGCTAGTGCCGGGATAAACGAGGGGTTTGAACGGTGTAACCTCCTACACTGTGTGTCGCCATTTTTGGAGCTAACACACAGTGTAGTAGGTTTACATACAGTAGTAAACACACACAAACACGAACATACATTGAAATCTCTTACCTGCTCCTGCCGCCGCGGCTCCCTCCGGCCCGTCCGCTCCGTCTGCTGCCGCTGGTCCAAGTGCACAAGTCCGGAAGCCGCGACCGGAAGTAGTAATATTACTGTCCGGCCGCGACTTCCGGTCCACAGGAAAATGGCGCCGGACGGCGCCAATTTCAAATTGGACTGTGTGGGAGCGGCGCATGCGCAGTTCCCACACAGACGCCGTACACACAAGTGAATGGGACGGGAGCCGTTCACAGTCCCTATGGGACTGTGGCTGCCGTATTCCATGTCTGTATGTGTCGTTAATCGACACATACAGAAATGGAACAAAAAATGGCAGCCCCCATAGGGAAGAAAAAGTGTAAAAATAAGAAAAAGTAAAACACAAACACACAAATAAATATAAACGTTTTTAATAAAGCACTAGCATCTTTAACATATAAAAAAATAATTTGTGATGACACTGTTCCTTTAAGGTATCTGTGTAGTAACTGTAGGTAACAACAATTTTGAAGACTATTACAATTATTATATATGCTAAAGAAAGAAAATAATGCAAATAAAAGGGTTAAAGGACATTTGTAGCTAGGGCAGACCGATTTAACTTAAGGGGGTTTTACACTGGGCACTTATCGGGCAGACAAGCGTTCATAGAACACTCGTGGACGATAATTGCCCTGTGTAAACAGGGCTATTGATCAGCAGATGCTCGTTTATCTGCTGATCGTATAGTTCTAAAAAACTGAAATATTATCGTTGCCGGCAGCACATCTGTGTTAACAGGGAGACGTGCTGACGACATGATAATAATGTATGGGGACGACATAGCGCCTTGTGACAGGAGCAAAAGAGCGCCGATCAACGAGCTGTCTCGTTGATCGGCGCTCGTTGCACCGGCCAAAATTTTGGCCGATGTAATAGAGCCTTAAGGGATGCTTTGAGATAAGATACAGACATTGAACATTTAACTTGAATCAAATAAGAAATGCACCCCATATGCAAATAGCCTCTCAGTCAACTCTATTGGTAAAAAAAACCAAAAAACCTTGAAAACTCATGTGTGGATACTTATCCATAGACTTGTGCAAGACAATAAATACTTGTGGAGACAAATAAGTTCCCTGTGCACTTCTGATTGGTGGAGAGTGCTGAATTGGAGGGTGTACTCTCTTATTTCATGACAATCAAATTCTATAAAAAAAATAAAAATATTGCCATATCCCTGTCTATCGCTAAGTAGTTCTTCTCTTCTGTTTAAAGTCATGTCCTATAACAATATAGGTATAATTTACTTGCCTAAAATGTTTCTTGAACTTTAACCATAAGGGAAATACCACAGGGAGGACCCTGTACGGTGAGACTCGGAGTGTCTATGGGTCTGTATTACAAACTAAAAGGCCATTGTGTATGGCCATGTGGTGGGTGCCTCTGCAATTATGTGCTTTAATTTTAAATCTGAGGTACAGTACAGGTCCTGAGATTTTTATAGGTGCCATATTCGGGATCCATGTGCATGAGCTCTTACCCTAACCACAGACACATGATTAGTTGAGTGGGGGTTGGGAAGAGAAACTGATATTGTGATAATAATCGTTTTTCTGGATATTGTAATTCACTCACTTAGCTTTAAGTTAAGTCTAAGTGATATTATCACATCAATACTCTCCATGTAGTCAACAAGCATTCCTTGGCATGAAAACCTTTCCAATCTGTAAGATATTTGAAATGTTACCTCTTCCTTCAGTAGTCAAGGAAGTAACGACATCTGTAAATGGTGCAGTTTAGAAGATAAAGTGAGTTATTATAGTAAACTATTACATAATCTCTCAGCTCCTTTCCATCTACCTGCTGCTTGAAGACTATACAGAATAATAGACCTAAACAGAACATTTATTTGATCTAAAATAAACACTGAAATTGAATGCATTTATACATTTAGAAAAAAATAAAATATATTTTTTTTAATGCATTTATACTGTATTACATTCCCACCTGAATAGCAAAAAAGAGGTAAGCATAAGCACTTACGATGAATCTAACACCAGAAAGTCATTTTTCTTACATCGAACAACCCTCCACCATCACCAGAGGCGGCAGAATATTGACAATAGAATTATTTCTCATTTTGCATGAAAAAAAAAAAGCAAAACACAAGAATGTGACATGGATACCTACTCTATTAGGAGTGACTATAATAAAAAAAACAATGTTTCATGTCAAATATTTCTGGTGTATGGGGTGGTATTTTTTGGGCACCACTGCTTACCATCTGTCCTTCAAAGAAAGATAAACATGTATGAAAACTGTAGGTATTTTTGTACGTAAAACATTAATTGGGCATTGTATATCACTATTAACCACTCTGTGGTGGTGGTGGTGGTGGTGGTGGTGTTGTTTGAGCACTGTGTGGCCAAGGATAGGCTCTCAATATTAAAAGCTACTGCATAAAACCCTTTTAATGTGGCCCAACAACGCTAATATTTAAATGTGAGTCTTGAGCTTAAAAAGTTTAACATGTATGTATATCTAAATGGCTTTTTCCCAATTAAAGCTCGGAACCACAACAATACCTAGAACAATGAGGCCTCAGGGTTTGATAAACGCAGTCCTTGTCTTTTTTATAAAATGACTCGATTCTCGACTTAGTTGGTGCTGCAATTTTTTACACAGTTCCTGTTCGAGGGTTGCACTGTTTCGTAAAAAAAGCTAAATGGGCCCTAGCCCCTTTGTTCTAGACATCGGTGGTTGTCATTTTGATCAAACCCCTATCAATCAGATATTTATGGCTTTTAATATGCCATATGCTTATTGTAGGAAAAGGCTAGAAAGTTAAGAAATAATTCACCAGGTTTGAGATTCCCATTAAATCAATAGAGTCAATAGATAACAGAATTTTTTAAGTTTCTCTAATCTTTAAAGACAAGTTTACCAATACAAAAAGGGACATCAGTACCCTGGATAGCATGTATATGCATTTTGTTCCTTCTTGGCCATTAAAGTCTTATTTTTTTAAAATAATGTTTGTGGTCTTTTTACGTTTACAATTATATCTTCCGCTATATGACAAACACAGAAAGCACATATGTTAGAGTCACACATTTCTAAAGCTGTTGGAGAACAGATTTAAGGACTGGTCTGCTCCCTCTCTCTGTTAATACCATTTCTAAGCCTTGAAAGTAATTAACCCAGAGCCAACGGGCACAATAATTCTGTACTGAAACACAGGTCATAAAACGCAACAGATGTAGGAAGTCTCAACCTACAGAAATTGTGCTGGAAGCATGTTGAACATTGCTGCAATAAATTCTGATACAGACCTAGCATTATATTATTCATGACTGCATAAGACCTTTGAAAACACAGATCGGGTCAAACTAAATATAAGACGTGAGCATCCTTTGTAATATATATATTATTCCTGAATACAAATATTTTCTAAAAGATAGGACATTTGAGACTGCAATATCTTTGCTCCCACTGGCTTATAAATATTCTTCCTGACATGTAAGGGAAAATGAGCTGACACTTTCTTGAAATCGTCCTTTTATTTTATTGTGCCCCATTAAAGGACTTCTACAATGGTGTTCTTATGTTGTTTTAGGAATCCGGATATATTTCCGCTGAACATATCCAAGATAGACTAGATTGCAAGGGCAAAGGTGTAAGAAAGGGCAGAACTACTTCACACAGCTTAGCAACTTCTTTCCACTCTATAGGCAACAGACACAATCCAACATAGGGTAACACTGCAATATTTTAGCTTGTCCAATGGATGGTTTTATTGTACTCAAAAATGTAAAAGTTTTCAGTGCTTATAGAAATGACGCATTAATTTTCAGCCCAATACTGGGTTTCCACTTCTCGGCTTCTTCCAGGGGATACCACTACAAAACTACAAGGACCAGCACAAACACCAATTTAGAGTTCAGCCTCCTCCAGACCAGTTACACGCTCCAAATCAACTTGGTGCCTGCCTTAAAGACAGCTGTCTTAAATGGTCACCTGTATAAAAGACTCCTGTCCACAGACTCAATTAATCAGTCTGACTTTAACCTCTACAACATGGACAAGACCAAAGAGCTTTCTAAGGATGTCAGGGACAAGATCATAGACCTGCACAAGACTGGAATGGGCTACAAAACCATAAGTAAGACGCTGGGTGAGAAGGAGACAACTGTTGGTGCAATAGTAAGAAAATGGAAGACATACAAAATGACTGTCAATCGACATCGATCTGGGGCTCCATGCAAAATCTCACCTCGTGGGGTATCCTTGATCCTGAGGAAGGTGAGAGCACAGCCGAAAACTACACGGGGGGAACTTGTTAATGATCTCAAGGCAGCTGGGACCACAGTCACCAAGAAAACCATTGGTAACACATTACGCCGTAATGGATTAAAATCCTGCAGTGCCCGCAAGGTCCCCCTGCTCAAGAAGGCACATGTACAAGCCCGTCTGAAGTTTGCAAATGAACATCTGGATGATTCTGAGAGTGATTGGGAGAAGGTGCTGTGGTCAGATGAGACTAAAATTGAGCTCTTTGGCATTAACTCAACTCGCCGTGTTTGGAGGAAGAGAAATGCTGCCTATGACCCAAAGAACACCGTCCCCACTGTCAAGCATGGAGGTGGAAACATTATGTTTTGGGGGTGTTTCTCTGCTAAGGGCACAGGACTACTTCACCGCATCAATGGGAGAATGGATGGAGCCATGTACCGTCAAATCCTGAGTGACAACCTCCTTCCCTCCACCAGGACATTAAAAATGGCTCGTGGCTACGTCTTCCAGCATGACAATGACCCGAAACATACAGCCAAGGCAACAAAGGAGTGGCTCAAAAAGAAGCACATTAAGGTCATGGAGTGGCCTAGCCAGTCTCCAGACCTTAACCCCATCGAAAAATTATGGAGGGAGCTGAAGATCCGAGTTGCCAAGCGACAGCCTCGAAATCGTAATGATTTACAGATGATCTGCAAAGAGGAGGGGGCCAAAATTCCATCTAACATGTGTGCAAACCTCATCATCAACTACAAAAAATGTCTGACTGTTGTGCTTGCCAACAAGGGTTTTGCCACCAAGTATTAAGTCTTGTTTGCCAAAGGGATCAAATACTTATTTCTCTGTGCACAATGCAAATAAAT